>NC_092428.1:19721009-20990384 GCF_036169615.1 Heliangelus exortis | reverse complement strand
GCAAAACCTGAAACATCTGTTTTAATTTGTGTTTAGTTTGGGTTTGGTTTTTTTTTGTAATAGGTGAGCTTTTCAATTAACATATAGCAGTGTATCTTTGGAAATCTGCAGTGGAGAAGTGGATGCCCAGTATTCCTAGAGCTATTTATTTGTAGAAATGAAGGACCAACATCTGAAGGTCTTAGCTGAATCAAATTCAGAAGCTGCTAATTTTCATGCTCCCAGCAGTACAACTTCACCGCAAAAAGGAAGAAGTAGGCTCACTTGGCCTCCTTTAGAAATGAGCTAGAGACACCCACTTGCAGTACATACAGAACTATAAAAATGCAGAACCACTGACCTTGAGAATAGCCATAAACCGATCATGCTGCCAGAGATAAATTGTATATGACTTCAGCTTTGAAATGAAGCAACATCCTGCATAATTCCATTCCTTTTACTGGGATCAACTTAATGTTATACCAATTCTTGAAGCTGCATCTTAACCCACTATAAGGTGCTAAAAGGATGCTTTTTACAAAAAAACACAAACAAACAAAAAAACTCCTTTGGATGTGAAGAGGCAAAAAAGGGCATGGCCTTTGACAAATCTACTTACTGGATAAGCATCAGAATCATCATTGCTCATCTGCAGAAACCTCTCAGGCCTGGCTGATGAATGCTCTGGACCCTGGTAAAGATATAATTTAAAACCACATTAAAAAGCCAAATCAGCAGTTAGACATCAGGCTGGGTCACTCACTGCATAAGTACCTCCAGTCACCAGGCTGCACACCTGCCCCCCCCCCCATCCAAATGCATCAATGGCAGCAATAAGAAAGCAGAGGACACCACAGGACTGGGATTCTTTGTCTTCTGTAAACTGTTCCCATAGGAGAAGACCAGGTTTTAGATGGATTTCCAGTGCTTTTACCAGCTACAAGAAAGGGAAGTCCATGTGGGCATAACAACGACCTTGCTAATGCAGGGCAGAAAGGAACAGGGGGCACGTCAGGAGGAGCAACACTTCATGCCTCAGTGTTCTGCAGGGACTCAGGCTTCTCCAGGCTCAACCACACTTGCATGCTGAACATGGGCAAACACAAAGTTAACTGCTGACTACCTTTGCTTTATTGGCAACAAAACAAGCAGATCCCAGGATCTCTCTGAGGATCTCTCAGTATTCAGTATAGGAAAAGCAGCCTCGTTAAATGTTTCAGCTAAAATGCATCAAAATACATGCACACATTATCTGCCAAGCTAAGCTATGATTAATTTCTGCCTCCTGAGGAAGTATTTTACACATTGTCAAAGTACTGAACACACACACCCACTGCCTCACTAGTGGTATTCAAGGTAATTTCTTTTAGTGCACAAACACTGTTAGATTTATTTTACACTAGGAAAAAACGCATGCTGGTCACAGACAGTATCGGGAAGAAGGTGCATAACAACCTCCTATATTCCTTCTCATGTCCTTGGTTTATAAAGGATGAGAGAAAGCTGTGAGAAGTCTGAGAATGCAGTGTGCTTTTTTATTTATTGCTAATGCTGTCAGCTTTAGCGTGTTCCAGTGACAGTTACTGTTAGACAGGACTTTCATTTCAGAGACAGCTGCAAGGTATTTTAACCTGCAGACATAGACTATTACCCCTCTGAAACCTCTCCATAGTCCCTAAGCTAACAATGTTCATAAAGAACTTTCTGTTTTATATGTCCAATCCTCATCATGACTTCCTCTGTTGAAGCATTAATGTATGATGCCCACAGTGACTCATTATTTTGCAGATAGTAGTTCACCTCGATTCAACACATCATACTCCCTGCTTCTGAATGCAAAATTCACCCTACTCCACGGACTAAGGGAAAAACACTCCACTGGCCACTGAGGAGTAAAACAAACATTCAGGAACTGTGCCTTCCAGAATTGCTCTTTTGAAGTCTGCCTCCACTTCAGAGGAGTCAAATCATCTGGGCTGAAGTGGGTACGGGCTTGAGAACAAGAAGCAAAGCTGCACAAGACTATGGGGCACAGGAACAGTCCAATACTGCCATACCTCTGCTGCACAATTCTATTTGCTGCAAATCAAATCCTACACAAAGCACAACCTATAAGCACAATCCTTCACAAGCACACTGAATTCTGCACACTGGAAAGAGATGTTACCAGCCAACAATTACATGAAGCTTTCCTACATACAGACATATGCTGCCCCAGCAACAACCTCAATCCAGAGCCTCAATGTTCACATCCATCTTTGATTTCTTTGACACCAGTCAGATTGCCAGCAACTGCTGCATGGGATGGGGCAGGGTTTATTTCCACTGAGACCTATGCTGAATCCATTAGCTACTTTCAGATGAGTCCCCAAGGAGATACTGGGCAGCAGAGTCTTTCAATCACAGCCAGCTTGCCTCTGAATGCATGACCTAGAGGTGAAGGGATCCATATCCCGTTTTGAATCCTTCCCCAAATCATTCTGTTCCCAACTGTAGTCTGCCCTCCTTAACTGTAGTTAAGGAGAGAGTAACGTTCCTGCAATGGACAGCTCCTCCGGGAAGAGAAGGGATTTCAGCAGCCTGGTGGGATTCTGAAATATTCTGAAAATACCTGACACTAGTAACAAAATCAGTATGTTTCATAAGGGCAAAATCCTGGCTGCCAAGTGGCTAAAAGAAAAGAAAGATTAGCTGTATGGTAAGTAGCAAAGAACCCTCTCCCTCCAGCTGAGAGCTCCCCTGCAAAGGACCACAAGTCCTCCTGAGAGCACATTCAGGCTGTCCCTCAAGTTTCATTTAAAAAAATCAGTTTACCAGAACTCATGACCAGCATCAGACCCTTTATTCTTTATGCACAAATGGGTATGGAGAGCCATTCATAACATATGAATGCACCCCAGTATATCAGGACAGGGTAATAATTGAATAACCTAAATTGTTTGTGAGAATGGAAATGATGCACTTCGTACTCAAAGAGTCTAGAGCATTTATACAGATGGAGACTGCCATTGTGGCACGTACTATGCTTTTCTTAATAGGAAACTAGAAGCATGCATGCATCAATTTATTAATGTTAATGTATTTGAAAAGGAGAAAATTCACCTGACCTAACATGATGTTCACATAACCTTTAAAAATAATTTAAAAGATCTGAAGAACAATTCTACTGATGATATGAACTTCATATAACATCACATACAGATCTTGCCCATGCCCTTTTCCCTCTAAGACATAATCTAGTTCCTCTTACTAGCCACCAAAGAAAAGAGAGTCAACATCAGTGGAAAAATCTTTTGTTTCAGAAAGAGGGAAATTTCTTATTATATCAAAGTTACCAAATGTCAACAATTTTTGAAGAAGTTTCCAAGTTGTTTCATATAATTGAATTGCAAGTGAAGATAATGCAGAGTTTACACCAACATACTTCATGCAAAATAAAGCAAGTACTGCTAGATAATCACGATTTCTTTCTTACTGAAGCCTAAGAATCGATCTCTCAAGGGAAAGAAGCAGTGTCTTAGGGAAAGACAGAGAAAAAATGAGACAGAAAAAAAAGGGAAAATGTGGTAGATGGCAGTAAGAAGGACACAAAGCTAAGAACCCGGAAATGCTTCTCAGTTTTTTTTGTTCCCACCAATTAATCTACCCACACTCTTTTCTGTAGCACTGAAGCAGTCCACCATGCTTAAACAGCACCTTCCATTCCCCTGGCTTTGTGTTGTCATCAGATCCCTTTGGCTTTTACAGCTGCAGAAGGCAGCACAGCAGCCAGTACTTCCCTCCCCCATGTTCCAGCCAATGGCCCTCACCATTCCTTCCATTCCATGTGGCAAGAGCAGGACGATCCCGTTGTGCCGAACCCACTTGGCCTGCCCTGAGCTGATGAACTGGTCGATTATACACTGGGCAGTGTTGTGGAAGTCACCAAACTGGGCCTCCCAGCACACCAGAGCATTGGGACTCGCCATAGCAAAGCCAAGTTCAAAACCTGAGAACCAAAAAAGTAGAAGAATTAGAAAAGCAAACAGACTTGGCTAAGGATTCTGTTAAGTCTCTCATTTAAAAAAAAGTAACAGAAAAGCAAAATGAGAAGATAAATTGGATTTTTGTAGCCCTCTTATAAAGCATGCAGTTTTCAGTTGTACCATTTCCATCAGAAAGACTGTCAAATAATATTTTTCCAATACTGACTCCAACTCTTCAAACTTTTCAAACATTTAAATATCATACAAGGTTTTAAATAAACTAAAACCCCTCCCTAGCTCATTTTTGCATTATGTTTTCCTGAGAGTTCACTTAGGCAGGTACCATCTTTTCTGTAAAAATCTGATTACAGCCCACTGTGAGGTCAAGAAGCTACATTTTAATTTTATTACTCAAACAGCCCTGCACGACATTGTCTTTCTTTTTTTTTTTTCTCTAGTATGCAGACGGTCAATAAAATCATTATAACACAAACTACAAGAACATCCTTCCAACACTTGACATGAAAATTTAACATAGGTTAACTATGCATGAAACTGAAGGTGCTTCAGCTACAGCTACTCTGGAACTACAGGATTTTTTTCTTCTGCTCGAGGAACAGGGTCTTCAGAAAATATCATTATACAAACTTTCCTGGAAGATTAGTGTAAGGACAGCTGCAGGATAAATTAACTGCATGAGAGAAAAAGCAGTAAGAGCTTCAAGTTAAATTGATTATTCAGAGAGAAAACAGTTTTACATAGAGGTTTTTATGTAGTGTCTCTTCATAGCCTATTCCTCAAGAATTCAAACTCAGCTTTTTGTTTACCACTTCCATGGCAAGAAATCTGAGTTACTTGACTTCTGGACTGCTGAACTCTGAACAGCCCATCCATGACTCCAGGAGATGCTTATTTTCATACAAAAAGGCACCTACAAAGTTAGAGGCCAAAAGGTGACTGCTATGTCAGTCAGACAGCCTTTCATCTGTGAGTCACCACAACCATTCATTACTGAAGAGGATGGCTTCTGCTGACTGCTCCTTTGGCCTGACTGCCCACATGGTCTTTCTTTCAGAACACTCTCTAAATCTCTGTCTTCCTTATTTGTGTGAGTCTATCACTTCTAACACAATGCCAACAGTGGAAAAATTTACACAACTACTTCAATGCATGTTCCCAATGGTATCTGAAAAATAGATTTCCCTAGGTAGGTTTGAATCCCATTCTAATTTTACATGAGCATTAAGAGACCATTTCTACTGATTGGGTTACATGGTTGAGAAAATATGCAATATGTTCAAGACTTATTTGCACATATGCTGCTCTCTGTAAGGATGGGGCAATCCAGCTTCTAGAGAATGAACTGATGTCTTGACCACTTTGATTTATCAATAATCACACAGTCCTTTTCAACATGTGGAACTCCATGCATATTTAAAACTTAGAGCATACAGACTGTTCTGCTTCATACACCAAAATCACCCTTGAATTTACACTAAAAAGTAGTGTAATTTCTAATTTACTATTGTTACCCACTTTGTGACAGTCATCTCCACAAGGTGACAATGTCCCATCTGAAGCTGCATTGAAAGGTGTGATCCTAACACAGACACCTTTTGCAAGCCATAAAAATATCTGTGAAAATACATCCAAATGCAACCCATGCATTCTGATTAATATTTTAAAATTAAATCTTATCAAGACTACTATTTCATGGAACACATGTCTGCAGTAAACTATAAAGGATTTATAGTTTAAAGGATGAACTCTCACACAGAAACAGAGAACAGGTTTAAGCTGTGAAGAAATAACAGCACCAAGACAACCAGGCTGCAAGATGCAGCTTTCAAAGAATGACAGGTAAAGAATCTGCACACCCAAAGGGTGGCAGTCACCTGCCAGCCCTCAAACCGGGTGGCAGTCACCTGCCAGCCCTCAAACCTCAGATCACACAGGGCACAGAGGAACAGGACCCAGCACAGCAATTGGGTAAACCTCTAAAAAGAGGGGAGAGAGGAAAGAAGCACACACAGCACTTGACTAAGGTTGCAAAACTGTTTTAATTGCTAAAGTTCATTAAGGTCCCTAGATGACAGCCATGGCATAAATGCTTGTTTCTATTAGTCCAGTCCCTGCTGTGCTCTCTTACTGTTCTTTTGTCTCTCTGGCAGAGAAAGAGGTGTTGTCAAGCAAAGTGGCAGCTTACACAGGATATTGTGCTGTGATTTTCCCCACAGCACTTTCCATGACTGTCATAAGAACTGTAGTTTTTCAATTAACTTAACTAAGGCTATAGCTTAATTTGATATGATTTCAAAGTGACTCAGGGCAGGAATGTTAACTAATGATTATGGAGGGCTTGCTAGTGCAGGGATTTAATGTCAGAATGAAGAAAATTAGAATGACAGATTTGTTCTATGTTTAACAGAAAATCTAAGCACTGGGACTAACAGAAGAACATGCATCTTTTCACAAACCCAAACACAGCATAGGACAAAGTGAAGTTAATAGCCATCTGATGGCTGAATATTACACAGAAGGACTCCATGCAGATGCCATAGAGAACCTGCTCATTGGTTAATAAAATCTGACCTATTTCTAAGATATTTTTTGACAGGTAATTGTATCTGCTACTTCTAACCTAAAAAATATGTTATGCTGAATGAGTAACAGAAATACTACATATTCCATCCTAGGAGTCCATAATTTTTAATCAATACCTGTCCTCTTTCCTTCATCTTTCACTTTAAATGCAAACACCCCCCTGGAAAAGCTGTACTTCAGGTCTCACAGTTCAGGAATTTGATGAACTACACACTGGTTTCAAGTCTATCTCACCTTTATGCTCTCTGGAAGTCCCCTGTACAGGATGCCACAGCCCAAGACCTCCCAGACAGAATCACACCACCTGGGTGGATAACCAGCACTACACAAGTCATTCTGAGGGCAGTAAAGAAAGAAATGAGATCCTTTCAAGTATTTAAAAGATGCTGAGGAGGTAGCACGGAGTGCCCATAACTTTTGCTTTTCTCCTCTATTGTTCAGCAAATAAACTCAGACAAACTACTTTGCTAGAATGACTACACACAGCCATCACATACTCCCAGACATTCAGTTTCAGTAAAGGGAAAATTTATAGCCAGATGAGAGGATGCACAACGAAATTTTAATAATCTATATTGATAAAAATAGTAGACACAGGATGTCAAACAAAATTATAAGAGGCTGTTAAATACTATGATTTAATGTGTCAGTACACACACTCCACAGCTTTCTGTATACAAAACATAAGCAACTGTTTGAATTGAGTCAACAAGACTGCCTGTGTTTTATTTCTAAGTGGAATCAATCTTGTCAGAGTATCATTTTAATGAAGCAGTTACACCCCAGGTGTTCATAACCAGTTCAACATTAACTTGGTGCAAAGCTCACTGCTCTGAACATATGCCAGCTCCTGGCTAATGTGCCTGCCAAGGAAATAATCTGGAGCTTTATCATGCTGGGCTCTTTAATCCATTTTTACTTAGCTCTGTTTTACAGAAACTAAGGGAATTCCCAAAAATGCTTCTTAGGTGGTGCATGTTAGCATAGCCATAAATTAAATTCTTAACACCTTTTTTTTCCCCTTTAAATCCTCTCACAACCATTCCACTATTCCCATGCCACTATTAGTGCCACATTCAGGGCACTAATCTCAAAGTTCTCATTGTAACAGACTTATACAGTAGAAATAGTAGTTAGAGAAAATAAAGTGCTAGGGGTTTTTCCTTCTTCTGAATAATAAACTTCTTGAACTATGTTCATTTATTGTTCCACATATGGAAAAGAAGACCCAGTGATGTTACCAGCCAACAGGCAACAATTCCAATGTCTCTTGTAGTTCAGAATCTAAGTCAAATCAGACATGTGTTCACATACTGCTGCTTATCCCAACACTGTCTCTCCATTGACACAAAACATTAGAGTACACATGCTGGAGAAAGTTGATAATTAAAAACTATGGAGAAAGTTGATAATTAAAAACTAGCAAAGGAGAAGAAACTGCATTATAAGATCACTTCAACATAGAAATATGACATTTTTAGTTTAAAAGAAATATCATCCATCATCAACTACTATCGAATTTAGCTCCTTTAGTGCTAGAAAACATCTCAGACATGAGGGATTTAAATTTCTCAAGAGTTAAAAATATCAACATGATTCGTTTTTAAGAACCTGTCATCACATCTGCTGAAGCAGAATCGCACAGAATTGCACTTGGTTTCAGTGTCTGAACAAACCTGTATTTTGCCCTATTTCAATGAAAGCTACTGAATCAACTTTCATATTTCTGCTGATGGGGAAGGAGAAAGAATGACAGTGAGCAGGATGAGATCAAGGAAGGGAAAGAGAGCCCACTCAGTTAATTTTTTAAACCTAACTGTGGCAGTAAGAACTGCCTTTCAGACCATATCAATGCGAGGCTTCCTACTGAGTTGAACTTTTTTGAACAAAAGCAGATTTCAGCCATCTTCAGACATTTGTCACTTTCACATCTGGATACTTTACTGGTTTGTAACAAAAAAAAAAAAAACAAAAAAAAAACCCCACAACCAAAAACCAAAGCCAACAAACGAACAAAAAACAAACCCAGAAACTTATGACCCACTTACCCATAAAAATGTCAGCACCACTGTAAACAGTTTTAAGTTAAGAAACCCCCCACAAAATGAACAACGGGAAACTGGAAATCAACACAGAAATAATTATCTGAAATTAATTTCTTGCTTTTTATCTATGCCAATATCTAAAAATGACTGTGTGATCAAATATTTCTGAAATGTTGAAGTAAGCAGCTATCAGTTGCCATCTTTATCTACTCCAATGCTTCATCTTTTTCCTTTGATCTAGCTCTGAAATGGATATGAAAAAAAAATTTCATTATTTACTCATTGAATCAATAACATTTTTGATAAATTATAAGATATACTTGTTTTGTACTCCACATTCCTCTTGCCACCCTCATCATGTCAGAGTGAAGTTATCCATTCCCTGCAACTGAAGGTAAAATGTCCAGTACCAAAAATATAATTCACTATGATTAATACTATCACTAACAAGAATTTGTTTTCTTGGAATAACACCATTCAGAATAGCAGGTCAGATAAGGCTAGGATGGATTTTATATCTGTATTACAAAGTGTCCCTGATATTGTTGACAGTTTCTCCCCTTTTGAGAAAGCATTAAGTGCATGCTCCATCATTGCCAAGATCAGCTACAGCAGGTGGGAACTTTCAAGTTTGCATAGTTGCAAAATATGGGGATGTTTGTTTAGGAGTTGCCAGAACCTGAAAGGGAGAGCCCTGACACTTGTTTCATATATAACTGTTTTGCAGCTTTTTTCCATTTTTTTTCTTGCTGACCTCTGCTTCTCCTACAGCTATGCTGTTCTCTGAAATTCATCTTCTGTCATTACTATCCAATGTCCTGCAGAATATGCATGAGACCAATGCTAGCATATTCTCTGACTTTTAAAATTTATGCTAAAACATTAAAACTAAAATTTACACTAAAAACAAAAGCCATCATATCACACTGTATGGAAAAAAAAACCCAAACCAACAAGAGTTTGGCTTGAAGTCTATACTACAATGAGTTTTTAAGATAAGAATACAGGCAAGAGATTGGCAACCTCAAATAACCAAGTAAAACTTTGTAGATAAGAGGCTTAACCACATTAAACCAAATGTGGAAAAAAATAATCCTCTTGATCAGCATCATCAGCTCCTAATCTTGAGACTTATTAAAACATGAGCAGATCTGTCAGATAGTTACCTAAGACACCATATTCAGACAGGGAGCTGTTGCACACAGTATAGGGGGCCTGCTGCTCCCAGAGGTGGTTCATGGGCACACACGTTCTCTTGTCCACTTCTTGATCATGAAGCACATGATGACGATGGCTGCAAACAGGTTGAAAAAAATTTATTAGCTAAGCATAGCTTTGGCCTCTAACAGGGCTATTTTCAAAGATAAACCATCAAAGATATCTTCTAGAAAGCACAGAAGCAACAGTTATCTTTGCTTTACACAACATTCTGGTTTGGTTGAACGCCAGCAATACTATCACATATCTAAATATAATTGCTTCACCACAAGGACTCTGAGTGACTAACCAGGCTTGTTCTCAAGCACCTCTGGATCAGAAAATACCTTATAACTACTACAACTGGGAGTGAGAGGGAAAGGAGTGGGGTAGATTTGTTATAAAATAGACTGATTAGAATTAAAAACAAAACAAAAACAAAACAAACAAAAAACAGAAGAAAAAAATTGTTATTAAAAGCATTTCACTCTGCCTTCCTGGCACATTCTATCAACCTTTTCTTTAATACAACTGCTTTTTGTCTTGCATGCAAAATTTTGATCTAATCTAATCTCAGCACCAAAACTTGAAGCAGTTGTATCCTCTTTCCTGCTATTCCCACTCGCATGCACCATTTACAGTTCTCTAGAACATCATTAATCAGCATTAGAATGGGGCACTGAGGAACACTACCAACACAGAGATGACTGAAGTAATTACTGTAATCCATTAACTCTCTGAGCAGACTAACTGAGTGAATCACACCAATATGTCCAACTTTACAACTGCTAACATAAGGACAGTTATTATCCTGGTAACAACTACTGTGTTGTATAGCTGCCAACACCAAGCTGAAGACTGAATCTTTTTTGTACTCCCCTTTACAATACTGAATGCAAGCAGAAGAGCTCTGAAATGTACTTGGACATCAGGAAAAAACAGAATCTGTGACATCCAATACAGGGAGGGAAGTAGTTCTGGGGAAATACACACACCAGACAGCAGAAATACTGTCTCCAAGTTGATAAGGAGGCCAGCCCTTCTATCTGATGTTAGGAAATACTTTTTCACTGAGAGGGTTGTCAGGCATTGGAATGGCCTTCCCAGGGTCACCATCCCTGGAGGCATTTAAAAAGTGTTTGGACCTGGTCCTTAAGGACATGGTTTAGCAGTTGACTGTGGTGTTAGTCAAAGGTTGGACTGGATGATCTTGGAGGTCTCTTCCAACCTAAATATTCTGTGATTCTGTGAAAATCCAGATGATAGTTCTGGAAAATCCCATTCCACCAGTGAGAGAACTGGGAATACAGAGAATCAGTATTCTCAAGACAAGTGTATAGGTGTGTGCTACACATGACCAAGCAGCCACCTGAAACAGGTGGGTAGGGAACTAGGCAATGAACACGTGGTGTTCCTCTCCCACAAGATGCTCACCACAAGACCATGGTACTGAAACCAAGGAGGATGAGAAATCAGGACAAGGGAAGGGCAGGAGGGAGGGGAATATCCCCATTTTCCAATTTGTTTTCAGGTCTTATCCAAAGGATTTTGCAAAAACAGCCATCAGAATGGGAACAAAAAGAAGAAAGCCCAAAAGACTGGGTACCACATGAAGCTCAGCACTGAAACAGAACACTGTAGCAGAGAAGACAGGCCCCAAGATTTATCTCTCTTTTTAGCAAGCACTTTAAATGAAGCACAGTGCACCTGCGAGTTCATTCACCTCCAGCAATGGGCTCTGCATCAAAGGCTTCAATTAAATACATCATTAACATTTCACTCCACTGAGAATAGGCAAGGCAGCAGAGCTGTATATATTTTTACCAAGTGATAATATTCTGCATTCATTCATGCTCCATAGTCATTAAAAGTCACAGTACAAAGGGTCTTGTTTCACTTTAAAATGCCAACTGGCAATGTGTTTGTTCACAGGACACCCGAGTTCCAAGCAGCCATGACTGAAACAGTATTGAAAAGACTTCAGAATCTGCAGCAATTAATACCCTTCTCTTCTCAGCAATTAGATGGACTGCAGCTGAAAATTTTACTTAAAAGCAGATAAAAAATAACCTCTGCTTTTCAGAAAAAAAAAAAAAAAAAAGGAAGAAAATATCTAAGAACATTTATCCTGCATTAAATACAAGTCTTTAAAATGCTGCTTACAGAGACCCAGGAAATTTGATTATTCTTGACTGCCAGACATCTATAACATCCAGACTGAAGACTAACAGCCTCAACTTTCCCTCCCCCACGAAGATCACATTGTTTAAAAAAATCTCAGGGTGTTTCTTTAATTATGGGACACTGTTTAACAGTTACCCCAGTACTCACCTGAAAGTGCCCCTCTCCACATCCTGTCCACTCAGTCGGACATGGATGCCTTCCTTCAGAACAGAGCCAAAAGCCATGTATTCTGCTAAGGCCCAGTCAACAACCCTGTTCTTGGTCATTTCCAAGCGGGCTTTCAAAATCCGAGAGAGTCCTACATAAGGATAAAGTTCAGGAATCAATGGATGTACTTCACAGCTATTTTTCACATTACATTCACCATTCTCCTTCCCCACTGGCTAAATGTATTCTAGTTGGGTCTACAAATTTTTCTTCCAAAACAAGCAAAGTAAAAGGTGCCTGGGAACCTTTTTCCCAGGCAAAAGGTTGTGTAACATTCATATCTTGTTTTAAAAGAATGAGGTTGGCTGTGTCAATAATTACTGAAGACAATTAAAAAGACTCACAGTGAAATACTTCTTAAAGGTTTATTTTCATATCTCTAACACCAAGTGCTGTTGTATACAAAATTATCAGCTATAGAGTTTGTCATATTTTCTTCTCTCTCATTTTTTCTTAGCATTTGTCTTATTGGATTTCTGAAGATGTTAAAAATAGAACTAGGCTGGATTAATCAATACTATGAACGTTATATAAATCGGAAATTATAGCAGCTGCCAGCAGAATTTCAGTTGGTAACCAAAAATTGGTTTTTTACAGTAAAGATTCCATAATTTGGTAAGCCAAAGCACAAGTTGCAACACAGAGTTTTAAAGGGAGTGAAAGTTTGAAGCTACACGAGTGCTTCCAGGTTTGGGCTCTAAGCCTAGTGTATCAGTGTCACTTGACACCATCTTATTTTCACATCTGCACTGATGCTTTTGGCAAGCTGGTTTTTTTTGTTGTTGTTGTGTTCCACTTTTTTACAAAATTCATCCTGCTTTCTTTCCACATAAAGCTATTGTCTCATCAAAATTATTGCATTTTAAGTTAAAAAAAAACCTTGAAAATTTTCTCTTTATACTAAACACTTGATAAAATAATCTTCTAAATGTTTGTTGAAAGACTGCTGTTTGACTGAAAGATATTAAGCTGTTTTGTTCTAGTGGAATAATGAAGTACTTCAAAGGTGCTCTTCCTCTTCTAACTACCTCAAAATTTTCTCTCTCTTTTAAACTGCATACAAGAATCTAGCTGACAAAACTTTGCTTTGAACCACAAATCTATCTTATATACCAGTGAGTGTTACTTAGTGTCTACAGTTAATTGAGTTAAAGAGAGACTGTCTTACCTTTTTAATTAGAATGTCTAATAATACATTTTATTGACTATGGTTTTGAATTTATTAGTGTCACAACGAAGTGCAGAAATGCACAGTACAATATAAAGTGCACCTATTAATTGTATCTAATCAACAGGCTTGCAGCTGGTAACTGAGAATGCCCTATCATTACTTGTAATAGTATTTAGTTGTTAATATTAGTATTTAATTGTCCCAAAGGAACACAAACATAAAGAATGTGTACAGCAGACACACTTTATTCCTTGATGGATGACTCTGGAGAAGAAAGATTAGATAGAGATTTTATTGAGAAGCAAAGCTCTTTCTTCTGATCTCCAATAGTAAATTCCCTATCATCCAACAGAAAAAAAACCCCACTCAGTTGAGTGTCTCCATGTTTCCCCATGGAATGAACATGTTACTGCTCCCTGTAGAGCTGCCAGACTCCAACCTTACCAGGGAGTAAAAGAATTAACTCAGAACTCTGATGCAGTGCCAGGCACTCCCCAGTGAGACAGGCACATTTAACTTCTTACTGTTAAGAGATGCCAAATCAGGAACTGAATCTCTTCAGACCAAAAAAAGATTTCTTGCAAAAATGCTACATTTCAGTTATTATGAACACTGAATGGCAAGTTGAAGAAAAAAACCCTGTGTCTGAATTTGCCCACACAGAGTCCATTCAGCTGTACTAAAATTAGCCTCATACTCTATTATCAGTGTTGCTGGGTCTGGAAAAAACAAGATTTACATTTAGCAACTTTCTGCACAAGAATAAGAAAAGTGTCTTAAGTAGACCTCAAATTACATCTATTACCACTTCAAATTAGCATTTAAAAAATAAGTGCTTCTGGAGATGGGAGTATTACTTCCCCCTGAGATGCACAAATGTGCTGCATAGTAGCAGCATTTTCCACAAGGTCTTGAAGAATGAAAGGATGTACTAACCTAATACTACAAAGATATTTTTACCCCCCCTCAGAAAAAAACCTGCTTTAATGAGGTAGGGAGCAGAAGTGGTATGATACTGATACACTGAGAACAACCATCAGGACCTGAACTGCCACATTCTCCTTGCACAAAGATAAGGTAGAAGAGTTAATTTAAAAGTCACATTTTTCCCTTTGGGAAACAGCCCAACAGCAACTCAAGTGCAGAAAAATAATATCCAAGCAAGTAACAGAACCACTCCAGCTGACCTGAATGTATTTTGAAGTCTTTGACTGGCACTGAACTAGCTACATTGCCAATGTGAGTCAGCAGGTCTTCTGAAATGCCAGTTGGAGGACAAGACATGCTCTTGGGTTCTCCATCCATGTTAAAGAAGCCTGGAAGTGAAAGATTTGGTGAGATGTGCAAGGACTGATTATGAGGTATGTACATGACCTACAATTTATTTCAAAACTCACAACTCTTGCAAGACATTCTAAGCAGCAGCCTAAACTTAGTTCTTTGCCTTTCACTGGAAGCCACAATCATCCTGATTGTCTTCATGTCAACAGACCTTGATCTGACAGACACACAATGATCTGTGTTATTTCTGCTTTCAATCCCTGTGAAGCCCAACTGCGTGGGTGCAGGCCAATAAAGGCACACGGCACCTCCATCCCTCAAAAAAACCCAGAACAGACATGCTCCTTCTTCATGAAGGCCCAGACAGCTAAACTGACAAGATCTCGTTTTCAAAGTCACACCTTACTCTGGATGATTTTAACAAAATCACCTCTTTCAAGCTGATCTGGTAGAATGTTTTATTTGCTGTTGACAGAAGCAAAACAAAGGTCACATAATTTATTCTAAAGAACACTGTCTGATAAAAAGCATTTAAGAGTCCTAGAATACAGACTCAAAATAAAAGCACAATAATCTTAACACTAGGATAATTGAAAGGACACTTCTTACCAGGCCAAGGTGAATCAAGCCAGTGTTTGATATGTAGGATCTTGTTATCCTTAGATCTAGTATATGCTTCTTCACATATTCTATCATACTTCGCAATTTCTTCCTGTAGAACAAAAACTTCCTTTTTGAAATGGATAAGGATAATGTCTCTGTACCTTTAACAGTTATTTAACTCCAGAAGAAATTTTAGTTACACCTACGCAAGCAAACAGTTGCATTTTATCTAGGTTCAAATTGCTTCTAAGAAGCATACTTACCCACACTACTCTAAATTTCATTTAGTGGATAGGTGTTACAGAGGAGAGTACCAGGAGCTGAAGTTGCAAGCAGTACTCTTGAATGAGGCAGAGCTCAACTGCAAATATAATTTACAGTCACACTTCTCAGATCAGCCTTAGCCAGCTCTGATACTTCAGGATACAGAAGCTACTAAGGGCTAGAAAAGAACCTTCTAGAAAACTAGTCTGGCTGGAGAGCTGAACAAAGAATATACTGGCCACACCTATCAAAGGCAACAGATACAAAGCCCTGCTCTGCAGTGGCAGAGTGCCTTTGCTATGTGTATATAACAATTCAAAACCACATTCAAGTTATGAGCTAGGTAATCTTTAAATTAATAAGCAGCAATGATTAACTCAGTTGGTACAACTAAACACCTACTATCCAAGAGCCTCAGTCCAGCCACCAAAGCCCATGTCACTACTGGTAGACCCTTACAATGATTCAGGATACCTAGTTCTCAGCTGTCATCATTCTTGTTAATAACAGAAGGCACCTACACAAACTGCTTTTTTGTCATCCTGCAATGTTGTATCACCACATAGTTAACCAAACCTTCTCAGAAGGTTCTTTGTTGCATCTGCATTCTACACAATGGGTTTCAAAAACAATAAGGCAAACACCTAACCAGCTTAATACAGGCAATTGACTCTACACTTCATCCTTCTGGAGTATTTCAAATGATCACTGAACTTAGTTGAATTATTGCAAGAAAATAAAAAGGTTACATTCATTGTATTGCATTATTGCTGAGCACAAGCCTGCCAACGTTAATACCTCCTACAGTTATACCTATGAAGATTCACTGTCTTCCTGCTGAATCAAGATTCTAGAGATGAAAAACAGTTTTCAAATGCCTCCATCTCTAACATACCCATATGATCACCTCTTACCAATTTCTGAATTGAAGCAAATAGATATTGCACAGAAAAGAATTAATTACTTCACAGCAACTTTCGTACTGACAGCTTCTTAAGTTCCCTTTAATTACATTGACACGTACCTCAAATTCCTGCAGTGTTACAGTCCCATCTGCAATCAGTTTGTCAGCATACTTCTTCAGCACAGGCACCTGTTTATGAATCTGCTTGTACATTAGAGGCTGGGTGAACATGGGTTCATCCATTTCATTGTGCCCTCTCCTACGGTAACAGACCTACAAAGGGAAAGATTGCTTCTGTTGGTTAAGGAAAAATGTCAGATGAAAACTTTCCATATCATAGTTTTACAGAAACTTTAGCAGGTTTATGGTATACAAACACAAATTCCTGTGGAGCTGCTGCTTGTTTTTTGGTTTTGTTTTTTTTTTTGTTTTTTTATTAAGAAACTAAAAGCCATTAAAATCAAAATGCTTCCTGTCTGGGTCTTCTAAGATGCAGAATAATTTGGGAGTAATACATAATGCACGGAATGAAGAGTTAAGAAAACCAAGACTTACTAAGTCAACCACCACATCTTTATTGAATGTGTTCCTCCACTCTGCAGCTACACTGCATACATACATCACTGCTTCAGGGTCATCAGCATTCACATGAAAAATGGGAGCATTGACCACACGAGCAACATCAGTAGGATATGGAGATGAACGGGCCATGCGGGGGTCTGTGGTGAAGCCAATCTAAAAATTCGAGAAATTAACATTAAAATGTGGGCATCTCCCTCTACTTTGTTTTGAACACAAGTGGTTTCCATTTAATACTAATATATTCCACAGTACTATCAGCTTTCCATTTTGGCTAGCTAGATTCTCTTTTCTCCCTTAAAACAAAGCAAACCTAACCCAATTAAGTGTTATAAATAGAATAAAATAAACGTAGGGGATAAAATGTTATCCACTCAAAAATTCCTAGATAGTAAGATCAGATTCAGGAATATCCTAAGCATTCTAATAAAGAAAGGACAATGCATCTAGCTAATGACAAACACGAATAAAAGAAATACACTAGCAACTATTCAGCAGACAAACAGATTGAAAAATGCTCTCTCTGTTACCTGGTTGTTGACCACAACGTGAATTGTGCCATTTGTGGTGTAGGAAGGGAGGTCACTAAGATGAAACGTCTCATAAACCACTCCTTGTCCTGCAAAGGCAGCATCCCCATGTAGTAATATGGACATAACCTAGGAGGAAGGATTATACACACATATCCACACATACCTTAGAAAGCAAAACTGCAACTTAAGCTTCTCAGCAGACTTTCTTTGCTCCATATTTCTTCTGAAGTGCTTATAAAATGGAACTGTCTTTCCATAATAAGCCACAGAGTTGTCAGCACTCTGCTGCCTTTGCTCAGCTGACAAATGAAGTTTTAAGCCTACTTCTTGGAGTTACCCCTGAGGGTACTATGTCAAAAACTTGAAGTTCAACAGGACTCTGAGATACAAAACTACTGGTAAGCTATTTTTATTAAAAATAATATGAAAAAATACCAGCAAGAGTTACTATATTAAAAAAGCCTTACCTTTTTGCCAGCTGTATCCCCTCGATAAAACTGTTCAGCTTTTGTCTTCCCTTGCACAACAGGATCCACTGCTTCCAAGTGAGAAGGATTAGCCATCAGGGACAGAGTGATCTTCTTGTTTGTTGCTCGGTTGATCCTCTCATGGTACATTCCCAGGTGATATTTTACATCCCCAGATCCCTAACATGGAAGACAAAGTCACAATTCAGGAATTTCGTTCATACCAGCTGTATCTGATCAACTAAAATTTGTGTTTCAGTCTGAAAAATGCACCTAGCTAATAGCTTCAGCGTGCACTATGGGTTTGACACTATAATTTCAAATTGGAACACTGTTCCTATTTATTATCTTAGTGTCACTATTCAATAGTGGATACATATTTACAGGATATTCATACTCATTCCATTTATATGAAATAGAGGAAGACAGAGATTACAAAATCAGTCAAACGACCTGGCACTTATGTACAGAAATTCCTAAAATCTTCTGCATGCTAGAGGTACACTATAGTCTTTAAATATGTCAGGAAATGTCACCAAATCATATTCCTCAAAGTCAAAAATGAAGGCAATGCATTTCAGCAGCTGATAATGCTATTTTCATAACAAACATGACCAAAATGATTAAAAAACTACCTTGATAACTGACCTCTCTATATAGATGTACTGAAGAAGCATCTTACCTCATCAGCTGCTTCTAGTTTGGGATCAAACTGACAGAAGATCTGCTCCAGCTCTTTTCGGATTACATTGGCCAATACATTCAGCCTACCTCTAGAAAATTCCAGACATAGTTATGTCTCAAAAATGATAATAGCAGAGTTACAGGCATAAAACTTATAAAATCAGTAAGCCATTTCTGTCAGAAATTTGCAAGTAAGAAGTTCACTTCAAAGATCTGAACCTGAAGCCCTCCATTCTACCCTCTCCTCCTGTTGCAGAATTCCTCCAATGCCTTCCCACAGCCATTTTGTTACACCTGGTTATCCAAGTATAAGCAATGAATTTTGTAGCTATCTAGTGGCTTCTAACATTATGGCATTAGTAATTAACTAAGGCAGACTATAAAAAAAAAGTTTGGTATATCTTGCCAAGCTTTCTCATTTCTAGACTTGATGCAACATGATAGATACCATAGCTGTTGCAACACTGGCTTGCAGCTTCCAAGTACACTGAAGATTTTCACCAGCATTTACTGGTGAGGCTGTAGCCTCACAAGTTTCATTATTTTTCACACAGGTTTTCATTACAGTTATGTGTTCCCATTACTTGTGATGACTGACTCTCACTATCCAAGGTTCTCTAATAACAACTTCATTAATAAGATTCTACAACTCAAACTTGCCAGAGTACAATGAGCCCATTTGTTGGGGGTTTTCCATTGACATTACCTGTGAGGCATCCCCATTATAACATACTCGATTCCCATTTCACTGGATTTATCAATGATGGTCTTAAGTGCAGGAATCATCACTTCACATCCTTCCAAACCAAATCTCTTCTCGGAAGACCACTTGCGAGCAAGGAAGTCTTCAAATCTTTGCCAAAAAGAAACCACCAAAAAGAAGGAGTGTTTGTATTAAGATAATGTAGAATACATTTATTGTCAAACAACTTTTAGCAAATAAAATTACATTACGTTACATTTTTTTAAACATCTGTGAATACATGGTTTTTGGCCTTTGGAAACAAGTCACACACTGGGAGACATAAGTAAGAAGACAATCTGTATTTTCTGGAAGTAACAATTAAAAACTTGCAGAAATACAATTGAAAACATGCCTATTTCACAGGTCCTATTCAATGGCAAGGCTCCCCAGACTGTGATGTAACAGTTGGTAACGTACCAAGAACTAGGACACTGGTATCTCTGCCTCAGCTGTAGCAGGAGAAAGATGTCAATCCTTGACAGCTTTCTTTTCTTCCATTCTTTAATGCATTTGGGCCAGAGGCAATGTGAGTGGTTAAAAAGTGCCTTTTCACAAATGCTGGAAGGACTGTATGTTGTAAAGCTTGGATATACAAAAGGCAAAGAAAATACATCTTCATGAAAATAACTGTTGGCCACATCATCTGTGCCTCGACTCACAACACTGCCATAATCCATTAATACCCAGCTCATTCCTCACTTAGAATGCTGCCATTTACCTCTTTAGACTGACGTCCTAAAAGCAGTGAAATGAAGAGTTGCCAAAAGACTCTCCTTAGCTCACCCATCAATAAAGCAACAAGCCAAACCCCCAGCTGAGCTGTGCTGCCAGAATTCCCCAGGACAGTTTGCAGGGCTATGCCAGTTTATATAAACTGAAAGTGGAATCCCATATGAACAAGTCCTAGAGTAGAAATCAAAGTGGTCGCTGTACACGCTGCTTTCCTTCTCTTTGCAGTGGCAAGTTAAGCCAGTATTAGACAAGCAGAAATTTCATTATTTGAGGCAAACTGCTACTAAGTGTGCAGAACTAAGTATTTCATAGTCACATCTTGCAAGTCCCCCATGTATCACTGTGAGTTCAAAAGGGCTGGCAGCTCATCTGCTGTCACTGCATGTGCTTAGTACCCAATGCGAAGCCACCCTATGAAAGGTGGTTACTGTCAAAGATATATAAATATCTTAAGATATTTAATAAGATATATCTTAAGATATATAAAGGCTTAATCCTGCACAGGCTTAAGAAGATGCCCAGATCACACTACATGACCAGGGTCTAACCTGTTTACTAACTAATGCATACACAAAGTAGCTCAAAGAAACACAATGAGCATTTTACAGGACACAGAGTAAAAAATGACCATTTTGTTCAATAATCTATTAGTGAACACCAAAAAGGATGAGAATTCCTGCCTTTAAATTCAGATTCAAGCGCCTGAAGAATGTAGTACTTGGAATAAACATTTCTGAAAATGGTACTCTTGAGCAAAATGATGACTATTTGCTTTACAAAGCCACAAAACTCATAAGCACAGCCCATTTTCCACAAAACTAGATATCCCTCTTGCTAATTTTTAGCCTGAAAAAGCTCTCTCTAGATAGCTGAATAAAAAAATTCTCAAACATTTTTCTTCCATTTTCAGCAGAAAATTAATTTTGCAGAAAATGAGCATTTGGTTCCTTCATGCTACTAGAAACCTCAGGTCTTTCCACAGCCTGACAGGCAGGAATAAAAGCAAATTCTTGTCTCAAGATAAACAGAGATGGTTTGTACTAAGGCCTTGTTAAGCAAACTTACCTAAGTGCAATATTCATTTGACAGTAACGTGACTTCTTTATTTCAGTTCAAGTGAAACTTAAAGGCTACACAAGTACTACAGAACACAACCTGCCTTTTAAGAAAATCAAACTTCACTTTCACTTCAGCTGCTGACAGACCACACCAGCTTACACCCAGCAGCCACAGAGCAGTTTTCCAGCAGCACCCCAGCGTACCTCATTGAGCGCACCAGCCTTGCTAACAAAGTCCTTTTTTCCTCATTAGTAAACTTCATAACTCCTGGTGTCTCAAACTTCTGCCGGATCCACTGGCACTGCTCCACATCATTGATGAACATAAACTCCAGGCCAATGTGTTGGCAGTAGGTATTCTGGCATGTGAAAACACCAACACAGAAGCTTTAAGAGTTAATGGACCATGAAGAAAAAAAATGTACTTCTAAACTTTTATTTTCTGTATATATTATTCTTCCAAAAGCTACCTTGTCTTCCTCCTCATCCACTGCATCTTCCTACAGTAATTCTGTAAGCAAATACATTATTTGACTGAATCCAGAAAGCTGTCTCTACAAAGTAGCATTTTCAAAATTTTGAATCTGGTAGATTCTCATTAAGTAATACATTTGAGGTAGGCCAACAAACCTGCCTTAAACTGATTAGGACGTTTCACCTAACTAAGGCACAGAGTCTTTTCTTTAGATGCACCTGCAAAGATTTCAAGTCACTTATTAATATTTTTTCCACATTTTTTTTGTCTTTGTCTTTTTTTAGTATCACGTGAAATCAAGCAATGAAGAAAATGAGAAGACAGCTATAAAGCCTCATGTAAGTTATCAAAACTGTCAAGCTTCAGAAGGCTGGAAATCTGAATTTTTAAAAATCTCTTTGAAATAGAATTAAAGCACCTGAGAGCAGAGAAAGGACAGAGAAAAATGCAAAAACATTTCAGAAATTTTATCTCTCTGATGCATTTTTCCCTCTTTTTCCGACTTTAAAAAGAAAATGTCACCAGAAAAATGTGTTAATTTTACCAGAAAAAAATGTTCAAAATAAAAAATCTTGTGAGCTTAATTTGAGACAAAACCACTCTGAACACAAAGATGTGCTCTCTATTGCCTTTAAAAAGGAATTTGATGTTAAATGCAATGTTTTAATATAATGAAAAAAAAAATAATTCCAAAGCTCTGGAGAGGAAAGGGGAAAACAGAGGGTTATTTCTCTTTAACTCAAAACAGTTCCTTGAGGCTTTTAGATTTGGCTTTTGATTTTGTCCATTTATTTGTACAGTACGCGTTTGAAGTACAAAAACAAAAAAAACAAATACAGAGCTCAAATGCACAAGGGAGATATTGTTGCTTAAAAACTCACTGTGCTTCAGCTAAGCCAATGTAACACCCAAATGTGCACATCAACACATTCTCTTATGCTTGCAACAGGTCAAAGCCATGAACAGTAATTATTTTATTTTTATTTTTACATTTGTGTAGCTCAATTCTTTGTGTATTTCATCCTTTAAAATACCTTCTCATCCCTAGCCTTTTTTACTCCAATGGATTTTCATTGCCACACAACAGAAATTTCTACAACTGCAGCACTCCAAAGTCCTGGAGAAAGCACAATCAGGAACATCCAACACTCAGTAGTTTACAGATTCATCACCACTCCTACTTCTTGCTTTGCTATTTCGATTTCCCTCTAACTACAATTCCTTCCAACCCAAACCATTCTATGATTCTGTATTTATTCTTTCAGATTATTTTTGCTTTGAACTATTTTAGTTTTGAAAACTTCTCATGGCTTAACCATATCACCTGTCAGATAATGAAACTCTAGAAAAGAATTTGAGATGGAAAACAAAGACCACCAAGGACTCTCTCCAGCCTTCAGCTGGGCTTTCATGAATCTGGTATCCAGTCCTCATGCTTTTCCTCAGATAAAAGCCTCAGTAAAGCTAAGGCTCTGAGACCTACCCCTGCAAGTCCTGAATAATGTATGCAAATGTGTTTTATCTATGGTAGGACACTTAAAAGACAAGTTCTAAAGGCTCTACTCCTTTTAAATATCAACTCTTAACAAAATTAGGACCCAAATTAGTATTCTACCATCCACCCCTTTTATACTTCTTCTCCCTATTCTATGTATTTCAGATATCCTAGCAACTAAACTGATGGTGCAATCATCTCTAAAAACAGTACCAGGGTTACTTTTAGTGTTATTTCAACTCTATATATGCTCTATTAATAATTGACAAATAAGTCTTTTTGTTGAAAAAGTTCACTTCTGTTTGGATGGAAACAATCACAACACAAAAAACACCCCACTGACCTCCAGCCTTTTGATGATCTCTCGTAAGGACAGACTGTTCTCCTTTCCTCCTATGAAGGTGGTTGTAGGCAGCTGGAAGACTTTGTCCAAATCTGACTCATGCAAACCATAAAACCCTGCAAGGGGTACATTATCAATTTTCAAAGCAGGACAGGACACAAAAAGAAAACCAGTTTTCTTTTTCAAACCACCACAAATTAACATCAAGAAAGCAATATTAGGAAAAAAAGTTACCAAATTAAAAATTGAAAGTGTGAATATTTTCAAGGCATGCATTAGTACAGTACACTTCAGGCTGTTTTAAAAAATAAATGTTTTAATTAAATAGTTATTATTAGAAGTACCAAACCAATATTTCTTAAATGTTCAGAAAGAACAACTGGAATTAAAATCACACAAACATTCCCTATATTTCAGCATACATGCCATCAGATCTCCACATTATATCTTATGCTTCACTGTTCAGTACAATAACTAACTTCAACGACTGGGATTTTTTCCTTGCTCTATCATGAGCAACAAACACATTAAGCACCATTTTCCACAGACAGAACAAGCTGGCTGGAGGCACACTTGGATTATTTTATACAGCATTAATGGGTAGACTAAGAGAAAACACAGAATCTAGAATCATGATGGTTGGAAAGGACCTTCAAGATCATCAAGTCCAACTGTCAGTCCTACACCACTGTAACCAATAAGCCATCTCCCAAAGCACCACATCTACCTGTTTTTTGAACACAAGGAATGACTTCTCCATTTTTTTTGTTTGAACTCTATCTTGGTTCCAGATAAGCCACAGGCATCCATTTTAACCCTGATATGAGAGCCCACACATAACTCTTACAGCAATATAGAACAGTGCTCCATATTCCCCACTAAATGAGTTTTCCAAAGATGACAGAGAAGAAATAATTTAATGATTAAATAGTAACAGAACGTGGCATTTAAAGTTGAAGTTAGGACACAGGACTGCCTACTGCTGCTATGCAGCACTGTCGCTAATAATGCATTTTGAGTTTTTAAAAATATATTTTAAAATATTTTAACTTATTCATTTCAAATAATACATGATATACTTATAGGTCAACATATTCAAATGTCCCTTCTGGAGTTGCAAGTGTTTAAAAAAAAAAAAACAAAAACAAAACAACCCACAAGAAAAAAAAAAGGAGGAGGGACACAGGGGATGACAAGGGTTTTAATGTTATTTTTAAAAAAGCAGTGCCAACATTCTATTTTATCTTTATTTCCTTTGCTTTCTCTCAGATTTCACAGACTTTTCATGTTCTGTCATGCAAAAACCAGAACACATGCAGGAGTGATTTAGGCACACACAGAACATCTGTGCTATGTACTGCAGCACTGCATTTTCACTGAAGCATCACCTCATGTTTAAAGAGATATCACCTTATTGAAATGCAAAAGTTCCCAAAAGCAATTCTGTCCCTTGAAATGGGCATCAGGCACACCTGTAAACAGATGCATTTTTAGAAGTGACTCCCAGAGAAACTTGCTACCAGGTTTCTCAAAAGAGAAACAGAAGACAGGGCAAAAAAAATGTACAGAAAAATACTGAAATATTTTCTGTAGTACCAGAGACCTTTCATCAAATTCCTGCCTGTAACATTCAAGGACAGACAGCATTTGAGATCCTCCTCTTTTTATGCTGTGCCAAGACTAGGTAAGAAGTTCTGTTTCCCCTCACAAACTGAAATAACACCTCAGTTACACTCTCAGACACATCCCCTGCCTCATTCTGAGCTCTGGCTTATTTTTTCTGTGCTCATGAGGGCTTCAGTTTGATGCCTTCTGACCAGTCACAACACTGCACTGAATTCATATGTAGCATTTAAAGAAATTTGTACTGACATCCTAGCAATCACACATGCTCCAAACTATTATAGCTACACAGCAAATGTCTAACATATTTTCTAGTAGGTACTTTCCTTTAATTAAAGTTGACAAACTTCAAAGAGAACCCCTGATGTGTATAAACACCTCCCTCCCTGTTTACAGTCTTAAGCTCTCCTCTGCCTTTATATGACCAAGGGTCAGAACTGCTGCTTTCCTTATCACCAGAAACAGAAAACAACAAAAAAGAGGCAGTAGATGTAGCAGTAAAATTAAGCAGAATGGGTTTTATTTGCTACTTGCACAATGTTTTATGTCTGGTCCAAAAAGCTTCCTTAAATAGCAAAGAAAATTGATTCAGTGTCTTTATCCACTAGAAAACTACCTTTTAAAGATACCAGATAGATTGAAGAGTAAAGGAAAAAAATCAGTTATTTTTTTTATTCAAGCAGAAAGGTGAAAAGAAATGATCAATGGAATTTCTCAAAGGCATGAGTTCTTAGCAACCAGGACAACCTTTGTAAAAAAAACCTTAATGTATTACACTCTTCCATCAGTAAGCTAAAGAGATCACTATTGGATTATACACATGTCAAGCATTCCACACTTTTGGTTTCCTTCTGATAACTTCAAACAGACCTTTTTCAAACTATACAGAAGGAACAGGTATCAGAGGCTAGAATACAAATTTAGTATGAAATTTACCCCAAGTAATTTACCTCCAGTGTTTTGCTTATTGCTTCCTTGTCCTATCGACTAGCTTTCTGATGTCCCTAATTAAAACACACAGACATTGAGCATAATGGTATAAAAGTAATTTAGATTATGAGAATCTTGGCCTAATGCATTGATTACTATTAATTTCTGGTGTGGTTCAAAACCATTATATTTGGGGGTTTTATGAAGTGTTTGTAATCATCTATCTTCAGATGCTGAATTCACAGGAACCTTGCCTGTGATTTCAGAACAGAAATTCCATTGTCCTAAAATTTGAGCATCCATTTTGACTCTCAAAGAAACTATTTCATGATACCACCAACCAGAAAAGGTAGAAGCTTACCTAAGATTATTACATCACCTCAGCCCAATGAGAAAACAGACAAACAACCCCTGCAAAGAACAAGACATACAGTGTACACACCAAGTTTATCAATTGTGGTGATTAAGTCAGATGGAACAAATGAATCCAAGTCTGCATCCAAAATTCCAAGGGGATCCAGCTGAGCAACATGATGGCCACGGATCTGAAAAAAGGAGGAAAGTGAGAGAGAAATGAAATCACAGTAACAAATGTTAGACAAAGGGAAAAAGTCACTCATATCTCTCCATAATATGTGTATCAGCCATGAAGTCAAATATGTGAAACCACTGATGTCACAAGAGGGTCATATTTCCCAAGTTTTCTTGTAAGAACAAGAAATATGCATTATACTTCTGGATATGCATCCTAACTCAATTTAAAATTGCTGAATACACATTTGAATATACTCTTTATTTTGTCTGACATGCAATTTAAGAACATGGAATTACACTGAAGTAAAGAAAACTACTAAAGATTGTACTCTAAATCTCTAGGTAAAATTAAGAAACCATGGCCAGTCTCCAGATACTATCATTTGCTAATTCCATAATTTTGTAATCTCTGCACCTGCATTGCTGGCCTAAAAACACAGGTTGGTGCTGAAGTTTATATTTAAAGGGATATACATAAGGGATCACTCTGCTCCACATCAGATAGCATTTATTTTTATTCATGAAATGTTGGGAATATTATCTATGATCAATTTGACAATTGAGACATATAAGAACACAAATCCTATGGGGAATTTAGCCAGCTTTCAGTTATCAATATGACTGGTGTTATTGCACACTACAGGTTGCTGTGAACTAGTGAATTATATTAACATGTTACAGTGGCAGAAGAATTAATTAATTGATTCAGTAGGGCCACAAATAAAACCTAGCCTCTTGTGTGTGATTCTCATATTCCAAATTATCCTATTAAAAACTTTTAATATATTAATAAATTAGTATTTTCCCCTTAATATTTTTCTTTTCAATGGCAAATTCAGATCACTTTGGTAGAATTTCATTCACACAATAAGCATGTTAATAGCCTCTGGAAAAAAAAAATCAAGAAACTGCAACACTAACAATGAACTGCATCACACAGTAATAGGACAGATTGTTCATCAAGAAGTGACTTGTAAGATCAGTGTTGAAATGTTCTGTATTTGCAGGACAGTTCATAACAAGATGCTTTTCACCCATAAGAAAACAGAAATACAGCATCTTTTTTAGAACCATCAGCCCTGTAAATTCAGTCTGGCCTCTGAGATTTTTGGCATCTCTATGAATCACCAGTAATAAAACTTTGACAGACCAAATGATGCCCATGGCAACAGCTGTGCCACCTCACTGTTTACAGCAGCAAAAAGCCCATCTGACTGGAACTAAGCAAACAATTCTGCCTCAACCATCATCAAAAGAAAAAACTTGACCTCCTTAAGCTTCATCTGCTCTGCAGCATTAGTAGGAAGAGGATTAGCAAGAACAACAAAACCCAGAAGAGCAAATCAGTAAAGCACTGGGCTATATTACAGTCCAGAAGCTGTCTGATCTTTCACTGACAGTCTTTTTCTCAATATCAAGTTATTAAAAATAACTTCCATTTCTTTTGCTGGATACAGAAAACAATAACTGCAAAAAAACAGAGGGATGTATTTGTGAAAATACATGCAAGGAAAGTTTTCATCAATTGCCACAAAACTGACTAAATCTGAGAGTGAAACAAAGCCAATTTTTATGAACAGTTCTCTCAAAGAAATTAAGAGCTTCCTTAGTACCAGCAGATGAAGGACAACTCCCTTTGTTTGATGCAAAAATTGCTGAATCAGACACAGGAAAAGAATCTTCATGCAGTTAAGTGAGCAAAAAAAATAGCAAAAAGAACAGCAAAGGCTAAGCTTTCACTACTTGGCTCCTGCTACGCAAGTAAAACCCAAAAGATTTATGCGCCCTTTAACAAACTATGTTCATAAAAAGCTTCCAAGTTAAGTCAGGTGAGCAGTATCATGGCTCTATTCATGGCTGAATTCATGGTCATGAATTCAGAGTATTCATGACTCTGAAACCTGAGTTTGCTGAACCAGAGCATCCCTGTCTGAATCCAGACCTCAGTGTTCAGACATTGTGCAGGAAACAAAAGACTTGAGATCAAGACAACCTGGATCAGGATGAACAACAGGCAAGAGACAAGAAAACAAACAACACAAAAAGGTTGTTTACAAAGGAGAGGCCCTCCCACACCTTCCCCAAAGCAGACTTACTTGGTATGCTCTTATCAAAGACTGCACAGCAAGATGATCTTCAACAAGCTTTTCAGCTTTAGCTGGTGTCTGGGCCAGGCCATGGCTCTGAAGAAATGATGGTTTTCTTTCCAGCTGGTCCAGTAGATGGGGATCATATGCTTGACCTGCATTAGCATTTCGGAAAAACAAATCCCAGGACTGGACATGTGTAAAGAGAAGGAAAGATAGAAAATTTATTCCTTCAAACAACAGTCTGAACCCAAAGCAGCTTCTTCAAGCTGCAAATGGCACCTCACTACATGACACTACATTACCACTAATAGCCAGCAAAAAAGAAAGCACTGATATATCCACACCCCAACAGCAATTGTGTTCCATCTATACAGAGCCCTTTTCATCTCATTTCTTACACTGAGCTTGTTCAGGGAAAACTCTCCAGCACGTATGAGTGCAGAGCATCTTTGCACATTATTCATTCAAACAGCTCTTTTGAACTATGATGTTTATTCAGGCAACCAGTAATGGGTATGATATTATGCTGCTGGTAAAGAGATATCAAGCCCATAAAACTGAAAACCTTAATAAATGAAATTAATCTATCCCTGTAATGACACGTAAAAGAATTTATGATGCTTCAAGACACTCACTGAATACACTAAACCAGAATCAGTTTCTTGAAGAAACTTAACAGCACTTACAGCTCTTCTGGGTGAGGTTTTTGGTCTAAGATCCTTTCCTCAGTAGCTTAGGTTATCTCACTATGAAAGAAACCTGGTTCCACATGAAAATCATAGCTTCAGAGGAATACATAATTCAGAAAATGAGTCACAAGAAATGAAAGATACTTTTATTGCAGTCTGCACTTGTATGCCCAGATCTGGTTTTTCTGCAGCTTCCATTCTGAGGAGGTGGTCTCTGTCCCAGGTTAGAATGGTACCAGATGTATGGGTGTACAGATAGCAGCAGAATGGGATAAAACATCTGAGATGCTTATACCCAACAAAGAAGAAAGCCTGAACTAGCAAGGGACTAATTAAGGCTTGTGCTTAGCTTACTAATGAAAGGTCATAAAACACTTGCCTCAATTTGACTAACTTAGGAAAAATAGGAAGCTATTAAAAAACTTTAAAGTCTGTGTGGCTGGAATAGCACTGTAAAAGCTCAAACTAATTTTGTGAATTGCATGCTATTTACCCTCTCTGTGAGCTTGAAACTAAAACATTTCAAAGAACCAGTACCAGAAAGACAAACAGTAGACTCTCTAAACCGTGCTGGACACAAACATTTTATTTCAAAAAGAACATTACTTAATATGTTCAGTACAGAATACACAAAAGAATCAAAAAATGTAATAACAACACTGCACAGTAGAAAAATATTTACAAATCTGTTTTCATTAACAAAACTTCTTTATAATGAAATTCATACAAACTTTAAGGTGTTCAGAAGCACTTGGAGAGGGGCAGCCTACAGGAGTTAAACATCATTCAAACTTCTAAGTTCACGTTATGGAAGTGAGGGAACTCACTAAACCTGTGGGCAGGTACTTCATCATTAGCATGAAGCCACTGGCCAAGAAACACTGCCTTAATGCTCCTCTCTTACTTGTTTATTAAAACAAAGCTGCGTTGATACAAATATGATAAGCTTACTTATCACCCTGCTCTTACACAGACATGACCTAAACATAGCCTAACTTCTCTATGCCATGACAAATGAAGTCAGATCATGCTTGGTGTATGAAGGATTCATTCCTCCTCCCTTCTGTCATTTATGCCCATATCCTAAGTTTTTCTTACCTTGACACCTTGCTAGCCACACTGAGATTAGAAGTCTGAATTTACACAGGGTGCTACAAATGGTCTACAAGAGCCTATTAGTGTAACTGCATTTCCTCTGCTGTTCTGCCTATATACCTCTTTACCCTGTATTAAGAAAAGTATTACTATTCCATGCCTTCACAGCACCTAGTTTCAGAGTCTGTAGATCCCTGACAATGAAAAGCAGATACAATCAAATACAGATAATATAACTATTCCTTTGTTGAGTCTAAGGTCTTCTATTTTGATTTAAAATTTATCTCAGCACAGTCCCTCAAACAATTTAATATGGTTTTACACAAGTTCTCTGCTGAGACAGTTGCTAAAAAAAAAAAATAAAAAATCCATATAGACTTGCCCAACAAGCTACAGATTTAAGAAGAACAAGCACAGAAGCTTTTCTTCATGCAAACTCACAAATATAAAGAAATACCTTCAAAATGTTTACATCTGAAGATGCAGCCAGCTGGGACAGAAGGAACCCACACTATTTTTCCTATCGCATTTTTGAACTTATTGATTTGTTGGGCAGGCTTGACATTTAATCAGAGGGGAGGGAAAATATATTGTTTGGCTACAGAAAATTAGTTTTTACTAGAACCACATCCATCAAAGCTTTTACAAATTTCTATAGTGTCTTTCAAGATTGATACCAGATTATAGTCTTCAAGTCCTGTGTATCAATGTCAGTCTTGGCAACAGCATCTGCTATGTGACTGAACAGTCAGAAGACCAGCTTGGGTTCACAGCAAACCTCCAGGTTCTCAACTAAATTAGAGACATTCTTTAAGAATATGGTAGAAACACCTTACAACAGAAAAATACATCTGTAAAATATAAATTACTATTGCGATGCATTATGGATTCCTTTTTTCCCCTTGCAAATCTTTATTGTTGTTAACCATAATTTTCTCAAGTAATATAATACAATATAAGAGATTCAGTGGCAATATTCTACCCTTACAAAATAAAGAGTGTTGCACTGTTTATTATAGCATATAACACATTAGTTATCTTGATGGTATGTTTTTTTTCTAGTGACATCACACTATTTATCAACTGCTCTGAGGACAGTAAAGCTTTTCAAGACAGGTACTGAGCATCCATACATTAAAAAAACAAACAAACAAAAAAAACAAAAAAAAAAAATTCCCCCCAAACATGACACTGTTGTATGTACTTTGCAAGTGCATAAACCAAGGAAGTGATTACACAGTCATGGTAAAGTGGCTGCATTGGGGATAACGTGGCAGGCATTACGTACTCAATATCAAACCATACAGTTTTGTAATTAATCTTGTGATAGTAATAACTGAGCCTTGTCAAGCTTCTCCCTTATGAGTTATAGCCCTGACACATCGCTTCAAGGAGAAATAATGATGCCTTTTTCAGAGCCCACATCATTTTATTCTGATTGTTGTTTTGGCTACTCAAAGGATAGGAAATTCAAAAGACAAGGAAAAGCAGGAAACCAACAGGAATGGATTTCTACAAAGAATAAAAGCTCATATGGATATAAATGCATACTCCTTGATATATAACCCCAGTTCACTCAGAAAATAAAGACCCTTAATCTTAACATTGATTAATTGGAGTTTCTAAGCAAATGTGAATTCAGGATGGGTTTTAAAGCCCAGAAAAAATACAGCTTTTTAACTCATCAGCTAGGAGGTGGCACAAACCCTCCAATAAGAAGGAGATATCCAGGAAGAATAAACACAAGGAAAAAAATGAAATAAAGAGGAAAAAGAGAAAAGACAATATATTGCCTAAATGTCTAGCACAATCTGACTCTCTGAACCATGCTGGACACAACATATATATATATATATATATATACTGGACATATATCTTATACTGGACACAACAATGAAATCGTCTGAGTGTCCTGCAGAGAGAGTCAAATGATTAACAATACCCTAACCAACAGCATATAAACCATTCATGTCTCTTGACATTATTTACTTTCCACCACTTCCATAATAGAATGGGAAATGCACCACTTGCCTAGTCATAAAACTACATCATGATTTTTTCAGTATTTGTAAGAAAACCAGTTGAGTTCAACTTCCAACATTTTTTATCTGTTTTATCATAGGCCAAATGGAACAATTCTGTCAACAAAACTCTTGGGTAGGTATTTACAGCTTTCAGTTGATGAAATTAGATGGTTTTCAAGAGACTAAAAATTATTTTTGTTGATGAAACAAACTAAAATTAATTTGCATCACTGTTCTCCCCCTCTTTTTTCTGGGCTGCAAAATACCTAGTTATTTAGCCAAGAACAGCTGTAATGTAGTCTGTGATGTCCATCAATCACACTCTTTTAAGCCTGACAAACTGGTGAAGTGAATTGAATTTACTTCAGTTCATTACTACTGCAAGTATATTACATGCAGTTAACCTGGAAAAGAATTTACACATTTTTAAAATGCATCTTGAATTCCTTGGGATCCAGTCCCTAGGCAACACCCTGCTTCACCAGAACATTTACATTCTTCTGTCAATTTTCTTATGGTAATTTATCGGTCTGTGTTCAATCTACAAACTACATCACCTCATCAGGGTCCATCACCCAACTGTACCTGAACAACCAGACAAACTGCATAGCCTGACAGGATTTTTTATCATTTCCGCCTGCCCCTAGGTATCAGCAAAACGATGAGCAGGTCTAAATGTAGCAGAAGCCTTCGCTCTTTGCTAGGGCGGTGGTGCCCGGAAAGGCCAGGAGGTGGCCGGCTCTTAGGCGGGCCCAGACGGGCCGTTCAGCACCCTGGCCAGCTCCCGCTGCGCCTGCGCCACACGTGGTGCCGGTACCCGGCTCTACGGGCCGAGCCTCACAGCAGGAGAGCTCACTCTGAGGAAAAGGTTCTCACCAAGAAACTGAACGCTGCTTAAAGATAAGTTGCAAGTCAATGTCACTTAAAGAAGTAAAAAACTATAGGTTACCTCACCCACTCCTTCTGCATGACTTTGTTCCTTCAGTGCCCTCAAAATACCAGCATCAATCTATAGCAACAACACATCGTGAGGCCTTCTCAGAAACTGGTTCACTGCATCCACAGAAGCCACTACTCTGCTCTAGACTGGCTGGAAATTTAACTGGTAGTTACATTATAAAGAACTTTGGTTTTGATGGACTTTTGGACTGATGGAGAGAAGCCACCCCTGGAAAAGTGCTCTTCAGTTCCAAGTTGAGGCATTGCAAAAAAGACAAAGGATCTATCTGAATAACACTCATCACTTGCATGTCACAACAAGACTAACATCTATAAAAAACAGTTTAAAAACTGATTTTTTGGGTTTCCTGATTCCCCCTTTTTTTTTTCCTCAACATGCATCGCTTCCTCATGCTTCAGATAGATCATCAGACTTAGAGCAACAACTTTTAAATGACATTTTGATATATGTGCTTCAAGAACAAGGGAACACACAACCAATTTGGTAAACATGTAGGGCACAATTCACATTACTTCTCTAGAAAATTACTTGTCTGTCCTAGAATTTATGAGACTTCTCATCAGCTTCTTAAGTTAATACACATGTATCACCATAAGAGAACCTTCCCTGTCAGCAGAAAGCTTCTAAAAAATAAGTCTACATATTCTACCCACAAAAAAGGATTTGGGCAATACATTCAAAGTAAAATAAAGCAAACAAATTTATGTTACCTGGAGACAGAGCGTGAGAGACAGAACAAAATACTTTTCAAGATACTTAAGAAGGCTTTTCTGAAATTTTCAAATTCAGCTTTAAGGTTACAACTTTCACAGCTAACTTAAACAGAACTGCACATTCACCTTCTTCAGACAATTTAAAACTACCAACATCAATAGATATTATTTAAATATAACACCTAGCCTCTCACGAAACCTTATTACAATAAACAAAAAAATTAGAAATATTTTTTTCCTTGGGTCTTCTTGCCAATGTAACTAATTACTTAACAGACTGCTTGAACAGCATTTCTATGGAGGAATGCATGGACTCTGAGCAGTCTACTATTTCTGGTCTGGACTTCTCATTCCTTCTGCTCAGCTCACCATGCCAATGGCTCCTCTGTACTACTCCTGCAATATCACATCTTACAACAATCAATATGGAGGAAATTAGTTTCCTATTTTTAATTTCATACAATACTTTTTTCCTGGACTTTTTATAAAAAAATAAGTTAAAAAAAAAAAAAAAGAAAATCAATTCCACTCTTAACCTAATATTGTCATTTGTAATCAAGTTTTACACTTACCTTATGTACACTTTTAGGGTTCTCAAGCCATGCATAATACATTTCCTCCACATAACTTGAATTACTCCCACTCAGGAATGGTTCTGAAGTTCCAGATGAAGCATACCGTTGGCTGTGTAAAAATATCCTTCTGCCTATTTCTTGCTTTCCCAGAAGTTTAATGCCATTCCACTTCAGTGTAGCCACTAGCAACTTCAGATGACTCATGTCTGTTTATTAGACAGAAGATCCAAGTCTGTTAAAAAAGACAAAAATAAACCTGATCAGAAAAAGAGTCAATGAACTGCAGATCCACTTCAGTCTCACAGTGAAAACTGAGGTTTATGGCTAGAGTGCTGTGGGCTTTCTTAGGCCCAGGTGTGAAGTTTTCTTCAGGAGAGCAACCACTCTATGACTAACTATACAGCTACACTTAGAGCAGTGGACTCACTGTGGACAGGCAACTGCACATTAATCACTTCACAGTTTCTGTAACTGATAACATGATCCTGGTTCCTAAAGCAATCATTAAACCACTTGTACTACATGTTCCCTGAGCTCCAGTTTCCTGAGAACAAATGAGTCTGCTAATTATTGACTTCTCTGGAGCTCTTGCTAACTGCAACTGCTGCCTTTGGTATCTGCTGTCACTTGGCTGCAGAAAGCTGCAGCCTTTCAAACTGGGGGCCAGTTAAATGAACAGCTTCAACCACAAATGAAGAGGTTGAAAAGGAGCCTGCTACTTCAAATTTGTGCTCTACTACCAAACTTCTGTACACATAGCTGAGAGAGGACATCTCCACCCACATTTCAAGTGGTCTGCAAAGAACTATGAGAGACAAGAACGAGAGTAACATTTTCTCAGTTTACCACACTACAGCAGCATGCTTCTTAAGCACGGGTAATTTCACATCCTTTCTTCCTAATATGGCTGCCTGGGAATGTGTGGAGTTTTGTTCCAGAAGTTAGCAAAGAATGCATAGGAAAATAACAACAATTTGTCCCGGAGATTTGAAAAATGGATGCAAATTATGTAATAAGTAATAGAAACAAAAAACGTAGGAGAGCTACCAGTCACTTCCCTCCAGTTCTGTTTAAATTCCAAATGGGGTCAGAGCCACACTGCAAGTTGTAGCTACTGAACACACAACCTATAAGAGCAGATACGGGTTATGTCACTCCCCTGAAGATACAAGGATCACAGGTGGAGAAAACTGTTACCACGGATGTTATTCCCTTTTCACTAAACAGTAATGCCTCCATTTTCACACAAGTATGAAACAAAATTGACAAAGCCACCAACCCTGTGATTCTAGCCAGATTTCAACTACAATCAGATTAATTTCACTCAACGAAACTGACTTCTTCTTAGTTTTTCCTTTCACACCCACAGCTCTTCAGCACATGTCAGCTGTCAGCAGCTAAACAAATCAGAGACCCCCAACATGATCACAGACCATTCCAGGGCATTCACCCTTGAGACTGTCAGTCAAAAATCAGCACACAGGACAGCAGAGGGAACTCAGAAATAGTTAGAATTGTTCTACTCTGATATGTTTCCTACAACAACCCTGAAATGAAAACAATGATTGGCAAGCAATAAAGCTGAGCTAAGAGCAAGCTAAAGAAAGATATTAATTAAATCTCTACCTGAGGTCAAAAATAAAAAAGAAGCACTGAACCAAAAGAATGACCTGACATTCAATGCATCAAAGAACCCTTAAAATGGTGGAAGTAATTGAAAGCCCTACGCAGCTGAAAATATTTGCAGCTGTTCTGCAGTACAGAATGTGTGACTCAAGCTACCAGCTTGATTTCACCTTGGCACCTTCAACTCTGAAACTGACCTTGTCAGTTTTGTGAGCTCTTCTACCCACATTTCTAGAGGGTCATAGAAGCATATGAAAAAGAGACAGCAAGACACTTCTGATAGCACTGTTTAACTAAATTTTTTTCAAGGCCAGTTTAGACATAAATATATTGCACAGGGCAGTACCATAACAATTAATATTCTCCTGGTATTTCCAGTAGAATTACTGAGTTTCTTAACACACACATTAAGTCCTGCTACCAATGCTAACACATGTGCTTTATGCTTTGCAGAAGCAGTCATTAATGTTTGATCCATACTTCATAAAAATGCTTCTTCATCCACTAGCCTGGCCATTTTCTTCTGTATTCCCCATAATACCCCACACAATTCACTCCCAAAGCACTTAAGATTGAATAAGTCTAATAAAACAATACTGACAGTGAAAAAAATGGATGAAGACAATAAAGTACCACCAAAAGCCTAACATGGCTGATTGAAACTAGAGAGGCATAGAATATCCTTATCAAATAAGGCTACCTCAGGAATATATGCCTCCACATGCTAAACGTTTTTCTTTCCAGTATAAATGTGCCATGCCATAAAAGAATCACAATTCTCCATCAAAAAAGTTGATAGCTGGGGGATGTTTACAAACGGTGCATTCACCACAAGGTGCACAATGTCTTGGGCAACGGAGGCATTCCATGCAATACCCAACATAACACTCTCTCCTCAAAAAAACCCCACCTTTTAGTGGGTACCAAAGGGAAAACATCTCCACCGCCTACTAAAACGTTGTGAAAGGCAGGGGGGAAACTTCTGGATGGGCACAGCGTTACTGCTTCTGCCCCCGCCCGTAACACAAGGACACAGCCTTCCATGGCCACCCGACAAAGCCCCGCCATGACAGTGTCCTCTTCACCTTGGCTGCCACCAAAGGCCGGAGCCAGCCAGGCGGCCAAGGCGCTCCCGGCTACAACGGGGCTGAAGCACCACCGGGGCCCGGGCCAGGAGGGCCGCACTCCCCTCATTCCCGGCCGCGGCGCCCCGCCGGAAGGCCGCGATCCGGTACCCCAACCCAGCCCTGCGGTTCTACTACTCATCCCCACACCACAAGCGGCTCTCGCCGCACCGGGGGCCTGCGGAGGAGACGGTGTCCCCGACCGCCCGGAACGTTCACATAGGCTGGGCCGGCCCGTGCCGAGCATAGCACGGCCTGGCTCCACCACACCGCCCGAGGCCTGCCGCCCCCAAGTCGAGCCGGGCCCGGCCCGGCTGTCACGCCCACCGCCCCTTGCCGGCGCTGACAGACCTGCGAGGGGCGGGAGGGGCTCTGGCGCGTCCGTGGGCAGCGGCGGCACCGCCTCCACCTCCGCCTCCCGGTTCGCCCACGGCACGAGAGGCGCTGAGGGAGCGGCGGGGCGGGGAACCGTTACCTGAGTCACGTGAGGCGCGCGCCGCAACGGCTGCGGCAGCGCCCGGTGCGCGCGCTGAGGTCACGGCGGGGCGGGGCCGGGGCGTGGGGCGCCAAACCCGGTACCGCTGCCCACGGGAGAGACGAGACCGCCCCGACCCGCCCCTCTGCCAGGCCCTGCCCACTGTACAGGCCACGCCCCCCAGCCCCTCACCGGAGGCAGCCCCTCGACGTCAAAATGGCGCCGAGGGTCGGGGGGGCCGGGGTGGGAGGGTGTGCTGATGCCGGTGTGCTCCGACAAGAAGCTGGGCATGACTGGAAGCCCAGCGTGTCCTGACCCTGACCCTGACCCTGACCCTGACCCTGACCCTGACCCTGACCCTGACCCTAACCCTAACCCTAACCCTAACCCTAACCCAATTTGGGGATGCCCCTGTACCCCTCCTCCCCACATTAAACCCCTCCAAACCACAAAAAAAAAGGGTCAGGGTTAGGGGTGTGTTAGGGTTAGGGGTTAGGTTCAGGGTTATGGTTAGGGGTTAGAGTTATGGTTAGGGGTTAGGGTTAAAAGTTAGGGTTAGGGGTTAGGGTTAAGGTTAAGGTTATGGTTAGGGGTTAGGGTTGGGTTAGGGATTAGGGTTTGGGTTTGGATTTGGGTTAGGGTTAGGGATAGGGTCAGGGTTAGGGGTTATGGTTTATGGTTAAGGTTAGGGGTTAGGGCTAGGTGTGCAGTGAAGCCATTGCCGTGCTGGATGCTGTCCCGGGTACCGCTGTTGGGGCCTCCTGCCATGGACAGTCCACAACAGGAGATCTCCCCAGTAGGAAGGGAAACACTTCATGAAGTGAAAGTCCATCTGCAAGATTTCCAAGTGATTGTCAAGAAAACTGGTGATAGCAGCTGCACAGTTTGAGACATGGTGGGAACAGCATCTCTGAGAGAAAAGGTGATCCCAGCCGTGATCTCAGCCTTGAAGCCATTGTGCTGCACCCTCCCCTTGTCACTTGCCAGGCTACAAAGATTCCAGGGCAAAGAAAAGAATCACTCAGGACTTAAATGGCAGCATGAAACTTCATATGTCCATAGAAAGCCCCTTGGTGATCCCTGTCCAACAGTGTTCATTAAAATAGAATATAAATCTGAAGCAGAGCACTGATGAGATGAATAGCAGTGAAGGGAACATGGAAGGCAAACATTTAAAGGACAAGTTGTTCAGACAGCTCCCATACAGGAGCAACAGGAGGTTTCATACAAGAAATATCAAGTGTTCCACGGACATAGACATCCTCTCCAAAATTTGTATACAAAGTCAACTAAAAGTAGTAGACCATCACAAAATTATTAGAACTATGTTTGAGAGTTTTGCTTTTGGTGTTTTTTGGGTTTTTTTTAGTTATTATTCCAGGTTATGTGGCCAAATGGAAAACAATACAAATTTACTTGTTCCTTTGTTAGCAGAATTTTCATTTTTTAAGTTTTCTTCTGTCCTGGATGTCTTCAAATTACAAATGTCTATCCATTTTCTATAATAATTCACAACATACTGGTTAATTGCCTGCTCCTGATACAGGCACTAAAAATGATAATTCAGGTAAATATTGACACAGTGTTGACAAGTAGGTAACAAAATTTGACAATTTTCTTGGTAAATAATAAGATACAAACAATGGGAAAACTGGGCATGCCTTAGAGGAGAGGAGAGAAAAAGAGCTACACTTTGTGCTAAAGGTATGCTGCAAAAAAATGTTTATTAAGATCAGGTGGGCAAAAACAGAAAGTAAAAATCTTAGCAAGGCAAACAACAGGCTTTATCTGGGACTTTGTTGCCTAATGGTCACATGGATTTTCATTAAGCTTATTGGTTATTACAATCAGTGATCAAAGTAAACTTTATTTATTCTAGAAAAAGTCTTAATCCTCACATAAATAAATCAAAAGCCTTGCTATCACCTCGGTGATTTCTCTAGCAGGTGTGCATTTTCAAAAAATTGATAACTACTCAACAGTGAATGTGCAAATGATTTTGTCTTAACATTTTAGCTCAGGGAAGAGGTTGGGCAGGGAGCCCTGCAGGACAGATGGTCCCAGAGCTGCTGGAAAGGGGCTCAGGTGCTGAACCCCTTCCTTGCAGCCAGGCAGATGCTGGCTGAGCCCTCTGGCACGTGGTGAAATATTGTTAGATGCTGCAGCCACTAATTGAGTTTTAAACTTATTACAAGCAGACAGAAGCCATCTTTAGAGCAATCACATTATGCTGACTGAACATAAATTCAATTAAAAATTGTAGTGAGGACAAGCAGACCTCCCCTCTGCTTCAGAGGGAAACGCACCTGTCAGACCTGACTCTGAATGCCACTGCAATGGAAAGGGTAAATGTGCCTGGACAGACACCAAGATATTACAGCATGTTTTAATTGCTTATGTTGTTCCCTCCTGAAGCCTTTGCCCAGTTTCACAACCTTGATGTTCTTTTCCTTTTTTTTTTTCTTTCTTTTTTTCTTTTTTTTTAAAATCACGCTATAGGAATTAGTGTGCTCTCGCAACAGCAAAATTCTGGTTTCTTGTGCTTTGAAGCAATTCCCAAAATCTCTAGTATTTATTTTAATACGATTTCCCTCCCACCTCTCCCACTCAGTGTTTGGTGCCTGTCCCAGCAGCTCTTCTTGTGGTAAGGCATTGCCCTTCTGCTGCTGGCTTGCCTTCATTTGGGGTCACGTTGCCACCATATTGCATCTGTTTGCCCTCCAGTGAGCCCCTGTGGTGGCCAATCAGCTATTTTCTCACTAGCCTAGTTTTAATTCTTAAAAATTCTGATTAAAGGTCACATTTTACCTGCCTATTTGTGTGTTCACTTGCACACTTACGTTTCCCTCCCACACCCAAAGGGAAATACATCACCAGCTTTGCTTCCTGCTTAACTTTCACTGTTTGAAATTGTCAAAGTCCATCAGTGGAAGGCAAAATTTTGAAAACTTGCAACTTGTAGCAGGTACAGAGCTATGTTTGCCCGCTTGCTTGGCATCCTTCTCATGCCAGCTCTGCACTGAAAAAAGTGCTCAATGTCAGAGAAGTTTTGTGACAACAGTAACCTTGAAAGGGAAGTCAGAGCTGAAGTTGTTGTGTTCAAAGACACAATGCCTCACCATGATTTATTTTTTTATTTAACCTTATTTTCTGTAGCATGTCAGTGTTCATCTGATAGGCTTTCTTTTACTTACTTCTTCTTCTTTTGGTGTCTTAACTCAGACACGAGCTAACAAAACTAAAGCCAACTTATTTGAACAAACCAAAGCACATCTTAACAAAACTAGAACCAAGCTGGTTTTGGAAATACACCATGTCACCTGCTGGGGGCACAGTGTGACCCCTCATTTGTTCCATGGAATGCTATTGCATGACTCTGTAATGTCTTGCCCCTCTTTCTGCTCGTTTTTGGTACATTGGTTTTCCTTGCTGGATCAGCAGCTCCTTGCAATCAGCATTGTGGTTCCTGTGGCAAATTGCTTCACACAACTCTCTCTCTCTAACACATCATGACTTCTCAGTAGGCTTATTTCTTCAAAGGGAAATCTCATAGGAGGTGGTCTGGCTACAAGATTACTCATAGAAGGACAATCTCATTAATAGCTTCCCCTCCTGAGATAGATACAACTTTGTATTTTTGGAAACTCTTCATTGTTAGTGGTAATGTAATTCCACTAGAGACAAATTTTACCATAAGTTCTCTTAAGCCAAGCACAAACACTCCATTTGATTTTTTTCCCCAATGTGTTTATTGCACACAAAGACTATAAACAAAGAGATTCAAACCTGAAATGTCATCTATCTTAAAGTAAGGCAATTTTGAGACAGTAAAGCATCCTCTCAGTTCCAGCCTTACAATAAATACAGTGAATATTCTACGGAGTTCTGGTCATGAGGCTGGTGTAGTATTTAAATGTGAGGTGTAAAATACTTAGACTATGTTAGACCAAACAGCTCCAGTGACTGATTCAGTCTGTTTTCAGAGAAAGGTTTATTGAGTTCTGCTCAGGCGTTTCAGATAAGCAGAAAAAATGAGAATTTACAATTTAAAAAATTATAAAACCCCTGTGAACAGTAGCAGAGTAATGGTACTCACTCTTTCAGCTGGGATTTGTACCAATTCATTTTACAGTATTTCTCCTCCTTTTCTGCAACCCCCTCAGTTGGTATATCCTGAGATTATTTGGAAGGAACCTCCTCTGTCAGACCCAGGAGCCTTTCCTGAGCAGGGTACATCTCCTGGTGTGGTTGCAGCTGCTTTGCCTCTACTCCCCTGCAGGGCTTTGCGTGTCAGGCAGCTCCTGCAGGAAGCTAATCACAAATTCTTGCTTCAGGACACACACAGCACAAGAAAAACCTTTCCCCTTTCAGCCCTGCCCAGCACTCTGTGCTGTCATCACTGTCTACCCGTGCAGCATCCTGCCTGCTGCTAAGCACCCTGTGCTGTCAGTGCTTCACTTACACCCATTACTGTGAAAAGATATTAGTTGTAAACATACTTTTCAGCCTGGAGTTCACACCGTGTTTTCAGGAGGACCAAATTACTTTTAGCAGGAGCTCACTACTGCTGAGTGATGCCCGACACTTCCTTTGGAAGACTTCTAATTCAAATTCCATGGCTTTTGTTTGTATTCCAGCATATTCCCAAATGGAAAAATACTATTTGGTAGCACTGCTACAGATGTGGTTTGAGCTGCTGTGCAGGCAGGGTAACAGAACAACATTTTGTGGTGATCTCATCACACTCCCTAACGTGGCACATACTGAGCTGCTGGCAGGAGGCTTGTTTGAAGTAGCACAATGCTGTGCTCCATGCTGCTGTTCCTAACACTTGGCTCAAGTGGATTCCAGCCTCTGGGAATACCCTTCCTGGGCACCTCCCTCTAGTAGCTACACAGCCATGTTCAGCAAGTTTTACTACTACTACAAACAGGTGAAACTATGACCCTAACAAATCAGCAGCGAATTTCCACTTACTTCTGTGCCATCCTCCAGTCTCTTATCTTCTGTTTTTTGGTTGTTTTTTCTGTTGTTGGGTTTTGTTTGTTGGTTTGTGGGTTTTTTTGGTGGCTTTTGTTTGTTTGCTTGGTTTTGGTTTGCTTTTTGCCAACTGGTATTATTTATTAGGTTTTTCTCCTTCCCCAGTCCTGCATGAGAGAAGCAGAGTAATTATCTCTGACACCTCCTGCAGTGAACTTTATGTGGGGAATTTCACACAGGTTATTTCCATTCCTTTTGCTTACAGAAACCTTAGCTTTGGGTGTCTCAACAGAAGCATAGGCAGTAGCTGGAAGGAAGGAAGGAATTTCTGTCCTTTCCTCAAATGTAGGGGTAACCCAGGGAGGTCAGCAGGAAGGCAGAGCCAGCAGAGAACTCTTCACAGTGCTGCATAGCAAGAGGATGTGAGACAAACAGGGGTGGTGCAATCTAGATACAAGGAAAACATTTTTCATTCAGAGGATAAACACTGAGAGGGACTCAGAGACATGGGGGATCCTCCACCCTTGGAGATTTCAAGGCCAAACTGGACAAATTCCTAAACTGCCTCGTCTGACTCCAGTGTTGTTGCTGCTTTGAGCATGAGCTGCTCCTAATGATCTTTAGGGTTCCTTCAAACCAGACTGGAGCATCCAAATCATACCAATTTCACAACAGAAGTCATGTCAATTATTATTTGGTCAACAAACAAACTCATGCTGATAGTTTTATATGGATAACATCTACCTTTTAATTATTCTCTATTTTAAAATTTTCACAGAGCACAGCTCTGTAAAAACATCAGCTTAAAAGTACAGAATGTTTTATTGGGAGACCAAGATGGCCAAAGAGTGCTCCTCAGCTGATTCTGGCCAACAGGTTATTTTCAAGTGACTCTATTCTCCAAATATGTTTCCAGGTAGAATCAATGCAGAACACACTTTGGTTATGGATCCAGTAGGGAGAGACAATAGAGCCAAATAAAGGCAGTAACACAGAACTTCTACCTAGCTTTTACACTGGACTTTTCCAATAAATTAGCCTAATACAACTACAAGAACAAAAGCAACTGGTGCTGTAATTATTTCTCTGCTATTTCATTGTAATGCTGTTACAATCTCAGAGTAAGCAAAGAAATACAGCCTATACAAAGCAGCAACTGAGTCACTAAGAGGGTTAGGGGTTAGGTTAGGAAAGAACAATGGAACAACATTTATTTTAGCTGCCAAATGATGAAATCCTGTTGACATTAGTAAGAGGACTACACTTATCCTAGTATTTTAAGGGGATGCTAGTACGGTGGGAGGAGGTACAGCAAGAAGTCTTACCCACTAACGGTGGGGGTAAAGCACCACTGGCACTGCAAAAAAAAAAAAAACCTGCCAGCATTTGGCATATTGACAATGAACAAAACACTTCCAACTGCCTTTTCCTTAATCAAAAAAGAATTTTTTTTTTCTACTTTACCAGTGGATTAGGAGAAAACTGCTTTCAATATTTGCAGGTGTTTCATAAGAGAATCCTAACAAAAATAGAAACAATCTTTATTTTGATAGCTTTCTTTAAGCTACATCTACCTTATCTGTGATAGCCCTTTAGGTGAAAATAACACATCAAGGTACCTTGACCTCATCACACTCAACTGGAAAATTTTCCTCATCTCTTATTCTATACCACTGGCTGTGTTTTGTTCAGAAGGATCTATTTTGATTTTTAATGTTATTTACCCTGATGAGGAAATGTGTAATTATCTTCCCACTTATTTCATTTGGAAGAAAATAAATAAGGTAAGACAGTGCTTTATTAGTTAAAACTTCTGGGGTATCTGAGATTTGTTGCTTTCAACTGGGGCTTAGGGTTTGCTAATGAAGCTTTTGAAGCCACAGTGGCCGTGTCTGATTGTAATTGCTGAAAGGTGACTCTTGAAGAGGTTTATTTGCACTAATCAACACCATGTTGTGCCTTAAAGCTCAAGTTGTCTTAGATGTGCTGTCCCTACTGAGTTATTCTGCAATAACTATACAGGCTTTTCTGTTTACTTCTGTTCTGGCACCATATCTGTTTTATTAATGGGATCCTTTGAAGCTGCTCTCCAAACCTGTTGTACAGTTAAAACTTTGTAATTTCTTTCTAACATTTTCCTCTTGCAGCCCCCAACCCTTTCTCCCCTGTTGCCTGAGCCAAAGGAACCTTCAGCAAAAGCATTAATGTAAAATACCCAAGTGCTCAAGGGGGGGCTCTAAATACCAAATCTACTACATGCAGGGTAACACTCATTTTCCTGATGGTGGCTATTTGGAAACATAACATTCACAGTGCTGGACACAGCTGGACAATAATAGAGAGTGATGATTCTTGTTCACAGCTTTACACTTCCCTTAAATTTTGTTGCCTGTATTTTACCTACAATTTTTTTTCCAGTAAAGTAGGAAATAATCTGAGTTTTTCAGTTACCGAAGCGAGCTTGCTGTTCACATGTCACAGGAACTGTTGATCCATCAGCAGCCACCATATCACTGGGTAGGTTTTCAGGAGAATAATGTTGGTGTTACAGGAAAAATGTTGTTGCATGTTGTTTCGTGCTTGTTTATCAACTTGGAATAAATTGTTCTGACTTTGCTTTAAATTCCTTTCAAACTGGATTATTGTTAAGGCTGTTTGTTACCTCACACAGGTTCTCCCTCCTCTTCATCCATTGATGCTGAGCTCATTATTACTGTTAATTTCAAATTAAAATAAAAAGCTCATTATCACTATTAATGCTTATTAACACGAGGCAGTTGTGGTGATCATAACAAGTTGTGGGCACCATAACAACATCCACCTCTCTGCAGGTTAGTCACCAATGGATGCCTGGATGGTGCTTGTTTCATTAACTAACAGTAGCATTGCTATTTTAAGATGCATGAAATCCTAGACTGATCAATCATAATACCACCTTTCAATGCACAGCCCACTACATGAAGAACAACATCATTAAATGAAAGGCCAAAACCACAGTAAGGGGAGTTTTGGATTGTAATGGTGCTGGGTTTGGATTTTTAGGGCTATTGCTGTGACAGCCTAAGGCAATTACAGACGCTGCCTTAACAAAGAGACCTTTCCTGCACAGACCACTCCCCCGGGACTGCTCGGTGCCTGTGAAAGGCTGTCACTGAAGCCAATTAAAGAAAAAAAAATGAAAACTCTGTAAAGGTGTTGGGAAACTGCAAAATAAATCCTGCCTGTCATTTCCTCCTCCATCCAGCTAGCAAATCATGATTCTCACTCGTTACCACCCTTGCACATTGTAGCAAGGGAAGGATCTAGCTCTGAAGGGCAAGGATTGTCTGTCTGTCGCTTTGGGGACTGTGATTAGCCCAAGTCTTAAGTAAATTAGTTTGAAGCTGACAGTTCACTCAATCCTATGAAGCCACTGAGCGTGGCTGGCACACACGGACACCACGGGTGCTGGATGGGTGCTGGGTGTGGGAGAGGCTCAGCAGGAGTGAGCAGGGAGGTTGAATTACGATTGCTCTTGCAGACAGGGTGAGCCAGGGCTGAGATCATCGGCTAGACACTGAGTGAGGAGCCAGTGAGGCCATCAGACCAGAGCTGACATAGAAAGCAAGCACTTCAGTAAAGGAAGAGGCTTTTGGAAGGAATTAACATCTTCTCAAACACGGGACAAAACACACGTGGGTTTCACCCACCAACCAGGTCTGGGGTTCTGGCACTTGTGTGTTTTACATGCGTAAGGCAAAGGTGCTGCCTGTGCCTGCTGGACAGTGACTGACCAGGGAACCCCCTGGCTCATTCTTTTCTTTAGCCCATTTCAGAGAACTTCCCCCACCTGGGGATGCTCCAAATACTGCATTTTGGAAATACTTTGTGCTAGAAACTACTAAATATGCCATTAGGATCCTTTGGCTGCTGGTTGCTTCTTGTATCTCAGCTCGAAAGAAATATTAAGGTGGGAGAGAACAGCCAGTGTTATTTGTTGTTTCAAGATGCTGGTTATTCTGATCCATACGTTCCTGTACACACCATTCCATGGTGTGGTACATTGTCCAAGTATCTCTGGAGATCAGAATCTGAAACTGGATTTAACTCCCTTACATCATAGCTCTGTCACATCATTGACACATGAATTTTCAGAACAACAAAGCCTTACCCTGCCAACTTAAGGATATAAATGCATTATTTTGGTCATAAATTAAACTTTTTTTCCTGGGTATAGCTTTACACAGATCTGTCAGGAGCTTTAACTTGACTGTAGCAGAAAGCAATCTCAAAGTAATTTTTATTAACATCTTGAGGTTATTGGAAGGTCACATGTAATCAAGATTTGAGGCAAAAAGAGGGACATGGTTGTTTAAAACAAACAGGAATTTGATTAACCTTGAAACTCTTCAAACTAATGAGGCCAAAATGTTTCCTGGCAGGCACAAGAAGTTCCTGCTGCCATTCAGGGCAACAAAACTTTTCTAAAACTGACACAAGGTGCAGGTTCATCTGAGCGTTTACTGCTCTCATGCCAAGGACTGACAGACCATTTAAAGACATCTATTTGTTTATTTAAAACAAACAAAAGGCCTAAAGTCCCAGATGTTGGAGTCAGATGACTTTAGGAAGTACTTAGTTCCTGTCATTAAAACATCTTGTCCTTATGATTGATGACAATCAAAAGCTCAAGTTTCAGAGAGGGGGGAAAAAAAGCTACAGATCTGTTGCGTTTTAGATTTAATCTGCTGGGCTTGGCTGTTAAGTTTTTCTGTACAAGGACTTGGTGGAATGAGAGACAGGGGGACTCAATCAGTAGATTGTTTTTTTGTTCATCATAAATGCTCAGGGAGTCACAAACAGTAAATCCCACTCAGCTGAGATTTACAACATGGAAGAATTAGAAGCTTCCTTGCCTTAAGGTTACAATGCATTCAGTCCTTGCTCAGAAGACAGTGATTTTTTTTATTGACTTGTTTTTTTTAAAAGCTCATTTTACCTCCTCAAAATGCAGTTTTGATTTTCTACGAAATGTAAAATCAAACACCTCTTCATTCCTGACCCACATGTGCCACAGGTCAAGTAATTATGAATTAAAATGTTACTTTGTTTACATGAGTTCCCTTTATGACACAGATTAAGTTATGAAATTTGTACTCCTGGCATCTTATTAATACTGCTCTGCTGTAAAATTCCTCAGGCAACAGGCAAAATAATGACTTAAAACTGCAACAAGATAATTACAATGCAGGCATTTTAAAGACAGATTTAGCTCTGTATTTGAAAATACTATTTTTTTAGGGCCTTATCCTTTATGCAAAAGGGTGTGAAACACACACAATTACCTTCATTTATTTCCATGACATTTTGGTTTCAATCCAATCAATTCCTAGTACATTAAGGAAAATCTTGTCATTATTCAATAATGGGATTTAGCTATTCAAAGCAGTTTTCTTAACCTTTCATTTTGAAAAGGTAAGCCTTCAAATCTTAGCAAAATTAACATCGTGCTGTGGCTGAACACTTTGATCTGTGCAGTATCTTCATTGCATCTAATGTGCCAAGATGCTTTGATGAATGAAAGAAAATAGCAAATTCAGCACTTCCCATCAACTTCCAATAAAAGCCCAGTTTAGACACACAGAGGAGCCCTGTCCTCGCTGAGACAGGGCTGTGGAGGGAGGTCCTGGAGCATCTCTAAAGCAGATGTCAAACTGTGCCTAAATCTCAAGTGGGCGTTCTTCAAAATGAATTAATTTGATCTAAGTTCCTACACTTTCAAATGGAAGCAAACAAAGCTTCTTTCTGCTTAATGATAATCCACATTAATCTCATAATTCAAGATCATGAAGTTGTCTCTCAGTATGTAACACCTGATGTAAAACAACACAACAGATTAATTCAACAAATTAATTTCGTTTATGAGCAGAGCAGGTCAAAGTCCTGCAATGGGAAAAGATCTTTATAGTGCATATATAGTGCATATAGTGCATAGTCCTGCAAAACCAGTACCTGCCAGAGGGGACACCTCTACACAAACATAAAATTCCAGACTTGCCCAGCTATTATTAAGATGTCAAGCAGCTACTCAGGACAATGGAAACAAGAATGGTACTGAGGAAGCTGCACGAGTCCTTGGAAATATTTCATTGAAAACTTACTTGCTGGTGTTCCAGCTACACAAACTAAAACAACATGCAGCCTGGAAAAAAAAAATTTACGTTTATTTCTTATTTCCAGTTCTAAAGCTGCAACATTCTGGCACTTAAGGTGCTTATGCTTGTCATTTCCTCACTGAGCTCTAAAAGGAATGCAACTTACCCGTTCACGGTCAGAACTGACACTGCTGGATTCAGAAAACCATCACTATCTCTTTTGTATCTCTTTTGGGTGTTCATTTTGTTTGTTTGTTTTTCCCTGCAAGCAAAGCAAGAATTTCATCATCTTGTCAGGACAGTCTTTCAAAATTTAAAGCATTAATCAAATAGGCCCCCAAGAAACCCATACAGGTATTTATTCTTGGATTCCAGCACATGGGAGATGGACACCCAGCAAATGTAAACACAGAGAAAACTCAATTGTCTCCCTGGAGTGTTTTCTGCCCTCTTTTCAAAGACCTGCAGACTTGAAAACATTGGAAAAATGTGCAACAGATCCAATTTTTAGTATCACCCATTTGATTTACAATTTAAAAACCCCCAACCAAAATCCACAACACAACACCCCTGCTCCCCTAAAACCTTTTCTTTTTCTTGTTTTAGGCAGATAAGCTATGAAGGGATTTTCAGTGCAAATCCATTTTGCATTTGATCTAGAGAAGGGCTGAGCTGTGTGAGCTGTGGGTACGGGGCAGGCAGCTCTGCAGTCACACTGCACAGGGGATGCAATCCATCTCCACTGGGCACAGCTGCCACTGTCCTCTGCTTGGCACATTTACAGCTGATTAACTACATATTAATGACCTGCAGACCCTGTAGCTTGTCACAGCTTCTCCGAGCTTCTGCAATACATGTATCAACCAGCCAGCAAGCACAGCCCAGTGCCTGCACGTCTGCAAACATCCCATCAGCCTGCCACAGCATTATCAGAGGGCCTGGGACATACCAGTCCCTCCTCTGACTCCACACCAAGTGGCAGAACCACGTAATGTAACCCCAGCTGACAGCTCAGTTAAGCAGGAATTGATGGCATTGCTGTAATGGAGTTATCAGTGACTGATACCTCCTAGGCAGCTTCCAGGTCACACTCACTTAAGCAATGATAAACGAGCATGAAACGCTGTGAGCACAAAACAAGATCATAAATACTCAGTTCTTAGTTGAAAAAAAAAAAAACAAACAAAACCCCACGAAACACAAAACACTGCATCTCGCAGTTTCCATGATTTTGTGGGTTCTGTTTTCAAAGATGCAGATAGTGCATCACCCCACGCCAGCTAACACACAAATACATCAGTGAACCTTACAGAATTTTTTACAGCTTTTGGTATCCCAAGGTCTGACATCCATCTGTCCAACCTTCTGTCACAGAAAGCTGCTTAGGCTGGGAGGGTGGAGGCTGTTTGGAATGGAAATGTTAAAAGTTGTAAAATTCTGTTGTCTGTGACTCCTCTATCCCAGTACTGATACAGGTGGGAAACCAATGGTTTGGCAATAGAGAAAAACAAGAAAAGTCCCTGGGGAAGCAGCCCTTGCAATTGTGCTTTATCCCTAAGGACTTCTCTCCATAGGCTCCAGTTGCTTTTAAGAATCAATGGTGTATTCCTGAGGGTGTGTGCTAAATACAGTTAGGTCAGTGACAGCTTGGGACAGGAGAGACTGGCAGCTGGTTCCTCACTGCAGCAGAGAGCATGAGGACCTTCTCCTGGGATTTACAACATGAAGGGCATCAACCCTCCTTTACTCAGTCATCATGCTACCAGGAGGCTGATCTCCAGATCATTCAGCTCTCAGCCAAAAGCTATCATTCTGTCTATTTAAATAGGAAAAAAAAATCTAAACCCTGGAATGACAAACCACACTTGAGGATGAAACAAGGGCTAGCACTGAGTACCGCAGCTCAGCACCCCCAAGGTGCTCATCCCCACCTTGGCAGAGGCACCTGCAAGTCAGCAGCTTCCTTACTGTTATGCTGTACTGCACACTCAGTCCTTCAGTAATAACACAAAGATCACCTAAAACCTTAGGAGCAGTCAGAAATTATATTTTATCCTGATGTCCTGTAATGCTAAAAAAAAAAAAATAGTTTCTTAACTTATAGAACAAGATTTCTGAAAAACAATTCTAAATACTTTTGTTTAGGAAGATGTTAGTCCCACTGTTACAAACCATGAAAGCTTTTATGCAACATGTTAATTATTTCTCTCTCTTTAGGGTTTTATCTGCTTTTATTTAGCTATATTCCCTTCATAAAGTTCAAACAATTACCTACTTGCTTACCACAAGCAAATTGGGATTAAGCATCAAAATGTCTGCACATGGCCATACACACATATGAAATCTCACACTCATGCAAATACCTTTCCCTTTTACATCCTTTTTACACTGCTACACAGATGGAAACAACTGCTACAGTATAAATAAATTACTTAGCTTTATTTTGTGTCAATACTTGAATTATCAAAGTTAATGCTAGATCTATCTATATTACTGTGCCATGTACATTCAAAGGAGGTAACATTTCTCTGTCCTGGAAAGTATGAGACAACACACACAACACTGCTTCAGAAGTTTTTACTTGTATTCCTACAAAATCATGTAAACATTAGCATACAGATCCAGAAAAAAAAAATCAATATAATATAACGGTGCATAAACTGTAAGTTTAGAAGAATGTCAGGAACACATCAACAGTTTATAAATTAATATATATATACAGTAATGGGTACTCATCACTAGGATAAGACACCTCAAAACTGAGGATGTTTGGTGCAAGAGCATTAAAACAGCACAAGTGCTCTGACACCAAACTTGACTGTGAGGCAACATTGCAGTCTGTGTGACTGCCTGGTGTTGGTTCATAGTATGCATTCCATTTACTGCTAAAAAGTATAAACTGAAAGTTTTGATAGGAAGCGTTTATTTGAAATCATATAGCAATCATCCCTAAAGTAATAAAAAGCTCAAAAAACCAGAATATTCCATAAACAGGCTCCTAAAAGAGTGAAACTGAAGCTTACAAGGCTGCACAAAGAGATCGTCCACACCTCCATTCCACAATACTTCAAACAGAGTACCAAAAGGCATCTCTAGCTAGAGAAAATGTTTCTGATAGTTTAGAAATAGAGAATGGTTTGTGGAGGGGAAAAAAAAAAAGAAATATGCAGAGCATGTATTGGGCTGATGCAAAATTCCTCCTTCCACATGCAGCATTCTGGGCAATTTAGCTCTTTATTGAATTAGAAAGTCATGGGAATGTAACACCATTGATAATTTTTAAAAACTGTACTATTTTTCTTTAAAAAAACCCAAAACAATCAAGAGAAATACAATCCTAAGTTTGTGATCAAAGTCATATTCAATTTTTTTTCCAACATTGCCCCTTCGTGAGGTAGGGACACATATCAGAATGCAGGATAAAACAGTCTTATTCAGATGACACATTAAACAGAAAATTAGTTGCTTTTTTCCTTTTCTCCTGTCTGTAAAACCAAAAATTTTTCATAGGGGGAAAAAGGTATGCGAGATGCTCTAAAGAATGACATGAAATAAAAGGCATTCTTCTCCATATTAGAAAATTCTCAGTCACCAGTGAAAATACAGACTGCATAAAATGACTAGAAATTATCCTGGAAACAGACATCTGACACTGCAAAAACTCTCTTTGATACCCTATAATAAGATCTTCAGAGAATGCTTCCAAAGTTAAAATATATTTTTCTGTTTCTAGAGTTGATGGAGTTATTCCATCTTATTTTGGTACATTTTTCATACCTGACAAATTTCTTCCCCTCACAATGAAAATTAATATTGCACTAATAAAGATGTTTTTATTTACAAGAAAAGGAGGGTAATATCTGGCCACCTTATATAGCCTTCTGCTATATTTTCTTCCAACTACTTACGAACAAATTCTGTTCACCTTTTCTATAGGAAAACCTGAGTAGTAAGGTGAAGAAGGTTTGGCAGATAGCACCAATTTCCATTACTTGTCTCAATTAACAGGGAACATTTATCACTTGCATTTATAATGCACCTAGAAGCTTAATGTAAATGCCCAACTAAAAAGCTTATTATAAAACATTGCTCTTCATGTTGCCAGAATGTGAGTTAACACTGAAACACCAGGAGCAGGAAAAAGGTTCCAGATAACTCTGAGGACACAAGTTGCAGCCACAGAGAAAGGTCTGAAATTGTAGCCTCAATCTTTTCAGTGTAAGTGATGATGGGGAAAGCTACAGCTGGTGGGAAGGAAGAAACCCTTAAACTGCTGCATTTGTCACCTTCCAAGAAACACCATTAATGCAAAGGTGCAGCACTCTGAGGGTGTTTACAAATGACCCCAATTCTTTGTTCTGTCTTCCACCAGAGCAGCTCCAGCAGTGAATGCTTTGTTGTAAGGCAGACTGCCCACAGCTTCCAGCACTTAGTGCCCATCATGTGTTTCAGGCCTGGGGAGGTTTTATCTGACATTAGCCAAAAGGCTGATGTTGTTGATACTAGAGCCTCAGCTCTACATTTCCTGCTGTGTTTTTCACTTGTATTGCTAAACTGGTAAATGGCAACCATGACAGACCAGAAAAATGAACACAGAAGAGGCTAAACTGAGCAATATGGGCTTAAACTTAGACTGGGTTTAAACAGCTAATAGACAAATGTTTCATTGGATTGGCCCTGTACATAGACCTCAAAAAGTTTTATCACATATGTATCTGCAGTTTTGTGTAAACTATTAATGTACTACAGCAACACTAATTTGGTATTCACAGAGATAGTAATAGCACAGTTTTTACACATCTTTTGCCCTCTCTGCATCATTAATGTTCCCATGCCTAAAAAGACACAGGCACAACAACCCTCTGATAAGGCCTCATGTTTTTACCTGTAGCCTGCACTTTCCTCCCACTGCTATGTAAGTGATTTCCATTTCTTGACTCCCATTACCCCTTGGGGATCTTACACTCACATGTATGCACACTGTGACAAAGGAGAACGGATAGGACAACATAAACACAACCTGAAGACCTTAATTCAAATGATGTTGCCAATAAAAGTGAACCTTGAGAAACTTCAAATATACTTAACACATCTAAAACCTTGTTCAGTGTTGTAACAGATAGCACCAACAAAAGTATTGAAGCATTTCACATGCAAATTGTTTCCCTCTACATCCAACTTTGGTCACATTTCTCATTTTCCCACCCTTCCATCCCTGTTTTTATTCTGCTCTTTCATGCTGACTTTTAGGTTTGATTCAATAAGACAATGCAGCTGTGAAATGTATTACAGCTCCTCCAGATTATTTGCATTTTTAATCAGCTATTAAAAAAAACAGATTTAACCCAGGACACAAAGGTAGATGAATGAAAAAGTTGTTAAGAATAATGAAGATACCATGTAAGGAGGTAATCAAATTATGACAACTTTCAGTAACAATCATTACAATGCTTCTCTCTAAAGTATCCCAGGAGTTACATGGCTGCCTGTCCTCCAGCACTAAGCTTACATGAGAAATTTGGGCAAGATCCCTGAAAAATAAAGGCAAAGAAGTACAGAGAAATTTTCTGACGTCTTTCTGCAATCTCTTGACTGAAATACAAATATGTACTAAATATCCTGCTTAACAAGGTATAATACAAACCAGATTAAAAAATCTTTTCTGTCCACACATGAGCAAGATATTCATGTATGAAACTATTAAACAAAACCAATCTCATCTCTCCAAGTTGAATTTTTTTCTGTTGTTTGGGTAACATAACTACCAATGCAGCCAGTATATATTAAGCCAATTCATAGATTATACCCAGCAAATCACACAAGGTACCAGTGGGAGGAGATGAACAGTATTCTATTCAAATACACTTATTTTAATCCTCAAAGCACAACCCTTTTTCTTCATCATCATCAGAATCTGCATAGGACTCAATGGTGGTATATATGAAAGGGTACAGCTTGACATCTGGTCCTGAAGTAGAACAGCTTCTGCATTCTTCATTGTAATATCTCAGTAACAGCCTATAAATGTCCCCTTAAAAATAAAAATAAATAATTGAAAAACATGTCAGATCATGGAATCATCAAGGTTGGAAAAGACCTCTAAGATCATCAAGTCCAGCTGTCCTACAGTCCACCACTACATCCAGTCCACCCTACAACCCCTAAGCCATCTACTGTAGAACCTCATCTCCCATCTTTTGAACACCTCTAGGGATGGTGCCTCCACCACTTCCCTGGGCAGCCTGTTCCAATGTTTAACCACTCTTTCTGTCAAGAAATTTTTTCTAATATCCAACCTGAACCACCCCTGGTGGTGCTTGACCTCATTTCCTCTTCTCCTATTGCTGGTCACCAGGGAGAAGAGGCCAACATCTGTGTCACTACAATCTCATGCCATATGAAGAAGACTCCAAATGAAGCCTAGAAATGCACTCTCAGGGAGATAGTGGCTAGGAACATCTCTTTAAATAAGCAGTGAAAAGGAGGTAGACAACATTACAGAAGGGATGTGACTGTTTCCAAGCCTGTTCAGAATACAGGGTGGGCTCCCTCAGCTGTCTGCTGAGCTTTCTGCAGAAGCCATCTGAATGTGAGGTTTGCATATGTATAACTTAAAGTATTGACAATTACCTAGCTCTGTACTTCTGTCCCACAAAGTAAAGACATTTAACAATTACAGGGGGCACAGGATACACTGCTTTTCTTGTACTGGTAATGGAGGATCAAGCAGCATTAAGCCAGGACCACTATAATACAAACCAGTATCAAGAATGCAAAGGCAGGTTTTCCTTTCCTAAAGCATTTTGGTTATATTAAAAACTTTTGCAAATCTTCTATCACATGTATCTATATATTTCAGATTCTAGAGGGTAACTCCTAAGTGAATTAGAAAAGGATCCTACAAGTCTTAACACTGCCCAGTTACCACTGAATCAGAAGAGTTCTCCACTCTGGAAACAGGTACAAATAAACTGAGACCCAACTGCTTGTGTTCAGGACTTGATGAGAATTCTTATTGGATGGTTTCCACTTACAGAGACAGTTAAGTCTCTTCTCTGTATGGAAATATTTCTTTATGCTCACCAACAGTTTGTCCCTTCTCACACAGAAAAGTGTGCATGCTGTAAATATCCCGCATCAGCTCCGCATCTCCAAAGGTAAAATAAACAACATCACGTCCAGCCTCAGCAGCTGCCAGGATCTGTATTAAGGCTGAAACACAAAAGATTGCACAGATGAATACACAATAAAATAATTTGCTGAAGGGAAAAACACAGCCTCATTTTCCAGCAAATAATCATACCACCCACCTTCAGGTGAATGCTGCAAAGCAATATGACCAACGGGAAGGGAAGTATTATTGCCATTTTTTAAAAATAGTAAATACTGGGCACTGCAGCCCAAAGAGTTGAAGTATTCTGCTGGAGTCACTAGTGACGACCACCCTTACTTTCCTGATAAACAATGTGCTTAAAAATCAAAGGAGTGATTTTTGGTCCATGTTCACCCCCAGGCAGCATCCAGCCATTAATTTACCCACTAAATGTGTGCGACAGGCTATGAAGGCAGAGAATCATCTTGCATCCTGGTTTAAGCTGTTTGCATCAAGTCACAAAGAGCGGGGTAAAAAGTATCAGTCAGCACATCACAATTTCCATTCTCTACCAACCTTCAGAAGGAATGGGGTAAACCCTTCCACTTGGGAGACTACACAAAGATGAACCAACTTTTAGCTTCCATGAGAAGATCTATGGTCCTGACACCTCTTGTGGCACAATTTAAGGTGTTCACCTCACCTACAATGCAAGTATTCAGTGTAGAATATGATGGCTCCTTCTGACCTACAAAAAGTGAGTGGCAATGCTAGGAATGCAATTCAGGTTATTTAACTTCTGGCTTTATCTCAAACACACCTCACCAAGCTGCAGCCCAAGTTCTTTTAACAGCTAATATTACCAAATAGACAGACATGTATTTCTGTGTGGAAAAGAAAGAAGGCTGCCTCTCTTAGAAACAGAGTTCTGAATATTCCTCTTGAGAAATCATCTGGGGTATTGACCAAGTACTGACCTAGTCCAGCTGAGTCAAGCTAATGGCCCACTGCAATTGCAGAAAGAGGCTCTGGTCCAGCTGCATGTTCTCATTTCCTCACTCACCTCCTGACTTTTCTGCAACTCAGGTGCTCACCAGACATCTCAATGAGCCAATTACATTCACCAACCTGACAGAAATGTTATACAACAAATTAATCTAAGGTAATTGTTTTCTGCTAGCTTAGCAATTGAACTGGCCAAGTGAAGGGTTTGCTAAGAGCCAGAGCTGATGCAAGGGAGGACACCAGACAAGAACAGGAAAAGGAAAAACCAGGAAAGAACACCCAGTACCTTTTCAGGTAGCACCAACCCATTACAAGAGTGCAGTTTTTTTCACCAACCAGTACTGCAGGGCTGGAGTGATGCACATGCACATGATCAGTCACACACTCATTTCAAGTCATGTTACAATAGTCCAGATAATGGACTCCAGCACCTATCTATTGAGGCTTGTATTTCAGAGCCTATGGGTGCAGTTCTGATATTAATTCTTTCCTTTCCTACCCAGAAAGTAGAGTTAATTAAAATGTGATTAATACTGTCTTTGCAGAAATTAATTTTAAATAAAATAGTGTGTGTACTGCATTACCAACTACTGGAGGAAACTAAACAGAAGGCTGTTCATAGCTCAGCTCAAGGATGTTTCACATTTTTTTTTAACAGAGACATAACAAAGTACTGCATTCTTTAATAAAAAAACCTCTTGCAAACCCATAGCTAGAATTATCAATTACATGATCCACATGTCAAATTTATCTCAATCTGGGAATGATATTTTAATTACTGAACCAGATGTGGATTTGGTAAAGCTTCAGTGGTTCAGCTTTTAAAGGGTCTAATTAACTAGCTTGCATAGGGGAACAGAACCTAATGAATCTTATTAGTCATTCCAAACAAACAATGCAATCTTACTTGACAGAAGATATTAAAAATATACTGCTTATTTTGAATTGCTATGAAACAAGGGTCAAAATTTCTACCAAGAATACAACTTCACAGTCTTCTGGGCACTAGTGATATATAACACCATGTGAAATTTCCTGTAAATGTGAATTTAACCTGTGGTACAGGGGACTCAAAGGATTTGGGCTCTCTTGCCTCTTTGCACCCAACTGATCTGATCCCATTTAACTCTTCTGGACTCACACCTGAAGGAACAGCAGTGCTGACAAATCTCCTTTACCACCCAGCGAGGGTGGCGGAAGCATCAGAAATCCCCCTGGGGACCCAGCTGCCCTCACAGCCCCTAGAAGCTCAGTCCCTCTATTCAGAGGAAAATGTTTTCACCTCCCTGCAGTGGTTCTGTTGCAGCAGCACAGCCCAAGTCCAGAGGTGGCTGTGAGGAAAGTGGGACCAGAGACCCAGGAGGGGCAAGCAGAGCAGGACTGCAGTGCTGCAGACACAGCAATGCTCTCTGGGCTGGACACCCAACACTCCCTGTGTCCTTACCTGCTGTGTGAGTTCAGACCTGCAGCACCTCAGTATCCCATGCATTTAGGTGAGGCAAAATGCAAGCTTTTCTCTCCTTCCACTAATCCTACAAGGGTCTTTCTAATGCTCATGGCAGTCGTCCTATTGAGCTTTATTTTCACAGATAAGTATTCAGCTAAAGAATGCTTCCTCACAGTTGTTAGAATCATGTATTTATGAGATGCTTCAACAGATACTCTTCTTTGCACTGTCAATAAAATAACACTTTCCAATTTTTAGACAGTTGCACAGAGCCCCTGGAGCTAAGTAATTGTTAGATTATCCTCTCATTTGAAAAGCAAGACGAGATCTTTCAAATTCTCTCAATTAAATAAATATATTATCTTCCCTATTAAAGTCTCAAATTTATACTAAAATTTTGTGGAAATATCCCTAACTTGGTTAGAATATCTTTTTAAGTACCAGGTCTTTAATTTATAATATCAGAGGATTTTTCCTCTCCTATGGTTTTAGCTTACTGCATCATCTGTGACCTTGAGTGAAACAATTTTTAATATACAATCATGTTCCTTTAATTCATGACTGAAAAAAAAAAAGATGAAATATCATAATGCATTATGGCTCTTATCCAGTTATATCCAATTACATCAAGTATTTTTGTGGTTCTGAAGTCTGTTACAGATCCAGATACTACTTCTGAAAAGCTAAGGATGTGTATGCAAAATGTTAAATGAAAAGGCAGAATTTTAAGCTATGAAAACTTGTCTCTACATTGTTAAGCCTGTGTAGTCAACAAAAAGTTTTTGGGTGCAGTGAAACTGACACCGATAATCTTGAAGTTTTCTAAAACATATTTTGAAACAAAAAATTTATGACTCCTATGAAGTACAAAAGATGATTCTCCACTGTAAGAAATTTGCAAAGCAAAAGAAGCCCAAACAGCATTTTAAACAAAACAGAATCACTTTTAGCACTTATGACTGGTCAGGGCCTATCTGTGAAGTAGAAAATATTTCATTTGCCTATCACTCACCAAATGCAAATCTATTCTAAAAAGCATACATGGCAAAATACTGTATTTTTTCAAAGCACATATTTTAAAAAGCAAAAAAGAATGAAGCCACATTGTTTCTAGTCAGTATCAGCTAACAGAAAACTAAAATGACTGGTTCCATATCCAATAGCACATCGTTGTCATTTAATCCTCTTTATTAGGTATGGATTTTTCAGATTATTCTGAGAAATTATGCTGAGTTTACAAAAAGAGTAATGTAAGTGCAAGTTCAACCAATGCCTTTGTCAGGACTGCCAAAAGAACAGAAGAACAGTTATATATCAATTTAGATTAATTTTTCATAACAGCAGGAGTACTGTAAGCTGATACTAAGTTCTAAATGTAGCAGACTTTGGGAAAAAAAAAAAAAAAAGGTTGATCCAAAACTGGAGGAACTGTTATTTAAATGAAAGCTCAAACTAAAATAGTAAATTAAAATAAAGCTTGAAATATTATTCAAGCCTTTACACACTTTTATTCTGCCCTGAGTTCATATCCCAGTTACAAAGCACCACAACTCATGGCTCATTTCTTTATCTACAAAGACTTCTCTTATGGGCTACCTCACCAAGTGGACTCAGCCATGGGAGTCTTTGTCAGTGTCCTTCAGTTTTGAGCTCTGACCTATGGGGAGGAGAAGTAAAGCATTGCAGAGAGCAATCCCTGGTCTGTAGGTTGCATCTAGGGTTGAATAATGGCTTAGATCTGATGATCCATATTGTTATCAGAAACATTAAAAAATATATACTTGGGCTATGACAACTCAAATCCAAGAGGATTTGAATCTTATGCAAATCAAAGCATTTATTAAAGACTCCTAACATCATAATAATCAAGTATGGTCAGATCTCATAGAACCTGCTACTTCTGATATCGACGATCTGCCTTTGGCAGCCCTTCCTATCTAATCAAAATAAAAAAACAACTGTCAGAAAATCAGTGAGTGTTGAAAAAAATAAAAATAGATGCCTAATGAGTAAGATACATTAAGAAAGAAAACTAACAAAGCTGGTAGCCTGATAATTGCTTGTCTCAATGTAACTACCTAAAGCTGTTCAGAAAAGCAGACTTTAAGTACTCTTCATATGTTTAAAACCAACAAAAATGCAAATTTATACTTAAAACTATATGAATCAGGATATCAGTTTAAATGTCAGGATCCATCAGTTCTTGACTTGATGGGGAAAATTCTCAAGCTAATATAGGCATGTGATACCTGCTGCATTATAAATACTCTAAAAATAAACCATCAGAAAGTGAGTGATATTGCAGGCAAGTCAGGAAAGAACAAAGCATGTCTGAATGACTGGAAACCTCTCTGACATACAGCAATTATGGCATATAGCATATTAAGGAGCAAAACTCAAACATTAAGCATTGCCAGCAAGTTTGTGATGCCTTGTAAATTACCAGGTACTTTAAACAGTTTTGCAGAGATATGAATTTTAGGCATAATCTAAAAGTCCAGAGAGGTTGAGTGATTTATGACTGAAAACTGCAATTAACATGTTCTTCTGTGAACTATCTCTGTGTGTCAGTGCTTTTGAAGGTTTCAGTACTACAGGCTCTTATAAACCCAGCATCTCACCATCATGTACTTACCTCAGAATTTAAACTAAAAGCAGCATATAGAGTCAGCATTCATTTTTATTGTTTATGGCCACATTACTCATGGCCTTCAGTCTAAGTATTATTCCAGTCCTTGGCTAAAATGTATTAATTCAAACAAAACAAGGCCAAGAATCAAAATCTAAGTTATTTGACGAATTTGTACTTTAATAGGTTGCTACAATTTACCTTTTAATCGGGAGTCCCCTCCAAAGGCACCACATCCCCAGTTTCCTGTGGCTATTGCAGAGAGATGTTGAGGTGGAACATTGGGTCGAGAAAAACCACAATAGGCCTGGAGGCAGACAAGAGGCAGAAGATGAAGCTGACAGGCAAGCTGGTGCAATGTTTTCAAACAAGCAGATGATAAACAACATTCAGTATTTTCTTCAAACAATACCAAATTCAATACTTCAATACAATACCCCATTATATTCCTTTATATTTAAGTCAGTAACTACAGAACTGAGGGCAAGAATTTTGTCTTATTTGGATTCAAGTTAAAAATTAGGTAAAGGTGCTGAATCCTAGGGATTTTATCACAGCTATAGAAAATTTTCAGGATAGCTAGAAAAGAGAATAACTAATTGTTTGTGTCATGTCTGCTGTTTCTCAGCCCATTTAGCTGAGTGACAAGTAAACTGCTGGGTCCAGGGTTCCTGAAATTCCTCAAAACTGAAAATACAAAATGGTATCTTACAATACAGGTCAAATGCAAAAGATGAGGGTGGGAGTAAAAAGTATGATACTGACTAAAATCTCAAGGCACATGCTTCCATGTACAGAAAAAAGGATAAATCTCTTTGGAAGTTTTTCAACAGTGATTTTGGTCCAACTGTCTGGTAGACATTGAAGAACCAACAGTTTCACTCCCATCTGACCTAAGCTGCAAGTTCAGACTTCTCTTAGTCATAATTTAGCAGAGTACCATGATTTAGAGTTTGTATAAGACGCCCTTACACTTCATCAGGGTCATGCAGCTTCTTGAGCTCTTCCAAGCCACAGCTATTTGTGTGCCTGATGTCCAAAGCACATTTGTAATATCCAAAGCACATTTGTAGGCAACTGGTAGGCAAAGCAAGTGAATGCTCTGTCTGTGTGCATAATAATTCTTCAAACTCAGTCCTCCCAATGAGGGAAACGTATTGGTGTTGCAAGAGGATGTCATTCCCTTTTCAGCTTTTACATAATGGGAATGCATTTCCCAACTCCCCAGGATATGGAGAACAAAAACTGCCTCGTCAATAAGAAAGTCAGCAAATACTTGGAAGGACTTCAGCAGTCATATAATAATACATAATACAGTTGTATTTCAAAATATGTGCATATACTGTGCTTACTGAGTCCTCATTTATTAAATCATAATTGAAACAGAGTCGCATCTTATTCCATAAACTTGTTTCCACCCACAGTACATTAAAAAAATATTTAATTTGTTAAAATATTATAGAATCTCCCATAAAGTTAATGACATTTTTACTTTAGTAAACACAGAATTAACTCAGGTTTAAATTTTTTTTTAAATGCTAACCAGTCCTCAATCATCAGCCAAACTGACACACTGTATCAAAGTTGCATGGATCTTCCATAATTTGTTTTAAAAATCCACACAAAATCAATAATATTGAAAACTGTGGGCAGATCATAAATTCACTAGAGTAGGTAATTTGAATTTTGTACTAAGATATCACTGAAGTTTACAAAATTTATTTACTGTCTTTTTCAGGGCTAATTTCATTTCCAACCATGAAGAAACAAACTGATGAATGTACCTTTACTCACGATGCCAAGGCTTTATGAATAAATTAAATTAGTCCCTTCAGCATTGCACATCATTTGTGGGAGGTAGGAGTGTGTGGAAATAAAGCTTTCAGATATATTCCCTTTCCCATTAGGAGCATACTGCCATATGCTTGAATCAATTTAAAGTGCCTCCTATGCTATTCTATACCCTCCTGTATTACAGAAAGCAAGGAACTTTAACAATGGTAGTATTGTGCCCTTATATTTATCACCCTAGCTAAAGCAGAGGCCTGTTGCTTCTATAATTAGTATGTTTTGAACCTAAACACAAACAGACTAATACAGTACAACTCTATAATCATTCTTGTACTCAACTCAGTAAAAATAGAAGTGCCATTGCTATAATAGGCCACAGAGCTTTCACTAGCTATGCCTTATAATAGCCATGCACAGCCCTCATTCTGGCCCATTAGTTTCCTTATTAACTTAAAAGAACATGCTATGTGAACTGGAGATGGATACCAGGCATCTCTTGTTAGGAGAGAAATTTTACATATGGGATAACAGCAAAGGCCTTGAAAACACTGGTGCAGCTTGGAAGCTGAGACAGCTCATTAATGGCAATTATGAGGCACTTAAACAGTACCCCAAGAACTGATTAAAGACTGCTTTAGCTTCCAGAAGAGCAAAGCAAGAAGAAAAACAAGTAACGTGAAAATCATGCAACAGGATAAAGCACTTGCCATGGCTTAGGAAAGTAATCCCATGTTCCCAAACATCATGCAGTGCACAGTCCAGGGCAGCGATCAAGGGCTGGGAACCATCTAGAAACTCATATCTTATTTAAGGACAAAATCTTAAATTAGGGACAGCTGGGGAGAGGAAACAGATGCCCACTGCCCAGCTTCCCTTGTCAAAGAGCTCTTCAGCCCTCCAACTTCAACAGCTGAGACTGTCAAGGGTGATAGCCACTGAGGGCAGTGCATTTTTGCATATACACAGCTAACAGAGGGTAAGGTCAAGGACTGACTGCCTTGAATAAATAGTGATAAAGATTAATAATATTTATGTGTTATTAGTAGGAAGCATGGTGTTTCTGACTGTCAGTCTTAAAGGTTTGTTTAAAGGACTGAAACTGCCCTGACTTGACCAGTTTTCTTAACATCCCCATCACTGTTAGCTCTAACTGGCATGTAATACATACACATGCTCAGCTGCCACAGCCCTTGTAGCTATTGCCCAGATAAAGATAGATGATTTATGAACACCTGGATCTGATCTCAATAAGATATCAATATATGAAAAGAAACTCCTAGGTAATATGGCAAGACCCCAAGAGCAAACAAGAAAGGTGGAAGAAAATCAAGTGGCACTGTATTTGTGAACTGTTTCCATACTAAAAGATGCAGCCCTCAATCCCCCTCTCCACTTTGACTGCAGGACTGGATAAGGGTTCAGATACAATCATGGGAAAAGGAATTAAATCATAATTTCAAAGCAGGACAGGAAAGAGTTAACACCATATATATCCAAATTTCATCCATAATTTTGAATTAAATTCACCTTTGAATAGCATATCAAAGGGTAAGAGCCATTCTATCAGCCAAGTTTCTGCTTTAATATTGGGGAGCAAATCCCTGAAGTACACCTTTTATAAGAGACAACTAATCAAGAACTTTCTTAGCTGTAGATAATAATACAAAAGCATTTTAAAAGTTGCTACAAATATCAGACTGCAGGTCACTGTAAGAAGTTTCTCACCTTGTTGAGCTCTCTTCTAATTTTCTCAGGACTAAACTGATCAAGGAAACGTCTGAAGTGAAATGCATCTATAGCAACAATTTCAGTGTAGCGTCGCTGCCACTCATCCCTAAAATTGGTGGGGAAAAGCAGATGACATCAGTTGCTTATTATTTGCCATATAGTCATGATCCAAAATGAGCAATTCCCCACAAAGCTTCTCCCTTAGAAGCAGCCTGAAAGGTCAGATCATAACAGACAACGGACAACTTTTTTTCTTTGTGGGTCAGGAATGAAAGCAGATCCAGAAATGGGACAGGTTATAAATTCAGAAATACCTGGCCAGACTCTGGCCATAAACGTGAAACAAATCTTATTACACAGCACTGTTTATTAAGTAAGAACACTGCAAGGTCAAAGTGTCATGCTCCAACATTTAAAGGAGAGTACATTGTATATGTTTCCATATGAAATGAATAATTTTTTACACATGCTATAACACTGGGGGAGAAATAAATTCAAGAGCTCAGATCTTTCTACTCAGATTCATGATATTAAATCTTCTTTAGCCACACATCAGCTGCCCTGTGGCTCCTAAGGTATTGTTGTCAAACTTCTGACATTACAATCCACAGTTCAGTCAGTATCTGAACAAAAAATTGGATTAAAACCATGTAACAGTAAAAGATGTTGGTTTAAGTACTTATATATTGACAGGTACAATTATTAGCATTAATCTCACTGTTAATATATGATAACTTCCTCAGCTTGTTGGCTCTTCTAAAGACACCAGGGTCAAACAGTCAAATCCTCTAAGGCAAATACTAGGAAATACTTAACTATGTTTTCAAATTTATAACACTTATTTATTCCTTGACTTGAAATACTTTTGTGGAACTTTACCTTGGGGTCTTATCTTCATGGCTTCTTGCCCACCGGTAAGTTTCTGCATAGCCTGTGTATTCACTATACTGCTCAGTACCTGAAACATACAATTTTCCATATTACATTCAAAATACCCATTTTTTCACTCAGCAGACCTTTCACAGGAATCACTGCTTCTCTGAATGAACACAGCTCTCAGAAGCAATGGAAAATAGAGATTTGTACCTGCACCAAACCAGCAGAAGCTTCTTTTCCACTGCTGATGTGTAGCAGCCACCACAGAACATTACAGGTGCAGATCTGTGTATGCTGCCCAGTATATTTGTGTACCTAACAAATTCTCAGATATCACAGCAATTAAAGGCATTAAATGGAGTGAAAGGCCATTTCTCTCTACTGCAGTGCTCAGAACCAAGAAGCTACTTCTGAAAAACCTTAAGAACACACAAACCGTGGTGTGGAACATACTTGGTGCTCTGCAAAAAAGTCCAGCAGGGTCTCCTGGGTAATCCATTAAGGGCTGTTAGAAAGTTGCTCATCAAGACCTCCAATAATTTTAGCTATTAATATTTGCTATGCCAATTCATATTCAAAGTTTTATCCCCTTTAACTAATAGAGTGAGGATTATAATCTTTCTAAAAGTCTGCTTTTCACCTTGTTTTACCAAATGTCAGAATCTTGCTTCAAAACCTGGAAATGCACAAATGTTTCAAAAAAATACTCCTATAAGTAGTGCCATAGTAAAATCACAACTTTTCCACCTGTTTTGAGCTCACAACAGATGCATTTCAGAAGTGAGGGATGGAAAAGAACTTTTTTTGGAGATTCCAGCTCACAAAGGGACAGCTTAGCACAGGTTATAAACAGTTAAAGAAGGAAACTTCAGCAATGCCTTAATTATAGTGACACCTGGTATGCCTACATATACAATGTAAAAATAGGTTTTAGAAAGACAGGTAAGATGACAGCACAAAACTTCTGCTTACTATGGCAAGAGTAATGCCTAACTATTGCAAAGACTGGAGATATTCTGAGAATACAAACATTTATATTTCATCTCAGTTTTTTCCTCTCTAAGTGAAAAAAAAAAAAGTTGAACAATCAGAAACAAAACTATTAACTTTTAATCTCATCTGGCAAGGGTATTTGAATGCTTGCCCCACTAGTAACACAAGCACAAGAAACAAGTTGTTAAAACTGCTTCCCCCCACCCCCCATTTACCCAACTTTATTTTAACTGATAAGACTTACAAGCACTTCTTGAAGTCATGTGCCCTGCTATCTACCAACTATTTAATTAGATCTGTCTAGATGATTAACCATACTGAGGGCACTCAAGGCTACTCTGAAAAGTTTCTATGCAAAATGCGTGGGATGAGGAAAGATTCCTCATCCAGAATTCATTTCCTGGTAAAAAAAAAAATTCCCAAAATTGTGATGAATAATAAGCCCCATATATTCACACACACCCATGTCCTTGTACAAAGGACAACTGCAAGCAGCTTAAATATTCAGAAAACTGCCTCCTAATTGAATTGCAGACTATCAGCCCTCAGCAAGAAGGTTTACCTTCTTCTGATGAAGGTGAAGTTCAGTTTACTGATTTGCTTGGAAAAAATGTCAGAGCAAATAGTAAGACAAGACAGACAAGGGAAGCATGTGACTTTTCTGAGAGCATTCTTTTAGGACAACCTAGCAAAGCTCCCAGGCTTTGAAAAGCATTTCTTTTGGTGCCCAGCATGTGGAAAGAAAAGACTAAGTTATCAAAATATTGTAACAGGATAGAATAAATGGCAAAGTATTGAGCTGACTTCTTCAAAGTTCCTTGTTTTCATTAAATTTATGGAAGTGCAGTGTCTGATGATGAAAGCACCAGGAAACAAACAGAAAAGCAAATAATAATAATAATAAAAAAATCAATAACAGAGAAACCCAAAGAACTCACACAAACTCCAAACTCATGTTCCAGAAGCCCAAAGTTACTGACAATCAATAGATCTTCATAAGAGAAATTTATTAGACAAAAACATATTTTCAGCAGGCAGTACTTTTGCCTGTGATCTACTGGGATACAAACTGATGTTTCTGGGAGAAGCAGTATGGCATAAATGGCATATGCTAGTGTTCCTGATAAATGTGGGGGTTTTGGGGGTTTTTTTTGTTTTGTTTGTCTGGGGGGTTTTTGCTATTTTTTTTTGTGGGAAGGAAAAAAAAAAAAAAAAAAAAAGCCACAAATGCAGCGTAATAGCAGTTCCACCAGAACTTTAAAAACAGGCTACAAAACCTCAAAGTCAAGAGAAAGTACATACAAGTATCCAAGATACATTCTTTGTAAAATTCATGGTAAATAGAGCACCAGACAGTGAAATTGCCACGGGCTAGTGTGTATTGGACCTCATTCATCTAGAAGGAGTTGCAGTTATACCTAAAAAGAAACATCCCTTTCTCAGACTCCACAGTCTAGCTTTTTATTGGCATATGATTTGTAAGGCATTATTAAGTTCCCAGGGATTGGGAAAAACCTCACCATACTGTCCCTCTAGTATTTCTTATGAGCTAGAAATCATACCTCTGAAGAGGTCGTACCACTAACAGTGACTAAAAAGGAGTACGTGTGAAAAGCAAGGGTATAGTTTTGTAGTCACCAATATATGTACTCTTACTGCCAAAATTAAGAAGAAGGACCTTCTGTCCCTTTCAGTCAGCTCCTTCTGATTGTTACGTGGCACCATCATTAGTCTTCTGGTTCTCCAGACAGTGGCACAATCAGCCTGCAAAACCCAGCTGAAAAACAGCTTTTACCCTCTGTGTAAACTTTGAGCTGAACCAAGTGATCTCATTTACTGAACAGGTAACGTGCTCACAAGTCTCTGAAAATACATTGCTGAAATGTGGTCAGGACTGACTACTGTCCAGTCTGTGGATTTAAAGCAAACATGGAACACAGCCTCATATGCTCTTAATGCTGCCTGAGTATATGTGAACTCAAAGAGGGGAGGAGAAAACAAAAACCAGAGAAAAACTGAATGAAAACCACTGACACTTATTCACAGCTCTACCAGAAATATAGCTGTGGGAATGTCTGGCATTGCTGCTGTAATTTCTGTAGGCAGATGTCTGTGCTGAAGAACTTAACTGTTTGCATGACCAGTTCCATATTCATTACATCAGTGATCTTAACCAGATGCTGTGAAATCACAGCAAATTTAATTTCTCTCCAATTTCTGAGAGTCTTCTGCAAATTTAAGCTGCACAGTTAATACCCATTAGGCTGCTGAGTCAAGATGCATCACAAGGAATGTAATTAATCAAGAGGATTGTGACACGCAGAGGAGACTTGGCTAAGAACTGAGATGGAAGATGTCCAGGGATGAAATGAAAATGATGGAATGGCCATTTCCATTAGAGAAGAACACCATATCACAAATACTAATTGTAAAATGTTATAAAGTACTCAAAAAAACTAAAAGAACATTGCCGCAGTGAAAAAAGCATTCTCACCTTTATTTTTTTATGCCAAACCAGTATTTTTTGCAGGGGAGTGGAAGGGATTCCAAATAATTCACTCAATGCTTTCCCCCAATCAGTTATTCCAGATTGATAGCTGTGCTCTCTTTTTACTCTCCCCATGAGAGCCTCAACCCAGAGATAATTACTTCAGTAAGTTAATCTTATTTTAGTATCATATACAAAACACACAACAGAAATAAGTGATGGCCAAGAATATTCTGACTCATTTTTTTAAAAGGTAATAGCAAAAGCCAATTTATCAAAAAGTTTTCACAGAAAAGGCATTTATTTTGGCAGGGTGGAAAACCAAAATAAAACACTACATCTTAAAAAGATTAACGGGTATAAGATGGAAAATAAAACATACTCTGCCTGGTACAATCAATAGCTCAGGACAGAGAAAGATTTGCAAGATATAAGCTCAAATGTTTGGTCTGCATGCATGTGAGATAAAGAACCTCTCTGGAAGAATTTTTCCAAGAAATGTGCTCTAATACCTGTACAAATTCCTGACATAATCTATTAGAGTATTTGCCCAGAGATTTGTCTCCAATCAAATATTTTTTCTTTGTAGTTGCTCTTTGGAGTGACTAAAATACAATAGCATCCTTTTATTTTTCAGTCATGAAAAATGCTCACTTGTATGGAACTGAGACACACAGCATGACCTGGGCCTCCCCAGTTCTTAATTGTGACACTCAGTGTTTTGATGCTGTTTTGATCCAATGGAAAATAAACCATTCCAAGTTCTATGAGAGATGGAAACAAAAGGAAAAACACTTTTAGCAAGGCACTGGATACACAGGCCCTCAACAACACACTAAAGAAGCATTTAGTATTTGATCTTGTCATTACCAACCCATAGCTAACTTACAAGTACTGCAAACACACATTTGTAATTTATGGGTCAAAATCCTTAAAAGACATTTCTTCATTTTCTACTCCTTTTAACGGATGCTGATTTTCTGCTCTTCTATTTCCTCCCTTTTTTTGTAACCTGGAGGCAGTTACTCCTCTCAGAGGTCTAGTCCCACTTATCACATCACATGTTAAAAATTGCACAGAAAAAAAGAAAAAAAACCAACAAAACCACAAGAGAAGCATTACCTGTCAATATCTGGTCCAGCTAATACCTGGTAATTGTGGACTTCACCTATATCACCCAGCAGTATTCTTTAGCAAGGCCTGAAGACACTGGCTTCTCAAACACTTTCATAAAGGAGAAAAAAGTTCTCTCTGTTTCTATCTTTATTTTGTTTCCCTCACAAAACATCTTTTGGAACAGCAGCCCCATGGTTTTAAGAGATGCAGTGAAGAAGGAAGCTCCTGGTCAAATAAGTATTGACTTTTCATTTTGCTTCTTTTTTCATCCTTGCAGCATTTAAACTTCAATTTGAAATGTATGTTCTATATGTTAAACCAGCATAAGATGTGAAACATTTTCTGCAAAACTAACCTGTGATGATAAGACACTCATTGTGATCCAGGACTTCAGTGATGAGCCTTGATACAATCAGTTCTGGGTTGATTAAAAAACGAATTTCTTCTTGTACTAGTCCTGCCCCCGTCACACCACCTCCAACAAAACGGTTGGCAAAGTCAACCTAACAAAAATATGTTTAGGAGGATTAGGATATTAACAAATAAAGTAAGATCCTTTCATCTACCAAGGTAAAGTTCTGTACAAATTTTAACAGTTCTGCTAAAATCTGCTGCTATCACTTATAAATACAAGCAGCAGGACAGAGCCTGACAAACACCATGCCTTTTCCTTTTTTTCCTTTCTACTTCTCAGAAAACTTAAGACAAGTGGAACAGCAAAATAAAGTGCTGCACTCAAATGCTCAATCCAGTATTTGGGTTTTCTGTGAAGAGCACACATTTAAGAAAAAAACCCACATTTCAGTGGATGTGAGAGATGGAAACAGCAAATGACAGCATTCTTTTTCCGTTTTATGAACACTGAAGTATTATTAAGTTGTCCTTTAATATGCATGTTGCCCTAGCTGTCCACACTGAAGGATGTTCAGATTTCCACTGCCCCTGTACCAGTAGCTCTGTACCTAAAAGAATCTCATGAATTCTCCTTGAAATGCACTTGAATAAGGCACATAATTTTGATGATCATTAAGGTTCCTGTTTGAAACAGAGAAGTTTTTGACAATTTTTTTGCTGCAACAATGCATATTTTGCAAATTGCATTTTTATCTAGACAACAGTTATGAAAGTATTTGGTTTATTCAATAAAGTGATTGCTATTTATGCAAATTAACTGTCCATGTAGACATTTAACTGTCCATATATACATTTATAATTTTTTTTAAGTCTCTTCATCTTTCAAATGCTGTTAACTTCTTACTGATTATTATTTAGATAACTGATCAGAGCACATTTACAGGAGTGGAAAAAAAGTTGCTGGAGCAACATGAACATCTGTGCAGATTACAAACTCATTCAAGTCAAGTCTAATACACACTACCAGCAAGTGTTCCCAAAGTCTGTCCTGAAAATACCAACACACTTCAGCTGTTTAAAATTTGCTGAACTTGACTGTGATATAAAAAATAACTTGAAAACTATCCAAATGTTGAGCACGCCAGAGCCCCAAATGCACTTTTTTTAACTGTGCTGATGAGCTTGAGCTCATGACATGTGCTTGAGCCCCCAGCACATGGCCCCATAAAAAAACAAACCCTGGACCTTGCCTAAGGCACATCATGCCTGTCCATACCCAAGCCTGTCCTCTGCTGGTGCCCACTTGCTGTCCAGATGTCCAGGGTTGACTGTAGTGACCTGACTCATCACCTTGCTTTGCTTGATGGCCATAAACCTGTCAGCAGAAACTGCTACTGCCATTGCCCCTGCTCTGCTTGTCCCAGCCAGCAACCCTGCCTCCTGCACTGTCTTGCTTTGGTCATCCTGCTCCCTCCTGGAGAGAGCTCTCTCCACCTAAGCAGAGATATTTTGTTTGATGAGACTTGAAAATAGTCAGAAGGAAAAATACCACATCCGAGGCAAGAGGCACTTTTACAGAGGACAACAGAAAGAGTACATGAAAAGGCATAATTCAACCTTCCCTCACATCTGAGGTTCTACTATAGTTGAGTAAGAGACACAGAACAGATATCATTGAGCAGTTGCTGAGTTCTTAGTAATTGTAATACACATCTGAGTGCTCGAGTTTCATAAAATCATGAGACATTTTAAAGTTTCAGCAAAAAGCACCACAAAACAGAGTCCTATTCACCCTTCCTTTGCAGCACTTACTCTTGGCTAGAGAAGCTGTAATTTTGGTTTTGAAAATGCACTGTGGAAGGCAGATTTTTTTTTTAAAATAAAACCAAACAACAAAACAAACCCAAGAAACCCCAAAACCCAAACAACTAATTCAAAAACTCAAATGTGTTCCTTGCTATAGATATGCACAGGACACCCTCCTTATGAATTTTTTTTGCTGACTGGCTCCCAAACTGAAACACTGGTGCTGGCAGCAGCAACAAAGTCTCCTGAACCACTGACCTGACCACTGTCTGGGGCACAGGAATGATCTTTAAAAAAATAAACTGAAATGCTTGACAACTCATCAAGATCACAGCCTGAAACTTATCTTGTCAATCTTTGATCCTGGTGTGAACCAAAAGACCAGAAGCTGCCAAGGGCTTGTTATTTTCTGTCAGCTCTTTCTGTACCAGGTACATGTGCAAACCTAGGTGAGCTGGGAAATATTGACAGTACTAAGGCTGCCCATGGAATTAATATTGATGTTTCTTTTATGCTGCATAACATCTTGTCATTTAAGTCACTTGAGGATAAACAAGTAACTTCATTAAGCTGGCAGACCATAAAAGCATGACAAAAACATGGCATAAAGCCCATTTACTTTTATATGTGCTTACCTGTAGCATACCTTGTCCATTGCTTTCAATAGTGCCTTCATAGCTGACGTGCAATCTAGACAATTTTTTCTGAGATCTAGCATTGAGGAAAAACATTGTACAGAAAGGATGATTACACCATCTCCAACACAGTCATCCATGATAAAAGAAAACCCATTCAATCCCAAAGTTCTTCCACACCTTAAATGTCAGGTGGTTTAAAAAAAAAACAAAACACAAAACCTAATGGATTAAAGAAAGAGCATTTGCATTTCAGAATCAATTTGTAAGGTTTAATATAGTAAATTGTTTGGTTTCTCCACCTCTTTCACCAGAAAAACTCAAATCTGAAATTTCAGTTCTATGTTTTCCCACAAGTTTGTCCCAAATGAACTTAAGAATCAAAAAAGCTGGTTAGCACCCATGCTTCATTATATATTTGCTGTCATTTCTGAAATCAAGTCACCTCCCTCTTCTTTTCACACTCATGCAACAGCACCAATGACCAATGTTACTGTTTTAAAAATGTACTTAAGACTCGCTGGCTACACAGGCCAAAAAACATACTGGAAAGCTCAGGGCCCTCAAACTAATTGTGGCAGTTCACCCACACCCCTCTGTACTTCTCTCCATAACGATGCATTCCAAACATTGTTTCATGTAGTACTTCCAGGTCTGAACTAATTCCATATCAATGGGATCCACTTATCATTGATTCAAGAAATTTCTTATATTAGCAGGATTAAAGGACTTACCTTTCCCAGTCTGGAAACTCCTGGAGACACTGCCTTGTAAATGTCACCAATCCTGTAGGCTCTACAGGCAAACCAATCCCAGAAGAAAATGTATTAAGTGCTGGTGCTTTAGTCCTTAAGTGTATTTTAAGTGGTAAGCTTTTAAATACAACAAACATCATTCTTGGCAGAAGCACAAGAATGCTTAACTTTCCTCAAAAACAACTCAGAATCTTCCCCTGATAGTGCATGCTCAACTTGAAAATAAGTTACGAGACCAAAATATTAACTTCTCCTCTCTTTCTGGAGTTCGAGTAATTTTCTTTTTCCAGATGGAGGAAAAACTTTCTGAACTGATTGTCACTGTGAACACCATCAGAAAGACTCTGCTGTTGAAGTAAACTGCACTGCCATGTGGAGAAAAAGAAATAAAGAACCTTTAAAGGTTGCTACTGTTCAGTGTCAAGAGCCAATGCACAGAATACTCAACCTGTGGATGAATTAAATAGCAGCTCATATTGCCAAGGAAGTCCTATTATGTCACTAAAGATGCAGAGTCAGTGGATTCTGAATCAAGCTGTTTTCAGCCCTTTCAAGATTCCAGTGAAATTCACTGTCTTTCATCTTTCAACATTTTCTCTTGCCCCTAAGAGAAAAAGAGCCAGTGCTCATTGCAGGAAGGATGCCTTGCCATCTTCTCCCCTTATTTTACTCAGAAAAGTTCTATTTTGCAATAGAAAGAAAACATCAACCTTTTCTTAGGTGATGGCACCCTAATAAAAGAATTAATTTGAGAATATTTTTTTTCTCCAATAAGTCTTCTGCACTGGCTTATGAAAAACACTCAAAACAGTATGTGAAGCACAAGCATATCCTTCCAAAAGCCTTAAATAATCCTATGCCTTTCATAAAGATTATAGTGGATCTAGGGGAAAAAAGGGTTGCTTGCTCTAAATAATAATAAAAAAAATACACAGCTTTCAGTAATCAAGTGCTTTTCCACAAGGGAACTCAGATATCAGTGGTGGTATTTTACAAATCAACCATTCATCTTCTGAGCATAAACTCTTCAGCTTATACAGTCTCTCTGTGTTTTTTTACAAGGAATTCAATTATCATTTATAGTAAAAAGAGTTGCAAAACTATTACACTTTAAATTAAAGTGTTAAGTTGTTTCAGTCTAAGCAATTCCTTGAACAAAAAAGAACAAGAAATGGGGTCTTTTAGAGGCATGATAAAATTTTTAGATCAAGAAACGAACACTCAATCGCACTAAATATTATTTAAAGTTATAAAGTTAAGAAATCTAATATGTTTGTTACATAAAGACTGTTCCAAACAGAACTTATATGCACAGGGGGTCAGGGACAGCTGCACAGATTTAGGATTTGGCTTGCATCAAAACATTACTAACTCAAGTATAAACAAACATCCTGTCTCTTTTCAGTCTCTCATATAGATCACAATTTACTTTTTACCTTAGAGATTTAGTTCTTTTGACATTGCTTAAAAGTCTGATAGCTGAAAGAGGATGTAGCTGCATTTAGTTTGTGGTGAATTAAAATGAACTGAAGATAGCTTGAAACAACTAAAGGGATTTTATATTTAATAGCTAAAAGCTGTCATTCTTTAAAAACAAATCCTTGAGAGAATAGAAAGCTGAAATACTGACATGTAAAGTAAAAGTTCTTTAAAAAAATGCTATAATAAGGATATTGCTGCAGATGAGATACGTGCTATTGCAGTAAAGTCTCTTTCTCTCCCAAAATACAATACATGAGCACTGAAACAGTTCTCACAGAAAAAGATCTATTTTTGAGAGCTTTTGTAGGTGTTCAAATTCATGGTGACAGAAGTTCCAACTATGCACACTAATGAAAATATCTCCCTGGCTTCTAAAGGAGCTGGGAGATATCTGATGTCTTGCTATCAATTGTTTTATTTAATCTAAGCAAACTTCACAACATCTTTGCTCTGGGTAAGTAGAGGGAATAAAATCTGAGGTATCAACACGAGTAGGGAAAAATCCCTCAGAAGTGCAAGCTGCAATGAATCCAAAGATTGATTCAGAATCTTCAAGACTGTGATTTTAATGACTACAACTTCTGCTAAGTTCCCTCTGTGTTCTCACTCTGGTGGGGCCCAGCATGTAAGTGCATACACTACAAACATTACACATGCAGACTTACATGTGTGTGTGTATACATACACACACATATATACACTTACACTTTATATATATACATATGGATGTATACATGTATATGACTGAAAATTTCTCTATATATTTTACTCATCCCCTTATACATATATTTCAGAATAAGATCCATGAAAAAAATTTAATTGCATCATCTACATGAGAAGTCATAATTATATAAACATCAGTATGCTTAGGAAGCTGGCTTTTGTCACACACTACCACCACAGTGCTGCATAGACATTTCTAAATTTAATGGGATTAAATTCTTCATGTATTTGTTTCATAGATCAGAAAAAAGAATAAAGGATATACTTTTTTCTGTGACTCTCCTAAAATAGCAGAACAGAGTCTTAAGTTTCTCAGGCTTCCTTGGTGACCGTCCTTCAAACAATCTGAAAAACAAGAAATAAAAGCAAATAAATTGACTGGAAGAATATAGGGCATGGTAATTATGCTACTTACTAATTGTGATTTGATTTTTTTAACTATTATGCACATATTTTGATTAGCCTTGCATTTAAATAGTGTGAAATGAACTCTCTAGTCAGCCCTCTGTAACACAGGTCTTTAGAAGCAACACGTCAGTTCCCTTGCTAAGTTCCTGATGAAGATGGTAAGTGTATGTCTCCCTCATTCTTGCTGATTTTGTAATACTGAAAAACACAGTTTCAACAGGAACATTCAGGAAAGGTACCAGTTTTATTTGCAACAGTCTTGCCTTGGTCTAAATGAAGTGATCAAGGGGTGAAAACGTGTATGTTGAGTATTCCAAGATCCAAATGTTGCATTACCCTACTTCCAGCTCAGTGACTTCATAGAACTAATGAAATCATATTGCTTGCAAGAGTTGCACTGCACCAGCAGCATTTCTAAAGAAAAGAACCTGCCTCCAACAGAAATGGCTTCATCCACTGGACTACTACTGGCATTCTAACAATCATTTGTAAAAACCTAAGCATTAAAAAGATGCAACCTATTTTTAGCCATTAAGTGTATTCTTTTAATGCTAGCTGAAATACTTTTACTGCATCATCTATCTTCTGGCAACTAGAACACACATTACTTAATTTCACTTCCAACAGAATGACAGGGCACTCTTATAGGCAACACCTAATGGAATTTTTCTGGAGGGAAGAAGAGTGGCGACTTCAGAAATAATTTCCTTTGAGCAGGAAATACACTAAAAGATGTCTGATACAGTAAAAGCCCCAAGGATGCAAGATTCACCCCCAATAAAGAATCTACGTAAAGGAATGACACAACATTATTCATTTGTTCCCATGCACTGGAATGACAACCTGCCTTTAAAACCAGAATACTGTCAGATGAATTTAGCTTTTAGTTGTGAAGTAGATTAGATTGTTTTTTAGTATTTGAAATTCCTAAATATACATGCTGAAGAGATCAGTTCCATCCAAAAATCTATTCTAGGTCACAGAAGCTAATTTAAAAATATTTATAAAGGTTTTATGAAAACTTTTTAATTCTTGGAATAATTAATCATGACTTCAAGAATGCAGAGTCCAGACTTTCAGTTTATTTTAAAATGGGCTAATATGTAAGTTCTATCGAGAGGTTGTGCTTGTACAAGTAAGAAGGGGTTCATAAAAGAAAGAGCTGATGTGTGTGTGTGCAGGTCTTGCCTAAATGCATAAATTATATCTGACTTTTTATCTGGCAGTCTCACTTGGTATGAATCCTTTAAATTGGTTCATTTATCTATTAGCACAATCATTCTTTTACATGTTTTTTCACCTCTTTACATCAACTTGAATTCTTGCTTATGCTGCAAACTCTCAAGAGATACATGATTCACCTTCACTTGCAGGCTGGGCATAAGTCCAGAACCAGAAAAACTATGCCTGAAATCAGTCAGATCAAGGTAAAAGGAAATGGCAAGGCATGGCTTCACCCACTACAGTTACTCACCAAAATGCAGTCACTCTTTCAATTAGGAAATTTCAATGAAATATTTTTTTAAATTCAAAATGTTCAGCACTGGTCTGTCTTTTCTCCTGTTAAAAGCTGTGACAACTACCCCTCCTCTGTCATTAAAGCTAGAATAATTCTGGATTTGCTTCTGAAAAAAACTCATTTAAAGAACATAAATATTCCCCAAAACCATCTAAAAATTACAATAACGAGAAGAGATATCTATATTTCTGCTCCATTCCTATATGGCTGGGTAAAAGCCACAGGACAGCACAAAAGCATTCGAAAAGCTCTGGGTTCTGGCACATGTATCTCCTCCTGTAGAGGGACATTCCATACAGTGGGGATAGAAGAATATTGTAATATACAAAATTATCTGCATTTTGATCTAGCAGCTACGTGCATCCTGTAACTACATGCATCAGCTCTTTTATTGCAGCCCAAGAACTATTAATCACCCTTCTCCTCCTCACAGGATTTGCCTTTTTTTTTTCCACTATGACAGAACAAAGTAGACTTTCTCTTTGAAAATGCACTGCTAGATAGAAAAAAAAATAATTTTAAAAAATTGTTTTTAAAAAATAAAAGCAGGCAACACCAGTCTTGTGCTGTTATAGGATTGAACCCTGTATAAATGATGCTTGTCCAAAACAGAACACTCACAGAAGGACAGAAATTTAAGGCAGGTTGAAGACACTGTCTTAGATTAATATGCTTGGACTTCACATTTTCTGTCTAGAATTTGCCTTTATTAGTGAACTAGTGGCAAACTTAAGATGGTTATCTGCAAACATGCTATTTTACTATATGTAGGTTTGAAAAATACAAACCACAAGTAACTTATTTGCATATTTTCATGCAACCAGACCATGGAACTCTTGTCTTCAGCTGTTTCAAGTAGTTGTGCTTTGCAATATTAGGAATTTGTTTTAAAAGCCAGACAAACAAATGCAAATCTCCACAGATTTTAATGTGCTATCAAATAGCCCTAAACCTTCATAGTGTGTATTTATTGATATTCACTCAGTTGAATTTGATTTCTTCATACAGTCTTTTAAATTTCCACAGAAATCATATTGCAATGACACCAATGATTCAGAAGCCTTCCACCAAGCTACACTGAAGTCAGAAGAAAAGCACAAGAGAAAAACCCCAAACCTCTGCCCCTCAATCCACAGGGGCAGCCAAGCTTTCTTAAGGGCAGCACATGGTAACCAGTCATGCTTGTGAATGCAACAGTAAAAGCAAGAGGTATTTACAACAATGGAATATGGCCCAGTGCTGTTCCATTGACTTAAGTGAGGATACAACACAGGAAAGATATAAATGTTTTAACCTTGAACCTTGCTTCTGAAATAATCCATTAGGCAACATTATGAGAAATCATCTTTTTGAAGCAAATACCTCTGTTTAGAAGGACAAAGCTAGATGAAGGCATCAATATGATATTAAAATTCTTCTTCAAGGTCCGAGAAACAGATTCTACTAAAAAAAAAAAAAACACCCAAAAATAAGTGGAAACCACATAATCAATTTCCTGACAGAAGAACACATGGCCAAAACGCATTAATTCCAATTAAAGAACTCATCCAAATGAAGTGCACTGTAAATCAAATGCAAAGCCCTGCAAGCCCTCTTTCAGACAAAGTAATTGAAATATTACTGGCAACTGCATGTGTAAGCTGTTCTGCCTTGTACAAAATGTTCCCACTGCCAGGCAGCTACCTTCAATTCAGCAGATACAGGAGCTAAGAAAGCTCACAGTGCTGATCACCAAACAACTGAAAATTTATCCCTGGCTTCCAAACCAGGGTAGTTGCAATTTAATCAAATAAAAGACCTGTACAGAGATACACTTAAATATTCGAGGACTCAAGGTCAGATATTTAAAAACGTAAGGAAAACACAAAGCACGTTGTTAGTCACTGTGGCTAAATGAAAACTCTTTCCTAGCAAATACTCAGGTGCTTAACTCAATTGTTCTATATACGAGAAAAAAAATGCTAAAAATAATGAGTTGATACTGAAAAAACGTAAAATAAATTTCTAACAAATCACTCAATAACTGTCAGTAAACATACAGTAAAGTTAGAAGGCAGCCTACACTATTTCAATGATTCTTACAAAAACGTGTGCATTGGTTTTCATTAGCTTTTTCCTAAAATTTTAGGGTGAAAAAAAGCATTTTAAAAGTGTAATTGATATTCTGGTTTCTGCAGTCACAGTGACTGCAAACTCTTTATTTTCAACCACCTCAGAAAGCTGGAGCCAAGAGCTCTAGGCACTCCTTCAAGTGCTGAGACAAGCTGTAAATCTACAAGATACCTCAAAGGGTGTATTTCCAACAAAGCAACATCCATATGATTTAATATTTAGAGCCACAAAAAAGTGACCTTGGAATGCACACAGTTTACTAGGGAAAAGGTGAACCAGCTTAACAGTTCCAAAATAGATTGCTTCATATTAAGATGTAACCAAAATACAGTAAAGTTTGCTGGTAAAATTTAATCTCTGAAGAGCTAATTTGATTCCATGGTATTCCTTGAAGGAATGGCTCTGATAACTTTTACAAGCACAAGGAACCATTACAACCATGTGGCTTAACCTCCCAAATAATTTTGTGTTAACTATTTCCATTAAGTATCTTCCCATCCCCACGCTGGGTTCACCTTGAATGTTTCTTTTCCAAGAGAATAATCACATCTCTTCACTGAAATCTGAACCTAACATAAGACTCATAGAGCTGTCCATGCTGTAACAATATGCAAAAATTTGCAGTATGGATAATCCATATGGATAATCCACAAAGAGCACTTCCCATTTATAAACCCATGGTATTTTATGAGTGCTGTGGTATACTTGTGGTATAGAATTTAACTATCAAAGGTACCAGGAAGTTTCATGTATTTTAGTGTGATCTCACTACAAATAACACAGCATCTAAGCAAATGCAAAAGATTTTAGTAAAACATCCTTTTTCTCCAACAAATAAAAGTGGAAGATTTACAAGGAATTAGTATCAATGGATGAATTTTAAGCCAGTAAATGGATTGAGCAGGGGAAAGGATGTAAAGGCAAAAATGCAAATATTGAATGGACATTACCTTCAGTCTCAAGAACAGAGCTAATCACTATGCAGAGTTTCAGTCTAATATATAGACAAAACACTTGAAAAAACAGAATAAAATAAGAGCCTTACTTTTTGTATCTTGTGGCACTTCAATGCCTAAGTTTATGCAATAAATTCATAAAGGAGTGGAAATATTACTCATATGTGTTAGACTTTCAGAACTCTCCATATTACCAAGGGCTACTTTCACTAAAAGGCTGGGCATGCTCAATTGCTAGCAATCTCAGTGGGAACTGCTACAATTTCAGCCTCCTAAACAGAATCCTAAAGGAAAAACTAATAGTGTTAAATGGCACAAAACCCCTCTTCATTTAAGATTACATCAGTTGCACTGGGGAGCAGCACAGAAGAAGCATCTCTTCCATCTTTCTCCTGCAAAGTGTTATCCCAAGAACAGAAGATAAAAATAAAAGTCTCCTTTTTCCAAAAACAGTCTCACATTTGTAATGAAGTATTTTTTAAGCTTTGCTTTGCAATGCTAAGCACAGTTGATCAAAGCACTTTTTTTCAGCAAGGGTTCTGTCACAATATTATTAGACATTTTTATTCAACTGTGCATCAGATAATTCTAGTCACATGCATATTATGGGCTACATATAGATATGAGGGTATCTAATGTCTAGGAAACCTGTATGCATTAATATCTGTACAAAGCAAGAATCCCATCATGCAAGCACAGGAACGTTTATATAATTATGTGTGCTCATAACATTATTGCACAGAATATAGAACAATCTTTTTCTCTCTCTAAATACATGAAAGCAGTTCAGCCCACCATGTAGGAATAGATGGAATTATGGTAATTACCTGTGTCTTTTGCCTGAGGTATTTGCCAAGAAAGTTGTTTCCATTGATTATGCATTGAATAGGATGACTCTATCCATCCTCTACCTCCTGAAATATTTCTCAGCCCCTTAAACCAGAGTGCTGCTGCACTACCACCTCACCTGAATGAAAAACAGGTAGTTCCAGTCACCTACAGGTCAAGGACCTTTCATGAAGAATGGAGCTGCAACAAGTGTTTTATTGCTACCATTTACACTCCCCTTATGAAGAAAAACTAATTACACAACATTTCATTCCTGCTCACATGCCTGTATTTTGTGAAAAGCAATAGCTCAGACCCACTTCAGTCTCCAAAGCACCCTAGGGGTTGTGTGAGACAATCCACTAGGATGCCTAAAGAAAATATTTGTGCCATTCATAAAATAAAAATATTTTTAATGGTGTTTATTTCATCTTTATCTCCTCCTTTTTCTTGTGTGCAATTACATTTTAGAATGCAATATATTTGTACAGTAGCACAGGTATGAAATTGATGAATAAAACACATACATTGGTGGTGCATGCTCAAAAATGTTTTACTGATATGGATGTGCAACCAAAAAAGTCTGGAGACCACTGCCCTTGACAGCTTTAAAATTCAATTACATAATATAAGATGAAGAAACCTTAGAATTACAGTTTTTAAATCTACCTATATCCAACAAAAAATGTAAGCCCCTACCAGAAAGTCCTGCAGCCACTGAAAAAATTTTGCGTCAGAAGTAAAGGTATGCAAAGTATCCATGCTTTAATTAATGAAATTTGGCCTTTATCCAAGTCAAAAGCAGAATAATCCAAATAAGAGATTCTTCACAGAGAGATGAAACCATAGCACAACCTTACGGAAGTCAGGTACAGTAACCTCTGTTCTGCTTTCCTTCTGCCTCATGTAAGTCTCTTCCACTTCACATGAATTCCATCTTTTTGTATTAAAATCACCTTCCATCTCTCTGTTTATACAGGATACAATTTAGAATTTTTGAACTCCCTTGGTATCAAGTGAGAGAAAACCGATACATTCAATAATTCCACCTCATGGGCAATTATTTACTGCCATGTGTCATAGTTATGGGCTGTCACCATCTCAAAGTTAAGAACATCATACTATTCAACATCACTTATGTTTAGTAGAACTTCAGCTTTAGGCTAAACAGTAACTTTTAAGATCTGCTTAAACAAAAAACTAAATGTAATTTTGTTGGTAATTACATGTAAAAAGTATCTCAGACAGCCAACTTCTCTATTGTCTGTGACTTTCCTTTTTTACCATTGTTTATTGTGGCAAGTAACTTGGAGAACTATAAACTTGCTTCCAGCTTCTATGATTTAGGAGTCTTAAAATACATCAGGTTTATACTTGACTTTGATGAAATGGTCAGATGCTAGCTCCAAGTACTCAACACCAAGGAAGAGAGAGGCAAAATGTTTTGCCCTGAGGATATAAACTGAAAGATATTCTACACCATGGTAAAACTATGTTCCTGAGTAAATAGCTACATCGGCTAACAAGATAGAACACAATGTTTAGATTGAGTTCTGTGACAATACTGCCCTTTTACAGTATTCTATTTAAAGAGAATTTCATCACTCAACACAAAATGTTGATCTTACGTTTTTCAGAAAATTTTACTAAAAAATAATCAATCCAAGATGAATTAGAACATAGATCTAAAGCAAGCACGAATATCAGTTTTGTAGGATCAGCGTCTGTAAACTCTGCCAGCCCAGAATCACTTTTCAGAGGAGTAATGCATCGCTCAGTTCACAGCCACAAGATCATTTATTCCCCCAAGAATACTCATTAGTGTTGCAAAATTGATGTTGTTTATGAAGATACAATTGCATTACTGGTAAATTGGATTTCAATTCTCCTGGAAAAAAAAATAGTATATAGCTTGCCCATTTCCTTTCATTTACTATACATTCCATAAAAAGACACATGTATCTTAACTAGTAGGAGGTCCAATCCCTTGAAATTACTTTAAAGGTTGGTTAAGATTAAGAAACTCAGTCCTAGTGGAATAACAGCAATGTCAGACCAGAGCATCCACTAATGTATGTGCCAGCAGATCCACCAGCTTGTGTCACTAGACATACTGCCTTCAGTTACTCATATAACCTTAATTGCTTAAATGGGAGCTATTACAGATGTTTAATATCTCTAGTTTAAGTACAGTAGTTTTTTGAAAAAGGAAAACAGAGGAGTCACTTGACTTAACAGCTAAGAATGGATCTGGAGCAGATCAAAGACATAGCAAAAGCAAAATCAATCCTTGTCCCATTTCCAGTCATCCAGACCACGGACTCAAAATTGTAGAAGTTTTTTTCCTTATACTTTACTTTTATATATCAAACTAGCTAGTTTCCTAAATTACGAAATTCTGTAGTATTAAGACACAGGTCTGACAACTTGGTCAACAGGGGAAAGAAAAACTTCCACAGCACAGTCTGGTGTGACAATGGACTAAATCCACTGCAGCATCTTATGGAAGACGAATGCAAGAAAGTATAGTTCAATCTTCTCTTTAATATATTTTAAGAGGAATGTTATTTTATATGAAAGTTCTACATTAAACCACAAACTATTCATAAAGAAGATTAGTTATGAGCATCACCATAAGATACTACTTCAAACTGTGGAACAACCACCACAGTTGGAGATGAACTGAGAAGATGCCATACTATCCATGCTCTATATCCAACCAGCATACATCTTCCATGGGAAAAAACCTATCAGTAAGAGGAGTAAGATGGCAAATTTTCATTATTTTTCTTTTGTGATGGGGTATTTTTGTATAAAGCTGCCCAATTCGTATTTTTAAAAAGAAAATTTGAACTCTTTAAATTTATCTTAATATTTCAAATGGAAGCAGTGTTTTATGCTATGTAGGATGATCTAATGTTTGTTTACATGATGCCATTCTACTAGAATTCATAAATATTAAAGCTCTCAAAGTTAAAGTACAAATTCAATTTTACTAATTAATTTCAAATTATGTTATTAATGACTTAAGAAATGTAATAAGAGCATCCTTGCCAAATACAAAAGGGAAGAATTCAATTAAAATATTGAGTATTTCATTATACACAAGTGACTTTCAGCCTTTAGCATGATGAACAATCAAAATAGACAGTGAGTGTCACAACATACTATTAAACTAAGTGCTTCAGTGTCAGAAGAGGAATGCTCACTTTTTTTCCTCTCATCTGGCAAGAAAAACAGGCAGGAGTGGGGATGTAAAGCACTTATGTTAATAGTAACACATCAAATGGCCTTCCTTCCAAGCAGCTGCAGTTATTGGCACACACCAAGCATTCAAGCAACTTGCCATCAGCCCTGAAGTAACATGTGTCAAGCACACCAGAAATCTTTAACAGAGGCAAAAAAAAAACAACCAAAGGAAAGAAAGCAAAAGAGTAAATTCTTAGTATCTTGCACTAACTGCCTGTTGTTGTGTCGAACAGATTTATATCTTGGGGGGAACAGAGGTAAGTCACAACATGCTAGTTACTACCAAATAAAAACTTAAATCGGGAAGAAGACAGAGTGAAAAGGGGACAGAACAGCACTGAAATAATGTATAAAAAGGCTTTAATGCTTAAGTCTGCATAAAGTACACTTTAAAATGACTGCTGTATAAAACTGAAAACACAAGAAAGAAATAGCTCAAACAGTTGTGTGTCTAACTTAAGGCACAATTTTTTTTTCCAGTTGAGGGGAGGAAGCCTTCTGTATGAACACAAGGAGGGCATGCACAGGGGAATCAAGGAACATCACATTTGCTAAAGAAAAAAAATCCCCATCCACTCAGTAATTTTGCTTTGTTAGGAAACCATGGCAGATAATTCCTTTGTACCCAAAGAACCAAGTCATCCATTCACAGTTGTGTAGCAGATGAATTATGCTGAGAACTAAGTCTGCAAAAAGTTGCAGATCATAATACTGTGGGGAGAAAGGGTTGCTGTGTGGAACGATTTGTTACTCCCATTCCTAAGAAGACAGAGCAGAACAGCAGCCTCTAAAGCCCTTACACCAAAACACTGTTATACAGAGGGGGAACCAAAAATATTCACAAACATTTTAACTTCACTCATTGCCTACTGCCTTGAAGCTTCTACCAGTCTGATACAATAGCTGGAAACGTGTTTATTGTCTGTCCTTGCTACTAAAGAACTACCTGTTCAGGAGGAGAAAAATCCAGAGCCAAGAGGAGCTAAAAAAAATAAAATGCTGTCCTTCCCCCCCTCCTTTTAGATTAACTCTCAGGTTACATACAATAGCAGGATAGAAAACAGTATACATTCTTGTAGTACTCTCACCACCACTCTCTTCATTCTGCTTTTCCTTTTATTCTGACTGTCCCTCTATCCTACTCTTGTCTTATCCACTGCCTTTCACACCTCTATTCTACTTAACTCATCTGCTCATTATCATGAAAAATACACACTGGGGGAAATTTTAGTTAAGTAAAAATAGGAAGGAAAAAACAGGAAGGAAACTGGAATTACTTAAAAATCACAAATTGGCAAACACTGAGGAACAACAGGGGACACAAGATTCCCTTCTTTTCTCACAGTTTTGCAGCAATATTCTTGCACTTACACAAATAAAAATGGCTTTTTATCCAACTAAAAGCTGAGCATTACCTCGTGCATAATGCAAAAGGAAGGCCTAAAAGATCATCTGCTGTATTACCCCTTTAAATAACCTTTTTAGCACTTACCATGAGTAGTAGCACTATGAAGCCAAGTCAGAAAACACAGAAGGACTGACTGGAATACAGCAGAAAATCCTGAATAGTGAATACCTCATACTGGTCATTCTTTAAGTCTATAGCAGGAAACTATTTACCTAATAATTTCTCAAGGCTTTTTATTTAAAATCAGTTCAAAACATTATGTCCTCAGTTAATCACTAGTATTACACTGTAGTAGTGTGACTTCTACATTGCTGTGTAAAGTTCATAGAAGAGAATATGAATTTATTCCAGTGATTTAACAGCATTGTATTCTGTAGTTGGTAGGAATTTAGCTGCTTGACTTCTAGTCTGTTTAAGTTCTAAGAAAAACTGGTACCTTTAAGTCCTTTAAAAAAAAATAAAAAAATTAGCTAGAAGCCTGTAGCTGGTACAAACAGAACTCTTTCCAGAACTTACCATCTTCTTTCACTGCTCTGAACATAAAATTGTTTTAATGGTATTTTTGGATGGTATTGGATGGTATTTTTCCTTTATTTGTATTTATGAACTAATGGTTGAAAAGTATGCTGAATTGCATAGCACATTAATGCCCACTCAATCTATCCAAGCTCCAGACTAATATGCTTCAGGTTTTGTCAACACAGACATGTATGGGAGTGCACAGAAGAGGACAAATGCACAGTATTCTGCAGCAAGAAATGTCAACATGCTCTTCCCTGATTTAAAACCAAAAGAAGCACATTTTAAAAATAAAAGATATGAAGAAAAAATTCTAATCAAATCTGTAATCTGATGTAGAGGACAAAAGGATTAAGTGTTCATTTAGAAATCAGAGTATTTTTAAATTCTTATTGAGGATGCCTTTATCTTAACATGTAAATGGCAAGACAAGGATGCTGAAGAATCAAGTCCTGTTGACCTAACTTAATGTGCAGATCACTGCTGACACAGAGGAAGCAACAGAAATGTGGCTGACTTAGCACTGAAATTTAATTCAAACACATATAGAACATCTGAAGCACAAATGAAATACACCATTCACAGAAGAATGGCATATGATTGGGTAGGGAATTGTGTAAGTCTAATTATAGCAGAGCAAGAGCATGTCTGTGCATGAGCATGCATAAAAAAAGGAAAATTTGGATCATCATCCTGCGCACAAGGTTCTTACATGGTTGTAGTTTTCTCGTCCCTTAGGGGTAACCAGAAACTTCAGAAATTAGTGACAGTAATATTAAAGAAACAATGAATTTCTCCCCTCCGTGATAATAATATTTTAATTGAAAGTTTATCAGCTCCAGAATGCCATACCTGTTGAAGTTAATGTCTGGATAACTAGAATACTCGGACTTCAACTTCGCATTGCGACGTGGAAAAGTACAGAAGAAAGCATTGGCCAGGAAACTAGAGATCTGTTCCTGTGACATTGTGATGGAGTGATTCATCTTTTGTTTCAGTAGAGGTATTGGCTACCAAGAAAAGAAGTGAGGGGAAGGGAGAGGCAGGAGAGAGAAAAATAATTAGCTTACCCATTTTGAAAGAAAAAACAGAGGCACAAAATTACATTTGTTAAATTAGAGCAAGAGTAATTTAGGCCACTGGTGAACCCTTTAATCAGCAGCACCACTGAAGTCAGGAACAGTTCCTTAAACACAATTCAGAAAAAAGCTTGCTTGATAAACTGCAGATTTCTAATCAGTAGTAAAAAGGGACATCAAAAAAACCATAACTTATCAAGCAAAACCACGAGGAATGGAGGGGAGAAAAAAAATAGACAGGATGTTACAAATCCTGTGCAATCTTAAAAGATTTAAGTGAAAATCCACTTTCAATAGCTACATAGTTAGAACCCTTAAGGAATGCTGTCAGCTGATAATACTTGTAAGAAGTGCATGATTATTTTTTTTTTTTATAATCAGAATGAACAAACAGCTCAGCTTCACTTTGGTCTTCAGTTTTGAGTTTTATTTGACTCTAGCCAGGGTTTTTTAAGATAAAGTCCCTTATCTGGCAGTGTTTTACTCACCTGGGTGCAGATACTAGGGAGACAGAGTGCCAACTTCACCATATCAGGAAGAATGGACTGGAACAAATGCTGAGCCTCTGCATCTTCAAGAACCTGTTAAAAAGAAAGAAAGGGACTTTAAAAAAAAATAAAATTATATTAAAAGTTTGTGAAAACAGGACCCATCCAAAACATACAAGAGAAAAAAAAACAAAGTCCAATTAGCTTTCATGCAAATTGGTAGCATTTTCATGGTAGTACCTCACTGTGGTTTACTTGGCAATTATCAATTAACTGAAATACAGACACAACTCTCAAAAGCTACATTTGTGTAAACATGACACCAAGTATCCTTGATTAAGGGCAAGAAGGAACCAAGAAACCTTGACAGAGTTATTTTTTTATTCTTTCCACAACAATGAACCAAATTCTCAACTGAAAGCAATCACTACCTAACCACAAAAGTAGCGGAAAAACTTCGTAAGGTTCATATTCAGATCATAATCCAAGACCTGTGACACTCTTCTGATAAGAACATATGAAATGAACAGTCAGGACAAGAGCAGTGCTCTGCAGCAGCAGCAACAGGAAATGCTATGTAAGAAGAGCATGAGAGCCTGCCCACTTTCTATGGCCCATCCCCACCATCTTCCTTTAAGAACTATAGACATTTGGATTATGTACATCAGAGGTGCAGCCTGCCTGATCCCACGTGTGAAGTTGCAATCTTTTCACTCTCTTCCTGTAGGGCAGGAGCCTACAATTATTTTAGCTGACCCCCTCTACCTGCTCTAACGTTCACCCTGAGAAGGAATAGCACTGAAGAAAATGGACACACCAATGTTTTACAAAGCTTCTCAAAGCTTTGACACTGAAAACCAAGTCACATCAACCCCTTCTTGTCCTATTCTCCACGGCCTTCCTGACACAATCCAAGCTCTGTGTCAGGGTTTAACACTGGCCCAGCAAGTAAACAGAGTAACAGATTCTCTCTATTAATCCCCCTCTCCTCCTGATAAAGAAAGGAGAGAGAATAAGGGAGAGACTTATGGGTTGGAAACTAAACTACACAGCTTTAATGATAAATATGATAAATAGTAAAAATTACTAAATATATACAAATTTACAGGAAAATTGATACCATGTTCCTCCCCCCTTTCCCCCAATAACTCTAACATCACCACCAGGGCTGCAGGGCAGCCCTGGGAAAGTCCAGGCTGGACTCCTGGGGTCAGCAATTTGGAGCTGGAGGCAGGAACACACAGATTCAGGCTGGGATGGATCAGGAGCACTGGCAGAGGAGCAGACGGAATCCTCCCAGGATGCCAAAGCAAACAGGGACAGGCAAAGAAGGGGAAGCAGGACCCTTGTGATCCCTCAAATTTATATTGAGTATGAGGTGTATGGGATGGAATACTCTGTTTGGTCAATTCTGGCACCTGTCTTGTCTGTTCCTCCCCAAAGGAGAGCTCCCCAAAGGTGGGACCTTTTTACTCCTTCTCTCCTTACAGAGGGCAAAAGGTTCCTCAGAACTGAGCAGTACCCTTGGCTCTGCACACCAGTCTCTATCAGTAACTATAAACATCAAGCATTATCAGTCCTAGAAGCAGACACTGTCTGAGAAACTTGCTGTTAATTTCAGCAAGTGCAGCTACTTACAAGAGACTCAGCTGAAAGCAAAAGTACAAGACAGAAAATCACCTTCATCCTGGCCCAAACCAGGACACTCTGTAACTCACACTTCAATGCTAAGTTTCACACAGACCTCAGAATGCAGAAAGATACTGGCTGTTGTCTTGAGAAGAGGAAAATATGGTGCCTCTGCATACTGCTCCCCATAAACAAGATGAAAATATTGTTGGGAGGTTAATAACATCTGTCTTCCAAGATCATTAAAATAACTACAGAAGTATCTCTGCTCTATTCATTCCCATACTCAGAAGAAGGAGTACTCAGGAAGTTTAAAAGAAAACAAACACAAACAAATGCTCAAAGGATTAACAATTTATGGTAGGGAAGGGGATAAAATAAAACAGTGCCAACACCTGCACAATTACTTGCCATCATTATGCATGCTGCTCACAGAGGGTAAACAAACAGGGTTTAAATTTAAAGTTTTAAATTGAAACATGAACTTTTAAAGAACAGTAAGCCTAGGAAACATGAAAAATCATTTGATATAATAGAGAAAGAGTCCAGGAATATAGAACTTTTTACTGAAAGTCAACTGTTCAGGGTTTTTTGTGTTGTTGTTGTTTTTTTGTTTGGTTGTTTTTTTTAAGGTTAAAAAAAAAAAACAATAAATATCTTTCTCCCCTCTTGTTGGCTGCATATGCACTTACATGTTTACACCATGTAAGTCAGATACTGAAAATTATGTCCAAATCTTGATCATATGCTCTAGCAGGTAACTTTGCTCTGTTCTTCAGCACAATGTTTTCAAGTGCCATGAAGTAATAAAATAAGCATTTAAAAGCTGACATTTCAGATCTCAAGACGAATGAATGAATATGTAAGTTAAATCTATTCAAAAGGTGACATTTAACCCCATAGGTCTACCAGATTGTCAAATTCTGATATTCTCTCCCCTTTGGGTAACACTTCCTCTCCTTTGAAGTTGACACATAAGCAGTAGCTGCTATGCTTTGCTGACTGCCACAGACTATACAGTATCACTTATCTGGTGACACATCATGGCACCAGACTTTGTCATAGCTGTCAAGACTTCAACCTTTTCTTTATGCTTCTTTGAAAACAATGTAATAATAGTATGAGGCAATTGCTTCCCAAAACAGAAGCAGATCCAGCAATTGCACAGCTCAGTTCTGATGCAGAATGCATAACTACAAAGGTCACTTAAACTCTGAAATTCTACTTTTCCTCCTCCTTACCTTCCTCAATTTGTACCAGAACATGCACTCCTCTCTACATTATTTCTGTATGACTTTCACTAGCCCTCTACTAATGAAAAGCTCAAAATTTGGAGCTGTTAGTGCCCTGAACTGTTCTCACTGGACTTCAGAAAGATTCTTCTTACACATAAATGACAAGGTGGGTTTTCTTGTGACCAGTGTCAGATGCCATTAAAGACTTACTACATTTTCACAAAGCTACTTAAAAGGACTTTAAGATGATCATTGTGACTTCACAGATTTTGCCAAAGTCCTAATTCTGCATTGTTCTATAATCAAAACATCGAGTAGCACCATTTAGAATACTCCTGTGTTTAGACAAAGGTCTCCTAAATATTGCAGGAAAAGACAGCAATAGTTTTCAACCTCAAACAGTTTGCTTCTTCCCAGAAATGCTTCACAAAATATGTATTTTGTGAAGTACATAATCCAAGAACTCTGCTTCTCAACTGCAGCTGCTATTAAAAACAAAACAAAAAACAAAACAACAAGAAGAAAATCAAAACAAAAAGCTCCATCAGCCAATAAAACCTAAAAAATTATACCTTGGGGAGCTGTTCAGTCCTGTGCTTCTCGTTTATATCTTGGGGCTAATAACCCACTGCTGAACAGTGGCAGTAAGTCAGAAACACTTACCCTTCCTTGCTTTAAGTTTCTAAAACATTTGAGTAAACTTGAGTCACAGTCACCTCCATGTAAGCATAACTTATCCTGTCCATTCATGGACTTGTCCTGTACAGGTAATATACCTATGAGGTTTCTATGGAAAAGAACACCTGCAAACACCTGGCTGCTTGGCCCTCATCCTCTTTTGACCACTGAACCAGTAAGAAACCAGAGCTGCACCTTTGTAGACCGAGCACTGTCACTGCATAATTTCAGCTATGCTCAGAGCAACACAGTGGAGTGCTGAGACACCACAACCCAACCTGACAGACATCCCACGATGCAAATGCCACGGTGGGAGAACCAAGCAATTGCAGAGAATACCTGAAACCAAAAGTGAATTAAGACATTTATTTATTTCAAGGTAAACCCTCTTTAGGACTCAGTGAGCTGTACTGATGTAAAATGCAGTCTCATATTTAGAGTCACATTACATATTCTATTTTTTGTTGCTGCTGACAGGGATTGAAAGTATGTCATTCTATCTCCTCAAACACACACACACACCCCCCATTTTACCAGCTCCCATGGTCATCTGATAATTTCCCAAAATCCTTCAGCTTGCTCATGATACTGGAAAACAACTTAAGGCAGGGAGAGTAACCTTCCACTACATTAATAAGTTGAACCAACCTACCAAGAAGTCTTGCTTTACTAGATGGTGTGCAAGGTGGCTGGTAGAAGACAACAGAACCAATCACACCTCTTGTCAAAGGGCTACAAAGACAGGTAGGTACCAGCTACAACTCTTCTCACTGAAAAGCACTAGGAGGTTAGAATAAACTCTTTATTTACTTCTCTAGTTCCCTTACAAACTAATTCTGCAGGAACACATTGAGCTGTCAAATCAATCCCAATTCTTGAGCACTTGTCTGATTAGAAACCAGGGGAAGGATAAAGTAATCTTTGGAGGGAAGAGAAAAAAAACCTGTAACACTGGATTATGCAGGAAGAACCTTATTTGAGAAGAATGTTTCTGACATTTATCAAAACCACAGACTGACACTTCAAAAGGAAAAAATCAGACAGCTTACAAGGCAGAGGTTAATTCTTTGTGCTTAATTTTTCCTTCCCTGAGGGCTCATTCACATCTTCTGCCAATTCAAAACATCCCTAACAGCAGCACCTTTGTTCCCAAAGCTTTTCGACATTTAAATATATATCTAAGGGGAAAATGTATCTTTATTTTTCCATCTCCTCTTAATGGTTTAGAAGCCCCAAATTTATACTCCCAAGGTTCTAGAAATCTAACCTCAATCTTTTTTATTGCCAGTGAATGAGATCTCAGCCCTGATTGTCTGCAGGCCACCAGACTCTCCCTGTGTACTCTTGCAAAGCAGTTCTATCATCAGCAGAAGCATCACAACCATTTCCAAAGTGGAGGCAGTCCTGGGAAGAAAAACTGAATATTGCTTTCTAAATACTGTTGAGCTGCACTTGAGAAGTACAAACAATCAGTTCCCAGGTTCAAACTTTTACCTCACTTAACACAGCACTTAAGGAAAAAAATCCATAGTAGTGCCATGGTTTTAAAACCATTATCTAAGAGCTGTAGTGTGAAAGCATTCCAAAGCCATCAGATATTTAACTGCAATTTTTTTTCAGTCAGTTTTGACACTGGTAACCTCGGCACTAGAAGCTTCATGAGACAACATAGCTATTGGCCCTAGGAAAGCTGTATTTTCTTTAGCATTACCAAAATACCCCCAAAAATTCAAGAGCAGACAGAAGGGGAAAAAGAAAGATCAACTAAACACAATAGCATTGTAGATTTTGACAGATCTATAGACTACTTTTTGACTGACTGACAGCAATACAGACCCAAAATGACCATTATCTTTAGAAAATTATCTGGTGATTCAGGTTACATAGGCCAAATAAGACCCTCAGACCATCTCCAAGAGTACACACACTGCCCACCTCTGCAAAATGTCTTTAAAGAACACATGGCAACAAACAAACTCCACAAGTAAACAATATAAAGAAACTCAGTTTTTCAGATTAAAAAACAGGAAAAAAATAGAAAATAGTTATGATGCACTTAATTTATGCCTTCGTAATCAACCTAACAATGGCAATGCTTCTTCATTGCTTCCCTACTTCCATGTACACTTTTTCAGAGAGTTTTTCTCTTTAAGTTTTTTCTCTCTTGGACTATCATCAGTTTTTGTTTATTCTGACTGCTTCAGACATCAAAAGTAATTTAAAAAAAACAAAGCAACAAGGAAAAGCCACCAAAACCAAAAGGAACTTCTCTTAGTCATTTGTGATAGATATCTCTGAATGGGTATCTATATCTGCATGGATTTATACATATGCCAATGGAAGCAAGTAAATCTCTGTTCATCTGCCTCCTGCCCCTAAAACAGAACAAGTAAATATCAGTAGATAGCTCTTAAACCCAAGAACAGTTATATTTACTAACTTTGTTTCTTTTAAACAAGAATATTCTCCATACCATGAAAAACTAGAGAAGAGAGATGCAGGATGTACTTTTGCATTGCCTCAAAGCATTAAATATCCACAAATAGTACAATTAAAACTCTATACCTGGTATGTGTGGATATCCCTTCCCTGGTAATTCAGTCCATAGTCTGATGCAACCATCACTGAAGTGGTGCTTACAAAACACCATTTAAGAGATGCTCAGCTGCTTTGCTGAGAAAGTACATTTAACTAACAATAAGCCTGTAAAACTCAGTACTCAGTGCTATTTCTCCTCTACAATGTTTAGATTCTGAAGTTTTGAATGTGTACAAGATGTATATTCCCTCCACCTCAAAAAAGCTCACATTTTGTTCAATATGGGAACAAACTGCCTTCTGTTACTGTGAAAAGAAAACCTTTCATTGCACACTCAAAAGACCTTTTCAGTAAGGATTAAAAAAAGGTAATCTGATGTAATGAAAATTATTTGAAAATATCTGGACTAAAAAGAAATCCAGCAAGGAGCAATGGATAGGCTATTTTCAGCCTTGGGACATCTTGTTTTTTGCTTAAAAGCCTACATTTGTAGTGCTGACATCTCTGTACAATGCTCACTTTTGTTAGTACTGTCCAGACAATTATAAAAATAATTTCTCAAAAACCCAGTCACCAGAACAATTTGATATTTTAAAATTCCTTCTATTTCCAGTATCGATGATTACAGCAATCATTTTTCCAAGCAGCTCAAACCACAAAACTTGCAGGAAAAACTGACATGCCTATTGATTTTATTATTTTGTTCTGCTAAAAGAGGATAGCATATACATCCCCATGCCTCCCTGTGAGCAATGTTTCCTACTAGTACTATGCCACAATGGGGCCTGTGTGACAAGATTGCTTCTGCTGCTCCATTTCAACCCAGCAAAGTCGTAAGATTGTAAAAATGGACAAAAGTTCAGGAAAGCTTCAAAAGTTGTCTGCTATTGATAAACAAAATATACCTGGAAATGTCTAACAGCAGAAAAGCAAGTAACCAGCAGCACATCCTCATAATGCTTTTTACTTGTAATAATCAGTTTCAGGAATTTCCAGAGTCCATCACAGTATCTGTGTGGACATGAATGGATTCTTTCTACCAGGAATGTCTCTAAATTCCTCTGAAACCCAATGTAAAGCCATAGTAGCCTCTACATCCCTAACAAGGAACTTCAAAACATTTTTATTCAGTATCTAAGTAATCAGTCCTGTCTGCTTTTGAATCCCTTATCTGCTAGGAACACTTATCTGATGTCCCTTAACTGCCATACTAGAAGAACTGACAGTCATTTCCTCTTCACCTTCCCTTACATTCATTTTGGACACCACTTTTATATCCTCTCCTCCTCTCTAAACCAAGAAGATGAAACAGTCCTACAACAGTCATCATAGAGATGTTCCTCATATGGAAACTGCAACCATGAGAAGAGTCAGAACTGGTGTCTTTTCTCCATTATATAGACACAAACTTCCCATCAAGATGGGAAACAAATAGTTATAGATATGTGAACATCTGCAAGTTGTATTGTGACCCATTTTTCAGAGGACTTGGAGAAGCTCAGAGAAAATCAGCCTATGCCACACAAGTTTACATAAACTTCAATCTTCAGTCTATGCTTCTGAGGATATCAGTGAAACCTATGTCTAAACTATTTGCCATTTCTAATACATGAGTAACCACCTGAGACTACAGTTTGTCTTTTAATGAGATTCCTAAATACTGGATTTAATCCTTTTCACTACTGAATGGCATGCAGACATTACTTAACAAAGCAACTTTACAAACACAGATACTTGGGGAATCAAAAATGCCAACAGTCCTGCACACATAACACTAGTCTCTATGCTTTGCATATAGGGAAAAGCAGCAAGAGCATCTAAATTCAGATGACAAGATCCAGTTCTTTCCTTTTACTGAAAAAAAAAAGATCCAATTCTTTCCTTTTTATCAGGAAAGTCTACAATATAGATAACTTGCTGGTGAAAACTGAAAAGCATATGAGCATTATGCTTTGGGTTTGGTTTGGTTTGGTTTTTTTTTTGAAACTAAAGCAATGGTTCCTCTCATTTCAAAGAAAGTAAACCCTGTGAGCAATAAAAGTGCCCACTGTCATTTCCTTTCCTGCAGAGTTCTTTTCTGTCACTGATGTCCGCTGGGATAAGTTCTTGTACCCTATGCAACTAAAAGAAAATTCAAAAGCATCACCTATAAAGTTATGAACTGCTTATACAAAGTCATGTCATTTTCAGATTTAAATACCCCTCTGTTCCTGAAAGAGCAGGAGAGATGCACAAAATAGGAGGAGAAGTTCATGAAACAACACTAACATGAATTATGCTTAAGCTTTAAGACACTTTAAAGCAATATAAAAGAAACAAAGCAGGTCCAGAACAAGCAGGCTCAATCTAAAGCAACAGACCATATGCCTATCTTAAATGATAAAGCCCTACTTTGCACTTTAAATAAAGTTGATATTCTCACAGATTAGTCTAAGACATCAGCCTTGAATGACCTTACTACACTTTTTATTTCATTTTATTTACTCTTGTGAAAAAGCAAAAGAATTTGAGTGGAGTGGAAGGCCAAATCTACCTGAGAGAAAAACAAACTACTACAGTACATAGCACTGTTTATCAAAAGCATGTAATAAATTCCCAACTTATCATCATTCACAGAAATAAAGCTTGTCTACAACAAATCATGGGTCCCAAGACAGCTCCATACACAGCAGTTTCCTCCCATTTCCTTTCCTGCTTGCTGTTTATTCTTTCCTGTCTGGCTTCTAGGTAAGTTCTGGAGAAAGAGATGCAAGGATGCAAGGATTGACTTCCCTGACTTCCAAGTGACAAGAATTTTAAAAGTCAGAAGAAAATTTTAGCACCAGTATTTTTCATCCACTAAGTAATTACTTGAATAAATCTTAAGCCTGTCTGCAATGTTAACAAACAGATGACTAAACAAATCAATACAACAGTGTGGAAATCCTGTAGAGGACAACAAAATTGTCATACATCTGAAGTAAATAAGCCACAAAGAGCTTTATGTACATCACTGATGGATGCTGAGGACTTTTTAGAAACATAAAAATGCCAAACTTCCCAACTTAATTCACTATATAAATTGGAATTTCACTTCCATATATCTACCATCACCCAAAAGTATCTTTTGAAAATAATGCGAGGGCTCCCTCTTCTGACAACACTTTAGACAAATTGTAGAACTGGTCAGCCTATACACATCAGGGTATGCTGTTTTGGGAAAAAATCCTGGCTCATATACATATTTATTTCCCAGTAGTTAAGAAAGATGGAAGTATTTTAATCTTAGTGGAAAACAAACTTAAGTCCATGAAGCTGGTGACTATTGTTATTACAAGAAAATTTATTTGTATCTTACAAGTAAGATTTAAAAATAATGCATATTTTGACTGTGCAACTTGGAAGGAAACTACATAAAACACAACGTAAGACTGACAGGAAAGCATTAGACAGATTAATAGATAAGGTATGTCCAGAATTAGAAGATAAAAATAACAAACTTTAAAAGTTACCAAGCACAGACCTATTGAAGTAGTATCTAACACGGTGGCCTCAAATTATTAAAACAGACACCATTAGATTTACAGATCCATCTCCCTTCTGAATTCTTAGTTAAGAAATCAATGGTGCCCAGAAATATAAATAGATATTTGAGATCATAACCTCTGTTTATCTTTTTCTGTTAATATATATTTGTGACTATTTCTTCCTTTGCTGAGTTTCTGCCCCACCCTTGGGGCTTATTACTCAAGTCAGCTTTCCTTTCAACCAACCCCTCAACTTCTGCTGAGAAAACATCACCTAAAAGAGTTCCCCTGTTCCCTAAAAACTGTAAAATAAACAAGAAAATTCACACTCCAATGGTAAGCCCTTCATCATTAACTCACTTCAAAAGCCACATGTCACTACAGCTGGTATATTTAGGTGATTTCCATAAGAAATCTCAACTTTTCACTCAGTATCTGCTCACTTAAGCAGACTGTAGTCTTTGAAATCTTAATTTACCAAATTTGGGAGAGTTCACACATCACTTAATCATATCAAAAACTGAAATATGCCTCTATGAGATGTATCCACCTTCACATGTTCTCTGCACTACACTCAATATACTCAATAAACAAAAGCAGGGTAAGAAAAGAGTTTTCCTGTGGTCTAACAAGGAGCCACCATCTTAAGAGGGCTTCCCTGTTCCTTATTTAATACACTGATGCACACTCCTCACCTTGGTCTAAAGTTCCAGGTTTTGAAACATCTCTCCTTCCATCTGGGAACCTCATCAGTAATTCATCATTCCCAGGTGACAGAAATTGCCTTTTCACCATCAGTGAAAGAATGATGCCCAATACAAAGTTCCTTTTTTCTCTGGACACAGCTGATAGTATTTAATTTCCCTGGCTGATGGTCTCAGTCTCATCACCAAGTTTCCAAACTCCTAAGATGCAGTACATGAACATATCATAACAAGCTCAGTTGCATTTGTGGCAATATGTACACAAAAACCTGGTACACATCCCCAAGTCAGATTTTTAAATATTTTCCTTGTACTTTAAAAGATTCTAGTAATTTGAACATCACACACGAGTGAACAGTTGACCAGTCCAAGTTAATTTCAGTCAGTACCAGAGTCAACAGGAGCCAAAAGTTGACAGCCTCAAAAATGCAACCTGAAAACCAGGGAGCACTAAGTTGGCAAGATGAGCTAACACAGTGGCTCTCATGGCTAGCAAATGAGATACAACTGGTATTTTTATAGGTGCCTTGTCAGTAATCACAATCCTGTTTTGCATGCAAAACAAAACTCATGCTGTTAAATAGTAGTCCCTATACACAATGGAAAGAAGCAACAGAAGAACAGTTCTCCTGATGATATTAATTAGGCAGACACTTCTTTTAAACATGCATAACTAATAAAATTAACTTGAAATCAAATTTAGTTTCCAGTTAACCTTACTACTACTATCAAGCCCCTCCCATGTGTTTTTAAAGCAATTCTAAGCTGACAGGAAAAAATACAACCATGTCTATTGCATCTCATTGAATCTCCCATATGGCTTAAATTAGCATAGTTCCTGATTATCTGTCAAGATGCACATTAGTAACAGTCCTACTTAAATTTGCCACCTACTATCAACTTTTCTTTTCCAATTCTCCCAGGTGGAAAGATAAAGACAAAAAAACCACCCCAGTCTTTCAAAGGCTTTATTTTCAGCATCTCAGCACATTGAATTTTACTGCTAGACCAACAAAGCACAGTCCATAAAAACACAACTGTAATATAATCATTTAAGTTGTTTAAAAAAGAAAAAGGAGAGCAACACTTTTTAAAAGAATAAATCATTATACTGGAAATAATAACGTAATTTATTAAACTAGTTTTCAAAGAACAGACAAAAGGCATTTCTCACCTTACCTTCAGTAACCTTAGCTACTAGTGAAGCACCCAAATTACCTGCTTAAGATTTAAAAACAATCCAGTTCATAAAGTAAAATCATAATTTCAACTAAATTTACAAGCCAAATAACAAAGATCATCATCCACAAAGATGATGATTGCAAAACCTTTACTTGAAAATGGAAATAAAGCCAAAAGCCTTGGTATATATAGAAAAAGTTGTTACTTATATTTTACCTTTCTTCCTATTTTAAATCAACTTTATTTACCTTCTCACAGAAGTCGGTAAGAGCTGTAAAGTCCCATTTCTTGGAATAAGCAACATTGTATCTCAGTATAGCCTCCTAGAGAAAGACCACAAGAAAATAAAGCTCGGAGATATCCATTAACAGAGAAAAACAATTTTATGAAATTTCCTTTTTGAAAGAACAGTACCATCTAGTGGCTAAAACATGTTACAGAGCCTCCCAAAATCCATAAAACTATATTAATATGGTGTGACTCTCTGATGCCAGATCATGTATTTTAGGTTTAGCATTGAATAAGCTTGAGCCTACATTTTTTTTCTTCCTAGCACAAAATAAGACAAGGCATGCTTGGATCTGCCTACACACACAACATAAACATTCCCTACCCCATGCTTTCTGCCTTTAAAAATACCAAAGGGAGGTGATTTTCCCCATGTTCTCAGCCCTGGTGAGGCCACACTCTTTGAGTATTGTGTCCAGTTTTGGGGTCCTCAATATAAGAGAGCTATCAAGGTGCTGGAGTGAGTGCAGAGGAAGGCGACGAAGCTGGTGAAGGGCCTGGAGAATAAATCTTATGAAGAACAATTAAAGGAGCTCAGACTGTTCAGTTTGAGGAAGAGGAGGCTGAGGGGAGACCTTATCACTCTCTATAACTACATGAAAGTACATTGTAGAGAGGTTGGTGCTGGTCTCTTCTCACAGGGAATTAGAAAAAGAGAAAATGGATTCAAGTTGCAACATGGTAGGTTTAGAATGGACATTAGGAAAAAAAATTTTCACAAGAGGAGTAGCCACAACTGGAATAGGTTGCCCAGGGAGGTGGTTGAGTCACCATTCCTGGATGTTTAAGGGTCATTTTGATGTGATGTTGGGGGATATGGTTTAGGAAAGAACTTTGGTGGAAACTTTAGGAAAGAACTTTGATGGTTGGACTTGATGATCCCAAGGGTCTTTACCAACCTGAAAGATTCTATGATTCTATTCTGTGATTCTATAGGAAAAGCATCCCCCAGCAATACAGAAGTTTTACCAGCTCATGAACTTAAAATCAGAAAACCAACAAAATTCTATAGGCCCATCACAACAAAAAACACAAAATTGAAGAAAAGATACCAAATAAAATAGTATTAAAGCAAAGTTTTATTAGTTGATAGGGGAACACTTATTTGTTTATGAAGTTTAACAGAGCATTAGCTCCAAAATTTTCAGGTATTTATTTTAGCAGCCTCAATTGTTGCAGCAGTTACTGTTTCAAAGTCTCTCACCTTGTCCATTGAGCCCCTATCTGGTTATAGCAAAAGCTACATACTACATTTACTACAAACTAGTAGTTTCAACTGGACAAACACAGTTTTGTGTAGTCTTACAAAAGATAATTCATTTTAATAACACCTAAAAACTTCACTGATAATGCTTACGACTCATTAACTAAGGCCCTTAATTCATTAGGTAATCCCTTGAACAGCAAAGATTTTTTTAACTTATTTTTCTCTAGAATTGAATAAACAAACAGGGCTGAGCCAAAATCACTAACAGTACATGAAGAGCCTGACTGCACTGATTTTCACAGACTTGATTTCAAATTGACAATCTTACCTTCAAATCATGGGAGCAAGTAAATTTGTTAAGTAATACAGTTTGGATGAGTTCCCATCGACATCCAGCAGTTCTATCTCCATTCTTTAAAATAAAAGCCCAAAACAATGTCAGATTAAGTTACTTGAAACAGGAAAGATATATTTACTAATAACTGTGTTTTATTTGTGAAGATCTTTAAAAATAACCAAATATTTTGAGCAATTGTAAAGTGCTTCTGCAACTTCTGCATTATACTTGCTTAACATTTCCTTTTTAATTGAAGCAGTCTCAAAATTCCTAGAGCTCTTTTTTACATAAGCAGCACTCTTCCCCATACCATCTCAAGGACAAACAATGTTCAGTACATTCCTCATGAAGACAGTGGGTTTTGCAGATAAAACATGACTAAAGTTTGCAACATCCACCATTCAAAAATACAAACTTAGCTAACTTAATAAATTGTAATACCAAGAACATTGAGGGCACAAATCATAAGAGCATGTTACTGTGGCTGTCTCTTGCACCAACCCAAATTTAAGACATCCTGTGATATTTTTCCTGAACAGAAAGTCTTATTGCTTAACAAGCAAATAGGACATTTCTTATGAGACTACCACAAGGGTAGAGATACAACTCATCTTGCTCAACTGGCAACAAAGATCTTATCAACCCTATCTCTGAAACATTAAATTCATTTTATACTGTAACTGCAAAGCTGATTAAAGAGTATTTCCTAAAAGCTATAACATTTGTCTGTTTCAGATTCTAGTATCAGTAATCATTATAGTCTTCACTACAGGACAAGCTTGCTGATTTTATTCACCACAGTCTGAAGTATTTCAGTGGGTATGTTTAATACAGCATCAAGCAGTGACAAGAAACCAGAGCAGCAAACCATTCAGGGCCAACTTTAATCTCTCTGCCATTGGTTTAGCAGATCAGCAGTCACAGAGACTTTACTCTATCACCAATATTTGATAGAATATCATAAATAAAATGTGCTTACACATTCATTCACATCTGCTGGCATCCCAAATCACTTCACACAAAAAAACAACAACCAAGAAAACCCCAAACATGTAAATGCATAAGTACATAAACATGTAACTTAAATGGAGCTTATACTCCATATAAATACAGAAAGATACATATCATCAAATCAATTGCTAGGTAAAATAATTACTGCAAAAAAATAATTCTGCTCTGCCTGAAGCCTCCTGACCCAGAATCCAGGTATATTTATCTACTTGATTTTTCATTCCACACACACAATTTGCCAACTGAGCCAATGCAGTAAACTGAAAACTCATCTATATACAAACAAACTTGTTTGATTAAAAAAAACTTCATCTTACCTCATCCTCTACAGGGTACAAATTTTGTTCTGAGCAGGGCATTTTAACATGTTTGTTGTCCCACAAATCTTTGTAGTGAGTTGGAAAAGGTTTAGGCACCTCTCCTTCCCTCAGAAGATCTACCTGCAACATAGAAAGATGAGAAAAAAGTTCAGCACTAATTTCAATTTTTTTAATTAAGAAATAAAAAGTAACAAAAAAAAACCCCAACAGTTAAAATCGTTCTCATCTGCAGACACCCTTTTTGGAAAGGGGGAAGCTACAAACTGGCAACACTGTGGACATTCAGTTTAGAAAAAAAACATCTGCTACTCTGTTACTCTTCGGCTATACTTGATGAAAAGAATTCCACCTTAATTTAAGCATCTACATAGTTCCCAACATAAACCGCAGTAACAGGCAAAAATGACTTTTTTTAACCTACTTCTGAACAGGATGGGAAATCATTATAGATATGACAGTATTTCAGTTTTACTCCACAGAATTTCAGAGATGTAAACATAAACATTGCCAAGGTACTAAAGATTTAATTTGCTACACGGTCTTCTGACAGCACTGATTCTTACAGGACTTTGACTCAAACATAATGTGGGGTTTTTTGTTTATTTGTTTGTGATCCATGACACTACAGGGTTTCTAGTCACATGTTTTATTTCAACAATAATTTGACTGCATATTACTCCAAAGGATTAAAGGCAAATGTATCAGATTGGATCTAAAACACAGTGATAGAGCACTTAGAAGACCTCACTCTTTGCCCTTTTGATATCTTGAGCCCTTTGTATATCTTGAACCCAAACCAGACTGGTATTAAAATGAGATGTTGGAAATACAAATTTTACTTGTAGACTTATTTAAATTCTCTCAGTTTACAACTTAGACAAGGAAGTACACACACCTATGCAAAAGAAAAATACTTGTCCATGAAAAGTTAGAGGCCATAAAACCATGATTACATTTCTTCTGGATATTAATACCCTAATTGTGTGCATCAGAAAAAGTCAGCTTTCAGGAAATCAGTTGCCCTGGTCTGTTAGCAAGGAATGGCAAAGAAATATTTCCAAAACCTGCTAATCCTGTAAGACTAACAATTGGCATTTTGTATTGTGGGACCAATTCAGTAAGAAATTTGATTTCAGGCAATACAGTGAGTTATCAGTCATACTCTGATGGTTACGGTGTGACTGGCTGAGGGCCGCAGGTGAGGAAGTCGGGCTGCACACATTGGCATTCTTCTCATCTCCTCAATTGGTGTCCCAAACCATTTCTTATTAGTTGGAAGTGGAGGTGGTACATATCTGTGAATCTTCCTTCCTGGCCTCTGGGGTTTGAATTCACACTTTTCTTTCCTGATGTTAAGACAAAATACGTTGAAACATTTTATTTTCCACTGAAAGATGTGGCAGGCAAATACACAAACTTCTACTCTAAGGTCAGGTTTACAGCAGGCTGTTTATTTGCAGGCCTTTGCTCTGGCCCTAGGCCACAGCTTTATTTGAGGAAAACCCCTGCCATTAACAACCTCCTCCTCCTCCCCAATGAATTCAAGTACATGATGTTTACCAAAATGCTCTACAGGCTTACAAACACCTTCACAGAACTGCAGTGTGCCAGCAAGGCAAGGCTGGGTTTCCCTCTGCAGAATCATGCTTTCCCAACACCATCTGCTCATCCAGGGACAGGCTCATTGGTCTGCATTTGTCAATTGTCTACAGCCTCTTCTCAACTGCTAGAAAACTAACATGTGCATGCACAGATGCACGTATTCCTTCTTCAAACTAAAAAAAAAATAATTACATTTCTTCACCATTCTTTCTCACTAGGGTTCTATTTTTCACAGTAGGCATCTAAAACTTACACTGCAAGTAAAAATTTAGAAGTAATTGAAAAAAACAAACAAAAAAACACTTGAAAAATTCAAATAGATGCAAGAGGAGATGAACTAATCCTCTTTAATCATAGAATCATAGAATTGGCTGGGTTGGAAGGGACCTCAGAGATCATCAAGTCCAACCCTTGATCCACTACCACTGCAGTTCCCAGCCCATGGCACTGAGTGCCACATCCAGTCTCTTTTTAAATATCTCCAGGGATGGAGAATCCACCACTTCCCTGGGCAGCCCATTCCAGTGTCTGATCACCCTCTCAGCAAAGAAATTCTTTCTAATGTCCAACCTAAACCTCCCCTGGCACAACTTGAGACCGTGCCCTCTCATCTTGCTGAGAGTTGCCTGGGAAAAGAGACCAACCCCCACCTGGCTCCAACCTCCTTTCAGGGAGTTGTAGAGAGTGATGAGGTCTCCTCTGAGTCTCCTCTTCTCCAGGCTGAACACCCCCAGCTCCCTCAGCCTCACCTCACAGGACTTGTGCTGGATCCCTTCACCAGCCCAGTTGCCCTATGATGCCCTATGATCAATGATCAAAGGCATTTGCATGGATGGAGATATTTTGGAGAAGAAAAATCTGAACCTGCTGTATGCCTGATGTCACACACCAGCTGTGTCTCATGCAAGAGAATGTTCTCAGAGTAAAAAATAAAACAAGTTAAAACCTTACACTTTGTGGTAATGTTTAGACCTTCAAATTCTCCTTAGTGAACTCATTCCACCCTTGGCTAAAGATGTTGTCTAACCTGTTTGCTGTCTATGCCTATGTATAGGCATAACATCTTCAGGTGGAGACAGTGCCTCCAGCCTGGCCAACCACAACCAGATGGGGCAGCCACATGGGCATGACACCAGGTACAGGCCCCCTGTGCTCACTGGAGAGCAGAAAGATAATTCCAGCATGGCACTACTGATGACTGAAACCTTTCTGATACACTTACTGGCTCCTTTCTTGGCAAGCCAGCTTGTGATCCACTCTTTTCTCATGTAGACCTGGTCTAACAAAAACCAGAAGGAAAGCTTTCAGATTTTCTAATTGCTCTCTTAAGGGCTGTGGGGTTTCATGGCAATACACAATACTTTGCAGCTTTGCTAAAACAGCATTTCATCTAAATTGGTGAAAAGAGTGCTCCATAATCCCATTGTTTTAGATTCCATGACCCCCTTTTTCCATACGTATTCTACAACATTCTTCATCCATCAATTTTTCCTAAGAATAACCTTTTTTTGTTTTCCAAATCCACTCTCAGCCTACTCATCTCAAGATTTCACCAATGCAAGCTCCCACCACTAGTTAGCCACCCTCCATCCCCCTCTTCTTCATTTCCTTGAAAAGAATGATTTGTGCTGCTGCTTCTCCCTCGTAAAAAAGACTCCCCAGTAACAATGAGCAAAACTTTCTTGCCTTTCTTTAAGGACCTGGGTCTACTGAGATAACTGCTTATTATACCAACACAGAGTCCTCTTGTTTCTACTTATTCATTTTGATGTTTATTCACTTTCTCAGCTCCCATTGAAATCCCTTTCTACAATTCCAAATGATAAATTTCTCATGTCTTTTCCTGATAAAGCCTCAGTAGCAGTGATGCTTCAACAAAACAGATTCCATTTTTTTTGTCTAAATGAAAAACCCAAACCAACAAACAAGCCAACCAAAAAACCAAGAAAACCTGTATTTCCTCAGGTATTAATTTTCAAACATTAAAAATCTCATGGTATTAAATCACTTCTTTGATAATCAACTTCCTAAGGTGTCTTAAATTCACAATTTTAACAGATCTCTCAATAATTTAAGAAATTGCACTGGACAAACATATCCTTTATAAAAAAAGTAGTCTCGTTAAAAATAAGTTACTTCAAGCATAGATCAAAGTTGTCTTTGTGTAATAACATACATTTTGCAAAACTCTTTCTACAATCCAGCCTCCAAAGTGCTACCACCAAAGGTGAAATTTTTGAGCATGAAAAAAAAGTCAAAGAGGCAGAGAGAACACTACCTTTTCTCCTCAATTTTAGGTATCCTCATGAAGTGGGAGGTGATTTTGGAGTCTCTCTTCACGCTCTGTTTTACACCTTTGTATTCTGATGATGGAGCAGGAGAGATCCCAGGTGACTTTGTAGGCAGAGCATCCACTTTAACAGAATTATCTATTTCCTCAAAGCTTTCACAACCCTTGGCAGAAAATAGTGGGTTTCTTGGCTCAAGTTCAGCATCCCCAAACTGAATTCCATAAGATTTGTTCACAGGTTTTGACACATGAATTTCCTCTCGCTCATCAAGAAATGGACTCGTTTCCTCATCAGCCTCTGACCCATGACAGCTATTTTTAGAATTATCTACATCCATGGGTGATTCTGGTTCACTTTCTTTCTCAAAAGCAGGTGAATCCCCTGAACTGCTCTGACACATGCTCAGTTTTCCAGGCCCTCCAAGATCAGGTACACAAGTATCACAACAACCAGCATCTGAAAGTGGACTTTCTGGAACTATATCCCCTTGTTCTTGTTCACCTCTTACACAGACAGAACTGCAAGTCTTCAGCTTCTGTGGACTGCATGAAGTTACTTGTCCATCTGTCTCAGTGTCCTTTGACATTGTATTTCCCATTTTTAAAGGCTGGTCTGATGATAATTTCTCCTGAGTCCAATTGTCACTGCTTTCTTCAGAGCCTCTCTGGGCCTGTGTGCCACTTTTATGCATCTGTTCAATGTTGGCATTTTTAAAGAGGTCTCCAGACTGCATCCCCTTCCCAGGCTCTGTGTCTGAGACTGGATCTTTGTCCTCAACCTCCCAGTAATACATGCTGCCTGTTTGAGGCAGATTTACAGGCTTTGCACCAACTTCCACAGATATTTTTGAATAATTTTGCTGACAAGTACTCTCCAGCTTTTTCACATCGTGCTCACAAAAGTTCTCTTTTTTAATGGAAGTCATCTTGGGATTTGCTTCAGTCTTGTTATTAATTTTGCTGTGGAAGATGAGTAAGGGAATTAAATGTCTTATCTACAAATAAAATGTATCAATATAAAATTTTTTGTAATAGAATTATTGAAGCATACAACAGAACCTACAGAATTTTACCCATTATGCTCTGTAAGAGAGCACTACCAGGATAAACAAGTTTTACTGCACCAGGGAATTCAGCTCAGTTACAACCTATTTCCATTGAAAGGCTCCAAAGGACAACTAATCAGTTGCTTACCTTAGAAATCTATTTGTGATTCAGTACCCTTATTTTCAAATCAAATATTATTAAGCTGTTACTTAAGTTATTTTCTCCACATGAAATTAGAAGTCATGACCGAGTTCTCTTTAACTTTCACTTTTATCAGCTAAATACAGGACACAGAAGTCCACAGTCTCAAGAAAACATCCTATTATTTCCTTACTTTCATAAGCAGCCCACAAATCTTTAAAAAAAACAAAAACAAAACAAACAAAAAACACAATAGCATAAGAGTAAAGTATATGTAGAACTGATAACAAAAGAAAATGAAAGACATTGAATCAATTATTTTTAAAGAGAAAAATAACCTAGTATGTTCTGCACTCTGACACAAAGTGAGTTTTGTATGACCAGCTGAAACTTTTTTAAAAGACACTGAAAAGTCATTTCACACTTAAGTACTATTTTTTGCATGAGGGCATCGATAAAGAAAAATACTTAGATGTCATGTGAATATTAAAAATATTTACCAAGATGTCAGATATATCATTTTGAACAACACCTTCTCCTAAATGTATTGTTGCAACATTGTATGAAATTAAACACATTAAACTTTTTATATCTAGTCATTGACCAGTTTCCCTATCTACAATAAATAGGAAAATATGCAATTATCACACAATCCAAAATTCTGCAACTGAACATAGTTTTTCAGCATTAATAAATTCCTGAAGACATGTGTTCTCTTCATGAATAACTTTGCCCATAGGAATATTATTTGAAAACAAAACTCCAAAATAGAGGCTTATATGCTTTGAAAATTTACACTGCCCGTCTATGCATTTGTTTCAGCACTGAAAATTGTAATGAACAAATATGAAAATGTTAAAGCTGCCCTCTTAGTAAATGACTGTTAAAAGTTATTGACAGCAGATGTTGCCAAATGAAAATGAGAAATCAAATCTGAAGTGAACAAATTAGTTAGGATACCAACAGCAGCAGACATAGGAAGTATTTACACAACTTTCTGCTTAAAACTGACAAGGCTGTAATCCATGAGAGCATATAAAAGCAACACTTCAAAGGAAATCTGAAAAAATTATTCCCTCCTCAAGCATCTTCTTAACATCTTTGCTTTACCGCAACCTGTGAGCCTGTACCTGAACCCTCTGCACTTCTGTATGACTCATTATCACAACTTTTTCTCACTCGTTAAATGCTCTAACAGTGGTGTGAATTTCAGTTTCTAATATTAACCACAATCAGTGAAATATAAACCAGCATATTTACTATTGTGATTATAGAAATTTAACATCTGATATTCCTCTGCACCAAACAGTTAAAATGTTTCATTGTAACGCTGTCTTGTAAATAATGCTCCTAACAGGTTAGCAGAAAATATCAAACTTTAAATGGCACCAATCAACACCAAAACTTTTCACAAAATAATTTCAATGCAAACAATAGCCTTTTGTAGTGAAATCTGTCAGTTAGTAACACTGAAGAGGATGTGCCAAGGTAAGGAAAGCAACATAAATGGAGTTGCCTTTTTTTTTTGGCAGGTGACTGTACTGGCAACCCCAACTTTTAGCTCTGCACAGGTCCATAAAGAACCACAACTTCTCAATAGGTATGCTGTACATTTTACCTTTTGGACTCTGTTGTCTTGGGTCCTTTACTCTCCAGCCAAGTGGTAATTGTTCGCTGCTTACAAACTGAAAAACAACAGGGTGAAGTTATTCCATGAAACAGGACAAAACTGCAACATCATTGTATATGATACTTTGTACTGGATGACAATAAAAACACCTCAATTAAGTCCTCATCATTGTGTCTACTATAGGGACCATTCAGACTCTATTAAAACTACATGTGATACAATACTTAGTTTGTATCCATCAGCAGCTGTAGCTTCTTTAATATTCTTTATGAATATAGGCTTGGCGTGTGGTGGGTTTTTTTCATCCCACATTTTTTAAAAAGATGGGTAACAGACAGAGTGAATCTCTAGATGCAAAACAAAACAAAAAAAAAAAGCAACTTGCACTTTCCAGTTATCATTACCACCACCATCACAATGAGCCCTAGAAGACTCCTTCTGAAGTCTTTATGAACGAAGAGGCAACATTATATAACTTAGAACAAACTAATAACCCAAACATCTTAGAAGACCCAGCTGAGAACCTTATTTGTATGTCATATACTATGAAACACGAGGCTTAATTTAAAGATTTTACACAGCAGAAGTGCCAAATGCTGAGAGAAAAGGACTTTTTCTTTTACCCCTCCATCCATAAACAATCTGTAAAGTTCATCAACGCTTATTCCCCCCTCTAAACAGCAACAAAACGTGAAGGACACATTTTGTTTCACACGTACTACCAGCTCCACAGCTCCACTCAATGAGATCAGCCTCATCTCTGATGCTGCAGTTCAGACAAGCTTTCAACAGAACAGCACAGATTATGTAGAGACCTGGGGGGGGTACGGGGGGGACAGGGAATAAAAAAATCAAGGCAATTATTTCACAGATGGAACGTACTCTTCATTAGCAGAAGAGGGGTTGCTTGGGTTGAGTTTGTTCTTTGGTTATTTAAAGGTAATTCTGAAAATTTGGCAACTGGCTTTAGTTCCCTTTCTTTCAATTTACCAAGGGAAATTTTCTACCTGCCACTCCTGCTGGAAAAGCTCAAGCTGCTTACTCACTGCTTTCAGATGGGTAGAATTTGTAGTTCCCCCATTGCAATGGTAATTTTGCAGAACTGAGAAACCAGCACAACAGATTAACAGTAACTACTGAAAGACTCAGCATTTTACTGCAAATGGAGGTTGTGTAACATGTAACATGGGGAGCTTAGGCCACAGGAAACTTAAGAGACAATGTTCCATAAACGCTTTCATTAACATTCAAGGCTTTGAACTCTTTCCCACAGCTGGTTATGAAACACCCTCATCAGAAGTACAGAATTTCTAGAATGAGAAAAGTAATCTCCAGAAAAAAATGTAGACCATTTTAAGTTCTTCTGAAACAGCAGAAACAATAATGCTTAACTGCCACCATGTGACTGGGTCACCAGGGAGTAACACCAAGCTATGTGTAGATTACAAGGAAATCTCTCCCATACTCAGCCCTTCAGTTTATCAGCAAACATTCAGATTCATCATTTAGTCATAAAAAGCTCGAAAGATTTAAAAAAAAATTTTTTTTCCTTTTTCTAAAGATCAACTAAAACTGAAGAATACTGGTAATTTTATTTACCAAAGTACTCCTTCTTATCCTTGAAGAGTTAACCTAAATTGCATACAGGAAAGGGGGGAGAAGCAGCCAGAAGAAAACCTGAAGAGACATGTTTAAACACAGGACAAATAAACCCCTCCAAAGGCAGCTGACTACCTCTACAGGTATAAATTTTTGTTGTGAAAGGTCTACCTTGTCATTAGCTCAATAAACATAAATAATAGCAGCAGCAGCACAGAACTGAACAGCTTTGCTCTGAACTTTCAGATCTGACTTCCCATTTAAGCCCTAAAACCAATGGAACACACGTAATATTTCCTTAATACTACTAACATCTCTTTTTGCTACAGCTAAGGTGGTAAAAACATCAAAGGCAACAAAAAGACAACAGATGCTTCCATTCAGAGTAAACAATAAAGCCAGACTTTGCTGTATCATTTCTCAAAGTGGTCTCTGAGCTCCTACTCAAGATTCACAAAATAATTCTGACAAAACAAACCATTCCTCAGAATCTACCATTGAGGAAAACAACTTAATTTCTAGAAGATTCTTATATATCACTATGTAGGTGTACATAGAACCTCAAACTACTACTTACTCAAGTAACTCCCAGTTACTTGTTACTGAGGTTCAACTCATCAACCAAAGCCCACAAAAAAATCTGTTCGGGGTTTTTCCTCCCCTGCATTCATTTCTATTCCTGAAACAGGTACTTCACCGCACATTAAAATTTTACTTTGACAGTGTTACCTCCAAATAAAACTAACCCAAGGAAGCCACCTGGGGGCTGTTTCCAGGCAGCTGTTACACATCAGGACGGGCACCCCACAGGACCAGCAGCCCACAGCCCCGTGGGGGTTCCTCTCCTTACCTTTAGCTCTCCCTCCAGTGACAGCCCGGCACAACCCGCAGGGAAGCGACGAGCACTGCCCCACGCCACGAGCTCGGGGACACGGGACACGCGGGAGTGAGAGAAGATTCAACCCCGACCCTGCAGGCCAGCCCCGGGGACGCGGCGTGCAGGGGGCCGAGCAGCCTCTCGCCATGGAACTTCCCTCCTTCCACGCTGAGGGAAGGACGGCAGAGGGGCAAGGAGCAACTCAGGGGAACCCCGCAGCTCAGCGGAGCCCCCGGCCCGGCCAAGCCCCGGGCGCGGCTCTCCCGGGCCCAGCGCGGGGGAAGGGTGCGGAGCGGCGGGGGCCGCCGGGCAGGCTCAGCACAGCCCAGGCTCTGCAGGCACAGCCGCCCCGTACCGTGAAACGGCCCAAGAGGGAGGAAACGCAGCGAGCCCCCTTCCGCGCCCAGCCCCGGCCGCTACAAACCTTTGTTCCCCACGGCGGTGACGGGGCTGCCGCTGCCGGGGCCGCTGCCCCCGGGCACCTCCTGCCAGGAACCGAGCGACGGCGGCGACGCCGACCGCTCCCCCTGGGAGCGGCCACCGGGGCTGAGGGTGCTCAGCCGGGCTCTCTTCCGAGGGGGTTCCCGCCCGGAGCCCGCACTCATCCTCGGCGGGCCCGCCTCCGCCCGCCCCCCCGCCTCAGCCGCGCGGGCCCGCCAGCGGCCACCGGGGTCGGGCGGCAGCCGCTCCCCGGGGACGGCGCGACGACGCGGCGGCTCTGCCTACGGCTCTGCCCCTCCGCATCCTCCGGGAGCCCGCGGCGCCGGGCTCGTCCCGCCGGCCGTTCCCCTCGGCGGGAGGCGCGGAAGGAGCAGCGAGGCCGGGGCGAAGGGGCCCGGGGGATGCCGCCGCCACTCGCAGCAAGATGGCTCCCCGCCCGCCTACCCCGCTCACCATGGCGACCGCGCTCCTCCCCCCGCCGGCGGCCGGCGCGCGGGCCGGAAAGCGGCGCATCGCGCTTTACGGCAGCGCGCGGAGGTCGTTGGTGCGGCGGGCGCGAGGCCCGGCGGCGCCATGGAGGGCGGCGGCAACTCCAAGGGCAGCGGCCTCGGCGGCCTCTTCGGCGTCGGCGTCGGCGGGACCGGGGCCGGGGCCGGGTACTCCAACGCCGACCTCGCCGGGGTGCCACGTGAGTACCGGCGAGGCCTGGGGTACCGGCTTCCCGTTGGCCGGGCCGAGCCGAGCCGAGCCGGGCGGGCGATCCCTGCGGGTGTCGGTCGGAAATCGCCCGGGCAAAGGGAGCGGCCCCGGGGCAGCCGCGGGCCCTGGGGCTTTGCCGGCCTCCCCGGTGCCTCCGCTGCCCTTGCCCAGGGACTGGCTTCCGCCTCGGCGGTGGCAGCGCGGGGAGGCGGCAGCGGGTGCAGGGAGCTCGGGGACGTCGGCTCCGTCCCCTCTGGGCCCGGAGCGCTTCCGGGGAACGAAGGGAAGAGGGGGGGAGGTGTCGGTCGAGACCGGGTTTTAATCGGTTCTGTAACCTGGGGGCAGAATTTTCTCTGGTTCCGCGCGCGAGGCCTGCCCGGTTTTTGCACGGGGGAGGTGAAATTGTAACCAGAGAAAATGGGTGATAAAATACTCTGTTTCTTTTTTTTTTTCTTTTCAGTAACTGGAATGAGTCCTTTGTCCCCATATTTAAACTTGGACCCCAGGTACCTAGTACAGGTGAGAAGGCAGCTTGTGCTTAACTGCGTTGAACTCGATTCTGTTGTTTGTGTGGTCGTGTGTGGAGACCCCATGAACAGCTGAAAGGAAAGATTTTTCAGTGTTTCTCCTAACAAAAGCTTGCAGTACCATGGCACCTAGAGCAAAACCCATTTTAAGAATAGGTAAGACTTGTGTCAATACAAGGTTGTCACTAGTGAAAAGAGCAGGCCTCCCTCCATACTCTGAGGCATAGAGGCCCAACACACCCTCACAAGTTCTGATAGTTCTCACACCCTCCACTGAGCCCCTTCAGTCAGTAAGAGCAGCCAGAAACTCTCCACTCCTCTGGTGAGCTAATTTTCTGGACTGTGATGACTTTAATCCATTTACCAAGGTGTTCAGCCAAGCCCCAGAACTGGGACAGGGTAAGCTCTGTCATTATGTGTGCTGTCATCACAGCAGCAGCAAATTTCACATCATTCTGCTTGTGTCATTTCCCAGCTGAAGGGAACCATCATGAAGTAGGACTTCCCATTTTATTCCACAGAATAATGAAGTTATTGTACTTACACAGCTTAATATTAGTTAAAATAACACCATAAGGAAAATAAAATAATTTAAAATCCTATCATGTTTTCCTTTATCAGAAAAACTAACTATAGATTAAGAAGCTTAAGTTAATCCAATAAGGATTTGTGTCTTAATGATTTTATTTAGCTAATATCTTCTACATGTACATAGCTTGTCTTGTCTGAGAACTTGAAATTTTGGACAAGTAGCACTGAATGTCAACAGTTGTATAGTACCCTATACAACTATAGTATCCTATACAACATCCTATGTTGTGCCTTTTGTTTCATGGTGCACTGGATCACTGCTTCTTTTGTCAGTGGGAAGCTCTGAATGTCATTCTGGGGGCTGGTTTTCCTATTTCTCTTCCACTATAAGCTTCTGTAGTCAAGATTACAACATAACATTCCCATAATTCCAGAAAACAGGGTATATGCCTCTGGTAGACGTGGATTCACTACTGTAATTATCTTGCCTGTTGAGTGGTCAAAAAAGTGCTAAGGGATTATTTAGACTTCTTCCAAAAAAACCCTCTGAAGTTGTCTTTTTTAGTTAGTACAGTATGTCTGGGAACATGTTGGTGTTAAAAATTATATAACAGAGTTTTGGAACAAAGTGTGAGTATACTAACTTTTTTTTTTAAAGTTTGCTTTAAAAAAATTGTTACTGGCATTGGTGTCATCAGTAACATAAAAACAGTTCAAAAAATACCAATTGATGGTATTTTACACTAGAGGCTGCAGTCCCTGCTCTTTGCCCTCAGTTCTAATAAGTCCATTCAAATAAAATGAAATGCTAATTAAGTGCAAGAAATTTAATTTTGCTTTTACTTGAACAAGTTGCCCACACAAGTTGTGGGGTCCTCACCTTCGGAGTTGTGCAAAACCCAGGTACAGCCCTGAGCAGCCCCCACTGTCTGACTCTGCTTTGAGCAAGGGGGTTGCAGTCAGCAGTCTCCACAGGTCCCTTGCAACCTTAACCATTCTGAGTCTAAAAATTTAAGGGAAAAGACAAAAATGTCAGAATACAAGAAATTTAATTATTAACCTTTAAAACTGGTTTGTCTGTGAAGGTGTGTATAGAGGAGCAACAGTTTCCTGTTGATTTAAAGACCATCCATGTGTTTTCAGGATGCTGAGGGAAAGTCAGCCTTATTGTTGAGAATCTTATGTTTTGATCCTGCTCTTCCCTTAATAACAATTAGTGCAGTGGTAGTCATGACTTAAAACCCCACTTTCTTTGCTAGTTCATCAATGCAGCAACAAATCAATGTGTTTTCTGCTTTTTTTACCTTCAGCAGGTATACATTATAAGATAGCACACCAGCCTTTGTCACAAACCCAGGGGGTGGATAGGCTTCCTAGGTTGTTGTCTATAGAAACAGGCTACATACAGGCAGCAATTGTTTCATCTGGACTTTTTTGGACAGCAGTGACAGCTGTAAGAACAGACCGACTAAATACCTAGTTATAAGGGAGATAGAAGCCATGTTACAGGCTCAGTTTATTGATAAAAGTTTGCCATTTTAGGGGTGAACATTTTAGAGTTGTATTTTTTCAAGTATGGCCAAATATGGACTAAGAAAGCCCCTTATAACAAACTGACTTGAGCCTGCAGTTAGTGCTGTCACACTTATCCATTCAATAGAGGGTGAATAATACTATGTCTGGAAGCAGAGAAGAATAAAAAGAGAGATCTTGCTCTGTTAGCACCTTAAGCAACAGATTGTCAATGTCTCATACTGAAAAAGCAATAGTTATCAGCCCATTCCTCTGGCTGGTCATCTTTTTAGACCAATCTGATTTACAAGAAGACAAGCCTATCCCTGTGGGAAAAAGATGCTCAAGTAAAGAACTGTCTACCTCACATATTTCATGCCTGATCATCATGTTTTAAACGTATTCCTGGATTTTTACAAGTCTTCATATTAGGTCTCCTAGTGCAAGGATTTGTATTTTTGGTACCAGGGCAATTTTTCTTGAGTCTCAGAGAAGTGAGAATCCATCAGTATAGATTGCTTAGTGAGGAAACAGTGCTACATACTCAGACAGTGGGCAGGTTTATAGAGGGTAGGGAGCCTTGTACTGCCTGTTGCAAGATAGAATAAATAATTCAGCACAGTTATTTAGAAAAAAACAGAAACAAACAAACCAATAACCCGTACAAGTTCCATAGATGCCTGATGCAATTTATAAGAAGTTAGGACAGCTAGGTAATAAAAAAGCTCTGTCAGTTTATATTTCTAAAGACTTTTAAAATTCATATTAAGGTATACACTTAGTACATGCAACTATGTGTAGACAACAGTTTCCTAGAAACACTTGTAACTGCGTTTTCTTTATTTCATTTTATGGATTAAAGAAAAAAAAATGTGTACATTTTGAAACAGATACACGTGCAAAATACAAAGGTGTTTGGTTTTTGTTTTTTCCCCCAGGATGCAGATGAATTTATCTTGCCCACAGGAGCCAGCAAGACTCGAGGCAGATTTGAGCTGGCATTTTTTACCATTGGAGGATGTTGTATGACAGGTAGGTGGTTGTGTTTTTCACTCCTCCCTCCCAGCTGTCCAGGTAACACCTATGTGCTGCAGCAACTGACTAGATTGTGAATGTCTTGCACAAACAGCTCTTTAACTTCAGTCCGTATGCTGAAGTCTGTTCTCAGTACTTGCTTCCAGTATTGTTCTTTTTTGTCCTTTTTTTTTTAGTTTAACCTTCTTAAAAATTAATAACTAATACTGTGCTAACTAGGGGCAGCATTTGGTGCACTGAATGGTTTGCGACTTGGCTTGAAGGAGACACAGAACATGGCGTGGTCAAAACCTAGAAATGTACAGTAAGTGTTTAATCTCTAAAATGTATGCTCTAGTGACAGTTGTTTCTCCCAGCTGATACAAAGTTACATATAAATATACTGTGTAAATAAAAGTACTTTTGTGTCTTTAGCGGGAACAAAGGAGAGTCAGTTTGTCACCATGAAGTCATGAAATGCTTTTAGTTATAATAAATGTTCAGTTCCAAGCTTTTTGCTTTTTATTCGGTGACAGTTGGTGTCTTTTGACTTACCTTAAATGTTTGAGAATTAATTATGACTTTGATATTTCCTAGAAAGCTACTTCAAAGTCAAACTAGGGGTTTTTATATGTTAAAATCCTTCCGGGAGCAGCACAATTGGGTTTGAACTAATTTTACTACCACTTACCTGAGAGTGGATTCTGTCCTCCTGCCCAAACATTCCAAAGCCAGGAAGAAACTAAAATGCAGAAGCTGGGCCTTCCTGGATTTACATTAAGTATGAATTAGGTGCTTGCAGTTGAGCAAGTAGTACACCATTGAAGTTGTTCTGGATTACAGCTTCCATGAACTCCCATGGCATTCAGCTTATCTGATTGTCTGAGAGAGCACAGTGAAGATAGAACACATTTTTTTCCTGCCATATGTTTCTCCTAGAGTTATTTGCAGTTTAGACATAATTGTAAGAAACTTCAGTGCCTGTGAAGGAGACACTGGAAAGTAGAAGAGAGAAATAAATGGAGGAAACCAGAATACTTAAAAAATACTTAATAAAATTTAAAATTAAAAATTAAAAAATACTTAATACTTAAAAAAACAGAATACTTAAAAAAAAATTCAGAGGAAGAATTTAATATATATAGTATCCAGCTGACAATTTGACAGTTAGACTTGATCTCAGAGGGTCTTTTTCAACCTTCATTATTCTATGATTCTATATTACTGCATGCAGGTTATACTGGCTCTGCTCCTTTTAAAGTATTGCTTCTATATTCTTCATCCCCTTCCATGCCATCTCTAAAACTAAAAAGAACCAAACTCTGACTTTTCCATAGCGTCTAGATGAACAGAATTGTATTTTATGTATCAGGAGTGAGCCGAGTCGGGCAAGTTTGTTGTTTAACGCAAACCCTGATGGGTCAGCCCAGCAGGTGGCAGTCACTGCACACACCGCTCTTAAGAGCCTGTTGAAGGTCATCACCTTGAAGCCCTGTATTAAATTCCTTGTTTTCCTAATCATACACAGGGAAGATACTTGCAAAAATGTACCTCCTTAAAATTTCTCCTTAGTGTACATAGAATTGAATTTTTTAAAATTAATTTGTGTTTTGCTATTAATCCTGTCACCAAATATCTCACAGTATATCACAGTTATTAAAGTCATCATCCACTCAGAATTAATTTATTGCTAACAGAATGGGAGGGAAGGTTGTAATTAGGGGGATATTGTCAATATCCAAGTTTCTTGGATATTTTTTTTTGTCCTGTTACAAAATAAAGTTCTCCATTACTGGTTCATTACCCTAACCATATTCAGTAAGGGCTGTGTTTCCCTAATGAATTATAAAACAGTAGTGGGAAATTAATTCAAATCAGAAGGACCATAATGTGTGGCACTTCCATTACTTAAAATGATAAACTAAGTTCCAGTGGTATAGTCAGCTGTCCAGAGCAGAACTGTGCCTGTGATAGTGTTACACTGCTGGGAGATAAAGATCAGTCATTTCTTCTGGCTGCTGTTGTCACCGTTCTGGAGACAGCAGGTGCCAAAAAGAAGTGACATTGTGCTTCTCTGAGAGTGCACTAAAGATTTGCTTTGCCTCTTTAGTGCTAGTCTGGAAGCATACAAAGAGAAACACTCAGGGTACTTTGCCTCTTGTTGAATGTGAAGTTTGTCAAAAGGAAGTGCTTTTTTTTCTGATCTGCTTTGGTTCAGACTTGCTTTTAGTGCTCCCTGACACAGGGTCCCTGTATTGCTTCCACCATCTGGAGGAGTACCCAAGCTTTTTCTGAGCTCTTCTACACACTTAATGCAGCACAAGCACATCAGTCATTCTCAGTGGCTGTGGATAGTCACCATGTAAGGAACATTCATCAGATAGGGTTAGAAAGTCATGGGAAGGGAAGAAACTGGATTCTTGGTAAAGTGCAAGTTTGACTTGAAAAGAAAGTGATTTTTTTTTAAGAGCTGACAGGGCTAAATGTTTGCCTTCAGTATTGCCATGTTACTATTTATAATATGCATGCTAGAGGAGATTGTGTTACCAAGCTATATGCATTTCCTTACTGTTTCAAGGGCTTTTGGTTCATTATTCCAGTCTTATTAATCCAGTGTGCAGTGTAAACATGTTACACCCTTTGTCATAAACAGTAAATGTAAAAACAGAGAGATAAAACTTTTCCTTTTAAACTCCTTTATAGAATTCTAAATATGGTGACAAGGCAAGGAGCATTATGGGCTAACACCCTGGGATCTCTGGGTAAGTAAACATTATTTTGTAGATGTAAATATTTGATGGTAAAATATATTCTCTAAATTTTTGTTATGAAATCCATCAGGAAAATCTTCAGGTTTGTTGTTTGTTTGCTTTTTTTTCTTTGGGATACAAGGGCATTTCTATAGAAATCGAAAATGAAATTAAAGGCTAAAATAGGATCTGAAATAAGTAGCCAAAAGCCCCCAGATTTAATCTTCCATATTTTTACTATATCACAAATAAGAACTCTGGCTATGGAATTACTGAACATTATTGGTAATGCTTTCTTGTTAATAAATTCCTGTTAATTCACAAGGTAAAGCAAAAAATATAGTTGGATACTTCTGAAATAACTGTAGTAACACTCACTGGTCATACAACCAAGTGCCTGATGGCTGTTTCCAGTTAAAGAGTCAACAAAATATTTATCTGTAGGAGAAATGTGATAGTGACTACAAAGATTTACCCTTTAGTGTTGGTAACTTAGAAAAATCACATGACACCACCTGCTTTAAGTCTAAGGCTTGCATATAACTAATACAGGTTAGAAAAGAAGAAAATTATCAAAAGCCTGATGTGAGAGAGAGAAACTTCTGTGCACTGAGGTTTGCAAAGGGAAGGGAGCAGGAAATAAAATCACATCAGTTGCCTCAGAAAAACAACTTCAGGTGATTTTGTAAGTCAGTGGAACAACTAACACCCCAGAGAATACAAACTCTCTGGCATCTACTCCCCACAGTCTTAAAAGACCAAAAGGTGCTTGGTTATGTTGAAAGGAGAAATCCTAAATGAAATCATTTCGAAGAAGATAATGATGGAACTCATTGCCCCACGAAGTGGTAATAGAAGAAAAATCAGCAATATTTAAAAGAGTTCATATCATGATGCACCCAACCTGCATGTATTTGAATTTTGAGAAATGCATGACAGCATAGGCTTAAGGTGTATTTGTTACATCTTGTTCCAGTCTTATTTCTAAAGAGCAGATTAGCTTGCCCTTTAGCTCAGACATCAGCTTTTGAGACATAATAAAGGCCATGGTTAGAAATGGGACTCTGAACTACAGCAAAAATGGCACTTATCCTAAGAGATGCATGTTGCCTAGTGATTGTTACACTGGGATTTTGTTTTCTCGTTTTACATTCCAAATCTAATGAAAACATCCCTGAAAACTGAGATGCAGGCCCACTGCAGTTCAAGGTTCCAGGTTAAGTGACACATTAACAGGTTTTTTCAGCTGTGTTTGAAGAAAGATTACTCAAGAAAATGTTTGTGTGTTGCAGTAACAAGCTTATTTTTCATATAAAATATGGCCTTCCAAGTCAGGTAGTTAAGCAGAACTTGGTATTTTAGGGTTTGGTATAGCTCTGCCTTGTCCTAGCTTGTAGAGGAATCTGTTTCAAGGAGCTGAAGTATTTTTGCATCTTATTTCACTGATGCAGCATTTCTCTACCTTAAGGATTTCCTTTGTCACTATTAACAATTTTTGTCACTCTGTTCATTAACAGCAGTAGCAACATCAGTGTTAAATTATTCTTAAAAGTATAGCTGAATCCAGCATTTCCTTCCCCTCATTGTTAATATTACATGCTGCTAAAGCAAGGTAAATACCATTCTTTGAATGAATGGAGAAGGATACTTAGTGTTCAGCTCATTGGCATTGACCTGGTTGCTTATGAAGGATTTGCATGCTTTTTAGCAGAGGTAAAGATACCAGATTCTGGGAGGACAAGGGATGAAGTGGTGTGGTGTCTTTATCAGTTTAAAATTGACATACTCTATCAGCATGGAATATCATTAGGGGTGAGGATGAGGGTGCCTTCTCCCTTCACTGAAATGTGTGGATTATATGTATGCATTCATACAAAAAGCCTCTGCATTTCTTTTTCTGATAATTTTCAGGAGATTCCCAAAGTTGTCCTAAAGCAGAAGGGCCTTCAGGGACAAAGCTTTTATATGCAGGCAGAGGTGAAGCAGCTGTAAATGTCAAATCCCAAGAAATTTAGCAGTCATTTATGAAATGTAGCCCATTGCACTCCAGGTCTTGATAACATGATGTGAGTGCTCCACTTATTTTGCATTTCATCTTGAATAATTTTCTCTGCTACCTAGAAAGTGTTGAGTTTAGTTTCATGCCATTCACAGAAGACTGCATAAAAACTGCCAGCACTAAAACTGAGCCCTTAAAAGTTTTTTAAACAAATTTGAACTAGCAGAATGGTCTTAAACTTGAGTCAGTGTTTTGTATCACAGATTTATATCATGTCTTGAGGCAGTACCAGAGGTCATGAAGAATGCTACTTTACAACCAAACTATAGCTAGAGAAAAAAAATTATCTGCAAAATAGAAACAGATATGGAAAAAAACCACCAAAGATGGGATTTTGCAGGAATCCCCCCCACCCTTTAAATTAGCAGAAAATCTGTACTTCAGAGGCATGGTTTAAATAGTTACACCAAGCCTGGATTCTAAGCCTTGTGTGTCTGGAAATGGAAGTTTTGACTTGAACTTTTAAATGTTTTTCTTTCCCAGCTCTACTTTACAGTGCATTTGGAGTCATCATTGAAAAAACACGAGGTGCAGAAGATGACCTGAACACCATAGCTGCTGGAACCTTGACAGGAATGCTATACAAAAGCACTGGTAGAGTAGCAAAATATTTATAGTTTTCCTCTTCTTGTGCTTTACCCTAGTTACTAGGATTCTCATTACTTTTACTAAATATTGTCCTGCTCCAAAAAAAAAGTCAGTGTAAAAATGGTTCACTAGGAGCTAAGACCTATTCAGTATTTATTAACCTACACATAGTTTCTTACACAGCTAAGACTACTTAAGGAAAACTTACACATAACAAAAAAACCCCATCTGAATTAAATTTGATTCCTTTTAACTCTCACAGAACTGTGCAGAGCCAAATTTTGTCTGGTTTATACACATACACTGAACATACATTCAGATGTTTACTCAGATTGATAGTGAGTATATAAAATACATACCCAGCTCATTCTTAGCCATGTATTTCAGGTACAGCAGGAATAAAACCAGTGCATTCTCAAGTCCCTGAGTGGATGCAGGGAAATGGGAACTACCTTTCAAAGGGACAGGGGAGGAATACACAGAACACAGCTTGACAGCATCAAGCTGAAGCTTGTTGCTAGTGATTCACATGATGTGCATGTAAGAGAAACTGGTATATTTATAAAGTTATTACTGAGGTGTTTGTGAAACTCTTGTTTTGTGGTAGGACTCTAATCTTTGCCTAAAGGTCAAAACCAACAGTGTTATTTGAGAACAGCATGGATTTAAGGTTAGTTTGCTGATGCATACTGAATTGTTTGCAGAAGAGAGGGTCTGAGTTTCATCAGCAAAACACCTGTTAAAACATATTCCAAGCTCAACAATTTGAGGGAACATCTTTTTTTAGAGGACTGTGGGATACCACAGAGAGGCATTACCACAGGAAAAAATTAAGTTTTAACACTTTGATAAAGGTTTGGCTGTATGATTCACCTGTATTTTACCAAGGGGAAAATTTCTAACTGAGCCTCAGTGTCTTAGAAGTGTTCCTGAAGACCAGCTTTGTATATAGGACAAAACAGCTTGTTGGCCTGGACTAATTGAAACCAAAAATAATTGGCTTGAGCTGCCTGCATAAATACCAGCTTGTGCTCTTAACCTTGCAAGAACACATAGCTGTCTTGTAATTAACTACTTGCTTGAGTGATGTGACAGATTACCAACAAGCTGGGTGGGCTAAGCAGTATAGAAGTGCTGTTTTCTGTAGGAAGTTATTAAGAAGGAGAACTGCAATCTAACCCTCCAGCAGAATGTTCCTCCTTACCTTTCAGAAGTCTGGAGGTGGCATTGTGAGTAATATTTTTTTGGTGCAGCCACACATAACTACTCCAGTCACATGCACAGTACAAAAATTTCTGTTAACAGAGCACAGTGGGACTTTTGTAACTTAAATTCTATTGAGCTGACAGCAGGAAAGGTAAATGTAGTCATTAATGTAGTCATTCAGTCTGTATTCATTACAGTATTATATTTAATGTACAAACATTGTGTGCTGTGCCCATGAACTGTAGTGCAGAAACTCAGTAGAAATACATTTCTCAACATATGCAGGAAATATGAGTGGCCCAGTACAGGTTAAAGGTCAAGAATTAGTTCTGTAAGTAGAAAAGGTTGTATTCACTTCTGCTTGAAGAATTTCATTCCTATCTTACTTTCCTTTTTTTCTTACATGATCTGTCTCTATCTTCCTGCTTCTCCCATGCTTGTTCTCCTGTAAGTCCCTCTAAGTTATGTCTTTACCTGGCATCAATAAATATTTACCTAAAAAAAAAAACTTTAATATTGCAATATTGACTTTTATCAATATTGCAATAATTAGGTGGAATGCCATGTTGTGTTGGCATTAAAAAATAAAATTTAAAGCCACCAGAGACGTTTTGGTTACAAAGCCCCATATCTTAGTGTTAGGTAGAAACTCCCAGAAATGCCAAGGCTGTTCTGTAATCTACAAATAGTGGATACAGAGTTGGAGGCAGTGTTGAGATTTCCCACTTCCATCCCAGTTTTGTAAAGAGATCAGGAACCTATTTAAGAAGAAACTATCAACTTGGGTAGGTTTTTTATTATGCCTTTCTGGTTCATGTTTGAACACAACATTGATGGAAGAATCACATCAGCAACCCTGCTGCACTGAAAAATACTTTTGTGCACACTATAAAACCTAGACTGAGTTTCTAAAATGAGTGATTTAGCCTTTGCTGTGGGGGATGAGTGGACAGGAAAAAAAAAAAGCAAGATGACTTTTTAAAGGCTGAGATTTGTTGCCCCAAAGGGGTCCCAGTTTTCACAATTTTGTCCTTGTAGAGGTGTTAATCATTACCAAATTGCCAGCAGTCAAACAAAAAAGGCTTTCCAAAATACCCATGCTCTAAAGCCATTAGATAGTGAGCAGTTTTGTGCAAGGCTCCTTAGCACACATCTTATGTGTGAGGAGATAAAAGAGCATTAAAAAGTCTGCACATGTGTACTATGGAAGTTCAGCCCTCCTGTGTTCACTGGAAGCTGCCCACTGTAGGTGACTAAAGCAGTTAAGTCCCCAAGAGTTCTGATGGCCCTCCTTGGAGTGAGTTAGACACTGTTAACTTGCCATTATAAATCAAATTTTAGCTGAAATCCATCTCAGGATACTGCATGGCTTGGGTTAACAGATGCTGAAATGAGGAAAATCAGTAAAACTGATTTAGGAGCTTTGGACTTGCATAGTAGCTGATCCTTTTGACCAAAGTCATCTCTAGCTTTTCCATTTATTGTAAATGAGATTCAGTATCAAGATTACTTGCTAGATTTTAGCCCATATATAGCAATGTGATTACAGTAATTACTTGTTACACTAAACTTGAAACTTCATGGAAGTTCCATTTTGAGTTCACAACTTAGACTGAAAGTTCTGGGTAGAAGTTGAGTAACAAATGAAAGAAATCCCTTGGTATTCCTCTACCATCTAGTAGAAATGTTTGTACAGCTTAGTCAGTCCTGTCTGAGTTTTGCTGAAGGGGGGGCCTAAGTCCACAAGGGTGGCTTTTCCATTAAATAATATGTTACTCTCTTATCCTTCTGTTTCAAGCAAAGGCAGAAATTAAGATCTATTATGCCAGGTTTTTTCTGATAAATATTACAAAGCACAAACAATGACATATCCTAAACCAAACAAATATTTAACCCTCTTGCATGTGTTTCCAAGCTCTTCTAAATCAGAGGTCTTTATTATGTTTTTTTCATAATTGTATTAGCAAGAAAAATCAAGATGATGATTATCACTGTGCACTGTGTCACTCCTGTTCCCTCCCACCATGAGAGTCATCATGTCACAAAGGTTCAGCTAGCTGAGGATCTTACCCTCCTCCTGGAGCATGCAGGACTGGCCTGTTAGGAGGGAGATACTGAGCTTGCTGGGACTTTGGTCTGACCAGTGTGACAGCCATTAATTTCTCATTGAAATTCCTAAGTGAGACTTCAGTAAGCAAAAAGGTTAAATAACCTTTACCTCTTATCTGAGGGTTACACAGGTTGTAGATGTTCTTTTTCTTAGATTACTCTCTCCCCACTAAGGCTAGGGAAAACAGGAACAAAACTTAAGTAATGCTTTGGACAAAGTAAATTCTCTTGTTAACTGTACTTCTGTACAGTAGGAACCTGATAGAGAACCACAGAGACCCACTGGGTGTCACACAGCTGATCTACAGCTCTGGCCAGACTTTACTGCCTTTTTTGTTGTTTTTTTTTTTTAAGAGGTAGGAGTTCAGGGCAGTTGTGTTAGCTAACATCTTCTTGAGCTGTAAAAGTCTCTTCCTTTTGGCATCAATATGAACTTTTTGCAGACAGCTGTGAGCATGTAGCAAAAAAGGATTTGCTTCTGAACTTTGAAGTTCAGGGCTGTCAGGTGTTTTAGAGATTTAAGATCCTCTGTTAAAACCTGGTTTTAACCTAAGAAGTCTATAGGACTATTAATCAAACGGTGTTTAGTGAAATTATTTTGGTTTGAATCTGAAATTAGGAAGAGATAAGGACAAAGTAAAAGGAGGTGCTACAGGTAGTAGCTTGCTGAGGCTTTCTTTGTTACTTGAGGGCTCATATCTATGAACACACATGGCCAGAAAGCAGTGCTGCAGGGATTTGCTGCCTTTTACAGTAACTTAAGAAGTCTCCTGTCAGTCAAGCAAGACTAACACTGCTGTCACTCAGCAAGAAAACAGGGAATTTTAATAATGTTTGTGAAGTAATTTCACCAGCTTTAGTATTTCTAAACTTAGTTTACAAGTTATAAATTCTTCCTCTTTTTCTAATTTAACCTTCACACTGCAGTACCTACTGTTGTGCAAGTGCCCTGCTCTCAAAACACCTGCTTTCAGAAATGCCTGTCAGCTGTAGCTTTAAAGTTATCTTTCTCAGACAGGCAAAATTAGAGGATTACAACCATGTTTCTAGCAGGGTTAGTCGAGGCAGGGTTGGTATCAGAGGCTTCCAGAGAGTGATTGCAGAGGAAGGGTGGGAACGTGTTCTATCATGCAAACACAGCTGGGATGGGAGTGGAGAATTGTATTTATTTTTTTTTTAAACAAGGTAATCTTCTCAGAGGGCTTAACATTTCCTGCCCAGCAACTGGGGTGCATTCTACAGTGTTATTGTTTGAAGTCTGCCACAGACTTGGAGGTATTTACTCAAATGCAAATCTAACCAAGTTAGGGAAAGGAAAGTTTTTTTCTTTCCCTTTTTTTGTAATTACTGTGAAATTAGCTCAGAAATGAGGTGCAACCACTACAAAAGAAATGGCTGCTAAAATTTTATAGCAGAAGCATAGGGAACCTGGTAAGAAACATTTCTTGTAGATTTTCTTCTTGGATTTTTTTTTTTTTTTTTGTTAATGCACTTGTTAATGCACCCACCCCAAGTACACACATTTAGTTCCTGTTCATCAGACAGACTTCCAGTGAAACATCATCTCCAGCAGAGACCCCAGGTTGTCCAGGCAAGACCTACAGCTTGCTTTAGGCTCTGGGGTTGACACTTTCTAAGTGGATTCAGAGCTGCCATCCTCACCTCACCACAATACATAAAAATAACATTGGTTTTGGTGGTAGGAGCAGTAGGTCATAGCAGCACTGTGTCTTAAGTCTGTGTGGATGCTAGAAAGTGGCTCAGCTATGCAAAATCAAGAAAATACCTGTCTTGTACAGTCCTGATTTTACAGAATGTGGAACCAGGCTTGATCAGCCTCCAGCCAGCCTTTCTTCCATAGGAAGAATAGAAATTTTGAGGGCAAAGGAGAGGAACTGAACCCGAGGGCTAAGGGAAGAGTCAGTTGGAACAGTTGCAGCTCTGTACTGTGTTCCATTCTCTGAGAATGTTCTACATTTTGTGCATTTCCCTGTACACTTGTAATGGTTAGGAGCCCTCTTTGGGGGTTTTTTCCTAACATGAACAGCAGAAAATCAGGCTTTCTAATGTTTTATTAATTTTTCCCAAGAGTAATGAGGAATTAGTGTTTTTACAGATTATCTCAAGCATTTGTTTTGCATTAAATGTCCTTTAAATTTCACCTGTGGCTTTTTGACAGGATCTGCTCACATGGGGTTAGTTCTGTTTACCCAGCTGCAACCTCTTCATGTGAAAAGCTATTTGTGCAACAAATTCAGGACAACTTAGCAAAACCAGAAGTCTATATTTACATTCCTGAATCCTGATTTTAGGCACGTAGGTGCATAAACACTATGGCTTTCCTTTGAGCTGTTGAGTTCTCATCACCTAGGGCAATGAACTCGGGCTTATATCCCAAAAATCTTTCAAATCAGAGCTGGTCTGGCAATGAAATTTCTATAAACTATGGCTAGACATAACCTATAAGTACCAAGTCCAAGTTCTGCTATCACTTCTGCAGCTTCTTGGCTTAGTTACATACCTGACCAAGTTACATACCAACTCCTATGAAATCCATTTAATCTTGCAGCACAGGTAACACAGTCTCAGTCTTGCTGATGCAAACACTTTCTTGCCCTACTGCAAATCTTGCAATTGCAATTACGTGAGACAACATTATGAGCCATAAAGGGAAAAAACCTAAACATAGATCACTGAGATGCATATGATTTCAAGTTTAGGAACATGAAACCTGCTGTCAGTTTCAATAAAGCAGGCAGGTTTTATCTAGCTGTAAGCAAAAGCTGGCCTTGTTCTGTATACTGTTCACATTATCTAACTTGCTTTGTGTGGGATTAATAAACATTGCAGAATCAAACTCAGTGAAGTTTTCCTAGTGTTGAGGGTCATGCTCTCAGGTGTTCCTGTGCATTTATAATGTGTTCTGGCAGCTTTACCAAGGCACTTTCTCCTATTGAGAAACAGAAACATTCTGCTGTTTAGTAAAAGCAGCAGAAGTGTCTGCTTCTGCCCCTGCACACCACAACTCTTGCATGGGTGGAATGGAGTTATGATGCCATCACTCCTAGATCCAGTCAGGTGCAGTGGCTGCTGGTATTAGCCCAACTTGCCCTGTATTTTACCTTCAGTACTTGGGGAATCTTTAAATCTTGAGTAAGCAATTAAAAAAAAAACCAACAACAAAAAAAAACCTAAACAACTTTATTTGTATTAATTGCCTGTGTGACTCATTTTTTGCCATTGCAAGGTGATAATTTTTAAGATTAGTAATGGTAAGAATAAAGGATGTTGTTCAATACAAGCCCTAGTAAATTCTTGCCAGCTGATCCCTTTCATCTGCTTTTTAAAAGATTTAAGAAGTCCAAAGACACAAAAGCAGTGATTGCCCTCATGAATCTCTGGCACCAACATCAGCTGCTGTTGTGTTTGCTTCTTTTCTTCCAGCCCTTTCTCCTTCCCCCCCAAACCTAGTTACCATCACTGACAAACATTACTCCTGAAAGTCTGAATGCAGGAGTTCCTAAAGCAGGAAGAGATCCTATTTGCCTGTAAGCACCTGTGTTGAGGGCAGACTGAACAGCTAAAGCAAGAATTGGGAAAAGGCATCTTTGCTTCGAGTGTTGTGCAGTGGTTCACTCAGTGCTAATGCAGTGGGGGAAGAAGTCACACCCCAAAGGCAGTGTCAGGACCAGGAATGACCTTTCCTCAGCCTGCCAGCAGGTTTGAGGGGAAAGTAGAATCAGCACAGGTAGCCTGTCTGGAAGCTTACTCAAAAAAGAAAAACTGGTACATTATGGTTCCTCTGGATTTGAACAGCTGCTTAGAAGTTGCTGTGGCTGACCATTTCCTTAGACACAGCTTTAATGGGGTGCAATCTTGTTTTTCAGGTGGAGCACGTGGGATAGCACGAGGTGGCATTGCTGGTCTGACACTCACTGGCCTCTATGCTCTCTGCAACAACTGGGAGCACATGAAGGGCTCCATAACCCGGCAGTCCCTCTGATGGGGACAGCCAGCACTGGACAGAGGACACGCTTGCACAGTCACCTATCAGATCAGTTGTGAGACCTGTCTGGTGCCCCTTCCTCTTTTATGATTAGTGTGAAACCGAAGGATGCTGCGCTGGGAGGAACCTCTTTGACATCATGGAGCTGGACTGGCCCTTTCCGCCAGCTGGTCGCTGGAGAGGCAGCACTATTTGTTGGACCTGCAAGTGAGCAGAGTGGCCACCAAGACAGAGTCTCCCTGACACGCTCACCAGCTACCCCTGGGCCAGAGCTACCAGCATGCTCAAGTCCCATAGCTGTACTGCTGCCCTACCAGATTTGCTCGGTTGCGCGTGCTCCAGCGACAGCGCTGCCTAATAAAGTCTGTGTCCAGAGAGCTGTTCACTGCAGTCTGTCACCCAGCGTTGCTCTGGCAGCCCACAAGAGCCTTGAGCAGCAGCTGGCACAGGGCAAGGCTTGTTATTCTGACAGCACAGGGTAAGCTGTGAAAAGGGACATCATCATTAATAAAAAGGGTGGTACTTGTGCAATACCGTTTCTATGCTTTGCTGTTCCTACCGCTGGTAGGACAAACATGTGCCACAGCCAGTGATGCTGGTTTAGTTTTGTTTTCCAGGAACAATGTGATAAAATCCTGGGGGAGTTAGTGGGAGAGGGGAAGTGAGCTAACTGGCTGATTGTCTCCTGATGTGAGGTGAAGATGAGGCATACCAGGGGCTGAGTCCCCTCCCTTATTTGCTCTAATAAATACGGAACTGTTTCTGGTTTAGGCACAGTTGCTGTTGCCCCTGGATTATCAAAACACTTGGGTGCTCCAGAATCTTAGAACTCATTTAGCCAACAGTTAGAAACCAGACAGTATAAATACCCCTCTCATTGCCTATTCTAGGAATTTTAATTGTTGACAAGCTTTTTTCCCTCCCCCAGTTCCCAATAACTCTTCTAGGTTGTTGGTAGACTTAAGACATGTGATGAACCTACACCTTTCTGGTGGTAAACAGTAAGTTGTGAACTAGTTCAGTAATCAGAGTTCTTGTGTAACACCTCATTCCTTCAGTTTTTAAATAATTAAACAGGTAAGTGTTTTAACAGGTTTGAAACAGTGGGAAGGCAGGGCAAGGGAAAAATAAGAAACTTACTGCTCAATAGACAACTTAGTGCAAAGCAAGTGCTTGCTTTGAGTTCTTCCTACTGAAACATCTTAATAACCACACTGCACCCAACAAAATAGAAACTTCAAAAAAGCAATAGAGGGAAGGTGGTAGCTCTTACCTTTCTCTGGGAAGCAGTACAGCTTTGCTTAGGAGCTTCTTTAAGAGGTGATGACCACTGAAAATAGCCTTTTATAGAGTAAGTGCTCTAGCTAAGGAGCCTTCACAGGTGAACTGATTAACTTTGATTGGATACCACGTAACAATGGGTGCTATATGCCAGCATTTACTGAATCTACTATAAAGGAAATCCAAGAGGTTTTTTCTTCTTACACACTTTGTAACTGCAGTTTCTTGTTAAGCCTTATGTTCCACTGTCTGTGTAGTACTGCTGCAGTGTCAGAGCTGGACTGTCTTACGGGCATTTTTAAGGACTGTACCACTAAAGAAATGCCCACTCATAGGCTGCAGAAAGGTGACACAGGCACCAGCTGTGCAGTGCTGTTGGGTGGGACATCAGGAAAATGTGTGCACTTTCTTCCTGAGCTGCTTTTCCTGTCAATATCAGTGAGCTTCTCTCCACCAGTTTTTTTGGTCACCGTATGACACACCCCTACACACTTGATGGTGGTGGATGATAGATTGAGAGCTGCTTTGGGGTCTGATGGTGGGCAAGGGTTGCTTATTAAGTGTCAGGAACCTTGCAATGTGTCTTGGTTATGCTAGATACTTTTTCAGGATTGAAATATGACTTAGGAGCTTTCTGTCCCTTACTGAAGCTGGAGAGCTGTGGAGCTTAATGGATTTTCTCAAGTGTACTGGAGATAACGTAGGAGCAAGCTTTGGGAAGTTGCCACAACCTTAAAGCTAGGCTGGCTCTAGCACATTGTCTGGTCTGCAGTAACCTCAGACTTCCTGGAATTGTTTGCACTGGGGCAGAGCTGAGTGCATTTTTCTGAAACAGCTTTGGTTCACCACCTGTTCATATATGGAGTGATCCATAGCTTGAGCCATGAATTACAACCAGCACAGACACAGCAGTGAGGGAGGTGAATTGTGAGTGTAGAATACAGAGAGCAACCTCATCAGATTTTGTGTCAAGACTCACAAACAGCAAACAATCAGTATAAAGCTGCTGCTTAAAGCTGTGGCCAAAAGCACATTGAGTTCAGTAGGAATAAAAGGAAGTAGAATCACAGTACAGACAGGATTTGGTAAACCACTAAAGGGTCCTCCCATGCAGTATTGCCTAACTGGGCTTTGCTGATACAACTGAGACAGCTTTCCATGCCATGGCAGCAAAGGAGGGTGTCAGATGTAACAAGTATAATATAATGAAAGCATTTTGAATCTTGTTTTAGGAACAGACACTTTTCACCATTCCCTGTCAGCAGGTGGCTTCTTTTACAGTCAGGGGAATTTGTTGAGAAATCATCATGTGGTAGGGATTTCCAGCTTCCTCTGTGAAGCAGAAGCTGCTTCTGAAGACGGGAGGGAGATAGAGGTATGCTAGGGCACAAGAAATGATCCAGTGTTCATAGCCTATGGTTCCTCTGGCCTCTGTTCCTGGGAGTGAAAAAGTCCTTTTTTATGCTTTACAAGGTCTGTTACCCCTGTGCTCAATAAATCCTAGATAGTTAGGAAATTGGTATGTTTGACCTGTGCTACTGCACGGTACTACAACCTGGGTTTTATTTTGTGCTTTCACAGCATCATTGATATCAGTCTTGGGGTCAGCTCGAGTCTTTCTTCCTTCACCCTGACCCATCAGCCCTCCCTCCCTGTGCTGAGCAGGGCTGCCAGGATGGAGCTGAGCAGTTGCTGCCACTCCCGCCCACCTGCGAGGTTCCAGTGGCGCTGACTCCACTTTTGTGAAGGGTTTTTCCAGGCTCCCATGTGTACTGAATAGAGGGAACAGCAGCTTGCTTTCCTGACTCAGAGAGTGCAGCACAGCCTGAGCACAGCCTGACAAGTGCTGGCCTTGCCCCAGACTCAAGTCTGGGACGTGGTCCCATGCTGGCCACAGCAGCCCTCAGCCAGGGGTGTAACAGAGCTTCAGCCAGCACACACCTTGTGAAGCCTCACCCTTAACTTAGCCATAAAGCTCTGTACTTCCAGCCATACATGCAGTACGTGAGCACAAAGCACTTGGTGATTTTACACCAAGTGAGGAGCATTCATCTGTTATGGAAATAGCAGTAGGAGGAGGGTGGGTAAACTGCCTCAGCTCCACAGGGAAGGAAGAAAATGGAATTGTGTTTTGGAGAGGACCCCATTCCTCAGTGCAATCAGATGATCTCGGATTGTTCAAAGGTCTCCAAATGTTTAACAAGCCATGAATAGTGTTTTCTGCTCCTGCTTCTCATCTTCCTTGGTCTGTGGAAGGCCTCAAGTATTTTTCTCCCTGCCTTGGAAAGCTTTACTCAGGATACACGTAAGAGTTCTGCACATGGCTGCTTCTAGAAAGGAACCTCTAGCCCAGTCAGAAAATCTGTGTGCAGATGCACACCCACACATGAAATTCAAGGTATTATCTTTGAAAGGCTGCCAAGGCCCAGCTGCATGTGGTCTCACAAGAATGTTCTCTTACTGCTACAGTGCAGCCTGGATTAAGTGACTTCTACCAGTTCAAAGAAATGGAAAATCCTCAAAGGAGGAACAAAACATGCAGGGAAGATCATGTTCAAAAGCCTTTTCTGGTAGAAGAGACAGAGAAGAACTAAATTCCAGTTATGCAGCCAAATAAGAGATGTTCTACAGCCATGGGAGGACTGAAGGCCACTAAAACCCATAAATCCTCAAGTATTCAAGAGAGCAGTAAGAAACACACAATCATTTTGTCTACAGCCATTTCTTACAGCAGCTGAATAAAGGCTGAGTGATACAGACATAGCAGCCACGTGTCCAGGGGCTGATGCTTCAGTGCAGAAACCAAGAGGTGCTGCCCACTGGGTGTGCACCCAGTGCCAGGGACTCCTGCTGTGACAGCAGAGCTGTGCACAGCTGGGAGAGAGCAGTGGAACACAACTGACACACATGAATCCCACAGAGATGGAAGCAGAGCTGCAGGAAACACACCTCAGCATTTTTGTAAACCTCAGCAAAAGAGACATCCCACACTGTTTAGTTGAGATTACTTTTTAATGGAAAAAATTAATCAATGTTTTACATAAATATCAATTGGTGATAACAATACAAGTTGAGTAAGTAAAGGAATACATACCCCAAAGTTTGAGAGGTTTGTAAGGAACTGACAAAGTAGCACACAATGATGTCTACAAGGAATTAATTATAAGAGGTGGGCTCCATATCAGTCACTTTAATGAAGTTCAACTGCTAATTGAATTAGGCTGTTATTGGAGTTAGTCACAGTGCAGTCTTCCCATGCAGTAAAAAGGACATGTTCAAAGGAGGGAGTCAGCTTCAAAAACATCTAATTATAGCAGAGAGCCAAAACTATCAAAGTCCAAAAGCCTCAAGTGGACCACTGATGTTAAGCCCTCTTGGGTTTTGGTATCACATGTGCAGTGTGTCCCTCCCAGACTAAAAACTTCAAATGAAATGCACAGGTTCTGTCAGACAGGAATGTGTTCACACTGACAGGAGATCCCATGGTTGGATCTCACCAATTCCTTTTATACAGAGTTGTGAAGAACTGAAACAATTTTTATTGCAGGGATGGGGAGAAGGGAAGGCTATTTTTCATAGTCGTTAAGAGCAATTTGTTAAGTGAGTAGAAGCTGCACTAAAAACTATGTAAATTCACAGTTTTTCATGAAAGCTGATGGGCACTGATCCACATTTTCATCTGTTGTCTCCACACTCTTTCCTATAGACTCAAAATGTTAGGTATCTAGAGAGGTATTGCTCATGCTGAGTCCAGGGATCAGTTATTTGACCCCACTTTCATATGCATAACAACATGGAAGTCCATGGCTTAACTATCTTTAAAATGGATCAGTGGGAGCCACACAATTTGCCAAGTTAGTGTTTTTCCTAATTAGACAGCATTCCATCAATCTGATGAGAAGGCATAAAATTACCCAAATATTACCTTTAAATATTATGTGGCTAAGATGCCCGCTTTCTTAGTGGTTTAGTCAATAAAAGTTCATTGTAGATTTTCTAAAACGAGCAAAAACATTCACTGAAAAAGTGCAAGATGAAATGTGTAATTCAGATAGTTACTAAATGCTGGGGACATGGTAGGATCTGATCTAACGAATGGCTCAAAACTTTGCAAGACAAGTTTTCATTCAAAAATAAGTTACCAATTCTCCTGTCATGCGTCAGGTCCCATCAATGCTTGTCTTTTTCAAAACCTGACTACACAAAGTCAGCTGGGAGACACACCAATATAAAATGCAAAGGAAACCTTAAAAATTACCAACTGCTCAATAAAAGAAATGGCTTCCAAATGCAGCCTAAGTTAACCCAGTAAGCCAGAACCCAATTAATGACAAAGTTATAGCAGCTGAAAGGAACAGCAGTCTTCTAAAGTCACTGCCAAAGGTGGACGTGTCACAACACCAGAGATTTTGCTTTACATCTGGCTTCAACATACTTCAAGTGACAACCCATTAAAGAAGAATCATGTAGCCCCTTAACAGACAGGAATTTACTAACACCTCTATAGTATCAGATTGCTTATGCTCAGTGAGTTTACACTTCAGGATTAATCTTAACAAAAAGGCATCTTCTGCACCGTAACTCTTGTCACGAGTCATCTTTCTTTTTGCTATAATTTTAGAAGAAAAAGCAGATGGCCAAACACAAACACAGGAATTCAGCTGGCTGCAGTCGCTCAGCGTGATGTGCGATTGATCAGCAGGAAGGGGATGATTTCAATGCTTCCAGTTGTTCACATCTACAATTTTAAAACGAGGTTATACTCTATTTGATAAACAGAAAGCAACACTTCAAAAAAAAAAGTTGTATAAGACACTGGGGGAGGAAAAAACCACAAAATACTTCCTAGAACTTAATATCTCAGCTTTTAGGGTTTGCAGTGTGTTTGCAAAGGACTTTTATCATGAATTTCAAAAACAATGATAAGGAGTTATCTTAGCAGAGAGGAGAAATATGATGTCAGCTATCACTACTGAGACAAGAAGGAAGCTGCCTGGGAATTTAGACATTATTTGCACATTCTAGTTACAATAGAAATTACCAAGATTTAACCAACTGTCACTCAGTTGAAGAGTGATTTACAAGATCTTAAGTAATTCCTACCCTAGCTTGCAATCAAGAGGAGGAATATGTAAAAATTCAGTGGTTCAAGCTGTTAAAAAAGTATATGGGGAGAAAATCACAATGCTGCTAAACATTCTGTCTGAAGACATCAGCTGGCTGCCAGTGTCTGTATTCTGGGGTTAGGTTTGGGTTCAGCTGTTCCAACACAGCTGTGATTCCTACCTGTAGAGGAGTCTGATACAGCCATTTTTCTTTATCTCCACTGAGTTTCATACAGGCAAAAAGGTCACAAACTGTAGGAAGGCCAAAGTCCTGAAAGAGAAGTCACCTTAATTACTTATCTCCAAACATAAATACATTGCAATGCATCTTCAAACTTTGCAAAAAAAAAAAGAAAATAAAGCTGATTTCTAAGTCTAGGAGATGAATACTTTCTTAATTTATTAAAACTAGTTATACTTCAAAATTAGCTCGGGTTGTATTAAATGCTGGCCTCATCTACACTGAAAACATTTAAAGAGCTAAGAAACATAAACAAATGTTGGTATAATCCAGAAGAGCTATGAATTTGTAACAGAAGGCAGGCATTAAAGTGACTAAAGCAATAAACCCAATACATTGGCTTAAGACCAGCAGTAACAAAGAACTTCAGCTCACTTGTGCTTTCTTGCGTAGAAGCCATTTATCTTCCACTGGAGGCAGGGTAGTGTTTTCTAGGTTGTCTGAAGTCAACACCCAACTGTTCACATTCAAGGGAAGGTGGAATGGAGCCAAGAGGTCTAGGAAGGGACTCTTGAAACTATTATCTGCTTTTTCCCTACTCGCCTTTTCTTCTGCACTTTCTGCTGTGTGTTCAGACCTGGCCAGCCAGCTTGTCAGAGGCCTTTCGAGCAGAGCTTTCCAGGGTTCTGCGACCTCTGCTGAATAATCTGCTTTCTCTGCACTAATGGGTTCCCCTGTGAGCTGCTGTGTGGTGTTAAGCCAGGCACTGGAAGCAGACTTGGTCTTCTCGTGCTCAGGATTTGGTAAATCTTTCTGGCTGACTGGAACTCCATTTTTATCCTTCCCTTCTTTCTTCAGAAGCCATTTACACAGAGCCACTTTTCCACAGTTATCATCGCACACACACTCTGAAAAGCTGGCACACAGCTCATTAGCTCTGCACACATCTTCCACCTTAACGGGGGCCTGGGGATGCTGAAGCAGCCAAGCATTTACAGCAGATGTAGTGGGTGATTTCTTTCCATCAAGATGCTCATTCAGGCACTTCAGATTTCCCAGGTTCTCAATTTCCACGCTTTTGATCTGGCTGCCGCAACAATTCGTGCACGTTTCAGCTTTGAGGAGCCAATCATCCAGGTTAAATTCTTCCCTAAAAGGTTTAAATTCGTATTTCCATTTCTCATCTGAAGTACCACTTCCATTTTCTGTGTCAGGAGTAAGCAGCCAGTCTGAAAGGTCCATCTCTTCTTGTTCAAGGGATTCCGATTTCTCCACCTTTTCAATAGTGGAAAAGGATGAGTTGAAAGTAGAGGTGGAGTCCTTGGAGCCAGAGGAGTCTGTCTTCCCAGCAACATCACACTGTTGATTCTGCAGGAGCCAATTTTCCAAATCCTTTAGATTTCCCCAGGCTTGCTCAAAATAACTGACTTTGGAAGAATTAAAATCCTAGTAAAGACACATTGAAATGCATATATTAACACTAAAAACAATGTTTAGAAACTGTTTGCACAGCTACAGTTTGGAACATTCTGACAGTAAGTGCAAGAAGTATTAGCTGAACGAACATGAGGCAGAGTGAAGAGAACTAGAGAAGGTTTAATTCCCACCTGCAACCAATTACTGTGTTTTCCCCCTTTATTAAAAACTAGGTTAGTGTGTAAAAAGCTTACTTGGCTGGGTTCCAGCAGGCATTTTTGTGTAATCCATTCTTCAAGATTGGTGCTGGGAACATACGGAGCCTGGCAAGCACCCACAGGTCTGCTTCCAAGTAACCAGTCAGCTAGTGAAGCACTCACTGTCCCACACAGTGTTTTCTGCTGAGAAAGAATGGTCTTGGTTGTGAGAAAGTCTAATTACTGAGGTAATCTATGGTGAATATGAAAATAGACGTGCAACATGCATCAGTATTTCTGAACCAAAAGAAAAACGGGTCCCTTCTAATGAAAAAAAATCTTCAACTGCCTGCATGACTTAAACCACTGCACTGACAAATTATTTTGCAATCCCAAATTCTTCAGTGAGGATGACAAGAGAAGCAACAACTTCTACAACACACAGTCTGATGTGTGTAACCCAGCCATAATCCTCCCTGTGCCCACAATTCCCATTACTATCTGTTACCCTCCTTCACTGCCGCTGTCTCTGCACAGAGCCAAACATAAGATTTCCCATTAATTTCTGCATTAAAAGGAACCTTAAAGCTCCAAGTCCAGCCTTGGCAGCATCAAGAAATACTAAATTAAAAAATTCTGACTGACCATCACACTCCAAATTGACTTTCATACTATGTTCTTGCAGATTTGGTCATGGAGCAGCTAGAACATCAGATCACTCATGCTCACCACGGAGACTGTTCCAGGCTACTCAAACATCTTAACAAACAGAAGTCATTACTCAAGCAAGGTAACACTGTGTTGCATTCTCCTTTTTCTTTTAATACAACTAAACATTCACAGATAGATACAAGTCTTAATCTTACCTGCTCACAGTTCACTAGGGCACAATTCTGACCTGGGAACCAGGAAGAAGTACTCTCTCTCTCTGAGGTTTGCTGTATGGAACAAAAAAAACCCAAAACAATCCAAGAGTTACTGTAAATACGGACAAAGCTGAGTTTCTAGGATGAATTCTACAACAAAGCAGAAATAAAGCACAGTTACAGAGAAGTCAGTTCTCTGTGGATAACAATTTTCCCAACACTTGAAAATGGAATGGAGAAAGATTTACTGTAAGAATGCCACATTCAGTCCATTTCCTGTAAGAGAATTATCTCAAATAACACAGGAAATAGGCTCCTTACATAGGAATCTCAAAATATTTCTATAACAGAAAGCCATCTATGATGTAGAACTATTAATATCTAAAGAAATCTGTAAAACAAATTTACAGTTGCTGAATGGAGTAAGAATACAACAATCATTCTCTCAGTCTCAGCCAAAATATATTAAAATAACATGTAAATAACTAGCTCTAAGCTCAGTCAAGGTAAGACCTACACTCAGTAGTTAATAAACCCTGTGTATATATTATACAGCTGAACTATGACTCACACACAAGATTAATTCAAGCTTTATTTATTAGTAGAAATACCACTTGAAATATATCACACTATAGCCTCAAAAGATTTTTTTTTCTTAAATATTCCAACCCAGGAAAATCTTGGTGCTTACCATTGTTTTAATTGAACCAAATGAGGTAATAGCCTGGCGAAGGTAAGATGTGTCAGCCTCAAAATTCAGGATGGAAGACTCCTCTGGTTTAAGAGTAAGACTCCCCAGTCTGAAAGGGTAAGATGACAGATACAGAAAGAGAAAAATAATTTACAATCTTCTTTATCCATCATGTTTTGAGAATCAACCCATTATTTAACAAAAAGGCTTCTAAACTGACTTGGCACTACCTCGGTAACCAAAAGAATTAATACTTGCATTAAAACAAAGAGATGCCTATCCACAAACCAAGAACAAATAACTAGCCAGCAAAACACATTTCTCCTGCTTACTTCAATTGCCAGTAACTAATATTTGAAATAATCTACACAAGTGAGTACCTCCACTGGTCATTATAGTCTTGGTTTTTCAATCCAAGATAAAAAATATAAGAATTGTATCTCATACTACTTTAAATATCTTACTTTGAGGAACCATTAAAAATGTGGAAGCAGTGAGTCAGATCTATTATTAATTCTGTTAGATAAAAAACAAATTAAGAAGTCAAAACAAACACTTGCATCATAAAAATATATTTACCTTTCCAGGCAAACTGAAATCTGGTTTGCTAGTTCGTTGCTATAGGAGCGTTCCAGCTGATGAATAAGGCAATTGAATTGTCCCAAATACTGCAGGGAAGACAAAACACAGGTTAATACTAGAAAATACTTGCACTGACAAAGCAAAACGCCAGCACAGCAATTTACAGCCACCTCTTACCCAGTAGAGCTGCTGTGCCTGCTGCTGCAAGGCCTCCTCTTTCAGCTGCTGGATGAGATCCACCTGCTCGAACAGCCACACCTCGCGGCTGCGCAGGCATTCCAGGTGGCGGCTGATGTGGCTGTGAATCTTGGCTTTCACCTGTAAAGCAACAGGTACCCTTTCCAGAACATCTGCCTAGGGTATCAACAAACACATGCTGCACCCATTACAGAGCAGTATTTGTCACAGGTTAACTCCTGTTTTTGAAACAATTTGTTTCTCAAAAACTAAGCAGTCACCCACAGCACTGTAGAGGATGTTATTTGCAATCTCTTTCTAAATTAAAAAAATGTTTAAATGTTCCACCCAGCAGCTGCAGTACCTTCTGCTTGTGATACAGCAATACCTTTATCCAAGTTGCATGACCAAGTTACACAGCAAGATGGTTGCAATCTCTAGGAAATTTTCAGACTATCAGCATAATCAAAAGTATTCTGGAATAATAAAAATTGTCATTAAAGTCATGTTATTTATTAAAATGCTTTCTAAAAAGAATTTTAAATTACCTCCTGCCAGTTCTCTTTAATCTGTTGTTCAGCTTTGACAATTCCAGATATAGCTGTTTCCAAGTCCTTCTTTGCTTGAAGGCACTTTGCCAGAGGCTCACTGCTGCAGGAATTTCTGCTTCTGTCTTGTGGTGGACTCATTCTTGAAGTGTTCCTAAAGCACAATGGAAAAAAAATTTAGTTTCCATTCCTCTTTAACAGAAGAGGAAGGGCATCATATGAAGAACCATCTGCTCTACTTCATTATAAAAGTGAATAAAAAAACCCTCAGATCCTACACGGATCCAAGTTTTCTCAACATAGATAAGGCTTCCTCTGCAGGGACAAAGGTCTCTCCAACACCTCAGCCCACAGAATTTACACAATTTCAAGAAAACAACAGATATTTGACAACAGCTTCAACTGAAGGAGCTTAGGCAATCCTCCCTTGTCATTCACCTTCCTCTGGCTCTCATGTCCAGCCAACGACTCCAGCAGCTGCAGGCTGATCCAGGCAAGGTTCAGCAGCTCTGCTGGAGCAGGAGAATGGCCCAGCAAGGGCAGACAGTTCCAGTTCCTCTTTTTTCAGGTGCAGGCAAATGAGCTGGCTCCCATAAATAAGAGAATTCTAGTACAGTTTGATCTACTGAAAAACTACATGTTGATACACAGATCACTTTTTACTAAGGTGCAAAGGCTGAAATTTACAGCAGCTGCCCATTATTTTTGTTTTGTTCACAGCCAGGATAACTTACTCAGCTTCTTCAGCATATCCTCAAGTAAAAAGAGCTCAGAAAATTTCTACAGAAGCTACACTGCAAAGATTCTGCAACTAAGGGGAAAAAAAAGCTAAGTGTGGCTTTTTAGTAAAAATGGGAAGCATCAACTTTTTCTCTAAACAGTGGGTATATTTTGTTACCGAGGAGTTTCGATTCTCCTGTTACTTTCATGGGATTCCTGAAGCACTAACTAGAGACTTGTAGCAAGCATTCTATTTACAACAAGTCTCCAGCAATGACAGGCACAGAAATCTCCAGAAGAATTAAAGTGTACATGTACCTATCTAAACACTTCAAATTTTTACCACCCTCTAGAAGGAGCTGAAAAGAGTATTTTGACTATGACAAGACAACCAATTTTGACTATGACAATCCTGTATAAGTGAGCACCTACTTAGCCTGCAATTTCCAAGCCTCCTGACCACAGCAGCCCCAAAATCCTTCTAGAGCCAAGACCTACCAGTTACATTAAGTTGTCTGTTTTAGAGAACAGAGGGCTAGGAATAGTTTGCAAGAGGAAGCTGACGGAAAAGGTGAGGTTCAGGGAATAGTTGCATCTCCCTTGGTTCCCTCTGAGCTTCCCATCTCCCAGATGCCCCCAGCCCTGAGACATGGAGCAGGCAGAGCAACCACACCAAGCCCCTGCACACAACTCAACCCTAACCTCAACACAGCATCTCATCTTTTAAGAAGCACAGAGCACAATCACCAGGGAACTGAACTTGAATTTATTTTTTAAGTTTACGTTAATGCTACATCATATTCAACAGCGTGCTGAGGTCCAAAGATAGGGTGCAAAATTCTCCATCCTGTGAAAAAACTGACACTTTCGTCCATGTATTTCCATATTCTAATGCATTCACAGGTTTAGTTCTGTAAGGTTTCAGGATCTTCACTTTGCTAGTGATGTTCACTAAAAGGTAAGCTTTCACTTCACAACACTCCTTGGTTTTATCTTATCAACTCTCCCCTGCACAGCCTCCACAAAGACGTAAGTGGTAGCCCTAGTTCTCAGATACAGTCTAGAATTATTAATCCAAAGGCAGAGATATACCTAGCCAAGAAAACAAGAACTTTGGATATATTAAAGATGTCATACACTCAAAAATAAGCAAACAAAATCAGATTGTTCTTTATTATTTCATTCATAACCTGACACAGCAACTGACTCAAAGTCTGAAAGAGTAAATGTAAGCCATGTTTGCTAACACAGCAGATACAGTACTTAAAAGAGTTTTGTGAAAATTATGCTGTGTATCTACAAATACCAAGTCCAAAGTATGCTGCACTGACATTTATGTATTTTCTGAATTTATAACACCAGGGAACTACGCTCAATGCCTGAAGAAATGCTACTTTTTCACACTTTGCATTAGCACCTTCAGACTGTAACAGTCAAATTTAAGAAACTTACACATGCTCCTCTAATGAACTCTGAAGATACTTGTGTTTGTTGCATTTCTGTTCTTTCATTTGATTGCAAGAGTCTCCCACCAAAATGTATACACAGAGAGAATAAATGCTGTTTTCCTCCAGCCAGCTACCTCCTGAAAATGGCTATTCTCATGCTTTGTCAACAAGTATCTGATAAAACTAACATTACAGTTGAAGATGAGAGCCAAGCCATGGTTCTTTTCAATCTCCATAGGCCTCTAAAAAAAAGCAAGTGCGGGTAACCACCTATTTCCTTACTTCCCAATTATCAGAAAACAGCACTAGAAGGTTCAAGACATTTGCAGGTCCCATGCCCTGAAATACCCGAGATCACAGGCTCAGCAGCAACAACTATAATGACTTCTGCAACAGAGTCCCGGCTTTGGGCCATTTTCATATCATCGAACTCTTCCCAGCTGCAGCAGTATCCCACCACTGTCCCGCATCCCCTGACCCTGCACTTACTGTCGGGGGAAAGCAGCACTTCCGCAGCCTTCTGCTTACAGAGCCCTTTCCATCTTCACCCTTCCGCTCTGCAAAGGCACGGACTCCAACAATCCTTTTTCTGGCTCCCGCAAAACTGTTTCTCAGCCCCAAATTCCGCTCCAAATCCTTGCTCGCTGATGCGGGCCGCGACCCTCCCCGGAGCCGAAGCGGAGAGCAGGCGGTGTTCCGCCGGGGTGTGGGTGCGGAGGGCGGGCGGACCCCGCGCTTATCGCTGGGGACAGGCGGGGCCCCGCCCGCACCGGCCCCGCCCCGCCCGCCGCCACAGCGCCCACCCGGTCCCGCACGTCAGCAGCGGCCCGGAGACCCGACCCGACCCGGAGCAGCTGGGGGGAGCAGCCCCAGAACACCGCTGCCACCCTGCCTAACACACCGAGTGCCTCCTGCCATCCCGCTGGCAGCTCAAACCGCAAAACCAGAACGGTTTGCAACAAACCCACTAATTTTTGCAACTGAAGAATGTGTGGCAACGCTCCTTTTTTTTCAGGAAATAAATGCCGGAAAGCGCACCCGAGCGGGAGGGCGTTCGGTTCTGCAGCAACGAGAGCTGAAGGGGCTGTGAGCCTCCACAGCAGCCGAGTGACATCTTCCCTCCCCGGCCCACAGGGAACCGGGTCCAGCACTGCCCTACGACATTCCAAAAAATCCTACTGATAACAGACCGATCAGATGCAGTTAACTCCTGCAGGACCTGGAATGTCACTTGCAGAAACAGTTCTCATCTGCTCTTGCTCCACAAGTGATGAGGAAAGCGTATGTAAGGGTTCCGAGTGTCAGTAAAAATGTTAAAGCCATAAAAACAAAACAACTGCCCAAACGAGACAGGAAGGCAATACCAGTGCTCCTTATGGCAATATAAATACCAGACTTTACAGAAGGATTTTTGGCTGCATCTATTAACTCCCAAAAGCCTCACTGGAGGGTTGTCACTGCCAAGACCCCTGGTCAGAGTACAACCTCACCCAGTGCTCTGTATAGTCTCCAGTCTTAGAACAGTCTGCCCTCCACCCCTGAGGTGTTACTTCCCATACTTGCCTTCTTTTGCTTTTATTCATAAATAAGTGCTGGTAGAAATAAATTATTTTAGATTTCAATTAACTATCAGATGGCTAGGAAGAAGAGGGGACAACCCTTTCTCACCCCTATGCTATCTGCTAGCAAGCCAGCAGAAAACTGGTTTTACCAGCTTTTCATTTCCAGCACAGCCACAGGAAGATCTTTTTTCTCCATTTCAAATGGGTACTGCATAACCTCAAAAGATGGCCACGCTGACTCCCTGCTGAGGAAAAGCTTCTGAAGGGAATGAAATCTCTCATCAAAGACTCTTGTTTAAAAATGTGGAATGATTTCTTTCACTTGGCAGGACAAGGCTGTTCCAAAGTTAATCTCTGATCTGACTGCATGTGGTTCCAACCCAGCTGCCTTGTTTCAACTGAAATCCCTCTTCATTTCCATTTTCACCCACCAAAGAACAGTAGTTCCTCTTCAGTAACAGTCCAAAATTAGGTACGTGGGAGTTGTGGTCAGGGAGGAAAGTACTGTGAGCACATGAGCTGAATCTCAGAAATTTCCATTTACATCCAAACATAACAAGTATTTGATACAGCACAGCATCAATTTCACAAGCCAGCATCTGTGTGGAGCTTCTGCTGTGGGAGTTATTTTACTCCAAAACAAGTATGTATCACCCTATGTTCAAAGTCCCAAGTGGAAAAAAATTACCCTCAACAGTTCTGAGCAAGAGAAGAGGTGAAATTAACACCTTAAGTAATAATAATACAAAAAGTTTTGGGCAATACATTTTCTAGAACTCAGGTGGTTTTTACCTCCTGTACCATATTGGATCTGTGCCCCAGAACCAAACAGACTTTTTAGCCTCTTTTGGCCCTGGAAAGAGCCCAGGCACACACACATCCTGAGACATCTTCACAAGGGCTAAGTTCTGAAGATCTGCAAGTCACCTACTCAGGGGAGACAAGATGTCTGATCCTCATAATTACAGGCAATACCAAATAAGACACCGCAGACTGGAAAAGACACACTGGCATCTTCACACAGATTCTACATCACAACTTAACTATCTTTCAGACTTCTGCATTTAAAACCCTTTGGAAAACAACGGAGAAACCCCTTTCTATGCTTGGGGCGCAGGGCCCCACAGCTCGCATTGCCATGCTCTTTGTCCACACCACGTTCAGCATTTTTCACACCAGTGACAGCGTTTTTTACCCTCCCGTGGCCACATACCTTACCTAAAACCCCAGCGGAAGACAATCTTATTCCTCTGGCAGCTTTTCCCTTCAATGCCAGCCACAAACAGCGAGTTTAAAAATGAAAGACTGACTAACAAAATCCCTGAAAACTCTGCCTCAAACCCACTGCCTAACAACAGACATTTTCTAAGATTTCAGTGAACACGGGGCACGACATCTCCTCAGATTATCGCTTATGAAACCTCAGAAAAGCGCAGTTTTTTTAACTTTTCAATTAAGGCACGAGGTGGTGTGAGGCGTGCCAGCAGTTTCCCTTCTCCGGGGCCATAAAACAAAGCGAGATCAGTACAAACCCCAGAGCACCGCTTTGGATCGCTCTTAGCCCTTCACCCAACTACTGCCATTTCCTGACAGACCCGCCCGGCCATGTCCAACCCCAGCCGGGCCTCCTGAGCGACTGTTCCGGGCTCTCACTCGAGAAAGGGGAGCCCGGGCCCCCTCGGAGCTCAGGACACCTCACCTGGCACAGCGGAGCGGCTCCCCCCGGCACTCCCGCCCGCCCGGGCCCCCCAGCGCTCCGCCGCCTTTGCGCGCCCGCCCGCACTCCCTGCGCGGAAACCTGGTACCGCCGCGCCGCCACAGGCGGGGTTGGGCCCAACCCCTTCGGAACAACCGGGACACGCGTTTCGCTTCACCCAGCCTGAACCGGGCGGCAATGTCGGGATGGCTGAGGGAGAACCCGGGTGGCAGAAAACGACCGATACACACACAATTCGGCAAGGAGAACGCGTGTCCATCCCTACTGCGCGCAACCGCCGCCAGCCCGGCCTGCGAGAGACCCCGGCCCCGTCACCACCACTCCGCGCCGGTCCCCGGGAGGCCGCGCTTACCGGCGTCCGCGGTGAGCTCTGCCCTCGGTTCGGCCCGCTCCCTGCCCTCGGTTCGGCCCGGCCAACAGCCGCCGCTCTCGCGAGAGTGCCGCGGATGCGCCGAGACTCGCGTGCCCCCTGGCGGCGCGGCGGAGCGGCTGCGGGTGGGGGATGGAGGCGCCATGGCGGGCGGGGGGCAGGGGACAGGGGGCAGCCCTCCCCTCACCGGGGGCTCGGCCCGGGAGAAGCACTTGCAGGCAGGGGAACCATCGGCTGCGTGTCCCCCGCACCCCCGGAACACTGCTCGGCGGGCGGCGGGAGGGCTGAGCTGCCCGTCCCCCTCAGGGCCCGTGGGGCGGCCTGGAGGCAGCAGGCGCCTCAACCCCTGCTGCCGGCCCGGCCTCCTCCAAAACCCCCAACAGTGCCGGGACCCCTCCCCACCTGGGACAAAACGAAGATGAAAAGATGAAGTGAGAGAAAGATGAAAGATGAAGTGGAGAACGTTCCAGGGAACGGGGCAACCCATCCATCTGGGTCTTTCTCGCGCCCACTGGGAAATCCCCAGTGTGCTTCGTGTGCTTGGCTTTACACAGTTCCCTTTTCTGTTTGTTTGTGTCTTTTCCCAGGTGTGAAGCAGAGCTGAACGTTTCCCAGTATCTGCCATCACAGTTCGCACCTGGGAGAAGGATCCAGTTACTATTATAGAGCATGGCAAGAGCAGATTGCACTACTGCTCCCCATGCTTCTAGCTACAAAGCAAGATCACAGCTTCTCTGGGACCATCCAATCATAACCTTCAAGAATGTGTGTCTGTGAGGCACTGCCCTTTACAGTCCTTCGTACAGGACTTAAAACAGATAACAGAGAAAGGACTTCAAATGGAAACCCAAGTATCTGCACAGCTCTGCATACATGTGGTAGCTGCAGCACCATTTTCTTCACACAGGAGCTCCTCTGGGTATAAGCTGAAGAGCTGTTTTTTGGAACAGGATCTTATGAGCAGAGTTCATGGCTGCAGCCAGAGCACAAATAATTCAGCACTGACCTAAGAGAAAGTAGAAGTCAGCCACCCAATCCCTGATGTTCTGTTGCCCCAGGAACCTGTATTTAAGGTGTTTGGCTTTCATGTCTAAACACGTAGTCGAGACAGGCTGTGCTATATAATCCTTTTCTGTGTGTTTGGATGCACAGCCCTGTCTGACCTTGAAGTGCAGCAGCACTCACGTACCTGTTGTGTCCTCCCACCCATTCACCCAGCAGCACAGTGACAGTGGTACAGCACAGCTGGAGGTGAAGCTGAGTGGAGTTAAAGAAATCATCATTGCAGGCACCAGGGAAACTCATGCAGCTCCTGCTTGTCTATCCCTCTCCACATGAAACTGAAATACAGACTACACCAAACTCCCTCCACATCTTTCATTTAAAGAAGAGCATAGAAAGGTTTTTCTGTAGTTTCTCCAGGAAGTCTAACCAAAGGCAGAACTTACTTCTGGAAGCAATGGGCTACAGTGAGACCCCTTTGTGAATAAAGGTCCTGCCACAGACATGAACAAATCTGTTAACTCATTGTGGTCCAGACCTATTAATGGAAAAAATAAGAGAAGTTTAACCAAAGGAGTGTCATCCCTTGGTAGAGGAACAGAGAACAGGAACAGGTTAGTTTGTGATAACAGAAATTATTTTTCTTGTGCAATAGAGCTTATTAGCCACTGTAGAGGGAATGCTTATGTATGTTTATTTTTATGTATATTATTATTTTTATATTTTATTTATTTTCATTATATTTGGTTTTCTAGATTTATATTATTTTAATTATATTTTATTTCTATTTATTACTATTCTTATATTTTTATGTTTATTATTATGTATGTTTATGTTTATTTATGTACTACTTCATCATGTATGCAGTGAAGTCAGGGGGACTCCCATACCCTGTGCACAGACCCCTTGGTAAGCATATACCCAAACATTCAGGTATTTGCCAGCACAGCATCTTTTGTGTGACAGATGCCCTCATAGTGGGTTTCCTAAGGGTCATACATGTGCTCCAAACCAAACCCAGGGCTACAGTCATTTTAATCCTCAGCCATTTTTTTTTCTGCTCTTTTGTTTGTTTGTTTTCATGTTCACTTTTCCCTACTGAAACCCTCCAAAGCTTCAGCTCTTAGGTACATCCCAAGCAGCAACTGCTTCATGTACACATATTCTTTTGCAGAAACAGAAGATTCCTTGATGGCCAAAAATTAAATATCTTCCCACCCAGCACTGCCAGGAGGGATATGAAGGGCTGCAAAAAAGAGCTGCACGACCTTCTGCCCGTGGCCTCAGGTGATGCCAATCAATCAGCTGATAAGGGGGCGGCACTCAGCACTGCCGAGAGGGAGAGAAAGGGCTGCGAAGAGGAACGTGGCTATGATTCTACCGAGGTTAAAGCACTCTCAGTTCAGGTATGGTAAAGCACTGCACCTCACACGTGCTTCACAAATGACACGAATGCCCCTGTATATTTCATGAGTTTAAATAGATTTAAATACATCTTGTTTGAAAACGATGCTGCTTAAAAATGTTAAAGCATGTTGTTTAAACAGGTTTAAACAACAGCAGGAATGGCCCCCAATAGCTACACAAAAATGTGCCAACAACACAGTGTTGTTTGTCAGTAAGTGTGCTACTAACTTCATCAGCAATCTTCTCCAGGGGAGTGATATTCATGTCACCTAAAAATGGTCATAAAAGGCTGTGCACACCTGTGCACTTGCCAAGGCCAGGAGTGTGAGTTTGCTTCAGTGCCTGGCATGATTCTTTGCCACAGTTTGCTGGCCAGGCTACAATACACTCACAGCACTCACAATAAACAAAGTCACATCCCAAGAGTAGCTCATTGATCCTAGACTTGGTGGTTCTCACAACTTGAAGTATTTTGGAAGAAGATAAATATTAAACATATGTCACGTTCCACATACACTACAGTCATTTAATAACTGCCTGGCACAACTGGGATGTTGAAAGTTCTGTGAATTTGAGAAATCAGAACATCAGTGGAAAAGTTTCTCATGGAAGTATGGAGCTCACTGCTAAAAATTCAGAGACCTGTGGTTTCCTGAAGATCTGAGCTTGGGAGGTGAAGCTCCCATGCCTGTCAGCCTGCAAGTAGCAGGCTTTTGGGACAGGGCTGCCACTTGGAATTTGGCTGCTTGGAGGATAGCACAAGTTGCAGGATAGTGGAGAGAATTATTATTAATTAACTGGGGATGAAGTTCATTTTGACCCATTTTCAAAACATTATCTCAAAAAAGCCTAGTTATTCTCAGGGATTCTGCATTTTATTAGAAAACAAAGGAACAGCACTTGACCTTGCACAATATATTTCTCCAGATTGTTCATTACCTCCTGCTTGTTGCAACAGGATTGAGGAAATAAACTATGTGAGGTTCTTATTAATCATCTCTGGCAAAAGACAGTTGGGTTGTGTCTGGCATGGGGTAGGAGCCTCCAAACTCTCTATCCCCAGTAGAGACAAGTATTTAATTATGTATAGAGGCATATAATGCCCTCATGTTCCATTTTTCTGAGAGAAATATTAAAAAACTTAAATAAGAACCTAATGAGGAAAAAATGCTTGGGGAAGACTCAGACCCAGTGACCCATGGGGACGCTGGGCCCCATCATGAACACTTGTTCATTTGAACACAAGGGAAGGGCCTCCAGGACAAAACCACAGGAGATCCATGTCTCCACTTACTGCATCCCCAGGCAAGGTCTTGGCATCAGCATTGAAGGGCTCTCACTAGCAGGGAGGGAGGCATGTAAAGAGCACATAATTTCAAATAATTTTAACTAACCTGAAACTGTTTTTATAAAGCTTCAGTCTACTTCCAAAAACTTAATCACAAACACATTCAAGCTGCAATAAAACCAGTCACTAAACACTGTGAACTTCTTTTCCCCCATATACATATACACACACATATATATACACACATATATATGTCTATATATACATATACACATATGTATTTTCCCCATATACACATACTCCAGTCAGACTGGAGCAGGAAAGGACTCTGGGAGCAGGCTTAAAGCACAGAGGTTTCTTTATCTGACAGCTATGCTGGATTATGGCTCTAGGGATTGTGCTCATTTAAGTGGACAAGTGGGTTGTTGAACAACAGGCACCACACAATCAAAGCAGGTCTCTTCTGCTTTCTGAGAATTGATTGTCTCATTTTTTTTTCAAGATCCTTTTTAAGAAAGCAGCTATAGCAGCATGACCCTAAATTAACCCCTAATTCTATTGTTAGAGTAAGGCTGATGGTGAAAAAAACCTGTAATTTTTAACAAACACAGATCACTGTGAAAATGAGGAAGAAATTACAACGTAACACATCACACAATGAATTCAAGCCTGGATTGTTCTGTGAGCTTCATGCACTGTGAAGAGCTGCCCGTCAGCAACTGTGCACTAGAAAGCACAAACAAAAGGGATCTTTTGGCAAGGTCCAGTACACAGGAAGCTGTGACCCCATCTCTGCTTTATGGTAAAAATTGTAGGAGGTGACCAGGGACCAGAAAATGCAGGGGAGGAAGAGCAGGTAGGGACTGCATTGCTGTGTGCCAGATGCTCAGCACCAGGTGGAGCTCAGCGATGGAATCTTCACCAGCAGGATTTCACCAAAGCTCTTGACCCAGATTCCTCGTGTTACACCACCTTCATCACCACGGGGGACAAAAATCTCTCCTTCATTCCAGCACTGAGCCACCAGCAACAGCGTTGTTGCTGGAGTTGTCTTTTCTGTAGAGCAGGAGCTGGCTGAAACAGGGGGGAGGGCTGCAGTGTCATTTCCTTGCTTGTTTCCCCCCTTTGTTTTCTGAGCTTCCTTCACATTTCATCTGAGTGGCATAGCCCATAGTATATTGAAAGCCTGATAATAAGATAGATGACATCTGTTTAGGTCACAGAAAGGATTAATGCTTCTAAAGACTTACATGCTAGAGCTTAGTACTCTGCTATCTGTACACATTGGCCTTTGCACATGTTATGGCTGTCAGCTGAAGATCCAGAGAAAGATGGAAGCCAGGCATCCAAGTGACCATGGCAAAGGAGAGGCACCATTCCCTTCACTGCTGCAGCCCAGCAGTAACCAACCATGTGCTTAAAGTTGTGAAAGAGCTCCAGGAGGATGAAATTAGTCCACAGCAGTAGTTTTGCCTGGGGCAGGGGTGCTGCCTCACAGAAAAAGGATATGCTCATTCCAGCTTGCAGATGGGAAATAGGAGCACACCGTTTTCTACACTGGAAAGATTTTTTGGCTGCAAGTTTCTTTTTGAGTGAGAAAAGGAAAAAAATTCTCACTAATCCACACATGGCCCACAAAGGTTACTTATCTTGTCCCCTCAATAAGCCATGTGGCTCTGTAGAGCTGCCCCCTGTGAAAGGGCAGGGGAGTGGGATGCCCTTGCACAGCAACATCCCAGCAGCTCCCTGCCTCAGCAGGCACTCCCGCTCCTGGGGAGATTTTGATTGAACACAAGAGGAAAATTTTCACTTTGAGGACAGTCAGACATTGGAATGGTCTCCCAGGGGAAGTAGTAGGTTCCCTCACTTTGGAAAGTTTAAAGTCTCAGCTCGATGGGATGCTGAGACTTCTCATATAAACAATAATATTAGAAGGGTTGGACTGGATGATCCTTGAGGTCCCTTCCAACCTGACATTCTTTGATTCTGTGACTGGCAGACACCAGCAGCCCAGGGCTCTGCACTCACAGGCATTGGATTCTCCTTATGTGCAGAGGGTCAGCTGGATCTTGTGACCTGTGTAAATAACCAGGCTTTGGAAAGAAACTCATTAGGCACTTTGGGGTACTCACTTCAGCTACACAGGTCTGAATGGAAGTAAAAGAAATAAAACTTAGAAACCAAAACTTCCATCACTCCTAGAGTCCTAAAGTCCCCTGAAAGTGACTGACCCAGCAAGTCCCACCATGTTATTTAACTGGTATCATAGAAGTTGATTACAATTATTTATTTCCAACTCATAAAACTAAATGCTGCCTCCTTCTCTCTTGCCAATTAACAGTATTACTTAGCACTAATAGACTGCTTTCATTTCAAGGGGCTTAGGAAGACAAATTAATCACCTCAACTTGTCTGAAAGGAACAGATGGTAATGAAGTATTAGCACTGCAATTTCACAGTTGGAAAGGCTCCTGAGAGAGGGGGCTAACAGTGTCGGGAGGTCAACTTAGCCCTGCTTTCTGTCTGGAGCTGGGATTCCTGGCTCTTGTCTCTGCACTGAGATTCTGCTTTATCCCAACATCACCCCACATTGCTTTTCCTAAGCAGAACTACATGGTGTTTTCTATTCCACTTTTAACAGGAAGGAACATTCTGCCAGAAGGCCTCTTACTTCAGCACCTCTTCAGACAGGTCATTGCTGCTGTGGATTTAAAAGACTAAATGCCTAGCCAATCATGCAATTAGTTTAGCTTGCCATTATTTCTTACTCTCTGTAACCAGAGAAGCGATCAAGAAGAAATACATTGCCTGGTCTGTACAGTGGAGATGCTTTTTTCCCCTGAAACATCTTTGGTTACAGTTGGGCCCACAACAGCTGATTGTATTTTCCTCCCCCCTCGCTCCCAATCAGAGTGAAAATGGTTAAGTGCCCCCTCCCCACCTGACCCCAGCAGTTAAGCAACCTGTCACAAACACAACTCCAGGAGACCGTTTCTCAGAACAAACTGATATTTTCCAGGAGAACAAACAAATAAATATGCTTATTTTAAAACTACCTGATATGACATTGACTATGCAGGGTTGTTTAGGTTTTTTGCTTGTTTGTTTTTTAAGAACTTAATCATGGAAGGTTTTTACTCAAAACAGTGAGAGAACATCCTCTATTCCAGTATTATCCCAGCAACCAAAGATTACCTGCAATTACAACTGTAATGTTAATAAAGTCAGTGCCAAGTGTCCACGAGGTTTTGGCCTCTCCTCCAGGAATGGTAACAGTAAATATGGTGATACATCCCCTTTGTTCCTACAGAAAGACAACAATTCAGAGTGCAATTATTCTTTTTTGCAGAGCTATTTTGTCATTGTACTGGTACCAGTTTCACTTCCCTTCAGTTTGTGCTGAACCACTGACCTAACCCTCTCAGCTCATTGCCCATCACACAGCCATCAAGCAACATATACAGTTCAGTACCTGTAGAGCATCAAGGGGTGACATAATATAAGCAAAATACTGCATTACCAGCTGGCTGTCCCCATTTTCCAAGGGAAAGAAGGAGCACTGAGGCAAAGGGACCAAGTTTCCAGTGTGCCAGTGGAGCCCTCACTATGAATTTGTGGGAAAGGCAACCCCAATTTGATGATCTGTAAAAGGCACCTCAAGCATACAGGCTGGGGAGCAGAGGCAAAGTGATGCAATGCAAACTGGTTTTCAAATGGACTCAAGAAAATAACACACCCTGATTCCATCCTAGCTTGACAAGCATCTGTGCTACACATCAACCCACTCAGCTATAAAACTAGTATAAGCTCTCCTTCTACTTTATTTATATTTAAAAGTACAATGAAATGGATTTGGATTTTCTTAAGTTAGAAAACATTAAAAAACAGAGATAGTATTTTCACATTTACAAAAGTAATACATGAACAGAGCACTAATATGAAGAATACTTAGTATACAACCTGGCTGTATTTACTTTAAAAAAAAAATAAATCAAACCCAAATGCACATGAATCCAAATTAACTTTTTAAAGAGGTATCCATCATACATATGAAACAAGTTATTTTACCTGTATTGCTAATATTCAGAATGGTATTTTGTTTGGGTTCCTCTCCCTCTTAAATCTCCATTAATATGAGTTGTATTTTAGTCCTTTCCAAAAGTATAGAAAATTCTCAAACACAAACACTACTTTTGTTACCAACAATGACTCCAGTTAGTGTTCTAAAGACTCACAATCCCAGTAGCAAGTACCTGGTTTTCTTGATAAGAAAATCATTGGTGTGATTTGTTTGCAATTTATTTTTCTCATCCACAAATGATAAACAGTATTTAGTGCTGTAATAGCAAATATATCAATGCATAAACCATAGGCAAACCACACTAGAGATGTATGAAATTCAGGAGCTGTACCAGCTCAGATTCAAAGCACTCAAGGGACGTTGCATTAGTGTTCCAGTCCCTTCTGCAAATCATTTATTTCTGACCAGTTTGATACTGATCCTATTTTATCATCTTCCTAGCATTTCATTACAAAATATCCCAGCTCACAGGTCCCATATTTAAGGATTTTCTAAATGAAATTTTAAAGCTGTCCTAAGCATCAGGGCTCTTTCCATGCACATATGTCAGATGAACATTACATAGACAGCCCTGTTAACTTACAGGAACAAAACCCAAACCAAAACCACAGAAGTACAGCCACACACATTTGAAGACAGTAAGTTCTCTGACATTGCAAATTTTCTTTTGAGACAGAAATTATGTTCCCTGTCTCACTTCATCAAAAAATATTGCACATTCCTGGTTTCCTGAAGAATCTTTGACATTGACCAAAGGCTGTAGGAGACACTGGAAATAATAGGTCTCAGCTTCCTTGACAAACCTTTTACTTAAACCACAGCTGCATTACAGTATCATAAAAGCCTTCTCATTGGGAAATAATTTGCCAAGTTGCATTTGGGAGAAAATAAATCTTTAAGCTGCCCATATGACAGAGGCACTGAGGACAACCAACCTTAGAGCTGTAGCTTGGAGAAGACACAAAGTCTCCCTTTCCGTAGATGCTTGAGGTCAGACCAGAGAGGGAAAACCAGAGGAGCAAAGGTTACATGCAAAATGTCTTTATGCAACAACAAAATAACCATTGTTCAGGATAGACACACGAAAAAGGAACTAGCTGGAAATTACTTTTAATATAAGCAAAACAAAACTGCTCATGAGTTGCTGGGTATGAGTGTGACACACTAATCTGAACAGCTTTTGTTCACCTTACAAGTCATCTTTGGTAGTACTGTACATTAGTGTCAATCACTTGGCAAACACCAGTTCTGGATACTTACAATGGAATTCATTGTAACTACAAACTATTTTGAAAGGTGCAGAAGCATCTTCCAACTGTACATCAGCTGGGAAGAGTACAGACTAGCAATACCAAAATTGTTTCCTAGAGTTACGTAGCAACAATTACAATTCTTTGTCATATAGCATTACACTGGTTTGTCATTTTGTCAACAATTAAAGTGGGCTCACAGTCAATATTCCTAGAAACAGCAAAGTAGCTCCCAGAGCAATTTAAGAGAGTAAGATTGAAAGCTAACAACTTTGATTAAAGCATCATTTTCCAACTTTGTTTTCTAACCTTAAATTATTAAAATACAGAAAAAGTCACCAGTATTTTAAAAAATGCATCATTTAGAAAAGTCTCATTCCTTACAATATGACTTAAAACTAATATAGAAGTATAGAAGAATAAAACATTGCTACATAAATACAGTCAAGAGCATTCATATGGTAGGTTGGAGGTATGACCTTATATCCTTTGTTTCATGGCCTAACCACAGCTTTTTCCTTGCTTTAATGTGAATTTCATGGTCATTGAACTTTTCCACTTATCCTGAAGTGCATTGTCTGCACGTACTGTGTTAAAACTTTAGAGTTAACATTTATTTACATTTTAAAAACAGCAAAGCTGTCCCATGTCCTACATCTGTGTTCACTCCACTGCAGTACTGGAACGAGCACAACAACTTGGATATCTCAGGGAATGCATCATTGTTCTGAAGGGCTTTTTCTTCTCTGTTTTATCAGAAGGTGGCTCCTCGTTACTTTTCTCAGGCAGCTGAGCAGGCTCTGTCTGGAACTGTTCTATTTGAATCTCAAGGTGTTTTTGAATGGCTAATCCAAGGACTTCTGGATCCACAGATGCCCCATACACTTCCCACGTCATTCCTGCATTATCCCATCTCACCTCACGTACTGGAGTTTTGGGGCCCTCCAAGTCTTGCTCCAGACTCACCTCTGGGAACACATGTGAGTGACCTTCAGCTGCAGCTGCTGGGCTTGTTGCCACAGACTTGCATTCCATGATTGGAAGAGTTTGTACCTCAGCATCTCTACGCTCCAGAGCTTGCAGCCCTTTGGTTAAATCATTCATAGAGGTCATAGTCCACATGTCTTTGGTTGTCATTACCATGTCTGCACCTTGCTGGCTGCTAAAGGCAAGGCAAGTGGCCTTTTTTTCTGGAGGAGTTCTCTTCTGCTGAGCGCAGTGCTGAGCATGTTGTGGTTGTTCTCTGGGAATGCTACAGCACTTCAGGACTCTCTTGGCATCCAGACCTGATTCACTTACTGAAGACACCAGTTTAGGATATGACAGAATGTCTGAAGTGGAAAAGGAATGACCATAGCCAGGTGCTGCCTGCTCTTTTCCTGACTCACTAACTGAGCACACCAACTGTGGAACGAGCTGTATAGATGGTATGGGCAAAGAATGGCAGTAAGCAGGGATGGTGGCATCTACTTTCATACAAGGGTCCTGCCTGACATCACAGGGCCCTGCAGAATTGTTATGAACTGTCATCAACATGGGGGAGTATGCAGAGTTTGGAATATCACTGTAAATGAGACCACCATGAATAATCCCAGTGGCTTGACTGAGCACTGTCCTGTTTGAGAAGCCATTTCCAGGCATGTGGGGTCCTAGAACAGCGTTGTGAAATGTTCCAGGATCTGTGTAAACAGTGGTATTACGTGGAATACCACCACTGTCAAAGCTATTTGTGGGTACTTTTTGGTCTCTAGGTAGAGCTGGAATATGAGTCACAATGTTTTGATAGTGACAAGTATTTGCATTTATTTCTGGTCCATATTTCTGTGTTTGGAAACACATCCCAGCCACTGATGGACCATATCTGCAGCTGGGAGAGTTTAGGCTGGAGTGAGCAGCACTGGTTTCTGTGTGAGTGACATAATTCTGCTGTTTGCAACTGCAAGTTAGGTCTGAGTGTCCTTTCTGAAGTCCAGCAGCTCCTGGCTCTTCCATCTCACACACACTTTGCTGATGTTCAACGCAGGCTGAAGAAACATTCTCGACAGTGCTGCTCTTTACACACATCTTCATGTCTCCCACTCCCCAGGATGATGGGGTCTGTTCAGCAATAGGGAAATGGTTTGTACTCTTAGTTCTGCTCTGTGAATCATCATTGGCTGACTGATTGCTCATGGTTTGAACAGGTGATCCAAACCCCATCATGCCAGGCTGTGAGGGGGACCCTCCGGTGCTTGGCACACTCCTGGCATCACTCTGGTTTCCCACCATATGGCATATGGCACTACTGTGACTTTTCTTCAGCTCCTGTTTGTTGCTTTGCCTTCCATGTAAACTTGATAGCCCAGTACAGGCCAGGTTTGAAGAGCTCTTTGACAGGGGGTGACTGTTGATATTCAAGAGACCATCACAAGCAGAATCTAGTGCATCCTGGTAGGAATGGGTGTGGAGCTTGTGGTGGTCATCTGACATGGCAAAAAAGAGAGATCTGCAAGAAAGGGTGGAGAAAAAAAAGCAACTTCAGAAGCAAATAAATGCACTGGAAACTATGATCTCCATTGACTTTCTGCCTGGACTTCTTGCTTTTCACAGTTCACAAATATATTCTAAAAACCACTGCACTGCAGTCTCTGTCTACTCAGACTGGTCATTTTCAGTTTCCTCAAAGGGTTTTTCTCTGAATTAGATTCAGGATTTGTTGAAATGTTAGGGTTTTTCCATTTATTAAAACACAAAGGGAAAAAAAAATTATTCTTGGTTTCTACCTTTTAACAATAACAATCTCAACATCACCAAGTATCATCTCCCCTGAATGTAACGGACCCATTTTTTGGGACATCCAGAGATGTCACACAACTTAACCAAAATCTGAGGCACTTTTAACATGATATCTTTTCAGCACAAGTTCATTAAGTCAGTGGTGTTAACTGTATTGTCAAAACAAAAATCTGGTTGGGTTTTAGTCTTTTGACAGAGCCATTTCCAAAGTCACCCAGTCACAGCCAGAGCTTTCAAACCTTAGCAAAGCCTCAACAACCAAAGTTCTCTTTTTCCCCTTTACCCTTCCTAATAGTTTTTTTTTTACCCTTCCTTTAGATTTAATTTCACAAGAAGATCACTATCTTAGTCAACTGTTTCCCCAGAGTCCACACATACAGTAGATGTGGACAAACCTGTTTTCATCCCCTGTGACAGAGGAGACAAGACATGAGACTCAAGGAAATGAGCTCTGCCAGGGCTGTGTGGAGTCAGTGCCAGTATTCCCAGAACAAGTAACACTGGGGCAAAAAATACCCAGCTGGTCCACAACAGGCTTAGTGGGCTTTCTAGCTTGTGCTGACATGATAGGAGGCAGCATCAAAAGAGGGATGCAGTGAAGAGCTGGAGGTGAAAATCCCCTGGGAACCACTGAGCTGGGTGGAAAGCTCAGCATCTCAGCACATGGTCCACTGAACATGCTTCAGTGCATGGTTTGGGCTTCTAGTGCCAATCAGCTTTGGGAATCCACAAATACACAGTGGCTGTGGAGGGAACATACTCACTGTACCAGAAGCAGGGTAAAAACAAATCAAGAAAATCTTTGATTAAAGTATTGTTGTTCTTCTGTCTTTTCTGAAGTGTACTCTGTCACTTCTTTTGTTAGAAAACACTTGCTTCTACTGGCTGGTACAGTGTCCTGCATGTTGTTAACATTTATGTGAGCACTTCCACATGTAAGAGAAGATGTAATTGAAGATTTTGAATCTCTCTTAGTGATCAGTTTTTGTTGACCAAATCAAATCTTCCAAGGATTGACTACACACACGCCCTTGGTGTCACAGAGGTCTTCCAACATTTGTATAACGAAGTTATTGTAATGCACTTACATATCTATATCTATCTACACAAATACATATGAATATATCTCTTCCCTAAAAGAACCCATTCTGTTGAACAGAAAAATGTAGAATATTTACTAATTGCTTTCAGGTGAAGTACTACTGGATATTTTGTTGTGTAGGAGTATAGCAGAAGTTCTTGTTTTAAAGAACTTTCCCTCAGATGCACTCCATACACTCTGCCTCCATAGCAGGACTTCTATAGAAACCTTCACTATTTCTTGTAAACTGTTTTGCTGAAATAAAAAATCTGTGTGTGGAACCAGAAAGGTACATATGGGAAACAACAGCACTCTGTAAGTGTAACAGGAAAGTTCAGGTATAACACCAGGAGAGCAGTGGCTGCAAGGGCTCATGTTCAAACCTCTCTGTGAAAAGCTTTGAATACGTGATCCTTTTAATATGACATATGCAGACTCAAAGAATCATCTACCAACATAACTGATAAAGAGAATGTCTTTTGCTCCATCCACAAACCAAGAGCTTTCCTGCTGATCCAGACTGCTATCAGTGCTTGTCTTCTTTGTTAGCTCTGGCAAGCTCATAGTTCAGGTTGCAATTTTCCCACCACCTAAATACACTTGCATTGGCTGCTTTCCATAATGAAATTAAATTGAGCAAGACAACATTAAAAAAATAACAATATTTGCAATCCTTTCTTTGATAATCTTCTCATTGTGGGCTGTGTTGTAGGGGCTTGCAATCAGCAACAATATCTTCTAGCATTAGGATTTACTCCAATTTGGACTGTTTGCAGAAAAAAAGGCAGTTTTCCCTCATCCATACAGGTTGGTTCAGTTAGAAGCTAAACTCTATATTATAGACTCCACGTGCATCAAAGCCTCCTCTGTATGCAGAGGCCACGCAGCCCCCCTGGCCTGTGGGACTTCACTATCTGGTGGCATCTAAGGACAACACAAAAGCATATTTTCTTCCAGGAACAAAATTCCAAATTTCTGGGTTAGAGGCACTGCTGGATGCAGTTGCAGTCAAAAGCAACCACTTCTTGACAGCCTGGCCATCAGTGTATTTCTGCATTTTTTTTCAAAAGCCCTCAGAAAATCTCACTCAACACTTAGAAAAGAAGCAAAAACTGTTTGAAAGTGACAGATTTAAAGCACTTCACCCATCTCCTCCAGCATGCACTGCAGCCACTCACACATGAGGGTATAGCCTGCCACAGAGTTCAAAGGAGTCAATAGGATTAAACACCAGAGCATAGCTCTGCAAGGTGAAGACCTTACATTTAATCTCTTTAGAAGATAACACCTGCGAAGGCTCCCTCACACACTGGGGTGAAACAACATTTACTAATGGAAATCCTCTATCACAAATATTGAGTCTCAGGTGACTGGCAGCTTCCAGCATGTCCTGTAAGAGATGATACAAGGCTGTGCAAACTTTGAGGAGCTCTCTCACAAAGTTTACAAGGTTCATATACGTATATATACACAGATAGCAAAGCCTCTGTTTGCTTTCTTTACGTAGCAGAAACCTCTGTACCTGGAAGAAGTGAAGCAATTTTGAGATGGATTTATCACCTGAATGTGAAGGAACAGAGTCCATGTCTATCGACAGGACTGAAAACAACACCCAGTGTGATGTTTGCAATGAAACCTTCAAAGAGAACTCTGAAGAGATTTATTTTTGCCCTGCCCCCACCTAAGGCTCCAGCTGACATCAAGACCAAACACAGGCCTAGGCTACATATATTACATGTGTACAAATATATATATAATGCTGTAACCAGCAACTATCAACAGCATTTAAACAACACTGTTCAGGAAGAGTGGTGTTCCATGCTAGCACAATCATAACAATTATCCTATGTCTTTGAGACCTTAAAAATAATGGGAACAATTACCAGTTAAGTAAAACAGCAAGCATCTCACCTGATACTTTAGGATGGGGAAAAAAAGGGGTTAAAAAGAAAACAAGCCCCATTTAAATGAATCAGCTTCCTTTAGAATAATGCACTTTCCTATTGTGTTGAAATCCAAAGTTCATTTCCCCAGATGACCTGGAGATTTCCCCATTTATAGGCCACCTATTGCTTTGCTCCATCATTCCCTGGTTCTTTTCCCCACTCTGGAAAGACTTACAAGCCCTTACCCAACCACCAAATTTCGCCCACCTGACAGAGGCAGTGCCCAGAGCCAAACTGGTGCAGGTGGAGCTCTGCATGGAGGGTGACTGCTGCAGAATTGATCCAAGTCTGGCAAACCCAGCCTCTCCTCACCTGCTGCATCCAAGTGTTGCCACAGCTTTTCACAGGAGCAGAGGGCATGCCACAAACCATGTCACCTTCTGACCCTAATTGACACTGGTCACCAATACCAGTGCAGGGATGAAACAGAAAACTTCTCCTCTTTGCAGAAACACAAGCTCAGAGCAATCCTGCACAAGTGGTGCCCTTTTTCCTAAGGCTCTGGCAATGGCATGCAGTCCTCCTGCACCTTCCCAAACTCTGCATTTCCCAGCTGATTCCTCAGGGTATGCCAGAATTCTTATATGTAATGTACATCCCTGTGGAAGTGACACTCACTAGAGAACACCCAAGCAGGTAAACTCAAATGGAGGTGCTGGACTTCCTACACGAGCTCCTACAGACAATATCCACCTGGTGACTTCTGAGAAGGGGCAGGAAGGAGGAGAGTCTGGATGGGAATACCAGTGCTTATACCAGGGAGTGGCTGGGGACAGGCACAGAGAATGGTGTGACAAACTTAAAAACCAAAACAAAAAACCAAAAAACCCACAAACACAACAAAAAACAACCCACAAAACGTGGGACTTCTCCACTATAATTTCACAGACATGCACTGTTATTGCATTTTCTGAAGCAACTACTCAGGAAAGTATCACCCACATGAAACATGTGTATAAACACTGCTCAGTGGGTGCTCAGGGATGTGAAACAACTGTGCAGATATTGGGTGAAGACTACTTTGCTTAGCTTTGCTATCTAAAAATTAAATACATAATTTATAGCAAAATAATTTTATTCAAAAATACTGATTATAGATTCTGAGTTGATCTTAGAGATTTCCATTTGGAAATTCACCTGAATACACAAACAGGAAAGTATGAACTTTGAGGCAGATGCCCTGCTATGAATATATAGAAAATTGTTAGACAAGTGGAGAAAGGATTAGGATAAAAATGGAATTAACATCCACTATTTTTGGCCTAGCTTCAGATAGCTTATGAGGGGATATAGGCTGCTTTCATTAATTCCACTGAATCACTTTAAAGCAACAAATGTGTATTTTGCTGTGACTTATGATTAAAGTTGCGACCCATTTAGTGCAGCAGTATGCTTAGTGTCAGGATATAAAATATAATGTATGTTATCAATTGAAAGAAATTCACTGGTAAATTAACTATTATTCCAAAATTCTTCAATATTTTTATACTGCATTAATGTCATTACAATTTTGACAACAAACACAAGTGGAAACAAAGTAGAATAAATCCTTAGTATCACATCAATAAAGAGAACAAGCTTTCATGTAATACAAAATACTACATTTGATATTCCAGCATGACAATATTTAGCTCCTGCATTACCTATTTGCTAGTAATTACTTTCCTCCCTGCATTGGCAGGCTTCACAGGAGTGATGGGATGAACAAAACATCCACAAAAAAATAGTCACAGTTATCATAATGAGGATTATAACATGGGATAGCAACATCAGATGATGTGTTAATAACAAAAGAAATCCAGCCACGTTTGCATTTTCTCCAACAAGCAAAGAAAGAAACTACAAAAATGCCAGAAGAGGAGCTTACCTGCTGGATTGTTTTTCCCAGGACAGGACTATTTTATCTGAGTACTGTCTTGAGCAAAAAACTGCACCACAATTTAGCAAGTTGTATCACATTGACAATGTTCTTTTGTAAGTATTCTTACTACAGTAACTAAACATATTGTGGTGCAGTATGAATTTCCTAACAAATTAAATTCAATTAGTTGCAGAATTGAGAAAAGACAAAGAAGAATTTAATTTACAATTTAATACAATTCACTAGAAAAGCTCATGCAATTCCAGAGGCTCATTTGTCTAAATTTTCCAAGGTTTACTTGTGCTCTATATAGCTATGATGGTCAACCCACACATCAGTAAGACTTGTAATAGTGACTACAGGCTATTGTTCACTTTCCTAAACAGAATTATTTTTTTATTTCATACATTTCATTTTGTGCTTTCAAAACCAGCACCTGACTGCAAAATAAATTATAAAATCAGGGGTGAGACCATTAATATTCAAGTGTGTGATTTGGAAGAGTTAAGTGATCTGATCAATGCCAACAGTTTTGGATGATGCCAAATGATGGCAATGATGCCAATGATCTTTTCAGATACTGCCCAGCACTCTCTGGGGTGAGCATGAGCACCTTTTGAAAAGCCATGAAGCCTTGGGGGATTGCAAGGTCTTTGCCCAGAATTCAGTCCTTCATTTGCATCATTCTGGCCCCACTGTGCATCAGCACTTCTTAACCCCTGCAATAATCAGCTTCATAAGACTCAAAAAGAACTTCTGCAACAGCACCAAACTCTACGACACACACACATGCATGTTTTCTACAAGGAGAAGAGTGTAATTTTAATTTACATTCAGGATTTACTTGAATAGAAGGCTGCTCTATGTGGGTTCTTATCTGTGTTTAATCTTATTACATACACCACAGTTATAAAACTGAAAAGGCAAAAGCAGTTTATGGTGAAAATGACAGAACTTCAATTATGACCTGAGGGGCAGCAGCCATAAGCACTACTGACACCTGCCTGAGACACAAGACAACACACAGAGAAGTAACTAAATTTATGCCTAACCAGCCAGGTTACCTTGGGTACCAGAAGCAATACAGCACATTCCCACTGTGTGCTCATCAGTCCTGGTATTTCAAGCAATGTGTCTTCCTTATTGGCACCTACATACATTTACCATGGCAAAGTGACAAAAAGGAACATCCTCCTAAAGTGATGATGATTTCTTTTAGAGCTGTACTCATTTGAGAGAGACTCATACAGCCAAAACTAAAAAAATCAAGAATGGTCATGTCTAAAAATTTGTCCAGCTTGGCCACATTGCTTGGGAACTTGGAAAAGGTAGGAAAGATCTGTTTTTTACTTGCACAAAGATTGACACAGTAGTATTAAGAGACATGATGGCCTCTAATTACACTCCCCTGAAATAGTTCATTAACAGTAATGACTAACATCTACTCTTGGGGTGGGGAGTCAAACCATTTGAAAAGCACTGGCAAAACAGCATTAGCCATGGTAAAAAGCTTAGTGATTCAAGTGTCTGAGAATGGGTTTTTGGATTTTTAATTATTATTGCACCTTGTGAGGCATAAGGGAAAGGAAGAAATAAAGGAGTTAAAATAAGGGAAAAGGTAGCACTCATCAGACAACTTCAAGAGCTGTCTCGAAATTCTGTAAACCCAACTACACTGATGCAATTAGATTAATACAGAATTGGGTTCAATTAGAATACAGAATCAGAATCAATTACTTAACCTTTAATCCAGCATCTTCCCTCAGGGCTTTCAGTTTCAGAGTAGCGTTGTAAATTAACTATGCCCTGCTCAGGTCAGTCTGCTAATACCCTCTTGTAAATATTTCAGGCTATCTTGTAACGTTTCCAAGTACCAGGCAGATCTACGAGACAAAATGATCTGGGCACCTACAGATCCTATCAGATGCAGACAACAGGCAAGTGCATCCTGTGTGTGTGAATGCAAGGGATTATTTTTAAGTTCAGTGTTGGTGAGTGTGGGGCATGTGATGGGGATCATAAGTCACTTGTAGGAAGAAGAGGACATTTGACAGGACAGTAAACATGAGAGCAGAAGAGTTACAACACAGCATTCAGAACAGCAAGAGCAGAGATTGTGTGTCTATTGTGTACACAGAAGCTGACTAGTCATAACTTTTATTTCTGTTTATTAAAATCACTTTGCCTGTCAGGCTTCCCTTGAAATTTCCAGCCCTGACTTTGTTTCTGCCAGCTGAATCTGAGCACACTGGTCAGGTATCTCTCCTCACTAATCAGCAAGAAGCTGAAAAGAGAGCCCTTTGTTACTGATATTAAGAACCTCAGCTATTTCCTTGTTTAGGACCCAAGGAGAGATCTCTTCCCCCAAAAGCTGAGGTTATCAAGTATAACCTGATTACAAATTACTTCACCAGGATTTAATAAAATAGTTGCCATATCAGAAAGTGAATAGATTCAAACAGTCACAGATACATCCACATCCAAGGCAGAATGACAAGGCCACTGTGTCCACAATCATTCCAATGGCTTAAGAAAAGTCATGCAAGAGGACAAGCATTTACTTTTAATAAGGAAACAAGGGCAGCCCACAGAGTTTGAGCCAGGAAAGGAGTGCTGGGAAGTTGAAACTGTAAAATGAAAAAGGCTAACATGAAAGTACCATGAGAGTACCAAGAGCATGAGACAGATGAACCAAAGGAAACTATTTTAATGAAATAGCAGCTGAATTCCCAGAAATAAGAATTCACATGGGCTGTAAATAAATTATTGGGAAAGCAGAGGGGTAAACTCTATTACAAAGGTGGCATGTGTTGGGATGTAGTCCTGCTGCCACCACATGACACTGTACAACTGTGTGTCCTCTTTGCCACCTTTCTTTATTTAAAAACCTTTCATCCTCCCATTCCTCCCATTCCTCCATGTACAGAGGCCTACCTCCACATGCATCTGCCCTACAATATACCTGAGGGAGCTAAAATACAATATAGTGTGTGGTCATACTTGATGCTCACTGTATTTGACAGCTCACTTTTAAAGCTTGGTTCTTCGGTCAGAAGACTTAAAAATTTTTCATTACAGCATTTTATAAGGAAAGGCTGAAATACCTGGGTTTGTAGATACCTGTAGAATTTTGTATAATACCTGTAGAAGACTGAGAGGGGATCTTATTAATGCTTATAAATATCTACAGGGCAGAGGTCAGGAGGATGGATCCAGACCCTTCTCAGTGGTGCCCAGCGACAGGATGAGGGGCAATGGGTACAAACTGGAACACAGGAAGTTCCATCTGAATATTAGGAAAACATTCTTTACTTTAAGGGTGACAGAGCACTGAACAGGCTGCCCACACAGGCTGTGGGCTCTCCTCTGCAGATATCAAAAACCTGCCTGGATGCAATGCTATGCTACCTGCTGTAGGTGAACGTGCTTTACCACAGGGGTTGGACTACATGATCTCCAGAGGTCCCTTCCAACTCCTGCCAAGCTGTGATTCTGTAAGCATCTTGGTATCATGATAATCAACTGCTTTCAGCAGCTGTGGCTTAAAAAAAAAATAATCAAATATCATGACAGCAGGCAACACTGATCTAGAACCATGCTTCAGCGAACAGTGCGTGCCTACATAAGTGGTACATTAATATAATTACCTCATGCAAAACAAAGCTGTTAATTCAGCTTCCAGGCTTATGCTGTTAAGAATTGCTGGTTACTGATATCCACTGGCAGAGAAAAACATTTAATAATTTCAGTAGAAACTTGTCTTAATGAATAAATTTTGCAATGAGCTATCTACATTTGGATTTATTTCAAATAGATGAAGGGTAGTGAACCTTTTCCCCTTCTCAGCAGACAATCACATCCTAATCCATCACATGGACCAATTTGGGGGGCAGGGTCAGGCATGTTCTAAGAGACTCATCCTTCTCAGAGCTCCCTTTTTGGATCCACTTTTCACTCGTGAAGAGACCATCCCCAAAGCAAACCCACTGATATGGAACTCTGCAAAAAACACATGGCCATAGCTTGCTCAGCAAGCCTCTATCCATAAGAGGCTCAATCCAGCAAACTGGTTGAATTCAGTTCCCTGCAAAGCATCACAAACTTAACCATATAGAACACCAAAGACCTGGCTAGGGTGTGCTTCCAATCTCACACATAGGGAATAGAGCTACACATGAATGCAATCTGTTTACAAGAGGCCAGCAGTCTGAACATATAACAAATTCCACCCAAACTGGCTAAGTGATTAAAATATCCACCTGCCAATTCATGTGTCTTAGGAAATACTCAAATAATCATCACTGCTGTTTGCTTGAAAGCTTAGCAACAGGTAGAGGGAAGCAAGGTACTTAGCTTGGCTTAGCCTCCTTGCCCCATGGATATCCTGGCTTTAACTTTAGACTTCAGCACTGTAGTTACTTTTTAATGTAAGGGCCACTGATGTAATATTCCACTCTGACAACTGACCATGCATCTGAGACTTAAAGCTCTGTCACACAATCTGTGCAGGTTGATGTAGTGTGCACGTGCTCTGCACTGACTGAAAGCAGGGAGCCAAAATGAAGAACTTGGCCTCTGTCTAACACACCCAGCATCCCAGAAAAATCCGCTCACTTGGGCTCAGTGTTATGCCATCAGCAATCACAGCTTTATAACTGGTGGGAGGCAAAGCAAGCTCAAATCTGCCTTAAAAATACTGAGTAGCTACAGCTGCAAGTACAGTGGCTTTCACATTAACAGAAGGATGGCAATTCCTACAGCTGCATCAAACAGGAACAAACAATGACAAATAAAAGTGACAGTAAGCTGGAGCTCCTCAGCCATCTCTCCAAGGATGAAAGAAGACAGTATTTACAGACTGAAAGATTCCTCAGCAGAACAATCAAAGATGACTCATTCTTCTACCATATATGATAAGTTAAATCTCTCTTCTGTCAAAAAAATTTGGCAATTTATCTAGAAAGACCTAGTGGTTTACCCTAACTTCTTGTTCTCTTATTTTTGCCTGGGATTGAACACTATACACTATAAAAAAACTTTAGTTCTTTATTTAAATGACAGTGATTATGAGCTGTACATGAGACCCTGGAGAAAAGGCAATCCATCTACCTCCAGAAATTGCTTTCTTAAGTAGGGAGAAGACTGACTCCTAGATTATAAAAAAACTGATTGCTGAGTAATTAGAAAGAGGAAACAATCCCTTCTAATTCTGCCTGTGCTTACTGACACACTATATGACCCTGAGCAAGTCATTCACTTTGTGACTCAGTTCACTCATCTGTGACTCAGGGATTATATGCAGCAGCCCCTGATGTAGACATCTAAAGACTAAATTCATGATTGTAGAGCACTCCGAAATCCCAGAAAGTTATTTTATACAAAATATTGAGAAGAATGTAGTCTGACACTTCTTTTGCAATATTTGGCTTTAAAAAATAAGTAGAGCACAGGTCCATATAAAATTCCTGTTGCATTTGCAGAAAAACAATCCTACCAGTAAAGTTCAGATACTATCCATGCCTCAAAAGCATCTGTTTGAAGCACTCCCTCCTCCAGCTTCACAACATCACATATAGATGAGTAATCTTAAAGATGCTAAACACATAAAACCAGTATTAACAGAATTTCTCAAATTAGATATCATAAGTATATATTTTATATCATATTATACATGCTAATATTAGCATTATACATGCTAATAACATGCATCACATGCGTGATATATTTAATTGCAATGTTTTAAGTAGATTTATTATACCTTCATAAGCAGAGCTGTCACTACTGCAAACTGTTTTATCCTACATTGCCAGAGAGATTTTAATGAAAATTCATCAAAGCAAATAAAAGCTTGTAAATGAATGCAGCAGAGACATTCTGTGACAAATTTAAGTCTTCAGTTCACACTGCAAGCTGCCTTTACATATCTTTAAGAGAGCCAGAGGGACATGTGGTGCTACACATGTATAGTCAAGTGAGTATTGAAAAGGACTAAAAAGATGATTAATTGTATTTCCTAGTTTTGCTAAAAGATCTCATTGTCTAACTGTAGTATAAGATAGCTTCAAAATGATATAAACAAACAGAAGAGGAATTAGGAAAAATAAGTTTACTTTTCAAACTTGGTATGTTGTCATAAAAAAAGAGTTACTGTGTCAAAGTACAGCATCTCTCTCACAACAGAGCCACTGTCCTAATTACTCTGTGGTCTAATCAGACCTATGTGGGCAAGCCCATATTACCTCTAGTTTTCAGAAAATATCTGAAGTTGCTAAAAGGAACATCTCTCCTCTCTCAGCACTGAGAGAAGACAAACAGAGCTTGGCTAGATGACAGCCCATGCTCACAAGATGCTACCCAAAGGTTATTTGACACAGGAGACCTTAAGGAAAAAAAAAAAAAAAAAAACATAGTAAAGCAGACTAAAGCTTGCAAATATTTTGTCGAATCAAAGTGTGTGAGGAACTTCCTCAAAAAGTTATGTTTATACCTCGTTATTTGTAAACGAGTAAGTTTCCCCTCTTCTTGGTTAATCTCAACCACAAAATGAGCTGCAGAACTTCCTTATTAACATTTAATGTCAGAAAAACAAAATACTGAGGTATAAACTTGGAATAACTCAAGAGCTCAAGTTGCTTTTCAAACATTGGTTTGAATGTATTCAAGTCCCAAGTGGACAAAAGCCCAAGAAATCTGGTCTGACCTCACAGTTGCCTCTGCTTTGAGCAGGAGGTTGGAATAGATGAGAGTTCCCAAGGTCCCTTCCAAATTGAACAATTCAATTACTATTTTTTTTTTATTATTGATTTAATAATTTTATGCTTTCATCTCTTATTGCCAAAAAGAAGTTTTCCTATAGCTTTTCATCTTAAGCCTCCAAAGAAGTTGGAATGTGCAAACATTTTGCAATATTAAACCATCTGTTTAATTGATTATTGGAACCAGTACCTTTTACTGGAACTTACTGGAATGACTTTTGAAAAGAACCACAAAAGTGATCTCTGTATTCTACAGGTAAGGTAATAAATATGAAGGAGGCAATTAACTCCAAAAATTTCTTTTCAACCTGTTAGCACTTTTTTTACTACTAAATAAAAAAAAGCACTCTACCCCTTCCGCAGAGGCTATTCAAGACCAAATAAAAATACCAAACCAAGACATATCTTTTTCCTTGAAAACATTTCAACATATACTTATCCAACCTGTTCAGTCATGAACACTGAACTTTCCCAGCAGATTCTTTGCAGAAAGCAAGAAAATAATTTTAAATCTAAAACCAAATAAATAAAGAAAATAATCTTAATAAGGGCCAGTTAAGATGACCTAGGGTGGCTTTGAGCATTCCTCAACTCTTCAGTTTCCATGCCAGGTTTGCTTAGTTTGAGCTGGAAAGGAAGCTGAATCTTTCAGTGCAGCTCACATGAAATGGGTTCTGTCAATCTTGTGCATTGTGGACTAGAGTAAAGCTCTTCAAGTCAAATGAAGGACTTACAACTGGCTCAATCCTGTTACCCTTCATCTGCACACACTGGTGTGCCTTGGAAGAGCTTAAATAGCAAATATTCTGCAGATGGAGAATCCTCCTCCTCCTCCTTTCTCTGTTTTTTTATTAAATTTACACCGTGTCTGAATTAAGCCATAATTTTGGAAGTCATAAGACTTAAAATTAGCCAGTTTCCTACAGTGCTTTTTTTGGTGCAGAATAATGCTTGGATACAACTTACAGGCTTAATGCTCAACTCAACATCATGCTAGTAAAAAGCTGGCTAATGCCAATTTAATTTAGTTAGCCTGTGCCTATTCTCATGCTCTAAGTATTTATATCCCACAGGAGCACCAAAGTGATTTTTATAGTTTCTGTTGCTTAAAGATAATTTATCAGAGTGGAACTCTGTTCTGAATAACTTCAACCATTTTTGTAAAGAGACCACCTTCTTCCCCACCATTCCATTGAGGAATCAGAGGATACTCCTAAAGGATGGCTCATAACATACTCATGAACTATCAGCTGCATAGCTTTAGATTAATTCAATACTTATAGCACATCCATAAGAAACACTGAATCAAATTATCTTAACCAGAGAATGGCTCATTTAGTGTCTCTGACTTCATTGCCTTCTCACTGTATCCCTTGTACAGATAATCCTGTCCACAGTACTTAAACATCTCTTTTCATTCACCACCAAGTATCACCTACATCTGCCAAAGGTTACAAACTTTTGTTTCTTGTAGGAATAAAAGCATTGCCCAGTGGCTTGGGGGTCACTTACAACAACGAAACTATTGATAAAAAAATAGGGCTTTTATTTTTTCTCATGCATTGAAAAAATACTTGTAGAACACAGAAAATTAATAAATAACATTAACATTGCTTCATCAGATTCCTTAGACTTTGAGAGCATCTTTCCTAGACTGCATTCTCCTGTAATTTGTATAACTGCTTGGAATATCCAAGCAGACAACAGACCAGTCAAGTACACTCCTCCTCATTTAAAAAAATTAACTATAGGATAAAGGAATGGAGAATTCAGCCTCTTTAATCTTTAGGAGAGTTGCTGAAGAACGAAGAGGATTTTGCTGCTGATCTGCACAGAACTAACCAGCCTACAGAGAGGTGTAAAAAACCTTCTCCATTCATCTGGAGTGTTTTAAAGCTACTTCCACTTTACCATTTGTCACTGCCTTAACAGAAAGAAAATTAAACTTCAGAAGTATAATAATCATCAATAACAATTTTCATCTGTTCCATTCTCCCTCATATACTCTTATTGCTCAAGTGTATTCTTATATATAGTTCCCTATGGAAGGAAAAATGTGGATTTGGTAGTTACCTAATGGGGAATTATTACATTTGGTATTGTAATCCAGCTCAGACATCACCAGGCTATATGCAGTTTATTACTTTTGTTGTTTATGCAGCCCTTGATAACTGTCAGACACTAAACTGTAGTTGCAGCTTTCTCTAGAGTACATCTAAGATCCAGTATATGGATGGTAAAAATCAACAAAACCCTACAATCAGAGAAGAGTGTTTTACAGAGTAACTGAGCCATGACATGAAAACATGAAGCCCACATCTAATCCACCCCCATAAATTAAACATTCCCCAAATCTAATTCTTTGACACAAAGACTCCAAATAGAGGTCTTCAAACTTAGACCTTAACTGCAATCTAGTTCCTGAAAACAATCAGACATATAATTCACCTTAAACATGCAAACAACAATTTGTGAGCTTTAATCAACATTTTAGTGTGACAAAATCACTGATATTTTTGTATTGGATGACTACTTTGAAACATGAATCACTAGAAAAAAGACAGATTTTTTCACTAGAAAAGAGGCAGATGGTCTTTATATGGACCATCTTATTTATGCATGAGCTTAACATCTTACAAAAAATATTTATCCAGTAGTTATCTTCCCAGACACCTTTCATGATTAGAGTTCTCTAAACAAAAATAATTGCTTACTCTTCCCCTCCCTTTTAAACCTCTTCCTCTATAATCCAGGAGTGCATCAGCACAAATTGTTTCTCTTAATAATAAGAGGTTATAAACTACAAAATATGCACAAAATACTTTTCTTCTCTGGTTTCTGACTTAAAAAGTTTCCTCTATTGAGTAAAAAGTCAAACCAAATTTTTCACTTTGGAAAAGACATTTTGGTTTAAGAGAAAATTTTATCAAACATGCTAAATAGTTATTGATCATTTATCTAGCAAAGAAGAGTGTAAAACAAAGCTGATATGCATAAGGCACTGAAATATTCCTCAGTTTTTCTCTAGTGTTGGATATTAGCTTCTTTACAATTTAAAAAACACATGTGACACATGGAAAAAACAAGGGAAACCATTCTCTGGCAGATTAGTACGAACAGGTAACAATTTAGAGCAATACAACTTACTCTCTCTTTTTAGTTTCAAAAACCCAATGTACATACAATAAAATCAAAAAGCATCCTTATAAATTTGCAGGTGTGCAAAGGAAGAAGAAAATCAGGATCTAGGGGGGATTTCTCCCCCAAAGAAACAGTGACAAGTATATTCTAGAAACTTGCTGAAAGACAAATACATACACATTTAAGTGAAAGCCACCCACACAAAACCCCCACCTTGTCCACAGCTACATTAAATTAAATTAAAGCTCAGAGCCATAGTTCCCATTGTGTTAGCAGAAGAGTAAACTATAATTTCCTGGGCTTTTCAGTCCAGCTATCAACCCCCTGCTGCTAACACAGCACTTACAGAAGCCTGAGTCTGTCTCTTTGCAGCTCCTCTCCCTTCCCCTCATCTGCTTTGTTACTCTCCCAGACCTGCTGGCAAAATGGAGAGGATTCGGTGTCCTTAGAGGAGGAGAGAGAACAGGCAATGCATGACTCCCGTGGTCCTTACCTTCCCCCTACTCAGAGAATGCACATCCAGCTTCCCTGTCAAAGTTATTTGGAGGGGATTTAAAACAGATGCTCAGAAATCTGAGGAGAATGAGCTCCAGGAGTTCAGATTTCCTTTAGAAACTGGGCTCCTTGATCCGCCTGGTGCTGCTGACACCAAGGTGAGCACAGGATAATGGTGAGGAGGAGGGATTATCAGAGAACATCAAAAGCAGGAGCCTGGAGGATGGGGTTTCCACTGCCTACACCGTGATGCCCCTTCCTGCCTCCCCCTTGGCTGGAGAGGAAATAAAATGGAGTCTAAGAGGGAGGGAGGGAAAGAGATAATCCTGCGGCTTCATCTGATTAGAGAAACTGGGCCTGTGCAGAGCTGACAATGCGGCCAGGGAAGCACAGGGAGGGGAGGCAAAGAGGGGCAGGAAGAGGAGGAGCAGAAGGAGATGAACAGAAATGACAAGGAAAGGAAAATTATAAAAGGTATACAAAAGGATGAAACAAGGCACCCTGGATGTGTTCTGTCCTCATGTAAATGTGAAATCGCCAGCACTTTTTACGATTACTCGTTTCTGGTAATCCAGAGTGATAAGAAAAAAAACAAACCAAAACAAAAAAGCAACAAAAACCCAACCAAAACCCAGAATGCATCAGTTGTATAGGCACGGACTGGGAACAAGGACGTCCGGATGGACTGAAGAGTGAGAATGCTTGAGCTGAGTAGGGAGAAATGAAAAAAGCAGCATGCTAGACACAGTTTCCTACTTTGTCACAGAGAGGACACATTCTAGAACAATTTTTCTCTTACAAGTCATTTTCCAGAACCTGTTTCCACATACTAAGACAAATCTCAGTTGAACGATAGTGACCTTAAAAAAAGTTTGGATCAGCACACACACCAGGGTGCTTGCAGCTCTGGCCTCGGTTGCCTTCTCACAAGTCCCATGCCCTGATGGCTGCGTTCCCAACCATGCCTGGCACAGGCACTTGGGGCTCATGTTCACCCCCCATGGATGCCCACCAGCACCCAGGTGCATCCCATGGGGACACCCACCTTGCAGGAGGCTGTGGCCAGTGTGGCCTCACTGGCAGTGAGGTGCAAGGAGAGGATTACCCAGGGGTACTGGCAGGGTCCCAAGGGTGCTGCTGCCCTGTCCTCTCCCAGGAGGAAACCCTGCCTCAAGGTCCCTCCAAGCTTCCTGGTGTGACCCACAGTGCACTGGGGAACGTCAAGGAGAGACATGATGGCCCATTTCAGCAAATGGTCTCCTCTTTCACTCACCTTTATTGGCTGCTCCACTCAGTCCTTCCCTGGGTACCACTCCTTGCCTCCACATTGCAAGCTGCTTTTGTTTCATTCTGACCTATTCCTCTCCATGTAAAGCTTCACACAAAGCAGGCTGTTGGATGTCTGATAGGGCAAAAAGAAGGATGTCAAAACATCAGAAAACAACCTTTTCAAGTCCTCTTACTTTCTGTGCAGGAAGGAGTTAATACCTTCCCTGTAAAACACAGCACATTCTCACTTTGTTCCTGTGGCTTCACTCAGTAGTACCCTCTCAACAGCCTAACACAAACCAAGATACATAAACACACACACACACCCCAGATGCTTTTGAGAATACAAAATTGCTCCCTGAGTCTTCAAACTGGGCTGAAAAACCAGTACATTTTCTATGTGCTTCCAGGCTTTGATCCTAAGATACAGCCTCACACACCCACTCTGTGATTACTCTGTGATTACTCCCTTGGGCTACAGGTCAGGAGCCATTTCAGGGGTTAACAGTTATGCACAAGTCAGCAGCAGCTTTCCAGCAGGTTTATTTTACTTGCCATGACTGTTACAGCAGTGAGGCAGAGTAGAAATTTGAAGGCAGCTGTTGGTGCTGACCTCGTGAATCCATGTATTCCATGGATGCCCATGGCCAGCTGTGGAACAACTTAGTGTATGACCCTTCCAGTCAAATGCATCCTACAAACTTGCCACAAGTTGCCCAAGTGATGTCCCAAGAACATACACAGGATACAAGGGGAGGATAATATTTCATTTGTCTTTCTTTAAACACTCTACAGGAGGATGTTACAAAGCTCTCTTGTCTTGGATTTGATATAACCAGCAAGGTTGACTGTTCCCACTAGAAGCACCAAAATGTGCTTACTAAAAGATACTGGTCACCAACTTTTACCTCAAGAGATTACACATCTGGGCATCCATAACAATGCAACTGGCACACAGCTTTTTCATTGCACCTTCAATCAGAAATGGTGTAAAGATGTCTCATATTCAAATCCGGAGAATTTACTCTGTGTCTTTCTTTAACAAAGTTGACAGCTGAAAGAAACTGAGAAGTCAATTGCCTACAGATACCAGGCTAAATCCAGACAGTGTTGGTGAATTCCTTTTCAGAAGAAGGGAAACTTTGCTTTTCAAATGGATTTTTGCAGAAAGGTTCAATCACTGTTGCTCAGCCTGACTAGAATTTATGTTTCCCAGAGAACTCCACCTGGGGCTTAAACATGTAAGAATGTGTTTAATTCCATATGCAAAGCCTGGAAGGCTGGAATTTGCTGTCTGTTGGTTCAAAGCCACTTAAAGCAGCAAAACTGCACCTGCAACCAGGCTGGTTTTAGCTTAATGCATTTCTGTAACATGTTCTGGTCTACAAGAATAGCAGAGCCCTCCAGGAACAATATGCTGGGTAACACTGCTCATTTGCCTGAATGTCATCTGCCACAGTCAATTTGGATCAGGTCTTGGATATCTCCATTGTAAGGAATTTTTGAGTGTTTCTGAAGAATGACAGCACTTCAGTGCAGTTTGTGAGTTTGTGTGTATTATCTTGCAGTTTCAAGATAATAATTAATGCACCACAGCCAAACTTAACTTCTGCTATGCACATAACCAGTCAGAAGCTCTCCAGACATTGCCAGCCCCTTACTGAAGCTGGCATTCTGAATGCAGTGCCAGGTTTTGGGGTTTTGCTTATCCTCAGATACTTAGAATAATTCTAGTCAGTCAAGTAGAGGAGCAAGCATAGCAAGTGTTTTCATGCACGCTTGAGGCAAGTGAAATGCATCTGAGACTTCTTGAAAATGTAAAACTGACCATCACATTCCATTTAACATAAGATGCACTGTTATTTCTAACCTAGAATTTTACAAAGAAAGCAATTGTCAGATAAACAATATCTTTCTACTTAAGAAAGAAATGCCATTTATATATAAATTCTTAGCTTATTAAAAATATGTGCAACTCTAGATCACCTTCTCATGTACATGAATTACATAAGAAATAAATTCTTCCCAATTTTTCCAACTTCCCAGTAGAAACTAAGAACTAGATCCAGAAAGCAAAGTTTAGGTATCCATGTCCAAACAATCCTCAGAATCAGGACCTACCTCGCTCATTATCTCCTCAAAGTATAAACTAGTCCATGTTATTTCTGCATTCCTTCCCTTTCTCCCACCATTCCCAGCACTCAGACTCCACAGGGAAAACCTAAGGCTGCAGGGTTAGCTGAGCACTGTCCCTGAGGCAAAAGAAGACACGGAGGGGGGGGATGTACAACCACACCAATTTGGGATGGCATTGACTGCAATCTGCTTGGGCTAGGGTGCACAAATGCTTTTAACCTGCATAAGGCAACACTTGGAATTAACACCTTAAAGATTCACTGAGAATTAGGGAAAAATTGAGAATGAAGATGGCAATCTATCCCAGGGATTAGTCAATATGGTGACAGGAGACTGGGGACCAGTCTCTAAAGGTGGTTGATTCATTTAATCTGATCTGCATTCTCTGTTACAAAAAAATGAAACCAACTCTTCCCCTGGAGACCCTTATTGCTCAAGTTGCATTACAAAGAATATAACAGCCTGATAAAAAGCTGCTGTTAAAAAGCAGTACCAGCCTTACTATTCAAGGACTCCACTGCTATATACTGCAGACAGACAGACAGAAAGATGGAAAAAAGCCATTTTTATACATCTAATTAAGGATCTGTCAGGTTGGGGGGAGAGCTGCAAATCTATTTTAAGAAAAGAGTAGCTGTCAGAAACACTTAGAGGCTTTGTATCTAGCAAGCAGCATCATGACTTCTGCTTCTGTTAGACAGCAGCTGTAAGGAGTACAGTCTATGAATAAGACTCTATTCTGCAATTTCATTTTTCTGTGAAAAGGAAGATGATTTGAGTGGGTTTCTCTCATCTGTTAATTTTATAAAGTCCTTACAAAATCTGCCAGGTCATTTACATTCATCTTTCTTGGGAAGAGGGCTGTAACACTACTGACATGACTTTTTTCAAGGAGCAATATAGACATGGTCCTCTTCTTTGCAGAATTAATCTTTTTGAAAAGTGTCAGGCTTTTTAGTAGTGTGAAAACTGGTAGATTTGAGCCATGTGACCTCCTTTCTTTTTCATCTTGGGTTTAAGAGAAGCTTTCTCAACAAGGCAGACCAGTTCTTTTGCCTTTATTTTACCTTATCAGTTTGCAAGGCAGCCTGCTGAAATAAGCAATCTCATCTATTTCAAAGACTTAGCAAATATCTACAAAGCCCCATTATTTTTTGTTTACTTGTTTATCAAGTTAATAGAACAAGAGGTAATGTGGGAGAATACAAACAAGCATGTTTTGTTATAAACCAAAGATTCCATGACATGAAACCTTAAATCTCTTCTTAAATCCAGGGACTATCACATGGGCACTCTGCTCTCACTTCTCCTTTTGCCAGACCTCATTTCCCCTCATGCACAACCACCACAATGCCTTCCCCGTTCTCTACACTTGCTTAATATCCAGTAGCAAAAAGCAAGAAATAAATACCTTAAAAACAACCCTTTGAGATAGTTTTGGGGTAGCTTTAAGCTGCCTTTCATGCAATTAGGGCTTTGGCCTTTCTGAGGATTTAATCACATCCTTAGCTTCACTCTGCATTTCATTGCTACTCTTCCATCTCTTATATTGCTCTCAGCTGGAAAGGAGGCAAATCAGCACCACATAAGCCAGCAGGGCTCCCAGGAAAACCACCAGTACAAAACATTAACCTTTGAGAAGACACCAGTAATCCTGTCCTACAGGATTTGTCCACCAAGATTTCTTGTAATGATATACTTGACTTTTTTCAGTTTACTTTTGCAAATTATGTCATTCAATAAAATTATTTGGTCTCTGGAAAAGAAACAGAAGCAGAAGTAGTGGAGTCTTTTCTAGATCTTAGCTCCTGCCCAAGGCTGAATGCTGTGAACAAAGCCTGCTGGAGAGACACTTAACTCTCCTTAGTGGGAGAAAAGTCTAAATAAAGACTTAGAACTTTGATGCCTCAATCCCCAGATGTAAAAGCAGAAAATGGTGTCACAGAGAAGCTGGGGAAAGCACCCTAGAAACCACTGTACAAGAGGAAAGTACTGTAGCCTCAGAGCATAATTTCTGACCCTAATGCACTTTGAAAAAGCACAACTCTGCAGCTCCAAGATAGGCTGTGTTTTCCCAAATAACCAACAATATTCCCAAACAATTTAGCCCACAGTGATCATAATATAGCTGTCTCTTGGTCCCATGGCCTGTGGGCTGACTCCAGGTCACTCAATACTCCTATTCCAACCTCCCTTTCCCTGGACAATGTGCTTGGGCAGCATACCCCATCCCCATTTCTGCCTCACACAGCAGGAGCCTTCCTGAACTGGTTTTCCTGATGAGCTGGGGAAAGATTATGATGGAAGGAAGACAGAGGCTTCAGGAAAGTTGGGGAAATTTGAAGAAGGTTTGGATTTAGTCCTTGTGGCTGCCTATATTGAACCACCCTCACAGGAGGCATGATCCTTGGTTAAATAATCCAGACAAAATTATAATGCAACCAATATACCAGGGTGACATTCCAAATGAGAGCCCAGCTGAGAGCAACAACTCTGTACACTAGAAAAGGCTTGCACCAATAACAGCTCTGAGGTGGTACACATGTATTTCAGAGCAGCCTAGCAAGGGAATAATGCTATTTCAAGTGTATCCAGTCCCAGAAGCAGTCCCATGAGATGGACTGTAAGCCCCAGGCTAGCTCTGCCTGCAATAATCTGCAGGCTTGACTCTGTGACAGATTGAAATGCAACAACAGTGTTTATGCAACTAAATCTTGTTCTAATCTATTAGTTTATGTAACCTTTGCTCATAGACGTACCAACTCATAGGTCTCAGGAATATGAAGAAAATATCCTTTTTTAACTCTCTCCCATCCTTCAATTCCTGGTTGTCAAACAGGCAAGCAGATTATCAGAGATTTTGTTCATTCTCTTGATGAAAAATTATGCTGGGAGGGGTATCAGCTGATGTCCTAAAAGCCAGTGTACTTCTCCATACATCAAACCAGTTATCTAGTAAGCTGGCCAATGCTAGGTAGGCATTTCCAGCCAGAGAATGTACCATGTGAGCCCTGGTCTGGGGGCAGAAATGGTTTACTTATCTCCTACGGAAAATGATGGTTTTCTTGTATTCAGTCATTACCTGAATAAGGCACATCAACAGCATCTGTGGGGACAACACTGATTCTTAAATGCTTGAAAGATTTACTTTCATCCTTCTTGTATTTCTTGCATTTCCTAGAAAATTTTTGCATATCTTTTAAGTGAGGAGCTCACAGCAGAACCAGGGTGCAGTTCTCTTCCTGCAGCAGTCACAGTTGCAGTGATTACTACATGAAGCCTGCCCACACCAGTTCGTTTTGGCTCTCTCTGGTCATGCTCTAACCTGGAGTGTGAAAGGAATTGAGCTAAGATTTTGATGGCTAAGGGGTTTAGTTCTTTGGGGTTCTGGGCTTTGTTTTGCTCTTCTGCCAACTGAATTGTTCACACAGCTGCTGTGATGTTGTTCAGGTGCCACTTGTTATCTGCACCATGTTTCCTGTCTAACCCTTTGTATTGATGATTCAGGCACAGGCCAAAGGCAATCAATATCACCTGGAATTAAATGCATTCAGAGCCAGATCCCATTGCAATCTCCTGTAATCAGGAGGGGTTGCTGCTTCTTTTGATGCCTATGGGACACTATCAGTACTAGAAAAATATTTTATAAGTGGGCCAGGTGTTCTTCATGACTTGTGGCTGCAGCAGTCAGTGCCTTTTCCCCCAGGGCAGGCTGCAGTGCTGTGTGGCACCAGTGACTGCCTGGCAGGAAGAGGTTATATCCTCAACTCCACACACTCTGCATTTAAACAAATAATAATTTCTTACACCCTTGACCCTCAAGATCTCACTGCAGAGAGCAGTGTTAGATGTGTGTGCCTATAGGAGCAACCCTAAGGTAAAGCAAACACATCTTTGGCTTTCAGTATCTCATTCCAGTAAATATAGTTATAATTATAAATATATAGTATTATTATAATTATAAATGTAAAGCCAAAACCAAAAGGTTGAAAGAATCCAAATTAGGGCTGTATTACATGTGGTACAATTACTATGCCATACATCTGATTTTGTGCTTTCTGGTGCTTCACCTGAATTTCAAGATGTTTTCCTGCCATCTGCCTGCTCAGCAATCCCTCCCCATTTGTCTTGGAGTACTCATGCCCTATTTCCATTACGTCTGCCCTAAATCCATTCTCTGTTCCAAAGGGAGGAAATACTGCCTAAAAGAAAAACTAGTCTTGCCATAGAGCAAAATTTGTTCTTTGTGGCTAGAGCTGTGTGAATAATTCATTTTTTATGTATACATAAGTAATCTTGCAAGGCCTTGTCAATGCTACAAAGTTTAGATTACTATTACCAAGGCTAGGTGGTAAACCAAAATTAAAAGCCAGATATTGCCTTCCAAAAGACTAAAAGACATGTAAGCCAGAGCTTCACCAGTAATTCTCTCTACAAAAATCTCTACAGACCTTCTACACATCATATGTAATCTTAGGGATTATTAATAAAGGCATTTTAAAAGGAATATCTTGAACTGCTTTTTCCTAAAACAGCAATGCTTGCTAATTGAATGCAATTTACACTCGCAAAAAAATTCCACAACCATGAGAATATATTCCAGTAAAAGCAGATTAGGTCTTGCTGAAATTCCTGTTGTTAAACACAGGAAAGAAAAGTCAACTGAAAGGAATAAAAGTTCACATTTCCTGCATTTTCTTCCATACAGGAAAAAAGAAGAAAAAACCATCAGCATTAAGAGAACCTCTGGGTTTGCTCTACTGATTCACACCAACGCTTAGCTTTGGACAGAAGGTGGTGCTACAGCTCCTGTAACTTTTATTATTAGGCCAGACCAATGATTAAAGCATAGCAGGAGCACAAGTAAAAAGTAAAAAAACAAGAAAAACACTCTAAAAGAGAAACATTCTGAGTTCTGCAAATGAGCAGACTCTACCTCTGTATCCTTTCATATCACTAGGTACACCAAGTAGGTATCTTATATAACACTGCTAATAAGACTTTTAAAGAGAAAGCAAATTCATCACATGCTCAAGATGGTGAGGGACTTCAAATACCTAGCAAAAGGTGAGTATCAAAGCATGGGGAAAAAAAAATCTTGCATGGCGTGCTTTGTGCAAGCTGCAGCAGATTTTCACCTGGCCAAGGCTCCACTGCCCAATTCTGTGCCAGGGGAAGCTGATGGGACAGATATTCTCAGGTGGGAAGTTGGTGCAGGTTCAGACAGTACTCTGCCTGCCTCTCCCTGAAGAATATCCAGGGCAGCTGCACTGCTGGGGATTTTACTACGCTAAAATGAAATATAAAAATATTAATCCAAAGCCCTTAACTAGGCTATAATATTTCCCTCCCTTTCCTTCTTTTGCTGTCTTTCTCCAGAAGTCCCTCAGGAGGCACCAAACATGGCAGCTTTTGAAAATTTTCTTCCTGTTGTCCATACTGGTCCTGCCTCTACCTCCATTTGATACCTGTAATGTTACTGGGAGAGCTGTTCCAGACTGTAGCCTGAGACACACAAAGTTTCACTGCTTCAAGGCAAAAGCATCAAGTGCAAATCTCAGAAGAGAGCTCTGCCATTCTGGCAGATTAATCCCCTTGTGGATGCACTTACTCTTCCATTCCCATCTTTTCTCTTGAAAGAAAACTAACATATGGCTCCCAGAATGAAACCAAAAGTTATTTTATGAGATAGTAAATCTTTCTTGCACTTTATTTTTCTCTAACAGTGAATTATTCATAGCCAGCTACAGCTAAGAACCAGATGCGAGTCCAAGGCCAACAGAAGGCTGTGAGAGAAACTCTTATCTCAGTTACACAAGTATGATTCTGGAGAAACTCCAGCTATTAAACAATCTATAAAATAGGGACAACAATAACTATTATTTCAAAAAGCTTTTGTGGTGGTTAACTACCAGTAATTAATGCTGGTGCAGAAACTGGGAACCTGGCAACTAAGGGCACTATAGAAATGCTGAGTAATCATTATTTCTGTCATTCACAATTATAATTCTTCATGCAATCTACTTGTTGTAGTCAGGGCACCCATCAGTGCTCCCTGCAGACCCTAATCTATTATGTTCCTGATTCATTGACCAGCCTCAATACAATTACTCACATTTTAATTGAAGGAAAAAAAAGTCTACCTCTTTCAAAATACCATTCTAGCTGAAGGTACCCACTAGTGTGAAAGTCAAAATTCACAACTACTAGGCTGTGGGTGTAAAGCAGAATAACTAAAATAACTTTCCCTTAAAATCCTGAAATTTAAGAAAGATTAGAAAGATTGTTACTTTAGTAAGTCAGATGCAGTCATAATTTACTCAGTATTCTACTGATAAAATCACTATCAGAATACATTAAAACTTAAAAAATTTCCAAATCTACTCAAGTTGAGAGAAGATTTCACAGACTAATATTAAGCCAATTAAGTTGGCTTAAGGTGACCCAAGTTGATTTGCCAGCTTATTCTTCAAATGCAGCAATAAATAATTAAATGAAAGATCCATGAAAGAATTCATCAGTGTGAACTGTTTAAAAACTCCTAATTAAACTGGTGCAATAGCTTCTAGATACAAAAAATTTAACTCAGTAATACGTTTCTGTTTTACAACTGAAAATGATAGCAGCAAAATTACTGTGGGTAAATGGCAGAAATCTTGCTATTAAAAGAAGCAAAGCAATCAAAGACATAACCAAGTTGAAGACAGTGTACAGGGATAAGAAACAAAAATTGTGTACCTGAAATAGTATTACTGAATTGTGGCCAACTTCCTCTAATTGGTCAAATCTGAGAAAAATGCAGTCTCTCAATACTAGGAAACCAGGAAAACAGATACCAAGTAAGAGTTTATTAAGATAAAAATATATGTATAAAAATAGACTTTATTAAAATTTACCAGTATTACAGTAGCAGTATATACGATTAGTAGATACTCCATACTAGTCCTTTTGGGCTTGTTTTCATCTTCTTTTGGTTTTTTGTATAAGTTAAACCAAAAATATTTTCTTCTATTTTTAAGGTGACTTGCTTCCTGAGAGAGTTAAATTCTTCTTGTTTGCCATCTGTGGTCTCTGTTACTCACTTATTGTAGAAGTTGATTCACAGATCAGGATGAAAATTTAGTAGATGGAAATCCTTTTGCAAAGGATAGCTGTTTTCATCAAGCACAAAATGGCTCCTAATTTGCAACAAATAGGATGCTTCAGTATCTGCTAGCAGCAAATGACACAGATCTGCCACTATTGTGCTGTAGGTTATATCTGAAGAGGGCACTGCAAAAGACAGAACAATCCAATTTACTCTTTATTTTCACAATAGCAGCTAACAATCAAGTTTCACCTCCATGAGAGCTACACTGAATCACTGGAAATGTAGCTCAGCTTCTTAACAATTATCACACTTTGGGTTTATTCATTTTAAAAAACAATGGGCTAAGACTCTCTCATTAAACAAACACCTGTGAATCATATAAAACACCTCACAAGAAGTCAAACAGGATGTATCAAGGGAAGCCTGTCTGAAATACATCTGAATTATTTACATCATTAAAACATTCAGCTATTTCTAAGTACTGCTAAAAGATTGTTTTGCATACAAGGAATCCATTTAGCTACTGAATAATGAGTTATATATAATAAAAGTTACTATGACCTCACCTGTTGTCACTACCTCAACTCTGGACTTTGTCAGATAGCAACTAAAATGTTCTCTTTGAGGTTGTGTGTGGGGTTTTTTTGTTTTTTTTTTTTTTTTGCAGGTCTCCTACAATATGAGCAATCATCATATTTGCAAAACAATCTCATCATAGTTTAAAATTGCCAATAATTAAATTTTACTTCCATTGTGAACTTCTCTATCTGGTTCTCTTGCAAGTAATTGATGAGACAGTACCTACTACTTTGTTCAGCCAGTCTGCTGGGATATTGAGGAAGATTTTTTCCATCAACTCAGACACCACATGAACATGAATCTCATATCCTCCATCTTCTACTGTCATCAAAGCAGGTCTAGATCAGATAAGAAAAGAAAGTTAGCTGCTGTAATTTCTAATTGAAGCAAAGTTTGACTGAATCTAATACAACTTTTTATTACCCTCCAACATAACACTAAGAACCAGAAAAACTAGAAAATCCTTATGCACTTATCTCTGTCAAATCTGTAGAGCTGGAATGAGCTAGAGATTTATTTTCTAGATTTACTACTCAGATAGTTTCTGCTTGTTTTCAGGCTTCTGAGTGATTTTACCAGGCCTGATAATTCATACAGTTGATGCAGCTTCTACCACCATACACTCTTTGACTGCCCTAAGACTACAATTTAACCTGCAACATCTGCACTACCACAATCCTAACACTTACTAGAAAATCTGTACTGCTCTGATTAAATCAGCGTGCAATGCTCATATCCTGGCCATCCCACAGAAAAATCTAAAAGAGTGAACATCAAGATATATCACAATAATGTAAATCCTGGCTATGGCAAAACTGGAACAGTAACAAAACAGTGTATGTTAAATAAAGTAATAGAATAAGGCACAATCATCTTCAGTGCAGAACTTCTCAATGGGATATCCTCCCAAGAGAATAAAATGTGCTCACTGCAAAGACAGCAAAAATGAAAGGGTAGTCACTTAAAGATTCCATCTAATCTATCTTAAGCTTGTGTCTTCAGCATCTGAAGGAAAAGGTAAGCTTCATTACAATCACAGAAGAACAAAACTGGGCTTCTACATTTGAAAGGAAAAAAATGATAGGTGTTGACTTAACTAAACTACAGCATTGAAGATATTTTTAAGGCTATGTGTGTCTTCTAAACACCAAAATCCTGTAATAGTATTTTCCCATCCCAGTGTCTTTTCCTATGTTAAATATTCATGCTCTTAGAGAAACTGTTAGGTTAGTAAGTTATCATTCCCAAATTAAAGAAGGAAATCAAATTACAGACTAACCCTATGCTGCAAGAAGTCTGCAGTGTTTAGTACTATTTACTCACACTAAGTAGAAAGCAATATAAAGATTTTATTCCCAAGGAGATGCTGGTAGCTATTATGTTGATAGACAGGGTGCATACAGAATTTACTGCCTCTTTATACTAAGAGATTAAATGCAACCCAAGATAAGAGGACATGAATTGGCCATCTACAGGAAATAAGTAAGTGATTTTTTACTACTGCATACAGTTCTATGAACAAGACTGACATTAGCCATTGTCTTATCAAGCTGTTGAGTAGTGAAATAATGCTAGGACATTAATTAATTAGTTAATTTAATTTACCAAGGTTTTCTTTGACAAGAAACAGAGTTTTCTGGAAAGATGTAAACCTACAAAGTTATCTGACAACACAGAGCATTCCTACTAAACAAATCTGAGCAAAATTTCACTGCAAAAGTGAGACTTTTCTTTGAAAAAGTTGTGCATTTCAGTTCCACAACAAAATGTGAGATAATGCATGCTGAGAATGCAAACATTGGAAATCTGTCATTTTTTCCTAACACCTCTTGTGCAAGAGTAAACTGAGGTCCTTCAGAAACACAGCAGATCATAATCTTATGAAAGACAGGGGGAACCTTTTCAGTTCAGAAAAAAATTTTTGAACTTAATCCTCCTTCACAGGAAAGTAAGTAGCATATAAACTTAAAGCTGCAAACTCACAATGAAATAATTTGAGAATAATTTAAGAAATAATTTTGGTAGGAAAACTACATATTCTAGAATTCTATTATGTCTCTGATATGTCCACTTCAAAACCCAAGTTTAATAACTAAGCAATTAATTAATTATGTTATTGCTACATCAACTGGCTCTGTTTATTTTCTCTCAGTGTATGCATACACTTTATTTCACAGTGCCATCTGCTGATAATTTAGCATCTCTGCTTTCTATGACAGTATTTATTGAGAAGACTTTTTAATGTTATTTCTGCAAGGATAAAATTGATGAGTTTTAAAACAGGGTTGTGCATTCACACAATTTCAAACTTAGTCTGAAACAAGATGCTTCAGGAGTTTTCCTTTACTTCCTCAACTCCATCTTAGCTTACTGATACAGTACTGGGTAAACTTCAATCCTGTATTATGTAGTATTCAAAGAAACTGAAATGTTAAACAAGAATGTCACCTATGGATAATAGCAATATAATACAACAATTCAAGAACAGCTCCTTGAAAATCCCTTAGAAAACCAGGAATTGCTAACCATACCTTAAAATATAGAATTTTATTTCTGGGGGAACTTAGAATGGAGAACATTGTCATCCCTTTTCCTAATAATGCACCTTATTTTATTTCATTTACCTGTAGAATGTTTTCACTTTGTTGAATGGCAGACATCTGATACACTGGTTGTAGATCATGTTCTCATCTGTCTGTAGTTCCAAACCACATTTAGCACAACCTGAATAAGTAATCATAGGCAGAGAAGCCAAAAGATACTCCAGTGAGGTGTCAGCACGGAATACGAGTTGCTTGTAGTGACCCACAGAAATGGTAAACTTCAGTTTCAAGATATGGGCTCTCAATTGAATCACTCCTACAAAAACAACAGTTTAAAATGAAATCTACATTCAGTTTTACTTATAACTGAAAAGTGTGGGTTACAGCTCATTCAAAACCAAAAATCATTATCAATGAATCTTTGGGGTTTTTTTCCCTTTCCTTTAGATGCACATGTTCATAATTTTGAGATTATTTATGCAGTGAGATATCATTATAGTAAATTATTATTTTAAAAAGTATAAAAGTACTTTCAGGTACTATTGTGGTTGATGCCAATATAAAAGAGCCTGAATAAGACATCAAGGTATTAGAATTGTGCAAGTAATTTTCAATTGCTTTTCTTCTACAGTAATTCAGAGACACTGAAAAGCATAACTTTAACACCTTTGCTTTCCACTATTTTTACCTGAAGTAGCTAAATCCCACAATATCTTCTTTTTTAATTAATTCTAAGTGTTTAACACCAACTTTAGCAGTCTTCTAGGTTTATCTGGGAGGGGATAACTGTGTAAAATGTATTCATTATTCTTTTGTGGGATGTTTTTAATAGCAGTTGCTTTTTTACTCTTCCTTTAGAGAATTCCAGTTTTGAAGAGATACTACTTTGTAAACTTGCAGTGACTGATCACATCATCACTAGGCTGGTTGGTGTCAGCAACCAAGGACAGTATTTCTCCCTCTGTTCCAAAGCTATCCTTGTATGGTACCACATCCCACACCTGCCTCAGCTCTGGGCTCACTAAATGAAGTCTGCATTCACAGTCTGGCTGGGTACCAAGCAGCAGCCTCCAGAATAAATTCAGCTTCCCAGAATTAAAAAACTCATTTTACTCAGTCAAAGGAGCATCTATTTTGCTTAGTTACACCCTGCACAACAGACATTACATAGCTATGGGTAACAATTTTACCTGAGCATTTTTCCTCCAAATGTCTTGAGAGCTTTGTCACCTGCATGAGGGATGTTTCACTTTTCTGAAACTTTTCATTAAATTCAACTGCCCTTTTGTCATCATCAAACAAGCACTCGCAGGATGACCACGGAGTTGTGTGTAGTTCAAAGTCACCTGAGACAGAACTCTGCTGGACCAGAAGATATTTAAAGTCCCACAAGTGATCTACAGAACAAACATAAGCAAACCAAAGTGTTTACTTTCTTTACCTTGGTTAATTTCTTTAAAAATTTATAAAAATTTATAAAAATTATTTTAAAATCTGCTGTCAGATGCAGTGTTTTACAGTAAAATACTTCAAGAGAACTTCTGAAAATCAGTCTCTTTTTCATGCACCTGGTATCTGACTAAAGGTCCTGGCAGCTCCCCAAAGACCCAAGTGTGCTCAAGCCCAAAGCAATATTCAGGCAGTAACACTACTACTACAGCCACACCAAGGAAAAAATCTAAACAGAAGGGAACAAACAGGCATTTGGCAAGAGAGGTCATAGTCTAACCTGGGTACAAGATTTGGCTGATACCTGAATTTAACCTATTATTTAGATTTTCAAAATTTCCATGTTGATTAGAAAAGTGACCACAAAATATAAGTGAATTATGAGTAATCAAGTTTACAGAAATGTTTTCAATGAAATAAATCTTTCTTTTGTGGCAATCCAAACAAGTTGAGCATAAAGCATCAACTGATGATGACTGTATGGTAGAAAGCTTGGACTAAATTTTAGCAAGAAATGAAAAATTATCTTTTACTGGCAAGAACTTTTAGATACTCTAGAACTGTAAAGTCTCATGCACATTATCTTAAGTACGTAGACATTTTAAAAATTACAAGTCTGCATATCTTCCTCCTCAAGATTATGAGGCTTTTGATCTGCAAGTATAACCAATAAGCACATAAAGAAGTCGTGCTAGGATTCCTAGCAAGGAAGAACATTGTGCTCCTCCTGTTATCCAATCACACTATTTAGCTGTTGTGTGTGCTTTTAGTATCATGTAAATTTACATTTTTGGCTATCTGACTGGGATCAAATGCTCATGGTTTGTCTGTGATTAAGTACTTGAACAGTTGAGAAATTACTTGAGTTTCAGATAACACTTTAATCATTAAAATTCTAACTGCTAGATGCACAGAACTGGACTGTTTGCCAGAGACAAAAACAAACTTTATATCAAATATAAATACTACAGAGATCAACATCTTACATTTCTTTGCTTCAAGCATCAGAAAATGATACACCACTGTCTCTTAAAAATTACCTTTAATATCTTCTTTTTGCAGGTACAAAGAAATCTAGAATTCTGTCTTTTGAAAAGTGTAATATTCTAGCATACTAAATTCTTTAAGATTTCTAAACATTTAATGAACAATATATACATGCTCATGATTAAGTATGCACAAAAATAAGAGCCATGGAGGTATTATATAAATAATGTCATTTTTTTAATGCTTAAACTGGATCATCTTCTTTCAGTAGTTTAAGAGGTGGATCTTGCAGTTAAATGATTTCTAGGAGTGGAGATTACTCATAAATTGAAGTGGAACTGAGAGAATTCAGTGTTTACATTTAATAGGTAAATATTCACTATGAGGTTGTTTGAGTTTTAGTTCACACTATACAAATCTGATTTTTTAGGCAGACATATGCAGCACTTCATGTAACACACTGTTAACTTCTTATCAGAAGAAATACAAACTCTTAGGTTATCAATTAAACAAAAGCCTAGTTCCTCTTGCTTTAAAAGAAAAAAGCCAGGAATAAACCAATATTCAGTAGCAGTTACTCTTAACACATAGGCTAAATAATTCTCCCACAAAATGCTTTTAGTCAGTTACAGCTCAACTCGACAGCAAGACCAATGGGATATAAAACCTGACACTGGATGAAGGTGGAAAGCATGGAATGAAAATCAGAAGTAGAAAAACAAACAGCAATTCACGATAAAGTAGACAATGATAAGATGACTCAGAAAAAATGGTAATATGATTAACATTCAAGGTTTTTTTACAGTTAAGTAACTAGGCACCAGTGCATCTTGGGTCTAGGTTGAACTTGCCAAATACTCAGGCTTTCTTAGTCTTCTGAAGTGAATGAATTCAAATTTTGTTGCTGATGGCACTGCTTCTAAAGAAAGGAGACATGCTAAAACTGGTATCAAGTATGTTGTCCTTCCAAGGGGTGTATTTAAAGGTTGCATAGAAAAATTACACCAGGTGAGCTTTTTAAAGATACTAAAAGCATCACAAAAATACTTTTACATCTCTCTATAGGTACAAGGATTTTACCTTTTTTCCTTTGAAGCTGAGGGTACCAGGCAGCCCCTGCTCCCCACAGGACCATCTTACAGTGTTGATCTCTGTTCTGTTCAACTGTTATAATAATTTTTCTTTGGTTGCCACCTCTGTAGCTATAGACAGATTCTGAAAGAAGTTCAAAATGATGTGACTTCTACAGTGAAAAGCATATAAACACACAAAACCCCCATGCCTCAATATTAAAATTAAATTAGGCTGCTGTTGTATTTTATGGCACAATTAAAAGCAAACAAGAATATACCTACAATTTCTTCATAAAAGCAATCTGATTTTTTTTTAATCTAGTCTGAAGGAATGCAGAGAGTGTATCAATTTACCTTTATCCAGCTAATTACTCAGCAACTGGACACTGTCCCTTTAAACCAGCAGGTATCTGAGTATTGTGCAGTTCTCAGTCATCCTGACTGGTATCAATGAAAATTGTACTCAACATCACAGCAACAGACTGTCACAACTGGAATTTAAAGTTCCTGTAATTTCTGTGGAATACACTGAAAGAAATACTTCTAGGGAAGTTTTCACATAAAGACTATAGTCACATACAAGCACAATAAGAGGATCAGTAACAGCATTTATAAATTGAAGCAATTAAGATCACTATAGCACTTTTAACAAACATACTGCCTCTATTCTCCATTTATAGTGAATAAACATGATACTGACAATGTGGGTAAAAAAATTGAATCTTACTAATGGAATATTTTCAAATTTATGTGCAAAGCTTGAAGTAAAACACTGAGAAACAATGAAACTCTAAAAAAATAAATAAATCCAATAATCAGACCAGTTATGGAGGGAAAAAAAGAGAGGAATAGTCCTTTTCCCAGGTGGGAACAGTGGTCACTAGACTACCCAAAGCTTTAAAACACAACAAAATACAATAAAACACACAACAAAACATAAAATACAACAAAACAAAACACAACATGGCAAGACACTGCATGAAATACTGAGCATGCCCCAAGATAGTTTGCTTTCATTCATTTCAGAAAGTGCAGAAGGAATCAGCCACAAGATCTGATTATGAAGAACTATAATATCAACTTTAACATGGAAAATTGCTTTAGCAAAAAGAATCCTGAAATAAATGCATTCACTATTAGAAAATCGTGTGACAAAAGAATAAATTAAAAAAAAACAAAGTACATGACTGATTCTTTGGGGGAGAAGAGTTCTTACAAGAAAAATATACAGGAAACTTAGATTTCCAAAACAAATTCTACTAATGAGTTAGTTCTCTGTTAGGTTTATATGGAAGAAACCATAATAAAACATCTCAGTAGTTTCACATTGTGCCTTTTCCAGCACTGAAAATCAAAAAACTTCCATCTCCTTTTGAGCACTCCTGCTATACACAGCTATCTTCCCTGAAAAGGATCTCAAGCCCACATTTCCCATATGTAAGACAATCCTATTACCACTCCACCTCCCAGGAGTGTGTTTCACACCTGCATCTCTTACTAATCCTCCATCTCATTGAAGGCCATGTACTACGCTACTCAGAGCTCTGGGGATGCTCAAGCCACCTCACTAATAAGTCAATACATTAGTTATTGCAGTTATGTGTTGAGTGCACATTCCTTACTTGTAACACACTTGTCCCTCAGTGAGCAGGAACCTTGATTATCAGTGCCTCCTGCTCATGTTTCTCTCACACACGTGCTATGGACCAGCACTGCTGTGCAGTAACCTCCTTCCAGCAGCTAAATGCAGTCATTTGGCCACAACAACCCCATGGGGAGCTCCAGGCTGGGCACAGAGTGGCAGACAGGGACCTGGGAGTCTGGATTGACAGGAAGCTGAAGAGGAGCCAGCAGTGTGCCCAGGTGGCCAAGAAGGCCAATGGCATCCTGGCCTGGATCAGGAACAGTGTGGCCAGCAGGTCCAGGGAAGGGATTCTGCCCCTGTGCTCAGCCCTGGTGAGGCCACAGCTTGAGTCCTGTGTCCAGTTCTGGGCCCCTCAGTTCAGGAAGGATATCGAGGTCCTGGAGCAGGTCCAAAGGAGGGCAACTGGGCTGGTGAAGGGACTCGAGCACAGATCCTATGAGGAGAGGCTGAGGGAGCTGGGGCTGTTCAGCCTGGAGAAGAGGAGGCTCAGGGGAGACCTCATCACTCTCTACAACTCCCTGAAAGGAGGTTGGAGCCAGGGGGGGGTTTTGGTCTCTTTTCCCAGGCAACTCTCAGCAAGACAAGACGACACAGTCTTAAGTAGTGCCGGGGGAGGTTTAGGTTGGACATTAGAAAGAATTTCTTTACTGAGAAGGTGATCAGGCATTGGAATGGGCTGCCCAGGGAAGTAGTGGATTCTCCATCCCTGGAGATATTTAAAAAGAGACTGGATGTGGCACTCAGTGCCATGGGCTGGGAACTGCAGTGGGAGTGGATCAAGGGTTGGACTTGATGATCTCTGAGGTCCCTTCCAACCCAGCCAATTCTGTGATTCTATGATTATTTCCTCCCTGCCCCTGTTTTTCTGTTATGCCCCTCAGGAGTGGATTGGGAAGGTTTTAGTTGTGACTCCCATGTCCAGCACAGGTACATGGAAGTGCCTTGCAAAATAACTATGTAAGTTTTACCTACTGTTGGGGTTTCAGAAGTTGAAGTTCAGTGCAGGAACCTACCTGTTAATATGGTTATGTCCACAATTTTCAAGACTGAGTGAACCAAAATATTTGGCTGCAGCTGATCTAGCTGCATATACTGAACACCATCCAATCTCTGAACTTGTCTTGGTGGAATATCTCCAAAGTGTGGAAATTCTGATGACACGTATGCCAGTAAGTCATGGAGGGCACCGCCATCCACTACAGGATAAACTTGTATGAAAAAAAACAGTTAAAAGGGACACCCTTTTTTTGTTTTTTTTTTAACCTTGAAATTAGCAAATTTATTGGTTGGTACATATTTACACTGATAAAACCCAAGCTGTATTGCAATAATTGTAAGGCAAGAAATTCTTAAGATATGTAATATTTAATCCAAAATCAAATTCCACTTCATCTGCCTCCTCTTGATAACATCGCAAAGTTAAACTAAGTACAATAAATGAAATTACACAGAAAATATGAAAGAGACCTTGTATCATCGCTTGGTAAGAAAACCAGTAATTCCTGATCATGTACCTCAAAATCTGACTTAAACAGCTGACAATAATGGACACCAGGAAGATAGTAAGCACAATGCAGTTTCACTGGGATACTTCTACTGTACTGTCCCTTTATTCTCCAGTCCTCAATGGCTCAAGTTTTGTGTTTAGTCACCTGCAATAAAATACTTTCCCTGAGTGGATCTACTGACTCTTTAAGCCTCTACAGTTTTTGCAAAAAAACAAAACCAAAAAACAACCAAAAACCCCACACATCTTATAGTTCACTCCTGGGCAACTGTTCTTTCTTAAACTAAGCTCAAAGAATTCTCTTTTTCAGAGTTCTGAATGGGAATCACCCAAATTTACCATAAACTCCACGTGCCTACCCCACGTCATCATATCCACAGGTAATCCTGTCATATTTGCCTATCATGTTTTGCTCCTCTCAGCTGCTAACATTTCCATTTTATCATGTGTGTGAGACATTGCTAAAAAAGAGTACTTTAAAGAGCTATTTTTCTGTGATTATTGTGGAAAAACTTATGCTCCATAATCTTACATTCTTTTGGATTGAGAGCCGAGCAGTTCCCCAGATTCAGTAACTGACTGGTAAATGTAGATTGCAGCATGATTTCTCCACACCAAAGATTCTCATACATTATTACATCTGCAAGAAAATAAAAGCAACCTTACCAACTCATGTATCAAATATACTGAAGTATATCATATTTTCTTGACTACAGAACCATCATACATACAGGTATGAAAGACAGTTTGAAAGAGATCACAATAAAGTGATTTTTTAAAATCTACCAACATCATTTACAGTAACTTACATTTTCTCAGTGCCTTGATACATTCTTCAATTAATATAAAATATACAGTAGCCTCATAGCAAGTACTCTGTAAGTGAAGTGGGTGACTCTATAGGTTAAATTATTACTGTGCAACACTTCAGAATGAGCAGTAAATTACTAAACTTACCCAGAAACACTTTTTGTATATATTGTGGTAAGAATGGCCAAGCAGAAAAGTCCAACTTATCTTCAAAATATCCACATTTGCACCTACCTATAGCCACTTAAAGAACTCTTAACATTAAGAAATAGGCATCACAAACTGTAGAAATACTCAAACAATTTGATATTGTGAAATTTTTTGCATATGGCAAAACCTAAAGGGCCAGCTGTGGTGAACTCCAGCCCTAAATTAGGTGCAATATAATTTTTATACTACCTCATTCTCTTAAGAGTTCTCTTAAAGTGAGTGTCTTGCTCACATTAGGTATTACAGACTACAAAGGATTTATCATCACAATTCTCTGTCCATCTGCTGGTTCAACAGCAGAGAATTAAAGTCTATAAATAAAATAACTAGGACATCTGGTTTATAAAAGTACTTGTACCTTTCAGAAGCAACATTCTTACAACACTGAAGGTTACAGAATTCACCTGACTAGCTATGGCACTGCTGCATTGTCAACATCTCAAGAGATGAGCAAGCATCTATGGGAGAGCTGATGTTCCATTGGCAAGATGACTGAGAATTCAACGTGATGCTGGAGCAATGCAAGAAATACAGTTTGAAATGCCCATTTAAAGTAGAACAGTATGCAACCAGTAATTTCTGTTACTATGGCTGAGCATTTTTAAGACAACATTTTAAAAGGCTAATAAAAGATATTCTTACCTGTGAGAAGTACAACATCCCCAGGGAAAACAGTGAGCGACCAAAACGCAGCACCACGCCACAGGACCACCTTTCTCTCAACTTCTGACTGGTCAATAACTACAATTGTTGCTACAGGAACTTTACATGCAGAGGTAGGTCTAGTCTTCACCTGTATTTCTTTGATATGACAAGGATGTAATACTGTGACCAAAACGTTGTACTTCTGATTTTTGCAGCAGCAATTCTTAAGGAGCGATAGCTTCTTTTGAAGTTTCTTGAACTGTGTCATCTTCTCTTGATTCACTCTCACCCCAGGGCCAGCTGGAGAAGAATTCAGTTTAGCTTTCTTTGATTTCAGCTGTCTTTTAAATGCTGAGTGAAAAATATAAGAGGAATCTTCACCCTTGCAGGCTCTTTTGGAGGAACTCTTATGAGAGCTGTCTACTTGAGAGCACAATATTCCTGAGCTCAATGGTTCAATATGAATTTCATTTACAAATTGCTCAGCATGAACATGAAGTTCTTGAGGCTTCTTTGTATTTTCCTGAGCCTTTTCTTCTTGCTTTGTAAGTTCAAAGGAAACATTTTCCCCATCATACTCAGAATCAAAAAGTTCAAGGGAACTTGTATACTCTTCCTTATACTCATTTTCAGCCACATTAAGACATGCTACATCGGAATCAAATTCCAAGCAATCATATTGCCTTTTTTCAGTTTTTTTGCCTGCTTTTGTTAGTTTTATGGTTCTTTTCTGCATCTCATTCTGATTCTGTGCAACAACAGCCATCTGACTTGAAGTCATTATACTGAGAAATTCAGTAGCTGTTGACACTGCAAAGTCTGAACAATCACTTGGTTTTCCTCTTGGTTTTGAGTCTTGATTTTGGGGGAAAAACATATCCAGGTATTGATTTAGATGTTCATGATGCTCATTTCCACAATCTGATTGAATATCTTGTCCCACAGAACTTAGATGTATGTTAATCTGCTTAGTACTGGCAACCAAGTCAGATATATCAGAGTTGTTAACTTCTGAATGACCGGCTCGTCTTTCAGCGAGGCCTAAACCACAGCCATGTGATGGTTTCTCTTGTTTAGCTGACTCTGTCAAGTTGTGTGGAAGGTGTTGATCTGCAGCCTGATTTGCATGTGTGCACCTATCTTTAGATATCTGACAATCAGAAGGAATTAAACATTCGGGTTTCTTAGGTGAGCTGCTACAGGTTGCTGGCACGGAAACAAATGATGTCAAACGTTCTTTTGCTGCCATTACTCTCTCCTGCTCAGTCTGCTGAGAGCTGTCAGCATTTACAGGAACTGCTGTGACTCCCCTGCTTTCTGCCTGAAGCCCTACATGGTCAGCAGCTTTGACTTTTTTGGGAAAAACACTATGTGTATCACATAAATAGCAGAGTTCTCTCCATTTTTCAGCGGAAGGTGCTGAACTAATTTGCTCCGACACCCCCAGTGGGTTTGGGATACTGGGTGCTCCCACAAAAATATGAATTTTAGGTCTTTTTAACATTTTTTATTGTTGTATAAGTTTGACATTAAAAGCTATGGCTTATGCAGTAATCACAACATTATATATTAGTAAAAGCCAAAAATTATATTTGGCCTTTTCTTAATTTAAGAATACCTAAAATTCAAATACTATTACATAATTTAATATTTAAAAACACCACTTTACTACCTAAAGCCTATGAAATAAAATATACAAACTTATATTAAAAAATGGAAGTTTACCATGTCAAATTTGCCTAGAAAAAAATCACTTACAGTAGGGCTCGATTTCAAATTCTGATACTTAGGCACATCTAGAAGGTGCATATTTAGTGAGGTTAAAATTCAGTTAGATTCTTGAGCAGACTTCTTTCTTTTTGGTAATTAAACAGTCAAATGTGACTTCACTATTTAGTACGTCATCTTAATTCATGTGCAATAAATGTTTGTAAGAAACTTTCACAGTATGGTTGGAAGACAGCTTCACCTCCCAGAAAATTACAATTTCAGCTAAACAAATTTGAGCTATTTAAAATTAGTTTAAAAGTTTGCTAGAAATGTAGTATTTTATATTCTGTTTTAGCATGAAAATATTGTATTGTTATTTTATGAAATGGAAGGTTTCAGGGTATTACAGGTAAATTATAATTATTTAATAACCACTAAGACATCAGTTAAACTTAAGCAGATGATTTAGAATTAGCTTTAATTCATTTAGGTAGCATCTTCCTACCCAAGTTACCAGGTTATTAAAATTCAGTTCACATAACATAGCTCAAAAGACCTTTTTTAAAAAAATTTGTGCTGTAATTTTAAAAGACTCACTACAGCTACAAGTGTTTATTAAAATGCAGACTCCTAGCTACATGTTTTGGGAATGCTGTTAATAGAAGCTGCTGCAGCAGGCAATTTGCAGAGGCAAGAAACAGAACACCAGAGAGGATGTAATCCATCTGCAAACAGAAGAGAAAAAGCATTGGAACAAATACTGCATTGAAAAATATTTAACATCTTCATTTAGAGCTTATTAAAACAGACGTTTTTCCTAACTGTCCACTAGGGGTCGATAAATCTGCATATTCCTCAAGCTCACAGTAACACGGACATAAACATCCTGAAACACCCATCTCTGGTATCTTACAGGTGTAACTGGAAAAGCAATATACAGCCACTAAAACTAGCTGTGTTGTGTCACAAGGCAAAGCAGCTACAAAACACAGTAAGTAGTATCACTCAGTTTTATGCTCACTGCAAAATGTTTTAATACTTAAAAGACTGAAGTATCCAAACTTACAAACCTACATTTAAATGTACAACTGCAGAAGGACTTTTAAAGAACAATTCCCATACTTGTGAAAAACTTAAGTTTTATAATTATAAACGTCAATATCCAAATAACCGAAAGACAGAATTTACACTTCAACAATAAAATAATGGATCAGGCAAGAAGGTAAAGACAAAGTCACAGTAAGATGAGTCCCTAGAGAAGTGTTGTTAAAACCAAGTTTTGCAGATAAAACGCTGCCGGATGTAAAAACAACTTCAGTAACAGACTCCCTATAACAAACAAAAATATGACCACTACTTCAAATGAACTTTAGAATTATAAGCTAACAGCTAAGATTGAGTAATATCTTCCATTTCTAAATTTGTAAGTCTACTAGTACCTTTTTTATTTTTTTTTACACCTCAGTTACAGCCATTGCAGACAATTAGCTTTCTTAATTAGGCATTCTGTAGTATAACAATACAAACATCTCTTAATAAGGAAGCTCAAGTGAATAAATGATTTGCATGAAATTAAAATATTTCTTCCACATGCAGCTGTAGTACAGGATGTAGAAGAGCAGAATTTTAAGAGAAGTTCATGCCATTTCTGAAGAGTTTGTGTATCACACAGAGGCTCATGAAACACTCATTTCCACACTGGGGTTTGGTACAGCAAGCAGCTCTTTCACTTGCATCTTTACCTTCTTCTACATGGGCTAAATATTGACCTGCCAAAGGTACAAAATACTGTCTTATTGTAGATTTCAGAGGCTTTTGCTAATTCTGCATATAATTGCTAAATAGATGAGACAAGTGGAACAGCATGTTTAGAGGCAAGTTGTAAGGCCTTTCAGAGATTTTGTATTCATAGAAAAGTTGCTGCTTAAGATGACTTAGCATAAGGTACTTGAAATTAAAATTAAAACAACCAACCAACCCCAAACAACTGTCAATTGTTCTAGGCAACTTCATTTAAATATAAGACAAGGCTTCACATACTGTACCAGAGCAAATTCTTGTACTTTACAGCTTAAAACTAGAACAGTAAAAAAGTAAAGCTTTTAGATAACTATGTATTTCATAGACTAAACATACCATTTTAAACTTATTTATACTGAACCTCAAGTATTAAGATCCTAGAAAAGCAGATATATTTCACTACTTCCAGAGATACCCTGTATCATATTTTAAATGTATTTATCCTTTAAACAGTATTGGACAAGGAATTAAACCAGTTAACAGCTGAAGGAAAAATAACACTAAGAATCATATTCAAGCATAGGGTTTTTTTGTTTGCAATTCTGCCTACTCCCTATACTAAAACCACAGTAATTACCTCCAGTTTTAATTTCAAAGATCTTCTATATTATTTCTAATTAAAAGCTTCACCAATTACCAAAACAACATGTAGATCAAAATGCATCCCAGTAGCCTCCAACATTCTTCTCAGTATATATACATATACACATAAAATATTTATGCAGAGTTGAATTAAAGCTGTTATCTTGACATACTGGTGGTTTTCATAAATTCTATTTTTGATAGTTATTTTTATCCTTGAGATTCAACTGAATGAGTTCTTCTTACACTAGGATAAGATGCTTGTGGCCAACCAAGAGGTTTTAGCTTAAGAGAAAAAATAAATGGGAAGATAACAATTACAGCAGAATTATAACTTTCATTTAACTTAATAACTTTCATTTGTTGGATTAATTAATGGATTTAATTAATGGATTAATTAGTTTTAAGAACTTTTGTTTGCACTGCAATATTGAATAGTATATGTGTGAGGACTATAATACAGCGAAAAAATAATAACATAGATCTTTGGTTAAGGAAGTAAGGGTACATTTCAGCATAAGTCAATTAGTAAAGGAACAGACTATTAAAAAGAAAGGAACAAATAACTGGAAGGTTTATGAAGATGAGGTTAGAAAAAGGGCAGGTTGTATTCCATGTAAGGTTGTATTCAATGTAAGCCACTCTTGGGTCAGAACTGCATAGAACACACCTCACCACCCCTTATCTTCTATGCAGGGAAACTACCAACTTGGCACTAATTGAGATATTATAAACAGAAGACAACTACTGTGCTCCTTCCAGCTTTTACCCTTGATGATTTAATTTTATAGACCTAGAAGACCTTGGCGCAGACTGACAGCATACTCTAAAAAAAAAAAAAAAATTCAATCCTCTCAATCCTCTTGCAGCTGCAGTATTTTGGACTCAAGTTACAGTAGGCATGACTTCACCAAATATATTTCAAAAATTTCTGCATTTTCTTCCAAAATAAGTAATCTTCTTACATTTATATTTATAAATACACATTATAATTTTTGACTAATATTAAATGAGTACTTTGAAAATACTTTTTTTAGATAAGGACTTGCATATTTGCTTTTCTAAGTACATCTTATAACTAGGCAGCATTGGCATAACAAAAAATGTATGAATAAGAAATGGTCACTTATTTACTACAGAACTAAAACCACGCCAATCAGAAAAATATCTGAGTTAGTGATAACAAAAACTACAGTGCCAAGGTCTACCACTGTATATATAAAAGGACAGTTTATGCCATTAAGTTGCTTAATGAGGTTGGCTATGCCAACTTCTAGTACAAAAATGAGCTTACTAAATATGTGATTCTCTATACAGATGTGTTCTGAAAAAAATACCTGGTATATAAGAACATGTCTGAAACAGTACTGCACATAAAACATGTGAAAACAGAATAAGAGCAGTAATTAAGATGCTAACAATATTTACTAGGAAAACACTTTTCAAAACAAGAGTAACTTCTATACATTGGTAAACTTCCAGTTATACAATATTTGACCAGCCTCTGATTTTAACTATCATTTCTTTTTTTGTTTTTGCCATGCTTAAAGATTAATAAGCTACATATGGCATCAGAATGTTTTCCTTAACTTTGCAGTTCCATAACTTCTCTAAGCTTAGGATTTGCTTTCCTGATTTATCTTTTGCAGTCAGTGAAGGTGGCAGAGCCCTGGCACAGGCTGCCCAGTGAGGTTGTGGAGTCTCTTTCTCCAGAGACTTCCAAACTCACCTGGATGCATTCCTGGGTGACTTACACTAAGTGATCCTGCTTTAGCAGGGGGGTTGGACTTCCAACCCCTACCAGTCTGTGATTGCATCAAAGCAATTAAATCTTTGTTATTTAAAAAAATTATGCAACTAAAAATATAACTTATATTTTCAAACCCTAAATTTTACATTTTTCTTAAGATACTGAGCATTTAGGATTTGTAAACGACCTCTGCCTATTACCTGTTCCACCAAATGAATCCACTATCAAATTACCTAGTTTGGTAATTCTTGAGTGATTTTTTTTAGGTCAAAGACACCAGGAACCATCAGTCCTTATAATTATGTAAGTGTGTAAATAAGAAAAAACCCCTACAGTTTGGGTAAAGTCTCTGGATGTAAAATTGTTTAAAGAATCTTTGCTATGCTTCTTTAGAACAGTATTATTACTCAATGAGCTTGCTAGGGAAGTTATGAGGCTTGTTTTAAAGAGAAAGTCAGAAAGAACAATTCTTACCATAGAGTAAGAGACAAAAAATGAGCAAAAAACCTATTGACTGTATCCGCAAAATGCCATTACCACACAAAAAAAAAAATATCCATACATCATCTGTGGGTAGGCAGGGGGTTAACTACACCAAAGATAACAGGAGCTAAAGCTCATGAAGCTATAACTTAAAGTTGAATGCACACATCCATTATACCTGTTAATTATTACACCATTTCTTAATTTGTGGAAAGGTGCTCCATTCATAACAGCCAATGAAAGCCTTGCTTTTTATCTCTGAAATGGTCAGAGTCTGATTGATGGGTCAATGATCTATTAAAAACCAGTAACTACATCAGCAAGTTTTACATTTGTGAGACTGCAACTCAAGTTTAATATACCTATTACAAGAAATACATTATGACACATAATGTATTTCCACAACCTAAATAGTAAAACAGGAAACCAAAATTTAAAGAGTTTTAAAATTAACTATGTCATTACTAGTTTGATAATCTGTAGTGATTTGCTATGCATAAGATAAAATTAAAATAGCTTAAAAAAAATCCTTTTCCAATAGTTAAATACTCCAGGAATATTGTGTGATGCTACAAAGATCGCCTTAAACTACCCTAAAAATTCCTTATAAATGTTCATGAATTTTATTCCATATTTTACTTTCATTAATAGTAGTCACTCACCATGACAGCCACTTAAGCCTTGGACCAAGGTAATTCAAAGGAGGTGACACAGCTTCAGCTTCCTATCACTGCTGAGTATTAATGGCAGTCAGATGCCTAAATCCATGGTTTTAAAAATAATATCCAAATAGAGTTTCATCAAGTTTTTACTTAAGCCCTATAGACTGAAAATAAAGCACACATATTCTACCTCTGGGAAAGAGTTTCCTTAGGTCTGTTACACACTGAAGCTTCAACCTATAATAAAATTACAGAAATTACAGCAGTACATCAGAAGACAAAAAGTTGGAACAAAATATCAACTTCTTTTCCCCTTAGGAATGCTCATACACTACCAACACTGAAGGCTTTTTGGGTAAAACCACTTTTTTTTTTTTCAACTTGCAGCTTTGCTTTGGAACAGCTTCATGAGAAGCATCCTAACCTGTAAGCAGTTAACTTGATTCCTGCAATATGCAAAGGCAAGTATTTCATCCTGTACCTGCTGAAAAGCTGGCAACGTGTGTAACAGATGCATAAAGCTGAATTCTTTAAATTCTAAATTAACTTTTACTGCTTCAAGTTAAACTTCTTCATTTGCAAGCTTGATTTTACACTTCTCCAATCTATAGTATAAACAAAATTACCGTTTCACTGACCTTCCAGAAGAAGAAACTGAATTATTAATAGCCACCTTCAGAATATTTACTTTCAGTTCAGTTCAAGCTGTAGAGTAGTTTGGTTGGAGTGTTTTATGACAGCACATCCCATATGATGAGTAGAAAACCTTCCATGACTATTACCAATCAAAGGAACTACAGAACTGAATTCCAGATGCAGAATTCTGATTACATCACAGGAAACACTTCTGGCACTTTTAGCATGCTGCCAAATATTCCTCTAAATTTAATCTTTTCTTTTTAAAAGCCAGGTACTGTTTCTTCAGTTGAAAAACTTCAGTTTGAAAAACTGAAGAAACAGCAGGCAGCATACTAATAGTTTCATACACTTAGAATGTGAAACAACTCCAGGATAAAGTGATGAACACATTACATGTTTGCTTGTAACTTGTGCAAAAAAAGAGAGGGATGATCTTTATGCCAACAACTCACGCTGGCACTGTTGGTAAATCACTACAGGTGCAGTTGCTGCTATCTACCAATTCAGTAACAAGCTTGGTCCAAAGATATATATACACTAAGAGGAACAGAAAATAAAAACTGCCAAAAGAAATAAAGCTAAATATCTGTTAGATTAAGCAATTTTATACTGTGCATAAGAGCAAAGGATGCATCATATGAACTTAAACGAAGATTATACCTGTAAGCAAATGGCAGCTGAAGGAGATTGAAGTGGATTGCTTTAGAATAGGCCAGGGTGACCTAACAAAAAGTCAAGAGAACACAGGAGAACAGACATGCACGTATGGGCAATTGGTGAAGTGGATTGGGTAGGTAATAACATTTTTGCCACCTTTGCTTGATGATAGCAACAGATCACCAAATATCTAAATTTTAATACAAGGTTTCAGGCAAAGCCTATAGGGCTATCTATAACTGATCTGTTTAACCAAAAGTCATTTTACTCCAGGATGGCTGTTTGGTTCATATAATTATGTAACATTTCTGGAATACTGTGCATAGAGGCAGCTGTTGACCAGAAAAAGTGGTACAGCAAGGATCCTGCTATGAAAATCACAAGCCTTTATTTGCCTATAGCAGTACCTCTAAAAATTTGTGGCAGGTTACCCCTAAATGCTATCTGAATATAGATTGACCATAAAGTAATTTCTTTTAGTAGTTATTTAATATCTTATTAAACAGCAGCAAAACTAATTCATTTAGTATTTAGTTCTTGTCACTGTCTATTACCTGAGGACTACAATACTATTTTGCCTCAAGACCCATACAGCTGGTTTACAAACACACAAAAGCTGCTGGTTTATCACTATGTAGTGCCAAATTCATGTATCCTTTTTCCTGAGCATCTACTCAGCAGCTTTATCAACCATTTTACTTTAAAAGGATTACTTTTTGATAGAAATGATGTAAAATTCTGAACATTTATAATACATTTTCAATTCAGCTGCTGAGATGGTCTTCATTGTGTTTGAAAATTAAAGGCAGTAAGCTTCTGTGATTAACCTGATAAATCTTTCCTCGCTGCCTTTGTGCCCTGTGAGACTGCCTTAAGTAAAAGCTATTTATTGATTTTTTGTTCTGCAATACATAAAAACACATAATTAAGGACACATGAATACACAGTGGCTGTTACAAACAAAAGAAGTTAAAAGTTCTGAAGAACAGCAACCTTTTGAGTAGAAAGACAAAGGTAAAAGGTCAAAGATACACAAAAGTGCTGTGCATGTTTTGTTGAAGAACACTCATCCCCCAAGACCTTATTTCAGAGTACCATGTGATCAACTAAACTTCTGTATCTTCTGTTGGGAAAGACATTCTTATGGGTATTTCCACATCTTAAAACCAAAAACCAACAACCAAAACTAAAACAAAATACCTCCCCCCCCCAGTATTAGAATGACATCATAATGACTTTTTTTAATAACAAAAAAGGCTAAGTTCGCATAAAATTTAAAAATTCTTATATGGTGAGGTTAATAAAATACAGGACCTAAACCAAAAGCTCAAAGAAAGATGATTGGAATATCCCTATTTCCATCAGATAAACTATCTGCAGATTTGATTGGAAGATTAAAAAAAAAAAATTACAATAAAAAAAAAAAAAAAAAAAAAAAAAATCAAGATATCAGACTAGCATTGCCTTTTATTTTCTTCTTTAAAGACTCTTTTGTTTTCTTGAGCTGAATTTTTTGACCAATCAGGAAAACAGAACTTGTCTAAACTAAGCAACAATTATCTGAGCGTTGATTGAGTGAATTTCAGTAAAATTTATTTCCAGAACAGCAAATAAACTTTCAGCTTGACTTAGTAATATAAATGCCAGAATATGACTATGATATTGTGCAACAGGCTTCATAATACTTAAAAAGTACATCTTCCTGTACAAATCCAGTGTCTTACTCAAAGAAAAAAATAGGTGCAAGTCAAGTGAGCTAGAATTTCACATTATGAAAGTGATTGGAATCCATCTTCCACAACTATTATATACAACACTGGAATTAACTGGTTATAGCACACAGCCATAATCAAAGGCTGCTCTCTCAATTCCAGCTGCTGGAGTGGCTTGGGGAAGAGAATTTAATACCCAATATTGTGCAGGGCTTCCATGCTACTGCAGAAAAAAACCCACACAGCTATCACTATTATTTTCTCATCTTCAATAAAGCTTCACTCAAAACCAATGAAGCTTTATAACAAATAACTGGATGTTGACTGCACATTCATAGACAACAATAGGGTATCATCAGTGTTTTAGAGAGCAGCTGTAGGTAAGACTGTGCTTTTGCTTTTGTACTGTGGGAGACACGGTGTTAAAAAAGCATTCAGAAGTTCACTCAAGTGGGATAAATCAGTAATCTACCAGTGTTAATAAAATGCCTTTCACTCTCCACCACAAATGGATATGTTAGCAGTAGACTACAGCAAAAGACATGCTTCCTCTTGTATTTAAGGCAAGCAGGGTATTTTTTTTCATTTGTCAGCATCACTAAACAATTCTAGTTAGATGTCTGTTAACTAAAAACAACCAGCTACCTGCTCAAAGAAGTCACACTAGGAGCACACAAGTCATCACTAGATCAAAGCATACTCCAAGGCTGTGCAAAACTAGAAAATACAAAATCACCTCTAGAAGAAACCAGATGGCATATGAGCCCACAAGACCTCTTTAGACCAATAACTCAATCAGCAGTTCATTTATCTCCTCACTGTTTATGCAGGATCTCTCCAGAAGAGCAAATATTTAACCTTCTTAACAGAAACAAGAGCAAGTATTTTCTGACAGGACTGAACCCATGGCACCAGACCTCTTCTATTTTTTAACACCCTGAGCCACATTCTCACTTGTTTCTGTAGTATTCAACTACATCCTTCATGTGGTATCATCACCATATTTTTGTGAGGTTCATAGTAACTGGTGACAAAATAAATAGCTGATATAATAAATAGTTAATTTCCCCAATACCTTCAAATCTCATAGAGATGAAATCCAGCTTCACAGGAAAATTTCTAGAAATCTGTAGTCTCAAATGGAAAGTTCGTAAAAAGTGCTTATGATGTAATAATTTTATTTTAAACAAAACCATTGACAGATGTTGACTACATGACAGTGCTGACTTTTATATCCAAAACCCTCGTAGTTCTGTTCTTGAAAATGTGAAGAAATTTCAAGGTTATTTTAGAATGTTCCTATTGCACACACCCCACAAACTGCCCAAGAGTACACTTCAGCCTTAAGGACTGAAAAAGATACACTGGTCTATCCAGAAGTTGAGAGGTTTAAGATTTTTTCAGAGATAAAGCTTCCTTAAGAAAATATAACCTTCAGACTTGAGCCAAGCTGGCTCTGTACAATAGTGAATAGGACTGCAAAGACCACAGATGGCTCACTGCACACACTTGCTCCTTATTGTGGCTACAGGAGCAACACACTCAGCAATGTCTTTAGAACTGTCTGAATGTCAACCAAGCAAATGCTCTTTCACAGGTATTATGGCTAAGGAGCCAAGCTGTTTATTTAGTAAAGCACTATTATTAAGTATCAAATTCCAGAGTATTTTAAATTAGCAAAAACTTCAGTGAAACTCATGGCAACAGAAAGAAATTTTTTAAGTCCTTAAATATTTACCTAGCAAAAAGTTAAGATATGATACATAAAGGATATTAGCACTAGCTTTTTAATATATAAGCCTTTACATTTCAACGGTTTAGACAGATGCAAACTGGTTAAGCTTTAACAGAGAATAGGTGACACTGAGTAACTACCAACACAGCTGACTCAAAGGTACCTTCTAGATGCCTTTTCCCATTTCAAAGATGTAAATTTTCTTAGACTTTAAAACAGCAATGTGCTTAGACTAATTATTCAGGATAGTTAGATTGATTATACTTCCAAAAATTGTAGATCAATTTCTATCCAACTATGCCCATAAAAATGAAATAATCACAATTGTACAAAACCTGTGAATAAAATGCTTGAAAGATTGATTTATATGGCCTGTACATATATCTACTTTTTTCCATGATAATGGAAAAGCAAAATTGAAAAAACCCAAGTATGATGTTACAAGACATCTTGGGCTTCCCTTGACCTGTTGCAAGTCATGGAACATAGCAGAACTCATGATAAAAACCTTCCAGTACTTTTTTTCTCAGTAAAGATTCATAATTTTCCTCACTGTTTTTATACTTGACACAATACCTCAATTATTTACTGTACCATGCCAACATGACTATTGCTGTGTACCTTCACTCAGTTGCCTTTAATTCAATAACTTTTGCACACTATTTTATCACTACGAAGTCCTCATTTTGGAGGAATATTACACTAAGTGGTTGAGACCAGCCCTATCTGCCTGACTCAAAGCTAAACTGAAAAGTCTTCAAGATCATTTAAGATTTGTTTCCCCCTCACCACTTTAATACCTGGGATTTATCTGCCCACCCTAATTCTTCCATCACCTGCTTTGGAAGAACATCCAGCCAAGCATATACAGACTTAATGTGTTCACATCCACCAGCAACTCACTTAAAGGGAAGCCCCTTTCATCAGAAAGAAGCTGGTACTCTAGATGACCAATATCAACACCAAACTATGTTGACAAAACCAACATCACAAAAATGAATGAACCATGAAATTCTAAGCTGTGTAACATTCAAAGCTCCTGAAATATGAAGAGTTAAGGATGGAAACTAAAGAGGCTTTTATATTTGCCCACTTGTCTTCATGCAGAAGCTGCTCCAAGCTGAAGCAGAACTCGGAATAGCTTCTGAAAATAATTCAATATAATAAGACTGGATATTTAACAAATTCTTATCATAGTTTACTTAATACTTTGTGTGCTGAACTGTAATACTGTTTGCAAACGCAACTTTTCCTGTCTCCCAAATATTGCAAATTCTAGACTTGATCTTTACTATAACAAAAAACATAGCTGATAGCATACACAAGGCCAATGTGTCTACTCGAGTACCACCATAATTTCTCTTCACACAACCATGCAAGATCCTAAAAGTAGCCCTGAACAGTCTTTTGTAATCTGCCCTTGTTCTATACCATCTGACATACTTCTACAGAAGAATGGTTACAGCTATGTACAGCTTGTGGTACTTCAGATTCATGTGCACACAGGTGAATTTTGCTTCCTGTAAAGACCTGAAAGAGGTACATTGGAAGTAAAATAAACTATGATCAATGAGGGAAATTAAGAAACACAGGGAATTTTTTTATCCATTCTGTATCAAGCTACTCTATGTATTTAGCTAATGATTTGAGAAACTCAAGATTTTAGTTGCTTGTGTTAGGAGCTTCCTAACACAATGTTCCACAATAGTGGAACATATTCAGCTACTGCAGTACTGCTGTGTATTTAACACAGGCAAGGAGTTAAATACACATTGGTTTTGTCCTTCCCATAAATTTCACATTAAGACCTGCTTATATGAGCTTACTTTAAAAGATTTTAAAATTAGCAGATAAAGCAGAAAACAAACAAAAAAGTGTAACATTAAATGTATCACCTATTACCTTTCTCCAGAGATTAGTAACCTTTACAACTGACCAGAGAGAAAGGAATGTGGAAAGCAGTACAGTTTGTTCTGTCTTAGCTAATGTTCTGAGTTACCAGACATCTCACTGCAAGAACTATAGTGATGTTTACTCTATATAAATAAAGCTTTATCTTGCAGCCATCTATACCATCCAAAACAATGTCAGTTTAGAAGCCATGAGTTCATAACAATGAACATTACATGAGATATGGCAACATTTCATATTAACCATTATGAAACATCAGAGTAGAAGAAAACTTCGAGAGATAAAAGTACCTAAAAACAAACTACTAAGTTATCACATTCATCAGTACAGATCAAAAAAGCAACAGAGATTCAGTTCATGGCATGAAAATCAGATGATAAAATAACTGAAGGCATATTTCCCAAAATAAAGATAGTATTCATTCATTAATTACAAGGTTGTCAGTGAAAAGTAAGAAACAAAATATTAATATGTCAACTGAAAGTTTTTCTCAACAGAATCCTGTATGACGTTACAATGCATTATGAACTGCAGCTGCCAACAGAAAACTGTGCAGAATATTGAATGGTCAGATCACAGTAAGAAAAAATGAGTAAGTAACGGGGCATGGATGGGAGGCTGCCCTCTTCACAAAATAAGGAACTGCAAGTACTTGATTTGATGAAGCTGGGAAGAAAAACATCTAAACAGTGCACATTTAAATAATTGATATTGTGTCCCTCATTTAAAAAAAAGCAAATATATAAGTGGGAAGAGATAACATCATGATATATGAAAGGATTAAGAACTGTGTAACCACTGTACGGTTCTTAATTCTTTTATACATTATGATATTACTTGATGCTCCTTTCTCAGTCTGGCAAACAAGCCTTACTCTATCAGATATCAAGATGTTGAAATTCTAATCCTAAATGGAAAGCAGGTGACAAGTCCCTTTACCCAGGCCTATCCCTTTAACTTAGAAAATTGAGTGTGTGGAATACAAGTATTTGCATTATAAATCTAGATAATTTTTAAGTCTGAAGCTCTGCTCCTGAAAGATCCTCTATGCAGATATCATTCTCCAAGCACCCCTAAAATGACAGGTTAGCAAGCACCTCAGATTTTCACTCAACATGTAAAAATGGGGAGTAATATCCTGCACAGCTGAGCAGTGTAAAGCCACTTGTACTGTACTGCTGTATAAAATAGTAATATTATGCAAAGTCTTCTCCTCCTCAGAGTCCAGCTTAAGACTGTAAACCTCATGCAATGAAACACCATAAAAATGTCTTGACTCAAGCTCATATTTCAAACAAAGAAGTTTCACTCTTGCAGACAACAGTGTTTCAGAAAGGAGTGAGAAAACCTCACTTGAGACCCAAAGAACAGAGTTTGACTGCTCAGATTGCTCACCTTGTATGAATCAGAATACAGCCTAGTGGGGATGGAAGCTCTTCTCATCTAAAAGTTATCCAGTTTTTCACATTACATTAGATTTCCAGTATAGTTCCTGGCTCTATGATAGACATTTGCCACCATTCTTCACACCAGTAACAGTACTCAGGACAATCTGCAAGCAGTCTAATGCCATTACCCTAAGGAAATACTTATTTTTCAAGAACTAGAGCAGTGCTATTAGAAGAAAACTTGTCTCTGACCTTCAGGATTAGGAGTGCTTTACAAGCATTGATGCCATACGGAGTATGATCTTGACTGATTACCCTGCTGTAGGGATGAAAGTCTGAGAAGTTAGAGCTCTGCCCACTTGGGGTTACATTGCTGCACACAGTAAGACTGGGGAACAGCTGAACTGCAATGTCTTGTACTCTCAGCAGGTCAGTTAGAAACAGCAGTCCATGCAGTTAAGTAATTGACAAAGTCACCTTGGTCCACCTCATCTCTAGATTTAATATTCTCTTATGATTTAGGATAGGAAAACAAAACAGAAAAAGTCAAGTACAGACAAAGCTCAAGAAATTATATTGTTTTAAAGAAGGTGATCTGACACTCTCAGCAAAAAGGCACAATCATACCTACTCTGGCAAACTCCCAAAGGACTCATGCCAGTTTCAGTATCTATTTCCTTTGTTTAGTTATTTTACCTTACTTGACATTTTAGAAATTTTTATAACCAAATATAGTCACAGGTCCAGTTTTGCTACCTCTCACCTGTTATCATCTAATTTGCTGGATGAGTACTTGCTGAAAGACTGATTTTTTTTCAGACGCATTAACTACATCATGTGAAAATAACCAAAATAAAATCTGCAGGAAAAAAACATAGGTAATGAATTTGATGACCATTCCTGCTATGCAAACTGAAACACTGAAGTAGCTTATGGTGGCATCTACAGATAGTATTTGTTATTCCAAGAAAACTTCTGTTTGTTCAATTTCTCTAATGCTAATTTCTATGGATTCTTTTAATCCAACAGAATTTGAAAATTCCTACTTAATTTATACCTTTCATTATTCTTCAACATAAAATGAACAAGCTACAGTTCCATTTAGAGCTCACCATTTCTGTTCCTAACAAGGAAAGAAGTGAGTAAATTTAATGTACTCTGATAAAGGATTAACTTTCAAAACAAGTATTTATCACTTAGAAGACAAGACTGTCCTGTATTTCTTGAGAAAACCAAGTTTGACAGGAAATAAAAACTATCACTTTATTAGAAAAACAAATTCCATTAGTTTCTCATCAAGAATCAACACTGTTCCTGCTATGCAATTTCTGGCCTATCTTTATTCAGATATGAGAGCCATACATAAATAATGGATGTTTTGCATAACCAGCTCAGTTCCAAAAAGCAATTAATGTAGTTGTTGTCCTCCTCATTCCTTTAAGAGACAGGGAATAAGTTATCTGTGACTTTTTGTGGGTTTTTTTTTTCCTCGTTTGTTTGCTGCTTTGTTTTTAATGGAAACTGAAGATAGGAAAGATTTAAGCAAATTACTTTAGGTCACACAGTAAGATGACTCAAGTGGAGAACTCACTTGGCGTCAATCTTTCATACTCATACTTTAGGCACTGCACTACCATTCCCCAACATACAATCCTTGACCTTTTTGATAAGTTAAAAAACTATACTTTTCATCAACTTTTCAGCGTGTCCATTTTGATTTTAACATCCAGCATCTCTGGTCATCCCATTTCTGTATCTAAAACCTTCTCTCCTCCTGCAAAGATTTATTGTCCTCTTTCATCAAATGCTTTTATTTCTTACTGGAAAAAAAGGTGTTAACAGTACAATGTTTTGCCAAATAAGGTATCTTTTTTCTTTTCGTTACCAGGCCCATTAATTTTTTTGTCTTAAAATAACCTTCACTGAATTAGCATGTCATAAACAAGAATAAATTAAACCTGAAACTAAATAACAGCAATGAACTTGCACTGCAGGTATGGGTTCACTGGTAGGTGAGGCGTAAAGTATACAGAGGGAACAGAACAGTGAAGGAGACTGTCTTCTTTTTCCTTCTTTCTCCTCTATTACCTTCATGAGGTACTTCTCACGTGAGGAAGAAGGTAATGCTCTATGTACATAGCCTAATGTTACATTTAGTTATATAACCACTGCATCATTGATGTAGACCATAAACCTGCAGTGAAGCTATAGCACACACTGTTTGAGAAAAGTTCATCTCTAGTGATACCTGCGAATAATCTAAAAGCATCTGTTTAGATTGCCAGGTAGCTTTTCTTTATCAAGGGCAAACACTGTCTTATCTGAGAAACTGGTAAGACGAAACAAAAGGAATCAAGATAAGCTTTTAGAAATTCCATTATTTTCAGTCATTTAGTCAGATGACAGCAATTCAATACTCCTTCTGATATCAGAAAATCTACTCCCAATGATGTGCAGAGGCTCTACTTTAGCTGTATTTCAGAATAAACCTACCTTCAGCCCACTGAATTTGAAAGGAAAAACAAATGATAAAGTAGAAATGATAAATGACAAATGTCCTGGTTTGGGCCAGGATAAAGGTGATTTTCTGTCCTGTACTTTTGCTTTCAGCTAAGTCTCTTGTAAGTAGCTGCACTTGCTGAAATTAACAGCAAGTTTCTCAGACTGTGTCTGCTTCTAGGACTGATAACACTCAATGTTTATAGTTACAGCCAGAGACTGGTGTGCAGAGACAAGGACACTGCTCAGTTCTGAGGAACATTTTACCCTCCAGAAGGAGTAAAGAGGTCCCACCTGAAACCCTCCTTTGGGGAAGAATGGACAAGACAGGTGCCAGAATTGACCAAACAGAGTATTCCATCCCATACACCTCATACTCAGTATAAATTTGAGGGATCACAAGGGTCAAATCCCTTCCTGCTTCCCCTTCTTTGCCTGTCCCTGTTTGCTTTGGCATCCTGGAAGGATTCCACCCGCTCCTCTGCCAGTGCTCCTGATCCATGCCAGCCTGAATCTGTGTGTTCCTGCCTCCAGCTCCAAATTGCTGACCCCAGGAGTCCAGCCTGGACTTTCCCAGGGCTGCCCTGGAGCCTCAGTGGTGACGTGAGAGTTACTGGGGGAAAAGGGGAGAGGAACATGGTATCAATTTTCCTGTATATTTGTATATATCTAGTAATTTTTCCTATTTATCATTACTGTTTCATTAAAGTTGTGTAGTTTAGTTTCCAACCCAGAAGTCTCTCTCTCTTATTCTCTCTTCTTTCTTTATCAGGGAGGAGAGGGGGATTAATAGAGAGAATCAGTTATTCGGTTTAATTGCCGGGCCAGTGTTAAACCCTGACAAACAGACAGGTTAGACATTATCTTGCCAAATCTGACAAGATTAGACAAGGAATAAAAATCAAGAACAACTTACCACAGCACAAAATCTTCATCTCATTAATGGAAAGAAATGTTTATCTCAATCAGATTCTATGGCAGTGCTGAAGGCTTATGGCAGCAATTTGAAACTATTCTGACATCAACTGCCAGTATCCCTTGGATGCTCCTCACAGCTCTAGGTACATCCCACCTATCCTTAAAATGTCCACTGCTCCCACAACAGCACCAAGTAACAATTATGCCTCCAGAAGATATTGTAGGACACAGATTTTGTCTGTGCAGGTTTTGCCACAACTCAATAAGCTGGCACTTATGTCTGCCACTGCTGGCTATATGCATTTAACATAACTGCCATATGGGCACCTAAACACCATATTAACCATGTGGTTATATTGAACTCCAGCATTTTCACAGAAGGACATTATTAATAAAGTAATTTAACAAGAAGACACAAAAAAGGACTGGAAAGATATTAACTTTTTAAAAAATACAGAAAAATGTTCAAAAGTGCTCATGACAGGGCAATTTTATTAAATTAAAAAAATTCTAACCTATCTTCCCATTCTGAGATTCCTCTGGATTGAGCTATATAAGTCACTTTTACACTGAATACCTACATGCAGTGGGCATCATAAACAATCTTGTGATCTGTAAAAGATATTCAGCATCCAGCGTAACCACTGGTTTTATTTTTTTAGGATATTGATAATGTATTGAAAAACACCAGTGAATGTACCTCCTGGACTTTTTGGATGAACATTGTACAAAAAAACCTTGGGAGGCAATTCTTAATTCTTTGTACTTCGGCTTCATCCATAAGCTTCTTTTACAAAGGATAAAGCACTCACACTTATTTTAACAATATGGTTTTCTATAACCAGTCTTTCAAAGTGAAAGAGGATAAAATTGATTTTGTTAACAGAAGTGCAAACAAAAGCACTACAGAAGACTAGTTTTCTCTAGGTAGTAAGAGCTTTAATGTTTGTTATTTAAACAATACCCAGTTTATGTCAACAACTTCTGATTGTCAATTGAGTATTAAAGCAAGAAAAAACTCGTTTGCAGTCCCTGATGCTGTAATTCCAGGCTGTTAAAATCTTGGGCATGATTTTCAGTCAGACAGCCAAGGCCATCAAGATTCACAAAAACCATTAGTTTCAATTCCAAATGCTACTGTCAAACAATTCTTAGTTCACTCCTGGCAAATCATGCTTTCTATTATCTGCCATTTGCTGTGTTGACTAAAATAGACAACAGTTCTCTACAAAATAGCAAAATTTTCAGGAAATAAACTGACTCATGCTTTTTCTTTCCCTCCTAAGCCTATTGAAGGGAACAAAGCTCACATGCTCACAGTGCATCTGTGAAGGTTTTTATGCCTGTACAGTTGTCAGCTTTCCCATTACTAGTTTTTCCACACATTTAACAGCTAGATGAGCATCTCAAATATACTGGGTTGGTATGTGTATCATCACCTCTTTTTTTTTTTTTTAAACTAGAAACGAGGAAAAACCAAGCCAAATCTAAAGATTATTCCACAAAGACAAGCCAGCTACTTTAACAGACTTCCAGGATATCCTGGTACAGGACCTGATAATGGAAATGCAAAAGCCTCTATCACTTCACAAAGGGCCATGCTGACTGAAGGAGCACTGAAATGAGATAAACTTGTTATCAACATCATAAAGCTTCAGATCAGATCTACAGCCTCCAACAAAGTTGGTTTATCCTACCAATCTGAAAACCAAAAGTAGCATTACAGGAAAAACTGTGTTATAAAAAGCATATTATATATTTCTCAGTTGTATTATCTGGCAATGCTTATTAGTAATATATTAGCAATAACAATATCAAAACATGGCATAGAAAATTTTTGTGTATCTATAGACTCTCTAAACAAGAGATGAGGACATTATCTCCTGCATACATGGAGAGCTTTTTATATCTCTTCTGTCATAGAGCTGAAGTAGCCACTTGGCAACCTCAGTCATCATGCACAGCAATAATACAAACAGATGGAGACAATCCTTAAAGCCAATAAGCATAAGTACCACTACTTTTCATGGCAACCAAAACAGTATTTACCCATGAGGGAGTTATCAGATTTTATTCAATGTTTTCTGACCTCTGCAGCAGACTTAACATTTTAAAAGCTCAGGAAACTGCTCTCTTGACACTTGCTCTGAAATGTTGGTCTATCAACCCACTTACTGATGCCTTTCAAGTACTTTTCATGGAGAGAATTAGGCACACCTGTCAAATTTACATCCTGGAAAACAGCCTAATAATGTTATTGCCAGAACTGTGAAATAAGAATAGCTTGATTAGAAGTTTTGGAAAAGTAACAAAAACCTATGACTGTTTCAATAATAAATTTAAATATTATTTGGTCAGCTACTGATTGTTTTTGTAGCAATGCCACAAGTAGTTTATATAAAAAGATTCATTTTATATAAGAAGTCTAGTATTTTCTAGAAAAAGTTCCTGCTAGACTAAACCTACCAACTTCTTACTTTATTTATACAATTATGAATTTTGCTCCTTACATTTACAGTGCTATAGAGAAGCAAAAGAGTTACTATTTACATACGAATGGGATGTTACCAGCTTATACTTGAATTTAGGAATAATGAAGATACTTAACTTTGACACTAAATAATAGCTAATGTTAAATAATCAGACCACTAATAATAATCATCTCACAAAATATCAGAAGCTTTATCTTATTTGATAAGATGAAGATATGATATATGATATGAGAGGTATTATTCAAATACCTCTTCTCCATCTCTGCAGCACTATATCTCCTATCAGCAGCATGCACAACTCTTAACTTCTGCAGCCTGTGTGAAGAACCACCAAATTCATGTTCTTTTCTACTGATGCCAAGGGAGCAAATAAAGCAAGGCTGCCAGTCTGCTCTCTAGCACTAGTATGGCCAAACACAGCTGAAATTATTTATAAAGGAAAGAAAATTTATCTCATAAACCTCAGCTAAGGGCTTCATCGATCTTTGGAAGAACATTAAATTCAGCTGGGTCCCATTTAGTCTTCAAACCAATATAAGCATTGATGCCTTATGCTGCCAGTGAACCAGGTTTTCATCAGCTTTAGTCACTAATTGGTTGCAAAATGATGACTGAAATCAAGATTTCTAGTCAAAAATTTGTTTTGTAAAAGTGCTTATACAGACAGGTCACAAATTAAACAAATATTCTGGGATTCATTTAATTCATGTGTTGCCTGTAATAGCATCCTATGGAGCCAGCCTTTTAATGACACTGAAATGACAGCTGTTCCACACTTCTCATTTCAATCCTGTAATATCATGTACTGGCTTGGCATAAACAGAGAAGAACAGGGAAGCATAATGAATAAAAGCTTGTAAGCTTTTCTTTTTTTTTTTTTTTTTTTTTTTTTTGGTTGGTTGGTTGGTTGGTTTGTTTTATAACTTCTGTTGAAATGAGGAAGGGAAACACAGTTGCTCATATAGGCAATGAAAAGGGGAACAAGAATTTGCTTCAACTTTTATTATAGTATTCTAAATTATCCCACTGGGGTAGAACTTCAGTTTTACAACGTGTCATGTTATTTATAGAAACACTAAGAAAAAATGTCTTTATTTCAAAGTGTTATCAATATTTGGACTTCATTTCCATCAATTCTTTAAACAAAGGGTAAGTGGTCAGTGGCTTCTTGCAATATGGCTAACAGCTTAAAATGAAGTTTGCTGTAATTCCATTTGCAGAGGATTTCCAAAGCTGTTTCTCTTCCCAGAAGAAATTTGGTTTACCACAGAAATAAACTAGTTCTCTGTTCCCTGCATGGAACAGCCCTCCTCCTGAGCATGCTGTCTAATGAATGTTCAGACTCTCAAGCCTCTGAACTGGAGGCAATCCCAGGGTTACCCTGGATTCAAGGGACTTAGCTAGACAAGGGACAGAGTTATTCAAAGCCCTCCCAGGACCCCTAATTTCCAGCTTCTTTGCTCTCTCTGACCTACTTTGGTGAGCTGGTAAGGAGACTAGGATGGCAAACACAGAATAGTTATCCTAGCTTGTGACAGAATCCAGTATCAGCACATCCTAGAAACAATTTAGCCAAAGTGACATATTTTCATAGAGAACAGTAAACTGAACCTAACTTTTCAATCAAAATTCAATCAAGCAGAGTGGTTCTCTTGCCTCCACCAGGGGTTTGAAGCAATCAAAAAAATGGTAGGGGTCTGCTGAGGTCAGTGAAGTACCTGTAAAATGTACACATGATTTAATTAATAAAAGGAGCCAAAATTTCTAGCTATTTTTCATTTACAGCACATAGAGACTAAGAAATTTAACACACTGGTTTAGTTATTCTTAGCATTCAGCACAGAATTTGCTAAATATTTTGCAAAGCTCCAGTCTTGTTTTGAAAAGAAGGCAGCTATGGTGCTGCCATTACTCCAAGCACAGCTGTGTAACTGAATCCATGGAGAGATTCACTTTGTTCTCACACCATCACATCCCATGATCAGTCTCAAATATATTCACACATGTGTACTGCAAACAGCCTGATATTGCAAGGAGCCAATAATTCACTAAAGCTCACGAATTAGAGATGCTACAGCTGAAGGCAGGATAGAAGGCAAGCAGGTTAGCCACTTTATTTTGAGCTAAATCTGCACATTTGAGCAAACCAATAACCACATTTCATTCAACCTTTATATCGGTGAGACACTATTCTAAGTCATCTACAGAAGCAGGTGAAAATAATTAACTGATAAGGAGTAACTGCTATAATATCTTTCCTTACGTTCTTTCCTACACATCTATGAAAGAACTTCAGCAGAAGTTTAACTCTGGCTAATGAGAACTTGGGAGATGATGGAAATGAAGTAGCAGCTCAAAACTAATACAACAGTACAATCCATGAACTAAAAACAAACACAATAGAATAAGTTATCTGTGAACTACCTACAGTATGAACAGAAAACCACCAATCACTAAATTTGCTTCTGAAGCCCTGTGGGAATATCCAAATAACCAACTGACCTAGAACGTGCTCCTTTCTTGCTTCTGTTTCCCTATCACTATCAAGGACCTTCATTCTCTAGACAATGGTTAAAACCCATCCTTATTGCAGATAAGAGGCAACTATTTACCCTATTAGTGGTCCTTATGACAACTTCTCAGAAGTTATCTTCAGAGAAACAATGCAGTATTAAGATAAAATTTGAATGCCAGTTGCCTGAAAAGCTTACGTGTATCAAAAGTGCCTGTGACTAAGCTTCCTGCTGACAAATACATGAGGAAGTCTTATTACTTCCCCACAAGCCTTGCAGGACAGCTCTTGGTCAGCGAGATCACAGTGGTTTATGAGATTCCCAGAGATAAAGAAAGGTCCTGGGTTATTCATGTCCTATGAACACTGGTATCCCAGACCAAACAGAAGAAAACCCAAACCAAACCAAAACACCCCTGTTTTCCAATTAACAACCCAGCCCCACAGAAGGTGAGCAAGTAGCTTTTTTTAAAAGGAACCTGTTAAAAACGCTGCAGTGCACGGTCTCCCCTGCCCTGAAAGCACCTTACACAGCTTAAACACAGTGTTCCTACAGACACACTCAGCAGTGTGAGCTACAACTCCCCTTAGTGGACGAAGGCCCGGTAAAAATTATTATTAATGTAACACCTGAGTAGAGAAAGCAGCTGTGCTAGCAGATGGCACAGGTTTTCTTAAGAGACTCCCTTCTAAAGGGGGTTTTCACACAAGTCCAACTACCTCTGAAGAACGCAGTACTCTCTACAGCGCTGAGGTACCTCACGCTGAGGTACTCCGAGGGGTTGGGGCTCTACCCCGCTACAGGGCAGCAAGCTGCAGCCGGGCCAGGCCGCCCCCGCCGGGCGCGCTGCAGGAGCCCTGCCCGGAGCGGAGCCGGCAGGATGCTCCCACTCGTGCTTTAGCGAACACTCCTCACCGCCGGCTTCCTCACGGCCAAGGGCGCGCCCCTGACGCGGGGCAGCGGGCGGGGGACAGGTTGGGGCGCGCTGGGGCAGCGCCCGTTAACAACCACCGGGCGGGAGACCCGGCACGGGGGCACCTGCGGCTCCGCGAGAGGAAAGGGGAGGGATCCCGGGGGGGGGGGGGAGGAGAAGCGGCGAGGCGAAGCCGCCCGTAACCTACTGACCGCAGGGACCGCCCGCGCCTTCCGTTGCTCGCACGGTGCCCGCGCAGTGCCACTGACACAGGGTGCTGCGGGCTGGGCCGGGGACGCGCAGGGCGGGCAAGGCGCATGCTCGCCACACCCCCTCCCCCTCCCGCCCGTAGCGAGAGTTCCGCGGGCCGCGCCCCCTTCCCCTCCGCGAATCCTGCCGGGGGCGGGGCGCGGGGAACGCGGAGCAGGCGCAGTGGGGAGGCGCGGCGGGTTCCGGCGCCCCACATCTGTTCCCTCCCCGCCCCCCCCGCGGCCTCCGCCCACACCCCGAGGCCGTTTAAACGCGGCGGCGGCGCCCCGCGCTCCGGGTGTCGGCAGCATCGCGGCGGTTCCGCCAACGCACCCCGCTCCTCCTGTCTGTGCGCTCAGCGGAAGCGCGGGCGGTTGCCGCCATGTACCGCTACTTGGGGGAGCTCCTGGTGTCCCGCCTGGCCGCCGGCTCGGTGCTAGCGGGTGCGGAGCCGGGCGGGCCGGCGGCGGCAGCCGGGGGTGCGGCGGTGGCGGCATGGGGCGGGGGCCGGTCTCCGCGGCGGCACTACTGCGAGGCGGCCAAGAAGGAGGACGACCCCAACTTCTTCAAGATGGTGGAGGGGTTCTTCGACCGCGGCGCCAGCATTGTGGAGGACAAGCTGGTCGAGGGGCTGCGCACCCGCGAGAGCATGGACGAACGACGCCACCGCGTTCGAGGCATCCTCCGCATCATCAAGCCCTGCAACCATGTGCTCAGCGTCTCCTTCCCCATCAAGCGCGATAACGGCGAGTGGGAGGTGATCGAGGGCTACCGGGCGCAGCATAGCCAGCACCGCACCCCCTGCAAGGGAGGTGAGAGCCGCTGCCCCCTTTTTATCTCCCCCCATTTAGGTGCTCAGGCCCCCAAGGGCTATGAGGCCGATTCGCCCTGCCCGCAGCAGCCCTGCCCTGCCCGGCAGCCGCTCTCTCGCCTCTCCCTGAGGTGCTGTGGGGCGACGCTGGTTAAGCACCGTTATGGGGAGAATGGGCAGGAGCCTTCCTCTGCCACTTCCCAAGGGGTGGCGGGGATAGGGGCAGGGGCAGAGCCATTCCTCGGTGCTCCTATGCCGTCACCTCCCCGTCAGCCGAGGTGCGAAATCTCGAGGCGGCCGGTGGCCGCGGTTATCGCCGCAGGGCCCGTTGGTTCTGTCAGGGTGTGAGGGGAACCCGCGGATTTCCGGGTTGTGACGAACCTCGGCACTGTTATTTGAAGCCGTGTGGGAACTCCGCGCTTGGCGTGCCTGCTCTTGAGCTGGGATGTGGGGAAGCCGTCCCTCAACACACTGCCTTCCAGGCTCTGTTGGCAAAACCCCAATGCTCGCCCAGAAAACGTCGGTAGGGAGAAATAACAAGTTAGCCGAGTTACCGGCTGGATAGACAAGGAAAAACAAAAGTGATTTTTCTAGGGAAAGCTGACTTTGCATAGGTGAGGCCAGCATCGTGCATGTGCGAAGGGACCGGGTGGGTGAATCCGCCAGGAGCTGAGCAGAGCTTGAGCTCACTTGAAATCAGCTCTGATTTCAGAGTAATCAAACGGTTTTAGTCCGGGGTAGATCGCATTTCTTTTATAAAACAAATACGGATGTCCTCCGGCATAACTTAAGAGCTCCGATCTTTGTGGACAGTGAAGTCCTGGAGACCATTTCAGGACTGTCTCCAGCCTGAGCCTCTATAGTCTGCAAATACATTTCTTTTTCTTCAGTGTAGACCAGCTGTGTGGTAATAATGGTAGCAGAAAATAGAGTTTTCCCTGTGTTTTCTTATCAGTGAAGACCTCTGACTTCTAGAGTAGAGTAGGAGGGGTGTTCTTAGGTAAACATGTTCTTCATAATCAGTTCTGCTGATGTGTATATATGACATGAGAATTTTTCTCTTAGCAGCACAAATAAGCTGTCCTACTAATGTGGTCCTTAACTTTTTGAAATCAAATATGTAGCAGGCATCCTGTGACATGCTTAATTCTTACCCGAAAGTGGCTAACTCAGCTTCTTGAGATTACTTGCGATAAAAGTTAGCAGCATCAGAAGTAGCTGTAGCTGAAGTTGGGTGTGGCTGAAGTGTATTCTGTGTGGAGGAGCTACTGTTTCTTTAATGCTTTTACGATTCTTGTAAAAATACTAAAGGTTGTTACCCAGCAGTTTTCTCACTGCTTTGGTTACTTGTTACAGATGTTTACAAAAAGTACTTTTCCATACAGCCTGTGTATGACTCATAAGTACTCCCCACTTTCATAACAAAATGCAGTTCGGTGACAAATGAAGATAGTATTTAACACTTGGTGATAACTTACATTTCACATCAGTATTGTTCAGAACTGAAAGAATTAATGTTTGCAGAACAAAAAACTATAAACCACTCTACATGAAAAAGAACTCCAGTTGTGTGGTTGGATACCTTCTGGTTAGATAAGTACAGAATTTCTTGTATTTTCAGTAGCATTTGTTATGCCCGTCTGCCCTGACACTGGAGCAAGTATGGAAAGTTACAACTGTAAACTTCAAGGCATTTGGAAATGGCAGCTAAAGAAAATACTAAGTCTGAACAGTTTGTCCCTTTCTTCCTGTGCAACTCCCCACCCTCTGTGAGTTTAGAGAAGGAATTGCAAATGATATTTCCTTTCTTTTTAGCGTAGGTAGCATAAATAGATTCCACCTTATAGTGCTCTCCAGGATTTTGCTCAGTATCAGATGGCAGATCTGGCTTTGTAGTAAATTTAAATGGGATGTGTGATAAGTGTAGACTGACTACTTGAAACCTGCTATGAAAAAAGGATGGGGGAAGTTAAACATTTCTACTTAACTTGTAAAGAAAAAGGGTGGTAAAGATATTCTGCTTTATAGTACATTGGATCCTCTGGAAATGCAACAACAGCTTTTGTCTAAAAGTGATTTATTTTTTTTTAAAGTAGAATCCCAGTAGATTCTATGGGGATCCACAAAGCCCAGTGAAATACAACTCAAACTCCATAACAGTATGATATGGGAAAACTTGCTGAAGTGAGTGCCTCGCATCCTGTGGAGTCCAGAGTCCGATGCAAGTAGTTCACACCAGCAAGAACCAGCAAGGGGCATAGGCCACCTCTTAAAAGAGGGGGCGAGTTGACATCTGAAAGGCTTGCAGAGCAGTAGGAACTTCCAGATATGGATTTGTGAACTTTGGTAAAATAAGGTTCCCTTTAGTTACTGCTAAGTAATATATTGCAGGAAAACAAATGGTTTTAGGTACTTAAAAAGCTACGTTCCTTTAATTTTCTTCCTCATTTCATTTTATACACCCATAACGAAATACTTCATTACTGGTGGTATGTTGCTTCTGAATACTGTTTGTGTTTGCAAGATAATTTATAGTTTTTACCATGAACTAACAGAATTTATACTCTAAATCAAATTTAAAAAAAAAAATCCTGATTTAAATGCTTTAACCCTGTAGACAGTTCTGTTACTTGAGGAAATAGACTAAATATTTGCATTATTTGCACTTTATCAGTACCTTCTGTGTCTACTAAATGTTTTTGGCTTAATGTTGTAGCAGTCAAATTATGTTCCTTCTGTCACAGATAAAATCTTCAATTTCTTTGCCTGCTCCTTCCCTTCTAGAGTGAAACCTCAATCCCTGCATTCCAGTCTAGCCCAAATCTGGAAAGCACCAGACTTCTTAATGCAAAGTTGATCTTTATGAAGCACCTTTAAAACTCACATTATCTGCATATGATAGCTTCCAGCAGAAATTCAGCACTTCCTTAACTACTGGTCCTTCTGTGCCTCCTTTCTCTTCTCTGTTGCCTGTGTGTTGCAGTAATTCAGCAGAGTGAATGCCAGAAGGGACTCTTGGCTGGATGGATGGGTGGCCTGACACAGAAATGGAATGGCAGACTGTGTGGGTTGGCCTGGATGAGGGCAAATTCAAGATCAGTCTTACTTTTTTTGCATAAGCAAACTTTCACAGCTCAATGAGTAACTTGGCTGTCATATTCCTATTTTAGAAGTACAATGCTAGTACTAACCCTAGTTCTAACAGTCTAAAGCATAGTTAATAGAAGGAGGAAGTTATTTAATGGCTTATCCTACTCTCTCTTCCCAAAACAGGCATAGCAACACAAGTTAGCTTAATTGTGTCTGACACAGTTGTCACTACTAGGAGTGAACATAATTCTTTGTTGGCTAAAGAGAATAGCTTCTCAGCAAAACTGTCCCTGCATACTGAAACATCCTTTCTTTTCAGTTTGTGACTTGGGGGAAGGTTTCTACCTCAAGGAGAGAACCCAGGAATTACATTTCCTGTTGCATCCTGTGGTGCTTACCTGTTTAATTGTTAAAGAAATGAATCCTGAATTCTGCTTTGGGATTGTAAGTCTTAGCAACTCAAGAAGGTGGTGATTCTTTTTCTTTTGGTGTGCTTCTTTTCTGTGCTTGAGGAATCTTTATGGAAAGGTCATTAACATACCCATGTGATTAGTAGGCCTTGCAGGATGTCCAGCATGCAAGTTTTAAATACTGTTTTCTTTAATATAACTGTTAGCTGGAAAGGAAAATTTACTTAGATGCCTCTTTATCCCATTGTCAGCATGAAGACAAGCAGTTTTACTCTGTGTTGGAACTGAGGTTGCTTATGACCCAAGCTTAGTAGTATATGACAGGACCGTATGTCTGGTCCATACTGGAGCTGTGTGGCAGCTGAAGTAAAGCTGTGGGCCAGATCACTTTTTCTCTTGCTTATGTGGTGACTTGCATGCTAGTGGCCAGCACTAACAGGAAACCACAGCTGCTCTTGTTCACTGCACTGGCAGCTGCCTAAAGAAGTAAAACAAACCAAACAGGGTGCAGGAAATGAAATGGCTGAACACAGATGGCAGTTGAAAAGTACTCTGGTTATTCCTACCTAAAATAATGAATCTTTGTAAATAATTTTATCAGGTTCTGTGAAAGGTCTAAAAGCTGGTGTAGCTGTGTTTTTTTGTTTGTTGATGGTTATTTTCATTAATAGGTCAGGTTCAGAGAACAGATCAGTGAAAATAACTAATGTGCAAATATGAATAAGTTTACGGAGTTCCTACCTGTGTAGTAGTACAGAAATGATTCCATGCTTGTTAGGGAGCGTTTACTGCAGACATAAAGCTATTAAGTAGTTTCAAAACTTTTTCAAGCCTTTTCAAGTTAACCTAATATCCAACAGGTTTGTTATCAATGAAACAAAATTAATTGATGCTGGAAAACAGCCAAACCTTTTGTTTATCCTCACTCAAATTGCTGTAACAAAGTCTCAGCTGCTTTCTCAGGTCAGAAAGGCTCTAAAGTTATCAAGTTATCTAGACTATATCTAGATATAGTCTATCTTTCCCTTCTGTAGCAATTTTGAATCTTTGCCACACATTACTTCAAGGTAATGACGTAATTTGCATATAGAGACAGATAATTTTTGCTTTATTTGCTTTATTAACTTGGAGCTGAATGAATCCGGTTTCCTGTGTGGTGCTGCTTTAGCTGGTTAGTGGAAGGAGCTATTCTGCTACTTTCCTGTCTGCAGCTTTCTGCAATCTTTCCTATCTTATCGTTTGGCTGGTCTTCTGCCTGTCAGGATTTATCCTTTTCATTTGACTTAGGAGTTCATATTAAAGAGTTTCTTACTGCATGAGGTGACATTCACTTGTGCTGTCCTTGCTGCAGCTTTCCAATTGCAGAGGTCTGAGGCTGATGTGCCCACTCACCACTCAGTGCCCACTCACCAGATAGCCTCTGTTTTACACATTATCTTGTCTAAAACAATGTATTTAAATCATGACAGTAACCCCTTACTTGCAAAAGAAATAAAAAGCTTGACATGCAAGAGCTGGACCAGTACAACCCCATGTGCTCTCTGGCTCTTGTGACATTGTTTATTCCTCTTTGTAAGTAGAGGAAGTAAGAAGTAGTGCTTAAATGGTATCTTTATTGTAGCAGAGCTGTGGATATCCCAGGTTTGTAATGGTAGCTTTGCTTTTTTAGAGCATGCATGGATGAAAGTGTCTTTGGCCCAGGGGTCCTAGAGGGTAAGACACAGAAGTGCATCTGAGGGACTGTGCAGCAGCTGGAGCCTAGACCATCTGTAACATGAAATAAACAATGGAAACTGATCTAAATTCAAAGTATTTTAGTGAAGAAAAGATGGTTAAAACAACACTCACAGTGTTATAGCTTAAGGCTGTACAAGTGCCTTATTCTCATACTTTTTTAAATAGAGTACCTATTTTTACAATTAGTACAATAATGGATATATATTTAAATTGCAAATTGAAAAAACGGGACAAGGAATGGATGTCCTATGCTTTTGCTGTCCTTTAATAAACTAGTTGTAGTTCTGAGTGAACCCTTACCAGTTTGGTGTTTTTCACCTCTAATATTCTTGCAGGAGGCTATGCCTTGTTCTTCTGGCTAGGAATCTTTTCTGATTCAGCTTTTTCATATATCAGCTCATACCATTCATGCAGTAGCCAGCTTTGTCCTTGATCTTAAACAGTTGTTTTCCCTTGCTGCTGTTGGCTCCTTGTCTATTTATAGAGAGACCGTACTTCTCTCAGTGTTGGGCTTCCTGGATAAACACATGTTGGAGGGGGTGAGGAGGGGAATCTCTTGCATGACAATCATCCTAGCAGGTATTCTTTGTTCAATGAATTACAACACCTCCATCTTGTTAGGAAATAAACTCTTAGGCAGGGTATGGAATTTTCCTGCTTCATCTCAGCAGTGTGGTGGCTGATAGTTTTGTGGCTCTTATGGCATCAGGAAAGCTTATGTTTTATTTCCACCCTCTGCACAAGCCCATGGATGTGGTATTAATATCTGAGTGGAAGTAGTGTTATTGCATCTCCTTGTATCAGTCCCTGTTACTACAAGGTTGAGTGTAGCTTAATGAGCAACCAGATCCTTTAGGTAGGGTTCAGGAAGTTCTATAGGTGAGACTTTATTTCATAGTCATATTCTAAGGGCATAAATTCAGGTTATACATTCTTACCTGGAGGTGTACTAAATTTCCAGTTTGCATTTCAAGCATGACATCTGAATAATGCACCATACTGTTTTTTTAATACAGAATATTCTTATAAACATATAGGTCTATATGCTTAAGCATATTTCAAGTATAAGTACAGCTTATTAAAAGTATAGAAGTGGTATCCTGTGTCTGGTTGAGTATCTCAACGCTCACTGAATAAAAACTTGTGGTTGAATCAGAATGGTGGGATGTGTCTGCAGAGGAATAGCTTTCCTGCCCCAGGCAATAGCTGGGTAATGCTGTGGGAAAAGTGGTAAATATTTTTATCTCCTCTCTTGGCAGTTAGTAAATTGAATTTAGGAATGTTCTTTTTTTTTTTTTCCAGCACTGAATTACTTATCTTGCTTTGTTAGTTTTTTCTACAATTTATTTGTCTTCAGTAATTATGTATTTGTCATTGTGCTGTTTGCCACACTTTTGAAAGGGTTCAGTAAGGCTAAACAGTTTCGTATTGGGGAAGGCTGGGTGTTTTCCTATGGATTTAGAAAAATGTACTTGGTCTGGAGGAGTTTAAGGATTACTTGGAACATGGGTTTCTACTGTGCTAGGTGTCAGTGATTCACAGAGTTTAATGGTAGCATAATGTCTTGATTACTTCTCAAACTTCATCTAAACAAAGACTATATGCATAATCCAGAACTAAAACATTAGGGAACTAAGGCCCTGCTATTAATGCTGGATCTGTTTTATGGATTTAATTTGGGGATTGGCTGAAGGTGAGCATCTTCATAGAAGCTCCTCTAGATTTTGGATGTAATGTCAGTTTTTAGACAAGGTCAGACAAGCTTTTAGCTCATAGAGCCACTCCAGAATCCAGTGTTGCTAATTGGGCAACTAATATGGCTGTAGTCAGTCCTAAAAAAATTTAAAATGACGCAATGAAATCTGTTTTTCTAAGTTCTGTGTGGATAGTGTGGGATAGCTGCTGCCCAGAAACACTTGTTCTGATGAGCAAGCATTGTGCAGATAGGAGGTGAGCAGAGCAAATGCACTGTCTTAACAAGAATTGTCATCTGTAAAGAACCCAAATAAGTTTCAAAGTTCAAAAGATGATTGCAACTAGAAGAAAACACCAAAGCCAAAGCAGGCCAAAAGCCTTAGTTACATATTAATATTTTAGGCTGAGATGCAAGTCTTTTTCAGGTCTGGGGAATTTGAGACCTACTAAGATTTGAAGGTATTATTGGAGAAGTAGTTTACCAAGTGTTTTGCTTTGAACTGTATAGCAACTGTTTAGTTTTGAGACTTGTCTTCCAATACTTCTGCTCAAAAGTGATGAGGGCATATGTAGCTACTACCAACTAAGACCATTGCCCTAGAAGATCAGGAAATAATTACACTAATTTCCCTAAATGTAGATTTTTAGGCATACTAATAAGGCAGCCATCAAAAAGGAAAAGGTCATGGTTCTGTACACCATGCTTTCTAAGGAAGCATAATAAACACACTAAGCATCACAGAAGATACTGGAAACTGTATAACAAAATCTAGCAGCATGTATAGCCAATTTGCTTTGAAACTGAGATCCTTGTTACTTGCCTGTTAACACAGTCCCACACAAACATGCTGATTAAAACAGTAACTGACTGCTATTGTTATAGAATCCAATATACAGTCTTACTGATAATTACTATTTTGACATTTAAAAAAAAAAAAAATCTGTTTCAAGAGCTTTGCTACCTCCATTTGGAAAAGTGAAAATTAATCTGTATCTCCTATCTAAGAAGCTAAACTTAAATCACAAGTGAATTTTATTTTGACCAAAAAAACTATTGAGCTCAGTGCAAAGAAGTAACTGCATGATATATATAGTATTTCCAAAATACAAACCATAAAAAGGGAGTTTTAAAAGCAAAGACACTGTAATGTTACAGTAAACCCTTCTTTTTATACTGAGCAGTAATGAGACAAAAGTCAAAAGAAAACATTTCCTCATCTAAAAGGTCTTGTACAAAGAAAAACAGTCTCTCTCAGCATTCTATTTAACTTCTTGGGGTGTGGCAAGGAAAGAGAATTCCCAACTAGAACAAAAATTTGTATGTTTTCCAGTGAGAAGTATTTTCCATGGCAGTGAGTCATACTGTAACTTGAGGCTTTCTTCAACTATTTTGTAGCTAGTTTGCTATAAAAGTCACAAGTTTCCAGGGACTTAGTGCGTGGGACTTGCAGGGGTTTAAAAAAATATAATTTTGCTGTGTGGCAGTGACATTCATTTGCTTATGTATTATGAATCTTTAAAAAAAAAAAAAACAAAAAACACAGTATTTTATCTGTGTACATGGTCTGTTTTTGGACTTAGGCTATTGAATGCATAGTAATACTGCCAGAAGAGCCATAAAAATGCATGGCAATACTCTCCTTCTGCCAAATTAGGAAGCTGTCAAACTGAATTTCACTGATGTCCAAATGGAATAGAATAGAAATTAAATCTTTTATCTTTGTGCATCCCCTTGCAGATGGAATGCACAGCATTCTCAGATGCCTGCATCTCATCAGTCCTAACAGCTTAGCACAAGTAACTTCCCTGTCAAGAAGTGGGCCTCCTGTAGGGTAATTACAATTCCTGGAAAATTGTAACTGGCCAAATTGTGAAGTGAATTGATATGTTACTGCATCTTAACTGTTATCCACTCATGCCACAGAAGGGAAAAATCATCACACCCATCAGGGAACCTGGATTCCATACCCTGAGCTATGCCTGACACTAACAAAAATTTCTAGCAGATAAACTGGAGCAAAGTGTCCAGTGAAGTCAGCACAGCTCTCAGACCTGACTGGTCACCCACTTCATTTATGAAGTCAGCAGACAAGTAATTTCAATTAAAATATTTAAAGGTCTTGAAAATAAGCTGATTTTACTCAAAAATATAAAGTTGTCCAGAAGAGAATAGTTTCAGCCTCAAGTCTACAAGATTTTCCCCTTCTGGTATATGTACGTGGCTGACAAATAGGCATCTCAGATGAAAGCTTTCCAGTACTTTTTCAGTCCCTAGTTCCTTTGGTAAGTACATTTAATATTTATTAGTTATGTTTACAGTAACCCTTGCTGTAGTACAGGGGAACTGAAGATGTAACAGTTCTCTGCTGCTTGTTCACCTTTTCAGGTCCAGTGTTCCCTGTGGTGTGCCAAAGAGGCTCCTTTCCTTTGGTATTTTGCATTCCTGTCAAAACTACAAAATCCCTATTTTGTACCCCTGCTGCTTTCCATATATCAATAAGCAACATTCTGTGTGCCTGCGTGGGTATAGTTATAACAAAACTGCTTTGCCTAGGCACCTTGAAGTTGGAATAAATATATGGGTTGGATAAATACACAGTGACCTAGTTCATCTGTGGGTGGAGGGGCAGAGTTCATTTCTGCCTAGCATAGACTGTGGCTTCAAGACTTGGCTGGCTTGAGCTGTGCTCAGATGAGACCTGTTCCCAGAGTACCTGCCTTGGTGTTTGTTCTTGTTCAGAGCTTGACAGAAGGATAACTGCTGCTCTAAAGCATCAGAGTAAGGAATGTTAAAAGAAGAAACATGTACATTTTAATTTTGACTGGTCTGTTAGACTAGATTCCATTTAAATTTCAACTGTTAATTCCTGTGAGAAGGGTCTTGAATGCTCAGACATTAACACCTTTACAGCTACCAGAGTCAAACTAGTTTGCTTTTGGAGACCATCCTTTGCCCATATACATGCTAAATTTAGGTTCTTTTCTGCAGAGTAATACTACTTTATTTTACTGATTCAGTTCATGTAAGAAAGAAGGACTTGGCCCCCGGCTTTATTTGAGCAGCACTCAGTCCCTCTGAAACTGGGATTGTTTCCAAAGCAGCTTGGAATGTCTTTCATAGCAGCACAGTGCTTTGGATAATGTATGCGTGTCTTCTTTTTTTCACTCCTGAGGACCTGAATATGGTCTTCTCTTTATATAATGGGAAATTTGTGGTGCCTTGTCCTAGCATCTAAAGGACACTCTGTGCCTGCTACAAACCACTGTGCAGCTTGGCACAACCCACAGCCAAGGATGTGGGGAGTAAGGGTGGGGATAATAAATTCTTCATGGCTCTGTTGTTATATCCTTAGTAATGTAGAAGAAGCTTAGATAGAAGCTAACATATAGTGGTAGAATGTTTTTGCTGTGGCACCATGACTTTGGCTACTGTACTTGTCCTAAAAATGTGTAAGGCTTCTGTATTTATGCATATGTGCCCTGTCAGTTTGGCTAAAAAGTATTTTCTACTCTGCAACTACCTCCAGAATACGTCAATTTTAACTTGGATTCCAATCAATTCATTGGAATGCTACAACCTATTTTTTACAGGACTGGTAAGAGTCAGGCAGGTGGCACATCTCCCTACTTTTGGGAGATCATTTTCTACTTGGTTTTGAACTGCCTCGAGGACAGGGTTTCCCCATTTTGCATCCAAGCCACTATCAGACCACCACAGTTTGAATTTGCATCTGAGCCTTGTATCAGAGCACACTTGGAGTTCTCTTGAGTGACCCAAAGCAGGGAATGGAGCTGTGGGATGGCTTCCATGGGGGTGCAGATAGTTGGCCTGGTCAGGGTAGAGCTACTTCAAAATATTTAGAACAAATTTGGATTAGTGGAGTGTCTTGTTGCAGTGCTTAGCAGCCAGAACCATGAACCTATGTATAATTTTGTTGGACTCCAGCCAACATACTGTAAGGCTGTATAACTTAAAGAGGAATTTGTATTACTCTAGGTCTTGGTTGTAACCTGTACTGGTAAGTCGTGTTCAGGAACCAACTTCACCTTGTATTTACAATGAATGAAGTCCAAAGCTAAAGATCTTAATGGGATGCTGGTAAGCTTTATCAGCTTTTTTTAAAATCTACTTTGAGTTACTTATCAGCTTGGCTTAGCTTCCTCTCAAGGAATATTCACTTCTGTTCCAAGGTGGAGTGCTGCTGTTAAAGTACTTCATAGAGAGTTGTTTAAGTCATGAGCTTCTCCTAAGTAAAAGACAGTTATTTAAGCAGGAGAAGGGGGAGAACATTCTTTGAGTCTTAAAGCAAAGAAGTGGATAAATTACATACTTGCATGTTATATATGGCTGGTCCCTAATTTATAAATACCTTTGCTGTTGTTCAGTGAATTAATTTTTTTTTCCTCATGTGTTGTTTGCAGGTATTCGTTACAGTATGGATGTTAGTGTGGATGAAGTAAAAGCCTTAGCATCTCTAATGACATACAAATGTGCTGTGGTTGGTAAGTGATAATTTTTCAAGCACAGATATGAATGTAATTTACAGAAAAACATATAAAGGATTAATCTGTCTTAGACACCTAAAAGTTTTAAACACTGACTAAAATTTTTAGCAACATGGGAACAAATCAATATTGACCAAAATTATAACACATATTACTACTGCTATTACAGCTACATTTTTGCTTGAAAAGTTCAAATTCTGATCCTCCTGTAAAAGTATTACTCTTGAACTCAAAGCAAACTATGACAAATTTAGATTACAAGGGGTCTGATTTTAGGGGAAACAGATGGAGGCTGTAAAAGATTTAGGCAGGAGAGCTGTGAAGAAAGAATAAAATTCCTTTATGGGTCTTAAGTGTTAATTCATAGACCACTGCTAAACTGTAGGGGAGTGCCGAGAGAATCTGCACATTATGTAAAAGAAAACAAAATACTACTAAACTTATATAGAGACACTTCACTTAGGACTTCTAAAGTAAAATTTTTGAGCTAAACAAGTAAAATATAAACTGCAAAGCTTACTGTTCCTACAAGTGCCAAGTACAAGAGTTTGAAGAGCAGAAAATTTAAATTATGATCTCTGAGTTTCATAAACCACTTTGAAGCTGCCCTTTAAAGATTTCCCATTTTTATAGGCATGCCTAGGTAAGATTACAGTTCATGCTTGTGAAGCCCAAAATGTGGCAAAACCAAATTCATTGTTACAATCAAAGATAAATTCCTCACATATTACTAATGCATTCTGCCTTTATTGTTGAAAAAGTAAAATTATTTTCCTTTGCATTCTTGTAGATGTGCCATTTGGTGGGGCAAAGGCTGGTGTCAAGATCAATCCCAAGAACTACACAGTAAGCTTAATCATAGATAAAAATTTGGTTACCTGCAGTACTGAAGCCAGCCAGTTAAAAACGCTCTCTTAAGGGCATTACTGACCACTTAAAACTTCCTGCCACTTCTGCCTCTGTAAAGGCTGAATTTAGCTTGTGCATGCTATAGGTAAGAAAATAATTTTAAAAATATGTGTTTCAGAGGTGGAATCCTTAAATAATTTATTACTTAATGTCAGAAGACTACAAATAATTTGGAACCAGATTTAAGTTTATTCGGAACCTGAATTTAAGTTGATTCTGTTAATAAAGGCTTTTATGAAATTACTCTTAGGAAAAAAGTTAATGGTTTTGTTTATTTTGAGGAATAGTTTTATGCTCCATTAAACCTTTCTATGCAGTGTTCCAGCGTGAATAGTAAATAACTTGGCTTATAAGAAGTTTACTGTAGGCTTTCCTTCTTGCCCTAATTAAAATAACTTATACAGAAAGAAATACTAGAATATGTAATGTATACTCAGAACTCCTGTAAGGATTTATATAAAATCATTCTACTGTGTTGATTACACAAGCAGCAGGCTGGCTGTAAATCACTCACACAGGATATCAGATTTCTCTGCTACAAACACAGAGCACTCCCAACTTCTTATGGATCAGAATGTATGGGAATAAACCAAATGTTTCCTTGTGCTGCCTGAGTACCAAGGGTCTGTTAGTGGCATATAAGTTATATAAATATATAAATTAGCCTTTCTTCTAAGAGTAACGAGTTCATGTTTGGGCAAAAGTTCTAGCAGATATTCATAACTACTAATTTCTTGTGATATTTATTGCATTTTTTCTGTAGGACAACGAATTAGAAAAGATCACAAGACGGTTTACCATGGAGCTGGCAAAAAAGGGCTTTATTGGTATGTTATGCAGTTTTACTTTTAAAATTTAGGAATCTGATTTATTGGGCATTGGCAGTAACCACTAAATATTACTAAATGTCTGTATTTTTGAGAGCTGTAAATAATAATGTATAGAGCTTTTAGCAAAGAGTCACAAAGAATTGAGTCATTGCATCCTAGTGCATTTTAACAGGAACTGTCAAGTTTTTTCCTGGTGGCTGTTTTGCTATGAAAAACCACAAAAACAGAGCTTACAGGGTCCAAATGAATGACATTTCTCTTTGAGGCAGATTTTGAAGTTGACCAAACTTGTTGCAATTTTAATCTCTAGTATAGAACTCTTCACTATTACTGTTTCCTGTAGTCTCAGGTGAGGCTTTTGGCAGATACCTGAGGAAACAGAGAAAGGAAATAGAAGATCCACCCCAAAGAAAGTTGCTTCACCCATGGCAATCACAGGCTGCAGGAGAAGCATACTAAAGAAGCATGGGTGCCTGTTGTAACATAACCTCAGCTTCTGTAATCTTAGTAGGTGCTTCATTCAGACTCTCAGCCCTGAGTTGTTCTGATAGCTTACTGTCTGGAGTTGTTATCTGGAAGTCTCCTCTGGAGAAAGCTGAATGTTACTAGCTTGACTTGTAATTAAATTGAGGATCTTTACCTTGGAGGAGGTTCTTACTCAGCTGCATCATAAGGCCTGTAACCAAAGGTGTGTCACATATAACTGATGTCTACCCCTGGGGATGTATATCCATTTATCTGCATTTCTTTGCTCTTCCATCTAAATTAAGCTTCTGTCTAAAGACACTTACTGATGTGTGTCACTAGGGTAGCAGTATACTCTATGCCAACCAGGAATGAAAAGGAAATACTAATGCAAACCTCCCCATTTAACACCATGGTATGTAGAAATCATACCTAGATGGCACTCTTCCTATTATAGCAATGGTCATTTTAAAAAAATAATATACATATGCTTCTGATGCATTGTCTTACTCTGATTTCTGATTGGCAAACTAACCTTCATGTTACCAAATGTTTGTGTGAAAGGTTGGTGGTTTTGACAGCCTTGCCATATCACATATTTGTATTTCTAAAACTGAATTGAATTCAGAAGAATCTGTTGCTTGCATAATAAACTGAGGTTTCAACAGGAAAACAGCTCTTCTCTGCCAAGACCTGCACAGTTCCCAAGGGAATAATGCTTAAAGATTTCAGTTCTTGTTTGATCCTTAAAAGCTGTTTTCACTGTTGTCAACAGGACCTGGTGTTGATGTGCCTGCACCTGATATGAGCACAGGAGAGAGGGAGATGTCCTGGATTGCTGACACCTATGCCAGTACCATAGGACACTATGTAAGTTTTGAGGAGAGGCTTTGAGGTAGAAGAGCTTTCTTGGTCCATGCAGAGATCCTCTTATCCAGATATTTATTATGCAATTTAATCCAATAAATTTTTGGATTATGTGGATCTAAATATGTTCTTGTAAACAGTTTAATAGGTGTGAGGTTTTTAGGGTACAATTAAGGAAAAATAGTTTTAATATTTTTTCACTAGGTTTAAGTTAAGGTTGCCAGATACAATACTGGTTGCAACTGTTCAGCAAAACCAAAATAAATTGGTTTATATTTCAACCATTTTCCTCTTTATTTGGTCTGTAAATACTAATTTAAAATTGTTAAACAATTAAAATCAGCTGGGTTGGGAAGGACATCTGAGATCAAGTCCAACCCTTGATCCACTACCACTGTGGTTACCAGACCATGGCACTGAGTGCCACATCCAGTCTCTTAAAAAGCTCCAGGGATGGAGAATCCATCATTAATCCATTAGTTCATAGTAGTTGGTATAGTCTTAAAGTACTGAATTATTTTCATTTCAACCTACTGAATTTACAAGTGTTATTAAATAAATGCTCTAGTTTTGTACACTCAAAAGATTGTACAACTTAAGTATGCACTATTGGGACTACCTGTAGAAGTATTAAAGTTGTCTGTGATGGCCTAAAGGAAACAATCAGCGTAGACTTCAGCACATTCTCCAAAATGTAAAGCAAAAGGACACTGATACAATTTATTGCCCAGAAAGCAATAAAAAATTGTTTAGGTTTTTAAATATTAGTTTTTACTTATAGCCCTTAATTTGCCCTTTGTCCTTAGATTGCTTACTGGGTGATTTTACCTGTTTTGTCTGTACCAAACATGACTAATGAAGCACTTCTCTTGTATACTTTTGACAGGTTGAACAAAAAATTGTATTATGGGCAACTTTTTTCTTAAGGCTCTACTGTTTATGCTACAAAAACTTTCCAGCTTCTCTTTCTGACATTATTTCTGCTACTCCATCAGGTTACACTTTGCTAAGGAGAGTCTTGCCATAGCTTTGTATGAGTGTGCTAGTCTGCTAAGCTATTGCATGTTTGCCCATCCCTAGCTCCTGAACTGAAAAGATTTCACTTTCTGCAGTCCCTTGCAACAGTTAGAACCCTAGAACCCCTAGAAACAGAGCAGGGTGTACACCCCAGTAGTAGGGCATTAAAGGCACTCAACATATTTCTCTGACGTGTCTATTCAAGATGTGCCTGGCTTTCCTGAGGCAGTCTCTTAGCAAAATACTTGTCTGGTGCTGTCCAATGCCTTCAACAAAAGGAGGGGATGGCACAGGTTATTCTAAATCTGAAATACAGTCTAAGGTATCCTATAGGGCTGGGGGGAAGGAATGCTTGAGAAGTAGGCTGTGGCATGCTGATTAGTTGAGTTAAATCACTTTTACACAGAGCAGCCTGCTATTGATATCAGTATAAAACATTACTTGTTTTTTATTAGAAATGTAAACAGCTACTACCTCAAAGCATTTTAAATTCTAACATTTAACTCATTGCACTAAAATGTATATTTCACTGTGATACAACAACATTGCTGTATTATGACTGACACAGAAGACTCAAAGCACACAGCCTGCTCTAAGATTTGCTGTATTTGTTAAGAGGTCATATACACTTTTATAGAAACTTCAGTGTTCTTAATAGGTGGAACACTAAACACTGATGCAGAGCAATATTTTAGATGGCATGGCTGAATTTCTTATTCTTTCTGCTTTGCCTTCTCAGCTTGTTGTGTAATCCTACATACACAAGTTTCAATGACAATAGAAAAGCCACCAATGACTGGGGATAAAAATGCAATTTGAATTATGCTGCAACAGCTTTCTTTAATCCTAGGATCTCTCTGCATGGCAGTATGTTATTCTTGAAGAATAAAACCAGCTGATAGCATTTAGATACATTTTTCTGAAAAGTGAATTGAAGACTCAAAATAAGAAAAAAAATTAAGTCAGTTTACTTAATATTTTTGGGTTGCTTATTTGTATATGGAAGAGAGAACACTAGCCATAGTGAACTTAAAAGTTATTGTGGAGAAAGACCAGGTGTAGAGAAGGAAGGTGAGAACTCTGGCAAGGTGTCAAAAATTTGAATAATCTATCGAAACCAGTTTTGTAGAGAAAGAGATTTTAGTTAACTGGTTGAGACACCAAGAACAAAAGCAGAGGTGGCTAAGGACCTGCCAAATATATAAAAATGACTGTGAGGGAAGGAGGGAAATGAACTAGGAACACAAAATTGCCATTGAACAAAAGTGAAACTCACCATAATTCAAAACACAGGCGGGAGCTATGCAAGGCACTACATTCAATTGAGTGGAAAGATAACTCTCTGGTGAGAGAGATCCATCTGTGAAATCTACAAACCTGATGAGTCAGTGTGATTACCCAGAGATGTGCTCAGGGAGCTTGAAGTGGAAAGGAAAAGTCAAACAACATCTGAACAGATAGAAGTTCTAACTAACAGGCAGAGCCAAGAAGCTGGAGAGACAAGGACAATATTGTTGCAGGATGGAAAAGGGTTGAGAAACAAGCACAAGTTCAGTGTCTGAGCTTTACCACCTAAGCTCATAGACTGTTATTACCAATACAAAAGTCTTAAGTGCTAGTCATAAGCTATTTACAAGCTTCTCATTAAAAGACAGTGTCTTTCTTTTTGGCTCAAGATGTGTTAAACGTTTTTGGTTGACTTAAACCTAAAGTTTTTAGGACTTCAACATCAGCTGCGATTTGTATTTGTGACTTCAAGAAGACCTGGACCTGTCCTCACCTCGTGCTCTGTTTCCTTGCCAAACCGTGCAACTCTTTATTAAACTGCCATGTTAACTATTCTAGAAAATCCATCTTAAGTTGCTGGATCATTGAATTGTATATGGCTAAAGTTTTTTATTAAATTCACTCTTTCTGCTCTTCTGTACTTCCTGACACATCCAACTTACTTTTGGGCCATGTGAAGGGACTTTAATAAATAACATTCTGCATATGATGCAAGGCTGTATTTATAAAATGTGCTTCCTCTTTTGTGAATGCATGAAGGCTAAAATGTAATTTCAGTCTGAAACAGAATGAAAACCTAAAAATATATCAAAATACAAGGGCAAGTTGTTCCTAGCAAAAGACCACCACCAATCTTGTTTATAATCGATGTGCCACCAGAGGGAGCATCCAGTTTAAAGATAGCAATACAGTTTTATTTTGGGGAACTGTGGCAAGCTCAGCATCACTTTTAGTATTTTTAAAAGGGGGTATATTTGCCTTTATATGGTTAACTCGCTATGATTTTTCAAACAATAAATAGTTTTCATTTCCATTATGACTCTAGTCATCTCCTGCTGTTCTGCCTCCACATACTTTTGTCTACTTCTTTCCTTCCTCTTACCAAACATCTTGCACTCACACCACAGGCATGCAAATGCATTTGGCACAAGTGATGGAGAGGAGGTAGTCTCTCAGTGAATGTGCAGTGGATAGAACAGAAACTCATCCGGCTGCTGGCAGACTTATTTCAGTGGATTCCCTTTCATCCCTACTCTTTGACTTGTGTTGGATGCCAAGCCACTGTGTGACTGTGCTCCCAGGGTGTGGGAACATGGGAACTAGTGGTGACAGAAGAGGAAGGCCCAAACAGTGTCTAGTTTGGAGTAATTTTTTCCAAGTTACTAATTTTACTTTGAAAAAAAAAACCTTACATTTTAAAAAATTGTCTATTTTAGTCTTGGCTTGCTGTGTAGCATGTGGAAAATCATTACCACCAAAGTAACAACAGAGGCTTGATTGCTATAGAAGCTTTGGGTTTTATTGCTTTTCTGAAAAAATGTAATAAGTACTCATCTGACTTTTCCTATATGGCCTTGATCTGTCTGAGACCTTTAAATGATTTAAATGAAAGGATTAAAAAGAATGATGGAAATCATGGCTGTAATAGGAGCTAATTTTGAGAAGCACATCCTTCAAAGCTTTTTGATTTGTCAAAGGTCTGCTCTTTGCTAACAGTGCAAGAGATGTCACCATAATTAACTAACCCCAGACTGAAGTTTACATATACACTTGAATGCAACAAAAAAATCAGTATGTCTAATACTGCATTAGGCAACTTTTCCCTCATGTGCTAGAATACTCGTGAGAAGCTGTTTGCACAAGTTCAGGAAGGAAATCAGCTTTATGGACTAAACAGATATAAACTATGTTATGTTCTGACCCTCATGATTCCTATTTTCCCTTATCTATGAAGGGTACAAGGCTTCTTGTCCCAGCTGTTCTTTAATTCCATAGGTCACAAGTCCCTCACTGTTTTACAGGATATTAACGCACACGCGTGCGTCACCGGTAAGCCCATCAGCCAGGGTGGGATCCATGGGCGTGTATCTGCAACAGGTCGTGGTGTCTTCCATGGAATTGAAAATTTCATCAACGAAGCATCATACATGAGTATACTAGGAATGACTCCTGGATTTGGGGATAAAACATTTGCTGTGCAGGTAACTTCTTTCCTTCACCTGCAGGGAAAAACTAGCGAAGAAACTTGGAGTAGGATTGCTTTTTTGAAGGGCTGCAGCATTAAATCCTGTTAGGGTTTTACTGCTTCTCAATTAGCCTTTACTCTCAAACTGCAGAAATGTTTTTAAAGCAACATAGGTGCCCTTTATTTCAGGCTGTTTCTTAAAAACTGGGCTTCTGGTTGTACACTGCAGGGGCAAAGCTCAACCTCCAGTCTTTATAAACATAAGCTGCAAAGAACAGAGTGAAATACAGGAGCTCTTTAGGGTACTTCACACCTCAGTGAGCTGTGACACTATTTCTGCCTACACATATTGGTGTAGTGTTTTGTAACAAAAGAACTCGGGGAAAGAAGGAACCTGGGAGCTATGGGTCTTGTTACACTGTGGAATGAGCAGTTGGAAAAGTTAAAACCAATACCCTATCTTAAATATGTACGTTGAGGGTTCTATTTTGGTGTTCATAAGACTTCAGGATTTCTGTAGTTAAATTTGTTAATAAGAGTTACCATTCTTAAAATTTCAAAGAAATTACTTGTTCTGTTCAGCCCTGAGCACTATGTTAAATGGAGGATTTGGGGGATTGTGTTTGTTTTGTTATTTTTAAAACCAATGCACTGACTTAGAAATAGCAAAAGAATTGGAACCTCTACCTTGTCCTCCAGTAATCAGTGGGCTGAAACAAACATTTGTGCTCTGCACAGACCCAGCACCACACTCTTCTCTCTGCACTTTGGCATTTTCTTGCCTGGCAGAGCACTAACCAACAGACACCTAAGCATAACTTTGAAAACATAGGGAAAAATGTAGCTGAAGATTCTTCTAGAAAAACAAGGATACAGCATTGCAAAGAAACCTGGGGCATAAGAAAAAGTGTTGTATTGAAGTTTGCTTCCCATATATATACAAAAAACCTAAATATAATTGGAGCTATGTTATACAGGACTTAAACATTCAGCTTTTTTCTAGCCTAGAATCTTACTGCAAACTTTGACATAGATTGTGTGACCTTTTTGTCTGCCATGGGTGTTCCTTTACTTGCAGAAAGTAAATCTTTCTGTACAATTTAAAGCTATTCAAACCCATATAAACCTTAGCAGTAGCTGTCATTTTAGTTCAAGGCTTAACTACTTTTTCTCTTTCTACCTTCAGGGATTTGGTAATGTGGGCTTGCATTCTATGAGATACTTACATCGTTTTGGAGCAAAGTGTGTTGCTGTTGGAGAGTTTAATGGTTCTATCTGGAATCCTGATGGGATTGACCCAAAGGAACTAGAAGATTACAAATTGGTATGAAACTTTGCTGAGCAGAAATAGTTTCTTTTTTGTTAGCTTTGCAATCACATAGGGTGACTGTAGACTGGTGTTAATTTGTGATATTTAAATCATAATGCAATTGGTACTTAGGAAATGGCTTAAGAATGTTGATTTTTCTGGTTTTCTCCTTATCTCTCCCATATCAATGCTGCTGGTACTTCTTTACCCTTTGACTTGACTTTAAGAAAAATGCCAAGGGCTTGCATACATGCAGTCTAATTACTTTTGTTTCAGAATTGGAGATAATTACTGTTTTGCCCAATTAATGACTAAACTAGGAAGGATGTCTTAAGGAGCCATTGCAGGGAAGTTCCTGGAGTATTTCTGTCTGAGCCCACAACTCTATGCACTTTTGCTGCTTCTTACCTATTGGATGTTTCTGATAGAAAGGGAAGCCTACCTGGCAGTGTGACTTGAATACAAAGTTTATAATGAAAACTGGATATGGTCTTTTTATTTTAGTGTACAAGTGGAGCAGTCTCAAGGGGACAATTCACAGGCACTAAAATACAATATTCTATTTAGTTTCTAAAGGGCTTATTTGATGTGTCTTCTTTACATAGGGAGTACTTGAATGTCTGTATCACTCCTCAAAAGAATGAAAAAATTCTGTCACTAAACAAAGGCTGTCATTATCATACTGAAATCTGAAATTATACTACAAAATTTTATGTGATGCAGCTTGTCCTTTGGATAGTAGACTGGTGGGTGGTTTCACTTGTTTGAAAATTTTGCCATGTATTATAGGAGTTGAGATGGACTGGTTTTTTGGTTGTTTTTAAAATACTCCCAGATGGCTATCAGTGTCTTTGGCCAGAGAGCAGTTACACCTCAATCATAGGAACTTTGTTGTCAAAGCTTTGTAGCTTGTGTTTTTTGCCTCATCAAAGTAAAGACAGGAATTATGTTGTATGCTGTCTTTCTAGGACTGATGCTTCTCCCTTCTTTCTTTTTTGAAAGTTAGAAAAAGGGAAGGTACACGCACATTAAAAACACCCTGGTTTGTTTTCTTCTAACAGCAACACGGGACAATCATGGGCTTCCCTAAAGCTCAGACACTTGAGGGCAGTATTCTGGAAACAGACTGTGACATTCTCATTCCTGCTGCCAGTGAGAAGCAGTTGACCAAGGCAAATGCTCACAAGGTTAAAGCAAAAGTAAGTTGAAATGCAAACAAGAAATAAAGAAGGCCTGTTACAATAATAACATTTAATAGTTATCACAGATGAAATAATACATAAGGCTCTGAGTTAATCTGCTGTATTTCCTTTCAGATTATTGCTGAGGGTGCCAATGGGCCTACAACTCCTGAAGCTGACAAAATCTTTCTGGAGCGGAATATAATGGTTATCCCTGTAAGATTCTATTATAGTCTTTGATTTTGATTCAAGGGTGATATTTCTGTGAATTGTTGTTATTGAAGGGTTTTATTAACAGCCATTCATTCTCTTAGTTTTGAACAACTGATGCCTAGGTATTGGGTGTCAGTGTTGATTAAGACTGGTAGTTATTACTTAAAGACAATGGTAAATGACCAAAGATAACTATTACAAGAAGGCTACATATTTGGAAGAGAGAACAATCCACAGTTCTGCATTTTGGAGTATTAGCTGACATTTGTTCAACTAAATGGTCCACTAAAGCAAAGAAAGAAGGCTGAGTAAATACCCCAACCAATTTGTCTGCAAACCATGTGTCTCTGAGTGATCCTCTGACAGAACTGTGTATCATAGATTGTATAGAGTGAATGTTGCCTATAGTGATAGTTTGAAAGAATAAGACCTATCCAGGTATAATGGTAACTTCTTCCCAGGGAAAGGGTGTCCTGTACAAGTCATATTGCTAGAAGGAGTGATCTTCAGCCTATATTCACTGGGATGGCCTAGTAACACCCTGATTTTCTCTATTAATAACTTATTTCTTAAATAAAAAGAAAGTAGTCAGTCAAGCACACCTGAATTCACGTATTCTGAAGTCCTCTTTTAAATTAGTAGAATTGGGCTGCAGAAGTTGCAAGTGTTGTCATGTAAGAGAAACAACTGAATTGTCTTTTGTACTGCACTTTAAACTAATGCTTTGTACTTAATACATCTGCTTTAATTTCATTCATACAATAGAGCTGCCTCTGTCACATACTCACGAGTAAAGACATTTCCTATTTCTCTGCAGGATCTCTACTTGAATGCTGGTGGTGTGACAGTATCCTATTTTGAGTGGCTGAAAAACTTGAACCACGTCAGCTACGGCCGCTTGACTTTTAAATATGAAAGGGATTCAAACTACCACTTGCTCAGTAAGTGCCTAGTTTAATTAATGTCACTTTAATAAATGAGACTAGTAAATTCCAAATGTAGGGGAAATGAATACAGAACTATTTTGAATTAACCTTGGTTCCTCATGTCTATTATTGCTTCATAGTGAAGAGTAGGAAAGATTTGATAGGTCAGCTGACCTCCAGCTCTCATGGCTTAAGTTAAATGAATACTTTTCCAGTTATCTTTTGATTCATAAAGAGATAATTTCCTCAGCTTTGTGAAAATGCTGCACTAGAGCCACTTACATGACATATTTATTACTTCCTAATAAACATTCAGCTGGACATAAACATTCAGCTGAACACTTAGTATTTGAGAAGTGTTCAAAGTTAAGTGAGTATCATTGTTCCACATGTAAAACAGAACATTTCTATAAAGGGCAATAATATAATTGGTACAGGTACTGTAAAAGTCTGCTTATGGTCTGCAGCTCCTCTGGAGGTCATTCTGTGCTTCCCAGTTTCTGTGCCAGAATACTGATTACATGGGGAGAGGAAGCTTAATGGAGAAGTGCAGGATATTGCTCCATTTTAAACAATATTCTGTAGAAAGCTTCTGAAAATCTTGGGACATTGGACTTAAGCTTTTTTCAGAAATTATGTCTCTCAAGGTGCTTTTAAAGTGGTTGAGGGTTATGGTTATTCTAATATAAAACTCTTCCTTAACTTCGGTATTGTGTCATCTGAAGTACTCAGTGGTGTTGCTTAGGAGATTTTACTGATTAAATTTCAAGAATTAAGATGAAATAAGTATCAATTCAAAACACTAAAACAATGTGTCACATCATAAGGAAAAATCTAAAATTCCACATAGACTTTTTTCTTCATGCATACTGTGTATTTAAAGTGCAGTAGCACATAGTTGATTGCTTTTACTTCAAGAAATATTTTGTCTTAAGCTATCTATCAAATTAGGAAAGTTAATCTGTATTGCTTTTATCAGCTTTATGAGGGTAGCAAAGTGGGATCAGTCAATCCACAGTTGCTTGCCATGTGGGCTGTGCTGTAGCAATATTACCACTAATATTGGAGGCATTTGCCTATAAAAACAGAAAAATCAACATCCTTTTCTTGGGAAACTAAAATAATACAAATCCTTTTGCTCTCTGTCCCTATGGTCTGGATTTCATGCCACTGAATGCTGAAAGTTCTGGAGCAGCTCTGTTGTTAGGGAGCATATTCCTTTAATTGGCAGTTACTTTACCTCTGCTTTTTTTGTTTCTAGTGTCTGTTCAGGAAAGCTTGGAAAGAAAATTTGGGAAACATGGTGGAGCTATTCCAGTTGTGCCTACAGCAGAATTTCAAGATAGGATATCAGTAAGTAGTAGCTTTTGTTTGGTTTTCTTTCCTGTTACTGTATTCTGGTATTGTAACTGCAGTCTAAATTTTACCATTGTAGCTATCACAGAAGTTTCTTCCCTAAGCAAGACATTAGTATATAGTTAGCCTGATGACCAAGCAAATAAAACAAACAAATTATCTGAAATTTATTATCCAGGAATACTGGAAATAAGCTATTTTTTCTTTCTTCTACCTGAGCCCATGCAAAATAACTCCAATATTGTTAAAAAATATACTGCAGTTTTTCAGAGCAACAGGCTATTATCTTCATTATTTAAACAAACGTGAGTTTTGTTTTACCAAGGAGGGGGCAGGGAATGATTTATCTTGCAGGCCAGTATGGAGAACTTAAAACCCTGTTTTTTTCCTATTGCTTTTGATTTCTAAGAAATACTTAAAATTCCTGCTGGCTAACTGTAATCTGCAGAATTAATGGTTTGTGAAAATGGATGGGTAAGTGTAGATTGTTCACTGGAAGGAAGGGTGAAAGGTAGTGAGATACATTCAAAACTAAAACAGCTGAGTGAGGAGAAGAATGAAGAACAGGGTGAGTTGTTAGCATAGCAGACAGCCAAGGTGTGTGATGCTCTGCCAAGGTATGTATGGAAGATAAAGTGGTGGTCAGTGTGTTTTTTAAACACAAGGTCAGGAGGAGATGGAACAAACGATTGGGAGAAAAAGTCTGGTCACAGTTGTGAAAAAAATTAAACCATGCTCTCTCAGGAAGTGCATGTAAACTTGGGCCACTGTGAGGTTATACAAATAGGCTTTAGCCTGATCCAGTATGATGATTTTCATAAATAATAGGCTAAATGAATAACATGGTAGATAGATCTCGTAAACACAAGCTATTAAAACCAGCCTAGTAAGTTCTACATGGAGCCAAAACTGGTATTTTGAGGGAAAGCATGTATTTTTTGAAGACAGGTCACAAATTATTAATAAATTACAGTAGTCAGAACAATGGAAGATTGAACTCAGTCATCCAAATTCAGGCTGTCTTCAATTATTCATTAGTCTGTGTATTTAAATTTTAATGGGAACCAAGTTATTTTGGAGCTTCTCCAAACACAATGTTGAGTATATTTATTGGGGATCCATGCCTCTCCTAACACCTGTTTTCAAAATAATTGCAAGTAGCTTATATGGGTTATTAACTCTTAGGATCTTTTATGTTTTAACATTTGCTGTTTGTTTTCAAGGCTGAAAACAGTACTTACAACATCAGTAAAATATACTAGCATCATGCATCTAGAAGCTAGGCATATAAAAGACTTCAGTGCTTATATTGGAGGCTTTAGAATTTAAGTGACCATAATTAGCTCTTCAGTAACACAGGAAAGGTGATTTAGATTCTTAAACCACTCATAAGAAGAAAATGAGCAAACAAGCTTTAGTAATTATGGGAATCCAAGTTGTCATGGTCCCTAATACCTAGTGTTTTGGATTAAATCTGATTTTATTCCCTGTTCTTGCAGGGTGCATCTGAGAAAGACATTGTCCACTCTGGGCTGGCTTATACAATGGAGCGTTCTGCCCGGGTAAGTATTGCATTAATAAATATAGAAAAAAAAGACATGACACTGTGACAGGTTTTGAATTGGTTGTACAGAGCTATTTCTGCTCTTTACTAGGATGGCCAACTTTAGGTATAGTAAACATAAAGACTGATACATGAAATCAGGTAGTAATCTGGGACACGTACCTAAGAGTGTTTTTCTTTACCATCAGCAGTTTTAGATTAATCCTTCTATGCAGTGCTCTTAATTAGTGGAGCAAAGACTACTTGAAACATCTTGTCTTTCCCTGAATGAGGTACACATGGATCCAAGACCTGAAAAGAGGCATTGCAGTAAACTGGGAAAGATTTTGCCCCCTTAGAACTCAGTTTTCAAGAGAATCAAGAAATTTAATAATTGATCCACAAAAGATCAGAACTCTGATACCAATCTTGGGTCTCCCATACTCCTAAATTGGGTCTTCCAAGCAAAATCTGGCATAGTTCCTATGGAGACACTTGCAGATACCACAATTAACCTTTTCTGTTACAGCAAATAATGCGTACTGCCATGAAGTACAACCTGGGCCTGGACCTGAGAACAGCTGCCTATGTCAATGCAATTGAGAAAGTCTTCAAAGTCTACAATGAGGCTGGCCTGACCTTTACATAAAGAGGCTGTTACCTCTCCTTACTGTTCCATCCCTCTTGCCATTAATGTACCCTCTCTCTTCTTGAGAAAGCTTATCACAAGTTTACATGTAACCACAAAATTATCTTTTCTTCTGACATTATAGTGGATCTATTCTCAATTATTTCCAGTCCAAGCTAGTCTTTTTTTACAATAATAAAAAAATCCATGGATTAGGAAATTGTATACAAGTATGTATCTGAAGATAACTATTCATCTGCACTTGTGGGGGCTGTTCTGGGTATTTCACCTGCAAAACAAAATGGTACATTTTATGTATGAAAAAGTGGTCTTGCCACCTGAGCCACTTCACAGACTTCAGATCAGATACTGTACTGGATGAGCACTTAGCTCATTATTACTTCATGCACTTTTGTTTAATGATGTAATTTTAGCTTTGGCACTTTCCATAAGGCCTTGTATGATCAATGCTGTGGCATTGTCACAAGGAAGAATGGGCCTCCAGCAGGGATTAACTTTGATAGGAGTCTAATTTTTATTTTTAGTAAAGCTTCAGGCCTGATTCTTTTTAGGCAATGTTTTTTCTTTAACTGTGCTGCTATTCTAGGACTGCCTTTTATTGCTTGTTCAAGCTAGACTATCACCATGAATTATGTAGAGGTGACAGACTATTTTTATAAGCTGACACTATTGAGCAACTCTAGTTGTTTTTAATCAATTATCTACATAACTATTCTGATTATAGTTTATTTCCTCTTTTTTTTTTTTTTCTTTTTAAAAAGGGATACTCTGAATTTGGTAAACAATCATACTTCAGTTTTTTGGAATTCTTTTTCAGTCTTTTCAGAGGATTTCTGAAAATTTGACACTGCCTCAATGAACAACTAAAATGAAACAGAAATCATTGGCCAAGCTACAGAGGAGCTAGGATGCTGCTATAAACTTAGTTCACTGGCTTAGCACATGCAGCATTTTTTTGTTGGTTTTTTTTTTTGTGTCATTAGGAGGTCTTGAAAGTTTTGAACATAGAGTACAACAAAATGGACCTCAACACAATATTGGATCAAGCACAGTTTTTAAGATGTAAGGCTTTTGTCCAGTGGAGTCCCTTTGAAGTGCCAGATGTTATTTATGTAATAAATATGAATGTTTTTTTTTAAAGACAACTAGTCCCTCCCAGAAACTCATACTTTTTTTCTAACTACTTTGTAACTGCATGACATAACCTGGAGAAAAGAGCAATTATTAAAAAAATTGACTTTTCCAAACCTACTATGCTGGTGTATTACTGTTTTCTATTTAATGCAACACCTTTCAGTAGTTCCAATCAATCTGTCAATCTTCAGAGCACACTCGTTAGTTCATTACAAGCTTACTGATAAGATACTGTCTGAGTTATCCTAAGAGGTTCCCTAATACAGATCTGTCTCTTGAACTTGCCTGTCAACAATACTTTTTAAGTTAGATATATTTGGTAAATAATTTTAAATCTTTACTGTCTTCTCAAATTTATGTGAAGTACTATTCTAGTAGTTAGCCAGGAGCAATAAACCTGTGTGGTACATTAATTAGTGGCTTACTCCAACATATATGCTGATACCTAGGATTAAAAAGTACTACAGGTCATTTAAGTGCACTGTATATGTACACCAGCATTTTTTTTTTAATTGTAAAATTTGAGCATGAAAGTACTACTGTGATCAAGGTACAGATCTATAATACAAGATCTGTATCTTGGGATCATATTTTTCAGTGCAGGTTTTATGTAAACATTTATTAGAAAGCTTTAAGTTTACCAACAACAGCACTAAGATTTTTAACAATTTAATGCTGACAAAGTGTAACCCACTTGCATCAAAGCTTTGAAGCTAAAAACTCAAAAAAAAGTAGTTGTATTATTGAAAAGAGACAACCTTAAGAGCTGAGTTGCATTATCCAGCTGCAAATTCATTGAAAGCAAAGTACTGTAGAAATTAAGAGACTCGTCTCCAAGTATTGTTCTCCCTCCTCTTCTCCCCTCATTTCTTCTACTCTTCAGCTAGTGAAGCACCTCTAGCATGGCTGTGCAAACTTGAAAAATAGGATGCTTTCAGTGTTGGAGCATATAAAAAGCTGATATTGGTAGCTAAATCGGCTATCTCCTTCCTCCTGCTCACTTGGAAGGAAAAAAAAAACCAAACCAAAAACCCAAAAGCTGTGAAAATCCTGAGTTTTCCAAATCATTAGAGTCTTATATTCTTGCAGACCTACATGTTAACATTTTTTTTCCCAGCACACCTTGAAAGAAAGATGAGCTCATCTCTGCTTTTACCAAGCACAGAGATGAGCCCTTAAGGTTGACTGGATTTCACCTCAGCCAACTTGACTGCCATAGTTACTGACCTCTTGTTAATAGAGTCAGGGTCAGTGAGCTGCAAGGCATGAATCTGAGCATAGTATAAAGAGGAACTGGGCTACTTCCTATCACAATTAAGATTCTTGAGGAGATTGATGCTTGGAATCTGACTGAAGAGTTGAGCACCTCAGCTGATTGCCCTTTGGTTGTAGCTAAACTGAAGAACCAACCTCTCAGTGAATCCAGCCATGTTCTAGTTAACAACACATCCCTGCTCACACTCACATGCCACTAGATATTCACCAAGAAATGTGGCAGGGAGCCAGTCAATACCCCAAGTTATATTTTAGCACACATTTGAGCCTGCTATGGACTACACATACTACCTAGAGCAAAATGCATCCTTACTACAGCAGGTGTTTGTAGTTTCTTATGCAATATGAAGTGGTGATTATGTAGACAGTTTGCATTGAATACTCATTAAGCACTCAAACTGCAAGTGAATTTCCTATGGTTGGCAACTAATGCTTGGAGTTTCATGCCTCCTGTAAACCACTGAATGCAAAAAGAATCTCTATTACACAGAAGAGCAAATAGAACAATCATTTTTCATACCAGCAGAGAAATCAGACCTACGTCTGTTCTCATTGGTGGCAACTATCACCATCAGGAAGAAGCCCTACAACAAACCCAATTTTTGCTGTGAATTTCAAGATGCCAAGTAAGTGACCTCTAAACTACTGTTAGTAATGGAGTCAGATTCTTTACTCATTGCAATAGCAAACAATTTCTTCCCTTCTCACTCCCAAGTCCATGTGCATGCTGTGTTTTTTGTTTGGGTTGCGCTGTGGGTTGTTCAGATTTTGTTTGGGGGTGGGGTTTTTTTGTTTGTTTTGTTTGGTTTTTTAACAGCCCAGACTCTCATTCTTCCAGCTCCTACTTGATTACTGTCCCTGGGTGTGTTAGGCAGAACCCTGCAGGCAGAGTAAATGTCTCCAGTGCCCTGCTGCGTGCTGCGTACGTCATGGGAGCTGTGTGGAGCTGCTGAAGTTGTCCCACTGGGTCAGCTCATGCAGTGTTCAGTGGTGAGCAAAGTTCTCTGCTGGCAGTAATGCCTTGTTGTGCTCTTTGTACTAGTCTGAGTATCACAGTTATCTTATCCAGTGGTTATGGAGACCTTAAACACATCAGCACTGTATCTTAACTGCAATTTTACAGATCAAGCCAGAAATAGGAGCACAGTCACAGGTGCATGGGTGTTTACCTTGTATTGAAGTGTCTGTTTAGGTGTTCATCTTTGTGTGCACAAACAATAACCATGATTCATTGACAAAATGGACAAGACCAACTCACAAGTCCTTGACAGTGTGCCTACTCCAAGTCATCCCTTACCTTGTAAAAAAACAGGGTTTGTCTGTGTCACAATCATAGCAAAGCTTCAGCTGTCTGTTCTGTGATGCAATCCAATCTTTCTAGACCAGTGGTTGCAAATGTTTTTATAATGTGTTAACCAAATGATTTCCAAGGAATACATGCAAGCCAGGTAGAGAGTAAGTATTTCCTTTATTTAAGAATACATATGATAGAAACTTGTTTACAAAAATTTCAGTGCTGTTACATTTTTATCTTCACTGTCCAAAGCCTTTGCCCCATGAAGTCGCTTGATTTGCCAAATTTTTTACAGTTTTCTCACCGGTTTCAGCAACTTTGTAGACTTCATCAAGAGCTTTGAAAACAGAAAAACAAAGGTAGCTGTAGCATCACTTCAATATCTTTTCCCTTTACCACCTGGGGTGGAAGAAAGGGGCAAGGAAGGGCTGGGGGACCTAACTGGGGTTTCACTGACATTATTGAATTAAATAGAAACATGACCATACCTTTCTGACCAGCATCCTTAGCCTGTTCCACTGCTTGCTGCACAGTCTGCCCCACCGTGTTAACTGGAATTAGAAGGAAAACAAGGGTAAATCAAACAGTCTTTACCCTTCCCCTAAACTCAGTAATCACCTTTTAGAAGAGGTCGTTAGATGTTTCAAGGCTAGAAGATGAAAAAGTATTCTGTAAGGATGGGCACCTTGATCTTGTGGGAGGGAGATGCTATAGGAAGTTGGCTGTAGTTCCCCACATTATCATGTGTCTCGGTATGGACAAAGATTATGGACATTACCACTTCTGTCACCTACAGTGTCAGGAAACAAATCCTAGTAGAGAATTAGGTGCAATGCAACCTTCCTTTTACTGAGCCTATCTAGGAACTGCAGGGAGTAGGCTTGGGCAGTTTGGTTGGTAAAGATTCTCTTGCCAAGTGCATAAAGCTTGACGTTTGCTGTCTGAAGCAACGTGCTGTAAGAGCAGCACATCAGAATCTAGCGAATAGACCAATACTGTCTCTTGTAGCAAGAGAAAATTGTATTCCATAAGAGACAAGTTTTAAACGCATGGAAATGTTCAATAGAGGAGACTTATTGAAACATGAAGAGCAAGATAAATTACTGTCTTAAAGTGGAGGAACTGCAGCTTGGAAAATAGCAAGAAACCTCTGGGTGATGTTTCCAGTACCTATGACTGGAGAAGTCTTGCTCACAAGAGTCAAATAGAAGCTTGGTACAAATGGCCTTTGGCTTAATCTGTATTTTATCCCTGCTGGCTACCAAACACTACCTTTTAAAAAACATTGGCATTCTGCACAAGAGACAGCAAAGTGGGGCTGAGTGAGCAAGACAGATTCCATGTGGACTTTGCATGAGGGAGAAGTGCTGAAGTGAGGAAGGACATCTAAGTGGACTGGGAGTGTCTAGAACTTCAAAGGTCTCCAGGCTTGGATTGAATGGCTCTTCAACAATAGCTGTTTCATTAAGTATCTTGTAAAAAAACAGTGGCCTATTTCACCAGGGGTTTTGTAGGACACTTGAATGCTTAAAAAACATGCTAATCGTAATCATGCATCATCTCTTGCTGTAGTTTCCTAATTGCTAAATTATGTACATGGTTCCTGAGGTGTGGCTAAGGGAAATCCTTCCCATAGCGATCACAGCTGAGTTTGTGGTTCCTTTTAGGAACCATGGGGTATGTTCTAATTTTGGATACTTGCAAATCCCAGTTCTGCCACTCTGCACTTTGCAATGGCTCACAAGACTGTGCCTTCAGGATACGTGTAGGCATAACTGAAGTAGTTCAGAGATAGATTAACTGATAGTTGCAGAACCACCAGTTGGACAGTGATGTTATAGTTTAAAATCTGGCATAAAATCTCTTTTCATTTACATGGGAATTTGGAGGGTCTCTCTATAATGCTCCCAGGAGTGGGTGCAGTACTGACAACGATGTGACACAAGTTCAGCATTATGTGCTGTGTATTTGCTGCCAGTCATCAAGGTACACACTGATGGTACAGAGGTGGCCAAGGTCAGACCAGTGTCTGTGACCTCCAGGATCCAGCTCCAGGTGGAAGAGCCATGCTGCAGCACAGCATTTGCTGAAGGTGTGTGCAAGGTGCTGGCAAAGGCCTTCAGACCACTGCTGTCTGAAGAACTGGTTCGGGTTTAAGTGCCTAGGACAGAAGGGGAAGGACTGATGCTGCTATTTAAATATTTTGCACTTACGTTTACTCCTAAACAGTTCAATCAGCTACTTCTCAGCTTCTTCAAGATGACTAATGCCACTAGTACAAAGAATCCACATCAGTCTTCTGGCATAAGAAACAGAAGATAACGTTTCCCCAACATTTAAAAAAGTTTGGAACAAAGACCCTCCACAAGCCACGCATTTCTAAGGCCGCTGCACAGCGAAAGCAGAATGAAGAAGTTCATTTGAAAACAAAAATTGATGGCTACCCTCCAATTGCCCATGCCCTGGTGTTTTTCTTCCACGCTTCAGCATAAAAATAGTTGCTTAAGCCCAGATTCTTTGGAAAAGGGGGAACTGGGTGGGGGAATATGCATCTTCCATCTTCAATGGAATCAAGGATGGGCAGAAAATAAGATACAGGCTTTTCTCTTGCTTAAGTGGGCCCATAACCTGCAAGTAATATTTCTAAGATTGCAGCAGAAGTCACAGACAAAATATCAGGTTTCAAGAGAAAATACAAAACAGTCTCCACTGCTCATGTACTATACTAAGTACAAACATGTCAGGAATCACACTGGTGCAGATCCCTGTTTGTGTTCAAGTGGCACTAACAATGGCTTGTTATTTAAACTCAGAGCTAGTTCAGCAAGCCTCTTCATGGGGGTAAACTTGACTCAGGTGCCCTGAGCCCCTGCAACTGCAGTTGTGCTTTTTCCAGGGTGTGTGGCTGCAATACCAACAGGGCTGGAGCACTGACAGGAGGGCAGAGCTGGCTCAACTGCAAGGACTTGAGCAACACCGAGTGCATCCAAGACCTCAGAACTTCAGGAAACTAATCCACTAGACTACGATAAAATCTGTATTTACCATGGCTCTTCATGTTCAGAAACAAAGCCCTAAATACACAGCCTCACCTCCCCTCTTGACTTTCTGCTGTCAGTGCATCACCCAGACAGTAAACGCCAGAGTGGGAGAAGTTATGGGGAACCAATGGTTAATATCAGTCCTTCATTTCCTACAGTGTTAAAAGGGTTGGGAGATGGCAGGACCCTGACCCCAGCCTGGAGGAGAGGATCTATAGGGTTCATGCCCAAGTGACAGGTTTGCTGCCAGCTGCAGGGGTGGGCACAGGGCATACACATGAGGACACGGGAGGGGGAAGCAGGGATCTGTATTTACCTGTCACTTGTGCAGCACTTTCTGCTTGTTGCGTGGCTTCCTCGACGAGCTTCTTCCCAATCCCAAACATGGCTGTGCTGGGTTCTCTCTCTCTGCAGAGGGTGGGTGAGTGAATCCCTCAATTCAGTTCTGTGAAAACATTGAGCAACGTGCAGCTTTTTATAGACAAAGCAGGACTCCTCCCAGTAGTTACAGGGCAAATGCAAACTGGAGCAGGGAAAAGCCATGAACCCTTGTAGGGTGATTAATACACCAGACATAAAAGGGTGAAGAGACATTAGTGTTTATTATGGTTTTCCTCCCCAGAGAGAGGGCGTGGATTAATCAGCACAAGTTTTCCATAGCGCAGGAATGAAAGCTTTGTTTTTCCATGTTGAGGAATTGGTAAACAGCGTGCATGCCACAGCTGTCCCCACCAAAGGCTCCCGAACCCGTGCCACGGGGGGGGGGAACAGAGGCAGGCACAGCCTGTCGGGAGATGGGCAGAAAAACATTGCATTACAAAACACTCAGCTGAGGAATTGCTTAAACCAACTTCGGCATTTCAAAACCTTACATAGAAAAGTATCCAGTTTCAGATGCTTCTTGCCCACGGTTTTGTTTTTTTTTTTTTTCCCCGCTCCAGTGGGACTTAAACTTCATGGTTATAAAAAGAAATGGGAGGAGCTAACTCTGCTTTTTAAAGTATTTGATAAAATCTTTGTTGTGTTAGATTAAGCTCATAGTTTTGTGGTGTGTCAAAGTTAATATTTTAACCCCTCCTTTCCAAGCCTGGCTTGGGAGAGCAAAGAGGGTAGGTTTGCACCCTTGTATCCTACCAGGGAACACTCACAGGACTCAGTGCAGCCCTGGGGGCATAAGGTGAGGGCTGGTGGGGTCCAGCCCCACAGCCTCTGCATGCCCTCATGGTGTCCACCCACCACCCAAGGGCTCAGCTGAAAGGCTGCTTCTCCCAAGAGCTTTTTCACCAAAACACCAAAGTCACAGGTAGGGTTTTTTTGTTGTTTTGGTTTGGGTTTTTTCCCCCTAATACTTAGGGACTCTACAAAAAGCCCCACTGCCACCACCCTGTTCCCCAGGTGTGCAGCACCGTGGGGCAGTGGGAGGCTGCCTGCCAGGCACAGATTTCCCACATCATCCAGGTTCCCCTCCCAGGACACCGAGATGCCAGCCAGCAGGCCACGAGCTGCTCTCACCACAACCAACCAGGCATGGTTGTGGGTTTTTTTTTTCCAGGATCACCTGCTTTCTAGCAGAACTACTTTTGTGCCCTTTCATGCTGTGGAGTGGGGATTCACTCTGTTTAGCATGTAATCATCACTGAGAAAAGGGAAAAAAGTGTAACCTACCTCATAACAAGGGGTTTATTCATCAGACTTACCTCCTGCTTATAGGTAACACCACAACAGGCTCTAGGAATATCACTCTTCATGAAGTCACGTAACTTCATTAACAGCAATTTATCTACAATGTCTCTTCAAGTATTACAGTAAAAATGCTGTTTTATTCCAACAACTGCAGTTTCTTGTTGACTACAAAATGCTGCTGTATATCAAATATTGTCTGAAGGGTTTTCTGTGGGAGGGGAGGGTCTTCTCAGCATTATTTTATCTTCTGACACCAGGGGAGGGATTACTTATATCTGAAAGCAAATTCTACCGGAATACATTCGCACAAAAAAACCCAAAGGGAAAGTAATAATTTTGGTTTTAAATTACTGTCTTCCTTAATGTCAAGTCAAGGTGTGTTGACAAAGTCCAGAACTGACCTAAAGATGCAGAAAAAGCCCTGAGGTGTTTCAGATAACTGAGAGCAGAATCTGGCCTGTGGAAGTTCATTGCACATCAGCTGAGTAGTAAATACACCCATTGTTCCCTCTAATATCCTTAGTTACTCATAGCTGGCCTTGCTTGCAGGAAACAGCCATTTCCCAGTCCTGCTCAGCTGTTGTTCCAGCTACTGATAGGGAGAGATGTGTGAAGGCAGTGAGACTCAGAGCCAGCAGCAGGTTTTCCGTATTTGGCAAAGTGACTGTTTACATTGTAAAGAGACACTAGAAATACCCCTCCTAATTCTATCCTGACTGCAAAGTTGAAGGACAGTTCCTTGCTCCCATGTTCCAGTACTGCTAATCCAACTCCTTTTTCAAAACCCACATCATCATTAGCTCATGAGCAATTTCCATGAGAGTAGATCAGGACAGCACCAGCCTTTTGACCTCCCAATTAACATGAGTTTAGAAATAAAATTACAGAAACAATCCTAATTATATTATAGCAACATACTGTAGGTACACACTGAATTGTAGTGCTAGAGAGAGTATGTGCCATTGCAACACTCCTTACAAACAGGTGAAGGTTATGTTTGCCTCACAGGAGTGAAAACTTGTAGCATTAAAACATGCCACAGTTTTCAAATATAAGAAGGACCTGTTTTCTGTTAGTACATACAGGCTAAAATTAGAGAAGAGCAGTGAACAGGTGTAGTTCTCTGCAGACACCAGTTTTCCTCACATACATTTATAATGATACTGGAGTGCAGTCAATGCCAGAGCTTTTGCCATCTACCATCACAACAGCATGTGTCTCAGTAACTGCATTTACCAACTGCAGAGGAGCTCAGGAGGTGCAGGTGCACAGCACTGTGGCTTTATAACACAAGCCACCCCTCTAATCAAAGCTGACAAGCCCCGAGCATGTACACATCCTAAACTCAACTACCACAGGCAAACGAGAGCTGAGACCAAATCTGGTGTCCATCACGATGAGCACAGGCTGTGGGACACTCATACCCCAACCTGGCTGAACACCCCCACCCAGGGGAGCACTAAAAGCAGCTCCACACCAGCACCAACCCCCAAGAGCCACCTCAGCCTCTCCCATGGGGTCACACCCCACTGCCACAGCACCCAGGCTAGGGGGGGGGGGGGCGGCAGAAATCACAGTGCTGGGAGCAATGCCACAGCAACCACATCACAGTCACCTGGGCACGAACACAACACACCACCAGCATGACTTCCCTCGTCCCTTCACAGCCCACTCCCACCTGCCCACCATGTCTGCAGCTGGGATCTTCCCCCAGACCTCTCCCACAGCCCCTTTTATGGGCTCAGCAGCCCCCACCCAGGCAGAACTGGGCATCCCCAGCTCAGGTGTGGGCAGGTTTCAGGGAAGGGCCCCTCCAGCCTAGCCCTTATTTACCAAAGCTTGCAAGGTTTCAAGGGAAGGGGTGATCTATGCAACTGGTAGGAGATGAATTGAAAATGTGAAAGGTGCTTTTGTCCCCAGTGAACCCAGTGCTGCCACAGGCTTTGGGAGCAGACAGTGCTGGCAGCTCCAAAAAAGAATCTGGACAGCATCAGACAGTGGATCCATTCATAACCAGAGGCTCCAGGGAATGGTTGGGTAGTACCCCTCCAACATTGTTAACCCAGCAGTCGTGGTTGCTTGGTAGTATGAGGGGAGCAATGCAGAGGGTGGCCCAGCTTGCTGAGGGTCCCTGAATCACCCATCCCAGGAATGATGCTGCTGCTGTTGCTGCTCTTTGGGAAGGAGCAAGGCTGGGGGAGATCACTTGACATTTTTTCAGGCCATGGCCTACTGGCCTAACACGGGCAGAACATGCAGCCATGGCAGCTTCACCCCCAGTACATGTCAGAGGCATATGGAGAAAAGTACCCAACACAGCAACAGCTTATTCGGCTTTTTGTTGTCCCCGTGGTGCTGCAGTGCCAGGAAATTCCCTGTAGCAGCCCCCAGCCCATGGAGAGCTGAGAGAAGCCTGGGGTCAGGGACAAGGAGTGTGACACAGGGGAGGGGAAAGAACCTGACTAAATACAGAACGGGTAACTTGGGAGAAGAGGAAGAAAGGTAGGGAGTTAGTCCTAAAGGACAAGGGAAGGTGTGTTTCATAATACTGCCTGAGTTAGACATGCAAACAAAATGGCAGCTAAGGCCACGAGCATGAAAGCAAGAGCAGGGAAAATGGTGGGAGGGTGAGTTGGTGCTGACAGGCCCTGGGGAGCTGCTCATGGCGAGGGAAGCAGAAGAGCAGTAAGAAAGTGCTCAACATCTGTGGGTTCTACACAGCCTCTGCTCTCCCAGCTTAGACAATTAACCACAAGGCCAAAAAATGCTCCAGGAGCTCCTGGTTTCCTGGACTAGGCCTGGGAGCTGCAAAGAAAGGAATTAAAAAACAGAATATGTGAGCAGTTACTAAATGGGGAAAAGTAGCTACTTATAAAACAGGGTTGTTTGCCTGAAATTCCTAGTAATTTCCTATCCAAAGGGAGGTTAAAGCAGCATCACGGGTGTGTATGTGTCCTGCCAGCACTGGCAGTGGCTGAGGGGCTGACACACAGCAGGAGAGGCTCCTGTTAGGCCAGGGCTGGTGGGCAAAGTGAAAAGGGCTCATGGATGGGAACTGCATGGGAACCAGGCCAGGACACTGTCAGGGGGAGAGGCATTTAGCAAAAAAGAAAAAAAAAATCACCTTTGAATTTTACCCCATGATGAAAAACAACAGATGCAAAGACACATTTCAGACAGCTCAGATCCTTGATAACCCACAGACCATTAATCATGGGATGAGAGTTTATGTCTTCTTGGACAAAGGAAGGACCTGAAGGTGAGTTTTGACCAGTCTGGTAAAATCTGTGCCCCTTGAGCCCCTGTCCTGCTGAGCTGTGAGGGGGAGATCTTCCCCACTCCCAGAAGGGTCTGTGGGGTGTCAGAGTGGGGCAGGGGATGCTCTCACTGGGCAGTTCAGCCAGGCTGGCACATGAATCCTCTTTCCGCAGCATTTCACAGCTCAGGCAGCTGCTAGCACACCCAGGAGCAAATCTGAGGAAATTTGAGAACTTAAATATTGGATAATTTCACACATCTCTAGGGTTGATGGCACGAGCTGGTAGGAGCATCAAGGATGTCTGTTTTTGCTTTTACACAACACCTGGAGTCTTCAGGCAGGATGAGAAGGCATGGTTCTGTGTTGGGACACAGCTCTCTGTGCAATGCACAGGGGAGGGACAGCCCCAAATTCTCTGAGGCCAAAGAGCACTGTGAATAAGGCAGTGACCTTATTTGTGGAGCAAAGTGCTGAAGTTTAGACCTAGACATGACTCAGACTCATGGGTGCCTATGGCATCCACCCTCAGGATAAGAGATGTGAAATGAGCTGATCAGGCTCCTGAGACCTGTACCAGAGCAGCAAGGGGGCTGGGTCACATCCTTGTGCCAGGGACTGGGCATCAGGAGCTGCATTGTGGTGCACCATGGCCAGATGGAGAAAGACACTGCTCCTCTCCTGTGACAATGGATGACCTCCAGCTGTCCCTCCAGTGCTGGGCCAGAGCAGAGGGCAGTGACAACTGGTGGAGTTACACTGAAGATGTCTCCTGTGGTTGGCAACATAAAAACCACGCACCAGGGGCTGTGTTCCCCATGCAGAAGCACCAAGAGTAGAGCCAGCCATTTAGGGGGGTAACAGGGCTTACTGGCAAAAACCCCATAACTGTGCGATTACTTTTTTTTTTTATTTTTTTTTTTAATGTAATATGAACTGAGAAACAGTTTGAAGGGAAAAAAAAAAAAAAAAAAGAGGTGTGATGGAGACTGTTGTATGAGTGTATGGACCACTATCACCCTCAAACACAGCACCAGTATCTGAAATGCTGAGCCTAAAGAAGAAATTTTCTCTGAAGATTTCACCATCAGGGAGGTAACCATGGAAAGTACTAAATAATTAAGTACTATTGAGGGTTGCCCAGTAACTGAGAGTGCAATAGCCCAACGCTTTTTCTGTGAGCTTGTACTTGGGTAAATATTAAGGCTTTTAAAGCTTTAAATGACAGTGAACATTGCATAGGGACACTGTGCAAAGCCCTGGACTATGTTTACCTGCAGATGGTCTATCACTTACAGCTTTTCAGTCTGTGCAGTCTTTGTACAGATTGTGGTGGTGGTCTCTGGGTTCAGTGGTGAGTCGGTCTCTTCTAGGACTGCATTCACATTTCCAGAAACCCTGCTCAGCCACAGCTCTTGGTCAGCAGGTACGAGAGAATGGTATCTCCAATTGGCCTGGGTTGCCCTATTTCATTATAGCCAGATCATTTGGTTATGCTTTGGTGCCTTTGTAAGGCAAAGTACAGACTTTTCACTGAAATAAGGCTGGTAAAGCTTCAAACCAGGACAAAAAAAAAAAAAAAAAAAAAAAAAGAAAAGAATTGAAACATTGCCTAGCAATGAGAAACACCCAGAGGCCAAAGTAAGAGAACTTAATGTGAATAAGTGGGTATTAGTACCTTCTTTTGACAGAGGCAGCACTAAGTGGGCACCCTGTTAGGCTGCAGCAGCCTCTGCCCAGCAAGCAGGGATCTAAAATAAGTATTTCCACCTCTTGGGCAAGAAGATTGCCCACTTGCCTTTCACCATGCCTCCATCCTGGAACAGGATAGCCTCTGGGAGCAGCAGCTGCCCCCCAGCCTCTTGGGGTTGGAGCTGCACCCAGCTACCAGGTGTTTTCAGCATTATCATTAATGTATTAGGATAAAGGGTCAGATTTTTTTCCTCCATGAAATTTAACAGGAGGTGTGTTGTGGACAACAAGAAAGCTAGTCTGGAGGGAAAGGGGGAGGAGCAGACACTGAAAGTCCCATTCCTCGGGGCTGTGCTGCAGTTTCCATACATCTGCCTGCCAATCTGTGAGATGATTCAGGACTCATCTCCCATTCAGGATGGTCACTGACCTCACTGGACTTCAAATGAAAAAGCAAGAGATCTGCAAGTCATGGTGCCATCCTTCACCAAAAGCACAATCAACATAACAGGGTGATATAAATCTTAAAATAGCTTTTATTTATCTTAATCTGAAAATACAGCAAGGGGAACAAACAAGCAACTGGCATATATAATATAATTGTACCCTAACTTTTGATTACTGGAAGGCAACCCAGTTTCATCACACAAATGTCCTGGTGTCCTGGAGTATGAACAGTTTCACTGGTTTTGTAAGGACACTCAGCAAACGTGCAATAAGCCTTGTGCTGTTGTAAGAGCAGGGCAATAGTTTGCTGAAACCTTATGAGCCATTCTGAAGACTGTGAACTGTTGTCACAAGATGTGCTAAAAGATGTATTTTTTCCCATGTAAAAGATGAGGTGGACCTTTTGCCTTAACATTTTCTTTTTGGAGAAGGAGAAGTTATCCAGATCGCAAACAGCTTTCATTTTTCTACACAAAAGAGAAGGGAACTGCAGACCAGGGAGATATTTTTACATGCAATGCTGTTTGCTTAATTTAGCATCATTTCTTAAATCCACATTTTTTTCCAAAACCAGCCATTGCTTCTGCAGCTTGTCCTGTTGCTTTTTCTACCCCATCTTGTGCTGTCTTGGAAGCCTTGTCAATAGCTGCAACGAAAAAAAGAAAAAAAAAGCAAAAAACTTGAAAAATACACCATGGTTTAGTATTTATAATGGAAAGGGATGTGTGAAAATTATTAGATTCTAAAAATGTAGGGATATGCCTTTTTTTTTTTTTTTTTTTTTAAAGGGTTCTCTACAGGAGATTGTCCTGGTTTGGCAGAATGTATTTGGGATGGGCTGCAAATTAGGAGGGGTCACTTGACATTTCGGGTGCTGAGTTAAAGCAGCATGGGACAAAGCTGAAACAGATTGATCATGGTATGCATGTAGCCTGGCTGATGGAGGGGTGTGCTTTGGGCTAAAGAAGTGATGTGAACACCAGGATGCTTGGGAAAGACAACCTTATCCAGTGATAGGGAAGGTGAAGGATGCTTTCCCCTTTATTAATTTCTCAGCTGTGTTTTTGAGGAACCACCAATGAAGGCTGTGCTCAGGCATGGGAACCCACAGCAGAGTCTCACCAGGTGGGAGGAAACCCTTATAAACAAACCACAGCCTCTCTCTTCTCTGGGACCCCAGCTGTATTTTGGCAACATTTCTGCCTCCCCATCTACATCAGCAAGTGCCCAAGTCCTGTCTTCTCATCACATGATGGAGCTGCTGAGGGTATCTGCTCTAAGGAGGTACTGCCAACTTCTCTTGGCTTTTGTTAAACATTTTAGACCCTGGAGTTGCTAATTCTCCCCTTGTTCTTTGAAAATTACTAAAATTAAGTGAGAGCTGAGCTTAGTTTTCAGTTTAACCTCCAGAAACAAGGTGCTGAGGGCTGGTGTGGACCTGGATGGACCCTGTCCTCCAGGCTGGGTAAGCAAAGTCCTCAAGTCCAGGGTGACTCAGTCCTCAAGAGCAAAGTCTTGTCTGTGCTGTTCCCACAGGTTTTCTCTAATGGAAGCAAAAATCTGTGTGCCATGCATGAGATTTGGTGGCCAGGGGGAAATCAGCTATTGTGGTACATCTGCCAGTAAATGTATGGAGTTACAATGGAGCAGATCCTGAAATCCTCTCCCACTAGATTTGTAAGAGGCCAAAAATTGCCAGCCCAGGGCTTTCAGACTGAGAGCACCTGCAGGACAGAGGGGAGTGTGCACTGCCTGCTGCTGGCTTTGAGCTGCTCCATTGCTCTTGATTTTCACTTTGTTTCTCTTACCTTTCTGGCTTGCATCTGTAATCTGGTTGACTGCATCCTGGGTAGCCTGTCCCAACGTGTTTGCTGCAATTAAAGAAAACAACCACACACAAATTAATTAATTTCCAGATGTTTCTATTTATGCTTATAGGAATTCCCTGTATCAGCTGGATTTTCTGCCTGGCAAGAGACAAGGCTGGCATGGAACAGGCTGAAGCTCTGTACTTTGCTTGTGGGCACCCTGGGAACTATGTGTGTTGCCAGAGCAGCTTGATATGAGATTAGTGTTCACCTACCACTTATGGTCAGCTGAACAAATTGAGGACAGATAAGCAGATAAAATAAAAAGGAGATAAAGTAGCAAAGATTAGCAGTGAGTTTGAATGATGACGTTTAGCTGCAGGTTGCTTATTTTACACTACACTTGCTTTTATTGATTTTTCTATCTTATTCTGCTTGGAGCAGCTTGGCCATCTAGCAAGCATTTTCTTTGCAGGCTGGTTGGGAATAGTACCTTTTACCCAAATGGAAACAAATGCATTAAACAGAGCAGGACCAGAAAAGGGAGATTGTACAAACAAGATATAAATAGAAGAAGAGAAGCAGAAGGTAGAAACTTAATGGATCAACTGCAGAATTGAAAACATTAAAAAAGTGAGATGCCATGTAATTGTAGAGAGTTTATGAAAGAGTGATAGCCATCCCATCACTTTTGCTAGAAGCAGGTACCTCTCGATGGAGTGACTATACTCAGGATGACACAAGGACTATTTTGTTCTTCAGAAAGGCATATTAATGTGTTTCTTGATAGACTGCACAGTTGTTCCCAGGTGTTTGAAAGCTTACTATAAGTCCAAAGAAATCAGTGAGGTTATTCACATATTCCAGCTATCCAGCAAAATGTTTGCAGGATCAGAATCCAGGACTGGTACAAGTTATACCCTGCTATGAATGAGCTCACACAAACACTGTAAAATGCTAGCAAAAGCTATACATATATTGACATTTTTCATTTAAAGGAAAAGCTGTTATTCATTGGACTAAGAAATTAGTTTCCAATGCACAGTGCTTGGCCCTACAACATAGGAAGAGGTCTAACAGAAATATGTGCAGGTATTTTGTTTCAAGCCCAGCGAAGTCTGGTGGTTACTGCTGGAGAAGAATACAACAGAAATCTACTTATATTGCTTGTTATAAACTATCCATTGCAATCAATGTAATTGTTACCAGAAATCATTTATAGTCAAGTGGCAAATGTTTATCAAAGGTTAACGCCAGCTTCCTAAAAGGAGAGCAGCTTAAAAGCCTCTACAGACCATGAGAAAAAAACATGTTTTCTAAATGCTAAAAAACCTAAACCCAAACCTATTACTACCAGAACAGGCATCACTGCTCTAAAAATCCCCACTAAATTTAAACCTCTGTGCTGCTTGGGGAGTTGATGAGGGTTGGATGATGCTCAGCAGCCTCTGTAGGAGCTGTGGGTAGGGGAGTGGAGGTGGTTGCCCAAGCCAAAACAAGAGCTGTGGCCAGCCTGGGGCCTTCTCCAAGAGAGGGTTAAAACTTGTTCCTAGGAACTGAAAGAGAAGGAAAAGCTCTGTCCTGCTAGCACCACTGAAGCCAGTAGTATAACTACAGATTGTGGCTTCCCCAAGCAAAAGCAGCAGCCAAGCACCCCCCACTGTACAATGATAATTAATCTTTCTTACCAGCATCTTTTGCTGCACCTTCAGCCTGTTCTTTCAGCCCCTGGAAGTTTTTACCTGACATTGTGCCTTCTGACACCTGTTAAAACTCCTCTGCTTCAATAAAATTAAGCACCTGGAGATATATAGCGCATCTGTGAGGGGTGTCTTGACCTGTCCTGGTTTTATACACGTGCCAGAAGACCTGCTGATGCTTTTGGGGGTGTTTGGTACAATGGGTGGAGTTCAAATGTGAGCAATGAGAGTTGAAAATATGCACAGAAAAAGCAATTTATTTACCCTCCTCAATGAGAGGGTGTGTCCGGGTGGAGATTTCTGCTTCATCACACTGGCTTTGTTTATAAGTTTGTTTGCTTTTTTCAAATCAAAACCACAAAAAAACCTGTTCTACCATCACAGAGAAAAAAACACTAAACTGAGATTTATAGAGAGAGTGCTGGAAAACTACTGAAGTAGCACAGCCTGGGCAACAGCAACTTCTGTCCCTGCCAGGCTGGTTTCTTTCCTCCTCCTCCATCCTGAGCTGAACCTCTCCAGAACAGAAAACAGCCAGACATCATTATTTTTTTAGCAGTTTTAATCACAACCCACTTCTTTTGTCAGGTGTGGTACTTTTGGATGGGGAGCATTGTAATTTACTTGTGTTTTTATAGGAAACTGCGAATCTGTTCATCTTTCTATTGTCTGCTCAAGTCAGATTGCAAAAGCCCAGCATCACTGGGTCAGGCAGGTAACCATTGCCAGCAGTTCTCAGGGACAAGGGGAAAAAAAAAGTTAGAAACCCCACCTTTTCCTAATGTTGCTTCATATTATGGGTTTTGTTAGTACAGAAATAATGTATAAAATAATTTCCTAGCATAACTACATTAATTAGAGTTTCTGGCTACAGCCTCAGGCATTTCACAAGTTTCCAGTTCTCTTTAGAATTTATCTTTTCTGCCACCCATCTCTAGTACAAAGGAAGCGTACAAATAAACTACTGGCAGTCGGGGGCCAAAGGGATTGCCAGCTTTGTGGGGTTCAGGTTCCTCATTGCCACTTTTCAGGGTACAATTCACCTTGGTTCAGCTGTTCATACTCACACCCATCTTCACCTTCAGGAGGAATGCTTTGCATTTGTTGAGCAATGGGCACCATGCTGTGGATAAGCTGGGGTGGGAAGTGACAGTGCTTGTAAATTCAGTTCTTCATTAGTACCCAAGTGAGGAGGAGCAGCAGAAAACAAGGCTGAATGCATTCCTCAGCTGCTCCTATTCAGCTTGTCATTACAGAAACCTCTTTTCAACCCCTGCACCACTGGCACCACTTGTTTATTGTTTCAAACAGCAATTCTCTGTCTCCCTGGACAGGTCAATTAGGATTTTAATTACATATTCACATCAGCTATCTTTTTCAATTCCTTGCTCATTTTCTATTCAGAATGATTTTCTCATTTGGATTCACAAAAACTCAGATGAAAGACACCAGCAAATATGCTGGCATTTTTTGGACTAAACCCCTAGCACAGACCTACTTATCTTCCTTGCCCAAACCCAAGAACCTAGCAACAACAGAACCATAACAAACAGACAGATTTCAGCTGTTCTCAGCTTCCTTGGCCAGATCTCTGCTGCCTCAATTATCTTTGTGCAGAGTGCTTGTGAGAGCAAGGGAAAGCCTGTCCAGCACCCACGAGACATCTTGTCATGGCTCTAGAGGGGACATGCCCAGGCACTGCTCCAGCAGCAAATACCTTCCAGCTGCCCTCCCAGCCATTTTTTCTGCTGCTGGGTTTTCAGCTCAAGGGTCCTGCTGGTGCTGGCTGGAGTGGTCTGCTGAAAAGGAGGAAAAAGGTTTTCAGGAAAACGTTGTTCTCCAGCTCTTCTCTGATGGCCGTATCCATTACTCCAGCTCCAACCATTATCATTCCCAGAGGAAACCTTTGTCTGTCCCTTTGGGCTCAGCCTCTGATCTGTGCCACTGCTTGCTCTGTCTCCTCCTCAAAACACCAGGTGGCCTGAATCTGTGAGGAAAGCCTGCACCACTGTCAGCATAAGAGCATGACTTCTCATCTGATGTAACCTTATTCTTATCATCAACATCGTTGCCCTGATTCCAAGCTGAAAATAAATAAAATTTTAAAAAAAAAAGCTAAGAAAACAAATTGAAATGAGGAGGCTTTGCAGCTCTGCAAAGCCACATCAGAAAATTAATGGCATGTATTGCATCATCTTTAATCACTTTGTGAGATGAAATTACTTTTTAACAGCTAACATGAAGCATTTGGAGCTGATGTTGGATATAGCTTAGTGTTCAGACATAGAAAGGGTGACTGACCTTAACCAAAATTAAAATTTGAATTTCATCCATTCAGAAATTTACATCAATTTGTCCCAGTTTTCATTGTGTTCTGTTATGAATATTGAAACTACTAACACAGTTTGGATTGACTGCTGCTTTTTGTAATAAAGTATTTCTCTAAAGAATTCAACCTTGAAAGGTTATAGACCTCTTGGCTTCTAAAGGGAATAATATAACAAGAGAAACAGCTGAAAGCTTTTTCTGCAATTTAAGTAATAGTCGAAGTCACATTTCTAATTATAGATCATTGAACTAAGTGACTTTATATGGCTTTAAATTCATTCCTACACTGATCCAAGTTATCTAAGTTATATATTTCATTGTGTGCACACAGGTGGTGGTCATGGGCTTTCCCAGGCCTCTTCCAAGTGTCACAGGAAGTGTCTGAGCTCCTGACAAGCTGGATGGCACTGGCCACCCAGGCACTGGCCTTTTCCTGTGACCACCTGGATTTCAACACACTTGGGGCTGCCCTGGGACACCTGTGGCTATATTTTCCAGAAAGTCAGCTTTCATATGCACAGGCTTCTGAAATGCTGTGTCTCTGGGTTGGTAGGAGTTAAGCTATTCTGAATGTATGGGTGAAAAAATGAGCTCCTTCAAGAGCTATTCCTCCTCATGAAGTCCAGTCTTTGCTCTGATTCTTTTTCTGATTCTTTTGTATGCTTTTTGATAGTCTGTCACTCTTGTCAGAGAAGATCTAACCATCATGTGATGGATCTCACTAGCACGTATTGTGGAATTGTTCCTTTTGCCATTGTCAGTTCTAGATCATTGTTGTTTCACAACCAGAAAAAAATAGATATTGGGCAGGATATTATGAAGTATTTTGAAAGCTAATGCCATAATACTACAGCCTATGTGCTTCTTGTCTCCTGACATCTCTGCAGCATTCACCCAAAGGTCCAGCATCTCAGTATATCTTGTATCTAGTCCTGTTCTTACCAGGCATTTCCTCTTTCCAAATGGGTCTCCTGGCCATGTCTAGGTGTAGTGCCCAGTTTCTGCCACCCTCTGGAGATGAATACCAAAACACAGGGATTTTTGTGGAATCTCATGATATCCTGCAGCTTGAGTATTATTTACACTTATGAGGCAAAATAAATTATGTTCCAATATAGAAAAAAAAAGTGTCAAAGAGGGGTTTGTGGGGTTCTGTATGTTTTATGGAGAACAGCATTAAAAAAAACCCCAGACTTTCACTTTTGTATCAGGTACAAAAGTGAGTTCAGTTCAGTTTTAGGACATGCATTATGCAGATGCAAAAATAAGACTTTCAGATGAAGTGGTATTTTAAGAAGTGTATTGTTACCTGCTTTGCATTTAAATTAGTGAAATGAATGTTAAGTTATTCTGGAGAGAGCCATTGCTTTCTTTTCTGCACTCTAGACAAACATCTTTGAAAATTAAAGTGCCTGCATGCCCTTTAGCCCTTGGTCAAAACGTAATTGTGGGAGGAGCTCTCAAAGCACCAACTGTATTAGAACAAATCACTTAATAAACCTTAACTGCAGTTTTATGTGGTAAGTAAGTTTCGCTGTTACAAGGGAAGGAAAAAAAACCCCAACATTTTTCAGCATTTTTTTTGTCACTTGTATGGTAAAGTTTAGACACCATTTGGCAGTGGCTTCTCCTGACTTTCTGGATCATCAGCAGAGGTCTGAGCACAAGCACCCCTTGTCACATCACTGGGGATAAACTCTGGCCCTGCCACAGTGGGCACAGGGCACTGCCCTGTCACAGAGGGATTAAATTATCAGTTTGGATGAGAGTGGTATCACACATACAAGGCTCCTTAAATAATTCACTGTGTAAAAGAAACAATTGATTGCCCAGACAATGACCTGGCAGCAAAAATAATTTGTTTGCCTCCATCAGATTTTACCTGGGGCAGGGGGATTCCCAGCATCTTCCTTATGAAAGCATCCTCTGCCATGGGATGTTTTCTGATGCATTTCTTCCATCCTTCCATTTTCCATTTTTCTTCCATCAACTCTTGTTACACTTACCTGAATACTCATTAAAAGTGCAGACTTCTGTTCCATGCAGTGAACCAAACAAGGTTTAATTGAATGATTAGCAGATAATCTTTTGGCTCTTTTGCTACAGATCCTTCTACTTCAGAAGAAACAAGGGTTTCCCTTCCTTATCTCAGACAAAGGGGGTTCAGACAGGCACCTCTGCTCCCCAGCTGGTACCAACTGGTCTGGGGAAGGGAGGGGAAGAGACAGTGGCTCCCTGAACCATTAGGTGGACACAGCACTACCTTGTTCCCACTCACTGATGCAGGATGCTCTTGTGGGAGCTAACCACATCTCCTGATCTCTATCTTTTAGTCTTGTGAGTGCCCTGTGCAAGATGCATAAACACTCTTCCAAGCTACAACCACAGAGGGACTGGCCCAGACTTAGACAGGGGCTATGGCAGGGAAGTACTGAACCTTCATCCAGCCCGGGCACGTAACAGTGCTCAGTGATGTGAGAAGCAGGCAAGCAGGGAGGCAGCTCTGTGGGTAACATTCAGACACTTTCAGTGCCCATCGTCAAGCAGTGTTTGATCTCACAGTTCTAGATACAGGTGTGTAAATACCAGTGAAATCCCTCCCTTGCCTCAGGGAAGGAGATGCAGTAGCACACAGTATTGATGTGGAGTGCTCCAAGCCTCCCTCCTAAGCAGCTAGGAAGCTCTGCCACAGAGCAGTGTGCCTGCACTCTGACCTCAGCTCTTGTAATCTCTCCTTCATGTTCTTTTCAGCCAGGGGTGAAGCCTGATCCAGAGATGAGCACTCAGGGAGCAGCTCCTTGCTTTGGGCTGCAGCCCGGCCCAGCCCACCCCTGTCCCTGCCTCCCACATGTGCTGTAGCTGCCAGTGCACTCACCTCACCTTCCCCTCTGCCTGGCAGAACATTTGTTCTGTATCCCAAACGAAGCAAAGCTTTGGAGCAGAGTTTTTCCCTCTCTCTCTCTCTAGCAAGCACTAAGAATTGGCTCCAGCCTCCTGCTGCTGGGCATGAGGATCACAGCCCTTCATGACCTCTTACTCAGGCCTCAATTTTAATTCATAGAATCATAGAAAATTAAGGATTGGAAGGGACCTCTGCAGGGTTACCAATAGCAGGTCACACAGGAACACATCCAGGTGGGCTTTTTGTGGGCTCTACAACCTCCCTGGGCAGCCTGTTATTCTGTTATAGCAGTTATTCTGTTTAATTAGCAAGCTCTGCAGGTGTTTTGTAGGACATCAAAAAGAGTGTCCACATATCGGTCCTTTGAAGGACTTTGTTATCTCTGATTGGGCTCTTCTGTAGCCTTTCCTTGTCAAGATCAAACATCCAGTCTGGATGGAAATCCTGTGGTCTCTGCAAGGCAAAGCTTTATGTGTATTGTTCATGTGTGAGATCCTGATCTCTTGCAAGATCCCTCCATGCCACAGCAAATCTCTCCAAGTCTCAACCTTCCACAGTTGTCATCATTACAGAGCTTAATGAAGATTAATGGTCTGGTTCTGAATCTCTATAGTTTGCTTCACTGGCTTCTCATGGATTTGTGGCAGCTCTGCCTGTAGGCAAATAAAAGACCCCATTTTTAGATCCATACTTACTGACATGCTTTAGATTCATTCTCCATTATTTAAATCAATGAGATTGCAGCAGCGTTTTCCCCTTCTCCGTGGCTGTGACTGCAGAAGGACTTTGTTGCTCTCACTCAGAAGCTTAACTGGAGACCCACTGGCTGCTGTAACTGGTCCCAGCCCCAGTGTTCATGCTGCACCAGTAATTCTTCTTTGGCACCTGTTCTCAGAATCACACAGTTCACAACAATCTTGCCTGTCCCTGCCAGCAGTAATGTAGTTCTGATCTAACAGGTCAGTGCCCATCACGTTTCTTTTCTGGACGTTTGTCACCCCCAGAAGACATTAGGATAGAATTTCCAAGCTCTGGTGTAAACAGAATAAGCAGAAAAAAAAAATGCTGACTGAGCTCAATGTGACTCTCATGTTCCTTTATGAAGCTTTATTTTTTTCCAAGTCCCCCCCATATTCTCTCTCAAACATGAGGGGTATTAAAAATAGGAAATCTCTATTTTCAGTCCTGAGAGACAGAAAGCTGTCCTACTTATGCTACTGACTTCAGAAACACAATTTTTCATTATTCCCCACCTTTTACATGACAACCTAAGGCCCTTACAATCCTGAGATCTTTATATTTTAATACCACACTTTTATGAGAAGAGTTAATTGGTTTGGAAGGATCAAAGTCTAATACATGCAAATAAAACCGACATAAGAAAGAACAAAACAAAAAAAAATTGTTCAAATTTTTTTTATTAGTTAAAAAAAAAAAATAATTCCACAATACCTAGAGATCCCAAGTGCCAGTGAAGATGGACACGACACAAGGATCAGTGCGTCCGCCAAAACACGCAAAGCGAGTGGGTTGGGAAGCCAGGAGGGAGGTGGGGAGGGAGATACCCACCCACCCCAGGACACAGCTGCACTTTACTTACAATCAGAGGAGCCTGGCTTACATATATTGTATGTCTGCTTTATGAGGGAGGTGAAGGACTACAGAGCTGGATGTAGTTAGTCTGTGGACAGCGTGATTTTCCTGTTGTAATGCCAAGTAATATTTCCATGTATGCACTTGGAATGCTTTCTTTTGAGCTAGACACCCCTAAGTTGGTTAATTGGCTTCATTTTCACCCTGTGAGAAGACAGGAAAAGAGTTAAAAATTTCCATATATTTATACACAAATAAAATAAAGAGAAAAATCAATGCCAGTAGTCGTCACATAAAAACCCACAAATGACAACAGAATAATAAGGACCTTGTGTGGTACAAAACTAAATGAATTATCTCTTCCTGCTAGGAACCAGGCTCTGCCTCCTGCCCTGATGTGAAACCTGACAGCAGCACTTGTGCAGTCAGGAATTCAGTTGGATTAGCAGGATTCATTTTGGGGAATGGCACCAGGGGTGGGATGGCTGGCTGAGGGTGATAAGTGCAAACTGAGACTTTTGAGAGCTTCAGGTATTGTATAAAACCAGACTAAGCTTAAGAGAAGCTGAAAAATGGGGAGTTTCAGTGCAGACAAAGCCCACTGTAGGGCTTGTGAGGTGGACAGCCAACAGCCTTAGCAGCTAAATGGTAAAGGAAAAACCACAATGAGAAGAACTTGCACACTTAAAACATGCATGTTGGGCAGTAAGAGGTTGCCCTCCCTTGTTCCAGAGCTGAAACTGGCCCAGAGACCAATATTTGATTCAGGACTTCAAAAGGCACGTTGCAGGTAGAACAGATCAAAAAGTTAAACAACCTAATCTAGATATAGAAAAATCTGACTTGTTATTATCTAAAGCTCTTCTAAAGCATGGCTGTGACAAGGGAAGGGTTATTCCATGTGATGATAAAACCATAGCTTAACATTAACTATGTGTGTTCACACCCCAAACCCATCCCAAACCAAGCAGTAGCTCACTGTCCCATCTGTCACTGAGGGCAAGGTCTTGGTCCCCAAAAAGGGGAGGAGAAAACCCAAGAACCTTTGAGCTCACATTTTGTCAAATAACTCACGCAAGTGGCAATGCTGGTGTGCTCCATGCACAGCAGATCTATAACCACAGAAAGCCAAGGGGAGATTGCCCTAGGGACAATCCAGTAACCCAGAAAAAGCCCGTGGGTGGCTTCCAGAGCCTGGGGACCATGGTGACATGAGAGAGCCTTGGCATCTCCTTACCTCTCCGCCCTTGCCGGCCTCTGGGGCCCCCTCTCCCGCTGCCTCCGGCTCCTCAGGCGGCTGCAGTGGTGCCAGGTCCTCCTGCCAAGTCACAAGTGAGATGTTTGTCCTTACCAGCACATGCAAAGTCATCACCCTCACCTCAGACTATTTGAGGAGGCTGCATGAAATGGGTTTTTGAGTATTACACGTGCAAATACATTACTGGGCTTAATCAATGGCAAATATCACTCAAAATCCATTTTTTGGGAAGCTTCTTAGAGCAGACATCAATGAAAAAACAATTTAACTTCCTACAGCCTGGTTTAGGGTCTTTCTCATACAGAAAATCAGTTCTTTTTATCATCTTTTCATTCTTTTCACCCAGTCCAGAGTTTTAGCTCCTTCAATGTGAAGAAATTTGTGAGGAACAAATACATTTACCTGGAGTACAACAGATTGCACCTAACCTGCCTTTCCTCACATTATCTTGCTCACCCGATAACTAAATTAATTACACATTAGGTCAGAGCAGGAAACTAACCTCAATTTGTATTTGGAAGGCTTACAAGCAGAGTTTTAAATGTTAGGGGGAAAGAAAAAAAACCATCAACCTGCAACGCAAACCCATGTCAAGAGCTTTGTAGGTCTTTTTGCAGGTTGGGTTACCAGTTGCCACATGAAACTGTGAAGGTGAAACAAAGGTGACTGCCTAAGGCTCTGAAGTGGACTGGGAGAACTGGGGGAGAGCTCATGAGATGATAAGGACATGGGAAACATACCCCATCTTTCTACAGAGCATGATCACATTCTGCTGTGGGCAAGGAGCTGAGTTTGGGTGGGAACAGTCACAGAAAAGACGATCGGTTCTGCAGGACCATCCACAGGACACTGCATCCGAGAGCAATGGGTGGGCTCAATAATCCCTGTTCAGCTATCAAGCTTTAAATCACATTCTGTGCCAAGACTCTGCTCCAGAAGGATAAAAGTGCCTTCTAAAGAATTTCTAAAAAATCCATCTATTTTTAGAAAGGGAAGCAACCATGTTTCTGGAGAGCAATTCTAAACTGTGGTGGAGAAACCAGCACAATGGCAGGAGGAGGAGGTGTCAGGTCCAGTTGAGGGATGTCGCCTCACAGCCTTTTTCTCACGAGCTTCCCACCCTGCCCAGAATTGTGAGCATGAGATGAGGAAGAGCTCCATTCCTCAGTGGGGCGTTAGCTGGCTGCGGGTTTCAGTGTCAAGTCAGGAAAGCAACATACAGAGGAGGACCGTGTGATGGCAGGGGCTTCACTTTGGATGAAGAGACAGAAATTCTTGGGTACCAATGTGATGCTGGGCAACAAAGCAAGGGTGAAAAGCCAGCTCCTCTGGAGGACAGAAATAACTTTTCCACTCCTTTCAGAACTCATCTACTCATTAAAAGGGGTAAAATGTTCTAAGGGAAAGGCACATTACAACCGTGAAGTCATTAGTAATGCTCCTCCAGCTCTTAAATGGCAAGCAGAATTTTTTTCCCTCAGAAATTACATATTGTCTTGGAAAAGAATATAGAATGAAAAAAATTATTTAGTTTGGTATGGGTTTTCTTTTTCCTTTTTTTTTGGGGAAGAGAGAAAAACGATGTATTTTAGCATAACAGTTAAGTGAAACACAAGACCTTAGAATTCATTACAGAAATAATATACAAGCTTTTAAATATTTATATGAAAATATATTTGAATTTAGAATATATACTAAATAAGATTTATATATATATAAAATACAATATTTCACTAGTGTCATGAAACACAGGTACATGTTCAGGTATCAATAACAAAAAACTCAACAAATTAGGACCCACCAGTTAGAAAATTACTGCTGGGCAATGATAAGAGGTCTTAAAGAGAGTATACTATAGGCATCAGGGTTCAGATAGTTAAATATGTTTTTTAAAAATAGATTCTAAAGTCCACATATTTTGAAAAAAAAATTAATTACAAGTTGATTCTTTAGATTTCTCTATTTCACAGGTTCTATGAAATATTCTTTCTGAGCTCAACAACTGTGTTGCACATTCTGCTGGTTGAGTCCATAGATGAAACAGAATTTATACTTTTATCCATATTATGCTGTAGGCTAGTGGGTTATCATCATCCCACAAAATTCTGAGATAAAAAACCCCCTTAATTTTCTTTATTCAACAGAGAAAGCATGAAGACTCTAAAAGCTGGATGCTGGAACATTATTCATCAAAAACCCAACAAATTCAGATGCAAGCAAGATTTCTTTTTTAGTTATTTCTTTAGGGCTGTAAAACCAGAGACATTCATTGGCAACCTTATCTGCTACAAATTTAACAGCCCACAATGGGACATCTGTTGCATAAGGCAGAGGAAGGTTTAGCTTACTGTAGTGCTCATGACCTTGGGCGTTGGAGCAAGAGCAATGCTACTTGGCAGTACCTCTGTACCACTCCCTGGCAAACCCCCAGGCAACCTGACAGGTCCTGTAGATGGGCTTTCCTGGATGGGTTTCAGGCTGAATGTTCTCAGAGTGATGCTGACACCTCTGACTAAGATGTCAACCCATGACTCAAGTGAATGGACCCACCAACAGGACAGGCAGGTTTGCAGGATTCCTCTCTCATCCTACAAATCTAGATGGACTCTTGGGGTAGCTTTGTGTTCATCCTGCTCACAGACAGGAAACCTTCTTTGGGTTTCCTGGGGCTGCTTATGTAAACAATACACATTTAACAATGCCTACATTATCGTCCTACGGGTTACTGAGGCACAGCCTTCAGCCATGAAGCAGCCACAGAATCTTGTAAAATAGAAGGCTTCACCTGTGCCACTAACTCAGCTATCTCACATGTGAAAAATATACACCTGGGTGCCCTAATAAGATGTAGAGGGAAGCACAGAAGAAGCATCAGTAGGCAGAGTACCCCATCCCATGCTGCTTTTGCAGTCTCCCCTGCCCCATGGGATGCTGAAGGACTCCACCAGGATGCATTACTGCATCAGTGAAGTTCAACAAAGCTTCAGTACATAGGATGAAGCTTGAATACAAAGAAAAAGAGGTCCGACTGTTTATTCTACTTCACTGTAAAGTAGTTTGGCTGTTGGTTTCCCTGCCCCTCCTGCTTAGCAGCTCTGTCTCTCAGATGCTCGTGACTGCTCTCTCCTAGTGGCACTGGCCCTTCCCAAACCAGCATAAGCAGGGAGGTCACACTTCAGTTTCTGCTTCTAATTCCTTCAGTGCAACTGCCTCAGTGGTATCACAAAGTTTAAGCGGCAAGAATTAAGGTCATGAACATCAACCATTTGTATTCAAACTGTGCAGGGTGGTTATGAAAGGAATAAAGCTGTGGTACAGGCATGGTGCACGTGTGCTGGATCAACAGCAGAGAGAAACGATGTGATCCAAGGAACCCGCCCAGCACATCACTGACAAGAGCTCAAATAATTAATGAAGTAAGAAAAAAAGAGCAAACCAAATTCGAAGTGATAGAGCTGTGAACTGACAACCAAAACATATTAAAACTGACAGGGCAAAGAGATCTAAAGGGAAGATCTAGGTGGAGGGCATAGAAAAGTCCCTGAGGGACATTTTGTGACTCCGTGTGTGTGTATGTACATGCACTGGTTCCAAACCACGTGGTGTCTGCAATGCAGCAAACTTTGTGCTGTGTCATGCAGATGAAGAACTAATCCTCTTGTAAGACAGGGATATTTAGTGGGTGTTTATCCTGAGATCCCTTAGTGTCCACACCAGGAACTGGGATGGGTGCGAAGCCACAGACAAAACACATCATTGATGGGTCTTATTCCTTTGCCTAACAGAGAACTTGTGAAGACTCACATTTGTGAGTCTTTTAACTTACATATTTTTTAACTTAATACTTACAAACTCCTCCAAAACAGTCAATACTTTCTTGTACTCAGTTACCAGTGACCAGGCCAGTACTAAAGCCCTACTAGGCAATGCCAATGCTACTCAAAGTTGTTCTCCTCTGGTGCTTGGCACCCTTCTGTAGGCACAGAGCTACTTCAGCCCCACTTTCTTCTGCCTGGCTCTGAGTCCTCCCACTGAGGACAGCAAGGAGCTCCCAAACACCCCAGTGTGTCCCTGTTTCAGTGCTTGCAGTGTTCTGTGGATTCTTTCCCACGTCCACCTGATACACCCACAGAGCTCAACCACCCTACAGCTGCTGCCCTGAGCCAAACTTCATCCAGAATCATTAAGAGTTCCACACTCCTTCCTAGAATGTGTCTGTCACTGACCCCAGCAGTCAGACTTTGGTACTGATCCAAAGCAGTTTCCAGGCTCCCTCAGTCTGCCCTTCAACATCAGTAGGACATAACCCACTTATTTCTGTCTTGATCAATCCCCACTTTAACTCTAGCAGCTGGACATTGACAGAAGATGCCAGAATGACAGTTCAGATGCTTAATGATTTAGCCCTCTGGAAAATTTGTGGCTTCTGCACATTGCCTGCGGTCTGCAGGATCCCAAACCATTACTGGGGTGAAGGCCTAGTTTGAACTGTGAAATGAAAACCTTCTAAGTTGTAGCTCTAAAGGGGAAGAGGATTGATGCTGCTCAGTCCTTGCCAGAAAGGGAGATACTTTGGTGTCTGCAGGATGGATTCCTACTGTCAGCAAATTCCTAACTCTTCTGAGTCAGCCCCCCCATGTCTGGTCAGTAAAAAGGTAGAGGGGGCAGTCTGGGCCCATGGAATGAGGAGTTGCTGTTTGCACTCCTGCACCATAACTGATTAGGGAATGGAGATTACTATTATCCCACGGGCTTAGCAGAACTTCTGTATCTGCCCTTTTCACATGCTTTCAGGAGGGCATTTTGCGTCACTCGTAGCTGCTGTTCTCCTCTTTTGTTAGTCTATTCTCTCAGGATTTATGCCTTGTGTAGAAGTTTTTGTTTCACATCACAATGTGTTTACATGCAGGTCAGGAAATTTATCAGCCAACTGTCTGAACAATTAAAACAATTTTGGCCAGCCTGGCCTTGCTTTGATTCTGGGCTTGGGTTTGTTGTGACTCATTGAGCTCATGTGACTGTCAGTGCTACTGAGCACAGCTCCCCACAGAGGGGAACACAGCCAGGCTTGCCAAAGAGCTGCAAAATAGCACCTCATGTGCTGTACAAATGGTTCCTGTTTGTTACCACCTGGTGAAAGCATCTTCTCTAATGATCAGCATTGCTTTCATCTAGAGAGCTGCTCTGCTCCTTCACATTCCCCTTAATCCTCTCACTTGAAGCAACTCAGTTTGTCAAATTAGGCTGGAGGACAGGAGACCCATTGTTTGAATTTAGCATAATCCGTGCAGGACTTGGATCAGGTGGCTTTCACCAGCAAGCCCTTGGTTGTTGCCAAAACCAGCACAAAGCATAGGAGGGTCTCACTCTCTGGTGGGACCAGGCTTTGCCTTAGCTGATGGTGCTCTCTGGCTGCCTGGGCCATGGGCATCAGCCAGGTGTGTGGGCAAGAACTCAGCTCCAACTCCTGCACACCCCACACACCCCAGAGCTCGGACTCCAGTCAGATGCTCACTGCAGCCTGGCCACAATTCTACTCAGGTGTCTGGGGAAAAGGCTTTTCTACACTGCAAAAGAAGTCAAGACACCATGGGCATCAATCGGTGAATGTGCCTATCTGAACACAAGAAAAAACAACTTCTTTTCTGTAGGGGTGGTCAAATGCTGAAACAGGTTGTCCAGGGATACTGGGGAGTCTCCATCCCCTGAGATGTTCAAAACCTAACTGGATGTGGTCCTGGACAACCTGTTCTTAGTGACCATAAGGGGATTGGACTAGATGATCTCAATAGGTGCCTTTCAAGATAAATTATTCTGTGGTTACATATTAAGCACTATATACTAACATTAAGAATTATATAAATGTATATATTGTAAAAAACCCTCTCATTGAATAGGTAAAGCCATCAAGTGTCAATGTCTGCAGGTATTTTATGTGTAATCTAAAGGTGACTCTTTTGTCATGCCCATGACTGAAGAAACAAACGTACCTTTTTTACAACTCCTGTAGTGACCACGATGTTCTCTGCTCCTTCTACAGTCTTGCTTGCTACTGTGTTCACACTGGATACTACAGCTTCTCCCACCACATTGGCTTGCTCTTTGGTCTTCTCAGCAACTGGAATTTCAACAAAATGAGAAAGTCAGTGAGCCAGGCACTGCCCAAAGGCTGGCAGATTCACCGGGAAAATAAAATTATTGCATCGAGGTAAGAGAAGAAATTGGCTCTGGTAGAGTCCTTATTTGGATCTTTTTATATGAGATCATGTCTGAATTTAGATCCTGTGCGTGAGGGTTTTGCCTGATGCAAAATGCTGCTCAGAGAGCAGCACTGCAGCCTGTTGGTCTTTGTGGGAAATTGGAGAATGAAAAATTCACCATAAGATGCTGAGAGGACTGTGGTATTCTGCATTGCGGACTGCACGTGACTTTATTCCAGGTACATTCTATTTAATACATTTGAGCAGAAAAAAGAAGTAATTCAGTCATGAAACTCTCCAAGGAAAGGATCCATTAATCTCTCCTCAAGGCAGTACAGATGCCTGCCCTGCCTTGGAGCTTTAGACTCCCTCTCAGGAGTCTCCCTAAGACCAACATTTCAGCCCAACAGGACTATGCAAGACCTATGTAGATCTATGCAAGTAGATCCCCTCTGTGCTGGGCAGCACCCATGGCACTGTGAAATGTTTAAATTTCTGTGAATCATCCAAATCTGTTAAATAACACTTGTCAGATTTTTTGAACCTACTCTATTGATTAAATATTTTCTCCTATCCACATGCCCTGCAAATGCCAGACATGGAACCATCTCTCCTGGCAGACATCCTGCACTCATCAAATGGAAGGTCATGCAGATCAGAGGTTTGCCGTTCCCATGTGGCAGGAGCAATGGCTTTACCAAGAGGTCCAGCAACACATCCCAGATTTCCACATTCCCCTTAGGGCTGTGCTCTTACCTGAGGTCACACTCTGCACTACGCCTTCCTTGGTTTTGGTACCTGTGAAAGGAAACACAGGGGCCATCAGTGCTACCTGGCAAAGCATCTTCTGGTTTCTGGACATGGGTGGCTTTCTGTTCTTACAAGGTGCAGCACAGAGCCTTAGTGCTACCAGTGCCTCCTGCTAAGACACAAACCATTCACACAGCAGAAGGCATCAGCTTCTTTCCCCACTAAAATCCATGAATACCTTTGTGTCAGGAGTTGAACAACTTCAACAGCAAATTGCCTGGGCATGCCTAGACACGAAAAATCTGGATTCTAGCATGTGAAGGATGAAAAATTGTCCCTGGAGTACTTCCAAAATGAGAAGACCAGTCAAGCTTAAGCTAACTGTAAAAATGAATGTATGTTAAGCAACCTGGTAAAATTCTCACCCACTTCCCTCCTTCAGTCTTTCAAGACAAGGAGTCACAGCTGTGAATCTTCCCTGACTTTCAGCAGGGCACTTGGCTGCAGTGGTCATATAAATCTTCATTCTATACCTCTAATAAAATCTCTGGACAAACTTTAGGCTGAATTTACAGAACAACCACCCACCTATTATACCCCTACTAACTAGAGTCCTGTTTTGGTGTCTCGGCCTGGGCTGTAAGAGCCTGCTCACAGCAATACAGAGAATACAGATGGTTTTATCTCAGATTATAAAAGTACACCATATTTATGCTTACATTGTAATTTATCTTGCTATTCTCAAGGCAGAAAAGCTAACAGGATGTGAGGGCATTCAGTGTGCAACACAAGTAGCCCTTAAGGAATAATTAATCTCTGTGGCTTTCCTGCAAGTGACCTGCCATACATCCCTTCTGTTTGCATCCTGCAGCATGTCTTTAATCATACAGTAGATGAGCAGCAGCCCTCACAGTAACAAGATGCTTTTCCACATCACAAATATAAAGCATGAGATTTATCTCTATTGGAAGTTTAACAAACACATGCCAAAAGGCTCCACTGGTCTCACTTTACTGTATTGTGTAAATCATTTGCACCTATACAGGCTCTCTTCAACTGATACAACAAAAGGATTTTTATGGCCAATTGTCAGAATGACAGAAATAGAGTCAGGCAGATCTTTAACTCCCAAGGCACTGGGGCATCCATTGGTGTGGTGGAAGAAATCAACTGGAAACAAAACCTTGTGTTCACTAACAGCCTGAAAAGCAAAACACCTGCAGTGCCCTGATAACAACAGATCCAGCCCAGCTCTATTTGATGTGATACACATTAAGTATTACTGAATGTAGTTCTCAACTCTTGATTTATTCTGGTGGTTGTGCTGGTTGCCTGGGCAGAACAAAGCTGTTCTACTACAACATGCCCTCAGCATTTCACTTCACCTTTCCAAACTGTATCAAAACTGAAGAGACAAAATCTTTGTACTTTACAGTTCTTACTGCTGTAAACCACAATTCCTAATGATAAGAAGGCACTGCTGAAAACTGGATTTAATAATGATGTCCATGATACACAAACACATAGAGAAGTACAGCAGAGAGCTGAGCAGGTTCAAGCCTCAAGCCACAAGCATGAGCTCCCAGTCAGGCCAGATGCACACACTTCAGATACCATCCTGCTTCTGTTTCACTCCCCATGCCAAAGGCTGCCACAATATTGATTTGACATCCAGATCAAGCTTAGCCCTTTGCTGTTTTCTGGTCAAGGACCAGTTGTTAAGTAAGCAAAGTATATAATGTGGTACACTACACTTTAGTTTTGCAGTAAATGTGCTTAGTGAGACAAGAGCTGCACTTCTGTGTATTTTTTGACAGACTTTTGATTTAAGATGACTAATTTCAGAAAGGAGGGATGCAGTTTGACAGAAAATACCCAAATCCATTTCATAACAGAAGCAAGGGCACTGGGAAGTGCCATGGCTGCAGTCTGGGGACAATGTGCCTCATCTGCCTCATCTGCCTCACCCGCTCCCCTCACCACACCCAATGACTCAGGCTCAGCATCCATTATGCACCACAGAAATCTGACTTGCTGGTGCACAGCCTTGCCAGAAACCCTCATCTGTTGAATCAGAAAGCAAACACCTGATGTTCAATCTCATTTCCCTCATTAATGCTTGCCTGCAGCTCTTGTATACCAAATTAAAAGTTCATGCATCCTGCCTCTTCCAAGTGCTGTGAGACATCTCAAAGAGCTTTGGTGTCACAAGGGTGATGGAGCACCATGCAAGGGGGAAAAGAGTTGTAGTGGAAAAAGATATTTATGATGTTCTGTAAGTCCTAAAGGAGTTTTTGTTGAAGCCACTTTGTTTAAGTAGACCCTGGGGTGCATGGGGGCTTTCTGTGACACAAATGATTGGAGGCCATTCTGGAAAACTAGAAGTGCATTCTTTGTTGAGGCTTCCTGAAGGATAATATTAAACACCACCAATGACATTACACTCAACACACTGATGCACTTTTGCAGCATCTTTGTTAATTAACTTCAGCATCAGTTCTGCTCCTAATTAAACCAAATTAAACAGAGAGACCACTGAATTAACTTCCGGATACACAGAGTGCAGGAACCCACAGTGCCTTCGGTGTATCTGGAGGGTGTCACACCTGGGAGAGCACAGTGTGATTTTACTAAGTGCAAAGGTAGCCCATGCTACAGGATTTCTCTCTCTTTCCATGCACCCCCCTGCTCTGCCTGACACATCCAGCCAGCCACACAGTGCTGCAGCTCAGAACTGCCCCAGCCATGGCAGCATCTCCAGCTGTGATCTGCATTGCAGTGCCAGCACAGGAGGCAGCCACCCCAGGCTTGGGATGTGGGAAGTGAATCTTCCTGGCTCAGAGAGGAGGGACAGAGAGGTGTCTGCAAAGTCCTGATGACACCATCAGCTCCAGGCGGATGCCTCTGGATGTTTTTTTTCCTCCTGGGGCAGCAGCAAGTGACTCAGCAGCTGTGGTGGTTGTGCTCAGACATCTGGAATCCTCCTTGGAGAGTCAGTGATGAACTAACACAAACCTGAATGCAAGGCAGGGATCCACCTAATCCATTACCCCCCACAAATTTCTAAAAAGACCCTCAAGCTTTTCTTTGAGTATTATTTTCTCCTAGCATCCAAAAATCTGGGTTGCACAACATAATGCTCCAGACCAAGCTGCTAGGGTAGGGCTGTGAGAAAGAAGGAGTAAGGAAGACTGAATTAAGGGCTCTGATTAAATGTTCGTGTGTTTCAGGCTGAGAAAACATGGCACAGACAACGTACTAATCACTCCAGTTTTAATCGATATACCTGGCCTCCTCCTTCTCTATTTAAAAATCAATTCTCTGAGCTAATCAGCATCTGGCCTTTGCTTTTCCTGTCTGTGAAAGACTGAGTATTCCTCAAAGGGCTGAGCATCCCCTGGCGTGCAACAGGAGCTGACTCATCCAAAGCCACATCCAGTGCATGACGGGGCAGGAACTGGCAGTATACCAAAACAACCAATAAAACAAAAGGAAGAAAAAAAACCCAGAAAGCACTTCATCTTCACCTTGATCCTTATTTGATCCTCACTGAGAGACTGAAGTTTTATGAAGGCTTTTAGAAAACTTTAGTGAGAAGGTTAGAATCCCATGAGAAGACTTAGTACCTCATGACTGTGCAGAAAGGAAAAATGGGTCAGTACAGAGACGTGCAGTGTGGCTGAACAGAGATGAGGAATTATGTATAAAAATTTGGAATAATCTTTTCCGACATCACTCATACCAGGAAGCAACTGGAGCAGTAGCAATGCCACAATTTGACACCTGGATGTGAGGTTTCTCAGGCTGGTGTTTCAGTTGCTGTGGTTTGTTTAATTATTTCTGGGGATGCTGTTTAGCTTTAACTTGCCAGTCAGCTTCAAACTGAAATGTGAACTGCTACAGACATCCATTCACAGCATGTCAATAGTTGACTGTCTGAAAATTCAGGATTGAAATATTACCAGATCTGCTAGGCATAAAATTTGTCTTTCATTTGCAATTTACAAGTAGCAGTAGCTATTGTCAGTCTAACTGTTTTAAATATAATAGCCACATACAGCTGTGAATGTTGTGGCAGCATAGCAGGCAGAGTCTGTGTGTAAACTTTCCTGCTAAAAAAAGAACTAAAAGCCTTCACTCCCACATCTAGCAAACATAAAATGCTGTGTGAGGTGCAGTAATCAGCATCGAGGTCATCTGTCTTGGGAACTATGACTTAATAGATTTTATAGCAACAGGAGTATCTGACAATCCACCCATATAATTACACGACCTAGATAGTGCAGATAGCGGGTTTAGAGGGTGACCTTGAAGGGGAGGTTTCTGAAACAGCACAAGAGTAACTGTGAGAAAGGTCTCTAGCAGGATTCCAGACGTCTGGCTTCCAGATCCTGTCCTCTGGGCAAAATGAATTTGATTGTCTCTTGTAAAGCAAGACTAATGTGTGCATGGGGAATGAAAAAGATGGGTGAACCAAAGGATTCAGGATAAAACAGCTTGTTCATGGGGAAAACACACTGGATCCTGCAGTGCCCCTTAATAACACTGCTGGCTCCTCTGAGAAATTCCTCAGCATGTGTCTGGCAGCAGAGAGGGGAGGTGGGGATCAGTGCTTGGATGCTGAGAAAGGGTCTGACTCGCACTCATCATCAGTGAACAGTCCTAAGAGAAACCTTCCACCTGGGCACGTGCTGCTAAAGGGTGCAATAAGTTCTGCCTTCCCTGCAGCTGTGGCCATTCCTGTGTCTGATTTATAGTTGGGGAAACTGAGGCACGGGAAGAATGTGACACCTCAGGCTTAGCACTGTATGACAGAGCTAAGGACGTTCTCCAGACCTCCTGCCATTCAACCCAAGCTTCAGCCACAATATAATTTCCCCAGACTTTCTCAAAGACAATCTGTAGCAGTTCATGCTCGAATGTAAATTGAAAGTAATTGTCTCTTACCTACATACATCACCCCTTCTTTAGTCTTCTCTGCAGCCTCCGTCACTCCCTGCTTGGTCTTTTCTGCAGCAGCCACCACACCTTCTTTAGCGATGGAGAAACCTTTCTTAAAGACATCCATCCTTCTTGCTGGCTAGGGTATTACCTGGGTGATCTGAGTGAGGGATAGCAGCAAAAAGCACCTCAAGACCCAGACTGCAACACACAGCTTCACCCTGGCTAGATCCTCAACTCCTCTGCCAGTCTCTGCCTTTGCTCTTGCTCCCTGGCTGGATGAAGGCAGTGTGGCAAACCTCACAGCCTTCACTGGCTCTTATTGATGAAGCACACTGCAGTGTAGCCAATGCCTGTGAACAGATGATGCTGAAATATTAATGATATGGATCTGCTTGGGAAGGCTTAAGGAGGGAGGGGGAGAGGAGGAGAAGGAGGACAGTGGTAGGTAAGGGACTGTCTGGAAAATTTCCAGACAGATATAGCTTTTACAGTGTGCTGCATTGCTTTCACTCAAAGATGCTCTCATGTGAAGGGAGACTTTTTATCTAAAGAGCTGAGTTCCTGAAAGAACATTTCCCCGAGGCTGCAGCAGGAGGCAAACACAAGCTCTCCTGGGCTCTCAGAAGCTGGAGAGCATGTAAAGCTGGGAGTGCTTCTCACAAACAAATGGGGTCAGGTTTCTCAGTCTGGAAGTTACCAGAACCCAACCAGCACAAAAACATAACAAGAACATTATTTCTAGTAAATACTGAGAGAAAAAAGGGAACCAGCTAGAGCTTGGTGCTCAAGGGAAAGGAGCTGGAATTTCCATTGCCACGTTTGTCAAGACTGAAGTTGATCCCTCAAGCCATTTAGTATAAATGATGGATTTTGCTCAGCTGCACATCCCATTACAGTGGTTCATTTCTGAAAAATCAGATGCCTGTTAGGGGAAATCCTGTTTCCTATTTGTTTCTCTGAGCTGCTGCAGACAGAGCTGTGTCGCTGCGGAGCGAGGTGACGTTTTCCACACGTCGGAGCTCTGTGCTGCAGCGGGGCAAGGAAACCATCCAGCTGGGGAGAACTCACACTTTGTGTAGAAGATCCATCCAGACTCAAGGCCTTGCCAGGAAAAAACACCAAAACATAGGATCAGTAACTACAGCTGGATATCCTAATGTGCTCAAAGTTGAAGTCAAGCTCGATTGTTTTCTGAAGCTGATTCTGAGTGACCCAAACCAGCTGCTATCCCACTAGTACAGACTCAGACTCAGTGCAAACATCCATGGCAGCAATTGCTGGTGCCAGAAGGTAATTATTTGTTAGCATAACTATTTAATGGTACCCTATCTGAAACTATGGAAGCCATGGAGCACTGGTCTCTGGGCACAAACCCTGACCAGCTTTGGCTGCTTTTCCCTACCAGGCAAACAGAATACAAAATTCAGAGGTTTAACTGCATTATAGGAAGGTAGCACACCATAACAGCATGGCCTGTACACCACTGCTGCCAGAAGTTATCAGCCTGGAAGGGTCAGAAGGAGAGGCCAGAGAAAAGACAAAAGCATGAATTCAAAATCACGTGCCTGTGCTGACATGTACACAAACATCACTCTTACTCTGGTAGTGAGCTTATTTCTTCAATGTTTGTGAGTGTTTCATACTCCATACTGAAACAACTGAAAGAGGGTTGATCTGGAAAGTAACACAGATTTCTTAATCTTTTTCTCACAAGTGGGTCTACCTGCTTCTAAATGAAGAACAAATTTACACATGAATATAGAGGAGGAGCTAAATCTCTGACAGGCAAATATATTAATCAACTGTTAATTTAAAAGAGTGCAAGATTCAGAGGAAGGCCATCACAATATTCCAATTATTATTAGAGCTTCTGCAGAAAGGAGTGAAAAAAGGTGTTTCATAACATCTTTGCAAATTTCCTTTGAGTGGCTGATTGACTGCTATCCAAGAAGTATGTCTGCCCATTTCTGCTCCCAGTGTATCCTTAAATTGAAGATATATGTGTCTTATTCTATCACCTGACCACTGGTTTAAGGCAACTGCTCTCTGAGTCAGCTGTAAGACTCCCACTCATTTCATTAGGCACAGGGCAGGAGTCTTGTTTACTGCATTTGGTAAAAAGTAAATTTGCCATCCTTGGTAATTGCTATGGGTACCATTTCCTTTTTCACAGGGCTTTCAAAGAGCATTAAAGCAGACCACAGCACTTCCCAGGGTAATGGGATTTTTCTGGTATTTACAGGAGGACGCCTAGCCTGGCAAGGCTGAATAAGAAGAATATTTTGTTTATTCTTGAGCTCTTGTTCTGTCATTGTGATTTGTACAGTTGAATTCTACATACTTTGCATTGCTATAAAAGGTAAAAAACACAATGAAGTATCAAGCCACCTTGGAGCATTAAACATGATTCATCACCAGACTGAATGAGCCAGTGCTCAAGTGGGATACTCCTTTCCTGCCTTCTCCTCTCCCAGTGACCTTCAGACAGAGGTCATTTAAGGCATTTAAATGCTGTTGGATCACTCCCAAGGCTGCAGGCAGTTTGCACAGGCTTTGTTTCACCTTTTAAGAAAGCTCTGGACTCAGGACAGTATCACAGGAGATCTATAGAAGGCAAGCATCAGCGATGGCTTCTGAAGGCTTCCCACCCCATGGCAACCATTCTAACCACATTCTAAGCAGAGGGTTCAGTTCTGATTTGTTGCCAAACATGCCCCAGGTGAATCTACCAACAGGAGTCAATGTAAACAACCTTGGTATTCAGATTTCGAGAGGATCTCAAATTTGTTCCTGCAAAAGAATTTTCCTCATTGTATTAGAAAGCATAATCAGCAGCTAAAGTGAAAATACTCCAGTGAGCAATTCAGAGAACCCAAGTTCCATCTCATCTGGCAACTTCTTTTTCTCTCTTACTGACCTTGGGAGGATGGGGAGAATTCAGCCAAACTAGACATTAAGTTCCCACTTTTTTCTATTGACTTTCATTCATATCACTTTGTAAACAAGTATGTACCTCACAAACATTTAGCTGATCTGCTAATGGCAAAAGAAAGTCTCAACCTGAGCTATGCAATGACAAACCATCCAACTGTTGTTCATTTAAAGTCTGAATTCTGTTTGTTCAGGCTTGTCTGTTTTTGGAGAGTCACTGAAAGGTGCAGTTCCTCATCTCCCACATGCCTAAACCTTTCCCTGGGTGCCAGGGGCTAATATTTGGAGCCAGACCTGTGCATTGCCTGCCATTCATTCTAGAACATGGGCACGACCTGTCTAATTCACATATACCTCCTGAGGCACAAAAATAAGAAAAAGAACAAATCAGAAATCAAAATTCCCTGTTCTCTGCTGCCTTTTATCTGTCTGCAACAGATTAAAACAGGATTTTACTTAATTTGTGACTCCTCCCTCTTTAATTTACCCAATTGCCACAAAACCATAACCTTGTCCTTTAAACATAAATTTACACTGAAGTCTATCAGACAGCAAAAGCACCTCACTGGGTGGGAGGACTGGGGCTTGGTCATATTCTATTGAAGTATTTAAATGGTGCATGAGGTTTGAAAGACAGGTAAGGAAAGGAAAGACAGACTGCTTTTGTGGCTGGTAAATATCCTTTGTTCAGGAAGACTTTGTATGGAGAATAATATTAACATTAACAGGATCAAACCTCGCTCTGTATAAACAGAAACCCTTCCTCTCTCTTTCTCCCTCCGTTTATGAAAACTTCAAAATGCCAAAAGGAGAACCGTTTCAGACCATTAATTTTCATGCCCTAACAAAAACAAGCAGTTCTGTCTGCCATCCTCCTGGCAAAACAGTTTAAAACTGTGTGTATGTTTGCATATTTAATGAGGAATTTCCTCAGCCCGTGAAGGCTGACGGATGGACGGACGAGACGTTTCTCAGGCATTCAACCAGAGAGCAGAGTGGTGCCAGGACAGCACTAAGCAGTCTTTTTCTTGACTACTGTTGGATGCCATTGATAGCATTTTCAGCAAATTAATAAAAATATAATTGGCAAGAATTCATCCTCCTGGTACAGACCATTGAAAGGAACCCTCCCTGGCCCAGCAGCCCCTCTCTGGAACTCTGCTCCCCGTGATCCCTGGAGCTGCTGCGTGGGCACAGGCAGGCAGGGCAGGGAATGAGACAGCATTTTCTGGGTCTGAAAATCACTGCCTAATGAGAAGCTATCTCCTTGCTGAGCAGCTACAAGCACAACTGGCTGATTTGTCTTCCCAGACATAAAATCCTTTCAGTTAGTCAGCCTGCTTCAGAAATTAGGAGCTGGGATATATGACTCTAAACCAATACGTGCTTATTAAAATAATAATAATAATTAAAAACAATTCCAGCTTTTCAAACAGTTTTTCTGAAGCTTTTTTTTTTTCTTTTAGAATCCCTTATTCTTAATTAAAGGCTATGATAAAGATTTAAAAGCACTATGGAGCAGGCATTCAATCTGGGAAGATACAAAACAAGCAAAGAAAACAATCTATTTACTGAAAATTAAATTTCTAAATTTCTTTCTCCACAGATAAACTGGCTGCCAGTGTGTTTGATTTCCAAGTCCATACAAGTCATTTATCAAGCATATTGTTTGGCTGTGTTTACTGTGTGATTACCCACCTCCTATTGAACTGTAGCTGCAGGCTTCTGACTCTTGAACAGAGAGGCCAAGATGGGATTTCACATCTTAGATTATCCAGGAGAGTGATGCTGTGACAACATGATTATGGACCTGCAAATGGGACCTTGAATTATTGGGGTGGGCAACAATGAAGGAGGTTAAGAGCTGTGTTTAATGGAAATTATTATTATTATCAGGCAAGGCAAGGGTACTCCAAACAGTTACCTGCAAGATCCCAGGGCATTCTGATGAATCTGGTGTAGCTGGCAATATCAACTCTTTCAAGACTAAAAATGGTTTGAAGAAGCTTTTTTCAGAAATACTTGGGGGAAAAATACTTTCATAAATAAGGACAGAGGAAAAAAAAGCTAATGACTGGGGACTGAGAGTAGAGGAATGGTGTCTGTCACTTGTCAAATTTATTTGCCAAAATAAGTAGTAGTAGCATGGGGTTTTTTAGGTTAGCTGTTCTGAAAACTGCTAGAAACTTCTGAGAAATATCAGGTTAGCTCCAAACACCTCCACACTGCTGTTAATCAGGTTTACCCTACTGATAGGGTTTCAACTATATATTCATTCCAGCAGTAACATTCAGATCCATAAGGTATCCCAAACCTAAATTAGGCAAGTGAACAGTGAATAGGTATCTGTTCATTCTAGCTGGTGCACTACTGCCTTTCTCATCCAGTAGGTACCTCCTAGAAGAGACTTCAATGAGCAAATCATTACTGCAAGTGACCTCTATGTGTTTGTTTTCCCTGGTTCTATGCTGAGGCACCAGCTCAAAAAAAAAAGAGGCAAGGTTGGGATGCATCCTGTTCCTAAATGGGTACTCTTCGTACCTGCTCTTCTACAGATGTTAAGCAAAAAAAGCCTTACAGCCAATAAATTGTTAAGAACCAACAGCATAACCTGAGTTCAGACACCCCAAATCAGGACAATTATTAGCAAGAAATCTTAATTAGTGCTGTTTAGTAAAGTGGGTCCCTTGAATAATTCATATCCTCCACATGCTCATGGCATGCTACCCTGACATGCTCAATATTATAGCATCTTTCATAACTGCTACCAAAAAGTCATGCTCAATTATTAACTTGCAAATGGATGAGTGATCTGTGCCTCCCAATTGCTGCATTTGTAGGCAGCATCACTACAAACACCCAGGGAAAGGGCTCTTGCACCAGAAGGAGCAGCAGATGTTCCAGGCCAGGGAAACATTGCCCCACCATTTAGGAGGTGTCACATTCATGAAGAATAAAGATTTAATGGCTGAGTCAAGACAAGTCAAGTGACAACATCTATATTGAAAGACAAGTCCACAGGGTCTTGTATGATCCCTGCCACCCAATTCCCTGTGACCCAGGGAAGTGGGGCACAAACAGGGTAACTTTAGTATCTGTAGTATAAAAATCACTTTTTTGCAAGCCACAGTCACACAGCAGTTCAGGTTATAAGCCTGTTGTTTAGTTTGTCTCAGGTTTGCTACAGTTCCATCCCAATAAGGGGTCCTATTAAGGAAATATATGTAGCACTTAGGTCACATCCAGTTAGTTGTAAGAAAGGAACACTTATATGTGAAACACAGCACATAAAATATTCAGACATTAGCATGCATTATAACAGGATGCACACAATTCCGAAATAAGAGCAGCAGGAAGGAACCAAGGGAAGTTGCTTATTTCTTTTCAGCCTTCAGTCCAAAACTTGTGATTTCATCTCCCTGGAGGAGAGACTACAACAGCAGGTTTTGCCCTTAAAATTACCAAAATCTCTCTCTGCTTTGCTCCATGTGCTGCTGTTGCAGCCCTAGGGCTGAGTTACTCTTACACAGCACTGGCTGTCACAGGTCAGCCAGGGCATTTCTATGGTTTACTGCCTACTTTCATTAAGCTTAAAATTGGGCAGTCAGAAGAGGGTACAGATCCAACCAATGACAAGGAGATGAAAATCCATAGCCTTCAATAACAAGGCCTTCAAAAATCCTAGAGAGATTTTACCCTCTATTTTATTTTTCAGCTGACACTGGAATGACTCCAGTAAAGCTTTACATTTAATGCTCTGCACGATGTGCTGAACTTTGGCCTCTGCTCAAACTGAGACATCATCTGCCAGTCCTGCACCGGAATGACCATCAGTTTTGCCAGTGGATCATTATCCTCTTTCATTTTATTCTTTAAAAATGCCAGGGCACCTCATCCTGTGAGTCGGTGACGAAAGAAATAGAGTTCACGATGGCAACGAAACTCAAAGCAGCACCATCAAGTAAAGCAAAACAAGTAAGAAAACTAAATCCAACCTTCACAAGTAATTTTTTTTCATTTAGTTTCAGGATTTGGTGATTGAGGTAGCTCTTTACAGCAGTTCTTTACAGTTTTTTGTGACACTAAATAAAAATGCACAAAAAATTAGCTGTGAGATCCAAAGATGACAACCCAAACAGAAATTCTTAAAAATGCTCAATAATCCCAATCTCTCTGAAGGACTAATTAATTAAAATCTTCCATTCTGATGGGAACAGAGTACAAAGCTACTAGACAAAACCCACAAAACATATCTTTGTGAGGTCCTTGATGTGCATTTACCTTAGTGCCCATCATTTGTTGCACATATCATGAATATTCTGCTGCCAAAGTCAGGGTATTTCAGCCCTTATATTGTACCAAAAAAGATGTGCAGACACTGGTGCAGGCAAGTCTGTGCCATTTTCTGGCACCATTAACTAGAGCCTGTTACACCACTCAATATTTCCTTTCCTTTCTTTTCTCTTCCTTTTCTTTAAGCTAACATCCTTTTCCTGTGCCAGAGGTAGAAGGCAGCTGATAAAAGCTGAGTTCCTGTTCACAGATAACTTTAGAAGGCAGCCAAGCTCAGAAGTTCCTTGAATAAGCTATATTCCTACCACCTTTTTCCCCCACCCCCTGTCAGAGACGTTTGAGCCCCACACAGGAACCAGACTCACATTGTTCCACAGCCACCGACGTTTCCACAGTAGCTGGGAGGGTCAAAAGCTTTTTCCGCTCTTTGTTACGATTTTAAAATTTTTTTTTTTCCTTCCTTCTTCCAACTTTCCAGTTAAAGAATACTGCCGGGGCAATCCTGAATTAATCCAGGCTGAGCTTCAGAGAAGAGAACAGGAGGCAGGTGGGAAAAAATCCCACAATGCTCGTGAAGCTTTTGCTCATCTGTAACACAATAGGATTGGCAAAGCTGCTCAGCCATCCAGACCATCATGGGGATCCTGATGGGTCAGTGCACAGCTCAAAGCCACAAATTTATGAGACTTTTGCATACCCACAGAGGACTCCTCTGTCACACAGGGAAGAAGGCTACTGGGAGGCAGAAGGGCTCAGGGAGGATTCCCAAGATTACCCTTCAAGTGTGATCTCCTCACATCAGGAAGAGAAAGAGGATTTTGAAGCTGCAATCCCACAGTCCCGAAATGGGTGAGTACCCCAAAGTGTCTGTCTTATTGATAGTAAGTGTGATCCTCTGGGGTACCTTCAGATCCTGTTGATATTTACAATTCATTCATTTACAACTGAAGCTTGTCATTAAAGTATACTAGATTTTAGGGATCACTCATTATCCAAAAAGGCTTAAATGTTATAACTACCAGAAAGCTGAACTGCTTGTGGAGGATGAAAGCACAAATGGGACCAGCTCTTTGCCTGGTCTGAGATGGCAGAGTGGGGTTAAGGGTCTGGACACACCTGGTAGATGTGTTCTTCCAGTTCTGCTGGAGCATCATGAAGCAAAGTCGTATTTCTGGCAAAGCAGAACTAGAGGAAATTATTTTACTGATTTTTTCTTATCTCAAACCAACACTGATTACTTTTGCTGATCACAGCAACCTTTTCTCATCACTGGAATGTGCCTGGCTGCAGACCTGGGCCTTGGAAATGGAGAGAAAAAGAGAAGGGCAGGATGCTAGCTAAACAAAAAACAGTGAGGAGTAAATACAACAAAGTAAGGAATAACAAATAAGCATGGAAATGACTAGAAATTCAACCCCCATAAAAGGTTTTCATGGCAGTGAAATGCTTCTCATAGTAATCAATAGCAGAGGCATAACCATCCTGGGCAGAAAAGGCATGCACTTGACTAGAAAGATTTCCAAACACTATGATTTCTGTAAGTTTTACAAGGCATGTAAGGAGGTCTCTGAATGTCTAATAATAGCTGAAAACCAAGCAGGAGAGTGGATGAATCTTTTATAGCCTTTATGGATGGGTACTGCAGAGCTCTGTTTGGGCTGAAACAGCAGCACAGTAAGTGCTGTTCACAGCTCAGTGCTTCAGGATGCCCTGGTACTTTTCCCTTTAAATGCTCTTGAGGAAAGGAAAAAAAGAGAAGTGGAAAGAGACTGCAAAACCTTGCTCCTGTCACACTTCCTTTTCACACAAACTAAAGTGTGCAGTCTCATTTTTAATCTCATCTACATGACAATATTAAGGCCTCCTTCTATATGTAGCATGGTGAGTATATTCAAACCCTCTTTGTCCTTCATACTACATCTTCCCACAAATCTGCACCTCCCACCATTACCCTTAAGTGATTTCTCCAGCCTGTAATTGTGGACTTCCAGTTTCCTGATGGGTTGTGTTCAATAATGACATGAACTGTAACTCACCAGCTCCTGATTAATGTGTTTCAGACACTGCCAGAGGAAGGAACACAAAGCCTAAGTGGTACTCTGGTCTTCCATGTTATACTGCAAAGTGATACTTATTTGGTTGCTGGTTAAAATGCTGAAAGCATTTTGGAAACTATAAGTATTATGAAAATCCAAAGGTGTGAAAAGGTGCATGTGTAGGTCAGTAAGAGGCTGTAATACACTGTCCTAATAGGAATTTTTTCCTTTGCTATATAACTTTGTTCAGCACCAGCTATTACTCATCCTAATTTCCTCCTCAGAAGAGAAATACTTCCTTCTTCTCTGGAGATAGCTGCATAATGAGTCAAATCATAATGTTCTCCCCAATTATAAAACTATGTTGATGATTACAGGCAATCAAAACCTGGCAGTAGCTTTAAGGTACATGTTCTTTCACTAGAATGATCACATACACACAAGCCCAGGAAACCAGCACATCTCATTAAAGAAATTTGAGTCCTTGAGAGGAGTTAGATCCAAAAGTGAAGAAAAACAGTGCAAATAAGAAGGGACTGCACAGCTCTCCTTTATAACTGCACTCCAGTCATTGCGAAGGGTTGAAGCAATGTCCCTTCAGAGGCTGAAGTCCTCAAGTGCATGTCAGGTGCTCATGGCTGGAGTACCCTCTGCACTGACAAGAAGTTGTCACCAGTCTGGTATTTCCTCCCTCCAAGTGTGACACATGCTCTGGAAAAACATCAAGGAACTGGGCTTGTGTCTCTGGTGGGGAGAGCAAGAAGAAAAGTATCAGGAATTTATCGGGAATTAAAAGATATAGGGAGATCAAGACATGATAAGAAAAGCCCAGGGTGGTGCAATTTTCAACTGAAACTAGTTTGCTTTTAAAATAAGACCTAGCAACATCTATGGTAACTTTTTCTCTGAGAAGTTTTGACATTTTCTAACAAAAATAAATTATGTGTTTTTTCCGACCTCTCGCTATTATGCTTGTGTATAAGGAATAGCCATTGTTACAAAATATTCTTTATTTTTAAAAAATGTATAGTATTATTTTTCTTACTGCAGTTATTTGATTAATTGAGACCATCATGATTAATATGTCCAAGGTAATTAATCAGACAGAATCCTCTGGTTTCTGTATCAACACATCTCATGAAATGACTCAGTAGACCACAGACAAATGCTTGATATGTTACTTTTCTAATGAATTCCTCTCAGAATAAGATTATACTAATAAGAAAATCAGAAAGAAGTCAGTGGTCTTTAGGTGACTTTTTAAAAAATTTAAATGTATGGATAATAATCCTCTTGTTTCAGCTACTCTTTAGAGGAAGAGTTTGGTTTAACAGTGTAGTATCTCAGTGGCTGCTTGTATCTGAGCAAACAGAAGTTCTTCATGCTCAAAGTGGACAAGTGTTTGCAGATGTTACATAAAAAATCAAAACTATCAAAAGCTGCCATTTTTCCAAAGGAAATCACCTCTATTTTTGTTCTTTTCTTCTCAGCAGCTGTGCTTCATATCAGCTGATCAGTTTGACTGTATACATGTTAGTATATGCCTGAAGTAAATGGATCCAAGAATACCCAGATTTTCAGCAGAATTAAAAAGAAAGGAAAGCACAATTATATGAAGATATCTGCACTGTGAAATTGCTGAACTATATTAGCATTTGTTTTAGGAATGGAAGATGGACAGTAAGAACAAGTTTGGGATTTCATAAATTCTCATTGCATAATACCCAAGTTAGATAACAAATACGTTTTCACTCTCCATTTCCCATATAAAAGAGATGCCTAATGCAGAACTTCACAGGGATACTCTGTTATTTCTGGGGGCCTTGATGTGTGGGGATACAGGCAGCTAAAATGCATCTTGAAAAGCTGCCTGAGATACTACCAGATATGTCAAAGTTCTAGAAGTCATCCAGTAAATACCAGATAAGAGCTTGCCTTAGCTCATCATCCTCTCCAACACTTACCACTAGGTGTAACCGATTCAACTGCTGTCCATCCAAGTCCTATTGAAAGGAATACCAGATACACACCACTAATGTTATCCTCACAGTTGCTGGATGGGTAAAACACCTGATAGCTTGTGGAAACTCATCCTAAACTGACAAATCTCCACCTTAGAGATTTTTTTTTCTTTAGAGCCACTTCCATCAAATACTGGGTAATAACACATTGCCTGAGCAAGGCACATTGCTGAGCTAACCTCAAGTGAGTTGAAGATGGCCAGCTAAGGGGTGTATCTGCTTGCTTTCCCTTAGGCAGCACAATTCAGACCTGGGCAGACAGAAATGGACCTGTGTGTCCTTCTCCATGTGGCTGTATGGGGCCTTGGAAGAGGGTGACCCAACCTTTGAAAGGAAAGGTTCCTTGGCCCTGGGAAAAGCATGACATCTTCTCTATACCCTTGCCATGGACTTACCTTATCAGAGCCTCATGGAAAGACCTCTGCTGTGATTACAATTTATTTCTGAGATCCAGCAGAGCACTGAAGCACCATTACTGGAGCACTGTAACCCCAAGCTCCTACCTGTGCTCAGCACTGAGCAGAGCTGCAGCCAGATGCCTTCCATCTAATCCGTGCACCCACAACATCAACAGTCAGGCTGGCAGCTCAGATTTCATGCACTCTGTGTTCAAACTTCCTTAAAGAACCAAAACCCAAAACCCAACAGATAAATGAAGCATTTAAAAGGTGCAATCCCAGCATGGGCTAGGTCTGACAGCAAAGCCCAAAGCTGCCTGTACCTCCAGTTGGCCTGACCAGCCTGTCAAGTAACACTGTAAACCAGATCACTTAAGCATTCCAGGCTAAAAATAATCTTAGAAAAAGCAGAGGTTATTTTTATCTTTCACCCTCAGCAACCACACTGACAGAGCCACATGGATGGCTCACTCAGTAAGGGAGAAATGGACTGTGCTGATGGAATGGAAGGGAGCAGAGCAACAAAGCCTGGTTTCCACATCTATGATAAAGTGTCACAGAACCTCTCTGTCTTTTCAAAAATTTAATCATTGCCAAGTATCCCCTGTTTTGGATTTGCCCTTCACTTTGGAAGCTGGCTTAGTTTTCTTTCATTCTCTTTAACTCACATACTTGGCCTGCCATCATTTGAGATCTTTCTTCAAATTACAACATGTCTGCAAAAAACCCGAAAAAACTCCAAATAAATGCCCAAGCCCCCCCCTCCACTGGAACTATAAATAGCAAAAGGAAAGCTCAGCATAAGTGCATCCTTAATTGCATCAACATATTTTGAAGTTCAGATGCACAATTCTGTGAGGTCTCCCTTGATGAGAGGGAGGATTCCTGATGCCAGCCAGGTGCACTGTTATCTCACCAAAATGTACACCTCTTCCTCCTTTTGTGATTCCCCATGCTGTCAAAATACAGAATACCTGCCCTCCAAAGTAGCTTCATCCCTGGAGATACTGGGTCTTGACGAGCCTCTGAGCAAGCTGAGGGTATCCCTGCTTACTGCAGGGGGGTTGGACTAGATGACCTTTAGGGGTCCCTTCCAACCCAAATTCTGAAGTGTAGACAAGCAGAGAAAAGCCAAATAATTCTTACTCTAGAGAAAGTCAGAACAATGCTTGGTGTTAATAGCTTTCAGTTTTGGTCCACTTTTACAAGAAAATCTCCACTGATTTAATTAAGACCAGTTCAGTTTCACAGTCAGTTTCACACTGACTCATCTATTTCTTCCAAACTAGTCAGAGATTTTTTAAAGAAGTTGGGATACTGATATTTCACAACAAAGGAGCACTTAACATATGCCTAAAATAGACCATTTGGGTGAAACGCAGCTAAATGTGATCTTCAGCCTCTGACATTCTGCAAATTAGTGGAATGGCCACTAAGTGCTCAACAATAGCTTTCACAGTGCCAAGTTCATCAACAGAAGCACTGGTGTTTTCCTATCAAAGTCAGGTACTTGGCTCCTTTCAGATTTTAGGAAATTCCCCAACATTTGACCCTGGTAGAGCTGCACAGCTGCAGGTGGGATGGCTCCTCCTGAGCACCTTTGGTGTGAAAGACATGGCCCTGTTGCATGTGACAGGGGAGTTATTGCACCCTCTGTGCCCAAGGGATTGTTTTATTTCACAGCTCCTTAGTGGAAGCTGCAGCAATTCATTCTTTCAGCAGATAGCAAGGGATCTCTTGTTTCTGTATAGCCACAGAACCACCACCAGCACTACAGCCTAATAGGAGCTGCAGCCTTCCTATTTGTGGGGGTCAGTACCCCTTAAATGAGGAATCTGTTGCCAACCCTGAATGAAATCACACTCATGTCCAAGATATAATCACTGCCAGCACCCTGTGTACAAGCCACCTGGGAATCTTGTCTTACCCTGCATTTTTGACTTGCTGGCATCTGTAGGGCTGTGCCAGGAGGTGGCCACTGGCTGCTTCATGATTCCTGCTTCAGGACCAGGTCTGACAAAGCAGTGAGCAAGCTATGCTGGGGGTCAACTTAAGCCTGCAGGAATCAAAAGGTGAAAGCCAAGGTGCCCTCTGAATGGGCTGTAGAGCTTCTGCTGTAGAGAGGATAATATAAATGAGGTAATAGCTGTGGATGCTTTGTGAAGAGGGAAAACCTCTGGCTACTTTGAATTAGCTTGCACAACAGTTGGATTTGGCTCAAATCCAGCTCCCAGCCAAACCTTTCTCTTCAGCTTCCACTCCCATTGAGGCTCCAGGTTTGGGACTGGCACTGCACAAAGTTCTGAAGATATTTTGCAGGACAAGCCCCAGCTAATAACAGCCTGACTGGCACAACTATTGGAATAGAAGTGGCATTCAAGCAGCATTAGTCAGGGCTCTGGATGACTTCCAGCACTGTATGGAAAGCCACATGTCTGAAACTACCACTGCCACTCTTTTCAGCCCAGCTTGCTAAGGTAAACTAGAAATCAATAGATCTGCTTTCAGCCTCAGTGGGAAAGCCAGGGTGGTTGGCAGAGTCACACAGGAAGATCCCAGGCTCTGGATGAGAGGGAGCTCTAACCATCCCAGACCAGTTTCCCTTTTCTGTAATCTGAGACTGCTGGCTGCCTGGGAAAGACCAGAGAACTTACTGATAGACCCCCAGCCATCACTTGCTGTCTGCTAATTAGAAACCCAGTGGGATGCTGTGTTCCCTTTTTCAACAGCTGAACACCTTCTGCATTCCATAATAAATAAAAAGATTTGCATGCCTTAAAACTGATGTACAGAGTCCTAGTTCAGATTAATATAAATGTGGCCTTTCACCTGTTGTACTGGGGCTTTTTGTTGGCAGTAAGAATTTTGAATTGGTGGAAAATCAGAACATAGATTATTCCATAACTAAAGCCTCATTCTTGTTTTTCTGCTGCAATTGGTATAAATCAGGAGTAATTCTGCAAAAGTCAGTGGAAAATCACTTGTTTAAATTAGAACATCTCCTCTGTAGTCATTTAGTAGCTCATTAAAGCAGACATAGCTGCTTATCTGGTGTGTTCTGTGCTGCACAGAAAAGTGTTATGGATCTGAAAAGTTTTGTGTTGTGTCAGTGGCAGGAGTTTTCAAACTAATTATAGCAACTGGCTTCCTTGAGACTAGAAGTCTGAGGAAACTGATGTGAAGGACAACTCAGTTGTCCTACTACAAAGAAATAACAAAATTTATGGAAAAACAACGTCCTGAAGCTTTTGTTCAGGAAAAAATTCCACTGACTGAGGCAGTGTCTAAATTTATGCTTATACATGAGAACATGTAAGTAAGAAAAATAAGTGGATAAGCACCCCAGCTCAACTGGGGGGCATTACTGACACCATGGTACTGCAGGTATCAGTATAGTAGTTTATGAAAAAAAGACACTACCCCAGTTTGATCTTGGCAGAGTGATAATTACTGCAGACCAGCCAGCTCACTTTATCTCCTGGTTCTGGGGTTTTATTTTGTTTGCTATGATATAAGGCAGCCTGGTGAAATCCTAGAATCAGAGACAGAACTTCCTGCATTTTGCTATATTTCAGTAAAAGCAGAAGTATTACCTTAAAGGTCCAAAAAAAAGAAGCATGAGCTAACCTAAATTTGCTGAATCTTATGTAAATACAGAATGCTTTGTCATCAGACGTATTTAACCTCAGATAGAAAAATACACTTGCCTCAAAATAAGGCAAAGTTTGATGGATATACATAAAGATTCTATTCAATAAGGAGATTAGAATGAAGCTTAGGGAAAAAAAAACCACTTAGTCTTAAAATTAAAATTATCCATCCAAAGGCTTTTTTTTTTTTTTTTTTTTTAAATATTAGCTTGCCTGGAAAATAAAACAGGAAAAACAACTAAACAAATGAAACATCTGTAGCCCTGAATTTTGCTGGGGTTTGCCCAAGTGTTTCTCTAACTTGCAGCATTGTAATAAATTTTACCATTCATCAGACTGTAGGAAAAGCTCTCCTGCTCTCCTCACATGAGCAGCTTCTTTTTACTCCTGTCTCTTCTTGGCAGCAGATGCTTGAATCAAAAGGAAACTGTATTAAAGAGAATAAAAGCAAAGGGTGTTAAGTTGGTTATATATTCAGTGAATGAAGCAACATAATTACAAAGAGAAGAAAAAATGCAGAAACAGGACACAATGCTGCTGTGTTCCAGAAAGAAGCTGAATAAAGAAAGTGCTGTTTGTGAGAGGGCAGCTCTTTGAAACTCCACAGCCTGATTCAGAGCCCACTGGTGCCAGCAGAGCTCCTGCTTCCCTCACTGAAGTTTAGATCAAGGCTTTTGCACTGTTCCACTTAGCATTAAAGAATTATACATCTTCTCTCAAGGTTAGTACATGTAAGGAGTATTTTTAGTTACAGACAGCAAAGTTTCCTTAAAGGAAGCACTTGAGAAGCTGTGCAAAAACCACTGTAATAAAAGCTTCATCTTTGGACACATATATTTACATTGCAGCTCATTACAGAGGGGAAAGGTAGGCCTTATCTACTTGATGAAAGAATAAATTTTTATTAGTATTGGGGAACTCATAGCCAAAAATTTGTGATTAAAACGAAAACACGATACTGTATATTTCTTCATCTTTTAAAATCAAGTGAGAAAGAACTAGTGAGCAGACACTAAAGAAAAATGGACATAAAAACCAGGGACAACCATTAAAGGAAACTTTTACTGACAGCCTATTCCCCTTTTTTTCCATGCTATTCATTTGTCATAAAGCTACTCATTGTCCAAAGTAGGCAACAAGCTGGAACCCACCACTGGTTCAGTTTCTGATACAACATAACCCCTTTCTACAAGCCCACAAGATAGCTCCATCACAATCAGATGTTTTAAAAATGAGTCCTCATGTTTTCTATTAAATGTGTGTGCACATCTACATCTGCAATATAACAAAAGTAATAAGCCACACGGTGCCACATTCCTGCTCACACACATGTTGATGCATGTAAACATCTGGTTTAGATTTATGTGGCTTTCATGACTCCAAGGGCTTGCCTGGGAGCTGTGTATGGTGGGAAAAACAAACCAGCCCAGATGGTGATTCATGGGGTGGGGATTGTTTTCACTGGGAAAGAACAAGACTCCAAAGCCAAAGAATCCTTTTTTAAAACGAGGTTTCCACACTGAATGCAGATTCCTGCCTGGATCTGGCAGGCATCCCACAGGCAGATCCAAGCTACCACAACCTAGAAACAATGGTAGTGAGCAGCAGCCTCTGCTCACTTTATTTCCCCAGAAAAATTTGAGAGGCAAAAGCCACTCCCAACTATGGCTTGCTGGGCATGTGGGAGAAAAGAGCCTAAATAAAAGCACAAATCAGGTCTCTGCTGCAGAGTTATTCATCATTTACCAAGCACTGAAAGCAATGCAGGCATAAATAAAGCCTGGTGGACTTTGGCACCCCTGGGAGGTGCCAATTGGTGAAAATGCCAATTTTTTTAATAAAAACTTGAGGATTTGTCTTCTGGTTAAGTCCCAGAGGAGACAAGATTCCTATTGATAACAGGCACAAAAATTCTCCCGGATCAGTTGAAAGGCCTTAAAACTGCAGCTCATGAAAACAGCTGCTTTGGCTTGAAACCTCACCAAAAGCTCCACCAGTCTCCTTGCCTGCCCAGCTTTCCCAGTACCTCTGGCTTTGCCAGCTTTTCCTGCCCCAGCTTCCATGAAATGATGAGTTTTGCTTGCCTGAGTTTTGCTGTGATTGCAATCACATTTTCCTTTAGAAATGGGGGAGCAAAAAAAGGCTGTCTCAGCAAACCTGGTGAACTGTTTCTAGGTAGCCCAGGCTGTCTCTGCCCTTTCCTCCCAATGCTTCCAGCTTCCTTGTAGCCTCCTTTCCTTCTCCTGGCTGCTGTGGCCACACCTTCTGCTTTTGTGTGGGATTCAGTTCCCATTTTTTCTGCAACTCTCTCAGAGGGGCAAACTTTTTCCATATATATGCTGATTATCAAAGATTTGGTTCCTGTGTTCCTGTTTAAAAATACACTGCTTAAAGTTAATCTGTTTTTATCAGACACATCTCTCCTCCACACAATCCTCTGAGAAACCAGTGTTGATTTCTTACAGGAAAGGAATTAATAGAAAGCAAAATGGTGTATAACATGATTTTTAATTTTTCTCCAGGCAGATACACTGCACATATTGACACCAGTGAGCTCTAAGGCTCATAGTAATGGCTGCAAAAATCCTAAAGGTAGAACAGCAGCCCCATAGAGATGTCAGAGGGGAAAAAACCCAAATCATGTGGGAAAAGCAGCTGCTTTCTCATCAGATTTACTCTTGGGCATTCAAACTTTCCAGTGACAAACTTTTGGGTATTGAATTACCAGCAGCAGTGGCAGGAAGAACAATATGAAAAAAAAACCCTAACCATAAGGAATTCTTGCTATCACCAGCATCCCTGTGGCATGGACAGAGCAGCTCAGTATTTCAGATTCAAGTAGTCTTCAACTAGGACAACTCATTTCATAGAGCTGCTTCCTCTGCAGGTGCTTTACCGTGAGGGAGTGATGAAGCCCTCAACACCCTTTTGCCACTGGTTTCATGCCAGTTTTCCCACTCTGTGCTTTAAAATGCAGAGCCTGGTATTTTGGTTCAGAATAATTAACAGCCTCAACCCACTGAGCATCAAGGGATGTTCAGTGGAGTCACAGGTTCCACTGCAAGGGGTAGAGATGGATTTCATGGGTCAGTGGGGAAGCCCAGGTAGCATGGGCTGTGGGAGGTCACTGCTTCAGAGCCTAAATCACAGAGGCAGACTGTTTGGCAGTCTATATAGAGGCACTCTGGGAAGTTAAGGTGAATTGATTGTAACAGTGAGAGGTTTAGGTATTTTTAGTTCCTTCAAACTACTCAAGACTTTTCCCTAAGGAAGAGGATTAGCATGTTTGAACATCTGGTAAGAGGCAAGTTCCCAGTGGTCTTGTGTGCACACACATTTTAACATTAACCATGGTAGGTGCTCTTCTACACAGGGAATTCCAGACATGTGGCCAAACTTGTGTGAAAGACAAAGCCCCAGACTCCTTAGGACAGGTTGCTTGTAAAATGCAATTGCTGGTTCTGCGACTCTTCCTCTGAAAGTTTCTGTAGCCTGAGTAAGTGTGAGAGAGCAGGGAGCTCTTATCTCCTTGTAGCTTCTCTGTCCCAAAGCTGTCACATCCCTTTGCTACTCATCACTACCCAGAGTGGTGGGATCTCTGTGTTTAACTGGTTAGCACACAATATGAAAAAATGTGTTGAATGCATGCAGAGTTTATGAGCAACTGCAATTACTGATTAATCAGATGATAATAATGTGGGGTTTTCTTCCATTTCCTACTATAATTCCCACTTCTTACTTCCTCTCATTTCGGAGCTTGGGTTTTAACCAAACTTCAACCAACAGTGTGCATCCATGCACTTTAAATTCTTGAAAAGGAAGAAGCTCACCCAAACTCTGGGACTGATAGATGCCTATGTAATTCTGACTTGGAAAATTTTCCTGATTAGCAAGACTTGCCTGTCCTTGCTATACACAGAAAATCAACCCCAAGAAAGCCACCCCCATTTTTCAAGTATTCCTTTCCTGCAGAAATTAATTCAAAGCTAATTAAATTCAGTAAGTCACTGTATTATCTTGAAGAAGTAATACTTCAGAAGACACAGATCATTAATGTAGCTGGTAGGACTAAGTTTTCAGAAGCAGTCTGCCTCAACCTCATGAGTCAGTCATGAGGCATCTGAAATGACAACATGCTGAGAAAGGCAATTTGACATTGAAATGACCTTAACCTGCAAGGTTATCGTCAAGTTGGAAATTTCTCCTGCTAAATGAAAGGACTGGAAATGGAACTAATGCATCAAAACTCAGACAATCAAGCCTTTTGTGACAAACCCAGATATGAATCTCAAATGAAAACAAACGAATTGGGAGTGGAGGGCGAAGCTTGCATGCATTTTCCACTTCCCTCATCACCCATCTGGGGTTAGGGGAAATTAGAAAGCCCTTCCACATTTTTCACTCTTCCTTGGCACTGGTACAAGCAGCAGCTTTACGTGACCTACATCCAATTCTTTGCTCCTGTCTTGCTTCCCTAGGAACTGGTGTTCCTTCACTCAGTCCCGGCTGGTAACATACATAGAAGCCTGCATGAAGGAGAAGTACATTGTCAACTCCCAACAGCCCTGTCCAAATGGAGCACCAGACTGCCAGAAGATCATGTAAGTGCTCTAAATAAAAGCACTGAAGACAATGTATTTTTTCCTGAAGTATCTGTTATTTTCAGATGTATTTAATAATGCTTTTTAAAAAGAACTGAAGCACCAACTCAGTTATGACCAATACCCTCAATAATCAAAGTTATGGAGGGTCTGATTTATGTACTTAAGCTGATCAGGCATGTACCCCAGGCAAAACACTGCCTTTCCATGCCATCGAGTACAGGACTACCATGGGATTAAGTGATTTTCATAGAATCTATCATATAATGTCTAGGGTTGGGAGGGACCTTAAAGATCACCCAGTTCCAACAGGATTTTCCTAATCCCCCCACGTTTATTCAGAAAAAAAAACCCAAAACCCAGAGACCATGCCTTTTCCCGGATTTTCAAGTCATAATGCACATGCATAACTTTAAAAATCTCTGCCAGTAGCCACCAGTGAAACCATTTACATGGCAGCAGTTGGAGATGTGCAATTGCCCAAGAGCCTCCTTTTCTTTCAGAAGGACTAGATGCCCAAAGAGTACTGATGGAGGCCAACACAGTACAGTAAGGTACCAAGGCTGATACATTTTTAAAGTTTGGAGACTCTGACAACATATTTTTAAAGTGCAAGAGTATTTAATACTTACTTACATGTTTTCACATCTATGTAGTTCCTCGATTGGAAGAATGCTTCTGGTATTTGTTAATACAATTAATTTATCTTTCTCTGAATAAGAAAAAACCAAAACTTCCATTATTATTCCTAGCAGAGATTTTAACAAATTTGTATATTCCTTGTTACCAGCGACATTATTGAATATTCATCTAAAAATAAATATTGCTGTGGCCTCCCTAAATGTTTTACTAAACAGCAGTGATATAGTTTGTGAAAAATTTCTTAACCATGTTCTGCCTTACTCATGTAGGATACACTTGGCACTGGAGTGCTGCCAGAATCAGTGAATTTACCACAAGTGACACCAGCTTACAATAACTTCCAATCTAATGCCCAGACCCTTACTCCCCAGGTACAGGACTGCTCTGAAGCCAGTCTATCAAGTGAAACAGAAGGTTTTGAAGTCTTTGCACTGGAAATGCTGCCCTGGATTTATTGGCAAAGACTGTGAGCAGCAAGGTAAGGAAAGCCAGAGAACAGGCATGAGAATTAATGACTAAATGCCAGTCATGGTGGCAAGAAGTAATACACTTAGTATTTAAAATAATATTTGTTTTCCCTTTTTTTGATGCCTTGTTTGCTTTGGTCTGCTATGTGGCCCAGATCTCTGATACTTTGAAAAAAAGCTGCAATTAGAAGCCAATAGCATCAGCTACTTGTTCTTTTGTCATGGGCACCTTTTTAATCTTTACATATAGGTAAAGGTATTCATTTGCTGGGATGGGCTGCCAGATGTACAGGCCCATATAGGAATGCTTTGTTCCAGATAGAAGCTGGTGACACCAGAAAGCAACACTAATATGTGAAGTGACCCTATGGTCAGCTTACAGGATGGAGTCATCTGGCTGTAGAAATCACAGTGCACCCAAGATCAAACATGACTTCCATGGAAGATCTGGCCACAGCCTTCACATACAATAAACCACAACTCCCTTTGCACTTTAGGAAAATGATGAGTGCAGCCTTTAAGTAAAAGAGAGGGGGGGATGGTTTGGTTAAAAAACTGGAGTGCTTCATGGCACTGACAGGATTTAGTAAATAATACTCCAAAAGAAGAAGAATTTAAATGGATAAAAGGGAATTGCCTCTAGTAATTAAGGGAACCATAACAAAAGTGTTAAACAGTCAAGAGAAAATTTTCACACATTGTTTGTGTAACTTGCCTACCCAAACAGACTTCATGGATAAAATGGGACTGCCTGTTTTTATCTCTGTAGGTTTTCGCTTTTCTTTGTTGACTTTCATTTATCAGCTTAGAAATATTTTGCAAAATGCAGTTTAGTGTCTGCTCTGTTATACTCTGACCAAAACCAGCTGCTGCTTCTTCATCTTCCTATTTACACCTCATCACTTACTGATGCCACCAGAACATTCAGGTAACTGTAGAATAAGGAAGAGGCATTTGTAAATTATTTGATATGACCTCCAGGAAAAAAGTATCTATTTGTAATAGATTAATTTCTTATCATCAGTAACTCAGGATAAATTAAAGAAACCACCCACTACATTGCATTATGATTCTAGTAAAGTGTCTGTATGCTGACACTGTCCTGTAAGCTCTACCAGACAAGATGTTCTTCCTTCCTTTCTGCAAGGCAGAAGCCCATCTCCACGTTGGTTACCCTAACCCATGAAACTGCCCTGCCTCACCTTGCTCCACTCTAGTAGTTTCTGCATTCAGAACATTTTCACAGGTGTATCCCATCTCAATTGTAGATCCCAATTTTATTCTGGTGCCAGGAAGTCAAACCGAAGGACAGGAAGAAGAAGACTTCTCAAACCACAGTAGGTGCTTTGTTTGCCATTCTTTTTCCTCTCAGACACTGATTAGAAAACAAATCTTGATTTTTTTTTAGCTGCTATTCTAAAATTATAATCTATGGACAATATCTCTAGTGAAAGCACTGTTTGGGAAAGCTTTTACACAACTGCACTTCATTTTTTAGATGAAATGAGAGCTTTTGCTGTAAGACTACAGGAATGCTCTAGACAAAGCAATCAAGCTTCAGAGCTGTGTCCTGGCTGGTCACCAGTGATCTCCAGTGAGAATGCAGCTGGGACCAGCATTCAACCTTTCAATGGCTGAGTCCTTGCTCTGCTCTGTGGGTTCACAGGAAAGCACACCACGCTCACAAGTGTTACCAGAAAAAACCAAAAACAACCCAACACACACACACACACCAATCTAGACAATATGCTATTTCAGAGCAGCTACACAGTATCTTTGAGAATATTATGAGGTGCCACAGATTTGCATCTCAGGCACTCTACCCTGCCAGCCTAAGTATCCAAAAAGAACTTTTCCTGACCCTCTGTGAAGTGGCACGGCTTGCAGTGCCAATAAGGATATCCCAACTCTTTGGTCACCATCCAGTCCTGAAAGAGGGTTGTCTTTACAGGATGCTCTCAGCACTGCGTGACTAAGAAGTTGCTTTACAAGACTTAAGTTTATAAAACATTAGATTGAAAGGTGTCTGGAGGCTAAGAGGCCCCCAGAATGGCACACTTGGGACACACAGTTTCTGAAACTGTCAGTGTACGTTTTGAAATCTGCAGCTCTAATTAGCTGGTATTTATTTAGAGTAACATCAGTTAAAGGGCCCCTCAGTAAGGGCTATGGCAATTACACCCTATGCCTCTGATTCCTTAGTGAAGTGCCTCAACTATTCTTTCGTCCTCTTACATTCTGGGTTGCTAAACCTTCCTATCCTTTCAAGTCAATTGGCTTGAAAGGAGTCATTATTCCAGAACATTTCTGTGGCATGGGGAGGTTTTAAATGAAGAGTATTTTACTGCCAACACAGCTAGTGTGGCTGAAGTTGTGTTAATATTGAAATATATTAGGTTTTCATCACTGTCAAAAGAAAAAAAATCTTGGCAAAAAAAATGGTGAGTTTAGGTGCTATAAACTAGCAAGGCCCCTAAATGTTAGTGCAAAAATTTCAGATCAAAAATACACTGGTGCTGTCAAGAGCTTGCAGGTCTTGTAGTAATACCTGTTGCTTGGTGGCTGCACTCTGTTGCATGACTTTGTTTTTTTGAATCTTGTGATTAGTGTCAACATCAGTGGATTCACGAGAAATGTTGGAAGTCATTCAAAATCATGAGGCATTACTGGATGATCTTCAAAGTGATATTCATCAAGCAGTCAGCAACTTAGGTGACTTACAGAGAATATTTGAAAACAACGGTACGAGCATGGTGTTAGAAGTGAACCAGAGCAACTCAGGTGAGAGGTCTGACAGAATTATCCAGAATTATCAGCCTGCCAATAGGCCCTGTAAAACTATGCAGATCCAAAAAAAAAAAGCTAAAAGCTTTGATATTCCTTGGTCTGCTGGTTGTTTCTAAAGAGGGCAGAAATGGATGTAATTTCAATAGAAATGAAGGAACCAAATTCAAGAGTAGTTTGAAATTGGAAATGACACGAAAGGCAGATAATATAATGGATAATATAGATAGATAATGGATAATAGATATAGATAGATAATATAGATAATATAATGGATAAAATTCCATTTTTCTGGAATCTAAGATTCTGCCTTAGCCACAGAATAGAGAGGTGGCTTACACTTATTTCTCAGCTTACTACTTTGCTTCTGTAGCTTAATTTCTTCTATGGGAATGCAAACTTTAGGTCTGCATTTTGTTCTTTTTTTCATACTCACGTTATATATACTCCAATGTACTAAATATCAGATTGGTATATGTAACAAAATGAAACATTCAACCCTTCAAACATTATTCCTGCTGTATATTGTATATTGCAGTGGACATTAAAGAGCCACTGAATTTGACCTAGCCATTGGCTTGCAGCAGCATTTTCTAATGATACAGACTTGTCCTCTGTGAACTTCAAGGCACTCAGGTAAAATGTTAGAAATCAAGTATAATTCACACCTAATATGGATACATCACAGATTTTCCAAGTTATTAGTCCTGGCTTGGAGTATTCAGCTGTTAAGATGCTATGCAACTTTGTGAAGTAGCGTGTGCCTTGTAGAAAGCATCAGAAAAAGAACATGAGGAGACAGTCAAATAAGCCAAAGCCCAACAGTTAAGAACTGCTGTGAAAATGGGCAGCCACAGCCACTTACAAAACTGCTTGTTCAGGGCTTTTGAAAGCAGTTTTGTTTTCAAAAAAGCCCTGGACATAAAGGTACCTTTATGACTTAAATGGGTCAGGTAATATGTATTTGAGTTATCATCTGCAGACAAAAAAACAATGCACTTTGCAGTAACCCTGATTTAAAATTAGGACATTTTTAAAACTGTAAATATTTAGCTCAGATTTTGGGTTGTATGACAGCAGTTACTGTGGAAAAACAGGTACCTGAGTTACTCTGGCCTGATTAAGATACCTTCCTGAAACAGAATTTAATTTTTTTCAATTTTTTTTTTAAATACTATGTTAATAGATCTACAGGAAAGGCTTCTGCAGCAAGTTTTGTTTCCCTACATGGAGAAATTTCTAAAGAAACATCTTAACCCAGTGTGGGCAAGCTTCAATAGGAGCTTACAGAACCTCTCGAACATGGTAAGAAACCTCTCCCATGATGTGGAAGCCAACAAGGAGAGCATAGAAAGATTCCAAGAGAGCACTGTGCCCAAGAAGGAATTTCAAGAGCTGGGAAGTAAGTTTGAATCAAAAGTCCAAGAAAACACAGTGAAAGTTGATCAGGTGAGAAGAGAGATAGAGAACCAACTACAAACACAACAGGCCAGCACTCACTATAGCCTCGGCGTGATCAGGGCAGATACTGACACAAAGCTCAAGAAGCTCCATAAGATGCAGCAGTCTCATTTTTTAGATTTGAACGACAGCCTAGCGAGCATGAAACAAGAGCAAAACAATCTTGAAAATAAATTTGAGGCTTTGAAAAAAAATTTAACGGAACCATCCTCACATCCTGGTCCCAGAGATGAAAACAGCCAATTAAACATCAGACAAATAAACGACATCCTGGCAGGGCACGCAAAGCAGCTTAAAGAACTTTACATGGAGTCAGATGTGGCCTTTCAGAATATTGCAGTTTTAGAGAAGTGGTTTAAGGATTTAAAAAAAAATATCTCAAAGTATAATCCAGAAGATCTTACAATAACTTTAATGGAGAAATCACTTATTACAGAAGAAAACAAAGAAGCAATTGAAAGGCAGATATCAGAGCTCAACTACACGCTCTCAAATCTTCGGGAAAACTATTCAGACCTGCTGAGGTACATGGAGGAATGCAATTGCCAGAGAATATCTTCTGACACTGATGTATCAGAGGAAGATTTAAAGAATATAACTTATTCCCTTGAAGGCACCGGACCTAACTTCAAGGATATGAAGCACCTGGAGTCAGTTTTCAAAGAGCTCTTGAGGAATGAAATTGAAGAGCTTTCCTCAGCTTTCCCATCTATCCATCAGTCCCTTAATCTCCGTCAAGAGGAAAGCAGAGAGCTTCAGTCCCAAGTTATGGTTTTTTCAGAAGACATAGATTTCTTGAAGAAGAAAGATGAAGAGATCCATCGGCACATTAAGTATCTCAACAGTTCTTTTGGCTCTCTTTTGGAAGATGCTATGAGGCATGAAGCAGCACTGGAGGCTTTACTAGGAGAAGAACTTATGGAAGTCTTGTTTGAAGAAGATCCCAGTATCCTAATAACATCAGTATTTCAGCTGCAAGAATCTCTCAGACACATGTCAGATAAACTGCAAGAACAAAACAAGACTTTAGAATCTTTTATAAAGAGATTTCAACAGAACAACCACGATGCTCAAACATCTTCTAAGCATCCCAAAGAAGAAACACAAACGTCCTCTACTCTGGATGAAGTCAGTAGTCAACACAGCATTGTAAAACATATAGAACCCAACTATGAGGCTGCCAGAGATGAGTCCTTGGATAGCTCAGCTTATAATGATATCATGGCTCTGAAAAATGATATAAAACACCTAGGCCTAGCAATCAAGAGGCATGAATCTAGACGTGACATGAATCTCTGCTGCAATCATACAACAGGAAATGTACTTGAGACACTCAATGTTTCTGTGGAAATTCTCTCAGCAGATTTAGAAACCATCAAGCAGAATCTGCAGGAACACCTACTGATTTTTAAAAAGCTTTTTGGAAGCAATGAAGAATTAGTTGCCTCAAACGTAAGTCTGGATGTTACAAAGATTCAGTCAATGCTGACTGGGAAAGGAAGAAAGCAACAGAAAGGTCAAGACAAGCAAAGAGACAAGAAAAAGCTTGAGAAGCACAGAGAAAATATGCAAATGATAAGTGGAAGAAATACAGCACAGACAGAACTTTTGCAAAAAGGTGGGATTTTCTTTTCATGTGCAGGTCTAGCTTCTTTCCAGGCCCTGCTCTAAGTTCCATGCACAAGCACATAAATTGTCAAACCTCAGATATCTTGGAGGATGCTGGAGGGAGAAAGTCTGACATTATTTACAACCCCCCCTCCATCAAAATAAGTGGCCTGTGTGAGAAACAACTTCATACACAGCTGCACTTTGCTCGAGTCCAACAATTACACCCATTATAGCTGTTGGGGAATTCAACTTCAGATGTTCAGGACACAAATTTTCTTTGTAGATGCTCATGTTAATAGCAGTTTTCTCTTTTGAAGCTGATGGGGAGGTGCTGGGCCTCCTGGTCTTGCTTTTTTATCTCCTGTTGTTTGAATTTGGAAAGAATGTAGTCAAAGCACAGAATCCTTCCTAATGTGGACAGTCATGTTAGATTAACTGCTATAATTTGCACAAGTGGAACAGGGAGGACTGACCAGAGCACATACACTCTCTCCTATGGGTAAGCTTCAGAGAGAGGTTTTCAGATGATTTTACTTCACTGTGACTGGCCAGTTTCCCTTTGTAAACATGTGGCCATAAGCACCTGGTACCACAGCTTTAACATTGGATTTTATGATAACAGCATTTTCTATGAACATAGAACACAGGGAAAAAAAACCCAAACAAAAACAGCCCCTTAAGGGATATGCACTGCAAAACTGCATTTAAGGCTGAATAAGCAGAGAATATATTTCAAAACTATTTATTTCTAGGACAATGAAAAAGTGTTGCTGCTTGTCTTTTTTTTTTCTGGGTGGTCTCAGCCTCATACTTTTCCAGGACTAGTGGTTCAGGTATTTCCAAGGAACCATTTGACCTCATCCCAGGCACATACTCATTTTAAAGCACTTAGCTCTACAAGCAGTTTTGCAAAAGTCAGGCCTGATAGGGCTTTACACCATCTCCCACCCAGATGATCCTAGGGAGAGAAGAGTGCTCACTGCTCCTCTTTCTTTTTCAGACTCATCAGTGGCATTTCACGTGGGATTCTCAGAAGGAAAGTATAAAGAAAAAACTCTGAGGTTTAATGAAACTTACCTCAATTATGGAAACAGCTATTTCCCTGAACATGGCTACTTTAAAGCACCACATAAAGGTGTCTACCTGTTTGTCATCTCTGTGGAATTTAGTTCAGGACCAGCACTAGGACAACTCTCCTTTAGCCGTGGGTACAAAAGAACTCTATCAAGTAGTCAAAGGAAAACACCAAATGGAAACACCATGACTACTTTTGCCATGGCAGAAATGGAGAAGGGGGAGAAAGTATGCTTTGAATTGCTGCAGGGCTCTGTGGTGAAACGGAGTCCACCTGGGACAACAATGGGTGGATTCCTAATATTTAAAACTTGAATAGTGACATTTTGTTTTATTGGTATCTTTCCATAGATGCAATGGATCAATTCCCTGTTGCTTCATCTGTGATGTACTCAATCCTACTGCATGTGTTTAAACATAGCACTACCCTAGATTTGTCTTCATGCTTCTTTTCTAGAAGTGTTTGGCTTTTCTTTAGTTGCTTATGAGCAGCAACAGGATTTTCTTTCCAGTGATAAGCTAATGGTTTGGACACCAAAAGTATCAGCACACATTCCCAAATCCTTCCACTTGGAGAACCGTGCTTAATTATAAAAACTGCTGTGTGGGACTTTCTTCACTTACAATACAAATATAAATACTTTTCTGGCAAGAGTACCCTCCCGTGGTAAACACTCCCCCCACTGGCAAGGAAAATATTTTAGGAAGGACAGCATATATAAACTTCTACATGTTGGGAATAGTAGCTTAAGAAACCAGGAACAATTTTACCTTTTAGTTCCCCATGGAACACAGGCAATCCCAGACCATCCTGGGGGCTTCTGCAACTCACTTCAATGTTTCAGTCTGTGCACAACATGAACATTAGGAGGGATTGATCAGCTTAGTAAGATGCACCCTATAGTAGTATTTGTTAGCAAGGATCTTAGAAATGGCCCACTCTTTTTGCTTCTGGGTCTGTACTGTACTTGAATTAAACTGAAAAACATAATAGTAATATAACATTGTTAAGATTAATTACATTCAGACATTTCAAAAAATGTCAATATTAAAAGAAACATTGCTGAAAATTCAATTATTTCTAAAGATAATCCTGAATATAGTGAATTCAGTCCAGAGTTCAGCATTTAATAAATACTTTAAAACCAAGCAAGTGAGCAAATAAAACTATCAGCAAAAAGGCAAGCTTACCAGTCTGCTATTGTTGTTGAATATAAAATAAATTCATAATTAGAATAAACCAGTAGAATTTCTGAACTATAGATTATTTTTTTTTAATTCCCCAGAATCTCAAGATGACCCCATCTGATCACATCCTGGAGTTTTCTTCTCTTGAACAGAATACACGAAAGGCTTTAATTTATAAAATTTCAGTTACCGTGGTGTTTTTTCTTGTCTATCTTTATAAACAATTAAATTTGCCAAAATGAAATGCACTTAGAAATTCCTAATATTTCCGATAAAAGAGGTAAACTCTTACTATGCATTTAATCTTCTTTTAAGGTAGCATTTTCTAGCAGAAATCTATCACACTGGTAAGGGCTTTCTCCCTACCTACCTGCATCACAAGCAACACTGAACTGCAAGATTATTACAAAACCACATCGGTACCTATACACATTGCACTTCAGACAATATTTGGAGAAGCAGACTATGTTTCTTCTGAAATAAAGCTACAAAGCAACTTTAGCTACTGATCCACTGAGAAAACTCTTACTCTCTTACTGAAAACCCCAACAAAGCAAGCAACTAAAAATTATCTCCCATCTACTCCCAGCCAGCAAGATTAATGGGACAGCTCTTCCCAGTTACCTAACGTGGAGCCACATCTTGCACCGCTTGGTGGTGGCAGCAGCATCTGCCCACAAGCTCAGTGTCATCTTCTGTCCCACAGATTGCTCAGATATCTGAGGGAAAGAAGAAAAATTTGAAGAGGAGAATTATCAAAAAAAGTTTGAAATTGTAAGATGGGTTCTTTCAGTACACAGCTACAAGACTCTGCTGCCTAGGTCAGGGTAGCTACCACCGAAGTTCCATGATTAAATACAGACAAGGGATAAATATAAATATATATATATGTGGGTGTGTATATATAAAACCACTTTACTTGTTTTTAAAGCTTTGTCAGAAAGCTTCAGCTGGAAAGAAACCATACAGGTATTTGGAAAAAGACATGATCAGTAGTAAATAGGATAGCAGTTAATCCAAACAGGATTTTAAAGGCTTACTATCCTTGTGCTTATCAGTCTCCTATTCTTGAAGAAGCAGCCAAGCAAGTGCAGAGATCACGGACTCCAGAGTGAGCAAAATGTTAGTATAAAAATGTTTTCATATTTGTATTCTTCAAATACGTGCTTATATTAGCTACTTGCATTTACACAGAAGACATTCTTGACTGTAACACTCATTTTTAGACTATGAAGCAAAAAATTAATCAAAGATAATGGGTTAAAATATTGCATTGGCTGCATATGCCAGGAAACCTTTCCTTGGAAGGAAACTTTCCTTCCAAGTGACAAGAGAAAAGATGGTTAAGTTGCTGGGGTTTGGGTGTGTGTGGTTTTTTTTTCCTTTTCTTATTTTTTTTTAACTTTTATTAAATCATAGCTTTTTAATAAACTAAACTATCTAAACTACATGTGAAATATGAGCGAACTGTTGGACTACTGGTATAAATTTCTTTAAACCCTTCCCTACCCCATTTGTTCTGTTGTTTGTGGGGTTTTGGGGGATTGATTTGTTGGATTTTTTTGAAAATTAATAGAGCCACATCACCATGACCTACATTTTTAGGCAAGAGACTAGAGGAAACCATTGTAATTAAGAAGCAGTAGACTCCAGATTAGGATAGAAAGGAAATAAAAAAATTGCCATAAAAATGGCAAGAGGACAAGCATGATGAACTGACAGTTATATCATCAACCTGAGCTTCATATCTAAAGAAAAAGTTTCCACCTTCTCGTAGTACTTCCCAAATATCCTGTAACTGCCAGAAAACATTGCCACTAGTTCAGGTTTCTGGATTTTCAGACCAAACCACTAAGCTTTATAAAAAGATTAACAAAGCTTAATGCCTTCACATAGTTATTTTGTTACTGAAACTTTTAACACTTTATGAATGAATCTTACAGAGCTCTACATTTCCAAAGTAAAATCTCCTACTTTTTTTCCTTTCTGTTACTGTGATAGTCTCCTTACTTCAATAAAAATGCAAGTACCCATTGTATAGCAACAATTCTACTTTCTATAGATCCAAAGCCTGAATTCTGCAGTAAGATTCATCTGAAGCCATTTCAGATTTCCACATCAAGTCAAGGGTGGCTTAACCCTTATCAGCAAAAAGGGTTTCATAAGGGTAACCCTTACGAACCAGATTCATGGGACCACACCCCAGAGAGGTCCTGCTGGTATGGACTTACTACATTAACCCCTGTGATATTTTTGTCAGAGGTAAAGATAAAAGTGCAGAAGGGGTTAATTAATGGAATGAAATCTGTTCCCTTATGAAATTAGTGACACTTCTGCAATTTATTAAAAGCTTGTGATTCAGTTCACCAAGTACTCAGTATGCTTTTTACACGTGGGGTTTTTAGACACGTCACTGGATGTGGTTGTTTCAGTTCTTCAGTAGTGATGCAAGGCCATCAGTGACACATTTTTACATAGAGGTCAAAAATAATCATACACAAATGGTAACACTTTAATATTTAGTATTGGCACGCAATTGAATTTACTTTCATTTATCACAACCCCCTGATGTTTTCAAAAGTTATCTTCATATACTTAGGATATAGCACCATCCTGTGGTCATTCATGAAACAACATCAGGGGAAAAAATGAAGAGCTCAGCAAAACAAACACTGGTGCAAAAAAGTTTTAGTTCCCCACAGTATTTTCATTATGACCTCCTGTAATACCAATAGAGAAAACCCTCTTGGAAACCCAACCATGATCGGTGTGATCAGTGCAGACATTTCACAAACTACATAACAGCCACAGTGCTCTTCCACTGTACTTTCCAGAACTCCAAAGCAAGAATTTAGTGCATGACTTCACAGGGAAAAAACCACCCAGACCCCAAAGCAGGTGTATTAAGTACCTTTACAATATACTGCTAACAGTTAATATGATGCTCAGATATCAAAGCTTTCTCTTTACTATAAAACCCCTCTATCTTTAAAGCTAAAATTATTCCTGATCAAATGCAAAAAGGGAAGAGGAATTGGGTCTTACTTCTTCCTCCATGCAAATTAAAAGTGAGCTCTGCAGACAGTGGGAGCTGATACATTTCTGCAATAAGGAAATAAATTTTTAGCACTGTGTACTCACAGATGAGATACTCCCTTGATTGGTCTTCATTTGCCTGAATCACAAAAAACATTAGCAGGCTATACAGAAGCACCTGGATAATTTTGTAATGAACAGCACCTAAGTATATTAGTTCAAATATCTTACTTTGGATATCACTACACAAAAAGAATGTTGTATATAGAGGAAACAACAACCAAAAAAACCCAGTTACAGAATGCCCCATGACTTTATTACTTCTCTTTTTACTTGAAGAGCTTGAGGCATATTTATATGGATAAAATCAACATGTAATGAATTTCCATATGCTCAAATAAAAGAATTACTCAATTTTTACTTGCTTCTTGCTTTGCTTTATGACAGGGGTAAAAAGCAGCAGGAGGGAACATTGGTTTCACTCAAGTTTAGTCCAGGAACACAGACCTTGAATGTGTAAGAGCACCAAATTATTCTGAACTCCACTGAAAAACAAAAGTGATCATTAACTTATTCAAAGACTGTGGGGGAAAAATAAAACAAACATAAACAAGGTATTAAAAAGGAGGGAATTATTTAGTTACAGGATTATGATTTCCAAATAATTACATTTTTAAGGCAAAATCTTATAGTAACAAAACACATAACTAATGTGTACTAAAATAAGGTTATTTACTTAAAAATGATACATTGGACATAATCTGTGTACAGAACAAGCAGTTCATGGTGAACTCAATAAGGCACCTTTTAAAGCAGATGCTATACAAAATACATTAGTGTGTTACATTTTTAAAGGAGTATTCTACACTTCTGGCATATAACACACACGAGTGTGATCATTTGTCTCGTTCCACTCTTCTTTCATACGTTATTTACATCTTCTCTAGGTTAACTACAATGTTATTTATTTGTCTTGTATACAATATAATACATTTCATTTTGGGCACGGCATGTCAGAGCACAAATGTCACTACATGATGTGGGCTTCTATCATTGCATTCAGAGGTAAAATATTACAAAGGAACAATTACATGAGATTTGTTAAAAAAAATCAGAAGTAATGTGCACTACACTTCTGCTATGGCAGCCAAGGCAAATACACCACAGATCCATAAAGCACTGTATCATGCAACACTGATCCAACCCATTTCCAGACATCTCCCCTACTTGGAATAAAAACTGGGCACAGGATAAAGACTTTTGACTTCAAGAGGAACAGTCAGAAGAATGAGCAAGTGCTAGACCATTCTAATATTTGTCCGAAGATGAGCATGTAATCTCCCTTTAAAAATAACTCCAATAGCCAAAGGATGCTTTTTAACTTAGTATCTCTCCTTTTAAACGTTTTAGACCATGAAAATATAGACTGCCAAGACGAAATGTATCCAGATGATTTTGTTTTACAAACACATTCAAATGGTCATTTAGATCAGCATCTAAAATCTTACTCTATTATGGTGGTAATTTACAATATTAATTTTACTTTTAATTCAGATTTTCAAAATAGTCTAAGAAAATAGTTGGAGAAAAGTGATGAATATTGGGAAGACTCATTTTCTTGAGTAAACCACAGGAAAAATTACATATTGAGTAAAATTCAGAATGAGCTATAGATGTAAGCCTATATTTTTCGTTAGGAATATCAAGTTTCTTGAGAATTTACACATTAACCATGAACACACAAAAAATTTCCTTTCAGTTGCTGTAACAGTAAGAAGTATATAAGTGACTTATTTTCTACCTAACTGAAATCATATAGAGTTGGTTAAATAAATACAAAAAAAAAACCCCTCTGCCTGTAAGTATTTAAGAACTTCCAAGGCACAGTCTTCATACTCCACAAGATATTTTCCATACTTATGATGTCATATTTAAAAAAAAATACGAACAAACATTTCTTAGTTTTGGGGGATTTTTTTGTTTTTTTGTAACAAACTTAAAACTTTGGCCAACAAAATGAGATTAATCACACTCCAATAGAAGAATACAATTTCTCTCACCCTTCTGAACTCTACAGCTTTGCACAAAGCAACAACTTAGCTTTAGAATCTGCACTGATTATGTTTAGCTGTGTAAAAATTAGTGGGCAAAATTTTAATGAAATCTGGGGGGTTTGGTGTGGGTTTTTTGGTTTTCTGTCATTCTGGGGGTTTTTGTTAATTTGCTTATTTTTCTCTGAAATTATTGCTATAATATCAACGTGGACATAATTAGGCTTCAAGCAGTGCATGATTTTGCATGGAATGTAGGTATGTGCACAAGTGCTTTATGCAATCAGGTTCTTAAACAGTAACATTTTTGGAATATCAGGGAATCCAGGAATGCTGAACACCTAGCACTGAAAATTGCATATGCATGATTATCTTTAAGTATGAACCTAGTAACTGAAGGTCTGAAAAATTAAGGTTAAGCTTCAAGTGAAAATCAATTCTGATCTGTAGATGTCTGCCTAAGATCACCATCCTATTGCCACACAAATGCCTAAAGAATGGAGGAGAAGAGAATATTAAAGAATATTAAAAACTATTGAAATTCACACTTTCCAGCACAAGCTTCCTGAAGACTCAGGGTAAACTAATCAAAGAATTCACAAGACAAGTTTACAGCTAATAATGCTGTGGAAATTTCTAAAAAATTTTAAAATCATCTAAATAGGAATGGGTTAATTTAAACAGACCTCCATACTCAAAAAGTTTAAGCTAGCAGGGTACCTACATAAACATTTTTCATTCTTCTTCATAAAATCCTAGAGAAGAAAAAAAAAACAACTTATCCCTTTGTTTTTTTTGCTCATACCAAATATTTTCCAACTACTTGTGCAAAAATTATGCACAAAGACATGACTGACAATTTCAAACTCCTCATATAATTCTTGGCAATGGACGGAGAAAAAATTTTTTTAAGAAGCCCTTTATCATGAGGATTGTGGCACAATATCATATAGCTCTTGCTGTTTTCAAATAAGTTAAAATCATATTTGACACACCTGTGAACTTTTAAGCCAGAATACATATTAATACTTAAAGGCATTACTGAACAAAAGTAATGACTTTATTTAAAAAAAAAAAAAAAAAAAAAAAAGAAATGTCCCTCAAAATAGCTCAGTTTCCATAAAATATGTAGAACTGTTAAATAAAACCTGTACATCACAATAGAAAATAAAAATACTGCAATCTCTTGCCTGACCATTTACATTATGTGAACAACAGAATTAAAACAAAAATAACATTAGAAGGTTGTAATTGTTCACAAATCACATTAGTTCTTCATTACATTGTTTTCTATCAGTTGTATTTTCAAGGGTAATTTAAACGTATCAAAACAATCTCCACATACATATTTTAAAGACAACAAATAATCTGGCATAAATCATTTTGAGGCTTTAACATTTTTCTTTCCAACAATTTTAATACTATTCCTAGTATTTTTATTCAAATCTCAACTATGGCAAAATGTGCGTGTGTGTGTGTGTGTGTGCATGTATCTGATTGTACACACGTACCTAGGACTAGGTGGGATTTTTGACTAAAGCACAAAACACTATATAAATAACTTCCCTTTTTAAAGTTATCTAGAACAAGATTACAGTACAAAGTAATAGGCACTTAAATTATCAGATAGATTCAATGGTTCCAATATTGTGTGTTCACTCTTCAGATGACTCATGCATTTGATGCTTCAGCTTGGGTTATGGTGCTGCTTTCTGAATTCACAGCAGAAGTGCCAATGGAGTTATAGATCACTAATTCTGCTTTACAGTAACCTCATGGAGGGGTTCTGGTTTTTAATGAACTTGTCCAGATCAGTGAAAAAAAGGAGGGAACTACAGTTTCCTATACAAGCCAAATAGTTGGCACAGTAGAAACAAATTTCGCAATTATGCCAACACTCTTTGTCTTAAGGAATTAATCTTTCAGTGCCAGGCCTCCCAAATGTGCCTAACTAGAATTTAAAGCACCCACTGATTTATCTTATCAATCTTGAATTTTGTAACTGTCCACTAAGTGGCCCACAGAAGTGGCCTGCTGGATTTACATCAAGGCACCCAGCTCGAAACCTTTTGCACGTTGTGCACTTCAACACTTCACATATTCAGTTTTCCTGGTCTTGACCATTACTGTATTCTCTAATCTTCTGAGTGAAGATCCCTGCCTTCCTTTTTTTTTGTCTGTAAATTAGACTTGTTCTCTATCCTTTCAAAATGGATCTTCTGCCTAGTTTTGTCACACGATGAAAAAGCATGGTTCTACAAGCTGATTCCCTCCTGTATGGGAAAAAAGTTCAGAGCATGACAGGCATCTACCAGTGAGTCCCAGTAAAGTAGAAAGTCAAAACACATCATCAGTGGTCTCATCTCTTATGATGCAAGATATTAAAAAACACTGTCTGCATGTGGCATTGTGAAAAGAAAGCCAAATTTCATAGTCATTTAATTATGGAGTCCACTAGACTGTGAGCATGATGACCAAGGCAGTCTAAGAGAGATAGTTTAAACTCTTTACAGACTTAGGTAGGCATTTCTTAATTTATTAATGGTTCACATTTTTCAGTTCTCCTTGTGACCAAACAAGTAACAGAAATAAAATTAAAACTGAGATTTTGGAAGATAACTTAATGACAAGGAGTAAATTCTGCAGCAAATCTGATTGTGGAGCCACAAAATGCATGAAGCCCTGACTACAAAACTTTTGTTCATTTAAATGCTTTCTTATCTATTCCAAATGACAGCAAAATAATCCTGGCACACACATAAAAGCATAAGGAACTGTTAAATTGAGTAGTATCACAAACAGATTCATAACTTACAGGCTGTTTCACAAAAACTTGGTATATGGACTGACTAGGTTTTACCAGGTAGAAGGCAAAAAAAAAGCTTATATTCTCCATCTCTGTTGAATCCATATAGCTTGTTAGGCTTTCACAGAAAGCACTGTAATCTGAACATTCAATTCAGTACCCAGAGTTTTACTGGAGACTCACTAAATATGACTGAAGTCTCAATGCAGCTCAAACAAAACCAAAAAGTGTATTTTATGAAGGCTGTCCATATACGTAGTGTGTAGAGGCTCTCAGTATCACAGTCTATGAAGTACTGAAAGATTTGATTAGCAGCCTGTAGAAGTGTGCTGAGAAAATATACTGAATCTCAGTTATTTCCTCTTTCCACATAGGTCTCACCCATGTTTGAGTGAAAAGATCTAGGAGTCCAGCTTTGCTCTCCAATGTCAATTTACTTTGTCAAATCTTTACATCTTGTGATTCCACCATCTTGGCAAGTGTCTTCTTGATCCTCAAGGCTGTGAGCCTTGAAGCAGGATTATGAGCCCAGCATTCAGACATTAACTTCAATATTGCTCTTAAACACTGTAAAATAACAAACAAAGGAACAGTATTGTAACAACTGAGAGACCTGAGGTGTTTTAATTTTGGTTTGCTGCCAAGCCCTAACTATCAAACTCCTAATTCCAAATGTGCAACTTCCACAGTTTCTGCAAAACTGGTGATAGAGAACTATTATAAACAGGTCACCTAAAAACCCCCAAATCATGTTCCAGCCCTTCTTTTCCCTCCCCTTCACTGCCTCCTTTTACAGTATCTGAAACTAACCAAAGCGTTTCTTTTGCTTCACAAATATGCACTGCCAGACCTTATTGTTATGACTGAAGAACAGCAGTACAGAAGATGGTATCAATAAGTAGAAAAAATGTAGATAACTTTTTTACTGATGATGCCAAAGTGATTAAAGTTCTTTCAGAAGTCAAAAAAATAATATAGAAAAAACTCAATTTCTAAAAGAAATCAAAGATTTGGGGAAGAAAAGATATGGCCTATCTGGCTTGCAATGTGAAATAGTTTTATTACTTATTGTGTTGAAGTTGTGGCCTTTTAAAAACACATCTTAATTTAATATTTTAGATGCATCATGGAATGTACAAGTAAAAAAGAAAACACAAAAATGAATTAGGAAGTCTATAAAAACAAAGAACTCCATATTCTGTGAGATACCTTATGCAACAAAACCAATATGCTATATGCATTGAGAACAATAAAACAAAAAATTTATAGTTTAGCTCCACTATATAAAAAGATATCAGAGCAGTATTTATACACTTGGAGGCTGCTAAAAGGTCCCTTCCCCTCAGATCACTGAAAAGATGCATGCAAAACCACAGTATTTTCATTTGAATTCAAACATATCTTTCTCCTATTGTTGCTGTGAGGTTTTAAAAAATAACAATGTTTGAATGCAGTCCTTTTTTTCACAACGTTTTAGTATTTATTAAACTAAAACACCTTCCATATAAATAAAGTGAAGTAGTATTTTCCTTTCAGCATACTCACTTCATCACTATTCCATCTATTTGATACTACAGGGCGCAGGCGTTTGACACACACCACTTCTCTCATGTCCTCATAAGATGGATCACTTGGCACCATGTCATAATATGGCAACTGATATTCTTCAACAATACCTAGAGACAATTGTGAAAGATCAAGAACCATTAAAAAAAAATAAAAATCTATATATCTCAGATTTCCTTAGCCAAGAGCAAGAAGTAACTTGATTTTGTGACTGCAATCCACCACATTGTGGTGTCACATCACTGTGATAAAAATGAGAAACTTTAACTATAAACATTCACCAGAAAAGTTCCAATATTAAGATTATTAAGTTTAATAGCTACAATAATTCCTTACAGTCCCCCTTTGACTTTGATAGCCATTGTAGACTTTTACATCTTCTGATCCAGTATATGCTACAAAGAAACAGGATGAAAGTATAAGATGGGAAAATACCAGTAAAGATCTACACAAGGTCATAAGACTGAAAGAAAAGGATAAATCAAAAATTATGTGCAAGGAAAAAACTGAATGGCACCACAAATGCAAGAAAATAAAAGTATCAATATTCAAAGCTTTATTAACAGCACAGGTGTCAAATACATCTGCATCCCGTTGTTTCTTGCAGATCAGACAACTCTTGCTTTCTAAGCAAGAAAAAAAAGCCTGATATATTTAACTGTAACAAGCAAAAAGGTTTAGTACAGAGTACCCTGAGCTGTACTCTGGACAGACTGTTCCTACTGCTTTTAAAGAATAGAAGCCTGTTGATACAGCAGGCTTGTTATATTATTTGCTGGAGAAGTTTTGTTAAATTGATACAAGGACCAGGAAGATTTTATACAGAGTATTTAAAAGTTTACCTCCTGTGACGCAGCGCCGAGCCATTTCCCAGATGATCAGCCCAAAACTGTAGATATCAGCCATGATGTATGGCTGGAAATGATTTTTATTCAGGCTTTCATCTAGGACCTCTGGAGCCATGTAACGCTTTGTTCCCACTCGAGTGTTCAAGGGAACATCAACTTCGTTTGTGTCACTGTAGGAAAATATTAGGAAATTCATGGACTATTACAAGAATCCTGCATGATGCCATCACTACTCTGCAAAGCTCCCATTTACACATTAAATTATCTTTTGTTTCCTTCTTGATACCACAATTCCAATGATAAAAATCACAGTGAGTATGGAAGTTGACGTTTTCCTGCTTCTTTTGCAAGATACAGAAAACACGAAAAAACTGGATTTAAAACCACTGTAAAGTATGCTTATCCTTAGTTTATATTAAAAATTATTTGTACAAATTATTTGAAGAGGTTTTATGCTTTCATTCAGGCTCTAGCTGTAGCAAAAGCCAATTCTCTGGCTCCACTGAGCCTAAAGTAAAGAAAAAGTATTCAAATACTATTGTAATACTACTTTTTCTATTAAGTTTCAGCTCACCCTTTACACTGCTCAAATTTTTTGAGGTAACTCATAATGAAAATACATGATAGCAAGTACTATGAAAGGTCAGCTTTGAATAATGAATGAATCAGCTTCCTCTCCCCTTTGCTCTTCCAAACTACTTTTATTTTCCAGAAGAGCCTTTTAATTGCTCTCTTAATAACTTTTTTTAACCTTTATGCTTGCCAGCATACAAAAGAATAATAGCATTTTACTAAAAAAACCAAACCACTGAAAGCATAGAACAAAATTACCCCATCTTCCTTTTAAATTGGACATCTGGTGCATTAAAAAAAAACAACATTATATAGAAGTTTTTCCATTACAGAGGGTTTGTTCATCTACCTGTTAAACTTGACTGCAAGACCCAAGTCAGCAATGCAGCAGGTTCCATTTTTCTTTATCAAGATGTTTTTACTCTTCAGGTCCCTATGTGCAATAGCAGGCTTGCCTTGTGTCCCATAAATTTCTGTGTGCAGATGGCACAGACCACATGCAGCAGAATATGCCAGTTTGAGAAGAGCCCTGTTGTCCAGCGTAGTGCATTTCAGAAAATCATACAATGATCCATTTTCATGATAATCTGTAATCAAGTAAAGCTGTGTCCAGGAGCCAGTGCCTTTAATATCTGCAGCTATGAAACCTGTAAAACACATGAACAATGTTAAAATTTATTTGTACATAACTTTTTATGCGACGGGTTTAGGAATTATTTCTAAAGCTCCATTGGACTGTATGAAAAGACAGTTGCTCTACTCATGAAAACTAATAATGTACAGCTCAGATTTCAACTATATATGAGGTTACCATTCCAGTCTTCCAGTAAAGAGACTGCAGACACACCTTCTAATCAATAGCAGCAAGCTTCTACCCTTTTAATAACATTTTATTAGCATACATTAAGGGAGGAACACCTACATGGTTATTCTGCAGAAGCCATCAAATACCCCTGAAGCCACCCATGAAAAATTCTTCTTTTCCCTCACACAAGCCCTCCAGTAGCCAAACAACACACTGCTTCCTTACCAAGGATGTTTTCATGACGCATTAGAACAGTTTGGTAAATCTCTGTTTCTCGGAACCAACTGGCTTCTTCTGTGGTGAAAAACACTTTAACTGCAACTTTTTCACCTCTCCATTTTCCCATCCACACTTCACCGTATCGCCCTTTCCCAACCTGCCTCACCATCTGAATTTGTTTGGCAATAGTGCGCTGAACCTAGGTTAAGGAAAAAAAATTAATGAAAAATGAGTGGATGGAAACCTAGTAATTAATTAAAAGCACCTGCACAAGCTGCTTCCCAAACTTGGTTTGCTTTACATTTTGATTCCATTGGAAAATCTGTTCTATTATTTTCCATTTTTCCCATTTCAAACTCATTATTGCTGCTTCCGAGGAAGAGTTGTATAACAAACTCAAAAATATTAAATCAGCTCAACTTCTTATTTAATTCAGATACATTATTTTTCATTCTATTTCTATTTCATAAAGAATTACTCATCTATTTTAATAATTTTTATGCAAGTATTATATAGGATAATGAATCAAAAATTCTGAACAGCTATCAGGCAATAAAAGCAAACCTATTTTAATGGACAGTGGACACCAAGAAAACACATTGAGTTTGCTCAATTTGATGTTTGTATTATCCATTCATTGAATTTTTATCTTCATGTCTGTAGGGTCTAGATTTTCTTTCAATCTTGCTGATGCCAACACTTTTCCTAAAATATAATCTAATTTTGCACCTAATTTAAGTTAATTATGTGAAGATAGGCTTTCATAGATATTTAGTTTGTGCTGTATATTTCACAGTAACTGCATATAAGGTTGTTAATATACTGTATGGATGAACTGCTTTGTTCTAGGCATTGGCTACAAACTAAATGTATGTGACTGAGAGCAGTTCAGAGAAGAAAACTCTGTTTATGATTTACCAACAATGGAAGTCCTGATCCACTCCCAGAACTCTGTGACTGGTCAATAAGGTCTTTTAATGACTCTCCAGCTGGAATAAATGCTTCATCTTGTTCCAGATCACGATTATAACAGTGTCTCTTTGCCATTGACTTACAGTAATGCCTGCAAAAATAACAGAAGATGAGCTGAACTTCAAAACACTCTTCAAATACATGTAGTAAATTGAGCTAGGAAAAAATCTGTTTAAATGTACCAAGTTCTTTAAAAGAAAAAGCTTTTCCTACATCTTTTTTCCAGAAATGTAACTTACATAGTTTTTTAACATTAGAAGTTGTAATGCATGTAGCAGCATGTCAGTTTATCATGAGTCAAGTGTAAAAGCAGAATTTTAATACTCTGCTCACAGACTGTGTTATTAGCATAACACCACTGATTTTGGTTTAAATAAACAGACCAAACCTTGAATTATGGCAGATAAGGCTGTCATGCACATTTCTGCTGAAGTTGTTAGAACAATTATCATGTCCAGCACAGAGCTAGAGCTGCCAGAAGCAGTTTTATTCTCTTAAACCTGCATGAATTCCCATAACTCAGCTGGTCAAGTATTTAGTTTCAAATACAGCAGAAAAAGGAAAAGTTTTAACACACATCACTGTTGCTTTAGGTTTGCAAAAGCACTTTACTTTCACTGAGGTGAATCTCAGATGTAGCTGAAATTTTGACTGTCAAAAGTGACTAAAGATCCCAAAACAAAAGTATTAAGATACTCCTGTTAACTGTATGCTATAGCAAGGTTATATGCAGCTTCAAAAACTGTAAAAGCTTTGTAGCCAGAGGAAAGGATCAAATTCTCTTAAATTCTATGCTGTGAACACTTAATTTTACCTAGCAAGATGAACTCTACTATCCACAGAAATACGAAATTAGATTACAACAAATTAATTACAATTTTGCAAATAGAGCAAACGCTTTCCTTACTTGTAACAAAAGCAGCTAAATAAGATTATCATGACAATTATGCAGACTGCCATAGAAATCAGCACTGCCATCCAGCGAATGCTGCCATCAAAAAGTCCATCTAAAAAAAAAAAGAAAAAAAATAAAGTTTCCAAAGTGTATTAAACATCTATTGTAAACAGTCTGAGTATGATACTTTCATTTACTGTCTATAAGAATGTGCACAAACTGAAACACAGGAGGTTTTGTCTGAAAATACTTCTTTACTTTGAGGGTGAACAAGCACTGGCACAGTTTCCCAAGGAGGCTTTGGAGTCCTTAGAGGGATTCAAAAGCTGTGTAGACATGTTCCTGTGTAAATGGCTTTAGGTGGTCCTGCTTGAGATGGGGGGACGCACCAGAGGACCTCCAGAGGTCCTGTCCATCCCTCAACCAGTCTGGGATTCTATGACAAGTGTATAGAGAGACATTTGCAAAACATCGGAAAGGGACAAGGAAGCTGATGCATGTATCAATTCATATGAAATTACACAAATTTTATGGTGTTTTAGTATCAAAGTAAGTGTTTACACCAGAAAAGCAGAGATAATTTCATCTGAATGATGATTTGAAAAAACATATTTTTTAAAAAAGGATTTAACATGAGATCTTGGAGTTGTTAGGTTTTGGTTGACTTCTGTTAGTTTGTTCTTAGAAACAAAAATGAGGGATTTACAGCAATAAGATACAGAGAAAGTATTAAGCAACAGTTAAACCAGTCCAACTTGTCTAGTAATGATTAATGGCATGAAATATAAACTATTTTCACGGGGAACAATAGAAAGAAGAGAACAAATTTACAGTAGATAACATTCAAGGACGTCAGAATACTGTTTTTTAAGCTACATTCATCATGGCAAAAGATGATGCAAAAGCAGAGATTAAGAAAAGTATTTTAAAAAGAAGAGGCTGTGGAAACAGAATAAACAGATCAAAAGACTCCATGCTTACCAATACAATATATGAGGAAGGAGAGTAAAAGAATAAAAATACTATGAGTGAATATGAACTGCAGTACGGAGCTTCATATAAAAATTAATAAGGAAAAAACGTATCTGTGTAATACCACGATTACATCTTCTCCTTATTTTTACCTGTTGATCAGGAAGAACAGAATCCACACAGCATTTATCAGTAGCACTGTGAATATCTAGGAACTGGTTTACCTGTACTATCAAATGGTGGCAATGTTGGTTGTAAATCCTGATTGCAGAAATCAGTCCGGCAGCACTCAATCGTTCGACGTAACTGTGCTTTAGGTGAGTCCTAGTGAAAGGGAATGGAATGGAGATTTAGCTTTGGAAGCAGTCAGCTAGGATGGGGATAGGATGTCACTGATACAACACAGCACAGACAAAAGTTCAAGCTACTTTAATTTTAAAATACAATTCAACCCCACAATCTAAGGTATGAGACAACATCACGGTGGCAGACAAGCACCACCTAATCTCGGGTACACACATTCTGAGTTCCTACTCTTTTTTATTCTTCGAGGAATTTTTTTTACTTGGTGCACAGAAATAAATTGTTCCTACACAAGTTGCTTTTTCATACACTGCAAAATTTTTAAGTTTGGTCAAATGAAGTTACTCATATGTTAAATAAATACTGAGGCAAAAAATCTCAGTCCTTTTAAAAGTTTTCCTCTTGGGCTCAGCAGCACTGTTTGCTTAAAAATATCTGCAGAACACCCTATAAAAGATGGAATGGCATAAGAATTAATCTGAAGGTAAGACACAATATAAATACAAGAACAATTTCAGGAGGTCATCATGACACTTCAGGTCTGAATCACAGCAATCCTAAGCATTCACAGCTGTAACTGAAGTCAAGAGTGCTTCCAAAAAGCAGTGCGACTGACAGCTACATTATATAGAAACTCAAGTGCTAGAAGTTTAAAATTGAGTATCCAAAACCAGTGAAAGCATTTTGACAGCAGAAAGGAGGAAAGCAAGCCATCTGGTGATTACCTCTGAAATCTTTGTTTAATGTAAGAAAAGTGACAAAAAAAGCAAAATCTAGTCTTGCAAGGCAACATTAATTTTCCCATGTAGTGCTTTATCCATCTTCCAAATAAATCCAGGCTTTATTAACTATGTTTTCAGCTTCAACTTTTGCAACAGATCAAGAAGTTCTAACAGCAGCAGTCTGCTTATGCCTCTTTAAATCAAAAGTAAATTATATCCATGCAATTAATGATAAATAACTCTTCTGGAATGGGAAAACAAGTTATACATCAGAGAGGAAAACAAATGTATTTGGTCAACTGTGTGTAAATGTACATGAAACTTTAAGGGAGCTCTTTTATAATCTGTGACAAAAAATCCCTATGATTATGTTTTTCTGTCAAGTGAACTAAGAAAACAAGAAATTCCAAATTAAAACAATCAAAAAATTCTGTATTAAAACAAACTACTCAGATCATTTTGTCTGACTATAAAGTTGTCTCTTCAGCTGAGGAAAAAGCAGACAGAAGTATAAGCATGATGTCCACTATTTATCTTGTTAGTAGCTTATAGATACTTGTAGAGAACCCACAAGAAGCTACGATTCTATCCCAAGCTTGTTCAAACACAACTAAGTGTAGTTCTGTAACTACTCACCCACAATTGTTCAGTTCTCCTCAGTGGAGAGGTGCAAAATGCAATGACAGCAATTGCAAACTAGAGGGATTTAAACTGCTTATGCTATTTCTCTACATAATCCATGGAGATCTTAAATTTTAATGATATCTCATCTTCTTACCTTGCACTGGAAATCTGAACCCTCATACTTCATGCAGCCAGAAGCAAGTGTAGGTTCTCCATGCTCATCTTCTTCAATGATAGCAAAGCAATGCCCATTAGTTCTGGAATAAACATAAAAAATGTGCTTTACCAACATATTCGTTGTTTAATTTGCAATATTAGTTGACTACAAACCTATCAAGAATACTAGAATGGCAACATCTAGAAAAATTCTTCTTTAACACAGTGATTACCATACTGTTTGAGAACCCCCACAGTATTTTCAAATGGAACACTATGGGGATATTTTCTCCTGAATATTTTGTCTTCTACTTCCTTACCCACCTTCAAGATTGCTACTATCCAACCACACACACACAGTTGAGAAACAGCTGAAGGGGTGGAAGTGAGAAGATCTGACTAAAATCATATAGGTTAAAAAAAAAATTCACTCGTGTCTGTTCTTGAAACTGCGACGATGAACTCTTGAAGTCCCAGTATGGTGAAAAATGGCTATTTCAAGGCAGCCAAAAGCTGAGCTACACTTATGTGGAAAAAGATCTCTTAAATATTCAGCTTTTAGGGCAAAACAAAAAAGCAAACCAACTCCCAAGTCCACTTTCTGAAGCTGATGGTAACAAGTATATTACTTTCTTTCAAAAAAAATGGCACTGCAATTACCCATTATCTCTTTATACAAGCGCTTTCGTTTCTATAGTGAAAACTTCAACAACATTTTTAAGAATTCCCAAACCAATTTGCAATGGTAGGTCTGTCCTTTCAGTAACTGTAAAACTACAGATTCTTATTAAGTAAATCAAAACACACTCATTCCCTCAACACAGATACTAAGGAAAACAAGTCAAGAAATATTTTTGTTTGCCCTAATTTTTTATTTAAATGAATGTAAAGAAACGCAGATTTGGGAAACGTAATGCCATAAAATACTCTTCACATAAGCACTGCATAAATGTTATTAACTCTTTAATAGCTTAATTATCAATATCATGACCTAAACAACCCTCATTTCAGACAAAAAATTAGTAAGGCCTATACTCACTGCATCCACTAGAGGGCGATAAAAAGGAAAAAAAAAAAAAAAAACCAAAGGACTTGAAATACAAAGTATTGGATACTGGTACGTTTTCTAAGTGCAAAACTTAGGTTTGTAACATATCATCTATGTTTACATTTAAAAAGATAGTAGTGTGCATTCCCCCCCGTTGTATTCCACAAAACCTGCTTTATATGCCAAGCTTTAGAGAGGCTTTGTTTGTTAAAGTTCGGTGTTAAAGTGAAGATCCAAATTACAATAGCAAAAATGTTTTCTACTGTGTATCTTTATATTAATTCTCAAGGAAGTGAACAGAAAGGCCTTAAACATGGTACTAGAAACAAAGAGAAAAGAAAAAGAAAACCAAGGACATTTCACAACATGAAGAAAACAAACAAACACATATTCAGTATATGAGCATGTTACCTTCCTGTCCCTGTGTGTTAAAGACTTTTGTCTCCCCTTTACCTCATACTCTACAATTAATGAACATGCAAGAAGAATTCTCACTCAATGGCTGTGGTGCTAACATTACCTTTTGACTATTAGGTGAACGCGGATTAATCAAGCAGGTGGTCATATCAGAAATCTAGATTTGGCTAATTTAATAGTCACACAGTTATAAAATGCTAGAGGTTACCTTAAAACCTGTCCTTCATAGTTGCTGGGGGAAACTGGCTGTTTGCAGTTGATTTTAGGGAATGGTGAAAGCAGTCCTGCTTTACACATGAACATGGGTTTTAGTGCTCAGCTCTCCACAGAACCAGGTAGCCTCTAATCAGTTAAAGTTAAATTACCTGTCAGAACCTCAGCCATCTCTCTAGAGACAGTTTGCTCTTTCACAAGCAAAAAATGAGTGTCTTCAAAGAGCTTCTACTCCCCTGTACACAATACTTACATGCACGTGTTATTAATAGCATCATCTGGACAATGTCCTGAGCAGTAGCACTTAAGAAAAGGTAAAGTGTCTTCTGGAGCAAGTGTTACTCCATTTGCTTGTTTCTTTTGGTCAGGATTTGTCTTCATTCCTGTGCCATGAAGCATGCTGTCTAGATTTTGACCTAAACCTTTAAAAAAAAAACAAAAACAAATAAAATGTTTTTGAACCTCTCTGATAACTGTTCAAAAGCTTTACAGGTAAAACACAACAACAGAATGATTAAGAAGTAATTTAATTATACAGGACACAAGAACCTTCTCTCTCAAAATTATGTCTGAAATTTGAGTTGGTAATTTTGTTCTAGAATATCTAACTGCAATCTTACATATCTTAACAGCAGAACTTCCAACCATAATCAATATAAACAGAAAGGGTATTCTCCATTTTTGAGGTGGAACAGAAAAGTACTGATGATCCTTTCTCATTCGTGTGTGTAGAAAACCAAAATACTGACTGCTTGATAACCACAACACTATAATTTTATGCATGACTGAGAGTACTTAATATGCAATTTTCTAATTTTCTGAACCAAAGTAATTTTTTATGGATTCACAGACTCATAGAACAGCAGTAATAACTCAAAAATCTCTTGGCCTTTTTGATCTCTCTGTGCATTAGTACTTCAAAACAGAGCTAAAGTAAACCTTGTTTGTAAATTAAATTTTAGTAAATGACAGGAACATCCACACAAACAAGCTTTCAGAGAATAAAAATAGAGCTAAATTACATTCCATGTAACCCTCACATTCTCAACAGCAGGAGAGTTGAATATCATTTGTTCTAGTTCATATTACTAAAGTGCTTTTGTGAAATTAGGAAGAAGAAAAATTCCATCTGTTTTTTTCTTAGCAAAGAACATCCAGAAAAAAATTTAGAATATTATCTGCCTCATTTGGAATATGATTTGTGACCACTATATGAGATGGGAACATATTCACTCATCTGCTCCAGCTTTATCATGTATACCAACCAAAAATTTCTTTTTGTCCACCACCTAAGAGAATTTTTGGCCCCAAGTCCTCAAGGTGTCAACTAAATGAAGAGAAAAGAGTTGTGAACAGACTATTACCTGTACTGACACATTTTACACAAGTGTCTGTGGGAGGCTCAGTGTGCAATGTAAGAGAAGAACCAGTCAGGACCGACAAAAGCTTTGACAAATGCACTTAGAATTAAAAAAAAAAAAAAAAAGTAGATGCCTCAGTACATCTCAGAAAAATCTTAGTCTTAATAAAAATTTCAGTTTATCTAAGAATAATTTTTTTTAAAGTATTTTGAACAAAATTAATGGTCTCTTAACAGATTCTTGTGGCTTCCTGTCAAACGCACCAAACGCTATCTGTAATGAGAACATTACTCATGTTGTACCTTGCTTGAAAGATGTGCAGAAAAACTTGATTAAAACCCTGTGTAGATACCACCCTATCATTCTACTGTAACAGCCACTGTATCATTCAGACAAATGTGTGATTAAATATTAGCAAAGTTTGACCTTATTGTTCTGAAAAAAGCAGACTTGCAGATTTCCTTCTCTATTATAGCAAGCCCAGTCCATTGTCCTGATTCAGTGATTTCCCTAGAAGTGATGAAACTCTACCTTTTTCAGATACAATAAAGAGTACATCCTAAGAAAGTACAGCACGTGATTTACGTAAACTCTCAAATCACTCAGCCATGTTCTATTTGAAATGCACTTTTCAAACAGTACTTCATTAATGACAGAGATAAATATTCCAGATACGTACAGACTGTTAACAAGAAAGATCCAGTGCTACAATAACAGTCTCCCTATGCACAGTATTTTTGATTTAACCAAGAGGAATTTTGCACGTATGAAACAGAAGCTCCTCCATCAGTCTTCTACAGATTTCTTCCCAGCATAAACTGAAAGCTCATTTTAATACTGTGCTACAGATGTTACACAATATTCTGTATTCACATTTGAGAGATACTCAAAGAACAGGTAGTTCTACTTAGTATTTAAAGGAAAAACCACTGCATATGTACAAATATTTTCTTTTCTTCTAATTTTGTTGAGCTACTAAGGTATCTTTCCTCATGAATGTTATAAAAGTCCCTTTATCTTCAGGGACACTCCACATGTTAAAAGTCTGAATACTTTATGATCTTTGTCTCACAGTCACTCATGCATCCTCCTACTCAAGCATCAAATGAAGCACATTTTTTCAGTTCCTCAGAAGAGAAATCAAGGAACCCTTAAATCATAACTTCTTGCTCAGAAGGGAAAGAACAAGATTTTTATGCAGGTCTTGATCTTTTCAAGCAGCACTATTTTTTGTAAACTATGAACAGGTATACCAATCTTTAATAGTAAAGCTGAAATGAAATAAATTTTTCCCTCTTTATTATGATGGATTGTTTAACCAAATTTCTGAAAAACATACACGAAATAAAATCCAAAACAGATAACTGTGTTTTCAAAGAACTGGGATATTTGTCTTTTGTACAGCTTATATAGACAAAGACTTCTATTCAAAGCAAAAAAATACTACAATATCATTATCTTTATAATTTGAAAGAGTAGTCCATGGTAGACTGTTTTATCTTTAAGGTAAATATATGAATACCACAGAGAATGGGGGAAAGAATTACTTCACTCTTGTGTTTTTACTTTCTAGGACCATACCAAGAACTGTTAATAAAATGAGTTCAAGTATTCAGTGAAGGAAGAAAAAGGAAAATATTGAGACTGTTTGGGATCACTTCAAAATAGTTTTTAATAGCCTTCATCTACATATTATCTCTAACTGTATCCTTTACAACAGTACTACAATTCATTCACAGCATTTCAAGAAAGATTAGTGTCTAACAGATGCTAGGTATGGGCAAAGAAGGTGAATTTCATTAATTCCTTGGCTTCCATTCACCTGAGATGCAAAGGGGCAGATCAAGATCCAAATGGGGTCACACTGGTTCATTGCCAGTTTTCTTGGTTAACAGGTACTGGGTAAATCAACGAGAGGAAACAAAGTATATTCCTAAATATTATCTCGCTTCCAGAACTGCCTGACCCTCTTGCACCAGTGCTCTCACTATCCCCTACTCTGAGCTTCACCTCTCAAACATTCACACAACTTTATTTTCCTTCTGGGAGCAGGACAGAGAAAGGGAGGCTCATGTTTTAAGGATCTGTGTCACTATACTACTTGGTGATGTAATTAATAGCTCCTTTTCCATGACACATGGAGTTGTCAGTTCTGCAGTGCAGCTAAGAAATACACAAACCTCCCATAACATTCAAAGGTTGAAGTGCAATACACCAATATACAGCTTCAAAAAGTTTGCACTGAAATACAGTATCCAGAGATTTCAGGCACACCAAAGCTTCTGTCTCCATGATTTCCTACCCTCTCTCCACCTGTCAACTGCACAGGGCCAAATTTATATACAGTAGCAGCAAATGGGCTGTCATGCACTAGAGGACTTGTAAAAGGGTCCTGGATCAGTCTCAGCCTCTTTGTTCAGACTTGAGAACTACAGTATCATATAATGTATATTTTACCATATTTCAAAAATGTACAAAATTAAATTAAGTCTAAGAGTGATGGTCAGCTATAACATTTTCCTCACATAGCCACAGTGGAAGACAATAAAAAGAAATAAACTGATGGGGCTTCAGGTTCCCAGTTCATCATGTGCTCTGCCCCATCACTATAATGTCTCATACATACTGAATTAATTGTAAATTTCTAGAGCTGTGAACAACTGCAACAGATAAGACATTTAAATGGCTGTTTTAAATTAAACTTTTTATAATAAAAAAGAACAATGTCAGCCAATGTATCATATCCAGACCTTGCTTGGAAATATAAATTATTCAAGGAACTACTTCTTCCTGTAATAGAAAAAAAGTTTGATTCTAAAATGTATTTTAAAGAAGCCCAGTATATTAAAACTCTCACCAGTTAGAACTTTTAAGTTTCCTTGAAAGCATAGCTTCAAATACTAATACTAATAACCTTTAAAAAGTAGTGCACGTGACAGTGAAGTGTTATTAACCTCTAAAAAACCTGAGCTAATTTGGTTGCAATGCAATGCCAGGATACATACATAATTTCATTAAGTCTTCTGATCTAAGAGAAGATTTGTAACCTATAAAAAAACCAGCTCTATTAAGAACTGCACAGACAGAGTTAAAGACAAGTACCAAAGCGAAATTATTGCCTACAGTTTCTTACTTAAGCATAACCCCTCTACCTCCACAAATGAAACTCCAATGGTAGAACTGGTAGCCCACAGCATCCCAGTCGTTCAACAGCTTTCTGAATTCTTAACATATATGTTCCACATAAAATCTTTATTACAGAGTACATTATCCTTAAAATAGATTTAACCTTGCAGAACTATAGTACTCATCACTTCCTTGTAGCTATTCTGATTGAAGCTTGTAAACCCAATAAATTCAGAACTTAAATAAGAAGAACCTTTGTCAGAAGACACATTCCTCAGCCTTCCTGCTGGTGTTAGCTGATGCTCAGGGCTTGCCCACAGTGGGCTCTTTTCATATGAGATGAGAAGTTGTACCCAAGCTCTTTGGTGTTAGATACACCTTCCTTATGAAAAAGACATACCTGGAAATTTTTCTGTGGTAGTTTTAAATTACTTGTTCTTGCTTTGGGATGCAGAAATTGCAGAATCATTCACTCCAACAAGGATGTTTCACCTTTCTGTCTCTCATGAGCTTTTATAATGATTTAACGTGTACTGCCAGGTGAATTAAAGCACAGTACAACTGATACATATAAAGAAAAGGATACTGCTTCTTGAAAAACAAAACTATTTTAAAAATCAGAAAAAAACCCCATGTTTTTATGAGTGCAAAGAAAATACCTTAAAGGCTTCTATAAGCTCAGTGTCTGGCATTTTAACCATAATTCTCCCTATACTTCTTTTTATATATCAAGCCTGTGATCTCCAAAGACCAGGCATGTTAGAGGTAGTTCCACCTAGCCAAACTGGTTCCTAAAAATCACAGCACGTTCCCAGACTACTTGTTTAAAAACTCTTCCACCACCCTCCAGCTTTCCCAGAAGCTACATCAGTGTTCAACACAGACAGGCAGACCCTGCCCCCCTATCTCCCCCCTTACCAAGAAAAGCAACTTCTAAACAGGACTACTCTCTGTTCTTATATATTCAACAGAAAAGCCACAGACAAGAAAATTTTATGCATATTTTACTTTTAAAAAGTACATAGTATTCTAATTTAAAGGGACATTAAAAGAATAAAGTTATTTGGAACTAAAAATTACAATAAATATATAATCTCTAGGTAATCCATTAAAATAACTTTAATCAGAAAATACATAACAACACTTGTGTGCTGCCTGTGCTTTAAAGACAGATGCACACTGCAGTGGGAAAATCACTGATAAGCAGACCTACATTGTCCTCAAGCAACAGAGATCTGCTTCTGACAACTCTAAGTTTCCTCCATAGATGTTAGAACATTTTCTTTATTTCAGATCTGTTTAGATGTTTAAATTCAGTAGCTATTCAATCTAAAACCCAAAAAGTATGTAAAAGTATCATAGAATTACAGAATCATAGAATGGCTTAGGTGGGAAGAGACCTTAAAGATACCTACTCCAAACTCCCTGCCCTGGGCAGGGACACCTCTCAATTTGACAAGGTTGCTTAAAGCCTCATCCAACCTGACCCTGAACACCTCCAGGGAGGGGCATCCACAAGTTATAAAAAGTAAAAAAACTTATAAAAGTAAAAAGTTTTAGTAAAAAAGTATAGTTATACTTATAGTTGTAGTATAGTTATAGGAATAAAAATTAACATTTTTTTCTATATAAAATCTTTGGAAAAAAAAAGTGGGACAGTGAAATCAAATCTCAGTATTTTTCAGTTCACTAACAGACAATGCCAGGTTTAATTACTATTAATTATTGAAACAGACTTCATAACACAAATTATTTTAAAATAGAACTTTTCATAAACCTTTCTTCTCATTCATATTGAAAGCTATTAATATATTTTTAGTTAACTAATTTACAAAGATTAAAATACTGGTCTTCTGCAGTGTCTCTGAAGAATATATAAAGGTGTGACGAACTACATGCCCAACATTACATCACAGTAATAATACATAACATTTAGGATAATATGTTTAAGTTACATTAAGTTCTTTACTCCATTACAATAATTGATTAGTTATCCTCATCAAAGCCTTATAAAAAAACAAAGGAAGAACTCTACTTGGAAGTAAAATGGGTTCTCTGAAACAAAAATCTGCATTGGGGGAAGAAATAAAGGAGTGTTACCACAGTCCTCAGCTGCAACTGAAGCCAATAAACCACAGCCTTAGATGAGCAAAAAAAGAAAGTGGATGATGATGTAGAGCAAGTCACAGGTCTAAAAAGTATTGCAATGGCTTTCCACAGTGAGAAAGGAAATAATTTTTTTTCTTGAAAAAGTAGCTAGTAAGTCTAGCCCTCTGCTACCCAGGCTTATCTTCCAACATCTTTTTCAAGTGAAAAAGTCTCATAAGCTGTAAAGAAAATACAATCCAAAGGGTAACCACTCAGCCGCTCTGCTCTGTAGTACCAACCTGAGAAACAGCAACTTTTTGCCAATAATTTAATGGAACGTCCTCCATTTTCTGCTGTTGTTGTAAGACTATTTCCACACTAATAAACACATTCAGCCCCTGGCTTTTTAAAGTTCCCTGGTAATGAATCTAGTGTTTCTACTTTCCTTACTTTTCCTTTTCTTTCGTAAATAACATGAATTCTTTTCAGTGCCTCATAATGTGTCTTCTCCAACTCTACTGGTTCCTTTATGATGCTTTTTTTAACATCCTGCATTTATTTTCCTTGTGGAAGCTTTTATTTCCACTTTCAGATTTCAGTTTTTAGACTGCTAACTTTACATTTGCTTTTTCCTATGAAAATTTCAAATCCCTGATGACTAGCAACTTTCCCCCTCACCCAAGCACAAATCCTTCAGGAATCCAGGGACAAGCAGAGTGAGTTGACTGTTTTTCTACTCGCCACCCCTAGAAACCAAGAATATGTTTGAAGACAAGCCCAAGGATGTTTGAAGACAAGCCCTTAGGCAACTTGTGTCAAAGAACCAACATTTCAGCAAGCTCAACTTTCCCACGGCTTCCAAAACTTGCTTAGTATTGATCTGAAAGTCAGAAACATTCCTAGGTCAGAGCAATTTCTTCTTTAGAAGCTGAAAAAAAATTTCACAGGGTCTTTAAACTTAATTTAGCTATATTATTTGTTAGAAGTAACTTATTGAAGTATTATTTATAAATGTGAGTATGGATGGAGTTACTGTAATTTAATTTCAAATTAATTATAAGACCTATATATTTGTATTATTATTTTGATTTGTATCTAGAGGGGAAAAAATGTGTTCCTTCAGGTGCTACTGCCTTTGAATAAAATGCTGGAAACTTTTTATGAAAAGCATATCATTCCCCAACCTCTTCAAAGGAAGAAGCTGGTATCTCCTGTAAAAAAAAGAACGAAACTTCTTGAATACCAGTAGAACAAGCCCCACTGCAAAATTCTACATCTGAGAATATCTTAGGGTGGGATGGACCTCTAGAAGTCACCTGGTGCCATCCCCTAGTCAAAACAGGACCAACTTCTAATGCTAGACTAGGATGCTCAGCCATCCTTGTGAAATTACTGTCTGTAAGGATGGATATTGCACTACTTCTTCAGGCAGCCTGTTCTAATACTTAACCACATTCCCAGTGAAAATTTCCTTCTTAATTTCTCAACAAAGCTTTGTGATTTGTGCCTGCTACCAATCTAGTAATTTTACAGATACCTGTAAATATTTATAAATTTGTACTATAAGTCTCAACCATTTCCAAACTAAGTTATTTCTGTCAAAGTAGATTACGCTACTTCTTGCCAATCAAAAACTGTGTGTCCACAACAGGAAGAGGTACTGGTTTTGAGAATTTCCCTCTCCCAAATTAACTAATGTCACAAAGATGGAAGAACCCTGGATTTATGTTCACTGTTGCTTTCAGCCTCGAAATATTTGCTTGATGGCAAAGCTTCAAACTAAGATCTATGCTCTGCCCTGCTCCTGAAATACTTGTGTGCATGCAGACACACACATTGATCCAGAAAGGCAAACATCAGCTCTTAAAGCTCCCACTAGCAGTCAGGAGACACTATGCTGAGCCCCTGCAGGCTAAACCAATGAAAATCCTCAAACAACTTGGCAATTATACAGCAACACTTGTCCACAAGAAAAGTGTTTACAGTTCTGCAGGCTGCACTCAGTGATACAGAAGCCTTCAGTGTGTCTGTGGTAGCCTCCTGAGCTGAAGCCCAGAGGAAACTCAAAAGTAAGAATGGCAGTTTTAAATATCTTTAACAAAGTGCAGCTCTGCACAGCCCCTGAGAGAGGCCTTGGGTTACATAAAAGCTTAGCTGTGAATGTGCATATGTGGAATGGTACTTGAAAGAGCTTAAAGATGAGCCTCCTTGAACTGAGCCATTATTAATTTAATTTGGATCATAGTATAGTTGACGGGTCCTCCCTGGTCAATTCCACTTAAGTATCTTCAGTGTAATTTTAATATTTACAGTTTAATAAAGGTTGGTGTTAAGTCTAAGTGCTCCTCCCAACCAGGTTGGAAGCTGCAGCAGTTCCCAAATACACCTTTGCTCTTTGTTACAAGAAGATAAGTACTGGCACCTGGGAAGAGGCAGAACCAAATGGCTACCGGCCAGGCCCACTGCACATTAACACAAACCTGCTCTTAAAACTAGTTGTCAAGCACAGGCTTGAAAGACAGCTCTGCTAAATCCCTTAACCTAATATTGCAGGTACACACCAGAAACAGAACACAAAGATTGTCATTTGGATACTCCTCTCTCAATTTTAATATGTTCATTGAATTGTCAATCTTGAAAGTAAATACCTCAAGAAGTATCTCAAAATCAAGCACTTGATTGAATTGATGAAAGTATAAAAAGAGAATATAAACCCTTTTATACCCAAGTATTAAAACAGCAGTACCAAATTAGTCTTGTCTATTTCCTTGAAATAAACTGAAAGCTCTGTGAACTCAAACATGTGAGAAGTGCACACCTGGGAGAAGAAAAAAAATCTTACACAGAGACCAAATACAGATGTACCTGCTTGATGCACTCACAGAGCACCACTGTTAACATGAGAATACAATCCCACTAACAGCTCAGGTACCATTATGCTGTTCTGACACTTCTCTTGACTAATAGACAGGTTCAGTTGATAATAAGAAATAAATAAGTAGTGACTGGAAAGACAACAGGTGTACAATATTTTCACTAAGTGAAATCCTGACTATCATGGACTATGTATATAGCAACCACAAATATAGGAAATAAATTTAGAAAGTCAAACCTTCAATTCTGCTGCTTATATAACTTCCTCCACAGCATACTATGCATTTCTGGTACAGTCTTCATTTATGCATTTGCTAAGATAGAGCTAATTTATAACCTATACTACAAGAACACATGGACTACTATAATGTGCTTCTTTTTAGGGAAGATGCCAGGCAGATAAGTCACCTGCCTGCAAAAGAATAAAAAGGCAAACCCAAACCCCAAAGAAAAAAACAATCACCCCAACTACTGGAATACCTCTCAATTACAGATGAAAAATAGAAATATATTTCAACTAGCACATATTTACCTTGAACATGGAGAATGACAAGCAGGTAGGCTCCAAGCAGTCGCTCATAAACTCTGGTTCGAGTCATTGTTCACTTTCAATCCTCTCTGTGCAAGGGAACTGCTCCTTCTGTTTGACAAGTGTTAAGTTTTGTTTGTTCAGTGAAGCCTAATACAAGATTTGGTGCTTGATTATGAGGATGCTTTTGTAACTTTTCCAATTTCGTTTCCTAAAAAAAAAAGTAAAAAAAAGTGTTATGAAAATCCTTGCATTTTTGAAATAAGAAAAAACCCTTAAGATTTTTCAAACTTATCATAACCATGTGGCTGTAGAAACCAATTAAAAATGAATATATTTATTACAATTAATAACTGAAAACATTAGCCCTATTTACTATCCAGCTGAACAGTAGGGTTCTTCAGAAATACGTATTTTCAGTAACAACCTGCAGGAACTTTTTTACATTCCTATCTAATAACACGTGTTTTAGACTCACAGATACCTAACATAGATAGTATTCAACAAATTAACACGTGAAAGGAAATCAATTTGAAAACTATTTTCTTTACAGAAATTAAAATTAATACTAAGTATTTTTCTTAAAAAAAGAAAATCAGTGGTGACTTCCCATAATACTGGGGGGAAAGAAGCAAAAGCATGTTGAGCCACCAGTTGAAAAAAATGCTTGCAGAGGAGCTTTATGGTAATAAAAGCCCAGCCTCTCTGCTGCATGAAAGGTAAATAGTTACCTCATTTACTTACAGTGTTAGTTTTGTCTTCTAGAATAGTACTGTCTGAAAAGAAATTATATATATATATAAAAAAAGTAGGATCTCATTTAACATTTGAATGAAGAAATTAATTTCTCACTTAGCATCAATTATATTCCAAGTCCCTCTTCCTGTGGACTATGTTACAGAGTTTTCTGGGCAAAAGAAAGTTAGCTCAGCTCACTACACCAATGAGCACTTATTATTAATCTCTGTCCCAATTCAAACCCCTGATATCCTTCTGGTTTTCTAATTTTCATGCAAATTAATCCCTCCTGAAAAATTATGCCACTTCATGCACACGGCATTTGCTCAAAATAAAAAAAAGTTTTACTCATCCAGTGGTTGAGCACCTAGCAAAGACAGCAAAATTGGGTAATAAGTTATTTTCAGACTGCAGAAGTTGTGGTCTCATTCTGCTTAACGAACCTTCCACAGCAAATCTTGAAGAAAGCATAATTGGGCCCCAAAGAACTAAAAATCCACTTGAACACCTAAATAGTTAATTGCAACAAAAGCCGTACTGCAGGAAGAGGAACAGAGGAGTGATTTTGCCTTTTTGTGGCACTCTCTTATTTCGGTGGGCTTGACCCCCCGACCCCTGTCAGCCTGGTGCTGCAATTGCTGTTGGTGGCCACTTCCACCATCAACCACTCAGTCTGTCTGTCAGGAAGACCCAAGAACGTTTCATTATAATTAGTGCTTTGGAGGCATTTAACATGGAGGCAAATTAGTGGCCCAGCCGGGAGGTGTCCATCCCTTTCAATTTTGGTGGGGTGAGGGCAGGCCGCCCCGACCCCTGGCCTACTTTTTACACCTCCCAAGCTTCTTCCCGACAAAGCCACCAAGTGTCTCCACACCCCAAGAGATCGGGGCCAGCCCTGGGATGTGTGCCTCATGGCCATGGGCCTCTCCCAGCCACAGGTCCTGTGCCCTAAAGGCTGCTGCTGCTGCCACCCTGGCGTTTGCCACGCTCACTGACAGGATTGCAGCATCCTCAGCACCAGCAACTTCAACACACACTTCCTAGTGAGGCAGAGGTAAAAGCAGCATGGTAACAAAAATAGTCACTCTCTTCAGTGTTTCCTAGTCACAGGGAAGAGCAATAATTCTGACAGCTGACAGAGCTGTCCTTCCAGCAATAAAAACATAAGGCCAGCAACACAAGTCTGTAAGGATTATTTGCTTTCTTCCGTACTTCAGTCACAATGAACTTCAGTCCTCAATAAAATGTGTGGGAGATGAAAACTGCCATCAGCTTTTGTGTGGTAATACAAAAAAGGCTTTCCTTCAGTACTATTCTTGCAGTCCATCAAAGAAAATAATCCCCACTTAAGCTGTATTTTAAAACAATTTCTCTCTGTCTGCTCTATGCAAGTTTCAGTAAGGACTGCACATTCTCAGTCTTCCACATTTCAAGAGCTGGAGTGTTTAAAACTTCCACAAAATCAGCCATCTGGCTCCCCAGTGCAATAAGGTAGAAAGCACACTAGCACGGTAACTTAATGTGCAATGTCTATTTACCACATTATAAAAAAACCCAAGAAACGGGAAAAAGGGAACAAATTAATGCAACTCCTTTCTGATTTCATGGTAATTTTCGTTCAGTGAGACAATCTAAGGCAGTTTTCAGAAAAACTGTCCAAGTCTCTTCAATATATAATGCTCTCCACTTAGAACCAATATTTTGTACCAGTCTTCCTTTCATTACTATTTCACTTTACACAAGTGTGAATAAAGGTAAATACATATTAAAAAAAAATATAAAAAACATCTAATAAAATGACACTGAGAACAAGTTTCATTATAATTCCCCATTTTAAAATTATTCTAATTTGAGAATGCTGATCAGCATTCAAAAAAATACCTCAAAAACCAGAAAGTAAAACCCAGTAAGGCTGTAGTTCCCTTCTCTTCCCCTGCAATCCACAAATCCTTAATACTCTATCTTCACTTTCTGTTGCTGTCAGCATCAAGTTCCCTGGTACCAGGAAAGCTCTGCAGCTGACTACAAGGTTTGGCCAGATAAGCACCGCTGAACCTTGCTGCCCTAGGGCACTGAGGATACTAATTCACCCTTGGCAGGTGAGCTGAAGTCCCTGATGAAGAACTAGTGATTTACAATACAATATTCCAGTGTGGATACATGTTATGTTCTACCACTCAAACTGCAGAAGCAACAAAGCTCTGTCAAAACCATGACATGGATGGGTTGAGGCAGTTTTTTCTGTTACCACAGTCAAATTCAGCAGAGCTTTCCTGCCACAGCTACCGGAAGAAATTTTGGGCATTTTTTTTCACTGATCCTTTGAACTGTTCCTCCTTTTTCTCATATAAGTTTCTGAGCTAAACAAACTAAGATAATTAGTTTGCCATCAGCCTACCTTGTTCTTTTGCAGAAACAGAAACTGTTGGAAAATATTTAATCCTTAAGGTCACTTGGCACTCCATAGCTATGTAATTGAAAAGCTTAAAACAAAAGTTTTAAAAAACAGACTAGTTGTTCCAGTGCTTCTAATAAATGCCACACCCCAAGATGATGCTGTTATGACCTTCATATGAGAATAGCTTTCACTAAAAAAAAAATAATCAAACCATAACAACAAAAAAATACATTAGACAAAACTGAAGAGGTTGCAGCAACACTTTTTCTGCACTGTTTCTGGATTGCTTTTAAAGAGGAAGACTAACAGCCCTGTTTAAGCACACTATCTGAAGTAAGCAGCTACTGGAATTTTTCCAAAATCTTCCTGATATTAAGAGCGTAGAATCACACAACTGAATGACTACTTCAAATGTGTTGAAGCACCAATTAACACCTGAAATGCTACTGTGCCAGAGTGATGCTGAAGAAATTCAAATCCATAAATCAATCAGTTGATTTCAAAGTCCTCACAGTCTCGTTTTCAATCATAGCCATGAAGTGTTCAATCATAACCCATAATCCATTAAAAAGTAATTTATTCATCAATTGAAAAACCCAATTTTTCTGCAGTGTAACTTATTATCCTTCCTAAAAATAGTTTATTGACGAAAATGCTTTAGTTATTGAAACTGGGGGTGGGGTTCTGAACTGGAACTCAGCTGTGTATTCATGGCACTATCACAGCAGTCTAGCCCCATGCTCCATATGACTCCAAATATATGAAGCTGAAGAGTGCAAGATTTGTCGTACGTCCAAAACGATTTTGAAAGCAGGGAGTTCAGTGGTAACTGTTCTTCAGATGTGGCTCTGTTATATTATTAACAGCATGATCCCCATGAGCAGCAAATGAGTTGCACTGTCCCAAATTTCAATTAAGAATGATAGTGCTGAGCATAACAAAGACAGAATTATTAAAAGAAGAACATGTGAAAAAAGAAAAATCAATCTCAGACTTCACAAGAATTAGGACATTAAGTCCACTTCAAGACAACATGTTTCAAAAATATTTGCATCACTATATGCAATACCCAGTAAATGTATATGCCATAGGAAACCTGAAAAATTATAAATGTTTCTCCTATGTGTAATGGGGGCTACAAGTGACTTTGCCAACCATAAGCATATTGTCTCAATCAGATGTCCAGTTTTGAACACAACTTTGAAGCGGAACAGAATGCCAGAGATAAATTGGACTGTAAGTTTAAGCCAGTATGCAACAACAACTCTTCTATTAGAACTTTAAAAAAACCTGACACGATGCCACAAACAAAATTATTACTTTGGATGAAGAAAAGAGGGATTGTAAATACAGTAAAGAATTCACTACAGGGCAGACAACAAGTAGTTTCAAGAACAGAGATTACCAAGTGTAGCTCAAATGACATTCAAGGACTTTGATTCTTGAATCAGCCTGATTCAAAAACACTTAACTCTTTTCATTAATGACCTAAGAACAAAAAGCAGAACTTCAACAAACCTTGCTGAGAAACATGAATTATCAATGCAGTTGAGTACTATTTTTATGCAGGAAGATTTGGATCACAAAGAACTTAGGTAAAAGAAATGGAATGCAATACAACAGCATGACATTGGGAAAGTTATGCACATTGGGAACTCTGAAGGATTTCTGCTTCACATATACCAGGAGTTCATGACTAGGACACAGCTATGTCCAGGAACTCGAGTACATTAACTGTTTTATGAAACACATTCATGGGATATTGATGAGAGCAAGAGACAAAAATGACTCCAGAATTTCCATGGGAAATTTTCCAGGGGAAGTGGTAGAACATGAATAGCACCAGAGACAACATGACTGATAAATTCAACATATGCTTAGAAAGATGGATAATACTATGTGGGGAACAGGAAAGCCCTATGAATGGAGATAAAAAGAAAAGAAAAAGAGTAATACAATGAAAGTTGGCAAGGAAATTATTACTTTTTGAAAATGTAAGATAGGAATAAACACAAGGAAAGAAAGATGGCTATTCAACTTCAGGAAAATTACTAGTTCAACAAGTAAGTATGGATTAGGCATTAAAATATATTTAGATCAGAAATTAGAAGACAATTCCTAACTACTAATTAGATGGGTCTAAGGCAGATTTTCAAATTAAATACAGTCAAAAAACACAATTAGTCTTTCGTTTACAAAAGCCACCATCTTATGTATCTGCAGGTAACAGGATGGGAGCAGACTGTGATCCAGGAGAGTCCCTGCAATCCCGTTTTGTTATTCAGAATACAAAAAGATCTACAGTTAACTTTAGCTTATTCAAAGTCAAATTTAACAAGTTCCATAACAACAAAAAAAGTTTAAATAAATGTTTTGGATTCTATATGCCGTAATTCAGTCAAATACTTGACAAAGCCTACTTTTTAAATGTGTTGCTCTTATTTTATGGCAAGGCACACCTATGCAAATATTAGAAAAGTGTAAAACCAAGAGAGATGAACTAGCTATATTTAAGTGCTGTCAAATATGTTTAAAAATGCAGGTAAAACCACCACCAAAATCTATGAAAAAATCATACAGTTGATGCAGAAGACTGCTGGCTATTGCAAACTAGTTTGGCTGCACAGCTGTGCAGCAACCAACAAGAACTACTTCAAATAATTCCCCACTTGCTTAGGCATTAATCTGTGTAAATCCACAAAATAATTCCATTAAACTGTGGGTTGTATTAGAATTATTTAAAATTTCTAGTCAGTGCATAAATTTGAAAGCCAAAAGATTGTGTAAATTATCTTTCTATTGTGTAAATTGTCCCTCTACACACTGCTACAAAATCAAAAAAGTAAATTAAGCACACTTGTGTGCACGTATGCATTAAATACTTTTCAAAAGACTGAAATGAAAAAATATATCTGAGCTATATTTGTAGGACACTTACAATCACATTTGTAACACAAGTGCTGCAACACATGTGGATTTGTTCATTCAAAAAACATGAGCTCCTAACAGCTGCTTTCTGCAGCAAGAGAGTTCACAGCTTTAGAAAAGGACTTATTTTTGAGCAGCTGGAAGAAAAATCACCAAAACCTGCCTGTAATACTGTAACAGAAATCTTCGGAAAGGAAGATTTCGTGCTGCTTTCAAGTATCAAATGTGTGTACATTACAGAAGATTTTAGAAGCCAAGCTACTAAAGTATGATATATCTGTCTGTTTCATAAACAAAGTTGTTAAACATGAAGAAATTAAAGCCCAGATGCTTTTTACCATGCCCAACACAATTAGGTAATTGGGGACGCCACTCATTGGACTCCTGAATGTCCATCTTAGTGTTACTCTGGCATTCCAATTAACTAACTGCTACAAAGTTTCTGCCATTAAATTAATTTTAATGAAATTCAGTACAATTGTTTTTCCCAGTGCCATCAGGTATTCAGATACATCCTAATGTTACAAATGACATATTTTCTTATTTCAGCATATTAAATAGGATTTTGCTACACAAATTTATTCCCCTGATCCACTTCTCCTCTTCCATCACTTCAGTGATCAGTTGGCTGAGAGCTTCTGCCCTGAAGACAACTGGCAAACACACACCCATGCTTCTTCTGCCATAAATGACATCAACTTCTGCTATTCTACCAGAAGCTATAATTCTTAAAAGTTTTTATTAGCTATTTATCATTTTTGCTAGATCCTTACTGTTATACAACGTGAACAAGGAGAAAAGTCTCCACATGTAATGCGTTCCATCTCCAAATCTAACAAATCCAAACTGGGAATGTAACTTAAACCTTTTAAATTTTTCTGGGAGGGAAAAAAAAAATGCTTACTTAAGGAATGGCTTTTGCTCACTAAACATAGACAGCAAAATTAATTAAATTTTTTACAAATTTAATGCGTCATTACTGAAAATGTGGTCACACTATACTGCTAAGAAGACCTGTCACATATTTTGCCTCTGAATTACAATTACTTTATACTAACAATTTAGCTAGGCTGATGAAGGGAAAAAGTGGGGCCTCAGTCCTGAATATACATCTACTCACTTTTTAAAAAGCGAACAATGGACACTAAGACCAGGGCTGGTGCCTTTAAAAGTACAAATGCTTACATAGGAAGGCTTTCTAAAGTACAACATCCTTTCAGCACCAGAAAGAAGACTAATGAGTGTTTTCACAACCTCACAGTATTTTTTTTTTTCATAACTTAAGGATAATTGTTCATTATTCTATGTCCAAAATATCCCTAGATCAAAAAAAATGACAGGGCAAGCTTTTATTATAGGATCCCATGGTCTTAGCTTGTTTCTGTTACACCTATAACAGTTGCCCAATCTAGAAAAAGAAATTCACAAGCACTTTATGTCTCTAAACCCAAGGTGATTATGCAAATTATGGGACTCAAGAATTCTCCAGAAACCGAGTTTTTGTTTGGTGGTTACAGAGTATATTTTTCATTTCATGGTGCCTAAGTAAAACAGGCTGTCTTGTTTTGCATACTGAATTTAATCAATAACACGGCATGCTATACAAAACTTCGCTTTTTACCCAATAGCAGGGACAAAGGTTTCTCCTACAAGAGAAAGAGCAAGGGACATAAAACCAGAAGCCCTTCAGCCCCGTCTTTGGGCCAGCCCTCAGCTCCAGCTCCCAGCACACTTTCGGACCCGAACATTTTGCCCACACGAGGGTAGTGTGAGCTCATTTCAGAGCAGGGGCGCGCTGCTAAAATCTGCTCTCCCGCAGAGCACCGTTTAGAAAAAGCGGTTACTAATTAAAAAAAAAACAAAACAAAACAACCCCAAAACACTCCATTTGAATTTCAACTTTGGGACAAAGAAGAAAACAGCAGCAACAAAGCTAAGACAATTCAATAGAGGCTTTCGGGGCTGTTTGGTTGGTTTTGACATCAAAAACAGACTGCGACTACTTTTTTCCCCCTCTTTCCCCGGCCTTAACTCTTTGTTTTCAAGGCAGTAAGATTTTTCCAAGTCTCCTGGCCAGCCGCCAGCTCCATCAGTAGGTGGGAGGCGAGCCCTGCGCTGCGCCCCACCCTCCCTTCTCTCCCTCCTCTCCCTCCCTCCCTCTCTCCTCCTTCCCTCTCTCTCCTCCCTCTCCTCCCTCCCTCCCTCCGTCTCCTCCCTCTTCTCCCTCCGCCCTAGGCGCCTGCCCTGCCTGACATGCTTTTCAAGGCGTGCTAGACTGCAGAGCAGACTTTCTGGCTCCACTTCCATTGTTTGCACGCCTGCTTTGCTCCTTATCCAGAGCGTGGATTAGCATAAGAATAGAGTCTTCCCCCTCTGCAAGCCAGCTCCCCTCTAGAAGACCTCTACCCCTTGAGAATAAACACGGGGCTGGGGTTTCTTTTTCTCAAGACTTTCCTCTGTAAACCCTCTTTTCCTATTCAAGACTTGTAAAAAGCATTAAAAGTAATAAAAATGCTAAACAAGCAGGACTGACAAGGCTCAGGAATACCCGATTGCACAGAACAGTAATTACCAAGGTCAAAAGAGTCAGCTTGGTAACACTCTTCACTGAGCCCTCAAACTCATGGTGAAAGTAGGAGTTTAATTCTTAATGGATCCACTTCCCAAACAGCACAGGATAAGTAAGTTTTAGGTACGAGTAATTAAAATGATAACTTAAATTCCCCTTTCCTTTATTTACCCTTGGAAGACAGGAGTTTCAAATTATTGGGGACAGAAAGCAGTATTTATCAACACAACCCTCAGCCAAAAATACAAACCCTCTCCGTACTACTAGTAGCAAACACGGCAATTGCTGCTGCCTATTTACTCACTGTAAACCCTGTCCCTTGTAGAGCAAGTGAGATGTGATCTAGTATTTTAAAAAAACATTCCACAAAAAGCAAACTGCTTGCCCTCAAAGCACTTAAAACTATCAACATGTTAATATTTTTTTTTGTACAGCTACCCCTAAAATAACTGCTGTCCAAATTAATTCATTCCCTGTTTTGTGAAGAAGATAAAAAACACACCTGCAAATGCTTGCACAGTTCATAAGCATGCCACATAATTTTTAAATAATCAAATTCAGCACTCCTCACTGCAATCGGCAGGAGAAAAAGGGTTCTTTAGGAGTTTTTTGCTCAATAGATACAAACAGCAGAGACATGCCTGGCAAGTTCAACATCATCATGATTTGCTAATATAAAAAGCTGCTTGGTGAGGTAAGCCTTAATCCCTATTTCCTTCACCTGCTTGCCATGCCCACAGAAGCACCAGAGATAGGAGAAGCTCTCGCCAGCGGTTCTCACAAATCACTGTAACATTTTCTCAAGGGAGCAGTCTCCATCAGTCTTCCAGAGGCCTTTCCGTGGGTGGATAGGCCAAATAAATGAAGTAGTAGACACTGCTTGTTTACACTCCTCCAAAACAAGTATGTGAAAGGGAGAAATTAAACTGTTCTGACTTCAGACAGAAAATGTTAGGTATGTACTTTGCAAATTATATTTAACCATTAAATTTGTTCTCGGTGTTAGCTATATTGCCCTTCTAACTTTAAATTGCTGAAATGTGCCCTTTCAACCTCTCTTCTAATTCTTTTGATTTATATGAATACTCAGCTCACAGCTCGTCTGTCATTTGTGAGCCTTGACACTCATCCTGGAAACTCATGTGGGGTATTTCTGAGGTTACAAGCTCCAGACACAAAACACAAGGAGGTTACCACCTCCACAGCAAGAGCAAGAGAAGGGAGCAAGTATTGTCAGTGGCAAGTCTAGCATAGCCTAAACCAGAATCAGTGGCAGTTTGAATTAATATTCTGGGCTCTCAATAGCTGTGGCTGATGAGCTGCCACTTGCTTGATACTGCCACAGAGACTGGGACCATCAGCAAAAGAACAAGGTGGACAAGCTAGTAACTGCCAGAGCTTGCAAAGAAAACCCTGATTTGTACAGGTAGGTTAACAAAGCTTCAATAGGCCCAAGCAGAAAGGCAAAAAAAAAAACCAAAACAAAACACCAAAACAAAAAAACCCCCCACACAAACAAACACCACAACTCCCAAATCCATCTGAGACAAAATACATTGTAATGACAACATTCATTATCTTACACAGAACCTAAAAAGTGTTGGTTTATTCTCAGAATCAGAGTATGGTATGAAGCATGACATGGCTCACACACTGAGTTATTTCACAAATACTGGAGATACTAAATTAGATAGGTATATTGAATTAGATGTCTATATTAGATGGCTTCATATACAGTACAAATAAACTAAAATTAATTCTATGTCTCATTCAATTTTTACTTACATGTGTAGTGCTTACTTTTTAATTGTGAAGTATAAAAAATATTACGGCGCTAGGAAAAATTTCCATGTATGTGTTTGAGCCTATCTTGACCTGTCAGTATGCTGCTAGTTTTGCTGTAATGAACATAAGTTTTAACACAAACCAAAGTTAAACACTAAGTGCAATGTAGATCTGCTTGGTTAAATAACTACAGATACAACATGGCACACACATGCACACAAACTGCTTCTTTTAAGTTTTAAGCACTGTACTTTCATTAAATACAGCTTCAAAGACATTTCTAAATCCAAACACAGTAATCTTTCAATAAGTAGACAGAGTTCAAAGGTAATGTTTATACTTCCACAGCCTCCTATTTCCCTGCACTGAAGTGCTAAAGCAATACTGTTAATTTTTTTCATGCAAAATTAAAAAACCAAACATACACACAAGAAGCCTAACGCGAAAGCTCAAGGAGATTAAAATATTTAGAGTTTAGTATTAGCAGTGTCTCTGGAGTATTCAAGCAACTACACCACTTCTTAGTGCAAAAAGTTTATTTTCTATACACTATGAAATTTTTTCAACAGCTACACAGAAGTATGGCTAGGAATAGCAAAGCAACATGTAAGGTAGCAACTTGTTTGTTTTGAGATTAAATGAAACTTAATATTGAATTAAAAATCCTTACGTTTTTCATTCAAATAATTTCTTCCAATACTGTAACAAAGCCACTGGACTAAGACATGAGGAAACTAAGAAGGCACAGAGATTATACTGTATATTCTTTCTACTACTGGTTTCACTTGCTTTCCTGCCTTTTCTCTTTGAGCCCTGCAGTGTGTGACTTAAAACTGCCTCTACTCACTCAGTACTACAGGAATGATTTGGACACTGGTTTTCACTGTGAACATTTTCCCCATTCACCCTCAAGTTTCAGGATGATGGGGACCTCCTCTGATGTTTCAACACTTCCTTAAGCTAAGAATCTTACAAGTAAATCTATCTGCCTCCAAAGTCACCTCTTGATTAACTTTGACAATTCAATTACTTACCAATCATTCAAGATCACATCCTTATAGCCAGCTCATTCTGCCTTTTCTTACATTGCTTCAGTCAAGGCCATCTATTCCTCCCATATCTCCACTATCAAAACCTTCTTTCTTTCATGATTATTTAGCCTACACTAATCACCTCCAATAGGACAGAATTAAGGCTGATTCAAACTAAATCTTGAAGGAAAAATTGAAGGTTATAGGAAAAAACACAGATTCCATAACAGGAATAAATTTTTGTTTCGAGTTGGAGGGAATAAAGAATTATTTTTGTCAAAAAGAGACAAAAAATTAATTATTCTTGAACTCTTTTTTATTATTTTATTTTTTTATTTTGTTGTTAATTCAAAGATTTGGGATATCATCAAGCAACAGATTTACTGACAGGAAATAAATTAGACTTCAAGTGTACATTTGCAAAACTGTCGGCAATTTAAAGTGGACAGAACTTCAAGACACCTGTATAAGCATCCCTATTCTTACACACTGCCATGTCAAAGACTTCAAGGAGTCTCATTTCTAAAGGCAGACCCCAATCACTTTCATTCCATTGGAAGCCTAGGATTCAAAACATTTTGAAAAAATATTTTCATATGCTTTACTTGATGACCAAACCAGCTCATTGTTTTTAAAAAGCCAGCAACTTGAAGTAATGTCTGAATGAGGACACACATTTTATATCTTGGAAGAACAACAAAATTTGTCTGAGCCATGGTCAAGTGTAGCCATTTGGGGACACTTCTACACATCTTTGCTGTGGAAATTTTCCTCATGGAATGGATTATCAACCCCTCTGGTGTTACTCTAACAGAGTAATTAAAAAAACTCTCAGATTTTCTAGCACTAATGGTGATAACTGCAAACATTAAAAACATGAGTTCAGGATACTTTGTCTATATCAAAACAGGGACTAATCAGTGCTCAGAAACTACTGTATGTAAGTTGCAGCTTCTAGGAAATTCATATTAAAAATTAGGAAGATGAAGTTGCTGTTTTCTTCAAAAGTTTGCATACACTGTGGTCAAAAGCAGACATATGCATAATTTTTATCCCATGCAACTTACACATTTGATCCATCCACATGATTATTCTTTTTTTTATACATATAAAACACAATTCTTGACAAGCTTTAACCAAGGGAAGAACTCAGAGGCTATGTAAACCATGTGATTGGGCCTAACCATGTTGTCTTTCTGACTTGTGCATTCAGAATTGCAGAAGATACAGATATCTGTTTCATTATGCAGATACTGCAGGTGCTTATAACAAGGTTCACAAGAACAGGTAAATAATGCTCAGGCTCTAGCAGGTCCCTGTTTACTAAGATGCCAGTCTCTCACACCTTTTCAAATACAGGTATGCCATCACATTTCTGAAATAGTAATGTCTACTTCCCCATTTCTCATCTGTTGTAATGTCTTAATATTTTACAACTCTCTGCCTTACAACTTTCAGTAAATAAAGAACTGTGGCAACACCAATATCCTTATTCTGGTGGAGATAGCACCAAGGCTCCCCTTTCCTCCCCCTGAAGCAAATATTTGACCATAGCTCATCCTGCCTAAATAGCTACATTGTCCTTACCCTAAAGTAATACTGAAGCAATTTTGCCTTCATCATCCTTGTTCATCAGTCACTTTAGAGCTGTGGACTTCTTTATTTTTCCCCAACCTGTATTTTCTTGCCTTTTTTTTTTTTTTCCTACTAGCTAACTCTCCATGTTATTAGTAAATACAACTAAAGTACTAGTACTTTCTAGCATATAGCCACCTCACCAGTCTTTTCTTTTTCGATCCACTACGCTGCAAAAACAGAATATTATTCTGTTTTATTCCTAATTTTCTAAGCAACTTCTATTTATTTCTAACTACAGCTAGAAAACTAAGTAGCAGCCCAAGACTTTATGCAGACATTTTAAGACTGTGCACAGAGCAGCTAAACCAGTGTTCTCACCTGTTCTTCCCTATACATGTGAAGCACAGCACCTTTGTGTTCAGATTATGTATCAGAAATAACTACTGTCATTATTACATCAAGTCAATTCATATGAAAGAAGAATATGAAAGAAAAAAATTGTTTTTAAAGTAACCTGTACAATCAAGAAGTTGCCATCCATTCCAAAGTATTAACAGATTTCCTCATTTTCCAAAAATGGGCAGAATATGTGAATTAACTGTCACGTGACTAAACAATTTGTGAATATTTCCTAAATATTCTGATTATTTTCACTACAGGTATGTTAACAAAGAAAAGTTTTAGAACAGAGTATTAAAGTTTTAAAAGATTCAAATTATTATTCAGGATCCTGAAATTCCAGTACTGTGTTGTAAATGCAAAACATGCACACTTTAATGCCACAATATAAATATGCCTTCCTTACTTAGATTTGGTTATAGTACACATTTAATTTTTTTTAAAGGATATCACATGTTTGGATTAGAAATTAGAAACTAGCTAGTTTTTGATCACACTGGTTTTTTTATGAAGATTACTGATAGTCTACAAGAACCCTTAGCTAAATCAACCTTCTATTTTGTTAAAAGTAGTTATTTATATTATTTTAGAATACACTTTAGCTGGATGCCTAGATTTACTCCCATGCAATTCCATATCAAGTGCAACACTTCAGAAACATTTCATATAACATTTCATAACCTTGGAACCTCTGGAGAAGGAGATTTTTGACTTTTAAGCCTAACTTGGAAGAACCTAGTCCTTAATTACCTTCTTAGGACTGCTTCAAAATAGGACCATCAGAAAGAAATATCTGTCCTCTTGGTTTGCTTCAAAGAAAAAATTAAAGACTTAAAGGAAAGAAAAAAAGGGAAAAAGAAAAAAAAGCAACATAAATAAAAGAGAAAAAAAGAAATGTAATTCTTGAAAACAAAAGCAATTCCTGTATTAAGTTTAGTAGATAACCACATTTTGCCATTCAAAATATAAACAGTATGTCAGCAAATAAACAAAACTCAAAATCTGGTATGTTTCTAATTACATATCCATGTTATAGTAATCTGATTGCAAAATACATTCCTATTAATACAGACATCTTCAGACTGTACTATGAATGCATTACCTCTGTCCTTTTATCAGTAAGTTCTTGAATAAGTTCTCTATCATATTCATAAAATTCCTACCCTCAGATATGGAAATAAGATACAAATTTTTACTATACAAACTTGCCTGGATTTGAGACCTGTTATCCCCTACGGTTCTGTCGGAAGATTCATTGTAAAAATGGATTCTAGGGCAGTTTAACTCAACCTTCCTGAACCAAACAGTCTTGGCCAAGCAATAGGGAAGGCTCTTGTTTTACACTGAGACTGAGGTGGTCATGCAACTGGAACAACCTGAGCTAGGACAGGCCAAATGGAAGTAAGGAAAATAGTTCCGAGGATACAGATCAAAGGACCAGGCAAATGTGTGCCAGCATGCAGCAGAACAGAGTCACTGGCACTTCCTGTTTTGATCAACTGATGCAAAGATGACATGGACTTCTGGTTACTCCACTCCTGGAAAATACTTTGAGCACACTGACCTGCATTTCCCATTTGTGGTTTGGGCCTGAAGTGGCTCAGCTTGTTTGTTATGGAATTAACTCCCAGCAAAGCGTTTGCCACCAGGAAACTCAGTGCCAGGTAACCCAACAGAATCATTGCTTCCTTCCTGAATGGAGGGGATCTTGTGCTGTCTTGATAGCTAATAAGAAAATAATTGCAAGAGCACCACTTCATCACTGGCAGATTTCATTCTGAAACACTTGGCATGTGTTTCTTGCTACTGCACAAACAAACTCCATCACATTAGAAAAGATGGTTGTACCACCATCTGTTCAGGAGGAGACAGAAAGATGACAACTCCATGGACACCAGGAGGAGAAAAGTAGGGAGTTACACCTCAATTCCCAACTAAAGTTATTGGTTCAGTGTCTGTTTGATGCCTTGCTGCAGGCACGTCAAGCTAAGGCAGTATTTTACAGTTTAATGGGGGAGGGGAAAAGTCATCCAAGTCCCCAAAGAAAACAAACTAATCATACAAGCAGAATTTTGCTGTTTAAATAAAGAGACACCATGATACAGGAGAGAAGTTGCAGAAGGTAATCAGGCATAAAGAACCATACTAATCACGTGTAATATACCAAGTTGTATTGCTCCAGTTACATGGCACTAGGAATGCTCAAGACTTGCATGAATTCACCATTACAATTAAATTTACTCTGCTAAGTAAGATGCAGGAAAATTATATGCTGTCCCAAAAAGCAGAATAGAACTGGGAAAAGTACAATGAAGGAACATATTACAAGGAGATTCCATATTAAAGAAAATTAAAATAAATCATCCTAAGAACAGTCCAAGAGATGTATGACACTTTTCGTTGAGCCTTAATATAGATAACTAGAGTGGCTTAATTACTTTCTCTCAATACAGCTACTAGGTACTAACAAATAAATTATCGGGCAGTAGTTCAAAATGCAAACAAAATACGTTTTTTGTGTATAACAAACACTTAAAACCAAAGCATTTGCTTTAGAAGGGTTTTGTGGGTGTCAAAATTCAAAAATAGACTAAAAAAATACACCTGAAAGCAGGTCAGGATATGAAGTACAATACCACCAATCTCTCACTCAGTAAGTACATAAAATGTCCAGGATGATGATGTACTCTGTCTACATCTGGTACTGATAGTTTTTATCTCTTTTGACATTGGTAAACCCATATTTTGTCTCTGTCTCTGCTATTCAAATTCAAATACAAAGGTATGAAAAAAAGACGTAAAATGTACACAGAAACAGAAATTATTAGAAAAAATATTTGGTTTTATTTGGTTCTGATGACACTTCTTGCCACTTGTGTGCTTGCTGACTTACAAGCCCATAACCCTTCATGAAAACAGAACAAGCTGTATCAAGACAGAGAAAATTTGTGGTGAAGTGGTGCTTTCTTTGCATTTTTTTGCCAGATCAGCTATTTGTATACAGGAACAGCATAAAACAACCTTTCTCCATCAACTGTTGCTAATACTACTATTTAAAAAGAGAGTGGATAAGAAGGGAAAAAAGGTAATTTGTGAAAGTATTCTGGAGGTGGTTGCGAGGGTTTGTTTTGGTTTTCCTTTTTAAAAGTAATATTGCATCCATAATTTTCAACCCAATTGTCTATGCCTGTGCCTTGTTACATGACACCAGAAAGCTTTTGCCAATCCATATCAGCAGAACAAGGATCAGCAAAAGAAGGCCTTCTCTTTTTTCCCCTCTGTATAACAGAAGGCATCGACCCATTTTTCAGTTCATTTCAACTCAGGATAGCATCTGAAAGACACTTAAGAGGGAAATACAGATGGTATCTCAAAGACATATGAATTAGCATCTACTGGTAGTCTTTATTCAGAGCACTTACTTACACATGGCATCTCTGGGCATTGCCCTTCCCTCAAATCTCTTACATGAAAGGTGTGAGATTTTTTCATTGATAAAGTTTACAGCACTACATCTCCAAATACCACATCAGCTCTAAATGCTTTGGGGATGGGATCACTGAGAACAGAGGGCAGAGTGATGAAAGAACTGTTTTATGATTACTCATTATCTATTCTCTACTATTCTCTAATCCTATAAAACCTTGAGATTCACCCAAACACAAATTTATCCTTTCACTTTAGCACATCCACCACTTCTCTAAATGGCTGATGTTGTTCTAGTGTCCATGGCAGGCAGTCTAGGATATTAAAGCTACTTAATTCTAAAAATTGCTCTTGAAGTACACAATCTTCTATTAATATGTACATGTTCCCCAAACACTTAATCTCAATTTTGAAATTTGCTTGTAGTTACACTTCTGAGAAGAGAAATTGTTCTTTATCACAAAGAGTGATCTTTCAAGATGGGGCCTCATCTGTGGAGTGTTCTACTGATAAACAATTTGAGAACTATTATTTATTGTTTAAGTCTCTCTTATTGGAGGAAAAATGATACACACCCCTGCTCAAGGTGAAAATTGAATTGATTGCTGGTTTTGTGTCAGTGCAAAGTCTAATTTTCAGTACTGACTCCAAGTCCTTTACTTTTGAGTTGTACACAAGTATGTTAAATCTACACTAGCTGTTGCTTTGTTTGCAAGATGCATAGTGCAACTGTCCTGTGAATTATCCAACATCTTTTTAGGAATATATGATTGCATGAGCAGAAATAGTATTTGCCTGTTGCCTTGTCTTTTCAAACATAAAATAACCTGAGTAGAAAGGTGAAAGAAGGTAAATTACATCAAGAAATGCATTCAGCATGTAGAGCAGGCTAGGAGCTTCCTCACATTAAGTACTGTAGATTGACTACAAGTTTTGAACTTGTCAGAACAAGTTCCAACTTAATAACTTTGTGAATGTGCTTATAGTGTGCAGAAATTTGCAGGTTTTGAGCAACAAGTCAGCTAAACAGGTTCACCAGTTCACTAAAGATTCACCAGTTAGCTGAATTCAATCCTGATCTTTTCCTAGGAGCTGTTTGTCTAAAATTTGACCTCCAAAAGAGGGATACGTGTTCCTCTCTGCCAGTCAAATGTATGAATGCCAAATATATGTTAAATTTCTTTAGCTTAGGTACATAAACAGAAAGATGCACAATCTTGCTATTAAGTAAAGATTCTGTTTTCTTGAAAGGGGGTTCAAAATCCATTTGTAACAGGGGACAAAACCTGCAAATAACATAATCCAAGATGCAAATTTTGTCTGAGAATGAGCAGGTAATGACCAGTGAAAACTGCCAGCATAAGTCTGTGAAGCTGTTCCACCTGTTATAGAGAACCTATTTCTGCCCAAATGGGAAAAAGTGAGAAAGATCAATGGCATCACAGCTTAAAACACTGTACATGGATATTGCCTGAGCAAATAGTTTAGTTTTTGCTAAGCAAAACTAAAGTAAGAAGCTATATGTAGGAGGGCCAGTGCCCACTATCTGTTTTTTAAACAGAATTAGTATGTTGCAGGAAAGAATTCTGAAATATGTCAGAAATCTGACATTTCAGGATTATTCTACTTAGACCCTACTTAGCCTACAAAAGCTTCAGATACCACAAAGCAACAAACTATGGACCAAACATTCCTATCACTCATAATCAATCACAGGAATGCCTTTAAGACACTGAGGCAGTGGAATTTATTATGAAAAAACCCAACAACCCATAACATTTTATTAATAGCAGTAACAATAAAATAGTGTACCAATGCTTTGTATCAAACACTGTGCCAGTAGATGCCACTTAGTTGTGTTACCAGTCATTTATTTCACCTAAAGCATTAGCAATAACCACAAAACAGATTATATCAAATAAAACTGCCTGATTTGGTAGATTTTCCAATGTATCTTTCTGCAACAGATCTCTGTAGTTCACACCGCTTAATATTTTTTCATACCTGAAACATGGACAGAGAGTAGATAAAACAGCTGTTTCAGTATGGTATTAGAGACTGTCACTACCATAAAGAAAAGAGGGTTCAGAAATCTTTGTAAGAGAGATACAGTGGTTGCTTGTCATATGCTTTTTATCCCCTGAAATAATGAAAACATTTTTTTCATGCATTAAGCCTTACCTCAGAACTAGGAAACTGAATGAAACTGTACTGTACTTCAAGCTTGCTCCAGACTGTTTTCATCTGTATTTCCACTTCATTAGTTCAAAGGTGGTATTATGGAAATGCATATTTCTATTAATCTGTAAAACAGGAAGAGGATTTTATTTCAAAGACATCTAAAGAAACTGTATTGACAGTTTAGGCCAGGTAATGTGAACTGCACATTGCAGATACTAGTATTTGGAATTATGGAAGCCATCTGTTATCATGAGCTGCTTGTAGCTAGAAAAAATTTCTTAAGACTCCTGACTTTCTAATAGTTGCATTACTGCAGTATACTGTTAAATACTGACACTGAAAAACATTTTAAAATAATTTTATTCATATATTTTTTTTTTATTATTTCGTTTAGTTTAAATTTAAATTTTCCTTTAATTTAAATTTTCCATCTTGAGCATATGCCACTTATTGCCAACTCTTCCCATTTTATTACACTGTCATAATTTTTTAATGTTTCCATTGTCCAAAGCTTTCAAAAACATCATATAAGAATTTTATCATTTAGAAATCCCAGTCTTACGACTGCAAACAAACTTGAAAGTAACACAAAGGCTTGAACACCAGTAACCCAGCTATACTGTGAAAAAAAACATACAGCCAGTGTTATAGGATAGAGATCTAATGACTTCTTTTTGAATGCCAAGGCCAATAATACTGGGAACAGGGATGGACAAACCACAGTGCCTACATGATTTCCAGAAGAGGAAGTGTTTCAGCATCAGCTTTCCTTTTCTCTTCCTTTCTAAGCACCATAAAGACCTTTACCATGACAAGAAGGTCAGAATACTTCTGTCTCTATGTCCATTTATAAGCACTGCTCCTCACAAACTGAGGTTTAATAGTCTTCGTAATAAATAATGAATTTCTGTAAAATGGTAACCCAAAACCATCCTGAATATCAGATAGCACCAGTTCTTAAAGACAACTGTCTCCACTGAGCAGACAGGCTGACACTCGACTGTTATTTCTTCCATGGTAAAACTGAAAAAACATTCTTGCCATGCAAGATGTGGAGACTGCTTTCACTTTTTTTCAAGTAAGTATATACCAAGGAACTATACAATAACCAAGGAACCCAAGTTCATCTTCTGTTGGACTCCAAAAGAAACCATTATAGACAGAAAAAAGTTGGAATGCTTTCTGTTTTTACAACACCTCCAACCCCCCTGTATCTAGTAGCTCATTTACACAAAGGCCATTTTCTATTATTTAAAGATACTGTTCTACAGACATTTCTGAACTATGTTGGTCTTTTTGATTTTAAAATTATATCCTCCTGATATTTTCTCCAAACTCCCAAATGGATGAAATTCTTAGTAACTGTTGATTTCTGTAAGCATTCATTGCATTTCCAGATCCCACAACCATGTTCCTGATATCCAAGCTCTCTTACCAGACAAGATTATTTTAGTGAACTTCCTGATCTGCATGACTCTAGGTTTGTACACATTAGCATTTTAATTCAAATCAGGACTTCACTTTTGAAGTCAATCTCCAAGCCCTACTTTCCTTGCTTTGCTTTACATTGCAAAGGAGTCTCCACGTATGTGAACCAGATTTCTTTTGAATAAAACCAGATCACAGAATGAGCTTCAGGTGTGCACTGCACATGCTAACAATCACTAACAGGAATTCAGCCACAGGATCAGAGGTGGACCAGTTTGAAATAAAAACCTCATGACCTGAATAGTGTGGAAGCCAGGTTCTCAGCACCTGACAGATCAGATCCTATTACAGTACACTGCTTGGTAACTTGGACACAGCCTCTTTTTATGACATACCAAATTTTTGTGTCAGCTCCAAATGCAGCTCTCCCATTTGTAAAAGGGGATATACAAAAATTCTTAGTCTGATATGGGACTGAAGCTAATGATAATTATTAATTTATGCAAGTGACCTTCCTATGTTATTGTGTCTTCAATATCTTTATTAGCATGAGATGCTACTTAAAAACATGCTTAATTTATAAAAAATTAATTGACTTAAATATTTATTTTATACAGTTGCTGAAAATGATTATTAATGGATTAATTTTTCAAAATGTTTAGTGCCATTCTTGATGGCTTCTTCCAGAAAAGCCTATCAAGAACAAAATAAAACTATTAAGTTATTTGCACAATTCCACCTTTATTAGAACTTGGTCTATTACAATTACTACAAGAAGCAAAAACAAATTCAGAAGTACAGAGCCTTGCAAAATGCTTGTCACTAGCTATTCATTAAATCCACATTCATCTGGGAATTTGTCTAACTGTTAAGATTTGGGATTTTTATATATTATTCACTGAGAAATATCAACACCTAGTCTGGGAAAATAACAATCTGAATTATACAAATACACTAATTACCCAGCTAAATCAGAGAAGTTTAAATGTGGTGCCACTGGCAGGGCTCATGGGACAGTCAGAGTATCCAAGCTGAGCTGACAGAATTCTCAGTGGGGGGGGGGGGAAGAGCTCCCTGAGCACAGGGCAGGAACCCACAGCCCTGAGGCAGGACAGCCAGCCAGGAGGGACTCAGTGGCAAAGCTCAAGTCAGACTGACTCACCTTGAGGAGAAAACCACACTCAAGCTGTGGATTCCTTCTTCTTGTCTTCCCACTTATCTCTAGCTCCTGCTTCCCTTCTCAGTAGCTCCAGTACCTCCAGCTCCAGGGCCTCATCCAACTCATTCTCTCACCCACCTCTTCTTCCTTGGCTAAAAACTTCCCTGACACTTGACTCTTCCTGCTCTGTTCCTCCAATTCATTTCCCCTTTCCCCAGCTACCTCACCAGTTTTCAGCTGGATTGTGTTATTCATCTTAAATTACTATGGACCTTTCTAACTTGTTACAGTTGAGGAAATACGCCAAACTTTTTGAATTGTTCTTTATTTGGGAGGTGAGGTAGGTGGGATATATACCTTTCATTTCTTCACTATGAATTAGAAATTTCACCATAGAATAAGACACCAGAAGTAGATGAAGGGCATTCCTAATGTGGCTATACCAGTACAGTGACAAATCTCAGAGCAGAGTAAGCAGCACAGCTTTTAGCCCAGAAGCAGGCAGAAAAGGTTGGCATACAGGAAATCTGCAATTGCAGGAAGACAGAGGGCTCAGAAAGGCTTTACCTTTAAATGAAAATTGACTTACCACAGTTTTTAGAAAAAGAAGAGTGCATATGGCAAATCTTGGTGCTATTAGACATTTCTAACTCGGGTTTGCATTTTAAATGCAAATTTTATGTATTTATGTACTTAAAGAACATAAATTTGTAAAGTAACACAATAGTTAAAGTAATACAATTGCAATTAACTACATGACCATACAAGGCCTCATTGGTAGAGACTATGGGTTAAATACTTCTTAATTTACTCCAGTTTCCAGTTCCTTCTTTCCTCCTTATTTACTCCCTCTAGCCACCAGCACTTCACTTCTGCAAAATTACCTGTTCAGCTAATCATATCTTTATCACAACTTATGAAACAGACCTTGTTTTAAGTTTCATATAAATTCAGATCATGTCACAGTGACAAACTCAAAATAAAACAAAAAAACCCCAAAAACAACCAAACAGGCAACAACCTTCAGAATCTGAGATTTGGGATAGGAGCAAAGGGGACAAGGAGAAAAGCAAGTGGTGCTAACAACATGTGTCTGTTCAGGGCCAGCTGATGGCTCTTTTAACTATAGGAGAGATTTTAGAGCAGAATTATTAATTTTCAGGTAAACTACAGTCCTAAACAAAAGGCTTTTTCTTAGAAAAAAATACACTGCAGGCCTAGGTGGCAGCCCAGAAGATGCTTCAGTTAACAGTTTCATGACTGACACTAAAAAATTTATCTAGAGTTCTGGAAGCTAGAATTAGTTTGAAAAACATCGAATATACTGCTTTTAGAATTCTGCCATAGCTCTGAAATTTGAGTGGATTTGTAAAGGGAAAGCAGCCATACCAAATTTCCAACCCCTACTTCAAAGTTCCTGCCAAGGAATATGAATTTAAGGAAAACCATTTTTAACAAATTTACATATGAGAAGAGCTCCAGAGCATGCTGGGAAAACCAAACCTCATACTGCCTGTGGCACACAGGGCTGAGGAGCTTTGTCTGTAAGAACAGTGAAGGTATACATGCAAGAACATTTTGTTGAACAAACAGCCTTTCCAAATTCAATAGGACTGTTATATAAAATAAAACTAACTGGCTGAACAAGCATGTAATTTTCCAGCCTCTGGACACAGAGTTTTCCAAGTAGCAAGATGGGAAATAAGAGCCTGGAATATTGTCCAAGCACATTTATCAAAGCCTTGAGGCAAGCTAGTTCAAAATCATTCAAAATCATTTAAGTAAAAATATACCTACATGAAAACTAATTTTGAAAAATTAATTTTATGCCTGCATTCCTTAGTGTTTTAATAATCACCAAGATATTCTTGCAAGGTATTAATAATGCAAGTAATAACACAACATTCCAGCACTTCACATCACACTGTTCTTCACATCTGTAGTAGTGGTTTGGCCTTTTTGTGTATCTGGTCAAGACTTTCAAATTAGTTCAGGGTACCACTGATCTTTCTAGCACTTCCAGGTTGTCCTTGGAAAGCCCAGATTTTGTTGTCTTTACTGATTACTGCATGGATCCTTTAGACAAGAAAAAACCTGTATTCAATTGTGAGAAGATTTACAGAACTCCAGAAATCCTGCATTGGAACAGTTTGATGAAAACAAAGTATCACATATAAATAATAAGGACTCAAATGTTATCTGGTCAATTTAAGTACCAAACTAGCTCGTATGTGCAGGCAGGTAGAATAATGAATGCTGCTGTCACTAATGCAAAATCTCTCCATTAACCTTTCGTTTCCAGTTTGACAGAAAATACAGAACAAATCTGTACAATTAAAAAAACAACCTGTTTTTCTTCAAGTCAGGCTTCCTTCTTTTTAGAAGATGATTCTTTATCAGAAGCATGCAGCTGTCCTCCTACTGGAACAGCATTCTTAATTATTTTTGGAACATTATTAGCTGAAAGTTAAATCAATGGACCAGGCCTAGCACACAGACAAAACTTAACTTTTTTGCCTAACAGAGGCAGCAACTCATCCATGTCCTTGAAGAACATGTGAATAACTCTGGAGTTAGAGGACTCTTCACATGCCACACGTATTGTTTGGTCCCTTTATATAGGAGGAGGGATGCTGCACCACAGAACAACCTAAGCTTATCCTTGTGTCCTTGTGTCCCTGCAAGTTGACACAGAGGACACCCCAAACAGGTAACACAGCAAGGGCTGACACACTCCCTGCCCTCGTTACCCGTTTCTCTTTTCGTCATTTGAGTTTCCTGATGAGATACAAGACAAAGTGTTCTACACAGTCAATCTCCTGGAAAATTACTGCCACAGGGCATATCTAGAAATATTAGAACACAAATCAATTCCTAAGTAACGCAGGAACTGCACAGTACCAGCCAGAGAGGATGCATTTTCTAGAATTACATGAACCTGTACAAATCACAGTGCACTGCACTCTCCACAACATGCAGTGGGAGAAGGAATTAATTACTGGGGCCATGAGAATCCAGACATAAACCTCTGTAGACCCATAATGAAAGTATGCCTCAGCTTTTACTTCATCCTGGCAGATGAATTTCCTATAGCAGAAAGACTTTAAACCTCCTGATTTCTTAGAGGATTATCTTGAATATTTTATTTCATCATACGTCATCTGGCATCATCTGAAGGACTCTGCAGCCTGATCTGCTGTAAAGCTGCACTAGTCCTCTCTGTCATCTTAAATGTTCTTCTTCCAATGAGCCAATAAAAGCTGAATAATCAGTTGACTGTCCATATTTTGGGGCTAAAAGGAATCTGACAACAGCTTACTGGTAAAACAAAAGTGCTTGCATAGTGGGCCACCCTCAAATGCAAACCCATCAGTCTGCAGCACTGGTGATGCATCAAAGCCAGACAGTTCATTCAGCGTGGAGAGGTCAAGTTAGAATCTTGCCAAGCTTTGTTGAAAAACAACTGGGCTAAAGCCTCTGCTGTGTAACTCCATTCATCACATTTCACTACTCTCCAAGTATCCAAAACAGTACTCTAACAGTACTTCTGCTTTTCAAGAGACCTAAAACTCAACCCACAGGATATAATGAACAGACTGGCCCCATGGTTAAGAAAGACACCTGCTGCATTTGACATCCCTGAAAACATAATGGCTCATTGTGATACCATGGACTCTACAGGCCTTCCAAAGTTTCAAAAATTTATCAAAAACTACCTGGGCTCCCTGCTGTTCAACCATCAGCAGATTTCATAGTCAACTTCCCCAAAATGCTTCAGACTCTTGCTGGGCCCTGTTCATCACCTAACTAATAGGTTGCCTTGTGTGGATGGAAGTAACCATAAAACTTGATCACTTGGCACACAGACCCAGCAGCAAGCATTCTTATCATAATACTGATCCTGGGAATGCTGCCCAGACTTCAATTTCTCTCTGACAAAAAAAGCCAATGAAATCTAGCTTCTGCTTGTGCTGCAGGACATATTAGACCACATTTTGATAGGTAATCCTCTTCTCCCTCTCACTAAGATTCCTGCAAAAGGTCAACTATTTCTTTAGTTTGTCGTTTTGCAGAGCAATTCATACGGTAAGAAAAGTTTTCAGGAACCCCTTGATTGAAAAAAAAGAAACAAAACAAACCAACTTCTGCCACAGCTTTAAAATCCCATAGTCTTGGTCACTATCAAAATACCCTAGAGCAAACAAGACCCCAAAACTGCACTAATATTCTGTCACACTGATTTATACCTTTGCATGCATGGTTTGGTTTCTCTTATTTTTTAATTAAACCACAGCCATAAAGAATAATATTAAACAGAGCTTATGGGGTTGGTAACATCTGACAGGAAAACGTAGTCAGGAATGAGAAAATCTTTCCAAGGAGAGCACTGCCTTCAGCAAACCAGTCAGTCAAAGCAATCATCTCAACAGCTCTGAACACATGGAAGCATGACAGAACCTCAAGAAAATCAGGAGACACCCCCAACACCCACTCCACCCCGCCAAATTGTTAAAGGCCTTCACCATGAATAGACTTCTCAGGTACATATGTTTTACTACAGAAAATTGTGTGGACTACACTTTAACACTCAAGAGAGTAAAACAATACTCCTGGGGGAACCAATGCAATATGTGCTTGAGCTCAAAAATGTACTGCTTTTCCATTCAGATACAAGAATGCAGACATATCTAGATATTTTGGGGGGTTTAAGCACACTTTAAGTACTGAGAATCCTTACAATTAATGTTCTAAAAATCATAAGAACACTTCTTTATTAGCTCCTAAGCATTCAGCCCCAAAAAGCAAAAAGAAAAAACCAACCAAACCAAAAAAACAACCAACCAACCAAATCCCAAACATTTATTTTTTTCCCTTGAAGCTATAAAAATGCACATATTCTATTAAATGGCCTGCACTGAAACCAAACTCCTGTTGGCATTTGAGGCACAAAAGCACAGAATTCTTGCCTCGCTCAGTAAAATGTTTAATTTCTGCTGAAACATGTAACCCTTAAAATTTGTATTTATTTCCACCATTGTAAAGTACAATGAAAGAATCAGTCAACTATCATTAAATCTTAAAATTGGCAGTGACTACAAAAGCAAGGGGAGCACGTTTAGAAGAAATTCATACAGTGTGCATCATATCAAGAACATAAAGAAGAGGTTTCGTATTTATACACTAAATCCTAAATTAATCCCTCAAGATAAAAAAACACAATGCATACTTTATTTTCCATAACTGATTAGTCATACTTTAATCAACACTAATTTTTTATTAAAATGTATTGCAAAGTGTTTTCTTTCAGACTAGTTAAGACTTATCAATACTGCTTTGGGAAAAAAACTGACTACAATAAGGATGCTCAAACAAGGAACAGATGAGGCAGCTTAGAATGCTGCAAAAGATCCAGATTCCAGCTGTTGACAATCATCTATGTAAGGGTATATAAATAGAACTAACTAACTAACTAACTAGGAAGTTTGGTTCCCAGTAGGCCCATCTCCATGCCCCAGAATACAACCTCATTTCTGTGAGATAGCAATTGGACATCTAGAGAATAACCAAACTCCCCCCAAAAGTCTTAAGAGGAGACAACCATGGATAGAAGCCTTTTGCAGACAACTGCTTTTAACTACAGATAAAAGACATTCCATCCAGTCATCTGCTCTCTTCTAACTATAAAATGCTGTACAACAAAACAGAGATAGGCATATAAAAATTTCAAATTATTCTAGACAACTTCAGAATTAATTTGGTTAAAGTGTAGAATGAAAAATTTAGGTATTTGCATACATTAGATACACTAGAGCCTTTTGGATAAAACTTCATAGTCTGATGTTCTTCTGCTACAGTGTTTAACATGGTTATCAAAAGGAATGTTGTAGCTTTCTGCAATTAAATGATATTACAGAAACAACTAAGTCTTTGCAAGAGAGGATGCAGAACTAAAAGTGTTGTCATTTTGTCATAACTGAATGGTAGAAAGCCCACCTTACCTAGACAGTGTTTGACTGTATCTGGCCTCAAGTGGACTGAACTTTCCATCATCTGCTTTAAAAAACATGGTAGTACTCTTCCAGATACAATAAGACAGAGTTGTTATTCAGACAACAACTACTCCCATCCCCAGAAAACACAAGCTGCCTTTTTTGCAAAAGAGATTGCAACTTTAAAAAAAACAAACACAAAAACAAAAACTTCAAAATAAAGGTGTTATTATGGAATCAGAAGTCTTTGATTAAAAGTTTGTACTATGGACTTATTCTTGAACACTTGGTCCCTGAAATGTCTTCAAACATTGTTATTTCAGAAAAAAATTAACGGGAGGAATTGAAAGAAAAAAATCCCAAGTAATAAACTGGATACTGCTAAATTATCCTTTTACCCATTACAATCTTAGAAGACCATAAAAAGAATTTCTATCCCTACTACTTGCATGATAGTAAAGACTTTTATTTTCAATTCTGAACTCAGGCCACCATGGCCTCAACTTCTTCTGTAGCTGAGCTGAAAAGCTCATACTAAAACAATGCTGCATGACATCAGAGTAATACACAGTCTCTATAATCCAGAGATTAAGTTGCTCAAAAATACTCCACAATTTCAGCTATTACACATTCAGAACTCTGGAAGGTTATACCTACTCTGGAAGGTAGTTTTCAACCTACAGGCCATTTCAACTTGACCCAAGATTTCTAATGACAAATTCATGAAAAAAATAAGTATACAGAGAATAGAACTAAATGGCATAGACAAACAGGTTGGGAAAACTCAAAGTTCTTGAATGTGCTGTATAGTTATCTAAACACAGAGTCTGGCCTCTGTTTTTTACAATGAATTTATATATTCAGAACTAAAGATTAAGAATTTCAATTAATCTCAAATTCTCTTCTCCAAATACACAGGACTACTAATGCCCTCACCAAGAAGCAGAAAGAAAACAAAGTGGTTTTGTGTTTTTTTTTTTTGAAAATCCACAATGAAAAAAAATTGTGGTAAATCCTGGTGACAGGCCACTTCCAGAGAACAATACAGATCTCTTCTGGTTAACTGCAGGGAAACAGGTTCATTTTATTCAGCAAAACTGCCTTCTATGAACAAATACTGGACACATAAGCTGAAAAAAAGACTTTTAAAAAGAAGGGCGCTAACTTAAATTCACAGCTGCTTCAGCCAGGGAGAGGATTTTGTCCACAGGGTTCTTCCTACAGGCATCAGGGAATATGTGCATTTGTGATAGTCACATTGTTCAATGTTTCATTTTTGAAAATTCCATGTTTATTATAGTTCTGAAAAGCTTGCTTTGTTGCAAGAAACTTTAGATACTTGACATTGCTGCTTTAATGTGTCTAAGAACAAAAAAAAGAAAACAAAAACACAACAAAGCCCTCTGACACTCACAGCTTTTTCTATTTAGTGAAGGCACAAGAGCCAACAGCTGACATTTGAATCTCATCTGAATTCAAACAGGAAATACACTGTAGAGTTATCAATTAGAGGTTGATTCATCCATGACTGCAGTGGAGTCTCCATTGCAAGAAGATTGCTAAAGGCACACTGGCTGTATTGCAGTTATGTGCATTTACAGCACACTAGGGTGGGTATTAAGCAGGTTTCCTTTGCCCTGAAGTTCATGACCAGAGAACAATCTGAAATAGAATTCTTCAAACCCAACAGCACACATCTCTCTCTTCAGACTAACCAGGCAGAACTCCCATGGAAAAGTCCACTCTGAATTCAGTGGAGACAAAGTTCTGTCATACGGAGCATGGATGTGACATCACAGGTGGATCTTTAATCTTTTCAGCATTGTCCCATTTGTTGCTAACTAATAATATTTAAACATTAAAAAAAAACAAACAACTCTGAAAAAAAGATGGAAGTAGAGGTGTTTCAGATGTATACCTTATTACACCCTTTAATGTACATCTTTTAACAAAAAGTTAAATTTTACAGATGCACTTTAAATGATTAATTACCATATGAAATTGCTACTTAAGGAAAATAGAGCATCTTCACATGTTCCCTTAACTTAGGTATTTAATTTCCTACTCGAGTAAGTCCATACATGTCTTATTTTAACCAAGAAAAAAATGCAGACACAAGCTCAAATAGAGAGGTAACCTCTGTCCCTTTCCATATGGAGAATCATCTGGATTCTATTAAACTGTCAAGTACCAGGTTTAAGAAACAGAGAAGTAAAAGAATGAGCAAAATGTTTAACATTGGTAGCTTCTTTATAGGCTATGCTAAAGCTTTGTATCAACCTCAGCTGAATTAACACTTTTTTAAAATAGTATTTTAAAATAGTTATAAAACTATTATAAAATTATAAAGGAAAAACTTCAGCTAAATATTTTTACCCACTCTCCTAGTCTATAGAGCAGCAGCTGCCTCCTCTTCCTCCTAAGCAACTTATAGAACTGTTTATAAAATAGCAATCAATATTGTAACATTTAGGGGAAGGCACAAATAAGGTTGTCAGACTACCTTATCTCTTATGTTTCTGTGTTTTCATCTATAATACAGAATACAGATTACACATAGCATTTCTCAAAGATTCAGCAAGAAAAGTACCCAAGTGCAAACAAATCTCTCCTGGATTCTAAAGAAATTCAGCCTCATCTAGGTGTCCATTCAAGTGACAAACTTGCATATGACTTATAAATCTCACCAACAGGAGCATTCCCTAGGATACTTTCATACTAAAATAGCTCATAACAATGGAACTGAAGCGTCAATCTTCAGGTAGGTCTTTCACCATAACATCATTCCTAGTGAAGCATAAAGCCACTGAATTTCCTTACTCCTTGAAGAAGCAAATTTCAGCCCATTAATGGCTTACTGGAACTTGAGCATCCTCTGTTCCACAAGAATGCAAGATGCTTGCAAGGGCTGATACATTTTGATCCTGGGGAGTTTCCAGGAGTATTAATTGAAAATAGAAAAGAATTCCAGTTCAGGGTAGCACCTTCCTTATTCAGGTAAAAAATGCTGAAAGGCTATTTTTCTAGAAATGTTTTGTTTCAATTTTGCTTCTGTTGCTTTTCTACAGTACATCAATTAAAATCTATACCCTATGTATACCATATCATTAAACAAGGTTATAAAAGGAAGAGCTACACATGCTATCATGACCATTTTCCCTTGTTCAAATCTGAAATGCAACTGTTGTGACACACAATTGTGGGAAAAATGCCCAGGCTATGAATTTAAAATTTATAAGATTACATATCTTACAAAGCCAAGAAGGAACAAGTTCAATATTTCAGTGTTTCTAAAATGTAAAAGAACATGAAGAAATGTTATTCCTGTAGGCTCATCCTTATAAACCACAGAGCATTGGGAGGAAAGAGAGGAAGGATAAAACAATCTTCCAACTTTTTTTAAGTAGCTTTGAAAATTATTAAAACTGACACAGAATTACATAGCCATGGAGCAGCAGGTGCTGTTTATATCTCTTTATCTTTGATGTTGCCCCATGGAAGCTCAAAGCTTTCCTAACTGTCAGCCCTACCAACTCAACCCAAGGTCAAAACCAGTTTACTTTCCTGGAATTGCATAAACTGTGGAAGATTCTACAACAGAAAGTGTGTATGCCACATATGCCCCTGCATTTGCTTCAAGTGATTCATTGAAGTATACATGACTGCAAGTCAGAAAACAGCTTTCAAGCACACAAGGAAGATTAGAAAGTGACTCGGTTCTGCTGGCTCTAGAAGAGTCACAAGACAAACAATAGGAGTTACTAAAGTGAGCAGAAATAAATATGTTTAAACACAAGATCTCCTGAATAGAAGCAGTGCTCTTGCACATTCCTTCTCACATTAGGATAGTCTCAGAAATAAAACAGAACAAATATTTGAGTATATTTAAGCAGAACCAAACAACAGTTCACTAACAAGCTTACAGCTCTTTAAATTTTATATTTTAAAAAAAATTATATATTTATATTTAAATATTTATTTATATTTTATTTCTTTATATTTAAAGAAAACAGAACTTGAAAGATCTAAGCAATGCAACTAAATCTTGATCAAAGCAGCGTGCAATCATTCTGGCAGTCACTAGAGCAGATGCCTGTCATTAGTGTAATATAAGCATTTCTACAACCTAACTCATCCTTATTTAGAAAGAAAAAGAGTATCTGGGGTAAGAAACAAAAAGTTTAAAGTTACAGGAAACCCAAGAAAGGGTGAGTGCAACATGCCATAATGTGTTTTCCTTGTATACGTATGTCTAGAAGTCAGGTGAGATGCAGAAATTCAAGTTTTTTAAAATACAGAATGTCTGTCTCTTAATAAACCATAATGTTATAGGATAATTGAGGGATCTGATTAAATGAGTTTTAGACTGTCAACCTGCCAAAACCCCACACGGATCAGACTGCACGGGTCTTGGTCTTTCCTAACATTGGAGAAGGGAGTTGGGAACACGAGGAAGAAAAAATGATGACATCAGAAACAGATTGCATGACCCATAACAAAAGCTACGAGTGTCCTTGAACAGGACTGCCAACTCTTGCAAAGGCATAAAACAGCCTCAGGTTATTTTGTGTTTCCTGAGTCAGCCTGGGAAGCAGAGAGAGTAACCCCCTCAATCTGTATTCTTCAGATACAGTTCAAAACACTTAAAGATTCGAACATTCAAGAATTCTTCTAATGAATTGGGGACTCTGTCAGCAATGTCCTGCTATTTGGACAGTGACAAAATTAGTTCTTCTATGCAGTGTCCAGGGCACTGGTTTAGGGGATGTAGCAAAACATTTATAATGTTTTGAGGAACATTTTTAAGAGGAACATTCTTAGATACAGAAGAATAGCAGCAGTTTGGATCTGTAATTCTTATCACACTACTTGCAACTTCATCCTATACAAACTGAAAACCAGCTTCAGAACCCTAAGAGACTTTCAAAGGTATATCAATAGGAGAATGAACAAAATTTCACCTCCCATCAGCTTTAAAGGTCATAGAAAAGTTTATCAGGAATGTTTACTGGAAGGTGTTTTAAATTACTGAAAATATTTATACTTTAACTGAGATTAAGAGGGTTTAGAATACTGAAAGAGGTAAGGAAAAGATGTGGACAGAGAACAGCTTTGTTTTAGTTATTGCTCCTCTCCAGACTTAAAAAAAAATCCAGTTAAAATTCAGGATTCAACCTAGCCATATAATGAGAGAAGTATTCACCCCCAAAGCTCCTCAACCCTGCTGTGGTGCTTCAGCTGTACTGAATAAGCAAACAGCATCTGAATAAGCAAACTGCCCACTGTATGTGCAGTAATGACAAAAAAACTTTTCCACTATTGTACAGCAGTAGTAGCACATTCTTTTTCTACAAATCTTTCGGGGTATGGATTATCTTTTTAAGTATTTTCTACATTTTTAAAAAGTAGGTTTAGACTTTTAAAATTCTGAGTCTCCTCAGTCAGCCACTCTTTCTTTCATGTGACTGTGAATTTAAGAAGTTTTCACAGCTTAAGCTTTAACTTTAGGTGGATGTATTTTAATGATCTACGAGGGCTTCTTTTTGCTTAAAAGCATGACAGGATATGACACTGAACAAACTGAAAAGTCCATCTAATAGATCAGACTGTTCTGATGTCATGTTTTTAGGACAAATAATTGTGTGAAATGCCAATTGTACAGCACCACCAGGATACGCAGCTACCACTGAAAAGCAGATAAAGAGCTTTCCAAGCCACTGTTACCAACAGTGAAACTGAAATAGTTTATGGAGAATTTAAGAACTATTGAAATAATGATTTCTGCTACTGCACTACTAAAAAACATTACACAACAGTTATAGTGGGAATTTGCCTTTAATCTTGTCTTATCTTTATTACATTTATCGTATTATCTTTATTTTATCCTCCTTAAAAAGGCTTCTTCTGGTGCTATTCGTTTTATGTGCTACTAAAACCAATCCAAACAGCCACTTTTTATATGAGCAAATTTTCAAATACAGCTGTTACAATGAATACATGAGAAAGGAACAATTTTTACTTCTTTCATTAGCTAATCCTCTGCAAGAGCACCCCTACTTTCTGACACTAATTGTATTTAAATTGAGCATTCAAATTTAAATGATACGCGCACACACACAAAAAACCCAAAACAAAACAAAAAAAAAGGAAGATGAAAAGACGAGGAAGAAAGCCCTAAATTCCAAGGGATTGCAAGGAAATGCAGTTTTTAAAACCTGAATTAGTTCAAGAGGAAAACAAAGCAAAAAAACCCTCACTTAATGAAAATACAGTTGTATTAGCCTGACATTTTCTTTGATAAAAATACAACCATATTTCAAAAAGCTTTCCAGCTCACAGACCAGTTCTATTTCTTGTTGATGTTGCAATAAAATTTAATTAAAAACAGTAACAGATGAAGAAAACATGAAATATACAGTTTTAAGTACAAGCCAAGAAATATACTAAAATGCTTATTTTTCCACCTACTTTTTTGGGGAAGAAAAAAACAAAACCAAAAACCAGACTATAGAAAAAAGTAACAGTTGCACAATTACTATCAATGCACAACTTAAACAATACAGGGATATTCTATTTTCTGCCTTAACTCATATGCACTGTTTTACAAGTAAATCTGCCCTGCATGCTGACATGGGTCCTTTAAGGTTATCTTCATAATTTACATATGTGTAATATAGAAGCTGTCATTTTCAATTAGTCAAAATTGAAAGAAGTACTACAAGAGGATAGGCTAAGAAATCTTAATGCTAGTTGATATTTGGAAAATCTACAAAGAATGGGTGAAAAAGATTCTTGGCTTTCACATTTGGGGAATTTTCACTAGTTTAGTAATACTGCCTTAAGGTTTCTGGTCTTTTACCAAGTTCCAAGATGATTTCTTTAACAATTTGATTTAAACATTTAAAAGAAAAAGGATTTTGTGGAGTTGAGTGATAACATTGCCAAGAAAAATCTAGCTGGAAAAAGAACATAATCATTTACTTGTGCAAGATTAGGAGATAGCCAGGACACAGATTGAAAACCTGCCAGTGAAAACCACATAGTGTTACGGAAATTATACCATAGTGCTTTCTTGAGTTTGAAAACCTGATGTGCATAAACTTACTCTGAAAAAATTTGCTGCCACTTTTTCACTGCATCTATATAAAAATCATTGCTTACAGGCCAGCAGTCCCACCTATAACTAACTATTCCATATCCAACCTCACAAAAAGGAAAAAAAGAAACTTAGTTCATTTTGTTGTAAACCCCCCCCTTCTAAGTCCTGCAATAGGACTTTAACATTTGAAGAGAAATCACGGGACTCACAAGAAGTACACTAAGAGTTACTCTTTCCTGGCAAATTGTTTCTTCTGTTTGTGAACCACTGCCAAATCTAACACTGACAGAAGAAACACTTCAGAACTTCAACATTTTTTAAAGTCTTTCCATTGTTTCAAATATGCCCTTAGAAACAAACAACATTCACCATCCATCCTATTATGTTCTCTTTCCCAGGTCACAAACACTCATACGTTTAAAACACACAAGTAGTAACTGCTGTAGCACAGGACTATGCTGTTATGTTTGCTAATACAAATGCTAAGATTTAAAATAAAATAGGAGCCCAAATCTATTTAGACAGCTAAGCGGTCAGATTGAAAAAAAAATGCTAGGCATCTGTCCAATAGCTCCCACTGACAAAATATTCAGATTGAGATTTTTAGATAGCCTGTAGCACTAAACCATTTGGCAGCTCTTCTGCCTCAGTTCTCTGTATAAAGATGAACTTAAATCAGAGAATAGAAGACCACCACAAATAGGGGAAAACCAGAAAAAATTAGCCTATATAGTCCTTGATGTCCCAACCTAGAATTTTAGAAAGCTAGAACTCAGTCCAGAGGAAATAAATGAGTTACAAGTAAATAATTTACAAGTTAGTTACAAGTAAATAATTTTAGAAATGAACTGAAAAATAATATTCCATGGAGTTTCCTTCTGAAGAGAGATCTACGAGAGAAGCCCAGCAGCCCTTAAAAAAGAGCCATCGCTCGGTCCCACAACTATTGACTGAATTCTTCCCTCAGCTGTGAAACAAAAGGAAGATGATAGGACACTCACAAATTCAACACAGCCAAGTTCCAGTTTTCACTTTAATTCCCTGGTACCCAATGCAAATCAAATTTAACCACTACAACTAGATAACCTAACATGGCTGGTGTTAAACAAGATCAAGCAATTTTTGCCTCTATTCTCCATTCCCCAGTGCAGTCCAGTAAAATGATGGCAATCAGAAGGACCATCCAAGCAATCTATGAGACTGGATTAGAAATTTGGAGAGACACAGATCAGTCACATAGTGACCACTTCACATGAACTGGCAAGCCCACACATCCACTGCTGTCAGATAGAAGGTTGGAATAGACCTCTAGCAGTTGCTTAGGCCAGCCTCCTCCTCAAGACAAAGAGAAACTCAAAGTTAGGTTAAATTGCTCAGGATTTTGTCCAGTAATACCTTGAACACATACAAGACTGGCAATTCCACAGCCTCTCTTAGCAACATGCCCCAGTACCTCACCATTCTATTTTTTATTTTTTTTTTTAAGTCCAGTAAGAAATTGCCTTGCTGTAACTTGTAACCAGTAATTTCTCATCCTTTCAACATGCACTTCCAGGAAGACTATAGCTCCACCTTCTCTGAAACACCCGTTGGGTAGCTGAAGATGACAAACATCATTCCTCAGCCTCCTGCAGGCTGAACAAACACACCTGGTTCTCAGCAGCCCCTCTGCTGCAGGCCAAGTCATTGCATCAGTCTCTGCCTTGTACTCAGGGACCCAGTCCTGGAAGACCAAGCCTCAGCCTGCTGACTGTGATTTCTGTTCTAATTCAGTACTAAATGTTTGTGTTCTAAAATGTTTGGTCTTGATCTTACTATTCTGCTCCCAGTTGCAGACCAGAGCTAAAAGCCCATGTAACCAAAGGACAAGGTTCCTCAAATAACAGATGTGATGGGTTTGGTGTTGGATTTTATTGTTTGGGTTTGGTTTTCAATAGGCTGGATTTCTGACAGATCAGGACAATGGAATGACTTCTGGTAACCAGAACTGATACATGGAATATAAAAGAAGAAGTGAAAGGTGCAGAACCACCCCTTATCTCACTGCCCTATCAGACAGGTGAACAAATAACAGAGTTTTACAGCCAAAGCAACATTAGAAGCATACAGTATAACCCCCATTTACAAGATTCTTAGCTCTAATATGATGTTATTTTAGTGCCAAAATAATTTTGTTGCTTGTCACGGCAGATTAAGGGAAGTGTTTTTATGAAGTTCTATGCAAACATTTTGCAAGGTAAGCATGTGTGGGCAGAAGCAACATAATTCAGATGTTTGCTGTTAGCTTACAGCATGACTGCAGCAGCTGCCCTTTGTGTCAGCTAAGGCAGAAGGTGGGTGTTGGTGATAAAGTTTTTCCCAGAGCTCTCATCTATTAATTTACCCTGGATCTCAGCACAGGAGCCTCACCATCACAGTTGGAATGCTTGAAGTTTCTGAACTGGCACAAGTACCTAAGTAAAATATGTTATATGTGCATTTACAGCCCTTTTCTTAGTTCTAGGCATTATACATGCTGAATTCTCAGTTTGGAAATGATTAAACTCTTTGAACTGCACTGAAACCCATTACAGGTAGTATACTAGAACAGAAAGAAAAAGCTGTGGTGTTTTTCATTTGTTGTTGTTGTTGTTTGGTTTGGTTTTTTTGGTTTCGTTTTTTTCTTTTTGGTTTGGTTTGGTTATTTTTTAATATGAGTGACCTTTATATATTCTCCACAGCAGCTACATCTACTGCATACTGCTTTCAGGGAATAAAGATTTTTTTAACAAATCCTACCCCCATTTTGAAATATAGCACGGGACACAATAAGTTGAGAAAAAACTGGGAATAATTTGCTAAGAAGTGCATGAGGTGATAAAGTAATTTATTTTTAATATATATATATATATCCTCTTACTAAGAAAATGAGATGCAATGTCCATTTTTGCTCTTAAGGTCAGATTTTATTAACCTTAGAGTAAACTCAATCTTCAAAAAAATTTGATGTTCAAATCTTAAACTTGTGGAGTGGCCAATAACCAGTAGAGTCTAGATTTCTTATGTTCAGACTAAAGAGAGGAAAAATTTTCCCATCTGTCCCAGAGACACTTTACTGGGAGAGGTGAAAGACACAAAAGACTCCCTGCAGTGAAACCATGTTTGATCCCTTTGGTTTGGGGAAGCTCAGGGATGAAGCAGCAGCAGCAATTCTTTCTCTTCAGAAAGCATTTTCATCAGAACAAGATACTCTCTGTGAGAGCTTCATTCTAACTGAAACAACCACAGAATTTTGACATAGGACTCCTCATTCCAGTGGGCGACTACTTTTATTTGTGGGAGGAGGGAGAGAAATAAAAGGAATTCCTTTAACAAGCAAGCTGCATTGCTAACCCCGACCAGGATCATTTTACTTCTTTTGCTACAAAAAGGCTATATGCCAGGAAGAAAAATCCCATGACCTAACAGCTTCATATTATTTTACAAATAATATAACTCCAAACAGTTTCTAGAGAAGATATTTTTGCAGTTGATTTGTTTTGTACATTTCACAGCACTTGACATACTACATTTATTGGACCATAAATGATGAATACTGTATCTCATATCCTTGCTGAGCCCTCCCATGAACAAAGATGTGCTACTTCACTCCTGAAGGAAATCTAGTGTCATTATTTATCTCATTTTTGTGATACCATACAGAAAGTAGAGAAAAAACCCAAAAAACTCAGGACTTACATATACCTGATTAGCAGAACGATTTACAATCTGAATTAAAAGGGGGCAGGAGACCTTGAGACAGCACATAGGACACCACAGCAGAACCCACGTTGTCAGAGCTTCAAACCAGGATTTCCTCAGTTTCTTTTACCAGAAAATATTTATGCCACCTCAGAGAAGTACACAAGATGTGTTAATGATCCTACAGGAAGAGTAGGTGCATCTTTGCACTGCAACAACTACAATAAATATTCCACGGACCATTCTGTTACAAAGTCAACTTGAAACTTCAAGTACAAACACAGTTCTATTATAAGAAGCCTTGATGATATTCTCCTGCTGTTTTTTGTTTCTTTGTTTGTGTGTTTGTTTTGGGTCTGGTGGGGTTTTTGTTTGCTTGGTTTTGATTTTTTTCTTTCCTTTTTTTTTTTTTCCCCCCCCCTTTTTTTTTTTTTTTGTGAAAGCTTTAAAAAGTGTGCACTAAGTACACAGCCCTTGTTCTGCCAGGGAACAACCGAGCACTGCCGCCCTGCAAACATTAAATGGAAATCATACGAACTTCAGTACATATTACTTCAAATTGCTATTTTGTATCCCTGGGAAGAGATGCAAAACCAAGCAAAATACACAAGCCTACACCTCCATGAAAAAAGTAAACATTTACCTATAATTTACATAATACTGTAGTACTACAGTATGCACTACCTAAATATAGGTAGTAACTTAAAAAATAAAAAGGCAATACATGCATCAATTAACTTTCTAGCTCTGAAAGAACTATTTAAAGCACAACAATGTGTTTCCAGAAAGTCCTTACATTCACTGTTCCAGCTACGTAAAATTTTGCAGAGCCACAAGGATTTCTGGTATCTAAAAACACTTAAACCCGAAGTTCTTTCCAAGGAAGTTCTTATGCTTACTCGGAGCCAACCCAATACCCCGAAATCCTCCAGAAATTAAAGACACGAGTGGAGACGGTGTCTTTCTGACATCCCGACGAGGACGGCCCCAAAACGGGGCTGCGGAGCCCGAGGCGGCCCAAGATCTGCGCTCCCTTCCCCGGCCCCTTCAGCGAGCACCTCCCCGGGGCTCTCCCGGCCGAGGGGGCCGGGGCGGGCGCGCAGCGGCGGCGCTGGAATGCGGAGCCCGGTAACCCGATCCCCTCCCGCCCCTCCTCCCGCCCCGCAGCGCTTCCACAGCCATTTCACCGCTTAAAACGGCATCTCGGCGCTGCCTGGCAGGGAACAGAGCTACTCTGTCCTCTCCTGAAATAGGAAAGGAGGCCGTATTTTTATTCCGTGTGTGCGTGTGACACGTTTCTCCCCTGCGGGAGGTGGCGGGGGGGCTGTCGGTCACTGCCGGCTGCTGCCCCCTTCTCATCTCACCCCCGGCCTGCATCGACCCGCTCTGGTGCGGCCGTGGAGGTCTCACCCAGCCGGGTCATCTCGACCCTGACCCAAAACTCGCCTTCCACTGACGTCTGAAAGGCACGGATCCTACTCGGAAGCAGGGAATCAATAAGAATAGCTCTTTTTCATCTAAAAAGCCTGGCATCTCGGAAACAAAGCATTTACGTACATCAAGAAAGCAGAATTTCATTCGAAAAACCTCTTCATAAACCGAAAGGAACTGGACAAAATTTTTTATGACAATTCAAATTTTCAGGCTATGCACATATAGTTTTACTTAGGAAATAACAGCAGCACCAGGTTTGAGTTTTCAGGTTAATTACATACATGCACAGAAATAACAGTAAAGTTATGCTTCAAGATAATACATGAGCTGACCATACAGATCATAGGCTGTCTCCATCTATTTTTGCTTAAATATAGTATTTTTGCAAGGCTGCTGCAATTCAAAATACTTTACTGTAAACAGAATAGCCAAGATTTTTACCATTCTGAACATACTGAAATTACTAAGATACCGTTATCCTACTAGGTAAGAGACAAAGAACTGGGAGGGAAAAAAAAAAGAAAAGTTATCAGTCATTCTAGTGATAGCACAGTGAAAGAATAGAGAGAGAATAATTGGAAAAACATCCTTCCAGCAGTAGTAATTTTACTTGTTAAACACATTACCAGAGCTATAAATTCTATAAGGAGGGGGGGGGGAAAAAAAGTCCTTAAGTAGCTGGGGGGGGTGTAGGTTTTCAGAGTATTAGCATGGCTATGAGGCACACACACTGACTTTATATCGTGTGATTTCCAGAGGAGGTGGTTTATACTTTGGGTTAAGGAAATATGACACTGCAAAACACTGCTAAGAGTGGGAATTCTGCAACTGCACTGAGACCACTGGCCAGTGTACAAATACCCACAGAATATTCATGAGAAAAAGATCTCACCACAAACTCTTAACTGTTGTCAAGTCTTGGGCCTAGATTTTTAAATCTATTAAAAAATTCAACAGCAGAAATTCAGAGCTGAGGGATCTTTAGATCCAGGAGCCTTCACTCACAGTTTTCTCCTGTATTGACTCTCACTTATAAAATAGAAATAAATTACAAATGTTGAGATTTGTTGACTGGAAGCAGTCTTTTCATGCTAAAATCCCAGAGCCCAGTGGTCAAATACTACTATGATGGGGGCTTTCATGAGACTTTAAATCTAGAAAAACAAAATAAAAAAAAACACCCCACTCTAGAGTAGGCAGGATTAAGAGTACCCTTTATCAATATTCTAACACTTTCACAAAAAAAAACAAACCCAACCCACTATGAACTTAACCTTACTTATTGCAGGTCAAGGATCATAAGTGCTAACAGCTGGGGACTTTACCCTTATATTCTATGCAAAGCTAATGCAGGGTTGGTTTGGTGGGTTTTTTGGTTTTTTTTTTTTTGTTTTTTTACTATGTATCAGAACAAAAAGCCTGCTTTGTTACTTACACAATATGAGCAGTTTAAACATAAATATTTTTATTTACTGCAAGTATTGACTTATATTTACAAATCCTCACTACTTTACAGAAGGTAAAACACACTAACAAATCATCAGTTATTTTTCTTTAAAATATATTTAATAACACTTTCTCAGTTGGAATAAAATTTATTCAAATTGCTGGTTGGAAGCGGAAGAGCAAGTATGTTTACACATTAAAACTGGAGCTCAAAACACCATAACGTGATTACCTGACAGCTATTAAATGACTTGCAAGAAGTTATTAGTGTTGGTTCCCCTTCAGAAGGCATATATAACAGTTCCACCCTTGGAATCCTCCCTGTACTTCTAACTTTATTGGTTTGGGGTTTATTTGGTTGGTTTTGGGTTTTTTTTAACATAAACCTGCCCCTTACTCCCACAGGTCATGTTAAAAAAAAAACCATGTCTTTGTCTATGGACAAAGAAAATCAGTACAGCCCTAAAAATCCAAAGTAATCCCTAAGTCTTCAACAGGGGTCAAACCTACTTTATTTTTATAAAGAATGTATACATATTTTACTGAGGATTCTCTGCTAATAAACTGTTATTAAAGAGCAGACAGAAAACATGACTGTCATGTTTTATAAGGACATTCACAAATGCCTTTATTACTTCACTTCTGCACAAGTTTCATGCCAGAAAAGATTAAATCATTAACTGAAGGTGGAAAAAAACAACCAAAAACCAAACCAACAAACACCAAGCAAAAAAAAAAAAAAACACCACCAAAAAACCCAAACCCAACCAAAAAACACAATACTCCTAAAGTCAACACTGTCAATGGAAGTTATTTGTGACCCAATAAAAACAGTGTCAAGAAATGCACCAGCTTATAAGAGTTCTAACGTTTTCACAATCACAACCTTCTTTGAAAGCTACAGACCACATGTCACAGGAAAATACATACAAGGTGAGACAATAATTACTTGCAGGAGACACAAAACAGATTATATGAGGTAGTTAAAAAGAGAGTATTGAAATGGAACATCTCTTCCAACTTATTTTAATTGCACTACTCTCGGGTGCATGAGCAATAGAGCCCAACAGGAGTCATTCTAAATGTACCTTTTGAACATATATCATTTCATATGAGAAATGTGACTGCAAACATCATTGTTTAAGCAAATGCCACTTTAGACACTGATCTCTAAGCATAACTGTGCACAAGCAGTGCCACTGAGCTGTAACTGAACTCTGCAGGTCCAGCCAAAGGAAGCTATGCCTATGTGTTGCTGCTTCCAGGAGCAGAGAATCTGCTGAAAGATGTATCAAAAATACTGTTTTAAATAAAGTTATTTTAGAAACTTGCATTCGAAGTTTAAATTTAAAGCTCAACAGTATTGGCAAATTTATTTGGATGAGGACAAAAATATTTGCTAATATGCATTCTGTAAGTACAAGTTCTGGATGGTAACCCTTCCTAATGAAAAGAAAATTCGCTGCAAAAGAGTAGCATTTGGCAAATCTAGTATTTAAAAAAAAAAAAAAAAAGTCAATTTGCACTAAGCCGTTTATACAGAATCTGTTTTCTATTACAGTGGAACAGGTTCAGTAGGTGGAGGAGTGTGGACTGCATACATATTAATACATGAACATGTGGCTGCATCACTACTCCTATGACCCTGCCAGACATTTCGACACTGTATTTTTAGATTATTCTCTCATAACCAACTGCACTGTTAAGATGGCCTTTAATTCCATTATGTCTGTTGTCAAAATGCTAGTCTTCTGCTTCAACTGCAGTTTGTTTAAAAAAGCCACTTTAAAAGACTGTATTTAATTTTCAAATATATTTCGCCCTATATAAAGCTATCAGCCAGCTTTGTGTAACACATAGAAAAGAGCATCCACATTTCACATACTGATGCTATGGCACCTTAAGATCCTTTTGATTGACTCAAACTCCTCGGATTTGGGAATAGCATATATGTTGTTATAACTGGCTCTGCTATATAAAGATTTTATTGTGCCTTCTCTCTCTTCTCTAGGTTATAAGAAGAAAACATAAGAAAAAAAACTTAGCTGAATCAATCCCCTCTGCCCTGGAAGTGATGCAAACACACACCTACTTCTGGTTCTTATACTCCAAAAGTGATTCTTTCAACTTATATTTTCCTATTCATTCAGGAAGAAAAAAGAACAAAAAAACCCCAAACTGAACAAGTCATTAGACATCAAACAAATTGCACTATGACACAGACCTGGGAAGACCTGGTTTCCTACAGATTTATATCTTTTCAGGTTTTATTTACAAGTATTTTTTCCCAGTGTAATTGCCCCAGCTCTTTCCTTACCTGCTGTGTGATTTCATTTGCCCTGTCCTTCGTGATATATCCATTTCCCCACATGCATATTCCTTTAACCACAGTTCTCTCTTCCTTTCCCTCCCACATTCTCTGGTGCCAAAGAAAATGTCTCACTTGCTGGACAGCATGTGCATATTGACTTCTCCTTATCAGGCCTAACAAGTTTACTGAGTGCTTCTGATCATAACATCCTTCACCTCTGGGGACATTAACACAGCTCAAGACCTTTGAAAATGAAAAAGCATGACATCCACTCCTTAATCGTACCAAACATCTAATCTTCAAACCTGCTGATACATGCAGCTTGTCTTTGAAGTTTCAGGTACTAGGAACTCGCCAAAATCCAAAACTTTACATACTATGTAAGACAGAAACACTTAAACCTGCAAAACAAAGGACACAAATGCAGAACTAGAAGAGCAAAGAAGAATGTGGGGATGGAAAGTAAAGCTTCTGCTCAACCCATTTTTGCTTTAGGAAGGAGAGATAAACTCAATATCCATTAAAAAGTAACATGGTATCACTATTACCTAAACTCATGATACCAAGCCTTCCAAACCGGGTAACACTCCAAACTGCAGTCTTAACCACAAGGACTCTACACAAGCTCAGCTGTGCCTGGAAGGGACACACAGGTTCTGTGTGCCAACACTGGCACTTGGTCTGACTCCACAACTGTGCTAGACAGGAAAAAATGAAACCTATTCCAAAAACAAAAGAAAAAAAAGCTATCAGCTTTCAGTTAGTTTAAATACCTAAAGCATCAGAGGAGTGCCAGTGCTGCTGTGAAGGAAGAGGCAAGGACAGACATGGGACGCATTTTAAGAGGGAGCAGAACTGGCCCTTCAAGTGTACCCAGCTGCCAGGCTTGCTTATCTGTAGTACAGAACTGCCCTCTTTATCTGCTAGTTGGTTATTCATCTAGCAAATTTTCATTGCAGACATCCATGGAAGTCTACCTGGCTACACTGCTCCAGTCCTTAGGAAACAGAATTGTCAGTCTTTCCACACAAAGCAAAATGAAGTACCTGAACAGAAAATGTTCGAGATAAGGTTGACACTAGAAATGTGTTACTTCATGTTTCATGGCAATACCAAACCCAACAAATGAAGGTAGCTAGATGCCAGTGTAATATGGAAGAAAAAAAAAAAAAAAAAAAAAAAAAAAAAAAAAAAAAAAAAAAAAAAAAAAAAAAAAAAGGTGTAGGTGTTGCAGACACTACTGAATGTAACAGCAGAGGAGCTGACGTGCCTGGGTGCGTGTGGGTGTGATAAAAAGCACATGAATTAGCCTGCTGCACTGTGGCAGATGTCTAGCCCAGCACTCTTGTTTGTGACACCTGTCAGGAAAGAGGGAAGAACAGAGTCCTCTCCCTTTCTCTATCCAGAATCTGGTGTAGTTCCTGACCTACAACTGGACACAAGTCCCTGTGCTACTCCAACAACTCTGTGTGACCACCAGCCTGAACAACACTTTCATCCCTAGCCGTATATTCTGGCAGTGATTCTTCAACTACAGCATTCGCTGTGAGGGAAACCAACACCACATTCTATTGTGCTTGTAACCTGCATTCCCTTATAACATTGAAGGGAATAAAAGGTGGTGAAAAATTATTCTCTATCAGTTTCTTAATTTCATTTAAGTTTGATATATTACCAACACATTTCCCCCTCCACTGTTTTTCTTTCCCTGACTCAAAAGACCAAGTGTACTTAAGTACAGTATCCCATTGTGCTGAGGGAACAAAGCACATCAGAATTACCTCCCAGTTTTAATCAGATTGTTGAAATTGTGTTAACAGAACTCCATATGCATGTCCATATACAATGAATGTGTACAGCTGCAGAATTACATATTTTAAAAACTTATAATTACTTTAGAGAACACTACTTCAAAATAAAACTCTGCCGATTGTAAGGAGGAAGTACTGTCCCTCATCTCCCCTTACTCCTCCTTACATTATATCATGGGGAGCTGGAGCTGCTGAACACTCAGGGGTTTTTATAGGGTTAGTTTTCAGCTAGATTAGCAAACAAATCCAACCTCCCATTTGGCCACAATTACACAAATAAAAAGAAGTGACAGTTGAAACACACAATCAAAGGGAAGAAAGAGAAAAAACAGTTTTAAACACCATAAGAAGATAGGTGCAATCTAAAGTTGGAGCTTCACAGCAAAGAACTGCTTGAAAAGTAGCCAAGATCTCCTGAAGTGTTAATACCTAATTTGGAACCTATTACTGTTTTTCCACTGTCTGAATTAAATTACATTGCACTTACTGTACAGCTCATCTGATAAGTTATCATCCAGGCATTCAGTCCAGCTATAGCCAGTTTACAACACCTGCACATCAGCTACCAGTTTCACCACCTCACCATCCACTCCCCTTTCCACACTGTTTCCAAACACAAAAAACAGAACAGGCCCTGTCACTTGCTTCCAGCAAGGCTGTCAGCACCTCTCTGATGCAGGAGTACCTCCCAGTTTCTTCCTGGGAGCCCAGAACTTCCAGATGTGTCTCACTCATTCCAAGCTGAATGGCATCATCACCTCCCTCAACCTGCCCGCAACATTCTCCCTAACACAGTACAGGAGGCTGCTGGCTTTCTTTGCCACAAGGGCATGTTCACTGGCTCGTGTTCAACTTGTGCAGTATGACCCCCAGGTCCTTTTCTGCAAAGCTGCTTTCCGGGCAGTCAGTCCCTAATCGGTGCCAGTACATGGATGGAGTTTCTCCTCCCGAGGTTCAGGGCTTTGCGTTTCCCTTTGTTGAGCCTTCATGAGGTTCTGCCCTGCTCAGTTCTCCTGTCCATCCAGGTCTCCCTGGGCAGCTGCAAAACCCCCTGGCCTATCTAGCTGATAGGAAGGCTCACTAACATCCACCTAACTCCTCCAGTTCTGTATTGCCTGTGAACTTGCTGAGGGTGTGCTCTGTCCCATCACTCAGGTTGTTTATGAAGATGCAACACTGTAGTGGAGCCCAGGCTCAACCCCTGGGGAATAGAGCTAAGGGACTGATCCCCATCTGGACTTTTTGCTGCTGATCATACTTTGAACCTGGCAGCTCATTCAGTCTTCAATCTATCTCACTTATTGGTTTGTCTTAGATTGAAAGATCAGTTTGTTGACAAGGACGCTACAAGACACTGTCAAAAGTGGTGGTTTTAGGTCATAGACTGGACTTGAACTCAAAGGCCCTTTCTAGACTCAATGATTCTGTGAAAAGCCTCATGGAAGTCAAGACAAACAATATCCACTGCTCTCCACTCATTCACTGAGCATTTCATTGCAGAGGGCTATCGGGCAACCACCAACATCACCTGTGCTGCCCTGCTGCTAATTCTGACCCATAAGCTCTCAGCTGGCTCCTCATCCATCCAAGATGGGAGGCAGAACTCCAAGCATTCACACAGCTTTTGCAAAAAAACCAAACCAAACCAAAAAACACAAAAAACCCACCCTGCACCCCCTTCTATCCCAGCCTGACTTTCCTGGAGAGCCTGTAGCCACTCCTCAAGCACTGTGGCCACGTCAGCTCTCCTGCTGCAACTTTGGGATCTCAACAAGACTGCAGCTGTGCAACCCCAGATTTCTCCTGTTTGTGCCCAGTCTTTTCCACAGTGTATGGCAAACAGAGTCAAATTCAAATAAAGTATTAAACTTTGTCTTTGTGGAGGGGACAGTTTGTACAGGCTACCCTTTAATAGCTGGGATCCTCTTTTAATGCTGTCAGGAAGTTGCAGAAGCTGAAGGAAAAAATCAAAAGTGAAAACCTAATGATAACTAATAGCAAAAATAAGAAGTATGGATAAATAAGGAAAAAGGTGCTATGCAGTTACATACAGAGCTACACAGTTCTGGAGCTCCTACACCCGGGTAAGAAACCTGCTAAAGGAGGACTCTGGTAAAGGATGAGCCCACCTCTGCTCATCTCCCCAGTGCACTCCAGGCCTCAAACCCAGCAGAAGCCTTCCTCACCACACCACTGCTCCTCTGCCCACCTGAGCACACCCACTACCCTGCATCAAGCCCAATTTCTACTCTTTCAGATGCTCAGGACCCCTGTCCCCTGTGGTTGCAGCACACTCCCAGCTTTCTCTTCTCACTGAAAGTAACCTGAAGGAGAGTTACTTTACTTTCAGTTTTTCCAAGTACACTTAGTAAAACTTATCTTCCTGTAAACAATTACTTCTTCCCCAAACAGATACACTTTGAGAAAAACATTCAGCGTTTCTGAAAACCGTCACATTTATCTTATGTAACAGCAAACTTTAAAATGTAGGCTAAAATTCTTTGAAGAAAAAGTCACCTTGTTCAATACCTTGTTACAGAGCAAAAAACATCCCAGATGCTCTTACACTAACTATATCAACACTGACATTGGCATGTAAACCAACTCCTGCTGAAATATCTGCTCTAACATATGTAAATCTCAGTACCAACAGGTAACTTTGATGAACACCAACATCACCAAAGTAGTAAAAAAAGAAAACAAAAAAACCAAACAAAGTCTGCTGCAGACTTTCTTGCACTTTCCTCTTCAGCAATACTGCTGGTCAGTGTTGGGAGCAAAACACTTGAGGCTGGTTTCTTCTTTTGTAACATTCTTTTCTCACCCTCATTTCATATATTTTTATTTGGTTATTTTTCCTGTAACCAGCCCCACTGCTGAAATTAAGTCATGAGAAATTAAAAGATACTCCTGAAGAACCATCAAGAAAGAAAATAACTGAATTTCATTGCAGGAAATAACCCCACATGCTGCAGATGCTTAAGGACAAAGAAGGAAATGCTTATATCAGCTCACAATCCCCTCCCTCCACCTCTATGCTCCCCCCAAACCCAGGCTGCCAAGACTATTACTGAAAATATTGCACAGAGATGTAAATATTATACAATAGCGTTTGAAACTTTGAGAAAAAGTTGACTAATGCCATTTCTGCAGCAGAACCTCTGGCTAAGGAATGCACAGCTGCTGAGCAGATGTATAATTTCAGCATTTAGATTCCATTATTTCAAGGGAGATTTTTTTTTAACTAGATGTTTTCAGATTTTCTATTTCCATCTGTTTTTTGACCTCCCTCAGTTTAGTCCTCTCCTTTCTATTTTAGTTCATTATGCCAAAATACTTCTCTAAATAAGAGGCATCTCTACATTTAAAAACTTGCAAATTTGAAGAGAGATGGGGGAGTGAAGCAGTGCCAGGGGCGGAACAAAAACAGACAATTCAACAGAGGCTTGGGTTTGAATAAAAACTGTCCTGTCTGGGTCGGGTTTTATTTCACAGTTCCTTGTTTAACCCAAATTGGCAAGTCTCTAACTGCATTCCTTCCATGAAATTTTAAGAGCAGGAAAATGAAAAATATCGTCATGATGGGAATGTTCCTATGCTTCACCAGAGCCCTCTGCCCTAACTTCTGACCAGGACACGTTCCAGGTTTTGATTCCTTCTTTTAGTCGAATTAAATTAGTTATAGTTGTAAGCTTAAAGCAAAAGCACCAGAAGAACTTAACAAAACATATAAGGATTAGTGTAAACCAGCATCAGTGCATGTGGACTTAATTCAGTAAAGAATCAATGCAAAAGCAGTAAAACACCAAACAAAACAACTCAATTGTTAGCATTGTTCAAAAAAAATTTCCATTCACCTAACCAAAGCAGAAGGCAAGGTCATACCCTTACCTGTCTGCCCTGAACTTCAGTCCACACTAAGTTTTGACAAAAGAATTATCATTGGTTCACCTCATAAACATGACAGATTGGCTGCAAAACCCATCAAAATTTTAATTTAATTTCATGCTCACAGTAATGATTTGCCTGGGTGAGGAAGGCCACTATCTTCAATTGTAAAGAAAGAGAAACAGTTCATAATATTCCCACAGAAAATTTTCTATAGGATATTTTCACCAAAAATATGAATCAGTTATGAACTAGTGAAAATACAGAAGATAAAATTAGAAAAGTGCACCAATACATAGAAACGAAAAAAGCACTTCCTCATTCTGTGAGATGTATTTTTTGCTTTGTCTCTGAGAGGAGGCATTCAAAACAAGTTTTTTAAAATACTTTAAAGCAATACAAATAAAATTCCTAATACACTTTTCTGTATATTCTATCATGAGGTACATCTCTGCTTAACAGAGAGCACCGCTACTGAATTTTTTATTATTGCTAAAACCCTTTCAAGTAATTGGAACAGAAGATAGTCCAAGTTTTGAATGCTTAGCCTAAGAAGAATGGTTTTATCTCCTTAGTTGTCAGTGCCTTCCTGTGCCCTAACCCCATCCTGCCTTGTAATTAACTCTCAGTTGTCCAGACCAGTGTCTGACAGCTGCTAAGTCAGTCCCTCAGATAACACAGAGAAGGGGACAGGAGGTTTTCTGAAACCTCCAAGCATTCTTTAAAAGATTAATTTCTCTTCCACAAAGGACATGCAACAAGGAGGAACACATTTTGCACAGCTGCTTTTCTCATCCACATTTCTAGTCACTGAGATTCACTACATCCTCTTCCTACAAGCCACTCTAGTTCTTACACTACTCTCCAAGTTCCTTCATTCCCAAGCAGAGGGGATGAGGGGAGATTCCCATTTCCAGATTCATTCTTCCTGCTGAATGACTCCCCACAACATAACTGTTCATGGTTCCTTTTCAAACCCTCTATAGCCTGGCACAAAAACATGGGACAGTGCCTGTACCCCTGCATCACCATCCCACTGAATTTTCAACTAAGCAAAGAACAGGAAAAGGAATGAGTAACTAGAAAATTATATTTGAACTTATTCACCACTTCTATATCCCTGAAATTCTGACTCTGAGCACATAATGTACTCATTTGCACAACAAATCTTTCATGAGCAGAATATGAATTTCCTGCAGAAGTGAAATCTCTTACCACTCCAGTTCTCCAGGAGTCATTTGGGCTCTGCCCACTGTCTTCCAGTCAAGTTTGGGATCAGGCTCTCACAGACAAAGTGTGAAGGCCTACAAATGTTTTTAGGTTTTTTTCCAAATCAGGAAAAAGTTGTTAATCATTAACACTATAAAGACAAGGAAAAGCAAATTTTGACCATTTCAGCAGCTGCAGCAATGGTAGGAAATCACTTCCATGAACCAGATCTGTATCCTGGTACATATCTTCTGAGTCTTTCTTTGATATTTCTCAGACTTCTCCCTGCTATATCTGCTTGTATTTTTATCAGCCAAAACACACAGCAGTGTGAAGTCAGGGCACACAGACACAAGGAATTGCTAGTTATGCCAATAAAGTTGACTGAAGCCATCATGTAAAGCAATTATCTGGGGAGGCACTGAGAAAATTTAAGTTATTTCAAAACTTTGTAAAAAGCATTCCTGCTGTTGTACCACATGGCACAAATTAAAACTACAGTCCTGCAGAGCTGAGTTAGTAATACTTAGTAAATAAAGCTCACACTCTTCATGCATCCCCAGACAAACACAACCACCAGTGAACTGGGTACAGGTAGCAGACCTGGCTGACTCCCCAGATGAGCTTCATCTGCCAACAGCTTTCACTGCAACAACAGATGTCACTGCAAAAATTCTGAGGTGGCAACATATCAGACCTCAAATAATGCTTTGCTGTTGCTTCTCATCACGCATCTACTATCTATGAATACTATCACAATAAAAAACTAGAGTTTAATACCTATTAAACTATATTAACTATGTCTAGTTAAAAACTACTTTAATACCCATTTTGAATTTTATTAACTATACCATCATCATAACTGATCTAGAACCTAGCTGAAACACACTGAATTCAAATGAAACAGGAAGACAACTATAAGACTCACATTAGAAAAAAGGCAAGAAAAAAACCCATCAAATTATGAATCTTAAACAGAATTACCACATTTTTAACATTATTCGTATACAACTGAAATGAGGTTACAACCAGAAACTCACCCATGACCACTACCTCAACATTAATGAAGTTTTCAGTCTTCTCAATGTATCAGATATAACACCCTAAAATGTTTGTGCTATAAACCTACCACAATGAATTTCAAAATATATACTGAAGATACATCGAAGAGAAGTAGACTAATGGCTTTGTTTTGCTTTTGAGGAAGACTGGACATCAAATACACCTAATACACTCTGGAAATGCATCAGGAGAGGTGCTGGGAAGCCAATTCACAAGGAAGACCATCCTGGCAAGCTGGCAGTTCATCCCTTGGTTGCCTTCCTGGTCAGCAGTGGGCCAGCTATTGGTTTGTATCAAAGTGAACCTCTAGAGGATTATGTACCCAGAGTACAAAGTCCTGAGCAGATGTTTCTGGACTGAATCCCTCACAAAATGGCTATTCCATGTACTTTCTCAGCAAGAGCATTCAGAACACTAAAACGATGCTTTCTGTACAATGAAGACAAATGAGGTGACTATTTCAACTTTTTGTCCAGTCTCAAGCATCACCTATTCCAGTCTCCATCTTAATTTTGAAGGACACAATATAGCAGTTAAAGTTTCACACTTTCAGTTTTAAGCACTTTTTCAGAATAAGTAAAACTAAAGTATGTCCAGGATATCAATCCCTCAACAGACTTCACAGTAACTTTTAAGAGATTGCAAGAAAACCAGGCAGAAAGAAATTCCTTGCTTTACCATTAAAGCCCTAGCCGTAGTGGAAGACACAGAAGATCTTGACTGGGGACCACCAGCAGGAATGTGGTGGGGAAACTGGAGAGGATTCCACAGATTTCGTCCAAGAAAGAAAAAAATGGAACCACAAAATCAGCAGCAGCAAAAGAAAAAATCTGCTGTCAGGCCACTGAGCAGATGCAGTTTGGGAATACTTGTAAGGGAAACAAGACTTTAAGTACTCCAACTGCACCCACATACAACAACTCTGACATGGTGTTATCTTTAAATTACTGAGCTGATTCTGGCATTTATTTACAGGTGACCGGGCTTTCCCAGATACCCAGAGAGAAAGGGCAGCTCTGAGGGAGAAATATACACATTTGTAACACATTCCCTGCCACATACTATCTGGTCTCATTCATCCATCTAGGGTTTTTTTTCAACAATTTACTACAGAAGTTACTGCAACTCTGTGTCGGTCCTTCACCTGCTCTTGGAAACAAACACTGTTGCCAGATGCAAGAATGAACAAAAAAGAAAGGGAGGGGTGATTTTTTATTTTGGTTTGCTTTTAAGGGCTTTCAAGAAGGAAAGTTTGTTTCTCTTGGAAAGACTGGGTATACCAAAATTAGTATAAGCACTAGTATCTGTTCTTTAGATCCCTTTTGCAAAGCAGATGTACTCAGATTCTCCTATATACATATTTGTGTCCCACTATGCACGGGAAAACTGTAGAGTTCTGAGTTACCCTGACTGATGCACAATTTAAGACAGATTCCACTAATTCAGTTATTTAATATCACTATTTTCAAAACACTTTTTATTTACTGAATATTAAATATTTAGCAAGTCCTTTTCCACTTTTTTTTTTTATTATTTTATTTATTTATTTATTTAATATATTACATAGCCACAAAACCTGCATGCTTCTTCTCAGAGAACAAATAGAACATTATCATCATTCTATGCTTAAAACCAAGGGAAAAAAAAAACCAAAACACCCCTACCTATCAACTGTTTGCCTTTCAGGACTCTGGGAGGCAGACAAAGTTATTTATCGTTGCTTCAAAATCCTTTTTGCTACACAAGACTCCATGACATTTCACACAGCACTAATGCTCATCTCTGGAAAATGCTTCTCTGCTTTGAGAGAATTGAGCAGATATTGTCTATTGCACATCTGAACAAGCACCATATTCAACCCCAAACATGGCCAAACTCTTGCTAGCCCCGACTTACGTAGTTGAACAAATACAGAAAGGATTATAAAAAATAAAGTTAATTACTTTGGTTACATCAGTTACACTTCAGATATTCAGTTTGTGAATGGTGATTTTTAATTCTCATAACAAAGTCACTATTCTTACTGCAAGGATCTTGCAGGACAGTGTCAAGAAAACATTTGGGTCTCAGATATTGACTTTAAGAAACTCAAAGTGCTAGCTACACAATTTCAGCAACAGGTACTCGATCAGTAACAAAGTCATATGGTATTTCAGCCTTGTAATTTACCAACAGCTCTTTAGTTTGAGCAGGGCCTGGACCAGATATCATCCAGAGGTCCCTTATAAAAATAAATTACTTGACAATTGGAAAAAAAAAAATATTCTGATCCAGCCACATTTATTCCTCGTCTCTGGAACAGAGCAGCCAGTGGGACACACTGAGGACTGGCAGCTGAACCTTGCAGCTGTGCAACAAGATCCTCCACAAAATTTCAGACTAGAACTCAAAGCCTACCAGATTGAATCCTCTAATAAATACTCATAAAATACACATATTCTCTTATAACAAACAAACCGTGGTTCATAATTTAAGAAAAAGTTACAAAAAGGAACAACAGTACAAGAACAATGGATAAATACACTGCCAGCAAGAATTTTATCCAAACTACTACAAATGCCACAACATGATGTATTTCTGGCTATGGACTTGATAAAATATCTGAATATAAATCGCACTCATGTTAACTTTTTTAATTCCAGGTTCTACTCTGTATCAGTCACCATTTTCAATCCTGCAGTATTCCTCATCTACAGAAGGAGCTTCTCTGTTCGTACAGATAACAGGGCTGAATGATCCCTAGGTCACTGACTTGATAAATCAAAAACTCAAAAATAATTACCTGTCCACAGAGAACAAAAAACTAAGTAAGAAATGCAATCAATTAACATGGGGATGACTCATCATACAACTTTTGACACAAAGTAGCAGGCAAGTGATGAATGGAAATACACCATTCCCTGCTGCTGAATTCACTCTTAATTAAAAACAAACAAACAAAACCAAAAAAACCCTCACAAAAAACCCAAAACAAAACAAAAAAATCCAAAAAAAAAAACCAAAACCCAAACCCCAAAACAATCATTGTGGTTGACTGAAGACTGGTAAGGAGCTATGCATGTTTTTAAACTCTCTTCGATAGATTCTGTAATCAGTTAGGAAAATATCGTCCTTAATCGGTGCTCAAGCACGAACTTTTACTCCTAAGGTATGTGCGACAATTTGGGTTCACGGTTTCTTCAGAGTTTTTTCTTCCACACTGCTAAACAGCAACAGGTTTGGGGAGCCGGGGCACAGCTTTGTTTCAAGCTGGCACAAAAGGAAGACGAAGCACCTTGTTCCTCGCACCCTTCCCACGATCGATCGGGCTGGGGCTGCTCGGCACCGGGCCCGGGATTACAACACCAGGGGCGCAGACGCGGGGGGGGGGGAGGGAAGGAGGGAGAGCACGGCGAGAGAACGCAACGCGGCCGGGCCGGGCCGGCCAGCACCGTGCGGCGGCCCCCGCGCCCACGCAGGAAACCGCCGGCGCCGCCGAGCCCCTGCGCCGGCGCGGTGCCCACCCGGCCTCTCGTGGGCCGCGGCTCGACCCCCGGCCGGGAGCGGTGGGGCAGCGCCCCCAGCGCCGCGGCGGGGCAGGTCGGCGTGGGGAGGCGCGGCGGGCGGTGGGCGCTTCCCGGCCCCCGGAGCAGAAAGGCCGGGTCGGGAGACCGACGCCAGACAGGGAAGCTGCAGCGGGTGTCCGCGCTCGACGGCACCGCCCGGGGTTGGACGGCCCAGGGCGAGCCCGAGGGCGGGAGGGGGCGCAGACCCCACCGGGCACCGAAGGGAGGGGGAGGCCCGACGGCGGGGAGAGACAGCGCCGAGGAGCGCTCCGCACCCCCAGCCGGGCCAGAGGGGGGTGCGGCGGCACAGCGCGGCGCCGCGCTGCCCGGGGCGCCCCGACGTTCCTCAACCGCACGCACGCACGGACGGCCGGGGCCTCCGCGGCCCGGTCCCGCACTCACCGGCGGTGTTGGCTCCTCATCCTCCGCGACGGGAGGGAAGGCGAATGGGGAGGGGGCCCGCTCCCCGGCCGCGCTCCGCAGGCCGTTCTCAGGGCCCCGACGGCTCCGGTGAGACGGGGGCGAAGGCGGGTGCGTGTCGGGAGGGGGAGGGCGAGGGCGGGACGGCGCGGCCCGGGCTCAGCGCAGGCTCCGTCCCGGCAGCGCTACCGGCGCGGCGCGGCGCGGCCCGTCCCTGCGGCGCGCGGGCGGGGCGAGGCGGGGCGGAGCCGCATTCCAATCACTGCAGCCGGCGGCTCCGGCCGCGCGCACGGCGAGGGCTGAGGGCGGGCGGGAGCGCGCGCGCGAGCGGGCGCGTCACGCGCAGCGGCTGCGGGGCCGCGGCCTCGAGCGGCCTCGAGCGGCGCGCGGGGGTGCCAGGCGCGTGCCCGCGCGCCCCCCGCTCTTCCCCACACACGCGGGAGCGCGCGGTGGCCGCTGGCGCCGTTGCGGCCGTTGCGCCCCTCAGAGCGAACGAGGGAGCGGGCGGGGTCTGGGGTCTGGGGTCCGCGTCCCGGGCCCCCCGGCGGCGCCCGCCTCCTCCGCCCTTCCATCAACACGTGCCGTGGGCGGGAGGGCTGGCGGGGCACCCCGGGAAAAAGTTGGCCGGGAGGAACTAGTCGGGCCTGCTTTTCCTCCCCCGGAGTCCCTCCTCGGGCGGGATCACAGGCCGCAGCCAGCCGCCGCCTGAGTGAGCTTGTCGCTAGGCCGCCTGCCCCGCTCGGCCTCCCGCCCCCAGCCCCGGGAACGAGACGTTATCTTCTCCCTCTGCCGAGAAGGGTTTCCCACCGAGAAGTGCGAGAGGTCCTCTAGGAAAAAACTAGGAAGGTGTGAGGGTAGAAAGTGGTCAAGTAGGCGTCACGGAGGTGCTGCTGGCCGAGGAGAGGGGTTGAGACGTTGGAAGAGGCACAGGCTGGGTATGGCTGCCGGGCCGGGAAGCTCCATCCAGATGCTGGTGGAGTTGGCGCCATGGAAAACGGACAAGCTGCCAGGATTCGGAGTAGGTGGAGTGGAGGATTACCGAAGTGTCTTTCATGTGAATTAAACGGGGCCTGTGAGTGAGCTGGGGTGGGGAATGAGCAGGCAATGGTGGCAGCAGCAAAAGGAAAATGAGGGCCTCGGACTGGCCATGTGGAAAAATGGTTCTGTTCAAGGTTGACGGTGCTGTGCCGTATGAGAGATAGAGCTCCATTGCAAAGGACAGAATTCTGTGTTCGCTTTTTTCCATTTCCTGTATTTCTAAATAAATAAGCCCAGTTAGTTAGATTGGAATACGTTATAGATTCTGCAACAAGCTGCTTTGCTCACTGATAAGGTTGCTGAAGGCCGTGATTTGCATTGCATTTCCAAGCTCCTCATCATGAAGCCATATTAGCAAAGTAATAGTTTGTCTGTCTGTCTTCAAGTCATGTCTCCCAGCAGCAACACAGGAGCTTGCTGAGTTTTGTCATATGGCAGGGAGACCATGCAGTTCCCACCTGAGCTGCTTTTTTTAAGTGTTCACTCAACTAAGTGGCAGCAATTGGGTTGTTGACATGGTCTTCCCTTTCACGTGTCCTGCCATTTGGTTATTCTGTGTCAGGAACTCTGTACACAAAGCCAACCACAGGGGGAAATGAAGATCATATGGCTCATACAAACCTACTTCAGTTTCCCTTTGCTGCAGACCAAAACACCCTTTCGGCCTTCGGGACACACCAGCAATTGCTAGTGCCAAGATGCCTGCACAGATAAACTGTTTCTAGAGAGTGATGGGGAAACAATCTCCATTATTGATGCCAAATAACCACGTGCATTTACTGTGGGAATCACGGGCTTGCTTATTTTACCTTTCCACAGTCTGGCTCCTGGTACCAGACAGGATTTGTAAATATTGTATGCTCCACTCCAGAGCTGTCACCTCTGAACATAAGATGAGAGCACTGTCTCTGCAGTACTGGTCACTTGCATTATACCCACAGATTGCTAGGTGAGTGCTTGTATACTATCCTGTAGTATATATAAAAAAAAGAAGTATAATTTCAAACCTATCAACTTCACAGACTTCTTTAAAACTCAGGCAGTTAAAGGCACACCTAGTAAGTGTAGGTCATCAGATACTATGGTGATTGGCATTTAAAAATACAGGTCTGGTCTTCTTAGACTTTCAGAAAATTTTTTCCAATGACCGTCACCCAGAAAAATCTGTTGCTGTCCAAAACAAAGACAGCCTGCAAGAAAGACAGAAATCACAGCTTTCATGCCAAGCAATACAGAGCTTGTATGCTTATGTTTATAATTTCAAAGGAAAATATGAGTCTGATGTTCTTCCACTCTGTCTACTATCAGATTATAGCAACAGAATAGACACTCAATATGGAAGAAGAATGCAATGTGCATGTGTGTGCTCCCAACCAGAACCAGAGCTGTTAAAGCTAGCAACTCTTTAAGTAATAATCTGTGTGGTAATACAATTCTGTTCTTTTCAGATGCTGGATATGGATTTAAGTCAAGCATGCATGAATTTAGTAAAAGTCACTATCCTTGAAATTAATTTGATCATTGTGTGAAACAGATTGACCATTTTCACTGAATTTCTGGTGAGTAAATTTGCACATCACACAAATTACTGTCTCTACTTTTCAAGGCACAGAAGATGTCTCAAGTAATAGTCCCTGCCAGGCCAGAAATAGTGTTGCTGAGGATGGAGTTTGCATTGCCATAGCAATATGCCTGGTCTTTGCATAAATGAACAATGTGTAACTACTCCTCTTAACCACAGAATAAAGTAAAACTACATTATGATATTAGGACTGCAGGAGACAACTGAGTCTTGATCTAAAATGATGAATTGCAACAGCCTTAAAAAGTATTTGGATTGTGATGGATGTCTGACAAAACATCACATGGGAAGTACTGGTGTCTTTCAAAACAGTGCATTATTTACAATGTGTTTCCAATTTCAGAGGTACAAGCTATAATTTTGGAAAAATAAAGATTTACAACAAAAGTATGAAAACCATGTAAATAGACTAAAATTCCTTATTTTCAAGCATACAGCAGTCTGTGTGTGTGAAGGACATTGCTGACCAATTGTTGTTCAAACTGATGGAAGTTTTCTTTATGCACAGCCTGAAGAACACAAATGTTTTTTCCCAAAGAAAGTAACTGTGGGAATTTACCTAAGGTTTTTGACAAGTAAACCATGAAGAGTCAAATCTGATTCATTTTGCTTTGCTTACCTTGCAGGATAGGTAGAGATACCTATTTAAACCAGATGATTTATCCTTTAGGTTACAGGCTCTCAGAAAGACACAGGATTCCAATTAGCTAGTTATAAGAAACAGACATCTCACCTGGTAAAGGCTTCAGGACTCTGCAAAAACTTGGACACATTAGCTTTTGATAACATGAACTATTTATTTTGTTAATTGAACAACACTCAAAGAGTCTGTACTCTGACAATCTGAAAGTAAACACACGTTCATTCAACAGTTGTCCAGGATAGGATGTGAAAGTCTAAGATGAAATGTAGAAGCAGCAGTTCAAGACTGCCTGTCTTGAAGACAGAAGAGGAGAGTTGTATTTAAAAGGAAAAAAAAAAATTGGATTGTCATACAGCTTACTGCTTTGTCATTTCCTCTCCAGGAATTTCTTATTAGTTCTTGGAATCACTTGGGAACTGCAAATCTTAAGTATCAAAAGATGTTTAAGAACAAAGAAGTATATATAGGGAGAAGGTCATCCATGTGATAGAACTTTCCCTTTGTAGATCTTTCTTCAGTCTCTGGAATTCACACGTCTTAAATCTGTGGTCTAAATATGTTTTTGAGAACTGTTTGCTATTAGATGAGTACTTTTCTCTTACTGTGACCAAAATAAATATTCCATGTTGTGTATTAAAAGAATATTACCCTTCAGCAAATGACACTTTTTTTACACTTAAAATGATGTGAATTTGGCTTTGTCCTTTTTTTTCAGAAATATTTTACTTGAAAGCACATTCTTTTGTTTATAAATTTATTCAATTCACTTAGATGTGTCATGGACTTTATTAAGTGTTTTAAATGTAAGCATAATTAATTCAATAAGACCGAATGAAATCTGTGAAGAAAGGATTTTAAAAAAAATTCTGCTAGTCAGGTACTGACAGTAAAAAGGCAAAAGTATTCATCAATACTGGAAGCCCTGGCCAACCTCCAGTTCAAAGAACTGAGCACAGTGCAGCACTGGAGATGCTCCAAAAAGTAACACCTCAACGTGCAGAGCACAGGCACAGGGAAAAAAGAGGCTGTTCCCACAGCTTAATCACTTGGTGTATTTCATCATTACTTCTGGGCTTTTGCAGATCAGATTCTTCTTTGGCCTTGTGCAGGTGGGCAGGGAGGAAGGAGAACAGAATGGCTTTACCTGTCCTGTGCCTTAGGCAGATGCTGAGCTGTGAAGCAGTGAACTCACATGCATTTTGCACTTTGCCTGCTGTTATTAGTGCTCTAGGAGACATTTTGCCAGTCCAGAACCTGATTTCCCATTGCTTATTCTGTTTCCTATTCCTAGGGTTAGTTGAGGTGTATGTTTCTGTTTTATGAATGCCTAGGTCCAGAAAACATACTGCAGTCTTTCAACAGCACATAATCAACCCTGAGACAACTCTCCTTATAAATACAAAGAAACATTTCAAGGAATGTTGTTTTTTCTTAAAGTCAGTGTTGGATTGTAAAAAGATGAAGTCTTACACTGAAAATGTAGGCTCAGCAGAGGCTTCATCTTGGTGCTTCACTGACATCACTTTTTATGGAGAATTATTAATGTTTTCCACAGATGCGTGCAAATAAAATCAGAAAGATTTCATTTGCTCTGAGAAGTATAACTAGAGTTAGACTCTTGCACAGATTTTAAAAATTATATTCTGAATTAACTATCAGTTTGCAGTGTCAAATGATCTGCAAGAAAGTTTTAATTATTAGTTTCTCTGAGAATGTGTTCTGCACCTTTTATTGTAGGAAGTATTTGCTACTTTCTTTTACAGGTTGAAACAATCTCTAGATCCCAAGCCACATTGTATTAACATTTCTTCTGCTGAGGCATCATCAAACCTCAAGCCTTTGTAACAAAAACTTCACTTCTTGATAAAGATCCTTTTCAGCAACAGAAACTGAACCAATGCAGAAAGAGGAAATGTTTTTTTAAACCCACTTTCAAACAAGGAGAATTCTTTTCAATACAGGCAATTTCTGTCTTGGTGTGTGTAACAGCTTTGTCCTCAAGAGGCACAGATTCAAGTGGAAGTGTCTGGCAGCTGCAGTGGGTAGTGCAGAGATTTACAAAGATGGACATTTATCAGACTGAAAATGCAATGTTCTTCCAAGTATGTTAGAATGTAACAGATCTGAATCCTATATAAAACAAATAAACCAATTAATTTCAACTAATCAAATCCTTTTTTTTCTCATTCTAAACACATTTTTAACAATTAACACATTGCTGTTATCAAAGGCAAATACCCTCATTCTATTCCTTTTTCCATATTCTAGCAAAACCAAAACAATACAGGTCTACTAAATTAAGAATAAGAAAAGTCACATTTTGTGCCAAGATAATAGCATATTAAAATTCCACTATAAATTCAAAAGCTACTAATGGAAATTAAATCTCCAAAATGTAAAATGTTCAAAGCAGTTGAAGAGTTTTCAGTGCCCATATTCAAAATGCTAAACAATAGCAGCTATTGCATGCCTGACCATCAGGAAACACAGCTGTGCTTCTTTGTGTTGCAATTAATTACTTCCGTTGTATATAAAATTGAAAGTATTGGTACTCTGGGGAGGAAAAAGGATATCCTGATACACTGCTCCTATTTCCTCACCAAGGCCTATTACTGAATGTTTTGCCATTAATTCAGTTATAATGAATTATCCTGCAATGAATAGAGGAAGGGTAGATCGAGTGGTTAATTGCTATGCTCAAAGCTACTTTTTCTTTGCATTTTCACTCTCCTACATTTTTATCTCATTTTACTGATTTCACATGTGCCCTCTTTGATGGCAATTGTTCAATTTTAAGTAGCTGCACTTAATAATGGAAGGCTAAAATAAATGTTTACTTAACTAACCTTTGACTTAAAGATTGTTTTATTAATTATTTTCTGTGCTGTGAGATCAGAGAAAGCAGACAACTTCGTCGCTGTCCTTTAAAGGAATGAGTAAAATCATCACAGCGCAAGTATTTGTGGAAAAGTTTTAGAGATGTAATTTTTACCTTCCTCTGCCAATGACTTTCCCTAAACTGGAGGGAGATGATTCTGACCCAGCACTTTTATGCTGTTATGCATTCTATTTTTTTTTTTTTTATTTATTTATATATATATATATTTTTTTTTTTTTTTTTTTTTTTTGTGGCAATTGCATAGGATCAAAACCTATTCAAGGTTCTGCTAATAGTGCAAATCTGGACCCTAAAGATATATACTGCCTCCAGACTTTAGTACCTACTTTTTAGTAACACTGACTCTTTGTTTCCAGAGAACGTCTGAACAGAGAGCAGCTTCTGTGACTGCTTAGGAAATAACAGGCACCAACCACGTAAGTCTATAAAAAACAGATAATATGTTAAGCATTTGCTACTAAGAATGTAATCTCAGGATGCTCTTCCTAACCTAAAAGTCTGTGTCTGTGTGCCTAGGTGTAATTAGCACCACCAGACTTTTCAATCTATTACAAGCTGTGTAACACGAAGCTGAGTAAGTGACATGGGGGAAAACATGAAGCCCTTCAACGTGAGCACAAATTAATGCCATCAAATTAAATGAAATCTTTACAAGTTTTAATTCAGTCTCGTTGGTGTCACAACAAAGTAACAGAAGAATGGCAACTCTGAAAAGCTCCCATTCCAGAAACTGGTTTGCCTAATACAGATGGCAGAGAATCATCATCCACATAAAATACATTGCTGTTCTCCTGCTGGCACTAAGACTACAATCTCAAAGGATAAGTATGCTCTGTCATTATTTCTTAACAACACAGTTTAGATTCAGGTATGCTAAATTTGATATGAAAACTAGAACCTGAATCTCTCTGGCTAGCACTATCACATTTCTTGCAAGAGTTTTTTGGCCAGAGGTATGTGCAGTGTAGCACAGATGCTGTTTAGCATACATGCAGGAAAGCAGAAACTTCCATATAGTATCATATATATTGTATATCCACAATAAATCCCATTACATCTGGTGTTTCCAGGATGCAGTTGTCTAACTGCATACAGTCATGATATTCAGTACAGTACATTATATTTTTTTATCCCACACTGCTACACAGCTACACATATGTTACAAAGATGTGTAGCAGTAACTCTGATCAGGCTTTCACATGTGCAGAAGTCACAGGAAAATTTATGATGTCCTCAAAATCACCATAGGGAGAAAATTCCAGTAAGAAAAAGAAAGTAGGTCAGGAAACATGCAGGCCTACAGGTAGCACCAGTTATATCAGAAGAATACTTGTTTGTGAAAGAATGTATTTGCTCTTTGTTTATAATGCACAAACATTATTCATGAATTTTTATTTATGAATTCATATTTTTTATATGAAGCCAAATTTTGGAAAGCATGCCCTTCTTTCTGCTCCCATATCCTCTGTGCTATCAAAAAATCTAGAGATTATTACCTCATAAAGCCCAAATACCTGACTGATAGCAAAAACAAAGTCTCTAGGTGTACTTAGTTTAATGCTTTATTACTATTATGCTATGTATAATAAACGGCCTGCTCATAGCCATTTAGGCTCAAATATTGCAGGTATGAAAAACTTCCACTTAAAGGAAATCAGAACCTCAGTTCAGAGTATGTAATCCACATACATTTTTCATACATACATAAAGAAATACTAACATTCATCAGCATTAAGATCTCTTTAAAAAAAAAATAAACCTTGATCCAAACATTATTTTCCAGTCTGAATTATTAGCTCTAAAAATAATTAATTAAAATCCTGTAACACATTCTTTTGTTCTGAAATTACATCCTTAATGATGGCTATAGATATTTATCAAGCCTGCAATGCACCATAATAATAAGACATTCCAGAAAAACAGCATGTTTCCTATCTTTCTTTCTTGTAGCAATCAGTATTCATTCCACAAGCACTAGAAGAACCATCACCTTTATTCAATTAGAAGGTGTAATTTTTATCTATATCTTCTAATTCAAAGAAAAAAAAAATCATTAATTCAGTTTCAGGACAGCCTCAACTCTTTATCAGTAGCACTACACTTAGTAAAATGAAGATGATTTTTCAGAACATCTTTGTAATTAATTAAAAAAATCTGAATTTTAAAGTAGTAAGATTAGCAAATACTTCTGTAGTCCAGGCAGATTTGTTAATGATATTTTATACGTAATTATTGTTCCCTAATAATTATGATCCAGCTAATTTTAAAAGAAAAACATGTTTTGTTCAAAAGTTTAGCTTCATTCAAAAAATTCATTCTTCTTGCCTGTATCACACACAAAAAAAGTCTTGTGGCTCAGTCTAACAGTCCTTATTAGTACAATACACATTTCTTACTGTTTTCTTTTGATGTAATCTTCCTAAGAAGAGGAGGAACTGTATTTTTAACAGCTATCTAAGGACATGTTTTATAGGCATACAACACAGAATTTATGCATCAATGTAACCTGAATCTCATTCACAACTCTGATTTGACTGGGAAAACAAAGCATTTCATTGTGTAGTCAATAATGGTTTAATCAATCTTCTTCACTCATTCCTTCCTTTTTTAATCAACAGAAACTGACTGAATTTAAGATTGATTGGGGAGGGGGCAAATTATGCCCAAGCCTAGAGTTTTCAAATCACCATTTTCTTCAGAGTAAATCACAATCTTTCTTCTATTAAGAATCTCTTAATGTAACACTCATCAAACTGCTCTGCACCATGGCCTTTTCTAATGAACTTTGCTCTATTCACTTTTTGCACCCTATGATCTGGCACAGTGCTGTGCTTGTGCCTCTGCTGCTTCCACTTCCAAGAGCTGAACTCTCCAGAGATCACAGTGCACAGCTGAGGAACCACTGTCTTGTGCAAAGGTTAAAGATCAGAACAGCCAATCTGAAAAACAGGCATTTTTCTGTCAGCTCAAAATTGCTATGTTCTGTTCATTCTTTTGAACTCTGCTTTTCCTTATGCGCCTTGTAAACAGAAATCAGGGCTGTAAAATAAAATCCAAGTGCAAAGTGCAAAGTTGTGATTCCTGATGCTGTACTTCGTAATGATATCTAAAGCCAAGTCTGCCCATTTATGCTCTAAATTCTTAATTAAATTTAATATAATTAGTTCTATCTTAAAAAAAACCTGCATTCCTGAGGGGTGTGGATTAGGAATGCACAAAATGGCTGCTTTTATTAGCCACACTGTTGTATGAAAATATCCTTTCATTGGGGAGTATTTCTTGGCACTAGAGCTCAATGAGGACATTTAAATGTTTTGTTTATTGTTTGAAGTAACTTCTACTAAAAAATAGAAGAACACCCACCTGAACTTATGCAATCAAAGTTTGTTCCCAGATGCATCAATGTAACCCAAGACAGAATTTACCCATTCCTTAAAGTTACTATAAACAGTATTTGTTGACACAATAAGGCCTGTGACTATACAAGTCTTGCTATGTTACAACACGTACTGTTAGCACACTACATCTTTTAAGCATACTTACATTTGTTGGAAAGAGTGTTATATGGTTAATAAAACATTCAAGACTGAAATACAATAAAGCTTGAAACCAATGCTTTTAATTTTTATTTTCAGGTCTGAAGTAGAGAGTACAAGCTTTTGTGTGCTTTCTTATCAGTATTACATGGCTGAAAGCTGTCAGCTGTTCACATGCCATAAAAATACGCACAAATCATAAAGGTTTAACTGTATTTGCACATTCCTTTTATTACTAGACTGTCTTATTCATGTTGGCACAGATAATCCATGCAAGGTAGTTACTCACACCTCATAAACCACACTACAGTCTGTTTCTGAAATAACTAGGAACTTAAGAAAAAATATAGATCTAGAAGCAAGGGCACTTGTGGCATCAAGTCAACATGTCAATATATTATAAAACCTAAACTTCTAATATGGTCACTGCAGGCAAGAAATCACTCAGCTTCAAATTCTGATGTTTATAAATACTAAACAAATTAGTATCTGCTACTAGGGGACAAATATTGAAAATAAACATTAGTGTGCCCAGCATTAGACACTAATAAGTTTGTTCAGTGCTGTGGACATTCACATTATTAAACATAAATACAGATAATCTTTAACAAAACATTTCGTTCAAAGTACTGACCACTGAAGGACCAAAGTAAAATATTTTTACTTGTTTTATATGGATTTTAGAAATGCCTGATATGTAAATCAAATACAGTAAGAACTAACTTCCAAAAAAAAAGTAATGAGTGGGGGTTTTCCCCACTCATTTTTTTATTTTCAGATAATAAAAGCAGTCTTCTTTGGAAGCATCTAATTTACCCTGTTCTGCAAAAATAACAGACAAGAAAAAAAACATTAATGTAGTGTTTGAAGCTTTTGACTGAAAAGTTATTGAACATGTTTTAGTGAGATAAAAGACTGGTCTTTTTAGTTGATCATTCAGTGGTACAGTATCTTTGTTTTAGTATGTAAAACCCCACATTAATGAGAATCAAGAGAAACATTTAGAGGAACTTCGGACTTGTCCCAAGCATCTATTACAAGACATAAAACATAAACAAGTACACATTGTCTTGTATATTTTTGTACAGCATTTATGTTCAGGGGTAGTTGAAGAGCCCAATTCTGCTTATTTTTAAATACATATATTTGTGTGTGTGTGTGTGTGTGTGTACATATATATATATATATATATATGCATGTTTCTTGCCCCCATATCACAAGGGTGACATGTGGCAGAAGAGTACCAACCATTATGTGGTATTTTACCCCCGTGAAAGTTGAAATACTACCTTATTATTCACAAATTTCTGGTTCAGATATGTGCAAAAATTTTATCTTAATATAGATATCAAGGGTGGGTAAGTGGATTCCCTATTTTTGGACCACATTATGAAGCAGCACAAGTTAAAACAGGAAATTTATTACATGATAATCCTCAGGGTATCTCTGTTCTTCATTCAGAGATATCACTGTACCTCCTATAGTGATATGTAAACTAGCTTTAATCTCACTTGCTCAGACACCAGCTGGAGTCAGGGATGTGTTGCAGTGCAGGTTATCAGTCCAATGAAAATTTCAGGCCTCTTTCAAGTTAGTACGGCTCCCAGTGAAAAGGAAATTTTCCCAGTGAAATTTTCAGGACTCTTTCAAGCTGGTGTGGCTCCCACTGAAGTCTGTGCTGCTGCATTCTCACTGGTGCCACTCTCATAGCTAGCTCAGCTATGCTCACAATATATATAATATACATTCACCCTTCTGCAGTACTAGCTTCAAATTACGAGATTGGATCCTGTACCCCATTCCTTGCTCACCCCTTCTATTCGTATTCATAGTATCTCTCTGGATTACTGTGAGCTACTTGTACCCTGATTTCTTCCTTCAAGCCCTTGCCCTGACTGTAGGGAGTCATCCTGGCTCCTCCTCCCTCCCCCCCTTCTACCCCACCCCAACTATCTAATATGTCAGCTTGATGAAACTGTCCTTACCTAACTGTTTCCCCTCCTCCAGCTCCTGCTTCAGAAGAGCTTCCTCTCTGCTCAACACCTCATCATTTCACACTCAATCAGAGGCCTTACATTCTGGCTGGTGCAGGTGCTCTCCCTTCTCTGATCCAAACCTGCCTTTCTTTCCCTGTCCACACAGACTCCTGTCCACCCCAGCAACTCACGGGCTGGAAATCTGGGTTCCCCTGTGAATATCCCAGCTATGCTGCCGACCAGCATCTCTGCACAGGCTGCACCCCTGCCTCAACTGCAGCCCTGGAGCTCTGACCATCTCCTAAAATGCTTTATCCTTCACACTGCTGGTAGAGAGGGAGCTTTTAGTGAAACAGAGAGCCATGCACATAGACACACAGATCAGAGAGGAAAGACCTCTCCTGAGGCATCACAAGCCCTAATGTTTTGTGTCCTCTGAAGGAGTATGACTCCCCGTTTTGATGATGATAGTAAGAGACTAATCCCAGACAGTGGGTAACACAGAAATCTGCCTAAAGAATATCTTCAATATCTTATATTCAATAATATGCCGATATGAATTCCCCTAAACAGGAGAAAAATAAACAGTTTTGTTGAATGACATTCAAAAATTAAAAGGAAATCTAGAGTTGTCTTACTGTTACAAAAAGTTATTTAATGAAGTATGAGTGAAAAAATAATTCCATGATTACAATTTACTTCTCTAGAGGATATCATGAGCCAAATCTTTGGATTTTTGTAATCAGTGGAACCATATTCACACCAGCCCAGCACCAACTGAAAACAGAAAATTTGTTTGCTAAAGAAAAAAAAGACTTTGCATATAATTAAAAAGTCTGCTAGAATAATTAATGTGTGTAAAAATCTGACCCTATGGCACTCAGATCTGGGAGAACTCAGATACCTGCTGAATAAATATAGGTCATATATGTCAAAACTGCCATGGGCAGTTCAGGTTGTTATTTTTGTCCAAGATGCAGACTGCCTGCATCTCACTTAATTCATATATTAGAACTCCAAATTTCTTTTATTCCCTCCTCAGCTGTGCATAGTTCTTTATCCCTGAAAAGACACGCCAGTTTTCTTAAAACAGGTGTTATCCAGAAGGAAAACTCAACTGATACTACGTGATTTCTCGTTACTCAAAAGACAAGGTAAAATAGGGTGCAGATGGCACCTCGATGTGGCCCACAGAATGCATCCTCAGCCTCAGAAATACTAATCCAAAACTGTTAGTACTGAAAGCTGTCAATGTACACATCGTAATTCTCACTTAAAGAAATTAATAAAACTTGATCAGTGATCAGACTTTTCACTTAATCTCAATTTTCCAACAGACAGAAGTGCTATCTCCAATAGAAAAGGAATTCATATTTAAAATTAAACATTCGAAAGTATTATCAATGCTACAAGTATTGCTCTTTTGCATATAACTGTTTAGAAAAGTTGAAAATTATTCTTTAAATATTAGACAAGATCACTGTATGGTTAACCTAATTGCTGGAGTCCATCTACTCTTTTACAATGGCAAACACTGCTGTAATTAAGGATGTGTTGCATTTAAACTAATAGAAGTAATAAAGAGTATGTGCCTGTGGTGTTATGCTGCCTTTTAAATCGATTATGCTGCGATTTTAATTCGATCTTAATTTACAAAATAGAAAAAAAAATGAAAAGTATCCTCTTCCTAAATATGTGGGATAGAGCAGGGAACTTTTGCAACCTGTCTCCCACTCCCAAGCTGTGTTATGTGGATGTCTCTCTTCTGTGTTCACGGTGGGAGGAAGGCAGATGATACCGCCCTACCTCCCAATGATATCAATGGGAATTGGAGACTAAAGCAACTTGGAATTTTTTTTTTCCTCACAAGAATAAAGAAAATTAGTTTCAAATTAAAAGCTGGCCTTGCCAACCATCTCTCTTCCATTCAATGTAAGAGCACTCTGGAGAAAGCCAGTTGTCCTTTTCCATTATGATGTGAAAGTGAATTAATCTCCTGTGCGTGTTATAAGCCAAATGCTCTGGTGAGACTGACATGCTCTTCTCAGTCTTACTGAGTTATGGAAGGAATACATTCTGTTTCCACTTTATTTTCAAACTAAGTTATGGATTCTCTACTAGGCTTCCCAGCTACATATGGATTCAAGGCAGACTTCTTATTTGGAAAGAATCTAGAATATTTGATGCTATGAGGTAGCACCACAATGTAATGCAATAGCACTCACTTTTCATAGAGGAAACCCTAATTTCTTTATTTCCCTTTGAAAGCTATGGCCTTCAGTTCTACAGATGATTGTACACGTGGCACTTATTCTTGTTAAGAAAGAAAATTACTTATTACAAAGGGACTTTTCCACTTGTTTTTAAACATCAGTGTGTGGTCTCAGCAGTAAAACTGCTGTGGGTAGTTATTTTGAAATTGTATTCATACATAACTTTTTATATTATACTTTTTAGTTAATTTCAGCATGTCCCACAACTCTTGCCCTAATAACGGACCAGTTAATTTGTTTTTAACTGTTCACTCAGTAGGTTTTTGTAGTAACTTTGCAAAAGCATGTTCTGCATTTATGAAAGAGGTTAAATTTCAAGAGTATCAACTTCCTAGCTTTTACCAAGAGAAACACTAGCCATGGTTATCAACTTTATAATTGCCCAGTTACTCATCTCTTTTCCCTCGGCATTACTGACTGCCAACTCTTCTTTTAAACATTGATGGCATGGGCATGCTTTTTGCACAGTGGCTTATCCTTCTTAGAGTAGAACGGCTGACCTTCCAAATTCACATGGCATACCTAGAATTAACAATAAATACAATCAGGTATTGTTTAAAATAATAAAAATAAATCAAAAAAGAAAAAAAAAAAAGAGAGAGAGAAATAAAGACGTTTCCGTTTCAACTGCATTTCTCTTCTGCTCAAACATTTCTTTGGCAGAAGTCCATCTGATTTCTTTCAAAGTGCATCAAAGTGCATGTCTTGGTAGTTTTTCTACTCCATGCTGAGGTTGGGTTCTGGTTTGCATCAGTTCTCTGTACTTTACTATCACCACTACCCACTAAGTTCACTAGTTTCTATGAAAATGAAGTCTGGGTACATAATCCCCCAGGCAGCTTCAGCGTGTCCCAGCAGTGCCTGTGTAGGCTGTCAAAGGATAGTAGCAAATGCAGCTAGCTCAGACTTTAAGACCTAGATTCTGCTCCTTGTAAGGTATGATTTTACAAAAGCTCCAGTTAGTTGCCATGGCCCCAGGGGTGCCATCCTGCCACAGTACCATTAGATGCTCATTCCTGTTATTACTTTGTTTTGGTATGGGTGCTGACGAAGGAGTGAGTCATTCAGCCAGCCACTATCATTGCAGACTAATTACTTATTCTTACCAAGTTATTCTTCAGCTCATAGAGTTCTCTGCTGGCTGCACAAACACTTGTGTTGCCATAACAAAGCATGTGAGAATGCACAGCTGAGGCAGGACAGCCCAGGTTTAGATCAGCTTAAGCTGCCTTGGAATTGTACAGTATCTAAACAGGGTAGAGCAGTACCACTTGCATGGTCACAGTTGACCAGAACCCCTTAAGGAAGTCAACACATCAGAATGTAGGAATAAGAATAAACATTGGTTTTAATGCTTATGGCAGGCTTGGAGCCATCAGTGGTACACAACTGCAAGCAAAAGTAAAATCATACAAAAGGATAAAAGGATAGTGTATTAGAAATTGAGTAACGTGTTCATTTGCATTTGTCTTAATCTACTGAAAGAAATAGTTAGATCCCAAAAAAATCCTGCGATAACTGCGTTAACTAAACTGTCACCTCTACAGAAAATCACTTAAGTCATTTAATCATAAATCATTTAAGTAGATACATAAGGATGCAGTTGAACAAGTGAAAAAGAACACAAAGTGTTCAGAGAATGTGTCTTACGAGTGACCAAAAGCTGTTAGTTTGTGAAAGAAACTCACTGTCTTAGCACTCCTTTCTTGTTAGAATTTCAAAAAGACTTCAATTTCCATAGACACATTTGTGTCACTAACTTTCAATTACCCTTGAAAGACCAGTAGCTAGTTTAGCTTTAGATATTTATAAACATCTCTATTTATAAACCTTCGACTCTTGAGCCTAAATTTTAGAGTTCAGCAAACATCAGAAATTGTTACCATCATTTTTGGTATGGCCAACATACATTTTTTTTAGCTAATTAGAGGTTCTAGGTATTCTTACCATAGGAATGATCTGTTGTAGAGCGGCACAGTTGTATTAGAACCATAAGAAAAGTACTGTTTATCATATGGACTTTACTACTTTGTGTGCAGACTGGGAATAAGGCCACACTATGTAGCTGTATGCACGCCACAGATTGATGAGTTTGACCAACTTCTATGCTAATTGCTACTCATTCTCTCTAAGCAGATTCCTTTTTGCAAGTTTCAGCAAGCATTCTGCATGGAAATAGAAACTGCACTGCTTTGTAAGTAAGATTATGGCTATACTGTTCAGTATGGTGTTAATTTATTTTAAACCCTTATTTTAGATGTATTTTAAAACACTGAAAAGAGAAACAGCAATAGTGCTATACATTCCAGTGTGTACTCCCTAAAACTGGATGTTTTATTAGAAAGCACTTGCTTATGATGGTCAAGTTTAATAATTCTAGTAAAAATTTATGGACAAGAAGAGAAATTACTCCAATCGCTCTCCATCTGCACATAATGAAATTAAATCCCTCTGCATCCTTGGGATTATGTTAGTCATTCCTGCTTTCAGGTCTTCACAATTTATGAGTATAAAGAAATGAGATAGTATTTGGATAGAACCTACAGCACAAATGAAGCAGGTGTCATGCCAAGTGTGTCCAAGAGCTTCAATGAATTTATCTCCGGCTTCAACAGGGAAGTCACAGCCATGGCATTTTGTGCTGAACAAAGCAATGTAATCTAAAATAAAACAAAAAGCAAACTTAGAATGAACTCTTAACATAATCATCCGATGTCCAAGAGAAATAGAAAGGTTCCAGAGGATGAACTTTTTCATTGTTTTTGCTCAGTTTCCTACTACATTCACAGAAACACACTGAAGTTTGCTGCTTTTCTTTTATTATTCAAACACAGCTCAAAACCCCATGTCAGCATGAGAGTTGTTATCACAAGCATAGAAAACAAACCAAAAAAATGAAATTTGAAGTTCCATTTCTCGCATTAGTTTTATATTAGTTTTAATGTAGATGGAAGCTATTTATAAGTACAAATATGGTCCTTAGAAAACAAACTAATGGCCAGTGACAGTTACCTTAAGGGTTGCATAGAAGCATAGTTTAAGTTTCCTTGAGTGGATTTATGTTCTTTCTGCATTAAGGGAAAATATTATGAAATCCCCATACTGGCCAGTTGGGGCCACATCATTACTTGGAAGGACAGAAAGGTAGGGCATTTTGGGACAGAGAGGCAAAAGAACAGTGCTCTGCCAGTTTACAATATAAAGCTGAGAAAAACACAGGGAGGAAAAAAGTTGTGTATGTGAAGAGCAGAAACAAAATCTGTGCTGGATGGGTGACTGATCCTGTTTTGTTTGCCAGCTGCTTTATTCTTCTGTTGCTTCCATCCAACCTGATGGACACAAGAACTGAGCAGCACTGTCTGGCTGGCCCTACCTTTCTCACAGTAGGGTTCCCCATCCTCCATGTGGAAGAGGCTGTTCCCAAACGGCATCTTACACGCAGCACAGACAAAGCAAGTTGTGTGCCAAGTCTGTCTCAGGGCATGCATCACTTCCTGTAAAACAAACAAGAATTTCCAGCAGAATAGAATGCCCTGCAACTACCCACTGGTGAAAAATACAGAACAGAGGTGCTATAAATTTTTCCCTTCTGTCCCAGCCAATTCTCCTCCACAGAAGAAGGAAGGATGACAAAAATTGGGTTCTGTTGAAAAGAAAGAGGAAATAGGACTGCAAACTTTCTAGAACAATGTATTTGCCAAAATTAAACAACATAGTTCAGCCAGCTGTTTGTATCAACATGCCCAGTCACTGTTGCAGGAGAGATTCTGCCCAAAGATTCTGATTTTTTTCTCCTTTGTTTCAACATGACTAAGATGAACTCTTCAGTGCAAGAGTATGATTTGCTAAATAAATGCTTTTCTCTCTAAGACCAAGAAATGCATTCAAGGCATAAGTGATCTAAGTCTGATGTTTCAAAGCAACTTAGATTAAGTATTGATTTCTTTAAGCTTCTCACAAGAATGCCTCACAAATTAATGTGGAATTCTAAAAAAAAGTTTCTTACATTTTTATCTTCTGTGATTAGTGAAATACGCTTGTTCCTAGGCCAAGTGTTCATAACAAAAAACCCCAAATTCTGTGCAACTGATGTTCTGTTGAACTGAGTATACAGATTTTATCAGCTTCCTTCTATTTAGGATAGAGCAATGTCTATTACTGCTCATTCTTGGCTTGTCATACAGAAGTCTAAGTCCCAAAGCTGCTGTACTGAGCTCTGATGCGTGGTTACCTGCCAACCTGTCAAACTTACTTGTGTCCAAGACCATGTTTGACAGTTTCTCTGTCAAACAGCCCTGATTGCAAAGGCCAGCTATGTAGCTGATGTAAATTAATTAACTTTGTTAACTTCAGTGAAGCAGGACTGATGTATACCAACTGAGAATCTGGATCCCACTTTATGCTTTTCAATTACATCCACAGACTCTGATTCTCTTTCAAAGATTTTTTTAATTTCCATTGACTAGAACAAGACAGACTGAAGTCCTCTTCCATGCTTTCAATCCAGTCAATGGACAAAATAGTCCAATTTGCATTTCCCATATAGCTCATTAGAGAATCACCATTTGAGATTCATTAACTTCTGATACTGTTTGCAAAACAACTACCACTGATAAATAGGTTTGAATCCATTTAGGAGCCTCACTGAGATCAGAAGCAAAACCAACAAACAAGCAAAAAGGATTAAGAAAACCTGTTTATATAAATAGAGGCAGCTGGCATCTTTGCTATTCTCCTGATGAAAATCCATACTGGGGTAACTGATTTGTGCCAGCATTAATTAGGTACTCGAGTTAAGTCAGTACTTTGCTGTAAAATTACTGCTACTGCTGCGGTAGCAAAAGGGACTTGGTTGGAGCCAGAGCTTCACCACAGGTGTCTGATGCTGCCATTTCTATATGGCAATTGCAGAAAAAGCACCTTGTCTGTCAATGACAACATTTAGACAGATGTCAAGAGACAACAGCTAAGCAGTGAAAAGACAGTGTAGTACTCCTTGCTTCCTCATTTATGAGAATTATGTAATCTGTTCACTATAGTTACCTGCATAAATACACTAAATATATGCTAAATTTATCATACAGTATTCCAAACTCATCACCAGCTAATGTGTACATAGAGCAAATTTCCTTGTATCTAAGCATGAGTACATTAAGAAAAAAACAGCACCTATTTTTGTCTTTCTGCAATTCAGATCTTTGTACTTATTCTGTATTTTCTTAACCATAGGAATTGAGCACAATTCCTCTTGGCAGCTGTTTGCTAGCTACCAGCAGGTGCAGCAAGAGCAATGGGCCCCTCCCCAAGTGTCACAATTTAAGGCTGGACTGGCCACTAAATAGATGATGGATGCTGTGCATCACTTACCTCTTCATTGAAATTTAGACTAAGTGCTGTATAAGGGGAAAAAAAGTGTAGTGAAGAGTAAAGAACTATCCAGAAAGTGTTACTTGCTTTATACTCGGTGAGATGGTAATTAGAGTACATATTCTATGAGTTGAATAAGGTACAGAAATATCCAAGATTTTGGAGATATAAAAAATAATTTTAAAATAATATGTTCCTCGTTTCCAACAGGCTGGGATATTATTATTACAAAGGGGGGAAATAATTAAATAGCTCCATTCATTCCTCACAATGTGAACTATTTCACTACTTCAGTGAACCACGTAGCTGGAGAAAGGGTTAGGCTTGTTCTCTTACCCCCATGATCTTAGTGTGACATCTGGCACAGGATGGTGCAAAGAACTGCTCATAACAGCGCTCACAGTACACACTATTCTGCTCTTCCACAAAGCACATATCAGCCAAAGATGTCTTGCAGTAAGCACAGTTGAATTCTTCTGGGTGCCAAGAGCGACCCATAGCTACCAGGAAAGGACCCCTGTAAATAATCATAATTATCTTACTGGTATTGCAAAAACTACCCTGATGACAAACCCACTTTGTTAAACACTGCATACACATGAACAAGCATTCTGCTAGAACCATGAAGGTAGATATTAAAATCAGATCCAAAAGCCTGAACAAAAATAGTCTTTTTAAAGATCATTACTCAAACACTTTGCCAATAGGGTAATACATTTCAGTATTGTTTGTTCATATACACTGTATTTACCAAGAGCTGTTGAAAAAAAAATTAATTTTATTTCTGCATAGCTATAAGTGGTCTTTGTAAACAGCTGCAAAGTCAACAGAAAAAGGCCCAGGGTTGTAACACCTAAGATGATGCTACCATTGCAAAGCATGAAAATTTCCAATAGAGGCAAATTTCCAAACCTACACACCCCACACCTCACAACAGCTCCTAAAGTATCTTGCATTCTTTTCATCTGAGAGAGCACTGCATGTGGCATGTTCTAGAAATGTCATACTATCAGATGACAACTTGCTGTCTGATAATATGGAAGAGGCATTACATTTGGTTATTTTAATCAGATACAGTGACTATTACTAGAGTCTTTCCATTTCAGAATATAATAGGACAATAACCAGAACCAGCTCCTTTTAGTGAGGAAAACTGTCACTAAACACAGATTACTTCAGGTTGGTTAGCAGTCCACAGGGTAATAATGGGATCCAGTCCAGCAGAATGAACTGGGAGAAGAGAAGGGAGAGGCATGCTGTGAATCACTATGAATCTGGAGAAAGGCATTATCTTTCTCCAGACACAAAAGCTACGATTACATTTGGCTGCTTTTCCAAAATGATGTCTCGTTCCTTTTCTCTCCATAATCCTCATAATCCCCCCCCCATTCCTTTTCTCTCCATAATCCTCATAATCCCCCCCTAACTCTCCCAATGAAGTTTTACATACCTTATGACCAGAAACTTGTTTAAAAAACAGTGATTTGCCACAACATCCAAGAAACAAACAATTAGCACGTATAACTTTGCAGTGATACAAAGTGAACCACAAAACATCAAAATGAGCTCTGGAAATGTTACATTTATGAAGTAGCAAACAGACATCCCTGCTGGGTAACTTCACTGAGTCTTAGGCTCTATTAATGTACAACAACCAGTCTCTCTGATTTTTTTTTTCTGCTTCACCCCTCTTCAAAACCTCATGACCTTACCGAATGATGTTGTTACAGTGCCCACAGAGAGGAGTTCGGCTGCTGGCTGGGTAACGCTCAGCCCTCTGAACTGTTCCCCGGGCTAATGCAGGACCATGGGAGGAAGTTGAAACTGGAGATGGGTAAGCAGAAGTTGAGGCAGGAGATGGTACTGAAACACCCCTTGGCTGGATGTGCTTTGTGACAGTGGTGGTGGTTTTCCCGGGTGCAAATTTCTGGGAAAAGGAGTCATCTGTTACCCAGGGAGGGCGACTTGCAGGCTCAGCGTTGGCAGGGGTGTAGGAATGAACTGGTGCTGGTGCTGTGTTAAGTATCCCAAAAGAAACCAAGAAGTATTTTAAAGTCTTTTCTTCTGATGGCAAAACAACAGCAACACTTAACCAAAGGGTACTCCAACACACATACAAAACCAGCTTCTGATGACCCTTAATTATGGTCTGTCTCATTAATTAATTGCTCAGTAATTCTGGACTGAAGCCAAGGACACAATCACTGACTTTGGATGCACACACACTACAGAAGTCATCATCTAGTGCCTTTAACAGCTTTTATAGAAACCATTTTCAAGAGCATCTCTTCATTTTCTAGCAGGAATGGATACATCAATTCTGTGTTAATTTCAAAAACTGCCATATAGTCAGTTTAAGACAAGTTAAAAATAGAAAGACCAGATCATGTAACAAATGTTTTACAGAGAGTTTCCCATAATTTCAATAAGAAGTTATGCTTAAAATTTGATCTCATTATATTCATTAAAATGCAGTATTTTCCACAGATGTCACTGTTATCTGTAATTTGTAGGCTTTACTCCTAGGTCTCTGCAGAACAACAGGCTCACACAGGGACCAGAGAGAAACAGCACTGGAAGCAATATTGAGGGAGCCAGTTCAGCTCACATGACTGGTAAGACAAAGCCAGCAGCACTTAGAGTAAGGCCAGACTTGTGGTTATGACTGATCTCAGTTCAGTTCTTGGCTCTGCCACAGACTTCCCGTGTAACTTCGAGCAAAGCATAGTAACTCTGTGCCTCAGTTCCCAAGTATAAACCAGAAATGTTACACTTCCTTTCTTCTACCCTTTGACTATCACATAAAATCTTAAGTGCAGACTGTCTCTGTGTTTGTATGCACCCAGGCTCTAATCTTGGGAGGAGCTTTATCACATAAAATAAGCAGAAGCCACAGCCTGCACATACTGACAAGTTTTCCCATTGCCCTGCTCTTTTCAAAACATCAGATCTTGAATTGTGTAGGACTGAGGTCACTACTCAAGAAACTGCCCCACTTTGCCAAGTACTTTGCCACTTTTTAGGAGCACTAAAAGCAGTTCCCCCTTTGCAAAGAAAACAAAGTGAACGATTGTTTGAGGAAGCTCAGAGAGCTGAAGTGTTTGGCCCAAGGGAGAGAGCAGAGATTTGGGAACAGAAGCCAGTTCTCCTGCAGTCTAGGCAAACACTCTGAGTAGTGGATCCCAGTGCCAATAAAATGATAGCCAAATGTATCATTTAGAACTTTAAGGGGCTTGCAGGTAGAAAGGTATTTCAACCAAGAAGAGAGTTCCAAATGTAACCTGGATTTTTCTGGATAATTAAGCGGTGAGAAGATGATCTGTGTAACATTCCTCCCTTAGCCCACACCCTGCCACACAGAATAACAGACACTGATTGTTGGCAATTGCAGGTGCTTAAATTGCATATATATCAATCCCCTGTGATCACCCAGTGATCTCTGATTTTCTTCTTTTTATTGAGTTCAGAGTTGAATCTAATGAATCTTCTTGATAAAACTCTTATGCTGCAGCATCAACAAAGTTTCTGCTTCATAAAAATGCATCCCACCTTAGCTTGAGGCTTTTTTTTTTTTTTTTAAACTTGGGAACGGTAAACAGTGCTTCAAGATTTTAGAACAGCAAGTTTGTATGCAATTTCTTTAAACCCTGGGGCTGTTGCTATTCATATATTATGGTATTAAGCTAGGCAAAATTAGAAGGCAATATTTCATCTCTAATTGGTGAGTTCAAAAGGCTCCCACCGATGAGGCTCTCTAATTATGTAAGATGATTTCTAGCTCTCTCCATTTGGGGAAAGGATTCTTCCTCCCCCAAGAGACTGTTCTTGTTAATGCAAAATATGGCACTGAATCCCACAGAAGGCCTATGATATTCAGACCCAGAGTTCCAGAAGTGGTCTAGGTGCCACTTCTAGGATGTCTTTTTCTATTATTGTGTTTCAGAATTCATTTACCACCTCTTAATTTTCACTTTTTCTTCCTAAGTCTCATCATGTTGTTTTTCCAGTTTGTTTATTCAACCAATGTTTATCCTCATTTGAAAAATAAACAATGGGGAAGGATCTTGGTCTTTTATTCTCTCTACCTTCTATTTCTTTTCACTCTATCTTTTCTACTTGCCATAGTAAAATAAAGCAGCAAAGTAATTTTTTTTCCCTAGTTGCTGAAAGAAGATACCAGGGGAATTACTGCAAAACGATGAATGTTGGGTGTTCACAACTGCTCAGAGTTCTGTGTTCAGCCAAAATTTAGTTTTATAGGATGGATTTATTACAACGTATTCCCCACCTTTGAACAGGCCAGAATTGCTATTGATTTAAAATAGTGTCATTGCAATATATTAGAAAGGTTTCACTAATTTTGATATTTAGCTATTGTTATTAAAAGGGAATTACTATCTTGTTATCATACAGCTATACCCTTCAGCTTTTATGAGTAACTTTCTTGTCTTAGTAGCTACTGCCATACAAATTCACTTTGCATGTTCATGGATTTCAGTCTTCCAACATATGCAGCAGCAGATAAATGGTGCTGTTTGCTGGTAGAAAGTACTAAGATTCAGTACATCAGAAAACAGACTCTCAAAATATCATTATTATATAAGCTGACCCTTAGGTGGTCAAAAACTAATACTTTAAATAATTCAGTAGCCCAGCCTCTATCACCTTGCTTCTCTCAGTGCTCAAACTCTCTTATAGCAGGAAAGAAATAATGGGTCTATTGTTATCCTGTTTTCTCTCTTAACAGCCATAGGAACAAGCCAATTACTTGCTTCTGGGGAAATTGGAATTCTCCCTCTCAGCTCTTCATTGGTCAATCTGGATATTTTCCCTCCATTTCCAAAGAGGATATTTTACTTCCAGAAAAAAAAAAAGGCACGTTACCAAAGACTAATTTAGTCATATAGTCTCAGATGCTTAAGTCTTCAGTACTAGCCTAACTCACACTGTGAGAACAATTTCCCTTTTTTTTTTTTTTAACTTTTATTAGTAGAACACATAACCATTATTTTTAATAATGAATTCCCAGTAACAAATGTAATTCATAATTATGAATAATTTTGCTTTTTCTACATTTGTGGCTGCATTATCAAAGCCCAAAATTATGCTATATACTGGAAAAGTATATAGGAAAAGACAGAGAAGGCAGAAGATGCATCAAGTCCTTTACAAGAGGGCAGCATTTTTCTTTAGAATAATTGAAAATGAAAGATGGTATTCAAGCTGCTGTTTTAGTCTTGAACATGTTTAGTGAACAGTTGAGATCTGTGAGGATCTTTTTGCCCATTTCTAGAAAAGCAGATCAGGCTTTTACTCTTGAGCACTTTTACATACATGAGTAGCCTTGTTTGGACTTAGGAGACTGAAAAGGCAAGATCTGCTTTCTTACTTTTTGGTATCATGTTACTTCTTAGTATGAACTGACATATGAGTTAGTTGGATGACATGAAAGCACTAGGCTAGTCTGGGGAAATTTATAAGAAAGGAATACACAAGTATTTTCTGCCATCTAGTGGGCCTTGTTCAGAAACAATTATGGTCTTAAAAAAACGGGTTATGAAATCTATGGGACAGAGAAGATAAAACATTACTGATTCCACTGCTTCCCCTACAGGAAGGAAACAAATCAGCAGAAAATTCCCACCACAGTTAGGTCAGTGGTAGTAATACTCTTTGCTTTGAAGTGTAACCTTACTGATTACATCTACCTGAGCCAGATACTGCACAATGCAGTTTCATTTTGAGATTGGTTTCAGTTTAATCAGATTCAAGCCCATTATTTTTTTTCCATCTGAGACAGATAAAAATAGTCTTGTACACCCTCTGATTCAGTCATGTTTCTGGATACTGCATTTATGAGACAATTGGTGTCTTAATCTGAAAGTTGCTGGCCCATATTTTTAAGGGAAACAAGTCATTTCATTCCCCTTAGCACTGAGGCCTAGCATAAATACATTCCTCTTCCAAATTCCACAGAGCAAATCCTTATATTAATTTACAAACACAGAAGTCTAAGAAACTATTTGCTAAGGTTAGAGTGCAGTTATTGCAAAAGCCTGAAGCTGCTCTTAGATTAGACAGGAAAAATGAATTTTGTGTCATCACTTGAGAAAAGGTGGTCCCCTAAAATTGAGGCTGCCTGCATCTTACACTGCAGGACAGAATTTGTATGCATTGACAAAGTTGGGTGAGGAAGTTTTCGAAATGTCTTGGTGGTTTGTTTCAAAGTACTATTGATCTTTCCCATCTGTCACAGGAAATGCAATTTCCTCCATTACTTCCCAAGTGACAATTTCCTGTTCACTCAGGACTGCAACTGCAAATGTCTTGAAGCCACTTCATGTTCCAAAATCAGTATGAAGTGCAACTATATCACCTATATAAAACTCTAAAATGGTACCCAGAAAACCCCCAAAACATTTTCTATAAAATATTTACCTTTAATTTCTTCTGTACTTGAGTCACTTTGGAGTTCAATTTTAGAATTCTGAGTATAATTCAACAGCCAGCTTTTTCTTTTACAGATACAGCTACTAATTGGATATAGCTACAAATTTATTTCCAACTGCAGTTTACATCCCCCCCTAAATGAGCATGGGGCTTATTATCAATCAGTGCATTTAGGAAATATTTTGATGTACTACAGTTTGCTCTGTTCTGCACTATGGAATTAAATCCTCCATCTTTAACTTTCCTTTTTTTGCCAGATAAAAAATATTTGCCTTCAATGAGAACATGGTATGTGCTGACACACTAAGCCAAAAGCAAATGAGGAGAAGCTGAAACCTTTACTGACTTTGAGACCCTTAATAATTCTGAATTGGTTTTTTCCACCTTTACATCTCAAATACAGTCAACTGCTTTGTCTATCTGCTTTATGTCTAAGTTTGCACTGTTTTAATTTCAGTAAATCTAGAATAGAGCATTAGAGAAGACAGAATCTAAGACTGTTAGAATTCTTGGCCTCTTCATATTTACTTGAGTGTCAAGATATAAATCGACTTTTAATTTCTCTGTCTAAGATCAGAACAAGATAATTTGAAACACAACTGCAATTAGACCTATATTGCTGTAACATTTAATTTGTTCATTTTGAAGGTTCACATTTTGGTCATCAAGGGTTTAGAAATTCCATCCATTGGCAACACATTAACACAAGGGGAATTTAAATAACATCAAGGAGCATATTTTCCATAGGAACGAATAATCCAATATATTCCTTCAGTAATTGGAGCTGTGGTTAGTGGAAGCATAGTATTACAAAGTACTTTAATAGGTCATTCTTCATCTCAAATATAAGCCTGAGTTTGAGAAGTTCAATGCATGCCATTATCTATTTTACAGATACATTCTGCTCAAGCTACCTTCATTTACTTTATCACCTTTCTGAGTTGTGCAGTCCTATGGTATTTTATTAGTTCTGAAGGGCTCCTAACTGGGCACTGCATTTTTTTTCAAATGTATTTCTTTTGGAAAGTCAGGCTACACATTTTTTGAATTTTTCCCTTTTATTCTTCTTCCTGCTTTTGTTCCATATTCTCACTCTAAAGCAGAATATTAATACAACATAATCATTGATCTTCAGAAAATTTGAAGCAAAACAAGGAAGTAGTTCCACGTATATAAATATTTCCTGATGTGTGTGTGTCCTATTGCAAAATGTCTGTTATTTGCATTTTCTTTTTCTAAAGGAATCCGAATCATAGAATGGATTAGGTTGGAAAGGCTCTTAAAGATCTTGTAAGTTCCAACACCCCCACCATGTGCAGGGACATCTCCCACTAGACCAGTTTACTCCAAGTTCTATCCAATCTGGCTTTGAACACTTCCAGGGATGAGGCACCCACAGCTTCCCTGGGCAGCCTTTTCTAGTGCATGCACATTTTTTTCCTGAATCTTTTCATTAGTTTGAAGCCACCTTACCTGGCTGATAGACAGAGGGCTTTATGCTGGCAGTTGTAACAACTCTCGGTTTTGAAGTAGCAGAAGGAGCAGGACTTTCAGCATAGCTTCCAGAAACTGGCATTGGTGTATATGACTGGCTTGTATTTCTAAAAGTAAAGTGAAGGGATGAGTAACTTTATAAACATTACTTGATTATGAAAGAACAAATCTGGCAGCTTCCAAATCACTCCGAGAGGAACTGTCCTTGAGAGCTACAGAGAGAATACTCTGAGATTCATTAGTCTTTATTATTGCTAAGGAAGTCTTGGACAATTCTTTGGAAATAAAAATTAGCCAAATAAGGACTTAAAATAATGCCAAGTTGCTCGTTGTCACAGTGAATAGCTTACTGAAAGAATATGACAAATTTATTAAAGGAACTCTAACACAGGATCAGACTTTTGGAACAGACAAAGATTGTGTTTGCTCTCCCTGTACAAACAACCAAGCCTGTTCCTGTCTAAGATAAACCAATCAGGGATATCTTGACTTCAAAAGATCCTGGCTCAGCACAACTACTACTACTATGAAAACTAAGTACTCTTTATAAGTGTTGTATTCTTTTCAAAAAGCTTGTAGTGACCTTTAAAAAACATTTCTCAAACTCTTTTCCCTATATAGACTTGAAACCACAATTTATGTTAATTCTTCTAATGTTCAGATTCAGCTAACATAAAAGCATGTGATATGCAATGTTATGATGCAATTTCAGCATTCCTAGATTAAAAACATTGCTAAGGATTCCAAACACCAATAAGAAATTGGTTTTATCTGTTTTATGGCTTGGATGGTGATCCTCAGTTTGATTGTAGTAACACATTGAACACATATGCCTGTTTGCTTATTACTTAGGATTATTTTATTTATAGTGATTTTTCTTCATATACCACTAGAAGAGGATTATGAAGCAAGGAGGAGAGAATCAAGTACAAGGAAGGGGAGGAACAGATACCAAGATGCATGGAGTAGTAAAAAACATTCACTACTGAGCAGCAGTCTTACTTTCTCCCTTCAATTTCACTGTCTGTATGAAATAGATCCTTAACACTTGTGCTGACAGTTCAGGAGTTATTTCCTTAGCAGCTTTGTCTATAGGAAAAGAATGTTGTTCTTTGTCAACATAAGAACAGAAGTGTCCAGCTTTGCCAGGCTATTAGTCCATCTTGACTTGCACTTTGTTTAACACAGATGGAGATCTTGACATAGATACCATCTGGAGAGTAATGTTATAATTTTTATATATGGCAAACCCAGAAAATTCTTTCCACTAGAGATTAAAAACATTCTGACAAATATAAACTTTTGTTTTCTTTTGAAATAAAATATAAACTTTTGAAATAAGTATACTTAAGTATACTTAAGTATAACTTGAAATAAATATAAACTTTTGATTTGAACAAAATAAACCTATACTCAAAACATAGCTTTTTGCCACTTTGACAGTGCTTCTGCAAATCTAGTTTGCATAGCATTGCTGACTCAGGATAATTTATGTTCTTTATTTAGTTTGACCTAGAAGCTTAACTGTTGCTACATTGTCTAAAGCTAATTATATCTGTATAAGCCCCTAGCTTAGAGCCTAGGGATGGATTTGGGTCTACTATACAATGAGTGAACAAGACCCTCCAAGATAAACTATTTTTAGCAGGTTTGTATTCACCGTAAATTCTGCTGTGAACTGTGCTGTTATTTTGTAGTTGCCAAATCTTTTTAAGCACAGGAAGATATTTTTACTTTCAATTCTTACCATCTATTTCCTGTTGATACCTCCTCATCTGTAATGCTTAAGATTGTTCTGTACTTGGGGTCACTGTGCTCCCACCACAGCACAGACAGGGAACCAAACACTGCAGGTGCACTGGCTTCACACACTGCTTTCAGAAGGCCTTTAGCTAAATACACACCATCAAAAGATTTTTCCTGGTTTTAAAACAGAACATTCAAGATAAACTAGGCAGAAAACCAGTAAAACATACTTACCTTCACAGGATCAGTCATCAGTGTTTACAATGTGGACTAAAAGACTTTAAATCTTGTGCCATAGAGCCTCAATCTGAAGCTGGCACACACTCACTCTACTCCAAGATGTGCAGCTCCATTGGTAGAAAGACTCATTTGAAGCTCTCTCTTAATGCACAAAATGCATGAAGAAGTTCTGAGCCAGAGCAATGATACTTAACAATGATACTTTTATGACAGTCCATTACAAATTCCAGTGTTTCCCAGTGTTAATAGCATGGTAAAACCATGTCACTGGATCTCCTTGTATGCTCAGGGTGACAAAGTTGAAAAGAACAAAAACAACATGCACACAAAAAATCATAGTCATAGTACCAAAGTCATGGCAAAATTAAAAGAAGTCAACTGCTGAACTCTTTTATAAGTGTATGATGCATATTAAATATAGTAAGGAAGAGATAAAGGCTTGTCAAAGAGAAATAAAGTATTACTTTGCATCATTAAGGGTTTTAGTGAAGTTAAAAGGTTTATCAGATTTTCTGCTGAAGAAAGGAAAACAGAATGTGACCAAAAGGAATACAAAAACAACATAGAAAAGAAAGAATTGAAAGATATCCCAAGGATCAAACATTCTTTTATGGAAGAGGAAGCAATGGCATCTCAAAAAGCAGTGAAAGCACCTTTACTAAATTTATCTCTAGCAGTCAGTGGCACATGCCAGACAGCAAATTAAATTCTGGCTCTGAAAACTAGTAGTTGTCAGAAAAAGAAAAAAGTAAATATTTCTAAGCAGGTAATTTTTATGTTAATACTTTGCTAGATGCCCACTAGCAGCAATAAACTGGTTTGTTAAGTGCTTTTGAGGTAGAGTAGCTGCAGAAAACATTTTTATACCTCTTTGACTGGTAGCTGATGGAGGTGGAAGAATGCCGGTTGAAACTAAAATGAGACAAAATTTGTATTTGAAAAAAAATATACCAAGAAAATTGGGATATCTTGCCCTAAAGTGAATTTCCTTATGAATAAGAGGTGCTCTTGAATGCCAAAGTAACAACAGGTATACATTTATCATCATGTAAGAGCAGGATTACATTACATTTTGCTAATCTTGTTTAATCTAGGAATCACAGTGAAAACTGACTAATGATAATATAACAAATGAGCCGAGTGCATTGCTCCCTAAGTCACTCTCATCCTGTTTTGCTCATTCTTTAATTGGGGAACTTCAGTTCAAGCACTGGACTGTTTGCTTTCACCATTTTTATTAGCACAGAAAAATTAGTTTCTTTGCAAGTGTCACAGGCTAGGCAGTTGCACCAAATCTTAAACCTGCATCAAAGCCCAAAGATCAGCTGAACTTTCTGTCTTATGAAGCAACTAAAAAAACCTCACAGAAAGGACAGGCTGGAAGTAGTTGAAGAAACAACATCAAGCCATCACATTAAACTTCCTGGCAGTACTACTCTACTATTCAGTCTTAGGTAAACAGGTACATTTTTTTTTCTTGGGGAAGCAGCATTATTTAAGAACATAAATCATTCATTTATGTAAGTGCAGAAAGTACTTAAAAGTCTGCACAACATATGATTGGAGAACCATGAGGATACAGAACGAACACAGTTACTGTCTAAATGCAGAGCAGTGCAGTTGGCAACAATCAGATCCCACAAAAGCAGAGCCCACATTTCCCAGAATTAGCAGAAGCCTACGTGTGCCAGTTATTTTCCCAGCTTCTGGAGAAGAGAGGCAGTGCCTGGATTAAAATCTGAGGATCACAGAAGCTACACCTTCCTCACACAATCATAATTTCCTGTCCCCAGAGTACTGTCTCTCTGTTTCGCTTTATAGATAGAATTACCAATTGCATAAAGAGCTTTGTAGATTATTTTAAACACTTATGGACAGGATTTTTTCTTTATAAGTAAGATTGTTAAGTACAAATTTAAGATTAATTTTGCAGATTTAAAAGTAACATGATCAGTTAAGGAGTTATTGGTTACTGGAAACATTTCTCTTTAGGAATATTATATTTTAGTCATGTTAGGTGTTAAGCATGTGGCCTTTCCTCACAAAAGCAAAAATCACTATAGAACCGATGTACACAAGTTTAAAATCAGTTTTTAATAGTTAATTGCACTGATCAAGAAATCGCCCTGCATTTTCTTGATGGACCTTTTTAAGGTATCTAGAAGGAAAAAAAACCCCAACATGGAGTAGAACAATGGTGGTAAAATCTCAATTTTACATGATGGGGATAATCTTCTAACTAAGGCCATCCCTATTTTATTTTCTACTAAAATAATATTAAATGTTGCAATGCTGAAACTGGATTTTTAAATCTATATTTTTATATGCATTGCTTGATTTCTAAATGAATACTATTGAATTATTAAATCAGGAAGAAGCCAATTTTAATTCCTTATGTTTGATTACATTACCTATAACACATAACGTTTTTTCAACCAAATTTTTTTTTAAAAAACAGTTTTTAAAGCAACGATAAGGAACCTGTTTCAGCTGCAATATATCCCTCCAAAGAAACCAACCAACCAACTAAAAAAAACCAACCAAAGATCACCCCCAAAAAAGCCCAAACTGAGATTGCATCTTGTAATTGGTGACCAGGCAACCAATTTTTCCCAGGTCCTACAACTCTCTGATTTGCCTTCATGTTCCAAGGATCACTGAATTACTAAACTTCCAAGAGAGATACTGGGTAAGACCTCACTTGTTTCTGTCAGCACGAGGCAGTTGACAAGTAGGATTTTAGGGCAGTAGTGGATAAAGCTGGGATGCTGTAGATCTTGTATCTCTGACTTAAATAATTGCCAGGAAGGAGCAATAGTTTTTAGTAGCCTGATTAGCAGTGCTTTCTGGACTGGACACTTGCTTTTCATAGATTCACAGAACCCTCAGGTTGGAAGAGACCAGAAGTTACAATTACTGCACCTCCACTCAAACATATCAGTACTTCATTTTACTTAATAAATTTTATCAGCTCCATATGGGAGTTACATGCCTGATTTAAATCCTATGGTTGTGAAAAGCCATGGTTACATCCGAAAACTCAGAACTCTTCTCATCTTCTGTTCTGTAGTTATTTCATTTCTGCATTGGCTTCAGTGATGTGAAGCCAACCAAGCTGCTTTCAAACAGGTACCTATGCACACCACCTAACTGCTGTTTTCTATGATACTCTTGAGAAAAAGATCATTATACTTCCTGTAGCCTTAAAACTTGCTTTGGTCATGTCATATGATTCCTAACTACCTTTTTATATCAAGGGAGGCATGGATAATTATAATCTCAAATGTATTGCTGATTCAGTGTTTCATTATTCCTGGACATTATGTTTAAATAACAAAGCTTAAAACCTACTACTTTCTCCTCTATTACTCTTGACAAAGTTAAATGAAAACAATGAAAAGTCTGAGCAGTAAGGCCATACAGAACTTAGTCCTACCAGTGGCCTTTCATTAGTCATGATTGAGAGCATAATAATAGGTCTGTGATTCAGCTGATCCTGTATTTTCACCAAGGAAAAAAAAAAAAATTAGTCTGCCATTCTTACCCAGTGTTGCCTGACAAATACTTTCACTTTAAGATTGCAAAAACCACACCAACTGAAATATCTTTGTTCCAAGTGGGTCTTTTGGGCACTTATCCTCAATCTAAAAGTTAGCTGTGTCCTTGCTCAGTTTTAATGTGAAAAATAAGCAAGAAGGCTGTTCTTTTAAACACATCATGCTTTTCAGCAGTCTCTGTCAAGCCAATCTGTTAAGATCAAAATCTTAAAACAGAGAAGTAATACAGAATAAAACCAAATTAAGTTGAAGAGTGCATTACAGATATACCTAGACTGAGATGAGACAGCAGATGAAACAGTGGAAGCTGCTAATGACATGTTCTTGGACCCATGGAAAGGCTTAGCCTGTGAAAGAGAGCTGGGGGCTGCAAGCACTCTGCAGAAGACACAGTAAAAAGCATGAAAGTATGTACAGAGTAATTTGAGAGGGACAAAAACAGTGACATCAAAATCAAGTTTTGTGGAAGTTCAGATACAGGACTGCTGCATAGTAACCAGGAACACATTTTCTGTAGCATAGATCTGCAGACTTACAGAACACCACAACCAAGCACAGTCCTACAGAACACAAGACAAAACGTACACATTATGTAAAAATCTTAAAACCACAGTCTATTGATAACCAAGACAGACAATATTTCAGGACAGGACTTTTGTTGTTGATACACGTTGATACATTTTTATCTGCAAGATCTGAAGATGTTTGAGTCTGAATTCAAGCTGAAGGTTTTAATATGCAAGCAGTACCAGACCAAAAATTTTCCTGTTAAAGCCAAAAGTCATTGGCATGATTAGTTTAGTAGAGGCTTTTATTTTTGAAGTATATATTAGATAATCCATTTTCTTCATGGTACAGTTTCAACTGTAGAGAGATAAAAATTGCTTAATCTGTATCATTATTTCATGCATAGAGTGCCTCACAGAATACTGTGAAATACATAATAATACATAATGCAAACCTTCTCTGCTGGCTAGGTCATTGATTTTCCTGCACTGGAATAAAAACATTGGATTCAGTAGGTCATGGTTAGGTAAAAACTGACTAAAGTAAGAAATTAAGTAGTTGGTATACATAAATAATTTAAGTCATCTAGCAAAAATTAAACAAGAAACAGAGCCAGGAGACCATTTCTAATTCTACTTACCTAAAACTAAGATATAACAGACTACATCTTAGGTCTTAGGTATTGCACAATACTTATTTCAAATATTTGTATTACTAGAAGTGGGCTTTTTTTCCCATGGATTTTTAACTCATGCTAAAGTAGACATATTTTAGGAATAATCATATAACAAAAAAAAAAAAAAAAACCAAAACAAAACAAAAAAACAAAACAAAACAAAAAAAACACCAAAAAAAAAAACCCAAAAAAAACCCCAAAAAACCCAAAGAATAATATGCACCAAAAGAGTTCAGTTGGACTGTCTCCAAAATTACTCTAAGTACTATAGTAACAGTGACAGCAGTATAAATCCCACCTGTTTCTTCACAGAGTGACTTTTGATATCCTACCAGTGTTATGCATGCATACTTCCTTGAAACTCACTTTAGCTCTATAGCTTAATCTCATTAAAGAGAGTAGATAAATCTAATAGAAATTAATTGACTTAATAGTTTACAGAGCAAGTCACTCATCAAATGTGTGGTTTTATTGATATAGTGCTTACTGTCCACCATGTATTGCTGCCACCTGCTATGATATGGTAAGCTTTATTTCACGAGTAAATGACATTTTCTAATTTACCATTTCATGTCATGCTGCAGAAACATTATCAAGAAGAACCTTCATTCAACCCCTGTAACTATTACAAGGAATTGTTTTGGTTTTATTACAAGTGCTGAAAAAACACTTCTAGTTTTAACCCTAGGCGTGCTTTCTGAAAATGAAAGCTGCATTGCAGACTTGAAGCTACTATTCTAGAGCAGTTTCATTTTGCAAACTCTTTGCAAACGTAAACAACATACTGCAAAATGAAAAACCACACCCAAATATGTAAAAGCATATAAAATAGACAACAACTTTTACATACTACATTCCTAAGAATGCGTATGCAGCGTTTCCAGAGCCACGCAGGGGCCTATCTGCAAAAGGACCAAGCAACAAGCGTTACCTTTGGAAGGAAGATGAGAAAGACTCTTGCACTACTGAGGTGGCTGCTGGTGGTGTCATCAGACTGGTTGTATTGTGAGCAGCAGGAGCAGGCTGATGTGCTGAAGCATGTGGTGCAGGAGCAGCAGCAGCGGCAGAACTGGTAGACACCGGAGCATGCTCAACAGGGGTACTAATTAGACTTAAATTGAATAAAACAAGAAGCATCTTAAGAAGGTGCATATTTAAATGGAGAGCATAAAACCTACTATGTTTGAACCTGAAGCTGCAAACATAGTAGCAGGCTGTGTTACTGGAGGGGGGAAAAAGAAAGCACAGTTATGCAAAGAAAAAAAAAGACATTTGTTAGACCTTTGGAGATGCGCAGGTAAGACTGCAATGCAGTTGTGATCCTGCTTGACTGAAATTTATCCCAGGTGTCACACAGCACTTAAGTTCTGCACCCACTTGAGGCCAGAGGCAGGAAATGTGGCATGCAGTCCTTAAATTGCTGTAAAGAGCCTGTCACAAACTCTTTAAGCTCGGATAAATTTCAGCCAACATTTATTCCTGGAGCTGAAGTTTAAGTTAGGAGTAAAATTTTTTAATTAGATAAGAAAAAAAATTTAAAGGATATTATCATAGTATTGTACCAGCAGGTTTTCTTGCAAGTTCTGACAGTCTAGAAGTCCAGCCAGCATAGGGTTTTTTGGGCTTACTCTGATTTGTGCAAAGTGGAAGATTTGTCCAGGTAGTGGAAAGATGTTAAAAAGGAGTCCGTTCACCTGTGACCTAAATTCACTTTACATTACACTGGCCAACCCATCAAACATTAACCCCTGGTTACACATAGACCACTACACAAAATACAAGTGAAAGATGTAGCCTAAAATTTTACTGCACCAATTTTAAAACCATTTGGGTGATGAGCATGAGTTGTTGTTCTTCTTCATGCTGTTATGGTACAGATAGCATGAAGCAGAGAAATATTAAATTTTCTCTTTATTTGGTTTCAAAATAGATTAATTGAAAAGAATAGTAATAAAAATCCAGTCTTGTATCCTGTGGCCATTTTGGTAACCTGCTGGACTATTAGTGTCTGTCTTCACCTACCATCAGAGCACCCAGTGCTTATTAATGTGTTTCAGCTTCACTCAAATTTGGAAACTCATCTCTAACAGATGAAGACAAATGGGGCAAAGTTATCTATTAGGCAGCTTTTCACTTCTCCTAACTCATAAGCATATGTCAAATCTCTGGGTTCTTAGAAATGTGGGTGATGGAACTCAGTGATTGTCTTGTGCAATGTGCAAAGAATGCCCAAAGTGTTCTTTCCTGAGCAGAGCAAGTACCACACAAAAAAAGAAACCTTACAATTCCACTATTGGTTTTCAGCCAAAACTTAGCCCTCACACATTATTCCTTACAGCTTCTTTTCCTATGCAAACTTGGCATTATGCAAATACTTTCTCTTTCAGCCTTTCTATCTAATATTTTCTTTTGATTCTATTTTGCTGCTTAATTAGCTGAAATGGGAGTGTAGTTGTTATGCCCACCCACCTCAGAGTTGAATGTAACCCATGACAAAAGCAGAAAAATCAGTATTTTATCCCATAAGAATTTAATATGTAATTATCTACATAAAAAGTAAGCTCCTGAAAATACTCATCCTACTTGCTATTCTGGTTTTCATATTACACCAAAAGTTTTGCAAATGTTTTGCAATAGTTTGTGCATCATAATAAGCATTTTATATTTGGATCAGTTCTTCCATCTCAATGCATTTGCATTATGATGTTAATTCTTCTGCTTTGCTAACCAGTCTGTTACCAAGTTTTAATACTCATACGATTTTTTTGCACCCAGTACAGCAGTGGGTACTGGCATCGTCACATTAAAAGGTGTTGAATCAAATTTAGAACTTACATATCTTTGATTTGGCAAGCAGGTAAGCACTGAAACTCAAATAACTTGTTTCTCAAAATTGCCTCTTTTCTAGATTTTTAAATCTGGGTTGGTTTTTTTTTCAGTTTTTCAGGTGCAGAAGACAAGAATTGATAAATTTGAATGCTGTCTTATAAATCATCTATAATAACAGCTTAATTATTTCATATTACATAGTTTCTTGCCTTTTTTTTAATAGTCATTCTGTACACTTTTGATCTCTACAGTATTTTGCATTTTAAGGAAAATAAAAGAAAATGGATGTTCTCAAACATCTCCATATTTGTGGTAACAAACAAAATGTACAATGTGAGTGATTTATGTGGATGGAAAAAAACACACATATCTCTTCTCAGCTGATTTTTCACTCATGAAAAGGAACACAGATCAGTAGAGGTTAAGAGAATAATGATGGTTAACAACCATAATGAGAAAACACAGCAAGAAACACACTCTAGATTTTAAAAAGTAAGTATAGATTACACTTCTTTCAGTGAAGTTCTAAGCTTCGAGGCTTTGTGTCCAAATAACAACTGGGTGGATTACTAAAGCAGTACTTAGTCTACCTTATGTAATGCATGCATTACATAATAATCCTCCATCTCTTGAAAAGAATTGAAAATATAGGAAACAAAAATAAGAATTAATAAGCAACAGTCCTCTCTTATTGTAGCATTTGTATTTTAAAAAAAAAAAAAAAGTTCTCGAAGTGTTTAGAGAAATAACATGGGAGAGTTTTGTATTTGACTATGGGAATGTTTGTAGAAATACAGAGAACGATCACAGAAGCTGTTGCCCTGCAGAAGGTTTTTAATAAATGCTGTCTCTGTATTTTAGGTGAGATCCTCAGGGGTGCCACTGGCAACATAAAACCCACGTGAAGCTCCTGGAAATTTCAGAATTCAGACACTTAGGCAATGGGCACTTCTGTCTGAAGGAGTTAGAGGTTGTTATTACCAAACCATTCCAAAGCTCCAAACCAGGTCAGTTACAGGGTTACACGTCACAGGGTACCTTTGATTACCAGATGAAAGAGGGACTTTCTGGCCAGTAGTGGTGAAACTGGCCTCCCTCTGACTTGTACCCACTCCAAACCTCACAGAACCCTTGGAGGCCACTGGCTTAGTGTTGGCATCTGTGGGGCCTGATTTAGGAGGATGCCAAATACTTGAGGTCACATATTGTGGCTCATGTGTAGGAGCTGTAGGCCTGGGCAACAAAGATTACAAGGGGATTTGTAAATGAGGTATTTATTATCACGTTATCAATTTCTTAGGTGATAGCACATGTTTGAGGGAGACAGAAAATTCCAGCCACAGAAGAAGCTGGGGGTTTAATAGAAAAAGAGCTGTTCAGTTTTTTAGTTTTCAGAGACACGTGTGCTTATCGTAGAAAATAAAACAGTATTTTAGAATGCTAATAAATGGCCCTTTAAGACAGCAGTTGTTATTTCTATTGAGTAAAGCCTTCAGGAAAAAAAAATAAATTAAAAGGGCTGAACCCCAGATAGGAAAAGTTAAGTCTCAGTTTAATAATGAAGGTTTTCTTTCTAGGTCTTTTGTTTTTGCTGGAAGAAGATCTCTATCTGTAAATATCCAGTGTCCACTTTCTGTATCTTCAAATTCCTCATACCATAGAAGATCATCATGATATTGCAGACGAAGTAATGACAAATCTTGATAGTACATTAGTTTATTACCACTTAACACTTTAAGAATTAAAAAAGGTACCTTATGTTAAATCTGGAAACCCCATTGCTAGGAATATCAAAATGAGACATATAGCAGAACTGTGATGATAATGGAGGTGGAGAAAAGCTATGGTATGACAAACAATACAAGATTAAGGAAATGCAGTATGACAGTAACACCAGTCACACATCAGAAATTGTTCCTGGTCAAACAAAATATGAAATTCAAGATGAAATGCAAAATACAAGATAAAATATGAAAAACAAAATAAAATATAAAATCAAATGCATTTCAGTGGAGCAGCTGCGTAGTCCTGTAGATAAAAATGTTATTGAAATACTAACATGTGTTACTTGTTTTTTTCAATTTAATTTATATATAGTTGTTTTACAGGAAATCAAGGAGTTTATTTCCTTTTTTTTGACATAATTAATTAAAAAATTAAAATAATTTTTCCCTCCTGATCCAAGTGCCAGTTGCATTAGTAATGATAATGATTGCACTCAGATTTTAACTCTACACAAACATTGTTCAAATATGAGCAGTCTTATAATAAAGAAAATTAAAAATTGGTTGCACATTGTTTAGGCAGGAATCAATGAGAGGAAAATGAGACAGAGCAGTGAGAGTTTGCTTCATAACAAATTATCAATAGGCATTTTTTTGCTCCATTAAACATGTGGTCAGATCAAAAGGTACCTGTGTTGCAGTGCTTGTATGTTTTGGTATATGAAGTAATTTAAAACAATACATTTAAATATATGTAATGGCAAAATACTGAGATTCTCTAGGAGAAAACAACTGTTGAAAAGACAGAACTTACAGAGATACCATGTTTTGAACCTCATAATCCATTGAGGATCAATCAAGATATGCAAGAAACTGATATATGAATATTCTTAAAATACCAAAAAGGTAATCTTATTGAGATATGAAAAACATCTCAAGCAATCTAAACAAAGCTTAAAATGGAAATTGTTGTTAAAACTCCATCACAAACTGACAATACCTCATTTCTAGAACATTTGATAAAAGCTTCCTATTTTTCAGCTTTTTAAGTTCTGAGAAACACAATCCCCCCCTGCCCAATCCCACAGCTTTTTTGAAGTCTTCATCAGAAAGAAATCCCTAGCAAAGAAATCCTCTTGCTTGAAACCTCTGCATTCATCATCTCTCCAGTGTAAAATTTCATGGTTTTGAGTTAAGAATAACATGAAGAAAGTGGAGGTGAGCTCTGAGTAGGAGGTAAGCCAAACACACAGAGCAAACATTACCTGTTTTCTGATGCTGCAGCGACATTTTCCTTGTCTCTGTGAAAGGAGGGGATACAGTATGAATAAAGTAAATGAAATTGCCAGTGTTGGCAACAAAAAACAGGAAGAAAGAAGATGGGTTGAGGAAAGATGTTTGGTTGCAAAAAGCATCCTAGAGTGGCTGCTCATAAATGCAGTTGTGAGAAAACTCTTCAGGTCTCCAAGTGAAACCAACAAAAATACGGAAGTTTAGCATATGTTGCTTCTCAGCAGCAAACAACTATGTTTCTAATATGTAGGAATATTAACAGTTACAAATTAGGCATTGTATGGATGTATATCATTTCAGCCAGTTTTGACTTTAGTAAGTTCCCTTTTAAAAGAAAATGTTAAGGATATTCCAGTGGAACATATTCTGATGCCAAATCCAAGTGGTAAAACAATCAGACTTGGGCAGTCCTCAAGGATCCAATATTTTTAAGTGATAAGAAGTTAAATGGTTAACAAAGATTCATACAAGCTGGATTATATGTGTCACATCACTTAATAATGCTCTGTCCTACCCAAGTAGGTACTGGTTTTCACAGTCTAAGTTGGATTAGAAGCAAGAGAAATCATTCCTTCATTGAGGTGAGGGGTAAGTCAGCCCTCATTTCAATGATTATTAGGCTGTTATTCTGTAAACACACATACATGCTCACATAAGTAACTGATCAGTCTAAGTGCAAGCAATTATATAGCTGTAAGAAAATGAGGCATAGGTATTTTCATAAAGAATAATATCCTTGAGCCTTAGATTCCAAAGTATGAAATCTAGTTCTGTTAATTAATTGAGATAGTCTCAAAGATTTTAGTTTAAATTTAGCTATTTAGTAGGTGGTTGCTTCCTTTCCTACTTAAGGAAGTGTGCTGGAATTTCAACAAGTTTAGAGTTGAAATATACCAAATGAAAACATTTTTCTTAACTGGGATCTAAAATTACAAATCACAAAGCAAATATCCTCGTTTACCCAACTGAACATTCTTTCTGAAAAATCCTTCAAAAGAAAGAAATACATGTATTTATTTATGTGGATTTGTTGGGCTCCAATCATTATCTTATGTTATTGTCTGGAAGACTATCCTTAATCTTCTCCACATTATTAGTAGTGTTTAATTTCTTTCCCTCTGTGCTTATGTATGGATGTCTACATATAAAAGTACAGTCACAAGCTCCTTCCTTAGTTTAGCTCCAATAAAATGATAAAAACCACAGTTTATATCAGCAAAGGTTTGGGCTTAGGTGTTCTCTAACTATTTTTAATCAGTAACTATCAAATAAACTCTAACTAAACCTCTAACTAAAATTAAACCCCTAAACTATGTGAATTGAAGGCAGGTTTTTTAAGCCCAGAAGCAGACCTGATATGACCCTTATATGTGGCTCTCTGACTAAGAATGTTATTAGGGTCAGAATGGAAGAACCTGTCTTGAAAGTAAATACCCCAATAAGATCAATTGGTTCCCCTCTAAAGCAATGAGAAACTAAACACTCTCTTTTATGGTAACCAAGCCATGAGTTCACTGGAACATCAGGAATAGGAAGGCAGGGTGAAACTAGGTGGAGGAGGATGGATTAGAATCTCTGCGTGTACTGGGGGATAAGCATTAGCACACCAAGAGCCATAATCATGCCAGAATGTTAAAAAAAAGTCACAGCCTGAAAAGAATAAAGCTTTGTTTATTTCCTATGTTATCAAATATTCTGTGAGCAATTAGAGTCAAGCCCAAACGGGAGGCAGCTGGGGTCAAGCAGAAGCAGTGTTAGGCCTCTGCTGTTGGTATTAATCTGATCCAAATTTTTCTGCTCCAGTAGCTGTGGCTATACTGAAGTGTGCAGAAAAACATCACTTGACTCTGAGGTCAGGATTTCACAAAAGCTTTTTGCATGAGTTTGTAAGTATGTGATAACATTGGTGATGGTAGCAGGGAAGTTAAAAGGAGAGAGAAGTTTAGTAAAGATACTTCCACAGAATAAAGCAAAGGAAAAGACAGAGAGTAAAGGGAAAGATGAGCTCAAAGTCTCATCACACAGTATTTCTTCATGTGTTTGCTTCCAGGAACTGTTTCTCTTCTCAGTCAACAGAAGTAATTCCCATTTGACTAACAATGAGAAAGGCTCAATATCAGCTGTGTCTCCTATTGGCAACACTTGCATTTTGAGGAATAGACTATTGGATTTCCAGCCTTAACAATCAAACATTTTTTGCTAATTAAATGCACAATTAATGTTACTTTTGAGTAAAATACAGAATTTGGCTCAGAAAATTATAATCAGTTTGTATCTCTGTGGCCATACAGGCTGTTCAAATAACAGAGCAGGGAATAGAAGCTTTGAGCTATGTGAAGGAGATTTAATATTAGTGAGTTTTGTGTTTGTGGCCCTTTTAGTCCCCAGCTGAAATGGCTTTTGATAGAGGGGCCTTAGTCAGTGACTGTTCTGAGAGAACAGTGCAACTCTCACAGATTAAATATTGGACATATATCTCAAACAAAGTTTATTTATACAATATACTGTCTTCCCAATCACACAGTATATTATAGAATGGAAATGAGGAAATCTTTCCTTCTCATAAAAATATTCTACAAGACATGGTCATAAAGACAGAGTGAGTGAAGTGATAGTCTTTCCCTCCCACACACTAGCAAGAATTGTAATAGTTTGACTAATGAAATGTAAAATTTGTTTGCAAGTCAACTTTATATGTGCTATTTTCCAGTTATGAGTCTGTTGAATCCAAAACTGTATGTACTAGACATTGGAAAACTTTCCTGTTCTATTTTATTTTTGGAAACCCAATGTAAAAGATTCCCAAACGTGTACACATACGATTGGAGATGTGGAGCTTGTGCATATCCCTTCTCCTCAGAGAATAACAGATCTAGACTCTCTCTGAATAGCTACTCTCTGTTCCATTAAGATGTTGTAGAGAGAGAATAATTTCATCTGAAATGAAGATCTGATGACATAAGGAACATCAGGCATCCCAGGAGACCACATGGTCCTTCAGCTCTTCTCTGTCATTGAACACTGAAGCAAGAAATTAATACTAATTCATTTTTTTTCCTCCATATTCTCACAAAGCAAGACTATTTTTCTCAGTTTACAAATGAGGAACTAATACTTAACAGAATAGCTTCTGGCCAAAAAGAAGGTCCATGGCAGGGCAAAGGACTGAAATAAGCTCTCCTGAAGCCCAACAGAGTATTTAAAAAAAAAAATCAGCTCACCCTCTTTATTAAGAGATTATGGATTTTTAAATAAATGTAACTATTCAGTGTACCTGTATTGTCCTGCAATGATCATCCAGTAGTCTTCTATAGAACCTATCAGATATATGTCCTTTTTGCAAAGATAAATCAGTCATTAAGACTTACAGATTATTAGGGTTTATACCTAGAAAAATAAAAAACTGTTTTTTTCTAGTAGTATTTTGTAGATTCACAGGACTTTTCTCATTAAGACTTTTAATAGCTTTCATCATAACATGTATTTATGTTCACATGAACATACTTGCCTGCAAAAAGAATTGCCTTCTAAGAAGTGGAAGTCACAAACTAATTTTAAATGAAATTTTTACAGGTTGTCTGGGAGTAAACTTGTGTGAAAGCTATTTCATAATTGCCTTACAAACCTTTTTTTTTTTTTTTTTTTGGTCTCAAAAGCATGAGATATGGACAGTGTTGGAAACTGGACCCTGAGCTAGATTCACTGCTCTTCTGATCAATGGAGGCTGTTTCTAGCTGTCTGTGTTTGCATGGTCTGATGAATAAACACCTATTGAGAAAGTTTGTCCTTTTTTTTTTGCCCCCAAGCTATATTTTTGTTACCCTAACAAAGACATCAGAAGACACAAAGAAATCACAGGCAGTTAATTGGAGAGGACAGAAGACAAATACCATGCTGGTTTAGTTAAAACTTTGGCTTGGGATGAGAAAAACAAGGGTAGAAGAGCTAGTCTCTCTTTTTCAGCCACCGTAGTTAAGAATGTGAGCAGCCCACGCCAAAAGGATTACAATATATCCTGCTAGAATGTCTGCTTTCCAAAACAGGGAAATACATTTCTCCCAGAAATCATCCTGGTTTGGGCAGACAGTGCCTCAGAATAGAAAAAGCATTATCATATATTCAGTGGAAGGAAAAACAAGCAGCAACTCATTCTCAGCAAGTAGTATGGAACTCAATCAAAGCAGCTCAGTAAAATCAAAGCAAATACCACCTTTGGATGCATTTTTAGTGGCTTCTACTGGTATGCTGTTAAATATAACAATTAAATAAGAAATGCAGCTGCAAGTACAGCAGCATTGGTGTTGGTGAAAGTTAAAATAACTCTCCTCCAAGATGTACATAGTGATATTTGGCATGCAGGTACATGTACTCTGATTTATCTTATTGGTAAACACATCACTGTACTAAGAACAAAGACTTCAAAAAACCTGAGTATGTGGAGCAATTTGAGATGGAATATATTTCAGACAATTATTCCCTATTTTGGCCTTCAGTGTGCAATTGGATTTACCTGAAGGGCTCCCTCTGGGTTGTTGGAGCCCCACTGCTCACCCACAGGTACCTGCCTGCAGGCACCCAAACACAGCATCAGGACTTCTGGTTTCTTTCTGTGACCATTACAAACAAAACCATTGCACACCAAGTTTGGGTATTGTACACCAGGAAATTCCCTCCCTTTCACTGGAGTGTTCTTTCTCAGTATGACCTTAGTTCTCCCATCTGAGGAGCTGAGAGAAGAACCCATAGAGATCAACTGCAGATGGTAATTTTTTAGAGCTACTTTCTAATGTGTTCACATTGATGATTAGAAAATTCAGGCTTTCTCTACGTGGTACTACCCTAAGCTTGAAGCTGCACCTGAAATACATTAATGTGTCTCTTCAGGTACTGAACCAATTAAGAAGTAAGAATTGGAGCAGCTGTCATTCTTTCAGAATGTAGATTACATTTTATTTCATGAAGTCTCTTAAGTATTTTGTTACCTCCCCTCTCTCTCATTTGTAATTATGTAACGTTCTGGGGTCAACTACAACAAATGCTTATGTGGAAATGAACTATTAGGAAGTGATTAGTATTTAGAGTAATTCTGCTGACATTAATGCAATTTAGAAGCAGAATAAGAGGAAGCAGTGCCAGTGCTGTGCTATCAGCCAGTTCTCCAGCTCACCCTAAACAAAGCTCTGTGAGCTGGTCTGATGATCCACAGACCACAGCTGAGAACCTCTGGGCTTGTTGGAAAGCTACAGGCAAGAACTTTTCCTTTGTTACACTGAAAGCAAGGCAAGGGAGTGGAGAGAGGGAAAGGCAGCATTGTGCACTGGGATCTTGGTTACCCATCTGCATCAGCAGAAGGATGCAAATGAGAATCTTAAAAACTGCACAGTAGGAATTAAAGTGATCATCTCTGCACATGCAGAAGTTCAGTGCTGCACAGGAACACGCAGAATGCCAAGATAGTAAAGATGAGATGTTAAAAACAGGTCAGTACACACAACCCTGACCCAAAACTGGGTAGCTTATGGTAGCTTATTCATTACTTTCTCTAGGAACTATTTTGAGGAAAGCTTCATGGTATTTGCTAATTTCATTTGGAGGCCTCTCTCTTTCAATTTTAAGTGAATACATTCAAGTAGATACACCATACCTTATAGTCACCATATTTGACCAGTTGGTTCTACAGAGAACTGGCTTGAAAACAAGGAATTTATGAATTTTTCCCACAAAACTTCTAGGAGTATTGTGAGGAAGACAGACATTGTATTTGGGCAGTTTTCCCTTCTGGTTTCACTCAGAATCCCATAGACACAATCAAATTGTTTCACTATTCCTTTGTTTTTGTCACTCTTTAGGTGCTAAAAGGTATGTGAAGATCAGATTATATTAAACTAATGTGATTAAAATTCTAATTGCAGTTACACTTCTTAAATAAGAAAGCTACCTATAGAAGTCTGCTTTATTTCATGGGCTGTTGTGGAAAAATAAGGTATCTTTCAAAAGGATTTTGGTATCAGTATACTGATCAGTACATAGATATAGATAGGAAGTTCTTGGCAACTGTGCAAGAAATGCTTATCAATGGAAATTCTGGCAAATGAAGGAAGGGGATCAAGGTGTCTCAGCTTGTCTTAGTGGTGTGAGGTGGCTTTGGTAAGCAACAGTAGAACAAAGAATGTTATTGTGCTTCAGAGCAAATTTTAGTCAATTAATTTTCATGTATATTGCAGAAAGAAGTTAATGAAATCTAAGTTATTAAAGAAAGTAATTATCTGGTACTACCAGGTACCATACGAAAAATCCTATCCTTTTAACTTTGCAAACTAGAGTTTGTACAAGTATCCACTTATTTTCTGATACATATAATGATAGTCCTGGTAACTGAAACTCATGGCAGACACTGCTACAGAAGTCATAAAATCAGCTTAGTCCCTGTAGGAACCTGAGTGCAAAGGTGAAAAATTGGTGAACACTTCTTCTGCCCTGAAGAAGGCTTCAGAGTGAGAAAGTAGTCCCTAGAATACTTATTCCTTGCTACTGAAGATATCCACACCATTTTGCATGATGAAAGAGAAACCACAATTAAGAAAAAGCAACCTCTTATATTTTTTGCATAGCAAAAAATTACTCTCCTTGCCATGTAGACAGGCATGGAAAGAAGGAGGCAAGGGAAGGAGCCACAGAACCTTTCTCCTTGTGTCATTTCTTCATGCACGAAAGGATGAGTGGTTAAGTTTTCATGCCTCCTGTCCTCAAGTCACACTCCAGCCACATCCCACCAGCACACGCTGCATGCAGTCAGTTTTCCTGCTGCAAACTAAGCACCATAGGAGCTGAGGAGGAGACCATTTGAGTAGAAAGCAAGGCAGCAGTATTCAGGAAACAGATTAGTTTATATCAAACTGTCTCATACCACAGCAGAAAATGTGCATTTCCCTGTGTCATAACCAGACAAGCAGTTTTACCTTGAAGGTCTTTTGGTTTTGATTTCCTACTGGCATCAGCTTTGCTGTGTCTTCATTAAATGCTTATAACACTATGCCTTACTGGCAATACTGGGAGGGGCAGGGAGTTAATATCACTGTCCACATCCTGCATTTTATTTCTGGCACAGAGGCTATTTAGAAGGCAGCACTGTCACCAACCATTGTCCTCTGCTCAGCAGAACAGCCATGGTTCAAAATACATTCAGCATGGGATGGATATATCTGCCTATCATCAGGAGTATTTTAAAGACTGACATGACTGGTCAAGCCTTCAATCAAGAACCTATTCTTAGCCTCCCTGGCATTAACTGAGACTGATTTTCCTAGGTGAAACAGCAGACCTCTGCAAATTGTCAAGAAATACTGTCAGGTGGAGTTGATCAATTAGAAGCAACGTACAGCCTGGACATAATAAAACTAAGGCACTACCAGGCCAGACTTGACCTTTTGTTAGAACAAAGCTGGTGGTTTTGTTAAAGGCTGTTAATGATTTCTTATCAGGACTAAGTCTGTCACAGTCTCTAGAAAAGCTGTGTAGTAGAATGACAAATCCAGCTCAATTTCTCCACCTTTCAGATAAAGTCTGCCTCCTGCTGAGGAGCTAAAAACAAGGCCTCTCTGTTGCAGGAGAAGGATGAGAAGTTCGCTCGGAGAGGAGGGCTTAGGCGAGGGTCTATGCCCGCATTCTCCACCAGATGTTGCAGGAGAAGAACTTCGAAGTGATGGTAAGCTCAGAGTGAGGACAGGCTCGGTAGAGGACTGGCCAGCAACCAGCACGGCTGCGAACCTGCTTCAGAGTGAGCCCCTTGCCAGTCTCAAGCCCCACCTTTTATTGGCCCTTGAGCATGCGCACTTGGGCCAGCCCTAACTGGGCACAGGTGGAGCTGAGCACCGGCTGAGCTCATTACTCGGCAGGTCCTGCCACCTGCTGCCTACACCTCTCCATAGTTACATAAAGTTCAATGTACAATGAAAGCTCTGTAACATTATTTTTCTGGGCTTGAAGATTGCCATGACAACATAAAGGTTGATTTTTGATGAGTAAGCTTTAAGGTATGATTAATTTAATATATCCAAAAAACCAAACAGAAATAATTTGACCATGTAATTAACAAAGCTCATCACTTGGGATTATTTTTGAGAGGGACTGGACTAAGCAGTAGAAATACACTGTAGTAAACAATCTTTCCTTAGGGCTTAATAGTGACACCTTCTCAAAAGCTCTTCATCCTTGCAAAAGTTTCAAGAGTTACCAATTACTGTCGATTTTTACTATTACTTTTTTCTGTAATTACATAAAGAATTTAAATCCTACAAGCTTGGAGAGTGTTTAGATTCTATTTTGTATCCTCCAGGAAGCAAGATTACAATTTTATGTCTATCTGATTAAACAGTTTATAGGCACTGAATATGCATCATTAAATCCACTGAAGGAGACCTAAGAGGGATGGGTTCCTCAATTACATCTTCATTAATTTCATATTTAATCAAATGATGCTTTTCTGATTATTAAAAAACACCTTTTAAAATGACATTAAGTGTAAACACCGAGATGTAATAATGATTTTCATTTCTGTTACAGTACATGCACAGGGACTATTTGAAACAAATTTTATCTATATTATATTCATAAAACATTAAGAATTCACAATCCCTATTTAAGTGAAAGCACTGTACTATTACTTACTCATAAAACAACTTAATTTGATTGAGAATTACATATGGGAGATTTTTTTTCATTAGGTACACTTGCTGTTTATGAAAAAAATTAAGCACCTATTGATATTTTAAAGTCTACCAAAATTTTTCATATATAAATAAAATCCACCCACTCTGAACCAAAGTTCGATTTTAACAACATTCAGGGAAAGTTAAAATGCTGCTCTTAATTTCATGCAGTTATGCAGATTTTCTGAAGGAGCTCATAAGATGGTGTGATCGGAATCTGCTTGGGTTCCCATAAGGAAAATATAAATCATTGTTCTGTACTAAGTTACATCCTAACTGAATTGCTATGGTACTTTCTTAGAAAGTGAAATTAATTTTTAAATAAATTAGTGTTCATGTACTCTTAAATAATACTAAAAAAAATACTATTTTTTTTAAAGTATGATAGCTATTTTTTCCTTTAAACACTCAGCATTTAGTTGATTCATGCAAAATCCTCCCATGAATTAATTTGCCTTCCTTCTATAACACTGAAAAACAATGGGGGTTTGAATGAACTTTGTTCTTGTATGGACTCCTGGTACAAATTCCAGACATTGGGAAGCAGGAAAAAGTGTAAAAGTTTCCATCTAATCTCATGCACTAATCTCTCTGATCAGAACTCCTGCTCCCAGGTAAAGGTACCTAATTTGTTTACAGAAGTGAACAGAAAACAAAAGAATCCATAGCAGGCTGTAGATAGGGCTGCACCACAGTCAACCTTCCACTGCAGACACCAATGTTCTATCACCAGAAACTTTTGCTTCAATCCATGCTGACTCGGATTGCAGATGGGTGAGGGCTAACATCAAGTGTTTCTATGGAAACACAAACAGTTTGAGTTGCATTTTTTTTTCTATCATGTAACGATCAGAACATAAACTAGAAAGGGAATTAGTCTACTTCAAACAGAAAACACAAATATTTGGGGGCCTTTGGCATAGGTTTGCCATATATCGACAGGCATGGCTTAAAAGCACTGAAAGGAAAAGATCACATTCTAAGCACCAGCAGTGTCTCAAGTGCCTTTGCCATGGGCACAAATTCATAATTATTGCCAGAGAAAACATATTATTCAAATGGCAATAATGAATTATATTACCACCAGGTTGCAATTTAACATCTATTAATTGTGCTTTGTTTTCATTCACACCTCATACAATCTTTGTTCATTTCTGTAGTTGTTCTTTCAACTGCAGTGTCAGATAGCCTAAAGATCAGTGAGCATTAGGGATAATAGGGGAAAGCTTTTTGACCAAATTCTCTATTATGGAAACTAAAACCCTCATCTTTTCAATAATCAGTTTAAGAAGCTGTCGTTTTAAAGCAGAATAAAGTACTGTGTAAAACAGGCACATAATTATTTTAGTTTTAAAACCTTTTATTTCAGATAAAGCATGCTACTATATACAGAAGAAATGTGGGTGAAAGCAAAAGCAATACAGAATGGGCAACATATTCCTTAAAACTTACAAGTTTTTTTTTTTTAAAACTTCAGTGCACCAGTTGTACTATATATTCTTCTCACTCATAAATCACCTCTAGCAAAAAGTAATTTCCTCAGAGATCCTGCACAACCACAGCCATCTCTGGTTTTCATATAATGAGAAATTCAGAAAACATACAGCAATGGTTTCAGCAAATTACAAGTATAATATACTGAAGAAATATGTAACTTTGTATTGCTAATATATTTGTTTGAAATAGCATCATTCAACTAAGCAAACTATGTTGTATATTTAGCAAAGTCTAGGCCAGTAGTCAATTTTCCTGTTCACCTTTTTTTCTTCTACTTAATTATCTTTACAGCACTGAGACTTAGTAAAAGTCTCATTCCTCTTCCTCCTAAAGAAATACTGTCAATAACTTCCCTCTCATTTTCTTCTAGGATTAAAGTCTAGAGAGCACAAGTGATGTTTTCCTGTATTCTGAACTTACATTTGATACTAGATAAAGGACAAAAGCTAATCTACTTCATCATGAAGGACATCAAGGGGGCTGTATTATTGGGTTTTCTTTTGGCTAGCAACAGAAATTGACCTTGGAGCAAGGCCCTAGCAGTAAGTCTGTGTGTGACACTCTTAGGCTCTAACTCAAGACAGTGATTAATTTGTTTCCTATGATTCTCTGCCTCATGTTTTTGCCTGCTAACTGGGGGGGTTTAGCTCCTAACGTTAAGGAGTTGCGCTGAGAGGCCGTGATGCCAGTTGCGCAATTTGGCAAAGCGTGGGCTGTTACGTTCCGTTTCAAACCTTTCCCTGTGGCATGAAGAAAGAGAGAGAGAGAGAGAGAGAAAGACAGAGAGAGAGTCAGAGAGAGAGAGACACACACACAGAGAAGAAAGAAAGGAGGGAGAAAGAAAGGGGTTAGGGACCATGGCTACCACTCTCCTGCCTTATAACAAGGGCAATGGCAATTTATTTGGATTTTCCTTTAGCTTTCAAAGCTTTCCTTTAGCACAAAGAAAGCTGGGTGATCCTTTTTGGACCGTGTATGAAGGGTTTTGCAGTTGTTAATTTCTGAGAAGTAACTTGATATAACTATGTATTCTTTGACTTGTGATTGAGCTTACAGGGCTGCTTTTGCTAGAAACACAGTGTAATCCCATTGTTTTCCTGCCAGCAGGTTCTCTCAGTTTTTCCTCTCTCTCCTGCAATAAGCAGTCAGTGAAAGTTAACTCCATATAAGAGCAAAATTAATGCAAATATTTTCCATTCTGTAATACATAGATGAGCCTAAATATATATATATACTGCTATCCTTCCTGTTAGAACCATTAGCCACAGGTTTCAGCAGTACTTTTCTATAGATTTTCTCAGTATAAACAAACACAAGCATTGATATCTGCATAAATATTTCTAGTCATTTATGTCAAAAAGTAGAATAACATAGGATTTTGAAAGCACAGTCCTATTTGCCACCTCCTGAACACACCACTTGGCTACCTTTGACTGCAGACTGGGGTGCCAAGCAATGTCCAGCACGCCTCAGGTTTTAATCTTTCCTACATGTTCTTCCACATAAATTGTAAATAAAAAGAGAAAGGAGGATGTGGGATGAGAGCACAGGCATCAAAGGGTATCAAACAGAATGGAAAAGAAAATGTTATTCATAAAATGTATCGAATTCATTAGAAACAAGGTAATTTTCCCCTCATTATTTACAACCAAAAAGCAAGACAATTGTGTTAATGCAACATGACTTGAGAGTGAAACCAGCCAAACAGAAACGAACAGACTGGACTGGTTTTACTCCTCAGGCTGAAGAAAGCACAAGACAAAAAATGAGCAAATGCCAACAGAGTAATTTCAGTGATATTTCTAAATCTTCTGTTCCCAATAACACAGTGTCATGCAAGTAACATTCCTTTAGGAATCTTGATGCATGACTTCTCAAACTATCTTTTATGCTTTGAAGTAATTAAAAATTATAAAATATTCCTAGCTGAAATGCTGGAAGTTCACGATGGCATTTTTTCAAGACACATTGGAGTAGACTAACTACGGTGGGTCTTAAGTGAAATCTAAGAATCCTCTGCTTTAAACCATAGACCCCTCCATTCAAGGCAAAGGTATTCAGAAACATCTTTTGGGCTTGAAATGGATACCATCTTTCCATAAATTATTCTGTAACAACCATCACAAAAGCAAGGGAAAGTTTTCATAGCAAGTTATAATCATACATGTGCCTTCCAAATAGCAGCATTGTGAGCAGAGGGCAGTCATGCAATGTGTTTATGAATAAGAACTGAAACCAATATTCTTCCACCTGAAAATTCCCAAGATTTATGGGTTCTGTTCAGAGCATATGTCATGAAGAAGCAGCAATCTGGAAGTGACTATTTGTATGTAAAACAGTTTTGCCCAAAATAAGCTACATGTCTGGTGGTTTTGATTTCTCCTCTCCTCCCCCCAAGTGTTTGGAAGAAACCAAACACCATTTCATGCAGGTTTTGATGATTACACTCAAGAGCCAACACAAAGACAATATAAAGCACCAGAGGGAGATGGCTCACAACATGTCCCGAGACCTAAATTCCCCACACTGTGAAATCTCCAGCAGTTTAAGATTTCAAACATTAAGGATTTTTTCCAGAATGCCAGCACAGCATGGAATGAACGCAACACTGAATCTGGCAAAACTCAGGCTCCACAGTTTCACAGAAAACTTTTGCTTTTGGAAGCCCAGGAAGCCTGCCAGGTGATCCCAAACTGCATGCATGGAGAAAGTATGTAGAACTTGCAGAACACTGCAAGTATGTAGAAAGTGCTGTCTGGAGTAGACACTGAAGAGGAGTTTCTACTCCCATGTTGTGCTGGAAGAGTGGAGTTAAACTATGGACTCTGTGCAACTGACATAGGTCCTTTCATCCTTCACAAAACTGAAAGTGGCCTTGTCAAAAGATTAAACAGAAGGGGTACAGTAGGCAAAAAAAGCAGGGATGCATGCATAACCAGGGCTGCTGCTATCAGATCTGCAGTGCATTACATGCAACATTCATGGTAGGCACCCAGTGACCAAGATGGACCAAACACTACCAGTTAGGAAGGAAGGAGATCCCACTTCATTCCTTGCACCAGAGCTCATGCCAATTGCACTGTTCCCATACAGCTACCCAGTGTATCTTCCCTTCTGCATCCACCAGTGAGTGCCCTTCAAAATCTTGAGGTAATAAAGCTGTAACTCAATATACTCACATCTGTAACTGTGCTTATGGAAAATAAGGTAACACAGTGACACCTCAAAATTGCAAATGTGCAAAGCATGGTGGATATAGTCAAGTACTTTCAGTGACACTGAACAGACCATGCAGTTTACACATGTTGATGTGCTATTAGATAATTATTTTCAACATATCCAATACCATGTTAAGTTTCCAGTATCTTGTAGTTTTCAAGGCCACAGGCTACATCTGCAGGGATGATTTCTTTAAAACCCATATTACTCTCAGATGTCTATCGGGGTCTGTTAAATTCAGCACAACACTTTAAATCCCAAGGATTTAAATAAGGATTTGCATGTGTGCTGTTCCATCAAAACAGATAACACACAATACATTTAGTAAGAATTAGGCTTGCAAATTTGAGGGAAGACATAAATCCCTACGGGATGTAATGTGAAGCCTGATGTTGAGATATTGAGCCGTGAACTGCAATGGAAGGTTTATAGCAAACATAAACTGAAAGTACACTTGTATTTTCAACAAGAAAGATGACAGACAACTTTCTCACCAATGCAACATTTGTAACCTGCTCTGTGATCAAAAGCTCAGAATCCTTGTAAAATCACATGCCAATAAGGGATTAAAAAGGAAAAAAAGGAAAAAAAAAAAAGAAAAGAAAAGAAAAAAAGGACTAGAAAGTGGATTAAGTATCAAGACCATCACAAACCCAGACAGTGGCTGAAAGCAGCTAATGATGTGATACAGGGATTTGAAGTATGCAAACAAAAAATCAGGATTGCATGCAGGATGCTCTGATTCAACTGCAGTTTTTAACCTCAACATAACAATCTCTAACAAATCTATTTCCTGGCTATGTAGGACAACATGAATTGATGACAAATCTTCTTCCCTTATTATGTCTCTTGAATTTATCCACTTTTTCAGTGGGTTTTTTGTATGAAAAAAATATATTCATCCACTAGCAAAAGCAGTCCTACACTTCCATATCAAACAAATTTAGGTTGTCTTTATTCCAAATAAACATAAGCAAATTATTATGGATATGAATGGAAGCAACTCCTTCACTGTATCATTTCAGGAGAATCAAATCACAGGGTAATCCAAATAAATTGCTCTCACATTTCAATGCTATCATACATTATATATTTTCATCCAGTTACACAATCAAGGAGTTATACAGGGCTTGGTCTTAGGAACTCATTGCATCCACACACCCAGTAAAGTACACAAAAGTTGCATGTGCAGAGAGCTTTGAGCACACACTTCAGGAATTTTGCACTGTTTCCTAAAATCATGCTAATTTGCTATCCTTTTTTTTTTTTCAAATGTGTCTCACTGATACCATTTTAATTTTAGTGATTTTTAAGTAAATTAGAATATTTTAAGGCAAAAAATATAATAAGGTATGTTCACATTAATGCTGGTTTAAAGCATTATTTGGTTATCAGTAAGGAGAAAACCACATTTGTCAGAAAGCTGCCTACCTTGACCTCCTCAGGGCTTCTTCATCTGGATCTTGCACTGTAAGAAAAAAAAATGTTCAAGTTAAGAAAGAAGGAAAGGCTACACGATGAAACTACAGGTTCTTTAGAAACGTATCAAAGCCCATCTAAAGATGTATTTGTGCTGATTTTGCAGTGGTGCATTTTAGAAGCACAGCATGAAGAAAAGCAGTTCCCTAGAGCCAGGAAAAATGCTAGTGGGAAAGAAGCTATTACAACTCCTCTCTTGTGCACTTATTACCAATGTTCCACAGCTGTGGGCAATAATTCTACAGAGAGGGCCTCCTGTTCTGTAGGAAAGCATAAGACACAACACCAGATTCCAATCAGGAGGAAGTATTCCCCCCTGATGTGAGGAAGGTCCCTGAGCTTCCCCACCTCTGTATCAGAAACAAGCTCTGAGGTCCCAGGTAGTCAGAAAAACATTTCCAGAGACAGCAGGCAACAAAGTTCAAGTGTCCCATCACACTCATAAAAGATCTAGGTTTAGGTAACAGGGCTGCTAGAACCACAAACTCAATACAAATGGTGACCCATGATTTTATTCTGACCTCCAGAAGTCCCTTCTATAGAAGACTGTTACAAGAGACATGCCTTTTTTTTTTTTTTTTTTTTTTCCTGAGTAATGGGACAGCTTTTTATGTCTACTGGAAAATGGAAGATTACACTGAAGAGATTTGATTTATAAGTAAGAACTATGGGATCCAAATGCTCTTTTACTGCATAGTCTCTTACACTTTTATGGTGAGACCTCTGGCAGATCAAAGGACTTTCTTCATAAAGCACAAGGTGAGACTGAACACTCTGATTTCCTCCTTCCCTCAAGTTACATCCAAGTTTCTTCTCTCTTAGCGCAGTGACTACAAGCTGGACGTGAGCAACAGCTCCTTGAGTAACAGCTGCTAATACTGGGGCAAGAAAATAAAAACCTGAACCTAAAATCAGGCTATGGGAGATGTTTTGTAATTCAACTTACTGTACTCAGTTCCAGTCATCTGGGCCAGGATGCGGAAGGACCTGGACTGCAGGTTGGCAGAACGGCGGCTCCAGTCTTCAGGGTCATCTTCAGGCTTGTTCTGAGTTTTAAGCACAGCCTGATACACTGGAGAGGCACTGTCTATGTGAGGATCTTTAATAGGAAGGGTACTGCAATTCAGAAAGTGAAATGTTGTGAAACAGCACGTGGTAGCCTTTCAGCCCAACCTCCCTCTGGTTTTACAGCTTCTCATCCAGAATAATGGCCATCCAAAACACGCCTTTGAAAATACTGTTTTTTAAATAAAACACAAAGATCAATATAATCTGAATTAAGAATGTTATTATGGCTTGTTCTATCTTTGAAATGCTCTGCTACTTTTCAAATATGCCTATTCAAAAGGATGTGAAAATTGTTGGAAATGTCTGTTCATGATTCCAACAGCCAACAAAGCCACAAGCTTACAGAACAGAGTACTGTGTCATGATAAAGTAAAAAACATTTATTTCTCTCAACATTCTTGTCCTGTTTTGTTTCTTATAAAAAGGCTTCACGTTGATACTGTTTTATATTACGTCTTATCCCAGTTTCGGGCCAGTACATTTGAAGGTTGCAATTAGAAACAAAAAACATAATAAAAACAATGTAAGTAAAACTAATGATAATTTTCCACAGCTTTTTCTAGAAATCATTATTTTTTGCCAAACTCTGAATTAAACTTCCAGCTGCCATAACTCTGGATTCATCATCTACCAATCATGTGAAGCATAAGGAGTCTAGACATGCACTGAAGTCTTGCACAGATATTTTTCTGAAATTTTTAACAGCAGAATCTGTCTCAGTCCTACACCACCTCTGATCACCTTGCAAAGTGATACATCCTGTAAGAAACTTCCAATTTTACACACTTAAAATCAAAGCTATGAAGCTCTGTAGCACAAGGTAATGTCTCTTTGATTTATGATGCAGGCTAAAAACAGAAATTTAATAGTGTGGGGTTTTTTTCCCCTGCAAAAATAACTTATGCATAACACACAGTTAAAATTAAATATTAACAGACCTGCTGAAATATACACTGAGGGGATAATGTGTGCTTGGAGTAACTTGGCTCCATGACTTCTCTAAATACAAGGTCTATTTTTGAAGCAAGTGATTTACTGTAAGAGCTTTAATGTGCTATTCCATGTAAACCTTTGCAAGCAAGATGCCCAGCTTCATGAAAACTGAGAAATGGCTCTGTTAAAAGTTAAGAGCCATTAGGTCCAACTAAGGCACTGCAGTCACCTGCTACAACAGTTTCTTCCTTGGTTCAGGCTCCAAATTAGTGCTAAAATACCTTTGTGCAAAGAAAATCTGCAGAAAAGTTTTTGAAATCCTAAAGGATTTGAAAGCCAGGAACCATGTTTGATATCCTACGTCCAGCAGTGACATACACTATAAAAAATAAATTATTTACCAGGTAGTACCTCAAATACCACCATTTTCCAGCTGACACCCTCCTTCAGCAATGCAGAATATATGCTGCTTTAATGGATTTACACATAATGATAGCATGGGATGTGTTCTCTTCAAGTAAAACGTGTTCTTATATATACTGGGGACCTTATCTCTTGAGGACTTTAAAATTTATTTTACACTTATTTTAATTCTTTATTATATATTTATTTATATTTTTAAAAACCCTCAGTATCTGCAAACTTCTCACTTTCTCAAGGACCCAGCAGGGCATAAACTCCTTATTTTTCTATGTTTCAGTACAATCATCTATGCAAAGGAGCATATTTTATAAAAAAAACGACTCTTCAGTCTGAGCTCTCTCACAAAGCACTCAAGTTATGTGAAAAAGTCTCACAGTGTGGCAGATGGCTCATAGGAGCTGGAAAATGGGGCTTTCTCCCTTTTTTAGCTCCTGTTTCCTAGACCACCTTTACAATAACTAAACACTAGCAGTACTGTGGAAGGCACAATGTGAACTTGATTATTTTGGGAGGGGTGTGCCAGAAGTGCACAGAAGTGGCTTCCACTACTGTTGCTCTGATGTGCTGCAGTGGATGAGTTCTTGTCACATCCTTCTTCAGATGGAAGATGAGAGAGAGCAGCAGCCTTCTAGTCCTTCAGACATGGCAGAAGGGATTCCTGAGGCAGGGAAGGAAGAGCATCAGGGAGTTCTGCCTTCTGCTGGCTTCATGCAGGCAGAAAGAGTTGTTAGGTGGAACAGAGAAGTCCATAACACCCAAGTATGGGGTCCTGCCACTTCTCACTCTTGGCCTCCCTGAAAAGTTCTGTCACTATAAAGGGTCCAGTTTAAGTTGCCCAAAGGGGGACCCCATTTCCAAGTTCCTGGAGGCACTTCAGGACTGTGTCTCAGTACAGCCTAAGCACATAGCACCTTCCCCTCTTTCACTGTCAGGGGTGACTGCCTGGTTCTGGCCACCTTTACATCCCCAGACTTTTAATCCTGCTGAAGCTTAAAAAACTATCTGATAGCAAATGTGAGAGATGCAGACAGATGCAGAGTGGATGATGAACCACTGGGTAGGTGGTACTGCTGGTTTCAGGCACAAACAACTCTGGCAACAGCAGTGTGCAAGTCACAGGCAGTTCCAGTTCTCTGGTTTAATTCCTCTGGCTGAAATGCTTTGTTCTATATATTAAGACAAATATACAAAATAGCAGTTTGAAAATGAATGTACAGATATGCAAACAGTGCAAAAGTAGTTAAAAAATGCTAGAGGTTGGGCCACAAATTTCACAGTAACAATGTGTGTCATTAATATGAGATGTTAATTTCCTTATGGTAGATGATTAAGGCAGGAAATGGAGCTCGGTGAATTAACCTTCCCTAGCAGAGTGAAACACACTCATATAAATTGAACTAAATTAATGCAATACATTGGAATCATTCCAACTCTACCTCTAATGCAACAGGCCTTCTTTTTTTAAAAACCATAATTACATTGTAGATGAGTAACTGGGACATATGAGCCACTCAGCATGGATGTGTAAAATAGAGCTCATGGCTGATTATGAACATTTCATAAACTTAAATGTAACAGTTGATTCTTGCTGACAGCCTAAAGATGAACATAACCATGTTAATATCTCTGTTATACCTCTTCATAATTTAATTTTTTCCCATCTGGGTGTGTATGTGCAGAAGTATCATACATCTTTAAGCATTTATCATGCATCTTTAAGCACATTACTTTCAATTCGTGTTACTGGAAAAAAAAATATTCTTTCCAAATGGGTTTGCGCTTTTGAGGTTGTTTGGTTGGTTTTTTTTAAATATATTGCAGCCTAAGGTATTTTAGTAGGATTCAATGAAAAATTGTTCCCCTTTTTCACATCATCATACAACTCCAACAAGTGTTAAAGACAGTTGTGATTTTTTTCTTGGAGTTCATTATAAAGTATGGTTTACCATGTGAATCACTCCCTGGAGTCTTTATTCAGATTTAATTTAAGTAGATAATAAGTAAAAATTTACAGCTACTGTGGTTCTACCCCTGATGCTGACATAAAACAAAATATTGTGACTTCAGATACAAGAGTGATTCCATCCATTTAAAAAAAAAATCTTTGAGAAGTGAAAAAACCCAAACACACAAACAAACCCAACCCAACACATACTTCATGCAGACTGGTAAATCCTCCAGCCAAATTGACTTACTGTGGAGGATAGGCAAGACTTCAGTTTGCACAATCACATTACTGATTTTGCTACTAAAACTGCTAGATCTCAATCCTGATAACGTTGTTGGATTTATTTCTACTTACACGACACTTTAATTTGGCTAATAAATAAATTGGCTAATAGTGGAATTTAGAAGAGGTCTGACAGAAACGTACTTGAGAGGTACCAACCATGTGGTTTTCCTGCAACCAATTCTTGGTTCTTGGTATAGAAAAAACAGTTAAAGCAACATAAAGTGAGAAAACATATAGTCAGGGCATCCAAATTTTTCTACCTCTAAGTTCCAGCATGAGGTCTGAATAACTGCAGTATCAATAATTTATATGCTTTCCTTCATGTTTGCCAAGTGGTTATTTTCCAAGTGACATGAGCCTGATTCTGATCTCAGTGACTTAAGTAAAACATCACCGATTTCAAATGGCCTATTAAATGAATTCCTATCTCAAGCTTGTCTATTCTTCAGCACTGGTAAGTAATCAGTGTTTCCAGCTATTGTTTGCCAGAAAGAACAGGAACCCTTTAGATTTGCAGTCTATGTTTATCATCTTACATACACTGTGTGGCTTCAGGGCTTATCTCTAATGTAAAATTAGAAGTGCAAAGAAGAGTAATTAAGTGCTGAGACCAAATTACAGGCAGAGAATTGAGACCAAATGAATCAGCACACAATTTAGTCTGTTTTTATATGATAAATTTGTCATCCAAGTATTTCTGCATTAAGCATCAACCTATCTCAGACTTCATGAGCTAAGCAAACTAAACATCCTCAGTTTCCACTGCAAATAAAAGTTCAGAATATAGAGGTCAAAGCAACACTTTAAGGGAACTAGTTAAAAGTTTAATGGAATGAGCATCTGTCAATGGGTAGGCCATAGTTATATAAGCTCAAACCTCACCTTTATATCTGGATTTTAAGAGCTGTGTTGATTGTAATAAAATGATCCTACTGAGAAAATTTTTCAGTCACAAAGTGTTATGGGTTTAAAAGAAAGAAGTTACAAAACAGGCTTAGAGCACAGTAGATTTAGAGAGTCCCCTGCACATAGGAACAGAATCATTTTCTTCTGGGGCCAGGTGAATGTTGGGCTTAGGGGCCACATTGCAAAATGAAGGAGAAACTTTAAAGGTACTACATGTAGTGATCTTCCAGAAAGGCTTTTTTTTCAACATTACAGGGGAGAACATAATAATGGAGTTGTCTGCAAAGAATAATGTTCCTCTAGAACTGTCTGATGCAGAAGGCTTAATAGAAATAAACACCTCATTCAAAAATGAGATGTGATCCACCCATGTGATAAGTGGATTCCATGTTCAAAATCAGGAAAGAGTTAGAACAGCACTCTTGCTGTTACTGGTCTAACAACTCAACAGTCTGTGGAAACCTATTTTTAATCTATGTATCCATTCAGCTCTTTTTAAGATACATGAATATACTAATAAAATTCATAACCACCTTGAGGTTTTCAATTCAAGCCTCTCTAATATTTCATGTTATTTACTTCACAATCCTACATATTAAGACAATTTCCTAACTCCCCTGGAAAATGAAAACAATCTTTCAGTTCTAGTTGCACTCTTTGGACTTCTCTCAAACTTAACAGGATTTTCTAGCAAGGCCATTCTCCTCTCCCTGCAACACAGTGTGTTTTGATCTCTTCCACAAGTGGGAAATGATGATGTTTTTCAGTCCAGAAGAGCTACTCCTTTAACTGAAACTGCATTTGAGAGGTTCTTTTGATGCAGTGGTTGTAAAATGAAAAGGATTCACTTGCTCAGTAGTCAAACTTTATAATTATCTGGTCATTTAAATAAGTAAAATTTTTAAAGGTTATTGTTTGGATTATATAATATGTTACAGCTTTTGGTAGAAAATGCCAATATATCATAAAATGTCTCATATAATCCATGCCTATGAAATCTGTGATCTTTATAAAGAATCCACAGCTTCTTTCATGTATTTTACTAAATGGAAATATGAGCCTACTTATACCTGTGGAGATGCTCTGAGTGATGGTCAATCCCAAATAAAGGTATTGTTTGGGCTCCATCATTAGGGAGAGTTTTGATGAACAACCAAATAAAATTGGTGCAAAAAATTAGGGGAAAAAAATTAAAGAAAATAATTAAATGGCCAGTAAAAGGGGGCATAAGCAAGTACATAAACCATCTACATTTTCAATAATGTTGCAGCTAGCATTTTGAAAAGAAACTGTACGTTGAAGTGTGTTGCTCTACCTATATTTTGGTATCATATGAAAAGAAGGTTTTGGGTAGAATGACACCAAATAGGAGAGAAACTTGATCAGATAAGACTGAGAATCCTGCACTGGAAAACCAGAATTGCTAAAGATCAATGGATTTTGCCATAGCCCAAAGCATGAGCATAAGACAGGTATAGCTTGCACACTAGGCAGGGGGATAATACAGCACAACACTCCATTCTGAAAAATAAAAGAGTAGCCAGTACTACAAAAATACTTTGCATTCTTCATGCATCAATAAAAGTTTGTCCCCTCCCCCTGTTCTAAGTTGCACATATAATACAGGGGTTATTACACAGCACAGTCACCAGGAATGAAAAGCCATCCGCTGTCATACACAGAGCACTAGATATATTTTTGTGGGATTTACCAGTTCCAGGAAGAAGACACAAAAAAAGAGAAACATTACATTTTCTAACTATCCATCCTTCTAACTTTGAAGTGCTTTCAAACACTATCTAAGGTTGGTTTGTACTTTTCATGTGTAAGATACCCCAGGAAAAACAGCCCAGGAAGAGCTGCTGTGTCATGCAGAGATCATGCAGAGAAAGAGCATTCCACACAAGAAAATAGCCTTACCCAGCAAATTCTCCACCCTGGGCTTGTGCCTGGCCTGCAATTGCATCCATGATAGCATCTTGGGAATACATGCTGATCGGGGTGTTATACTGGGCGTGAATTATAGTAGCCTTGCCACCCAGGCCTTTCACTTCAATGGGTTTGTGCGTAGAGAGGGCAGAGTCCTTCAGGACATTGGGGTTGAAACGCTCCGGGGACTCCATGCTGGGTTATGCAAGAGTGAGGTTTGAGAGGGGAGAGAGGGGAAGAAAGGAGAGAGGCGTGACAGTTACGTGAGAGAAAAAGCATCACCAGTGGAGTGTGCGTGGCTGTTACTGGCATCTCACCACCAAAGCTTCAGGTCACAGGATAAGAGACAGTGTGAATAACAAGTAACACCTGAAAGCTGGCTGTGCTCACTGATGACCTTTTTGTGTTGGCTGACAGAAACGTAAAGAGAAAAAAACTCTAAACAGTTGTCACTGCATAAAAAAAAAATTACTGCAAATCCCTAAGTACTGATGTGATAGTTCCATACACTAAAATTCTCTTCTTGCATGCATATATACATAGAAGCATATGCAAGCATATACACACTCAGGTCTGCATGCATGCCCATGGACATATATAAATAATGCAGAGAATTCCCAGTTTATTCATGGCATCCATGCATTCCTTCAGAAGGGTCTTACAAAATGTTTGAAGATGTCAGGTGCTCTTATTTAGAAGGCTCCAGTACTTTCTATTTGGATTATTAATCACAGTGAAATTTTGTACTTGAGCCTTTTAATCTTCAAAGCTTTCCTCACAAAGACTAAATTAATCATCCATCTTATAAGGAAGGATTTTTATTTGAGATATTAAGCCATGGGCAAGTTAGCTGAAGCTCCCACTGCAACACAACAAGAGAGTTTAATGTTGGAGTTCAGCTAAGGAGCACTTGACTTCCTTTAACACCTGGCTGTACATAGCTTAGTCCTAGAGTTAGGACTGAGTATTGCCTGGAGTCCCAGTGAGCAAGGTAAAGCTCAATCAAAAGCCACTGAAGTTGGTGCCCTTCTCTAACCTCTGGGAGATCATCTGGATCTCCAGTCTGCTGTTCATGTCCCACCCACAGCAAGAGGATGCCCACAATGCAGGTTCCGTACGCTCAAACTGGGTAAAACCGAGAGCGCTGTCCTTTGGAAATAAGAAATCTTTCACAATGGTTTCAAAAAGCTAGAAATGGATACATCTCCCTCCCTAAAAAAATTCTTTTTGATGCCTTTTGATTGGAACCATTTTCCTTCTGAGCTTAAAGCAATTACACTACAAGTTTATCAGCTAATATTACGTTTTTCGCTGATTTTTTTCACATGACTGAACAGCAAGTTCTGGATGGCAAGAGACAAATAGTTTGCCTGTCTGCTGTCGGTGTTAAATTCAAACCCTCAGCCTGGTTAGGAGGCAAAAGGAATCCCAAGTAAAGCTGGCAGTATTCTGACTTAATCTTCCAGAGGTTATCAAAGGTGATGTACCACCTCTGAACCTAACCAGGAGATTCCACTGTTTTCAGCCTTTGGTTTGGTGGGATGCCCTGACTGAAGAGCACATTGAGAGATACAGTCACACAATTCAAAATACTTGCCAGAACATTAACAGCCACATGCTCAAGGAACAGAGACATAATTTAGCACGTGCTGTATTACAGCCACAGCCTTCAGTTACACAAATCAGCATTAAAAGGGAGGGAACTGGGAAGCTGCACTTTATGCATTCAAAAAAAGTGAAAATCATTTTTCCAAAGACATTTTCACATTTCAAATTTCTCAACATTAAACATTCATCAACTGTGACAATATTATTATTACATTGACATAATCTGTTGCAGGGATGTGCGGAGACATGCAGGTTGCTATACTCTTGACTTTTCAAAACACACATGCCTTAATTTAATGATTGTTTCATCTTTCTTTGAAATTCTCTAAATGATCACATGATAATTAGGAATACAAAGGTCACTGAGATCTTGGGTTTAGTGTTCTCTTTCCCCAGCAGTGTTTGGAGTACTGAAGAGATTCTAAAGCCAAGATCTGAGCAGACTGTGTGAACAAGAAGCCACTTTTAAAGATTAAAGTTTAGAGCAATCGCTTTCCACAATCAATTACAAAAATAAAAGCTACTAATTTTATAACAGCCTAAACTTCCCTAATGGTAGCTACATTTAAGCTTTCACTTGTGGTATTTGAACAGTTTCAGTGACATCTTTAAAGAGGTTTAAGTCCCATTACACGTACCAAGACAAAACTTTCACTGCAGTTAACAGGATTCCCATAAAAATAAGATAAATGGGTAGGGATTATCAACTGCACAGTTTTCATTATAACTTCAGAAGTAAACAGAAGACATTAGTCCTTGTAAGGGGTGCTGTGCTCTAGGACAAAGTGGCAGAGCTAAGACTCTAAGGACAGCAGGAGCACCTCTGCCAAGTGAATGGGATTTTCCTACCAAGGTGAAAAAGGAACAGGAAAAAGAAATCCCAAAGAATGTAAGATTAAAAATACCCCTTTAATGTGATTTGTGCTTTCTAAGACAATTGTAAGAGAATAATTATCAATGTAAATTAGCTAGAGTTTCAGAGGAGTTACATCATTTGGATGACATCATGCCCACACCCCAAAGAATGCCAGATCAGTGTAAATTAAATGCATTAAATGCTATTTCAACTTTGTATATTCTATGGCTTCTAGTCCTCTCGTTAGTTTAAATTTGTAATTTAACAACTATAATTATTTAGCTTATGCTGAATTTAATCCAGTCTCTCCAGCATTTTCTGGACCATACTCAGTTCAAAGGTAACAAGTAGGAATTTGGAGACAATCCTCTGCCTTTAGAAAATTAAAGATCAAAGCTGAGGACTCTCTGAACTTTTCTACATAAAGCAGATGAATCACATTTTTAAATCAACAGTTGCTTCTTGTTTGGACAATATGTTTACTAATTACTTTTTAGATATTTTCCAGATCAGTAACTCAAACCATCCTAAATTTGAATTTTAGTGGAGTGGGACTTTCAAAATTAATTTAATGGAAGATGAAAAGAAATCACTAACAATAACACCCAAAAAAAGCTCAGATATGGCTCCCCAGATTCTGAAGGCACAAAGACTACTTAAAGGGTTAGGTGGAATCAAACCTAGACTGCAGAGACCAAAATATCTGAAAGCATTTAAAAAAAAACTGAACAAGCTTAGATACAAACTCCATTTACAGCATTAGAACATCACCAGGAAATGCTGAACATGTGGCATGTTTAGAAGGAAGCACCACTGGACACCAGTGGCAGCACATGACACTTGCCATACCCGTAATGTTTTTTAAAAAAAAAAGTACTTCCACTTGCAAGCAGACACAGCAGGAACAGAAGGGATCATGCTACCCCAGAAAACAAATCTTCACACATAACAAATACTTGGCACTATGTAGAATTGATACTAACTTGGAAACGGTGTTGGTTATGACCTAAAAGAAGAGAAAGAGAACAAACAACATCAAAACCAACCAAACGGAAAAAGATCAATAGTTTTTAGAGTGTGAAGGGCAACAGGTATTTACAAAAGCTTACTAAAGCTTTTTTCAGATGTCTACAAAGAAAGAAAAATAAGTAAATGTGTGCCAGAACCCCCCAACATGATTGAGAAAGGAAAAAACACAGGGATTATAGTTGATCCTCTAGGACTTAGTAGGGTACCCTGGCATTTTGGCTGACCCTTGAACATGGTTTTATTACTGTGTATCCCTAAAAGTACTATAATCAGAGTGTATGGGGGGAAGGGATGAGGGGAAGAAATAAGAAATTGCAGTGCATATTGTCATTTGAAAATAGCCACTTGAAAAAGAGGCAGAGATTATATTCTACCCTGATACTAACTGTTCAGGGATGAAATCTGTTCTGCTCAGGCTGCCCTCAGAGCTGATACTGCAAGATTGATTTTTATTTTTTTTTTATCTTTTGAATGCTGGAGAATACCCAAAAAGTATCTTAGTAGATGTTTTAAATATAAAACTAAGGAAAATGCCTTTGTATTTATTTATTCACCTAAGTCTCACTGTACTTGCATTATGCCAATGGTGGTATAAACCAGTTAATTTCAGACTCATTCCTAATTTATTCCATATGAAATGAAGCAAGCCTACACACTATGTGGGTTTATGGATATCCATATCAGGAATTTTTTTTCCATCTGTTTTGTACACAGTATGAAAAAACATATGCTCATGCTCCATCCCCCTTGGGTGCATAAACAAGAAGTGATGGTGGCTTGCACAGTAATTCCAAAGAAAGACAATGCAAAACTCAGTGTATGCCTTATGCAGCCAAAGCTGAGCACCATGACCATCACGTCTTAGATTATTTGCTAATGACTCTTCCTTCTGGTTGCATGAATAGCATTAATGGGCTATGACATTTACTGTAATTAATTTTTTCAAAGCTTACAATACATGTATTTTGCTCTTTTAATCTTGGGTGAATAGTAATTCATCATATTTTGTGCAAAATCAAGAGGAAGAGAGTCCTGGATCAGTTAATAAAATTTCCTCTTATTTAGCTGCACAGAATGCTGTTGACAGAACCCAGCACTGAACTTTCTAACTTGCTGCTTTAATGTTTCTGGATATGGGACTGATACAAAATATTGGACAGCAATGCCATACTGCAAGAGTGACATTCAAAGTGGATTTTTCTCCTGCTTTTGCTTTGCAGAACCTTTGAGAGTACTGCTTCTTTTTCCATACAGCCTTTTTGCATTGGCTCATCTGGTTGCCTTTTTCATGATCAAAAGCACTCTGATGAGGCAAGGCTGCAGTAAAGGCTTTGAACGTCTGCATTTCCATGGAAAAGCAGTCACTGATCATCTTCTGTAGTTACTGTTCTTCAGACTCCTAGATTCGAGAATATTTTTCTAATTTTATAAGCCCTGCATTAAGCCAAATATATCAGTCTCTTGCAGGAACCAGTACAGATATTTTAGGAACAAGCTGTAGTCTGTAAGCACATCAGTGATCATACATCCATTTTAGGTATGTGCAGGACAGCTGGGCACTCATTTACAACAAAACATAGTGTAATAAGATCATTTTCTGAAGTAGACGCTGTTGCCTGCTTTAATCTTCTAATCCAGGCCTCTGCTTTACACACAAAATACTATTTTTAAGGCAGAGCTACAACCCCTAAAATACACTTTATTTAGAGGACCCACTTGTTTGCATATAAAAATATGCCCACAGATAAAAGTCATCAGGTGCACACACTAAGAACAGCTCGACAGCCATGTCTCACTAGAGATTTTTAGACTGAAGAGGTTACGATAACTTCCTTCAAAAAGAGTAAAGCTTTACTTCTCCTTATGTTTTGTATGCAATGAGAGAATTCTTTCCAATTCAGAGCCAAACATTATTTTAGCTTGATTCTAAATGTGGACACGTATGAAACATCCAATCACTGATCACAGAGGTCACACAGTAAGAAGCCAGTAACCCAAGCCACCTGGCACATACTGGTAGGACAGGTATTTACTGCCCTTGACCTACAATGTGAAAAATAACTTACACTGGAATGAAAAAGAACCACGTTACAAGCCATGACTCACTCTTCATATTAATCCTCCCCTTTCCAGAGCTTTCAGCACCTTGGGCCATGGTGATGAAGCTCTAATATTAAAGCTCTAATATAAAACAGATGCTTTTTTCTTCTTTGCAGATCAAGGAAATAATCTCAAAATGAATCTTAGTGGTGTGATAGGATTTTCCAAAGGGTTTAGCTAAACCTCTCATAGCAATCGACAGAATTAAGTTTAAACAATTTAGTGAAAAGGACACCAAATTGAACTATGAAGCATACTCTAAGATCAGCCCCTCAACCTGAGTTTTCTTACACTTTTTACCGTATCACTAAGTGCACGTTCATGAATGCCTAACAATAAATTCACAGTTCTGAAGCACCACAATTTCACAATTTTTCTACAGCGTCTCATGTTGTATTATAGGATAAGAACATCCAGAGCTGATTTTGCAGAGCTCCCAGGGTTCTCTTCCCTTGTGCACTTTCATAGGTTGCCACAATGAGACTGAGACTGTCATGGATGATACTACGTCCTGAGGCAGGCACAGGTTCCATGTAACTCTCCACAGAGCAATAAGAAAGATGCCTCCTCACATTGTGGGTAACACTCAGGTGGGATTAAGAGTAACAGGATTACTGAACTCAGAATTGTCTCTGTGTGACAGAGATGTACAATTCCCTATCTCTCAGAGGAGTTACTTGAAAAGACACGAGTACTTAGCAGCTCTGGGTGCTTTCACCCTTTGAAAATATTCCTGGGGCTTGCAGGATAAAAGCTGCATCATTTAGATGGATTTCTCACAATTTTTCTTATTTGTTTATCAGTGCTACAGATATTCACAGAAAGTTAAGGGTTGGAAGGTACCTTGAGAGATGAAGTCTAACCCCCCTGCCAGAGCAGGGTCACCTACAGGAGGTTACACAGGAACACGTCCAGGTGGGTTTTGAATATCTCCAGAAAAGGAAACTCCACAACCTCCCTGGGCAGCCTGTGCCAGTGCTCTGTCACCCTCACAGTGAAAAAATATTACAGGCAGATAAACAGTGATTTCCTAAAACTGTACAAACTAAAAAGGTAGAATCTTGCTTTGTAATTCAGTGCACTGCCACAAGCATGCACTAACATATGTACTTAAAAAGGTAATGGTAATTTTGATAACAAAGAAATAGCCAGAATGCTGAGCCACCCAAAACACAGCCCCTTCACCCTCATGCTTGCAGATGTTGTGAAAATAGGGAGAAAAGGTAGGGAGATTTACTCACAGGAAACTTCACATTGAAATAAGTTAAGGACAAATTTTCCTCAAGGAAACTGTAAATTAAGAGCAGCATTCTGAGGTTTATTTTGCTGGTCTTGCTTGCTAACTGAAATTCTTTTATTTTAGACACTTACTGCCTCTCTTAATTATCCAGTGTGAGAGGGAAGGTTAAGATTTTTTCAGATGAATTAATTAGGAGCGTTAATGCTGAGTGCTCAAGAGAGTTACAATGAATCACCTAAGCCAACTTAATTATTTAGAACTTGGATGTATGCTTTTTTATGAAGATAAAATATCCTTACTTTGCTGAAACCTAAAACCCCCTGGTTTTACTCTTGCAAAGAGCTTCTGCAAGGTGATATAAAGTACTGGAAAATATGCATTTGCTACCAAACCCTGAGTGGATTGCCTGAATTTTTTGGTTTTCCTCATATAGCCAAGTCCCTGAGTGTAAAGTATACTTCTTCCCATATCATAATAACAATTTAATCTTAATATCAAATAAACATTAACAAAATAGAGATTTGTTTGCATATAAACACATGAAGGCAGAACAATCAGGAAAACCTGATTCTCATGTATTGTCATCCAAGCTCCTCACTTCAGAATCCTACTGATGAAACCAGCTGATCTGCAATACAGCAACAATGAAAACCTTGAGAGTAGGGAATCAAACTAACTGGGCAGTATCTAGACATCAACCCTTGTTGATACAAGTTAAGAGCAATTCTAATGGATGTGAGACAGATCATGGCCAAACCAAGGGATTCAAAATGCTGCAGTTTTGCCTCACTTTGCACAGGAAAGCCAGGACATTAAGGCAGGGATGTAGCAGGCCCCTTCAGTAAACCAGCATGTTAGATTTGCTGGTCAAAGCAATTTCTCTTTAGGAAAGTACAAAAGATCAGATCTGTCTTAAAGCAGCTTTTATCATGGCTGACAGTGATACTTTATTCTCTGAGGCAACGTGCATTAGTTGACATTGCTAAATGCCATAACCCTGAGATGCTCAAAGTTACCTCAGTCACAGTGTTCCTCCTCATGCTCTGGTGATTATTGCCAATCCATACTGCAATTCAGATACCAAAGACCAAGAGTTACTCTGCAATGCTACTGTGTATGTTTTGGCAGGCAGTGGAAAATTTAATAATTATTCCAGACCTAAACCATGATAACCAGACAAATACACAATAGGGTAGGTACTATTACATTCATTTTTCAGCAAATTCATGACTTAGTGAAATATCAAATATTTTAACCATGTTACCTACCCTCTAGGAAGTCCACCTTCTGCAGCCTTTCGGTTGAGACTTAATTTATGCATCTCAGCCATTTCCCTGAGAGTCTCTGCTGAGTAAAGGCCAATGGGGTTGTTATACTGCCTTGCAGGGCTCAGCTGGTGTACAGGACTATTGCCATCAGTCTGGACCAGGCTTAGCTTTGAACCTAGGTTACTCTTTGCAGGTGAAATGTCAGGAGTCACAGACTGAGAGGACAGAGAAGATCTAACTGTGGTAGTCTTTAAGTAGGAAGAGCTATTTGAAAAGCTGATCTCTTGCTTGTTGAGGTAGCCTGAAAACGTTCCATTGGTTGCTAAAACACTACCCACAGGCCCAGTCGCTGGGTTAGTTAGAGGACTGAAGGTTGTTCTGTTGCCATTGATTTCCCAAGCAGGCTCCTGTACAGCAAACATGCAGGCCAAGAAAAGAAAAAAAAGAAAAGAGCAATCATAGAACACATGCAAAAATGACATCTGCAATTACTGCTTTCTAAATATATGGATAAACTTGCAATAAATGGATTGGGGCCAAAGCATCCAAACTTTGAGGAAAGACTTTCAACAAAGAAATGCATTGTTTCAAAGTAAGGGAAGCAAAACATACTCAGGCAGTTTTTACTGGCAGTTTTAGTTGAAATCAACAAATAAAGCTTGACATTAAAAGAGCATTTGCTACTAGTCAACCTCACAGCAGTAATTTTCTATTAAAAGATAAGGTCCATTAATTTCTAGGTTAATTAAGAAATCTTAAACTTGTCTTGAGGTCAGAATCATTTCAGACACTAAAGAAGCACACAACTCAATGCCATTATTATAAATACTTAATGATTCTAAGCCACAGCATTCTGCTTTCCATGAGTCTACTTTGAGTTATTGAAGCCCACATTTTGCACTGATCTCAGAGGCTCTGGTTCATGCTGATTAGGCCATGCAGCATGGTTAGCAGATAAACCAACAGGACTCAAGAACAGGCACTGCTCAACAGATAGGATTCTTCTATTCTGATTATTTCTGCATGATTTCCACTGGAAGGAATGTGTGTGAGCACATAGGTGGTGAGTGCACGGTCCTACAGCCACATCCCAGGTAATATTCCTACCTAGGCTGGCAGGATGCATTGCCTTAGTCAAAGTCACAGGAATCTTTCCTGCAATAGCTATGCCCATAGAAGTCTGTGCTGGTGCTCAAATTAGAAACATTCTACTAAAACCACATCCTGGAAAAATGCACTGCTAGGCTTCAGTTTCATAAATGATTGGCTTAGTGAAACCAAAATAAAAAGTAACATCAAAAAAGAAAACCATTGCTTTTTCAGCAACACAATGCAGGAAGTAAGTTGTCACCTGAGTTATGCAGAATTTTTACATTAAACTTGTGTTCATATTGCCTGGAACACCCTATCACTGCTTCAAGCACATTCTGGTGCAACACCACCCAAATGCCTATGACTGGAGGGCACTCAGCAGGTTGTGGGAAACACAGAGCATCCTTAGGGTTAAATTACCTCATTGCCTTCCAGCTATTGGCAGAGTAGTGACCACAGCTCTCTGTTGGAAGGTTGCCTACTTGTAGAATGGACAATTTTATCAAAGAGGAATACAAACTTCAATTTCAGGGGAGCATTTTATGCCATTACTCTGTTTTTTAATTAACTTCTAAAGGCTCAGTGACTGCAATATGAATAGCAAGATTATAATATTGATTATTTTAACATTTCTTTTATGTTTGCCTTTTGAACCTCTCATGCTGAGTGCTGGAACTCATCAGCATGTTTTAAAACAATCAGTTATATAGTTTCAAAGTCTGTTTTATTCTTCACTTTTGATTGTCTGTAGTTACCTGCTTTGGATTAAAAAAAGAAATAAATCCATAGCTGAGGTACTGAGCACACTATTTGAATGCTTAGCAATTAACAGATTTCTTTAGAGCCATAATACCAGCTCTTGGCATCGTGGGTTCCTTGGCTTTTGCTACAGGAAAAGGAACATTTCAACCTCTCCCCTTAGACCTAGATCTGCTGCAGTCATACCTGGTATTAGGTGCCATGATGCTCATGCTGGCAGTGTGCTGCAGCCCAGCTCTGAGGGACAGGAAGGGACATTATCCTGAAGAAGGGATGGAGCCCCCAGTCTGCCCCCAGTGAAAGCCAATACCAGAGCAAGTGGTGGCATGCAGTGACCTTTTGCCTCATTTCGACTGGTGCAGCTTCTGCTGCCATCTTGAACACCTTGCATGCATCTCCCCCATGGCCTTGCATGAAACATAGGCCTGAGAATAATTTGGCCTCTGATTTTCTACTTTCACTGGTCTGGGTTATCATTAACGTCATTTTCTGATTTAGTGACTAAGGTTCACTAGAAAGATAAATATTTTATAATCTCCTCTTGAATTTTTCCATATTTCATATTTAAGTTTAGGGAGATTACATTTAAAAATCAGTATAATATGGTTTAATTAATTAAAACTAATTGCAAAAAAAGCCCCCTAAAGGTCTAAGGATATAATTACTCATAACATTAAATGTATTTAAGATGGTTTGAATCAAAAATGTAAGGCAGATAAAATGAACTGAGAACATTTTTCTTAGTAATAAACAGGAAGAGATTTTAGATGCCATTAATAGCTGCCTAAGGCTGTAGCAATAGATAATCCTAAAAGCATTTTTCAGACTACGCCTTTTAAAGAAATACATTTAATTGTCACATGTACAGTGATATATACATATACATATGTGTGTATACATATGTATATATATACGCCCTGATATAGAAAACAGGAAAAAAACCCAACCTTTAAGTGGCCTACTGCAAGCTTCCAAGTATCATTATACAAACAAAACAAGGATTCTCTCTAAAAAACTGTGGTAAAAGAGGAACAAATGCACAAAACTGTATTCATAAACTAAGCCATCACTTGTGCAAATGAGTTTTAAATGCTAGCAGAGGGCGAAAGCAAGTATTTTAAAAAAATACAGAGGCAATAGAGAAGAAAAAGGATATGGCAGAGTTATATTGTTTGTTACCCTGGAAACTGTGGCTTTTGTCTGAGTTATCTGTGGATTTCCTTTCTAAACCCCATAATAAAAGGACATGCACGGAAATCTGATTATAAAATATCAGTTTCAACAGCCAATGAGAGAAATGCCATATACTCCCTTAATCCTAATGAATTTTCTATGTTTTGGTGTTAGTGGACACTAAGAGAAAGCAAAGGGAAAATTATAGGACCAAAAAATGACAATTGATGATTTTCCTCATCTTTGTGATGTGAATGGAATTTTGGTTTCATTGCTCAAATAAATTCTAGCTGGAACAGCAGCATGCATGTAACTCAACACCAGATTTCATAGGAACCCAGCAGTTCCAGCTCAGCATTCTCCATTTTGAGTTAATATTGCTGGAATTTTTAAGGTAGTTGTTTTCCCTGTGTTTGGGGGGGTGGAGGATGGACGAAACAGGGAGTGTCTAAGAAAATTATTGCCCAAGAATCAGGTTATCTAGCTCTTTCCTTTTGTGACTGACAAAGCATCTCTCATTCAGTTTATTCCCAGTATTTATTCCCTAGTGTATTTTAGATTTTTTTCCCCTCCAGTTCAATGGCCAAAACAGATCAATGCAGCATTTCTGAAACCATTTTGGAATATGAAGGTCAGATTTTTAATACTGAGCAGCAGCACAGCTTTTAGTATTACATCACATGAACTGCAGCCAACAGTAAATGTTCCCCTGCTTCCCATCTCTCTCATCCTATTCTGTTTCAGTCTCTGTGGCTGGAAAGGGAAGGCAACATTTCAAACTGTGCAAATCAGATGCTACCCTTCAGCCGACCAGGAGAGGAGGCTCTGACACTGAGCAATGGGCTTCATCCCTGGGAAGGGATTGCTGAGATCCTGCTGCAAGCCTTTCTACGAGGGGAAAATGTCTTAATTTCCCAGTGTAATGTCAGTGAAAGAGCTTGAAACTGATAAATGCAGAGAAGCCTCAAACATTTGGGAATAGAAAGAAGTTGTGAATCAGCTCAATTTCCATTCTGAAACAGGATTATTTTTTTTTCTTTATAAATACGCAATTTCTGTGAAAGGCAAATGTTCCTCCTTATCAGAGAAATGAGAGACAAATTTATATTGGAAGACAAACTACCAGTTTTTCAGGTCCTCTTCTTTTGACAGCCCACGTTCTATTTATCTGTTGCTATGACCATACAATCTTTATTAATCTTTTGCACTTCTGGGAGAATAATTTTAATGCTGTACTATTGAATTTGACCTCCCAGAATGCCCAAGAAGCAGCTGTTGCTTTAAACTTTTTATAGAAAGAAGAAACTGAAGGCACCATGGCATTAGCTGACTCTGTTCAAAGACATCCTAACAAACAGCTTTGGGCTCAGCCAGTTCTTCCATCCTATGCTTGACTTACAAAGTCGGTCACCTCTTCATCTGTTTCCTCTTATCCACACATAGGTTCCCAAATTTGGCAGGAAGCAAATCATACATTTTACATGACCCTCACTGGGACTCTGACAGAGGTGTGTTCAATACTGTTTCATAAACAGGAAAATACATAGTCATAGCATTAAAATTAAAGAGGTTGTCTTAATACCACTATGAAAAGGGACAGATATGAAAGCTATGCTTAGCCTTTTCACCTTGAGCATTTTGAAAGACACTGAAGTGAATCTTCACCTGTGTTTTGGACCTCTAAAAAGCTGCAGGAACTCCTTGACTGATGATGACTTAGTTTCTCAGTCCCTGGACTACCCTCCTTGTGACTTGAATGTTTTCAGCATTACCTATGCCCTTTCTTCCAGCTATGTGCAAAAGACTTAAATAAATCTTTTAATGAAATAAAAAACATGTAACTAAACTAAATGCAAATAGTTTCAAGTTTGAGATTAATGTCAGATAGGGAAATAATGAAAATTCAAATCAGTCAAACTTTTATTTCCAATAATAGCCCTATAGCTCAGTTGACACCATACTTATGGTCCCAAAATGCGTGTTATCCATAATACTGATCAGCTCAAGAAAGTAAGGAGAGAATGTATGTTACTTCTGGAATGTAGAAAAATTTCTATCATGAGGAACTCTGGGGTTTTTATACCTTCCTTACATCTTCATAAAAGAGTGTGTTTATTTTTCTAAAACCCAAAAAAACATGACCATAGCAGTAAAAGAAGAAGTACATGCTTGGAAATTAGTAGAAGCTGCAATCACATCAGCAATAATGCACAAGACATTTTATGGTTGAAAGTAAACACTGAACTTGCACATGCAGATTTTTAGCTAACATCACCATGCCTTAACCTTGTCTCAGAGAAAGATGTGAAAAACTCAGTGTTTGAGGAAAACACTGTCCTAACTGTCTTGCAGTGTTTTGCTGGTTTTTGAAACGTAATAAAATTAATTTCATGTGAAGCATCAGAAACTAAACACTGTCAAGCACTGATGTGGAGGTGACAGCCTATCTGTCATGGAATTCTTCATTTCTACAGTGATACTGTAACTGGAAATAACAGAGACAAGTGAAGAATCCTAAACATTACTGTAACATAGTTCATAGCAACATCCAAATACCTCTTTGTATCAGTAAAGACATTTTACTGGGGATTTTGAGACTTCTCCAATGGTTCAATGCCTTCGCTGCCTTCCAAACCAGCCTTAGAGAACAGTTTTTCTTCAGTTAAAAATTACTGTTGTCTGCTGCTGTATATTAATGACACAAATGTCACTTCTCTTGGAAATCCCTGGAAAGGGGACCTCCCCTCCAGCACTCTTCTGCTACCTCTTCCCCATGGCCCAAAGACCCTACACCTGGGACCACCTTTCTAGATACTGTTTTTACCATCATACCACCCCACCCTTTTTTCCTCCAGAAATCTTTCAGTAAATCTCTTTTCCAGCTGCAAGTACTCCCTGGAGCCTGTTCACACCAGGTGGCCTCCAACAGCTCCTGTAAACCTTTCCCAAGCACTGACACACAAAAGGCTCAAGAGAGAGACAAAATGCTCCTGAAAAAGGGTTGAGACCTATGATTCTCCTTCCCTTCTCTCTTAAGGGTTCAAATCAGAAATGTATAGTGACTATATAGCTTTTATGCCAAAGGCACTTTTAGGACCTGTAAAAAAAACCTACAGTGCATGGAGTTAACTTTTCTGTAGGGTAGATACTTAAGGAAGAAAACTGTTTTGTGTAGTAAATAGCTTTGAATACCTACAGCCACTTGCCAGGGAAGAAATGCACCTAATATAGACAGATGCAAATTAATTGTATAGAAGCTTTTATGTAGCTGCAGTGGAAAAAGGCAAGTTTGTCATACCTGCACAGGTGCTGCTGAGAGTCCCAAACCATGGCTGTCAGTCTTGTCCTGGTGAAAACTCTGGAGACAAGCCTGCTTGCTGCTTAAAAACTAACAGCATTCTGTGTAGTTCTTGAGGGAAAATAAGTACTCTCTTCCCCTTTCTGTCCCTATTACTTTGCTGATGCACCCTGACACCAGCCTAGCTAAAAGAGTGATCCATCATTTTTAGTCTAGGAATTTCACAGTACCTCTTGATGACTCTTCCAATAACTTTCTCCATGGTAACTTTTATAAAATCATGATATACACAGAAGCAACTCTGAGCAAGATAAATTCTTAACTGCATCTTCTGTTGCCAAAAATGTACAAGATCTTCAGCAAAATAACATTATTCCTGTCTCAACTAATAAATGTCAGACATTAATTTCAAATTTAACAAAATAAAATTGAATCAAATTATTCTCTCCAAGTGTGTTCTCTTCCTTTATTTTGAGGATATTTGCAGCAGTTACAGGGATGGTGTTACCTTCTGAGCTCTGAATTGGTAAAGCACAGTGTTTATAAAAATTACTTAAAATTAATCTGTGCAAGTCAGAACTGCCCAAAACAGTAGAAAATCACCTAATTCCCTGTGTATTTTGATCTTCTGCATTTCTTATTTATACTACACACTAGGGGTAAAACTGGCACTTACAGAAGAGGTGAAGTTACCTCTTTATTTGTCTAATTAAATGTGTCAGCAATGCACATGTCCTGCCCTGTTCTTGAGCCTAAGGATATACACCTTCTTTCAGGTATCCTTGATCCTCAGTGCCACCACAGGTACAGAAGGTGAGTTGCCAGGTACAGTCAATGAATGCTGTTTATTCTAATCTGAACATCTATCTTAAGGAAGATGATGAGCTTTGACAACAGAAAACAAGGCATCCAGTTCCTCTGCAACATTCTGTTATTCATTAAGTTGATTCATCTCTTTTTAAATTTATTTCTTTTTGTGTCTTTTGAATATTGTAACAATAATGCAGTATGATGTAAGTTTTTAAATGCCCTAATGTGCTTTTTCAAGACCAGTGTCTCTTCAGTTGTAGTCAAGATTTGGATACACTGAGGCACAATCTAATGGTTTTTCCCCAAGAATCTACAAAAGTAAATGTGTATTTTGAGAAGCTTTGGCAGCCTCTTGCACCCCAGATGATGACAAACTGCTCAGAATAGGTTAGACCAGATCACAACTGAGGACAGCTGGATGCTTTGGTTCTGCTAATCAGAAATAAGCAAAATACATATCACCAATACACTGCATTGTGGTAGTTTTGCTGACAGTTCATTAGTTTAGTGTTCACTTATTTAGGGTGGACAAAAGCTATTTCCTGCAGGAGGTATTTACCTTTACCACAGCAGATAATAATGGTATTAACTCTGGCTGAGGATAAATTTGCCACATACCTTCTGGTGGGGAATTACAGCCCTGGGAGAATCAATTCTGGGTGCTGTGGTTGAAACTGGCATGGGACGTTTAGATCTGGAGATCCAAAAGAAAATAAAAAGAAAAAAAGACAAAAAAAATATTAGTAATGCAGACTCCTATTTTTCAGTTCTGATTTATTGCAAAAATCAGAATGCAAAATTCATGCTGCTTCATCAGGAGTGAAAACCAAGCATGGCCTAGACTTTTTCAAATGATGATCATCGTGCTTTTTATACTTCCATACGTACAAAGGATTTAAGTGTGAGAAAAGGCTTTATATAGTTTCTCTGAATGATGAAAACATACAAGTTACAGAAGCAGCCTCTGACTTGGGAGATCATCTGTTTTCCCATACGTCTTAACAAACTGCATTTTCATAGATACATGACAATCAGCCTCAACTAGATAAATTCAGATTTGGGCAGCACTCTGGAAAAAGGGATAAAGAAGTGTTTGAAAATGCAGAGACTAAACTTCAGCACTGAAGCATCTCAACATCAGCTCTTCAAAAGATTATTATTTAATAGTTAAAACTGTGTAGCAACTGCCATAATTTAAACTTCTCTGTGGGAAGAAACCTGGCCTTACTTTCAGACAATTCAGTTTCCAAAGGAGCAGATCACTTCTGAATTAACCACACTGCACTCCAAATTCCTGCTTTTCACAAATGTTCATTTTAAAAAACAAAATCAACCCCACTAAAACGCTTTCAAAACACACAGCTTGCCCTTCTATTGGAACATAACAAGGAAAGCACAATGATAAACACTGAGTGATGGATGCTCAGGTAAGTGAAGAGGTATTTGTGGGAGGTGTGGTGAGAACCTGCTCTGAACAGCACCCCTGAAATCCTTCCAGTACAATTGGAATCACCAGAGAAAATTAAATGGAAAATGTAAAAATAGAAAGAATCAGAATTAGGCAAGTAATATCCTATTGCCCACCTACAGATCAGGATTATGCCTGAAATCCTCATCTTTAAAAAGTACTTTGATAAATTAGGACAGGTACAAAAATGAAATAAAAATACTCAAAAGCATACATGTAAAGCAGAAATGACTGAGACATCCAGAACTGTTTGCTTTAGAGAGCAGATGAATAAAGGAAGGCATTAAAGAGGCTTAGAAAATAATGAATGGTAGAAAAGGAGAAATAAAGCTACATTCCTGGACATTAAGTGAAACTGAAAAGGCAACACATCTAAAATAGATAAAGGCAAACATTTTTTTGTAGGGTACTTGATTAATCTGTGGTGAAAGTCAGTGTTAGAAAACATCGAGACCATGAGAATAGCAGGATATCAGAAAGGATTAGGTATTTATACTTACAACAAAAACCCCGACAGCTGCTTTAGATTGTGTAAAACTAAATAGCCACACAGATTCTCATTTTTCACAGCACAACTTGAAATGGAAGACTTTCTGTCTTAGGTTCATTATTTCCTTCCTGAGGGCTCTGCTGCACCTACCTCTGAAATACACCAGTGGCATCTAGCAGAGACAGAAAGCTGAGCCAGACAAAAACTGTGCTCATCCACAGTAGCAGCCCTTGCACTAATACCTACCTTCACACAAAAAATATTTCCATAAGCAGGAATAAACAACCAAAAAACCCCACTCTGGAAACAAGAGTAATCCTTACAGGAATTGGAAGATTTCCATAGAGAAGGCATGGAAATGATGCTACTTTGAGAGCTGAAAACAAAGATGATGTAATGGATGCCTACCTCACAACGATATCCTGTGAAAAACAAAAGTTTGAGAAGACAAGAACTTTCATTTTGTTGAATAGGTAATTAACCCCTGAAATCCAGTGACACAATGTATTCCGAAAACAAGAGGCTAGAAAATGGTATTGTCCACTCACTGTTGGACTATATCACAATATAGTCCCAAAGATAAAATTATCTGAGAAATACCTATCTTCAAGTTCCAACAACAAGAGATAATAACTAACTGCCTAGAGGAAACTTTCCTCTGGAAGAGTTACTAACTGATTTTCCCTCAGAAATGACTGCTATACCCCTCTTCCAACCACTTTAGTTTAAAAAGAGAACCACTAAATCATATTCATGAGACTCACATGTATCATGGAAGACAGCAAAAAGAAGACTAAAAAACCTCAGCTGCAGACCAGAACACATAGTTGCTGAAAATAGATTGTGATGATTCATGAAGAGACAAAGATTTAGAGGGAGATTCCTTCTGTTGGTGTAATTTCTTTTTAGGTTCTAAAATGTTCTTTTAAAACAGTGAGGTTCCTATATAACTGCTCTGATGTTTATAGCTTTGATATTTTAAAAGAGAATGATGAGGCTTGCTAGATATAGCAGACATTTGCAGCAGAGAAAATGGCAGAAGAGTTGAAGTCAGTTGGTGGAATGAAAGTGTCTGCACTCACAGAATAAAGTGAGTATTTACCTAAGAGCCATTACTCCTCAGGGAAAACCATCTGCAAGCTCAGGACATTTTTTTCCTCCCTCTTTTGCAAGATGAATCCCAGCAACACAAGTTTGGGTTTAGAGGGATAATGGTGCTGTTGCAAATGCGTGTGTCCAGTTTTACATTTTAATACACTAACTGCAAAATTATTTTATTGCTAACACCCAGAGGCTGTACTTGCTTGGTAGGGCTATGAGGAGGATGAAAGTCCGAATTTCACAAATGACCACAATTTGATGTTGAAATACTCCATCAAGATTGTTTTTTTTCTGCAGCAATTAATTTCATTTTGACTTCCAGACATTTTGTTCTACATTTACAAAGTTAAAAATGGAATTAAAAAAAAAATATTTCAAAATGGAAATTCAGAACAGTTTTAGAAATTGACACAATTCTGGTATTTTTAAAATGATCCTCTTTTCCATGCATCTATTTCTCCTTCCAATACTGATTCTCTTCCATAAGGAAGTTCAAAAACATATTGGATGTAGTCTTGCAAAGCAGTTCAGTTTTAATAGCACTGCTGCTACAGTTGTCAAATTTTCTACTTGTTCCCACCTACCTGGTGGTATCTTTGCACTGACAAAAAAGGTTCATTAGGAGTCAATTGCATTAAAAGGAGCTGCAGAAGTATTTGGTATTGCACTGCCAACTTCACCTGTGTCCTCAGGGGAGCACAGTACTTGCAGAGAGGACAGGATCTAACAGATAATAGCTCTTTTTCAGCTTCATGTGTTGTTTTTTTTCGTGTCTTCATCAGTCAGTGTCTATCTTTTCTAAGTCACAGGACAGGTAAAACAAACGTTCCTTTCCTTGCAGTAAGCTTTTGCTTTCATTTTATTACATGTGAGAACCTATTTAGACATTTTTGAGCATTTTAACAACTCAACTCCTGGGATATATAAAAGAATAAAATGCATGGAAAGGGTGTAAACCAGATTAGATTAGGGTTAGAATGCTTAGAAAACTTTTCATTTACCTTACTTATCACCTGATTGAAATTGAGTCACTCAGGAGTGCAGTGGGTAAGCACACAGCAGGACAAAAAACAACAAATCATGTAGAACTGGGCTTCAGGTGACATTGCTGTTTTCATGCAGTAACATTCCTGACAATTTGTCAGTGGCAGGGAAAGATGAAGGAGAAGAGAGATAAAGGGGACAGGCTAAATACTATTCACGGTTATAAATTTGAGGTATCCATTTAATAAGTGCTAAGACCAGTAATGTGTCAGTGAAAACTTCAGCTAAACAATTAATCAAGTCAGGAAATCTTGAGTCTTGTAATATCGTGGTTCAATTTTCTAAGTCCTGCCTGGGACACAAAGAGTCTTAGTGACTCCCATGGGAATAATAAAGACAGAATCCTGAACGTTTCACTTCACATATAACTACAATCACTTTGGGGCTAGGATGAGACCTACTTTCCTTCTCTCAGGATATCATCTGTGCCCGAAATAAAACTGAAAAGTATTTCCATCAGCAGTTCTTCTCTCTATATATCAAGAGAGAATGCAAATATTAGCATTTGGCTGGATGACTGATTTGTTAATTATTTCCCTGGCTTGCGCAGCACTCAGATTGCAAGACAGGCAATTATGCTTTCTAGACCTAATGTTCATACCCACAGCAATATATGGACAAAAACTTTGGTCAGTCTCTTTTCCCAGGCAACTCTCAGCAAGACAAGAGGGCACAAGAGGTCTCAAGTTGTGCCAGGGGAGGTTTAGGTTGGACATTAGAAAGAATTTATTTACGGAGAGGGTGATCAGACATTGGAATGGGCTGCCCAGGGAAGTGGTGGACTCTCCATCCCTGGAGATATTTAAAAAGAGACTGGATGTGGCACTCAGTGCCATGGGCTGGGAACTGCAGTGGATCAAGGGTTGGACTTGATGATCTCAGAGGTCCCTTCCAACCCAGCCAATTCTATGATTCTATGATTCTTATGCTGCCAAAAACTCAGGTAACCAATAAAGATATGTGGACTCATCCCCAGGAAATTTCATCCCGTTTTAGAACACGCTTAAGATGCCACGGATGGAATTTGCATAGAGGGATTATTTTGCCATCAACATTGCTGAAAAAATACATGAATTTGGAAGAAATTCATAACGTTTTAAAAATCACAGAAGAAACATTATAATGAATAGAAGTGTACTTTCAGCACAGTGTAGGCAAAACCACAGTACTTCAGAGACTCAAATATATAAACAGATACTGATTATAAAAAGAAAGCCACTGTTCTTACCTCAATAAAAAAATGGCTAAATTAAGATTGGGAATTTCCTAGCTATGGAGAATGGCATTACAGAATCAAAAGCGAGAGGCTGAAGTACAATCAAAACTTACCAGAGAAGGATCAAAGCTTAATGGTATATAACCTTCAGACATAGTGTCTCTTTTGAAATATACAAGTTCAGCACAGTTAACTACCATTAATTATTTATTACATTATTTATAGTTACTGAGAGATGTTAAAAAAAAATTTAGTTAAGGTAAGCATTTAAATTAATAAAATAATTTTTTCAATTTAAAAAGAGCAGAAAAATGGGTTTTTTTAATGAAAGGATCTAATAGCATACAGCAAATAATTATTAATAATAAATAGCAGAAAAGCCACTGAATGAAGATTCAGTGCTTGTATATAGTCTAATATATATCCCAGTCTTGAGATGTGACTCAACATTCCCAAGTAGACATAATAAATAATTTTGAAGAACCAAGCATAAAAAATATTTATGTAAGCTCTTTGGCTGAAAATTACCCAAAATGAACCATACTGATTTCCCCTGCTATGCAGACAGTGCACCCAAGACTTCCCCCACTCAAGCACCATCAGGCTCCACTCCAGCACTGCAGCTCTTGGCTTCTTAACAGCATCTTAAGGGGGAGAGCCATTCAGGTGCAGATTTCAGAGCAGCTCTGGGGACTGATGTAGAGCATCACCCTAAAGAGCCACGTCCAGAATCAAGAATCACAGCCAAACCTCAAAGATATGATGATTCACAAAAGAGTAATACAAAGCTTTGTAACTTCCTTCTGTCCACACAAAAGACACAGAGTAGTTCAAGTGTTCTCAAAATCCATATTTCTAATACTATGACAATGAAATTTATTTTTCTTCTTGCCACTCAGCATTTTCAAAAAGCAAAAGCCTAACTGAGGATACTGTGAGCATCTGGACAATAAATTACTTTCTTTAGTTTCCTGAAGCTGTTGATGAACATACATAGTTATCTGATCTCCCTGTAATTCCTCTTACCTAGGATGTGGACCTTACAGGGTGCCACAGGACTGTCAGATCATTTCTAATTGACATACATGGGAGAGAAAAATTAGTTAACACAGATAACTAGATCTTAACTACAGTCTGCCTCATTTAGGCCTTCACGTTTTCTGTTTCCAAGAGGTTTTCATTTATGCCTGTATCTGAGAGACTTTGACTGGAAACATAACTCCATGTTTTAACACTGCTAAGTCAAGAAACTGAGCCAGGACTTGTCAAAAGGATTTGTTTCCTATTGAATTGCTCAGGTACTGCTGGCAGCTGTCACTACTGCAATGCAGGGCAGGAAGTGCTGCAGCTGACACCAGTCAGGGAGAGCACTCTGTCAAGAGGTGGCCAACCCCAAAAAGATGCCTGGAAGACAGGCAAAACTGAACTTGGTATAACTTTGCATTTTAGAAATAATGGGGACACCACTGGTAATGATTTTGTGAAGCAAAGATTGAGGCCTGTTAGATTTTACAGTGGCTGGTGGGTGAAAAACACCCACCAAGTGTTTCATAGGATCCAAAGGAAGCTTACGAACCTCACAAATAGTACATTACAAGACTGACCTAGTAAAGTATTTAACCTGGCTGAACAGTTCTGCATTCTACTTCTTGAAAATATATCATCCAACTAGATTCAAGTGTGTCATTTACATTTATGTTTGTTCATACTTAAGGTAATCAGTGTTAATCAATGAGAAAAGGTCCCAGCCTCAACACAGTGAGACCTCCATGTCTACTGTAACATTTTGGGTAATGTATCAAGATCCTCATTGCAGAATGCAGCCAATAACTATTTGTCTGAAAGATTACAGCTGTCACCTCTACTTAATAAGTTGTGCCAAACCCCTGATTCTGGTGAGATGTGCCCGTGACTGATACGCATCTTGACCTTTCCATGGTGAGTGCAGTATAATATGTGAAAGGATTCACATGGAGATTGTCTTTAGCTCAAACAGAGAATATTTCTCAGACAAATAAAACAATTATTTTTAACTTCATCTCTAAGCTGGAATTGGGGGTTAAAAAAATAAGCACTCCGAGACCACATCTAATCCCTAAGCACAATCTTAGTGTTACAAAAACTTCATTGCCCTTTAAAGCCTTGGCATATATCCACAGTTTCCATTCTCTTTTCTAAAACTAACAAGGACACTATGCAGTGCCTGTAAATAGCAGTCCACTCAATTAAACTGCTCATTTCAGAAATATATTTATATTCACTGAGTGACGTTGATATTTTCTTTCAGTTTTCACAGAAAAAGCTGCTTGTTCATTTTAACAACATTAAATGCTACTGTTCAAAGCCAGTAGCTCATAGCACCATCCAAATGCTGGCCAGACATCTAATAAATATCCTGCCACCCTCCCACATCTGCTCAGAGACATTTGGGCATTGCAATGGGATTTGCCTCTATTTCACAAGGACTGAGGGAGAAACACCTCCCCCAGCACACAGTAATACACAGTAACCTCCTCGATCCACTAGCAGGGCAGGTCTTTTTTAGTGCTTTGTGTACACAGCATCATCAGAAGTTCGAGGAGGCAACCTCTCAAAAAGTTCTGGTGTCCCAATTCTCAGCAAAATGAACTAAGCAATACCAGATGTCTTATCCACCATTAGTGCTCCTCTCTTTTTTCTGTTAATCTGCTTCAAATTTTGTGATTGTGATTCAGTTAAAGCAAATATGCAGCTGTTTGACTACTCTGCTTTTCTGATCTTTCCACAGGTAGGTTTGGCAATACCTTTTCTGAGTACAGGTACCTGAGACTGAGGTGTTCACTGAGTGAACTGTGAAGGGCTCCAATACAGACTGTCCACCTGGTCACAGATTTCAGTAAATGGTCCAGTCTAGATCATTATTCCAGCTGATGTCATATGGAACACCTAACATTACACCAGCTTTTAATTTAATTGTTTCTTTCCAAGACCTAGTCAGAATTTTCTGAATATAATCTTTAAATTCCACTGAGAACCATACTGGTATGTTTAAAAATAATTTCTGTAGAACTCAAGGGAACCAATTACAGGGCAAGGAATCACTTATTTTATTCTTTTATAGTTTCATCATGTTTTTAAACATCATCTAATTTCAGGCTATATTTCTATAACAATATGAACACATTTTCACTTGAAAATATGGTAAGAGTCCATAATTTCTAGTGAAATGTTATCAAGTGCAAAAGGCATGTTTTGTCACCACTTCAGGCTGAGTTGTTAACTACTGTGCTCAGACAGGAGGCAGGCATTCATAACCTTATTCTGGTCTGCCATGGGCACAACTATCTCCCTTCTGCATCCAGTAATTCAGAGATCCTGACTGGAACTGTGATGTGGTCCTTGTTCCCTGAACTTTTAGGTACTACTAGGCCAGCTGCTGTGTTCCAGGTGACACTCCTGACAGTAAACATGTTGCTGCAGTCTCATCCCAGGGGCAGTCATTTAGTATTGGGCATTCAGTTTCCATAGTTCTGAGACTGCAGTTTGAAAGGCAGGAACAACCAGGAAAACCTTAGTCACTCCAAGAACAGATGGCAGGAGACATTCACAATGCTGAACACTAGCAAATTATCACTAACATTAGTGTTTCTTTAAAAAAATAAAAAAAAGAAGTCACATTCCTACGGGATCGGAATCTACCTCTAGTCCGCAAGCAGTCCCTGAAAGAAAACATCGTTAGTCTCATGCATATAATGGAATTATTCAAAGAAGAGGAAAAAAAAAATCCAAATCCACATTTTAATTCTCTGTTTTTACTGATCTTCTCCTAAAATGCTTTTAGGAAATGTTTCTAGAGTTGTCTGAGTACCACTATTTCAGACCATGCTTTCATCAGTATTGTTTATATAATTTTAAATTACTCTTAAACTGGGACAGATAACCTCGTCTATTTCTTCTGAGAATAAACACAGCTAAATCTGCTCCTGATTTAAAATGTGCCCATCAGCAGAACTAAAACATGCACAGAATTGGTTACTATTCAGAGCTTCACACAAAAGAAAGCAGTTTACAATAACTGCCAACTTTCCCCTGCCTGCAGTTTGCTGTCACCACATGCTTTATTTATAGTAGGCCTGAAATAAATACTGCAGGATCAGGCATCTTTTGGTGCTGCATATAAAAGGAAAGCTATTAAATATTTATCCTAAGTCGCTCATAGCTTTGTCTCTAACACTTTGCCTTTTTACCAGAGAAAATAACTTACGAGTTTCAGGAAAAGACAGTCAATTGTGCCTGCCTGGAAGTGATTGGGGCACCATCACTGGCATGCCCTGGGAGGGGATCAATGTTGGATCAATGATCATCAGGCACAGAAAGTCTGCACCTCCCCTGCTCCTCCCCGGCAGCACAGGGAGATGCCAAGGCTGAAGTCTTGAGATTGTCACAGGAATGTTTGTGCCAGCAGAATGAGGCACACTCATGTTACAGCACTTTCCAAAACTAAGCCAGTACATTTGGTGAACCCTTTCCAAAGAGGCTGATCAGATTCCTTGAGTTAAGATCAAATGAATGTTGTGGATGTTCCAGTGAAGTCTGTTGACAAATAACACTGCACTCTCATGCACTGCATTTACTCTTCATTTTTAAAAGAAATAAGAACAGATTTTACATGCATTTAATTTCTCCCTGTGAGCTGAACACTGTAGGACAGTAAGTTGATGGCCTAGTATCTGTGGGACAGCCAGCCAGCTAAAGATGAAGTTTGGCCCAGAACCAAAATGCCTGGGGGCAGCTGTGTAGCTCAAGTAACTGTTTAGAAACTGATACTGTGAAATGACTGGGAACTAAAGTCCAGGAGGTCACAAAAAGATTTAAAGCAATGTTTTTTTCCACCACAAGCACAGGTCATTATAGAGTATGATTACAGACTCCCATAGCATTGTCTAGCAGAACTAGCACCAATGCTTTCTCAGCACACCTAGAGAATTGTAGGTTTTTAAGGAACGAGCTGCATCTACATCAGTACCTGGTGGTTTAGAGTATCAGCTTTGCTTGCCTGAATTCTATCATGCCCCAGGGCCAAATAAATTTATTTTCTTCTCCCTTCACTGCCGCTTTCTTTTCTTCAGCAAAAGAGATTTCATTTTCTAGATGTCCTCTTTTGTCTTCTAAACTGAAGGAAATAGAGCTGATCTGGAGGGCCCCATACCTTTCCACACTACTGGACCACAGGTGTCTTTCTCTGGTAATGGTAAAACATTAAAACCTGGAGAACTCCACGCAGGCCACTTTAGTGAGCACTGCACACTAAAGACTCAGTGAAGAGCTATGTCAGTGTACCTTGAATAGTGCAGACTGATGCTGCTTGAAGAAAAACTCAGTTTTAAGAGCAGGAGAAGTAAGACTCATTGTATAGGCAGGCAAGTATGAATGGATGTTCTTAGTGCTTCCCTTCTCCTACATCTGATGTCCTGCACAAGTGCTGACACCATGTAGAGGTTATCTTGACAACCAAGTAAAAAATATCCAGCTCCCCACCCTGGAAAAGAAACTCCACAGGGAACTTAAGCATGGTAATAAAAGTGAGTAGCAGCAGACACTGTCTGAAGTGTCAGGTTATAAACAATGCTCATGAAAGCTTCATGGCCAGGATCAATAAAAGGAAAGGCCATCGCTCTTAAGAGCCAAGAGCCATTAGAAAAATAAAAAGCTTTCTGTCTCAGAGTGTTTTCATGTTCCACTGCTTGCTCCATGGCCTTACAGACCAAACAAGCAAGTTCACTTCTACTTCCAGTGCTGCAACAGCAAAACCAAGCAATAGATTGGCATTCCATAAACTTGAGATATATTCTGTAGAGCCACATGACTACATCCCATAAATATCCAAGATGATAAAAGTTCAGGGCTGAAGTTTTCCCATCACAACAGTCAATTTCCTAACACACATACACGACTTTTCAATTTGAAAGGATTTCCAACGTTTCCAAGTTGCTATGCAAATGAGATAACTGAGTGTACCCATCTCTACAGCCTTTATGGAAACTAGCTTTGTTTTTCCATACTTGTAAAGCACTACACTACAGTTTTGCTGCTGCAAGCCATGCCTAAAAAAGTAAAAATGATCTCCTGGCACAGTCATTTTCCCAGTAACCAAGTCGCAGGAGATTTTGCCTCTCCCCTATTTTGTTCTTATTTGGTTGAAAATGACTGTTACTAGTGACTGCTCCCATATTTTTCACATTAACTACTCTTCTCACCTCTGCAATCTTTGAAAAATTACTGTTTTTGAAAAAAAGTATGATTCATGGTAAATTCTGGATTTATCTGGATTCTGGATAAACTGCCAGAATAATTTTGCATTTAGTTAACTTAACTCATTTGTGCCTAGGAAAAATGATCTTTTGAGGTGAGATTAATCTAACTTCCTTTTGTTCCAGACACTGGGATAAGGGATCTTTAATAGAGTTCTATACAAATGTCAGTTGGCTGAGATCACATGCTGATTTATTATATAAATACTGAACTGTGCAAAGTGAAAGCCAGCTTAATGCCTCTGAGCAGAACTTTTTAAATAGCCCCATGTTATCTAAGAAAGAATACTACTTAAAAAGAAAAGAAAAAAACCCAGCAAAACTTTGTCACTTGTTTTTCCCATATAACTGTCACTAAAGAGAACTAACAGCTCACATCAAAAAGCAACTGTCCTGCAAAAGAGGAGGACACATCTCACATCTCTGTGAGAAAGTCTGCTCTCTCCAGGCTCTACTGACTTCTTTTCCTCCACTCAGTCTACATCTTTCTTATTCTGTCAGATGCAGAGAAAGTGCTTTCAAACTTAGATGTGCCAGACCACTAACACAAATTCTTAGCTTGCTGTATGTATCCATCCTGTGGAAGACAGGTTCCTCCCATGCACTCACAACAGTTATTATGATGCTCATTTCTAGAACAGTCATTCATAAACTGACCAAACAAAACTGTATGCTCTCAGCATGAGAATAACCAAAAGAAACACTGCTGTTGGATTTAATTTTTAACAGAAGCATAAATGGATCCAGGATTATAGCTGGATTCAATGGGCTAAATTCAACACACTTACATGGCATATAAACCATGCCAGTTTCTGTAAGAATCCATGCTGATTTCTACAAGAATCAGAGCAGATTTTGGTTCTCTATCTCATATCTGTGCCATGAACACTTCAAATAAATCTGACAGGCAAAGATAAAACACTTATGGCAGTCAGTCCTAGGTTTCACAGGATGCCCCCAGGAATGCAAAGACTTCAACTTATATCAACATACTTCTGAAGAGTGAGGCTCAAGTTGTGGCTGGCTGACTTGATCTTGTTCTGGGCCTCTAGGTGGGTCATGCTGTCAGTGTTGACTCCATCAATGGCTACCACAAGGTCCCCTTGGTTCATCTGTGACTGTGCTGCCTTGCTGCCAGGGGTGATCTGTGTGGAAAAACAAAGGAAAAAAGTAGAAGTCATTCTGTGCACAAAACACAAGAATGTTTCATAGTGCATATGGTAAAACAAAATTACTGGAAATTAAACAAAATCAAAGTTAATTCATACTTCTGCAAAGGTCCCAGACAACATCTACTTGTAATTACTGTCATTTTGAGGTGTTTCACCACATACTGCCTCCACCCAGGGAAATAATTGCTATTATTTATATGAGAGTAGTATACAGAGACTCCACTCAGAAGTGGAAAAACTGATAAACCACTACCTGCTGCAGGATTTTATCATATTTTTCTCCTAAAAACCATCTTACCCAAATTAATTCATTATATTGAACGGACAGAAAATGAATGTGTGTAAGGGGCTTCTGACATGCTTTGTTTCTTTTATAAGGAGCTCTTTTAGGGAATCATTCTATTTAATCTTATCCACATGGAACTACAACTCCATTACCAAAACAGATCACTACCAAACTGAGTTGACCTTATCAAACTGATGGACCTGACACGCCAAAGACAAAGGAACCTTTAGGAATAAGAAACCACAATTTTTCAACTGCAAAATCAACCACCGAGACAACAGCTCCTTTGCTACAGCATCATGGGTTTTTTAGCTCCAGACACCTTGTGAACTGCATCTTCTACAAACAGCTGGGATCCTAACTTCAATTTTACACAATCCTCTCTCAGCTTGCATCTGGATGACATTGATACGTTACAGATAGTTATGAAACCAGACTCCAGCAGGGATCTCCAGCTAAAAGAGAAGAGCCTTCACACCATCAGGCAGACAAATTTTAGTGAGCACATCACAGTAGTCCTTTGCTCTCTGCATTCAGAACTTAAAAATGGCATGGACATAAACTATAGGCATTTGCTCTGATTTTCAGGTACTTGCTTCCTTACATTCCTCCTTACAAAGCCCAGGAATGATCTAAAATGCTGCAGCAAAGGCTGCAGTCAACAACTTTGTTCCTCTAGCACTGTAAACATAAGAGATGTGTCTGATTTAGAGCCAAAATTCCCCTGTGAATTCAGCCAATCTGAAACGGGGAAGTTAAATTCCTAAGGAAACCCTAACCCAACACAAATCCAGACACTTTTCCTCATCAAGGGTAAAAACCCTTAACTTGTCTTCCCTAATATGACCTCAAAACACTTATAAATATGTCTTTGTACTCAAACCAAGAGTCATTCCAAAACAGTTTTGTAGATTACTTGTTCTTCTACTAGAAAGACAAAGGAGGAAAAAAAAAAAAAAATCTTTCTTAAAGGATTAGAAGGTTAGAAGGTCTCAGTATTGACAATGACAGTCTAGTTCACAGTGTAATCTGATAATGTTTGCTAGAAAACAAACTCTAATACCAGGGTACTAGATCACAGTACCCTGAACACTTAATCTATTTGAAAATATCGATAACTTTGGAATTAGGCACTGCAGATAACATCCCAGATCTGATCTGACTGGAAGGGACAGCTTTCTATACCTTTTCATTAGAGATAAAAGCAATAATAATTGTTTTTTGAGTGAAGAAAGGCCACAGTTAATTTCATGCAAATTAGAAAGTTGACTGATAAGGGCAAAGCCATTCCTTGATGTAGTTTTCTGATGTTAAGGAATTAAAGGGGGGTGGAGATGGGAGGAGGAATACTTTGTGGTAGTTTCAATGATGGAGTTTTATTCTGCAGTCCAATGCACCCTCATAGAAAGAAATCAGTGGAAACAAGAGGTACATATTGCAAGCAGAGTTTTCCTACCCTATTAGCTTCTACACTTTTAAAATACTTGCATTGTGTGCAGTACACAGAATCTTAGGGTCTAAAACCAATATGGATTGTATCCTACACATATACAGGTACTCATAGACCCTTCCCTGCTCAGTCCCTCTCATATGTCAAGAAGCAAAACCTGCAGTAGGATAAGAGGTGAGGAAAACAAGTGAAAACAGCCAAATTCAGATAAATCAGTCCCTAAGACTTTGATTCATCAAGCAGTGCACTTCTCAGTGTTCCTCACTTTATCCTTTTTCTCTGTTAACATAAACTGTTTGCCAGTCAGGTAAACACCAAGACTTGAGCCTTCTTGAGAAAGTCTTTTTAAAAAATAATCTTCACAAATCACTTCTCTAAGACACCACTTTTTACTTCCTCAGTGCAATATGCAAGTTCTTGGCAGAAAATGCTAACTCTGCAATGCTGACACTGCCAGTCTCCAGGCAGCAGGTTCCAAATACTGGGAACTCCCCCATTTGCTCATCAACCCAGTTACTGAAAGTCAAATTTCTGCCCTAATTTGGGAATTCTCACTTAACACAGACATCTCTCTTTTCACTCCCCAGTGATGCTTCAAACAAAATAAGCCCTGAGAAGTAGAGCTTCCACAGAAAGGATAAAGAAGTCTGGATCTGGGATTGGTTTAAGATAGCTGTAACATATTGATTTCCCTCTCAGTTTCTCTGACTTCTTTCTTAAGCCCAAAATTTAAATGTTATTTCTTAAAATAGAGATACAGCAGGCAACTACAACTGCCCTAGAATTAGAGTCAAATTTAGAGGGAGAGGATAGTTATATCAGCAAACTGCTTTTACTAACTCTAGTGGGAAATTTTTTGCCTAACACTTTCAGAAAATGCTACCTAAACAAACAAACAAAAAAATACATTAATCCAAAGAATGTATCAAACAAAAAACATTGAGTTTATAATAAATATAATTTTCTAACTATGGCCATTGCAACACCCTTTCTGAAGAGAAGAAGTTATAGAAGAACCATGCTGGAAAAGGTAAGAAAACAGTCTCAGTTATGCCTTACCAGCCAGTGCTCCTTTATTTGAAAAGAAAAGGAAAAGAAAGGGATTTGCAGTCATCTCTTCAGCCAGGTCTAATGGTAACAAATTCTGGACTGGTTCCACCATACAGCTCTACCTTTCCAGCTTTCACCTCAGGGGCCACTGATGTAACTTAACCTCCCAAATTCAGCTTATCCCACCTTCACAGACATTGGGACTCACAAGTATAAAAGCTGGATCTAATTTATTCTATCTGTAATTTAGAACCATAAACTGCATCAGAAAATAATTCTTCCCCCACTCTTCCCACTGGCTAAAAGCACGTTATGTAAATTTTTTTATTTTATTTGATCCTGTGGAGCTTTATATAGAAAACATTAATAAAGTCTGGATGTATGATCTGTGTGAAATATTCAAATCAAAATACAAAATTATAAAAAATATTTTAGTTAGAAGCTGACAGGCTTCTCTGGGAGACTTTCAAGTGAACACACAGCATGCATTTACAGCAGACTTAGAGAAGAGTCAGTAATTATTGGAGACAAAATACCAGCATACAGATGGAGATATAGGGCACCAAGATCTGAAGTGTCAAGGCACATTCAAGACTATCTTGTTCCCATTTTTAAAGATCCAGCAGAGAGGAACAGAATGCAAAGTGTTTATCTTCTGGCATTTTCATATGAAAAATTTATCTCTGTCTACTACAGATTTACTAGATAAAATCACAAATAGGGAAGATCTCACTGTATCTTTGTAGGATCCTTATTTTCTATTTAAAAAGGTTTTTAAAAAGATTTTTAAAACAAGGGTTAATGTTAATTAAGCCTTGAATTTAGACTGAAAAGCCACATCTCTGTAGACAGTTTACATTCCTGGTTTACTCTCTTAACTCTGGAGAAGGCATAAAGAGAACTACTTGAAAAAATCTTTTTAGTAGTCTTAACTTACTTGCTTTCAATTACAACATAGTTTTCAGGTGTTAGGTGTTGTAAATGCCTTTATTTAAGACTACAGTGAGATGTTCAGAGATTCAAGGTATTTCTGTCAACTGATTTACAAAATGCAAGCCAGCATACCATTGACAATGCCATCTAATTTTAGTAGTATTTCTTTAGCACCTCAAGCCCAAGAACAGACATCCTGAAAAGCCAAACATCCTCCACCTCTCTCAAAAAAAGCCAAGGAAAACTTGCTGTTTCAGAGATGGGAATTTTCAGCCCTCACAAACTTTCCTCCAGAGAAGATATCTGACTTCCAATACCCCCAGCTTAAAGCAAGTGGGCAGGCTGGGAGTAGCATATGTTGCTTTCAGTGTACTACAGAGAATTCTTACTACGCTCTGTTGTGAGCAGAACTGTAGACTGGGTGAATATATAGTAGGGCAGTGACAGCTGAGCCCTAAAAATTAAGTCTGCACTGGATTCAGAGTAAATACTACTTAGCAGGAGCTCTGGGAGGCAGTGTACTGGGAGTGCAGCTGCTACACCACCTTGGGAACAGCCTGTGTGCCCATCCATGCCCCCTCAGATACACTCCAAAGGGGAAGAGATGGGGATCAGGCGGCATTTGAATGGCTGGGTGTTAAAAAATTAATGAGAATGCTTGTATAAACAGATGGATGGATACAGCTTTCCTACCCCAAGGAACTCCTGATTTACAAGACAGACAAAAATACATGGAGAGGCCCAGGCAACTGAGAAGGTGTCAATATGGCAGCTTACAGGACTAGCCAGGGCTTCTTTCTTTTTCCAGGACTGGAGCTATTTCTGACCACCTCCTGACCCTAGTCCCAGGATCAATCAGTTAAACCCTTCTCATTTAAAAACATTTTGGAGAATCAATCAATATTCACTAGCACTAGAAATATGCTAAAAGCTCTGTGAACAAACACCTGCTACTCTTCAGGATTTCTGGAAAAAGAAAATATTACAATAAAATGGTCCTTTCCATAGTCAGAAGGGCTAGAAATCTTAACAGGACTTAAGTTCAATTGCCCAAAACTATTATATGGTACTACAAGAAAAGGAATGGACAGACATTAATAATCACTAGAGAAATGTTTCCTTTATGGAGAAAACAGCACTTAAATCTCCCTCTGTTAAACATTCACAAGTGTGTTTCTGTAGGGATGTTTCAAACAAATCCTCATAGGCTTTCTAGCATTGAGCCTTACAGTGCCTGAGACTGGCAGCAAAACTTCCTTGTTTCACATATAGCAGCACTAAATACCAGAAGGAGTAGAAGCATGTCTTGAAATCCCACCAAAGAACAGTTACATTGATCTGGTGAATGCCCACATGAATCTGAGTAGTTATCTCTGAACTGGAGGCATGAGTTGTCCTCACACTGTGAGGAAGTTAATTGAGGAAATCTCTATTATTGTTTCCTAAATGAGTCATTTCCCTCCCTGCTGCATAATAACGGTGTAACAGCTCCAAATGGAAAATCAGTTTCTTAGAAAATAGAAGTCAATTCTGGACAAGAAAAAAACAGCAAAGTAAACAAATACAATCAGTGGATGTAAATTGTCAAGCAGAAATGAATCATTTCATTTGACATATTGCTGGAAGGCATAAAACAGGAACAAAGCAAGAAACAGCCTAGATAACCTACACCACTGAGCAACCATCCCACCTCTTTAATGATGCCTTTCATATCTTTCAGTGTCACATGTTATTGCTAAGAAAGACCAATTAAATGCAAAGACAGAGGACTGCAGGAAACTGGAAACCAAAGTCTTTGCATGTATAATAAACATCATTTTGCAGCTACAATTTTTCTAAAGAATATGTCTCTCTGTTCTTAATTTACTACCAGACTTTACGTGTTGTTTTTTTCCTTTCTGTTTTTTGTGTTTAATGAACAACTGACAACAAAACCTGCTTTAAATGAACACCCATGGCATCTGCAAAATATGCCATTGACACCTTGAAGAGCTTCCATTTATATTAAGCAGAGCTGAGCTGGCAAGCTGCAGAGACGCTCTGAAGTGGCCTCTCAGGCCATGTTTCATCTGTAGTTAGGAAGAGAGATTACAATACGTGTGAGAACACCAAAAATAGCTTTAATCTGCCTCTCTGGGGTACCAGGAGCCACAATGCCACAGCAGCACAGAGATTTTGTGCCATGTCCAGTCAAGCACTTACAATTCAGGACATGCTGTGCTAAAATCTGTACTGGAAGTGCAGAAGGGCTGTTGGCACTTGAGCAAACCAGCTTACCTCAGTCACCAGTATGCCAGCCCATGCTGGAATGATACCACCTCAACTAACACCAGAAACTTTCCTTCTACTTAATGCTTAATTCACAAGGTTGCTATTCATGCACAGTATATGGGCTCTTCAAGGAAGAGGACAGACAGCCTGCTCTCCGTGTCAAGCTAAATAGACCCAGGTGATGAAAATAAACCAAACGCAAAAGATTTCCAGCTAGGAAATGAAAGGACCTGTTTAGGCAATTAGGGGATTGCCCCAGGTAAGGCTTTGGGAGATTTTTTTCAGGTGTGAATGCTCCTGTCCCAGGTTGGAAGGAAGGTCACTCCCTTTCCTGCCTCAACTCCACATCATCTCATTGCAGAATTTTCAATCGATTGTTTAAAAAATTAAAAGGAAATATTTTGGAGTCTGCAGCTTAGCCTGTTAGAAGCATGACTACTCTATACTATCATCCATATAGATGATAGTAAAAACATGGATATGGCTTTTTAATTAGATGTGTTGGCATAGCCAGGAGATCATGCAGCTCTAAATTTTGTATGGTATGACCACTAGAAATCTCTGTTCTCCCAGTCTCCATCGAAAAATAGGTGTTAGACCTATTCAGTCTATTCTCAGCATCACTATTGCACTGCTATGCCAAGGAAGTGTGTGCTATGGGTATTGCAAAAATGAAATGGAAGCAAAGAGGAGAATCATATAACAACAGACTTTGGTTGTTTTGTTACGAAAACATTTTTTGAGAAATGAGTAAGTTCTTCTTTATTTCAAACACTTTAATAACCTTAATGCAAATCAAAACTGAGAACATAACTGAGGTACTGATCCTCAGTATTCTGGAAGTCCTCTGGATGTGAGCAGTTCTGTGGACTTGCTCAGGACAATTCCCTGAAGCAAAGTTACTCAGTTTGCAAGTGCTTGCAGGATCAGGACAGCCAAATCTCTTTAAACGTTCCCCTTCCTTTTCCCTACTTCTCTTTTTAAAATTTTAATTAATTTTAAGGCAGTTTTATAAGGCAGGATGTTTCTTTGCATTTCAAGTAGGCAGGCTCATTCACTAACATGACCTTTCACATTTTCACAGCTGTCAGCTTCTTGAGTCAAACATTCTGTACAGTTTTATGCCCTCCTCATACAAACACCATTTGTCTTGTCTCCCCCTACAAACATTAGCAATAAACTGAAGGGTTTATGCCTTTTGCTATTGGTCACTATAGTAAGATATTTTTTTTTCAAGTTCATTCTGTTTAATGCACTTATTGTATATAACTAAGACCATAGTGCTTTATAACTGAAGAGGTTTTGATCAGTTCAGTGACAATAAATCCTGGCTAAAAGGGCATTTGAGGTAATACCGAGAGTTTTAGTTTGGCAGTGAGTGGCTGCAGCCCATTTCTGATATTAAACAACTCAAAATAGCTTTGACTTTCAGTTAAGTCCTGAGGTTCCAGCACAGATTTGACTGATGTGTAAGTGACTCTTTTGTTCCTATGTGTTCATTGATTAGGGTGCTATAATGTTGATGTAGGCTTACATTTAAGTGTTCTTCACACATGTGTTTTTAAATTTTTTTTTTTTCCTGGCCACTGGAATATCATGAGAGTAATTCTCTGATCACTAAACACAAGCTGCCAGTTTGACACAGCAACCAGCAGTCCTGGCTCTAAACCTGAAACACGAAGTATTCAACTCCATGCTTGGCCTACAGATGCTAGGATAGGACACTATGCACAGAGAGGCAATTCTGTGAAAGAAGATGAAATGCAGCACATGTCCACAGTGAGAGATGTTAAGTCAGAACTACATTTGCAGAAACTACACTTGCTATTGTGCTACTACTTTTGCATCTAAGGTTTGAAGAAGCCGTATTGCCCAACGTGAATCTGTTTTAATTGGATGGCCCAGCATTAACCATCCACTATATAACAAATTACTGATTAAACATTCTCCTTATCTACAGGAATTACTGTTTCATACCTGTAGCATTCACCCATGTTCTGTGAGAGAATAAATAAAAGTACAGGTTTCAAGCTTCAAAAAGTGAAGAACTTTCAAGATCCAGAAGTGAAGTTCCCTGAGAAAGTGCAATGCAAATTTCTTCTGTAATATGTTGTATCATGTTTAGTCAATACCACGACATCCTGCCAGTTATCTCAGCAGGATCCTGGGAAATTTAAAGATGTAGCAGGTAAAATACCGTCTTGACACATTTAACAGGTGTCTAACTACTGGATGTTTCAGAAACTAAGAGAAGTTCTAGAGACTGAGGATGTTTCTTTTACCTTGATCAAACAGAGATGTCACTTCCCTTACCAAGCCACAGGAACCACATTTATTTGACAGGGAATAATTAGAATACCTAGATAAAATCTCAAATCTAAAAGAGAAAACTTGCTACATTGAAGACTGTAGAGACAAGACTGATAAATAATAATAAAAATCAACATAATCTCAATTTTTAAAAAGGAAACAACTTGTTTTACCTCTCCTTTATCTTATCTAAAGAGTGATGTAGCTATTGATGAGGGCAAGGACTGGTATTTTATTATTTATTTTCTTTACCATCCCACTCAGCAGTATATTCCCAATACTGTTAGCGAAACACAACTACTTCCCCAATAGGAAAACTAGAAACTTTTTCACAGAACTTATTTATTCTTGGGACATTTGGACCCCTTGCCAGCAGTACCAGCAGATGCATAAACTACTTTGTCAACATTCATCCATCAGTCCTTTAGCTGCCCAAATCACTCCCTTGTGGACAAGCTGATCCTGCCATCTCTGATGACAGGTTTTGAATTCCCTGAGGATCTACCCAGCACATGTGTGTGAGGAGGGAGATTTCAACATTCAAAGACCATGACCAGTAACTGGCACTTGAAAGAGGTATTAAGGCAGGAAGAGAAGCCTGATCAGTATTTCCTAGCCAGCTGTCATGCTACTGTGGACAGCTTTTCACCTTCTTGAGCTGCTCACCCTGGTTATCATCAGGTGAGGGTGAGAGAGCTTTCAGTTGGCACTGAGAATGCTAAGATGCCATCTTAATGAATTCTTCAACTTAATTTTGCACTACATTCCCAAGGGTTCAATGAAAAAGAAACCTCCATTGTTTTAATTACAAAGAGCAAAGTACACAGCCATGAATTGTGAATGAGCACATTCTGTCTACAAAACACAGGCTCCAGATTTACCTGTGACACAGTCATGACATTGCTGGTGAGTGATATTTTTCCATGTTAACCTGGGGAGCAGCATTTCTACCAATTCCTTCCTAGGTACTCTGCTTCTCTCCTGTTTTATCTCACCTAAATTTGGTGTTCACCATTTACTGATGTAAGCAGCACCAAGCTAAGGCAGGATTATTCTTCCAAAGCATCCAAGGTTTAATAAGTGTTTCAGGTAGGACCCTGAAGCATACTGTCTACATATACTTCTCCAACTCTCACTCCTCTCTACATGCCTGTTTTTTTCAGTTTGTTAATTATATTTGGAAAGAAAGTAACAGTGAGTCAAAGATTTCTACCAGTTTGGCAGCATGATCAGTGATTAGGAGCTTAGGGTAGTTCTTTAAAAAATGGCTTCCATGTTTGTACTTAAATAACTATTCTCAGGTAACAAAGGTGCGTAAGTTAACTATGAAAAACTACCTTAGCCTGCTTGGTTTATTTAGCTAGACTTTATCTAGATGAATGTATTCCTAATTTTTAGTTTATGATAGTCATTCATCTTTGATTCAGAGCACTACTCCTTACGGACCATCAGCTGCGTAATTTATGCATAGCTTGGGCAAAACAAAGGTGGTCTGCACAGTGCTTCACTTCCATTTCAAAGCTTTAATCCCTTCCTTCATAACTATAGACATTTTCCTCAGAAGCCCTGGAAGCAGAGGTTGTAATGAGCTACACACCTAGCCACAACAAGTTTCAAAATTCTCCATGTCCAAATTAGAAATTTACCTCTCCTGGTCCAGAGTAAATACACTGAATATATCTGATTATATATTTTGTTATGGAATAAATGTTCACAGGACATCTATTTAAGTTCATGGAAGAAATGCAATCAAGTTCAAAACAGTGTTATCCTTGGCTGCATTAGAATCTAAATTCTGCAGTGGTTTATGTCAAAATAACTGGTTTAAAGGAGGCAGCAGGAAAGTAGTTTTCTTGACCAAGAAAGAATTTCAGAAAGTCTAAGGTGGCCCACTTTTCTGTAACCAGTTTGTCTTTTTTCCTTCACCAAATGAACTGCTAAGCAATTGTGTAGATGACAAAATATGACAGTTATTTTAATAGGGATTCCTGCTGCTAGTTAAACCATTATCTGCCTGATATAAATGAGGAATGAAAGGAACATGTAGGAATATGTTATCACTCCACTTTGATCTCAAATTAGGACTTAGCTAAACTACAGGACAATGAGCTTCATCACTCTGTTTTGTGATCAAGCAAGCATCTGAATGGCTAAATGAAAGCAACATTTTTGACTGCATAAAGTAAAAATGTCTTTAAAGATGATTGATGTATTACCTAATACCAACATGCAGATCTTGGATCCAGCCAGAATTAGGACCGATTGAATCATGAAAGTTCTATGTTCGAGGCAGTTATATCTACAGTAATATTTTTCAGAGTTGTACATCCATGTGCAAACAAAATCTGTAGGCATTTTGGAGTTTTAATATGTTGCCAGAGTTTGATCTAAGCCCTCTTAAACCATGATATTACTGAACTGATAACTGGCTCCCTAGTTTTTATTTTTGTTTCCTTTTGTGATACCCATCCTTCTCTCACACCATCTTGTTCCATAACATTACTTAGCCTCATGAATTGTGTTTGAATATAAAATATTTAATAACTGTGAGGGATGGAACTTTGATGTGCTACACATCAAGCCTACGCCAACAGCAATGGCAGCAACAAACATTTCTCCAAGTGAATATTCTTTTAACTTCAGATACCAAGAAGCAGTAACAAATGAAAATTAAGAATGCTTGGATGGTTACTGGGCAGCTGGGGAGATTCCTGGGGCAGACAGAAGTGCCAAATGGAGCTGTACTTGTAATCTCTCTTTATCCTAGGATGGGTCTTCTATTTATAGAATTATACAGCTCTTCAAGAGGCTCTAAAGTTTACTTTTATACATGATATGGGAGCAACATATGCATTTTAATAAAGTCTGAAAATGCTCCCAAACTTTTAGTAGACATTTTATATAGCACCACAGATTATGTCCATCTGGTTCTCTCAGCTGGTGCCAGGCATTTTCTTCTCAATGGCATTCCTCCCCTCTCTACCTTCTTGTATCCTTTCCAGAACTGATAGAAATTCACCTTCTACCTTCTGGTACCTTTCTGTCCATGTCTGACATAAAATCCACAGAAAGTAGCTCCTTCACAGTTCCAGATAACCAATGAGTCTTATGGCTCAGACCAGCACACATTCAAATAAAAGTGTTTTCTGTTCCACATAGTGACATTAATCTCATATTTTGTATCTAGAAATCAAAAATTTCATAGTGGTACTTCTTCAACAGCTGTCAAAAGTCAGAAAAAGATTCCTATTAATCAGTTTTAACATTGACTCACTACTGGAAAGAGCATTTCACCTACCAGCAAAATTTTATTATCAAATTGGAGCAACCACCAGTGCTGTAGGAAGAATATTAAGTAAAATCAGTAATTGCTATTAAAGCCATATTCATCAACTACACAGAGAAAATGTAGATTATGTTAATCTATGTATCTGTCATCTCCAAAGAGACACACCAGCAATTTGAGGAACTTAATTTGTCTGGCCTTAAATGGTGAGGCATGGAAGTCTCTCTTTCACATATGTACTGTGCCTAGCAGGATTGGGGCCCAGACCTTCCCTGGTCCTGTCCCTCAGGGAAATACAACTATTGTGAATAAAGAATCAACATGTTTCACAGAGTGGCAAAAAAGACAGTATCTAGGGCAAATGAGACAGAAGACTGGTATAAAGAAATCATTCAGGTATTAAAATGAGCACCTAATAAAAATAGAGATGGAAAAAAAAAAAAAGAGAGAGAGAAACTGAGACACAAGAAAAAATTTTGTTTCTTATTTTATAAGATTTTGGATATGTCAGAGAAGAACAAGACAGAGTCTTCATTCTCCACTTCAAAACATCTAAACTGTTCCCATTCAATTCCACTGCTCTGTGTGAATACCACTGACAAACAGAACTGACATGAAAGCATTCAAACCTTTACACTCCTCTACCCTGTAGTGTAGGCAGTAAATTCTAGCATCTGTTGCAGCCTTTGCAAAGAGATTTGTAGTGACAGTATGGAGGTAAAAACTCCACAGACAATAAAGACTGGATCTCTTCCCTTTGGAGGCTCCTTAACTTTTTTTTTTTTATCATGCATGACCCTGTAAGAATGTGCAATGTGATAGTCCAGAGAGAAAAAGCACTGGGCTTTCAAGCTGAGCTTTTGCTGGCTGCAACTCAGCTATGACACAAAGTCATGCCTATCTTATGTAAAGACTGATAAGAAGGCTGTGTGCTGTTTATGCTTTATCAGTGTGCAATTAGAAAGTCTTGTGCTTGTATGAGTGGGTACAGTGATAATCAGCCCTCAGAAAAAAAAAACAAAACAATGGAGAGCTGATAGTCTGAGTATCAAAAGTCTGACTATCTTAAGAAGGAGGGGCAAAGAACAAAACTGCTAAAATCAACAGCTTTTGAAACATCATTATTACAAGTACCTTCCCCAAGGTAGGTGGGAATCAAGCTGTTTCAGAAGCTAGTGAGTCAAGAAGTTTCATGCAGGAAATTAATTCTATTGTGCTATTCTTCCCGTGTCCTCCAGCCTTAGCTTGGAGGACAAAAAACCTCATCTCTTAGATTTTATTCTCTGCTGTCAACAAATCAGAAATAAAGCTTGAGCACTGCAAAAATATGGTCCCAATTCCCCATTATTAGGACAAAGTTTTTCTCTCCAATGCAAATGCAAGTGTTTCAGTTTCTCTGTTAATTGCTTTGTAGCACTACAAATGACTGCATAGCTGCCTGGTAATGGTAAATCAGAGTTTGCATTTTCACCTCAGGCAAAGAATCAATGATTTAGTCTCAAATAACATTTGGAACACAGAACTTTAACTTAAAAAAGGATTCTAAAATCTCTTCTTTCCCCCCTAACATTTTAAATTAACATTTGTTGGTTTTATGAACATGGAAGTAAAACTAAAGATTGCAGGCATCTTGGTGTTCATATTACTGTCTCCTTTGCTAAAGAGCAACCTTCCTGCTCTCCTTATCAGAAGTACCAACTCAGAAGTCCATCTTTCTTACCTTTACATTTGAAACTCCCTCTATAATGGCTATGGCTGGGACCACAGCAAACTCACTGTTCACGAGAGACCATTGGCAGGGCTCACACCTCACTTTTGAAAAAGACAAGGAGTAGCACAGCCTCCTCCTTGTACCAGAAAGTCTTTCTCTCTCCAGTATAAGAACACCCAAAGCACACAATCCTTGCAATCTTAAATAAAATAAAATACATATATATATTTCCTTTTAAGTACATACAAAGTTAAACAACAGAAATTAAAGTTTGGAGATGCCTTTGTTGGCAGAATGCAGACAACAAACCCATGTTAGCAACAGTGACTCAGGAGACTGCTCCGTAGGATCAAAATAATAAATCTGCATTTATCTGCAGTTCCCTTAAGCAACAAATTGTCAGGACAAACCTCTGAAGCATGGAGAGACATTAAAAAGATATGTATAATGGATTTAAGAGAGACTGGATATCAGAGTTAAACATGTCAGTGGGAAGGGATGACTACAGGAACTTCTTAAGGTAAACATGAGTTAATACTAAGAAAGTAACTTCACACTTACCCTTACAAACATTTTTTTGTTTCCCTTAATGTAATAAATACAACAAACAACTGGGAAAAAATCCACATGTAGATAATGCACACACTCAAATTCAGCTATAATATATAACATGCCAGAGAGCTTGAGGGATCTGTATAATCTATAGATAAAGTCTTTGTCAATTCATATTACAGGTATTTCCATAGAGGACAGTAATATTACAATACACCCTTTAAATTGTGTTGATACTAATAAAGGAAAAAATTTTCATCTATTTTTGTTATAAACTTGTAATCTAACCTATGATAGTATCTAGAAATACAGCTTGATGTTTCCAAAGGCTGATTCACAGTATTCAGTGCAATGGCATTTGCTTATATATTGACTGTCTTAGATATATTTTTAAAAATAGAGTTTATTCATAACAGAAATTGTTTTGCCTTGTTAAAAATAAAAGTACTGTGATTCCATGAGGCTTGTACTTATATACATGGCCCTGTTTCATGCAGGGCACTAGTCCAAATTATTACAAGAACTAAATGCCAATTAATTCTCCCTTATGAGTTATGATAAATGATTATTTTAGGGTGAAGCTATACATTTTCCAAAGGGGCTTTATCACAGCTATGTTGACAGGACTTTAAGTATGGTGGTATGCTTAGTACTGCCCTAAAGTAGCTGAAGTATGTGCCACAGCAGGTGCCACAAGTAGAACATAGATTTCCTTTGACATTAGAACATAGGGTATAGAGTAAATGCAGGACTGTTTGATGGATTTAAAGAGAGCATATGTTGTGACTGGTTTAAAAAAGCAGAGGCTTAAGGGTGCAGCATTAGAACCAAAGCTTACCCAGTTTGGCGAAATCCTGCCTCATCATGGTAACAGTAGCTTCTACTTCATGATCATCAGGGTATCTGTCATTAAACACTTTGCCACCTCTGAGGGAAAAGCTTTCTGAAGTGTAACCTCTTGGTGAAACAAGCACCAAAGCATTAAAGCATTTGAGCTTCAATGGATACATTTCTGGCACAGTAGTGTAAAAAATAATATTTGCATCTATTTAACAAAATGTAAAAAATCATTTACATCCCTTTCATGTTCCTGATAATAATCTCTTTGGAAGAATTCAATCTTGAATTTTTACAACAACTCTTAGTGTCACAGGATGTTGGTAATCAATTATTCCTAATTCTCCAGGGACAAAGTGGCATATAAAATACAGCTTTTACCAAAGGCTCTCACTGCATCTGTGGCTTTACATGTCCCAAATGTAGATGGATCAATTCCCTCTATCAAAGGAGATTAAATGCTCCCCATTGTTAGGTATAGCTATACCTCCCTGCTAACACACACCATCCATCAGCACACGTATACTCCTCCACCTTTCACAATGACTGGGAAAAACTAAGGTTGTGACCTGTACAAAGTTTCTTCTAGATGAAGTTTTTTGCAGCTTGCAATAGTTTTGACCTTTGCAATGTCATTCCACAAATTTGCTGATTATTCCTTTCCTAAAACTCATCAATGGTACAACTGTATCTAGTTTTAATTTTCAGAAATTACAACTGACTTCTCTTGATCCATTTGCAAAATCCATATATTGCTTTGTATAGCAGTTAAGGTCATGGATGACTTGTAAAAATGTAGTGAAATACCTAACCAGTCTGCTTGACTGTCAGTTTCTAGACTTGAGGTATGCCAAAACAGTAGCAAAATTAAAGACCTGTGAAAAAGAATCAAACCATTACAAATTCCACTAGGAAAGCAGCCTAGGCAGTACATACTTTTCCAAGATTAACCCTAAGATGCATACACAGCCAGAAAACCTCACCCTCATCTCTCATTGATAACAGAGATAGTTTCTCAGATATTAGAAAAAATACCACACTCCGGGGTGTTCAGTCTCCCTAATGGAATTAATGGTAGTAATGCATGTGAAAATGCTACTCTTAAGGAATGTAGCATTTCTCTTACAGAGGAATTTTAACTTTACATTAAATGTTATTTTTTCCAACTTCCTTTTATGCACAAGTGACTGAGAACAGCAGTATTATCCTACAGCTCATAAGGTTCTCTTGATAAATATATTTCCCCTGTAACTTCGTGGAACTAATGGAATTATACCAGGAATAAATACGTTCAGTATCTTCAGTTACTCTATTTGGAAACCAGTCATTTGCCTGACCTTCAGTGCAATGCTAAAAACAGAGTTTGTCTGTCATCAACAGCCAGTGAGATTTCAGATAAAACAGAAGCCATGGCTCCTGCAATGAAATTCCAGGAGTGTCCATCAAAGGCTTGCCAACAATAGCATCTCACTCAGTCAATACTTTCACACTTTGATAAAACTAAGAAGAAAAAAATAATATAATTTGACATTTGGAATTGAGCATGACATAGAAACTTAGTACTCAGTTCAAAGTATATAAAACCAAAAGAATTCTTTAATTATATTCTTCCTAAACTTTTATGACTTGAATAGCTTTAGTTCTTTAAAGGACAAACTATTTCTCTGACTTTTGAGAATTTGCCCTTTTTTTGTTGTTGGTTGGGTTTTCTTTTTATCCATTTTGGGCAACGTTCCCTCCTGTTAGCAACAACAGAAGACATTAAAAATAACATATATCAACACAAAATAAATCTTTCCTCTAAACTCCAATACAAACATTGTGAGCAAGCACTGATGTAGAAGCTGGACTATTTATTCTCCCATCTTCCACTTTCTTTGTTAAAATTAAAATAGATTAATAATGTATTCATTAGAATAGGATGATTATTACAGAAGAATAGCTGCCAGGCAAGACTTCAAATTTCTTCTATATGGTCCTGTGCAAGTACATAGGCTCACCGTGCTCTCTCTTATTTCTGACATTTGCCTTTCTCTTTTCATTACTGGATCCAATTTTAAACTTGAATATACCATCCCAGTCCTAGCAGGATATTGCCCAATACTTCAGTAGTAAAAGACAGAGACAGCAAAAATTCCACATGCAACCTAGATATCCATTAGTATGAGCATAGTTTGCTAAGAACCTCTTTCTCTTGGAACATTTGCTAAGACTTCCAGCATTTGTGCAGTTCATCCAGTCTGGTACTTACTTCTTATTGGGGTTTCTACTTAGGGGCTTAAACAGCCATGTTTGTTGTAAGACTAAGGATAAAAGTGGGTTGGAGTGAAGTTTGGAAAAAGGGATACCACATCATCTTTAACATGGTGTTCTCATACCACAAAACAGACAACATATTTTAAAAGCAAACCAAAACCCAAACCAAACAAAAAACCCAAACAACCACCAGACCTTTCCTAGTGTTTCTCTCTCTAGCCTTTGCAATGGAAGTTGGCCATAAAGAACAGAAAATAGAGGCGTGAGAGGTAAGAATAAAAAGGGAAAAGTCAATAAATTTCAAGACCATGTCAGGCATTAAAGGAACTGAAAGCATTATTTGAAGGCTAAAAAGAGGTTAGGATTCATACTATTAATTCTTAAAGGCAACTTATAGACAGCTCTCCTTAGATGAGTCCAGGGCACTCTTTGTCATCTAATAAAAATGAGAATTGTTACAGTATGTGCAATACAGAGTGATACAAGTCACAAGAGAAAGAGAGGAAAGTATCAAGACACAGTCAAACAAATGGCTCTTTGTCCTTGACATCACAGTCGTGTCCACCAGTTCAGAGATGCTGACCCTGGTGGGCAAGTTCTGGAAACTAACCTAAGAAAAAAATATCTGCAGTCATCAAAACTGTTATCTAACTAGGCAAAGCATGCAAAAGGCTTAACAAAAAGAAACAAAGCACTACGGTTGGGAGAAAAATCCAAAACTACATGTTCTTGAATACTAAAGGAATGAAACTGGACAAGAAGTAAAAAGATACGAAAACAGCCTCATTTTTACTTTTTCTGGTGGCAAAGCAGATAAACGTGGAAAAATATAAGTCATGGTGTGACAAATGGCAGAGGAAGGATATATATACTATATACCAAGACTATCTGTTCATCACAAGTGTACAAAAAAAACCAGGAGAGATTTTTCTATATGCCATTTATCTAAAGATAAACACACAGGTCACAGGCAGGACACAGTCAGAAGGGAAAAGGGGAAAACATTTCTTGTGTACCAACCAAAAATGTAAAATTGAGCTCAACTAAAAATGTACCAAGAACATTTCAATTCACTACCGCCTTCATACATTTGATAACTTTCTAACCAAACATGCCTTTACTTGGTTTTATATTTCCTTTTTTTTTTTTTTTTATGTAAATATAAGGATTTGAAGCTTCCACTATTATGGCTTTAGTCAATATTATTGAATATTTTAAAATATTAAAAAAAAATATTAAGAAACAATTAGATGTTTCAATTTCAGCTCTTCAAAGTGGACATCTCTTTTGAGATGTTAGAATCTAGCCCCAAAAATGCTTTTCCCTTACGAAACATCAAGAAAACTAATTTTTACTGAGTGTCACAATAATGTGACTACATGGCAAGAGTTCTTCTGTAGCCTCCTAGGCTTGGAGATGCAATTAATATTAGGACCCAATCCAATTTGGGCAAAACCAGTGGAGGAGGATCAAGACTTAATGCAAATAAAAACCTAACATTGTTCATTAAGTTATGTTAAGAAGTTAATAAAGTGTTAACTTACAAGTCCTTTTAGTGATGACTTCCTATATATAATATAATTCATCAAATATCCAGTTAATAAGGCAAATAATTTAAAGCATTTCATTATATTCAGTCTACCTCTTTGTGCTGTTTCCTGGCCTACAAAGTTTTAACAAAACAAATTACAGACAAAATTAGGTAATTGAGCTAAACACTCAGAGAAGAAATAGAAAGATATCTACTCTTAGCATTAAGTGGCATGAAACTCAGATCCAGCTTTGAATTTCTTCCCCCTGGGAAGGATCAGAAACTCACACTGTACATGTAAAATACACTGTACAAGAGAGCGTCCTGCCTCCCTTCCAGGTTGTCCTTAGGACACATGAACTCCAGAGAAGCGTGGGTGGAATGTAAAAAGATCTTATTGCAGCTGCTTGTGCTGCACCTGTTCAAGGGATAAATAAAGCAGCTAAGATCTAGTTTTGGTTTCATTCGCTGCCTGTCCCTTGATGTGCAAAGAAATGATATACCACCTCCTCATCTTGTCAATCATATTACAAATATGTCTTCAATACTGTGGAAGTGATAACTGAATTGCCTTTTTTTTTTTTTTTTTTTCTTCCAGGAATGTTCCCACAAGCTGGGATAACCTCTATGACAAGTTACACACACTAGGAAAAAATGGGTCTTCACTTCATATTTCTCCAGATAGCAAGCAACCCTGTTCATGAGAACTATCACTCCTCGGACCTTTTCCTATTCTTGCTAGGAAAGGAGTTAGAATTGAGTCTAGATGAAACAGATCTGAAGTCAAAACTGAATTCACAAATTCTCTAGAGTTTACAGTTTGCTTTGTTTCTTCCCCTCACTTTGTTTCTTCTGCCCTCCTTGTTCAACTCAGACTCCCAAAACTAAAAATGTTACCACATTGTATAAATGAAGAAATCAATGAGTTGAAGAACCAGACCACTTGATGTGAGTCACTAAGGTGACACTTAGGACACACACACACACACACACACACACACATCTTTACAGGGCTCATTTTCCATAAAATCTTGTTGCTGATACTCTGCAGAGCAGAGGGTTTTAACTTTTTTCTCATTTGTCTATCTCTTGAGGTCACCTAAAGAGAAATTCAATAAAGTAAATTATGTTAACCTCAGAAGACACAGTAGGTCTTAGAAAAGATGTAAATATTCCTGTGCTTTGCCATGAAGAATTTATGGAAATGTTCACAACCACTACCTGCTTGGTTTTTCACGTGTTTTCTTGGGGTTTTTTTAGGGTTTATTTGTTTGTTTTAAAGAAGATTCATGTCTTTCTGTATGTGCTAAGCATATTTTCTTCAGATAGTAAGTTGAAGATAACAGTCTAAAATGAGATTTTACAGGGCAGGGAGGCAAAGTTCTGCAGAAACATAAACACAGAAATGTAGGAAAAAATAATTTCTGATGAGCTGGACAAAAACATTGCTTTGTGGACCATAGAATGCATGGTTGTAAGAGGAGAAAAGCATCTTACAGGAATTCTCAATGAAGATACACTCTGTGCTCAACACAGATTTTATACTGGTATTAGTTGGAGCTTGGGTTTCCCAACATAGGGTAAAGAAGACTAATGCAGCAATGTATTTAATCAGAGAAACAGGAAACCCCACAGCTGTGAACACCCAAAAGGTACTTTGTTTATCCAACTCCTTCCTGCACCATTATATCCTGCAGGTTCTTTCTTTTTTGCTTCACCATACTACAAGGAATTGTAACACCTTGTGGAAGAGTCCAGCTTTCATTTTCCAAATGCAGCCTTAATCTCTTTCCTCCTCCATTCACAGTGCAACTAATCTCAACATCATTAAAAACTGGGAGCAAAGAAAGGATAGCAGACTCAGAGGGAGAAGTGGGGCAGAGCAAGGAAAGGCAGGCAAGGGAGGAAGCCCACATCAGCATCCCAGACACATGGAGGGAGAGGTATCTACATGGAGTAGAGTATCACCCCACATGAAGCCAGGATCAATGTCAGTAGCCAAAATCAGGCTCAGATCACACTCCACAGCAATATCAATACTTGTCCTTGAAACCAAATGCCACAACAAACAGCTCTCAAGTGTGGGACAGTGGTTCCCTCAAGAGGGTAGTTTGGTTATGCCTCGGGGTGAAGCAGACAAGCCATTCTCTTCACTCTTTCATCAAGGGCTTACCTCCAACAGCCTGCTACCCAAAACTCCTCATGCTCATTCTGAACTACCGACAAATTTTACAAATGAATTTTACAAATTCATCCTCAGCTACATCACAAATTTTAATTTTAGAAATGTTACACTGAAAAGAAGCAGTATGTAGCAGTAGAAAACTAAACTGAGAAGCGACTGCTGTTCAAAGAGGTTTGGGTTTCTTCAAGCTAACGATGACCCAGCCTTTTAACTGCTTCTTGCCAATGAGAGAGCAAAGCAGACACATAAGAGACCCTCATCTGCCCCATCCCATACAGTTGACAGAAGTTTTTAATCTGAATGATTTGACAAATAATTTAAGTAAAAAAATAAGACAGGAATCTTCTAGACAGGAAAGCAATTTTGACAGTAGGTCAGAAGGGTACTTGTAATTTGCAGCTCCTGTCAAAAACTCAGTGGAAATACCATCCATTTATTCTCTGAAGTAGTTAATCTTAGCCAACTTTCATGAAAGAGACTATCTTGTTTTGGCTGCCTATTTCTTTATTAAACACCTGCCATAGTACCAACTGCCCTTAGTAATTTTTGAACCAGCTATGACTGGGTAGGGAGAGAATGCTGACATTCTCAAATAGAGCAGGATGGTCCCAGTGACCCATGGGATCAAGAAAATGCAGCCCAAATTCACCCTAATACCAGAGCATTCTGATTTGGCACTATATACCAGAATCTGGGGTTACACGCAGTATTTTTGGAGTTTTGGATACCATGTCCCATTCCAGAAGCTTGAGGTAAATGTAGCATTCATTCCAATTCAAAATAGCTTCCTAAGTTACAGGATGCTTTAAATATAGCATGAGTCCTGCAGAGGCTTCTGAAGAGTGTGCATGGCACCCTTAACCAGGTATAAGTACTACAATGCTCCTTAAAGTTAATTTTACTTCATGCCACAAAAAGTGTCACTAATGCTGGTTTGAAACTGAGAAGACGACATAAATTGTTTAAAGTTAGTGTGTGTTCTTAAACCTGCTGCCTCAAGTAAGAATATGGGTTTATGTATGCATTAACAAGTATGGCTATGGGAGAGAGCCAAAATAGTCCAGGAGCTGGAATTTGGACCCTGAGCAAGGAAAAAGAGGGGATACGGTGTGAGCGCATGAAAGGCTGAGTTCCTCCTAATCCTCAGCTGCCATTGCTACAAATCAAGTGTATTTGGAAGGATTTTGGGGAAAGGTTAAACCTATTTATGCACAGTGCCCATGCACTGAACACCAGTCACAACACATCTGTCACAACACAGATGATCACAACACCAGTTACGCATGTGGGAGGTGCAGAAAGTAACTCTACCCTTGCCAGGGGATTTGCATGCCTTTAAGACATTTGACCCAACACACCTTCCTAAAAGAAGAGCAAGATCTCATTGGCTTTCTGGAAAAATGGCTGCTAGCCACTGCTAACAAAAAAAGAAGTCACCTTGATGCACATTCAAGATGGCATCTGGAGCCACTTGTAAGCTGCAAAATAATTATTTTCATGGTACTTAATTCCATAAAAGAGTGCTTACACTCAAAGTCAGTGAGTAATAAAAATAAGTGATTTCTCCCTCCTATAAATAAGAACTGGGTGCTCTTGTTTCTGAAATCCCTTGGAACACAGAAGCAGCTTCACCTTTGGAGGAAAATAGACCTGAAAAGGAAGTTTTTAGGAGTGTTCCCAAAGGACATCCAACAGTAGGGTTGGACTAAGCTTCCAGGACAGCTTCATATGATCAAGCTTTTATTTCACTTACACTTTTAAGTTATGAGAGCAGCTAAGTAAAATATATAATTTTTTTTCTCACCATCAATGCAGCACATTTTGATGCATGATACCTGTTTGCTTTTAAATATATGATATGTAAATTCTAAGCCAACACAATGGGACATAACAGCAGACTTGTTACCACCCTTGGCCTTACACAGTACTGACAAGAATTAATTTCCTTATGAAGTGCCATTTATAAAAATAGTATTTAAGAATTTAAACAATTTAATGAAAAGCCTATTCTGAGCTTTCACTGTTAGGTAACCTTTTTATTAACTTTCTAACTACACTAGTACAAAAGAAGAAGCCCTCTAACATGCTGTATATATATGCTATCGTTTTTCAATTAGAATTATTGATTTCAAATCATACCATAGGTGACATTGCTAGACAAGGTTTTAAATTGATTTCTTTCCTCAAGACTTGCAAGTATTGATTTTTACCTTGTTCACCAAACATTTTCCTCCTTTCTCTCCTCTTCCTCATGGGGATTAATAATTTACCTGCACATTAAACATTTGGCTACTGTTACTGCAACAAAACCCAGTGAAAAAAGAAAAGCAGTATCTCATACAATATTGGATGCTATTTAACATTGTATTATGTATTAAAATGGGGGCATCCTAGGTACCCATGTGCAGAACTTCTAGTTGCACACAAATCAACTACATTAAGGTTTTTTCCAACTGTGAATGCTAGATTACAGCAAAGACCATTTTGGTGCTTTCACGGTGCTACTAAAGCTTTTTCAAAGCTTTTTTGGTTTTTTTGGTTTTTTTTTACTCTTTTGCTTTTTCAAAATATACACATTTTATAGAGTTATAAACTAATAAACACTTTAGGCTACTAATTAGGCAACAAGAGTGACCAGATGGGAACTGCTCTTGCTGGAAGTGAAAGTTAATGCTACCTTATTTACAGAGCTAATTTTCCTGTGTTCCACTTGCTGAAGAACATTTTGCAAGAATGTAATCAAAATGGAGACAGTGACAGGGTTATCTGCCTTGTTATGAAGACTGCCATTTACTGAGTGCAGACATCAGACACTAACAAAAAGTTCTACCTTACAGAAAAGCTTCTTGCGCATTGTTCAGCAGCTTTGAATTCTTAATTTAATGGTTCCCTCCAGCTACATTTACTGGTACTGAAGGATCTGCAAAATTATTAACTTAAGTAACTTAACTTCTAGCAACTGCACCGGTGGGTCAAGGGTTGGACTTGATGATCTCTGAGGTCCCTTCCAACCCGGCTAATTCTATGATTCTATGATTCTATGATAAATCTGAAGACTTCCTGAAGTACTACATATGCTATATTGTCAAAAAGACTCCAGGTCAAAGGCTGAGCAATTTGTCAGACCAGGATATATAGTTGCCAAGGAACATCATTGAAAGTCAAAACAAGAAAAATTAACATCATTCATTTCAGGTGTGAATATGTTACCTTAGGTTAAGAAACCTTCTTCTCACCTATAAAGACACTGTAGCTATGGTTATCTCCATTTGTGAACTTCTCAGTTTCTCACTAACCTACACCCAACTTCCTCACAGTTAACACTATGCCTCCTGTTAAAAGGAAGGGGTATGTTCCCCTTCCTTTTGCAGGAAAGCAAGCTGCAAAATCACTATGGAGTGTTTTTTGGCATAAGTAGTAAGTTAGCACTAATAAATACTAACTGTATTTATAACTGAATTGGTAATTGCACAGATGTCCCTCAGCCCAGTTATTTCATACATGGAGCTCTATTCACTGATAATGCCACACAAGCGTTGATGATTCAGACAAAACCACACCCCAAAAAGAAAATCTGTATTTAGCAAGTGAAATTAAGAAAGGGCTTCAACCCCACAGGTTATGTATTATGTGTCAGAATACTGAGAGCAGCAGGTTTAATTACGTAACATCACTTAAGTCAGTACCTAAGCTATTACAAGCTACTATTCATATTAATCTGGCCTACATTCTAATAGGGTAAAATGTTTACCCTAAAATTCAAAACATGGATACAATTGAGAAACAGAGCCTTAAATAGAGCTGTGCATGATGTCTGCATAGACACTGTGCAGAGTATGTAATACCCCTTATATACCCCTGCCCTTCAGCTGTGAGCTTAGTATTTAGTGATTACTTTAATCAAAGAAACAGATAAGAGGGGCTGCCTTTCCATTCCAAGCACCTACTGGATTTAAAGGAGAAATCATTTCACCAGGAGTTGCAGTAAGCTCCAGAACCTTCCATCAACCATTTGGTTGAGTACAGTGCGTGTATCCAAATAACAATGCATTATGATGCTATGATTTAAATAAAAATTCTAATAATGTGAATCTCCTCAAAAAAATCCTGAGTTGAAAGATAAAGATACAGATCTTGTTTAGGAACTGCTTTGTATTACAAAAACCAGGCCTTTGTGGAAATCAACCTCTTACAATGTTAGCGGCTCCAGTGAAGCATCCATTGGGATTGCTCCTCAGATCTGACACAGTATTTTTGGTCAAGCCAAGGAATGTTTTCTACTTCAGAATAACTAATGCCTTACCTCTTAGAACACCTGCATAGTGAAGTGTAAACATCTGTTCTACTTTATTCAGAGCAGAGACTTGAACTGAGTCCCTGGTATCCAGGGATTTTCTGATACCCATGGTATCAGAATCCATCTCTCTTTGGTCCAATAAATATTATTTAAACAAAATGCAACTACAGAATTTACTTCTTTCATCCTTTTACAGCATACACAAACCATTTTTGTTAGATGAGAGATGCAACCATATCATACAAATGTCCTACATACTGAACTGTCTTTTATAGTGAAGATGCTGACTAATGGAACATCTCAAACTAACAATACAAAATCAGGAGGTTTGGAGGATTTAGACTTACAGAAAAACAATAATTTCTGATAACTGTAGCTGTAAACATGCCAGAAATGGCTTGCAAATTTGTTTGAAAACAAAAGATAACATAAAAATGTATTCTCTTGGGATAATTACACGTTTGTACATATAACAAATGGCTGCAACTAACACAATTTAGAATGCTCTATCTTTGGATGAGGTGACTCTGTTTGTCATGAAGTGATCTCTAAATTAAATAGATTATGCCAAAGAAATGCTGATGCCCAAAGAATTGTTGTTTTATGAAAAACAGTTAGGAAAGCTTTGGAGCATTCTTAAAACTCAGCCTGGAAGTATTTAATTTTCTTCTCACAACTGTTTTGAGATATAGGTAGAATATTGGAAAAATGTGAAACCTTTCCTGCATAAGAAACTAGTACAGCTTAACTAGACATAAGACAGTCAGACATTACATTAAAAGGCTTATTTCTCCCTCTCAGAAGCTGACTCATAGCCATGTGAGTTTTGGAGGGAAAATGAAATATTTCTACTGGATAGTAGTTAAAAAGTAAGGCTTTTAGAGGACACAAAACTTACCTGTAGAATATCAACTATTACAAATATTAATCTATGGGTTTTAGTGCTGTGAAGGACCTCACATTTGGAGATTTAAAAAAAAAAAAAATAAATCTCAAAGTTGCAGTTGTAGCTGCAGAACAACTACTCAGCAGTTCTGAGATGGATGCTTAACAGGTGATGTGGAATCAGCATTTCAAGGAAACGCATTAAATTTATTCAGTTCAGTCAATAGAGGTAAACTGCCTTCTTCTGATCATAATTTATTTACAGCACCACTTGGCCTCCAAATGACAGTTTCAGATTGCATAGTGCCTGACCCAGATAATCTGAGGTTTCTGTGCACTTGAGAATGGAAGGACAAAAAAATCAGGACTCCCTTCACCCATCACTTGCCTGTTTTGAGACAATGATACTCTGTATGCAACAGGCCCACAGGAACTGAATAGTTTCACATAACTCCTCTAAAGAAAACACAGTCACAGCAAAAGGTTGACATATGCATGTTAGGGAGTGGAGGAGGGACAGAAAGTAATCAGGGAAAGATGGTGATTAAAGGAAAGAGCCCAACAAATGTGAGAAAAGATCTCCTCCTCCAGAGACACGGAAAGCAAAATCATAGAATAGACTTGCTTCTTTTCCCTCAAAGAGCTGTTTTCAGGCTGCTTGTATCAGAATAAGTAAACAGAACAGTTATTTACTTTTTTCTTTTTCCTACTAGTGTTTGTCATTTCCCCTTACTGCACTGAAATAGCCAGATTTACTTACTTAATAGAATAAAGCCAAATAGTTCTCTAACTACTTATGTTTGAACACTCCCTCCTTCAGCTTCAGGATCTGGCTTTTGATTTGGAATCCAAGCAACTTAAAAAAAAAAAAAAAAGCCCTCTCCATTAGGAAACAGAAAACTTTATGAAGAATCACAGAGTGAATACACTATTCATGAGCCAGATAATGTTTCTCAGATGACAATAACAAACACATCTTCCATACTTTTCAGCACACTGTATCACCTGCAAACCAGTCTCTCACTAGAAGAACTTGTTCAGCAATAATGATTCAGAAATACATGAGGAGGCTCTGCTATTGCATCCATCTATGTACAATTTTATCATCTTAGGTAACATAGCAACACAGCACTCAGATAATTAACTAGGCCTAAAAGCCTTCTTACTGAGGATTAGTTCTGGAAAATAAATGAATTCTGCTTGCTTCCAAACAGTTTGTGCATTCAATCAGTAGAAGTATCTTTGCTTCCCACATCAAAGAGGAAAAGACCAGATTTATGCATATGATTATGTCACTGCTGGCAGCTCTTAGCATTGCCAACAACCTACAAGTCTCATTCATTTCAGTAAGACTGACAGATGCTAAGCTTTATTAAGAGCCTGTCACTACCATTTTCCTACCTCTGCTACCTGCCCATGACCTCTCATGACAGAATTTGTTCTACAGGGTAGGATGGTAGGACTAGAAAAAAAATATTTTTACACCTTCTCAGATTATTTCTTAATGCTGCTGTTAAAGGAGTGTGAAAACTGCTGAGTGACCTTAACTCTTCTCCATTTTTTTTTCCTCTTTTCCTTTCCCTGTGTTAGTCAGGCACATATTTTTAGATAAAGAACAGTTAAGCAGAACAACCCATTTCAGAGGAACGTATCTTCACCTGTAACCCTGCTAACTGATTGACTCCTGTGTTTTATGCTGCTGGCTATTCAGTAATGAGCTGATCACATGTACCTATCTGAAGGGAAGAAAATAGCACCTCCACCACCCCTTTAAGAAGCCCTTTAAAATTGAGCTGTTGAGCCAAACAGGCATCAGTAATTCCCTTTCTTACTCACTGTATTAGGATTATCTTCCTGAGCAGAAGAATTAGTAATGCCCCAATCTTGTATTCTGCTTTTGTCAGTAGGCTTCAAAGACTTTCACATTTTCTTCCCTGATTCTCAAGTAAAATGCAGACCAAGTGGGAACTGTATAGTGCTGGCTGACAGAGTACATGTCACCAGACAGTTAAGCTACAGCTCTAGTTCCTAAGTCCAGGGTGCCCATTTTATGTCTAGGCATGGGCTAGCTTCACATGGGCACAATACTACATTCCCCTTTTCAGGAAAGTCCTTGGAAATACACAAGCATAGGACTATAGATGGAAAAAACAATCCCAGTATGGTAGATTGCTGCTGCCATCTTTCTTGGGAGCTCAGACACTACTCTCTCACTGCATGACTTGGGGCACAAAAGAAAAGCACAGAGCCTCCACAAAAAATGATGAATCTTTCTGTTCCTTGTGGCCTACCCACAATCTACTGCTTGGGGGCAGTTCAGAGTATAATGACCATGTCTGCATGTAAATCCTATCTGCCTGCATGGAGAGATACTACACGTATGTATGCAAAGGACCATGGCACATTTTGTATGAAAAGCAATTAGAAGACCCTTTAAGTTGAAGTGTTCAGGGCGTAGAAGTCACCTTGCACTTAAAAAGTCTAATCCCACCTCAGAGCAACTGTAGACTAAACAGTCCACAGATAAATGTACAGCATCCCTTGGCAACATTTACAGCTCTGTGCCCTACACATTTTCCTCACTGTTACCTTCCCTCTTCCTCCACTGCCCCCCAAGAATATCCTGAGAATGCAAGTACAGCTTTTTTCCTTTACCCCCCACAGTAAGATGAAAACTATGGTTAAATTCACAGCTTGATTAAGGAGAATATCTCATCTGTTTGGAGATAATACTTAAGTGAAAGATGATAAAGAAAAAATAGACTTTATGATTATCATCACAGGCCATGTATTACACTGTGTTCTAATTAAAAAACATCACAACCATCAGGCATTCCTACTCCAGTTCTCCCTGAAAGAGGCTACATTCATTTCTGCATGCCTGCTTTTCCCCCCAAAGACAGCCTACAAAATCCAATCACATCCAAAAGCAATGCTTCCAACATAAAACTGGGCCTCACTGGGAAAGAGTTCAAAACATTCAAGAGTTTCTTCTGAAACTTCTACTGCTGGAAGTGCAGCCAGCTGTGTGAAGAGATAATTCCTCCATGCCTCCAGAAATTCAGCCTTTGCAGTTTCACTCCTGCCCATCACATGCTCTCAAAACCCTGGTAAGAATTATATAGCCTACGGGCATAGTGAACATATTATAAGAGATGATAATGTGAGACAATGGGTTCTTTGGGAAACAAATGACTTCCCATTTCTGATTGCAAGTGTCACAGCCCCAGCCTTTGACTGACAGCCTCTAGGTGTGACTGAATTACTTCTAAAAAAAAAAAAAAAAAAAAAAATCACCACATAGTGCAGGCTCCAAAGTGTCACGAAAATGTCTACAGAAATATGTTGGCAACACCCTGTACTTACCTTTGGTGGGACAAGAAAAGAAATACCAAAACTATTTACGACAGTGAAATTAGTGTAAGTTTAAAAAGGGAGTTTATTTTCGTGGGCACAGGTTTTTTTCAGTTTTTGGTGGTCTTTTTTTCTTACTTTTATTTGTTTTTAATAACACTGATAGAACAGCCTTCTTTGCAATTACTGTGCTGCTTCTGCGAAAGGGGTTATGAAAAGTTCCTCTCATTATCATGAGAGGATTTAGCATTAAGGTAAATGTGATTCTGTCTTCAGAGAAAGGAATATCGTGTGTAAGAATAAAGGAGATCAAATAACACAGAGCTTTATGGTATTACTATGAAATAGCATAGTTAAGATTTCAGAAGCTCACTGATTACTTTGGATGACGATTGCTGCAGGGATATCAATTTGGTACCCACAACTTAACAGACTATTTTTTCATTAGGGAAAAAAAACAGTTTTCCAAGTAGCATAGGTAGCTTTTACTGCAGAGCAGCAGCCCTTTTTTTGGCAATGTTTGTTTGTCTGATTAAATCATTCTGGTATTCCTTTTAAACGCTGTTATGTAAGTAACCCCTCTTGTCATTGTGCTGCAAAATAAGCTTCTGCAGGTGATTTGTGGGGGAAAAAAGCCATCTCTAGGAAGATGTGAAAATTAAGGAACAGATTTGAGACTGTCAGAAAGAAAAAAAGGAGTGGAAAAAAAGAAAAAGCTGCAAGAGGTAGTAGAAAGCAGATTTCTCAAACCAGAAGTTAAACAGAAGTATCTAGTTTGATCTACCCTATCCTTATCTACCCTCGTAGATAAGGAAAATGCTTACAAATTTCCTGAAAACCATCTAGTGCTGAAAATTTTAAGAAACAGAACTAATTCAGGTAATAAGAACACTCCACTGCAGCACCTCTACAATATTGCTCATAGGAAGAAAAAAAGAAAAGATGGCTAGGAAATAAATGGACTAATCTGTAGTCAACAGATATACCAGGTAATTAATTATTAAATCCCATACTGTTTGTCAGCTGCAAATGGAAGACTTCTGCATAATTTAAGACAGTATTTTAAGCACTATTGAGTCTTCTGCTTCATATGTCTAATTTTTATCCCATTATCACATTACTGCTCCCTCCAGAAAAGGGGACATGTATCCCTACCTTTGTCCAGTTTTAACACCCAGACTTTGCATATTTACAGAAAGTTACATTTTTATTTTCTAGAAATATAATTTTATATTCCCATTCATATTTCTTCTACTCCCTTGCCCCCAAATCGCACCAGTGAGACCCTAAGAGCAGAAAAAGAGACATCACTGTAAAAAACAAAAACAGTATTGTCATATTTAAAAATATGCTAACCAGAACAGTCTTCCTGAGGCATTTACAATGCCAATAAATGGTGTATTTAAAGTTCACATTTTATCCTCTTTACTCATATCCAGCTGCAAAGATTGTCTATTTTGCTAGCCTAGGTCAGAGTGTACGTATGACTAGTTCACTGCTATTTTCCAACCTAAACAGGCTCAACAAGGTTTTTTGCTCACTTACTCTGGAGATTGTCAAGGGCATGTTGAAGTCCTTGCCCCCTTGCAGACGGAAACCCCATGGTCCAGGTCCATTCAGAGTCACGCTGTAAGCCATTTTGTACCTCTTTCAAAAGGCAAGAAGAAGGCACTGCAGAAGAGAAGGATGGAGCAGACAGAGAAAGCATGAAAAAACAGAGTGAGACAAGGGAAGAGTTTTATATACCAAAAGAAATTATCTTTCTGCCTTGCCTGCTCAGTCGTGTTCTGATATCACCTAAGAATAGATGGGAGCTATAGTGCAGATGCTGATATGCCAGCTGAGTAGGGCCCATAAAAGGTTTGTAACCAGACACCTACTATGCAAAGACTTCATGACTCAGAGGTCTAATATAGTCCCCAGGGAAGGGGACAGATCTTTCTAGGCTTCCCAAGCCCCTCTTATTACTTTACAGGAAAAAAAGACTATTTAATAAAACAAGCAAGCAAAATCCCATGCTGACATCCCAAACACCCACATCTCTTTACTAACCTGTTCACAACTACATAGCCATTTGTAATTTCTGCTTCAGAACATCCATTTATTGCACTGTGATATATAATGTACTACAAACAGACTCTCTTGCTAGATCCATATGTAGCAGAAAAGGCACCAAAAAAGTGTTTACCTTTTTTTACAATGGTTTGTTAAGAAAAAGCATATACTACATACATTTAGCATCACAAAAAAAACCCCACAACTTCAATTTTGGCTCTTGGTTCCATGGGCCTTGCTTTCTCAAGGGAAAATTAAAATTCACTCTCTCTGAGAAGTGTTATGAAAGAGGTATTACGGGTTATTCCTAATCAGAATTTAATTTCCCTGGTAAAAACATAGTTTTATTACATATCTGTCTCATTATTTTGATACAAGTCTTCTAAAGGTATGACACTTAAGCTAAGAATACAAATAGTTAGGAACGAATTAAGAAAGCAGTTATCTATTTTTTTCAGTTTATATTCTAGTTGTTAGGAGTGCCACAAAACTTTATAACCTTGTTCAGTAGTATTGGATAGAATTTCTGCCTTAGACTGGGAATACACAGAACAAGTGGGAAGGGGAGAAGTTGTTGACAGAACTACAATTATAAATAAAAGGCTTCTGCTCTCAAGATAAAGCTATAAACATTAAATAACACTCACCCCTTTCAAGTAAGTCCCTTCTGTGTACAGGACCTCCAGAACCACCCTCTGATATCTCTGCAGCATCCCTGCCTTTACCCTCTAGTTAGAAATTCCCATTTTGTTAACGTGAAAACAAAAAATAAACCTGAATTCTCCTCTGATTATCAAAAAACCCAACCAAAGCCACATAATGCACTAGACTGAGGCAGTTCAGTTTGAATGCTGATAATAAGTCAAGCCTGCACATACACCCACCTAAAACTGTGACAGAAAAACTAATGGTGAAATGGCAGAGAACAAACACCACCAGGGTCTCAGTCTTAATCTAAGGAGATTGTCAGTAATTTTTCAAAACCATGGGGCAGTGTAAGTATTTGCTTACTATTTACAGTAGCAGAAAAGCCATTTGTACATGGGAATAACAAAGCTCTGTGTAGATACTACACTAAACCACAGAATCATTTTTTTTTTCAGTTAGAGGTCCAAAATATGCAATTCACATAGTTATGAATAAAAGTTATATTAAGTTAATAGAACTGGCCCAAATCAAACCCAAAGCAAATAGCAAGACATAGCTTGAAAATGGGTTTCTGATGTCTCACAAATACTCCTAGGGCACATTTACATTGACAGCATTTGTAGCCTACCCTGTATAAGTCCAGAACCACTGACGTTTGGATGATGACTTAGGAAGGGAGAAAAAAATTACTTGTTGCACTTCAAATGGCTGAGTTTTCAGGCCTGCCAGTTTATCTAGTAGGTCTCTTTCTACATACTAGTACTAGATTTTGTTTTTTAAAGGTCACATGCACACAGAAAAGATTGAAGGCAACTTTTCATTGTATTGTTCCTTTCCTTTTCCTAAGAATTCACTGCTGGTATTTTCACTGCCCATTCTTGGCTCCATTTCAAGGGCTTAGGAGAATGGAATAACACCAGGAGTAGGATAAACATAAGTCATTGATACACTAGTAAAGACAGAATCACAGAAGTGTTAGAAGAGAGGACACATTTTTACAGACTCTGTGCATGCTACCTTCTTATACCTAAATCTTCAGTTATTTGTGTAAAACAAAACAAAACAAAACAAAAACAAAAAAACAAAAAACAAAAGTGGAGTGGGAATTAAAACCCAGACCAGAATAAAACTGTGCAGCAACCAGAACAGAGCTAAGCATTAAGAAGCAGAGATATCTAATCAACATAAACTATTAACTAATCAACTTCAATCCTACTTTTATAGGAGTAACATGCCATTTGCTTATCAGTTTAGGACATCTGAAAGGATCTTCGAGATTGTTCAGGTTCCATGGTATGCTAGGAAACTAGAGAGGTAATCTCATTAGAGGCAGTCATTTGAATGAAACGATAAACTGAGACTTGTTACTACTCCTATGGTTTCTGTCTGTGTCTGCGTGAAGATTCAGCATAGTTTAGCACCTTTAAAAAGAAAGTGTAGGGGATATGCCAGCCTTGCCCTTCAACACAAGAGGACCACAGCTTTCGTTTGTCTGCACTATCACTATCATCCATTTTGGAAAAAAATATTTCAGTCTTCTTTCTCCAGACCTCTTTGGGTCCTTTACCTCCTATGTTTGTTTGCCCTCTGCCTGCCTGGAGAAAGTTCTGTGCCTAATAATGAACTGCAAACAGCAAAGAGGCTCACGCTGTAGTTACAGCTTCATTTGCTGAGGACACTCTTGGCACAAGTCTCACTTGTCTTCTACAGATTTTTAATACAATCAGCCTCTAAATAAGAAAGCTGATGATCCACCCAGATGACTATTTCAGCCCTACCCCTTAGAACACAGACACTCTTATGGTGCCAAACATCCAGAGCAAAGCCAGGACTGATGCAAACCAGATTGACGCAGCAGGGACGGTGCCATCACAGCCAACAGGACAAACCTCAGGCAAAACCTTCTGTGAAGCCTTAGGATGAAATTGTGTGTGTACACAAAAGACAACCCCCTTTTCAGAAGCTTGTAATGTTTTTATTAGATTTTAATTGATTTACATAACTGCCTGTCTATGACTTTCTTATCGCTGCCTCCCTCTAGACAGAAACTATGCTTAGTCAGATGAGGTCACTCCTGATGTAAGGTGTGACATTTAAAGAACAGGAACAGAGTGACATTTTCTCTACACATCTCAAAAAGAATTGTCCAGAGCTTGCCAGGTCCCCCCCAGAGCTGACTGATGGGACCAGTTGCAAGGAAGCTGGATGGGTACCAGATTCCACAGCAGAAGGGAGTGCTGCCACCTCCAGAAAACTTCTCAGAGTCTAAGCACAACCATCCTTCTACAACTATGTCAGAGACTAGGAGAAACAATTCACATGTGCTAGGAGATGAAGTTGTATTACAGCAAACTGACTTCAGAAAAGCTACAATTGCATGCTTGAGACTGCAAAGCCATGAAGTGAAGGAAATAAAAAAAAACCGTAATGTCAGTGCTAAATTACGGTGGAATGAAACAAGCATTGGAAATTCCAATTGTTCACATTGCTACCACTTCATGAAGCTGGGCACATCACTCATCAGCACAGTGGTAGATGAGCTTATAGAAGAGCCTTGAATTACTGTTACTGCAGCAACAAAGTTGCATCATTTGTATAATTAACCATTACAGAGGTAGATTGCTTTAGAGTTTGACTTCCAATCTGCAACAGACTGCATTTCTGACATATAAAAAGATGTATGCAAGGTCATGGTTTCAACAATCCTTTGTGTTGCAGCCTTAGGCAAGCAAAGGACTTGTCCTGCAAAGGAATAAACTGTCATTTCTTCTTCGATAAAAATGTCTTCAACACAGCAGATAAACATTCCTTCAGAAAGTCATCAGACAAAAATATTGCCTGCCTCTGGTTTGGTCATCCTCACCTGAGGGAGTGGCTATACGTGAAGGCAGCATTCAGCTTTATGACAAATATGTCCTTTGTGACATGTGGGCCCCTGCCTTGCCCCCAGTGAGATTACCTACACACTTTCAGAACAGTGGAAAGGTGAGGAGAATGCCTCAGGAGTGTGTGAAAAAAACACTGACCTAGACAAATGCATGAAGAAAACCTAGGCTTTGAACCAGATGTCTGACATATACAAACCTAGTTTTCCAAAATTTTTAATTAACCTAATGTTAATTATATTCCCCATGGAACAATGAGGAAACAACAGCTGTAACTGGGGACTGATCTTCATTTCAATCCACATGTCAAAATAGCACATATAGACTATATATTGGCTAACTACTGCTCAAAAATATGAAACAGACACACTAGAGACGTAAAAGCTTTTTAGCTCTTAATCCTTACCTTGCAAATGTCAACTTGAACATAAAATTACCAAAAGAAACAATTTTTCACACAAGTTCAGTACTGCTTCCAAAGCAAGGCTACTCTACAATGCAAAAGAGCCCATCGCCATTTCCTTTTCTCCACTGCTGAGAGCTCTGAATCAACTTGAACTAAACCTAATTGCACTTCCCTCTGGTGAGACACTGGAACAGGTTGTCCAATGAAGTTGTGGCTGACCCCTCTCTGGAAGTATTCAGGGCCAGGTTGGATGGGGCCTTGAGCAACCTGGTCTAGAGGAAGGCATCCCTGCCCATTCCAAGGGGTGGGAACTAGATGATCTTTAAGGTCCCTTCCAACTCTAGCCATTCTATGAGTCCATCTACAGTTTTGTTTAACCCATCTAATCAAAACCATTTAGTTCTCACAGAACTTTGTATTTCTGAGTTCCTCTTAGTCCCTTTACCATGCTATCCTAAGTCCTGTATTTCTTAAGAAGCTAAATTTTCTATCCCTCTTGGCTTCATCAAATTCTGCTTTGTTGTTTCCTTTCCAGCAATGCGGTTTGGGTTTGTGGGTCCTAAAAGAATTCTTGGGGAGATATGAGGAGCAGTATGATGATGGAATATTATCTTCCCTCTCTGTAATACAATACCTTCAAAACTCAGCTTAAACTGTTTTCTATTTGCTGCTGCAAGTATCACCTTCCTAACTAATCAAATTTGCTGTTTACCATCACCTCTAGATCCTTTACTGTGACTACTTCCACCACTGCAGAAAAACATTTCACACTTCTTTCACTGCTAGGTGGCCTTTTTTTTGTCTGCCATGATCTCTTTTCACTACCAGCAAAGACTGGATTTATACTGTGGTGCAGTCAAACTTGATCTTTAAAAGGTTTGAACATATTCTTGTTAACTATCTTAGACTGGAGATCATACCTGTGGAGAGACAGGCTATGGAGGAAAGGGAAGAGGAAAATGTCTGAACTGTTTGCAAAGATCATTAAGTTCTTGCTCGCCTCACCAGCATTTCAGTTGTTGCTTCTAAAGACAGACATTGAAGCATATAATACTTAACACTGCTACAGCACCTGCCTTACCAAGACACCACATTTCTTTTATTAAAGTAAAAAATACAAACACCTGTTGCTGTTACCATCATTTTACCTATATTGCCATAGTCCTTAAGTTACCAGCTTTAGGTCACAAAATAAGTCAAAAGCAGCAACTGGATTAAAATGCAGGGCTCAGTTTCTAATAGATGTACTCGAACCACAAAGAGAAGGCTGCAAAATCCATTCCTGTTCTCTTTTTATTGTCCTTCCCTGACTCTGGGCTGAAACCAGGAAAGTTTACAGCAACCCTGTGACCACCGTATTTTGTTCCTTGCTGCAGGGGATCCTAATTAACTACTTTGCCTTGCAGGAGAAAACAGCAAAAGAAAAAAAAAAATCAAACAAAAAAAAACCAAAACAAAAAACCCCACTCCAACAGAGATACACACAAAAATGGCTACAGGGCAATGTGCAGATCATTGTCAGCTGCACAGAGACGAGGGACCGAGCTGTGACATCGATGTCACAGGACCTCTATGGTGTCCGCTTGCATCCAGAGAGAGCCTGAGGTCCGGCACAGCACAATAAACACACAAAGCTGGGATCCTGTGCCGTCAGTGGTAACTTCCCCGATGCACGGCTCTCTCGAGGCTCAGCACAGGACGCTGCGGTAGCAGTGTGCCCCTGTGCACATGCCTGGATGCATAAGGATGCAAGATTTCAGCTTAAACTGAGCAGGCTCCGAGAACTTCAGCCAAAAGACTCACCTACTCGTTTCTGCCTTCCCAGTGAAGGCTTTACCGGCTGACATTTGTCCCTAGAGAAACTTTAAACGTGAAGGGACACTTTTAAAGGACAGTAAGTGACTCCCACGCTACAGTGTTGCTTGCCAGCCGCTTTGGCTAAGACAGCGCCTGCGTTCCCTGCCCCTGAGCCTTGCTGCTGTCCTGTCCACCGGAGAGCACATAGAGGGAGACTGTGGGGGCCCAGGCGGCCCCCGCAACCTCCGGGGTCCCGCTCTGCGTAGCAGACCGGAGCTCACCCTCGGGCTCTACCACCGGCGCCGCTCCTTCCTTCCCTCAGCGCCGCGGCGCGACCCACCTTGCCCGCTTGCAGTATCTCAAGCAGCGCAACCGGTAACTCAAGGCCGAAGGGGAAGCTCACCGCTACCTCCGGCCACGCACCGCTTTATCGCGTCGCGCCGTAGCCGCGGTGGGTGGGTGCGTGGGTGGGTGGATGTTTGAGGCGCGGGACGGCTGGGGCCAAATCCCCGAGCCGGGGGGCGGGCGTAGGTCCCCGCCCCCGCGGGAGCCGCAGCTGCCCTCAGCGGGCGGTGCTTGCGGTCACACGCACCCACGGACACTCCCCCAACTCAGGCCGCTACCGCAGCCAGGGAGCTGCCCCCGGCAGGTGGCCTGAGCGGCGCGGGGGAGGCGGCAGTGCCGCCGACACCACCCGCTCCCTAGGCGAGGGAAGGGCTGTTGCCTCCAAAGTGGGGCTCTTAATGCGCCCGCGGTTCTTCCAGGCGCCTCTACCGTGCCCGGGCGTGGCGTGCCCGGGGCGCCGGTGCGCCCAGCCAGCGCCTCGCTGAGGGGAGGCCGCCTGTCAGAGGGCTGGGGTTGCCGCGAGGGGGCGCTCGGCGGGCCAGGAGGAGCGTGAGGGGGTTTGTGCCGCCGCGGGCGGTGGCGGAGTGACAGTTCACGGGGTAAAGCGTCATCTGCTGGGCCTGGATGCTTTCTAAAAATCCGTTTTTGAACGGAGATCACCTCTGGGACTTGGAGGCAGAGCAGGAAGGTGGCACAAAGCTGTGGGGAGCGCTTCGGCTGAGCGCCGGGGGAGCAGGTATCTGGGGGGGGGACACCGGGCGCCTGGGATGCCCTCAGGGCTGCGGCGAGGGAAGGAATGGCGGTGGGGGGAGGTGTGGGGGATGCTGCGCCCTCCGGAGGGACCCAGAACGTTCTGGAAGGCAGCGCGGGAGGCGTGTGCTGCCCTAGCTTCCCGGCACTCCCCGCAAGGGTTACGGAGCTTGTGTTCTGCCCACTGTGCGGAGGGTGGGCGGGAAACCGGTGATCTGCCCAAGTTCAGGCTCTGGAGCGTGGATTTTAATGCACACGCACGCACTCACTCACATACACACTCACACTCACACAGCTTCTGCTGGAACACATGTGAAATTAGTGACTTCCCCTTAGAAAAAGTAGAATTTTCCCTGGCGGTGATAGGTAATGGTCGTTTTAATTGAGTGGAAAAGTTAAAACTAGTCAGAGAAGAGGCAGTTGGTTTTGGAGACAAAATTGCCCCGTCTGAATTTGAGATACTTAACCTTGTGGTAACTTCATGCGACTGCTGAATTGTGTGAGGAGCCAAGCTACCGTCTCCATACATCCGTCTATCCAGCAGTGCTATGTGAAGTGTTCACAGTCAGCCGTTTTCTCAGTGCATTGGCCGACGCACTGCTTTGTGAGTTTGTTTAATTTTAAAAAGACCCTGTTCCCAAGACTAGAAACGCTTGAACCCGTGCGGTCCTCGTCTCAGGCCCTTGGAATCCGCACAAGAAAGCAACAGCAGGGACCCTGATCCCGGCTCCTACACGAAGTCCCGTCTGCTCTCGCAGGGCGCTGGGCGGGCGGGGTGCTGCGGTTCAGCGGGGCCCTGGAGGGCGGTGCCAGCGGCGCGACCGCCCCGTCAGCACCAGGGACAGGCCCCGGACCAGCCGGGAAACCGGTAACCCCCGGAACACCGGCACCCCCGGACACCGGCACCGCCACAGCCGCCCGCACCTTCGGGCCTGTGCGCAGCGCGGGTGGAGGAGCGGCCTCCGGGCGTGGGGTCTGGGATGGTCCCAAAGTCCCTCACAGGGCGTGTGCAGGAATAAATTCAGCAGCGACGTGGCTGAAATGCAGAACAACCGTTCTGAATGTGTTCTGAGCGCTGCTGAAGCCAACCGAAAAGACTTAGAGGTGGAGTTTAGTGTTTCTCACCTTAAGGTCCCTATAGTCCACATGCTCACTGCCGAAGTACTGACTGTGACGCTCATTAAGTGGGGTCTCTTGGTCCAATACACAGGATGCACAGACCACGCCGGAAAATAATGACACAAATTATTTCTGTATTTATATTTTGCCAAAGTTCATATTCATATGGATTGTGACTTAATAGTAGTGACAAAAATATTCCACTGACAAGTCAGCTTACATCCCCAAAGGAAACATTTTTCCTATTGTCAAATGCCTGAATATGTTGCTTTCCACTGAGCATTACTGTATCAATAATTACTGTAAGATAATGCAATATGAAAGATTAGTCAGATCTAAAGTAAAGTGCAAATAAAATGCAACTTCCTCCCCAGCCCCAAAAATAATTTAAAAAATCACAATATAGAAAATAATGGTGTGGCAGGTGTGGAAAGAAGAACAACATGCAATAGTGTAGTGCACAGTCAGCTTTATAGGTCACTTAATTTTCAACAGCATATTAAATATCACTTTTCCCCAAATTCATTTATATCTAAAATTATACATCTCACTAGGAAAAAAAAGTGTTGATGCTGACAGCAGTATATTCAATTGGCCTTTTAATAAAGAAAGAAGTCAGAAAATTGGTTTTAGAATGGCTGTTTATGGCTACTTATGCCTCCAACCCTGATAATACCAACATTTTTCAAATTGCTTCTTATTTCACAGTTACCAGAACTGTTAGATTAGTCTTGAGGCATCAGTGAAAATGTATGCTAGAATGTAAGAAATTTACTAAAATTTATTTAAACTTTGTGTGTATTTAAAAATGCTGATGTTATCTACCAATTAAGGAAAAGAATGAATATTTGCAGGGGGTAGCTTTTCAATGAGGTACTCTAAGTGATTGTTTGATGCTGAAGTTGGTATAACAAACACCTAAGTATCTTTTCCTTTCCTGCCAGAAAACTTAAGAATTTCAAGAGATACTTCATGTTTTTCAGCTTTGCATAATGCTTTTACCATGCTGTAAGCCACCCTTTCGTACAAGTTCATACCCTGTTTGCATCAGGGCTATTTGATTTTTTAAGGAAAATTTGCTGGGAATAAACAAGGACAGAATCTGATTTGACTTTCTGTTGATACAGCACTAGGCACTTCTGTGTGCTCTGTACTAGTTTTATGATATATGCCTGTGCATTTTAAACCCTCCTCAGGTGCTCAGTAGCATATCTAAGGGGTAGAATTTTTTATTATCAGAGGCTTTTTGCAGTGATATCTGTGTTTACAAATACAAGGATGAAAATACATGCTTTATTATCCTTAAAATTAGCTGTAGCTTCTTGTCATCCTTTGAATTCTTCATTGACTCTGCTGCTTCTTAGAAGCCCTCTTTAACTAAGAAAAGCTGTAAAATTATCACAAGTAGTTCTGAAGACCAGCAAGCCTTGTGAAGTAGTATAAATGATGAGTTAAGGTGGAAAACATGGAGGGAATTTATGTTTAATTTATTATGAATAAGGTGATGATGTTAGATTATTCCATTCTACATGTGAACAGATCATACTTAGATTTAAGGGGTTTTACCTGAAACTTTACCAGGCCTTTAGCAACCTGTTTTTTTGCTCCCTGGTAAACACAGCAGGAAGGATGACTGAAAATTGGCCCATAAACCTGTTCTGATAAGTGGCAGATGAGTTTTGCTTCAGAATGAGCTTTTGTTTGAAACAGGGTGGCATCCAGTACCCTTTGTGTTGTCACACAACCTGTCACTCAGGTCAGGGAATTTGAAAGTAGGGGAGCACAACCTGCTCGGCACTCTCTGAAAGAGCCTACAAACTTGTTCCCAAAAACTAGTGGTGAGTGTGACTTTCTGAGAGTCTCCACTTGATTACAGCCAATAACAAAATATTACTTTTGGTTTTGATGGGCTGTGTAGGTGTTCTTTCTCTGTGGTGGCTTTGATGTGACTGTGCAGAGAGAAGTGCTGACTTTTAGAGGAGTGCAGATCTGGGGTGCATTTGCAGTGTCATTTACCCAGACCATAACAACTCTGGGAAATGAGGCCTTTCCATTTGTGATTGCTTACTGCTTAGCAGGTCTGACTTTCACTGTCTTTGCACATTGCACATACTATGTAAGGGGACAGGAAATTCAGTGATCTGTTCTTTCTGTCGTTAGTGAATGAATGAATAATCTGCAAAACAACTCACAGTTTTTACTTCCTTTCTGACAGAAGTCTAGAAGGAATGTATTTAAAATGAGAACTGTTGATAAGTCCAATTACCACTCTCATTCATGTGGGATTGTAGCTTCATTTTTGGCATTGGCAACAAAAAGCTACCAAAGAAATCTAGTATTTTGGATCTTCAAAATATTTCATATTGGAGAACTTTTAGAGAAAATCTTCAGGAAGTGTAGTAACTCAGAGAAGAATCATACCTCTGAAGTTACCCTACTTTGGTAATTTTATTTTTGTAAGACAGAGTTTGACATTCCCATTTTCAGTCTTAGCAGTTTTGTAAAGTTCCTGATGTTGCCTACAGTCAAAAGCAAGCAAACAAACAAACAAAGCAAATGAAGACTTCAAGTTTTTACATAGACTTCAGTAAAACGTTGTGAATTGCAATTCTAGAATTTTGCTTAAAGATAAAAAAGAACTCTGTCCCTATGGTAACCTCCTTGGACTGTTCCTGCCATTTTCCTGAGCTATATTATTATCATAACATTCCCAGTACAGGGTAAAACCAGAGTTATGGCAGCAGGTAACTCGAGATGGACTATCAGCAGGATCAACCCCTGCAACACAGCTTGGCTTGTAACCCAGGCTGCTCTCATACTTGGGGCCAGTCCAGTCTCATAATGTCAGGGTTGACAACACAATATCCACAAATCGTGTACTCCAATTTGTGCAGAAGAAAAGCTCTTTAAATTTAAACTTGATCTATTTCCTATATTGTCTAAATAAATGTTGGCCACTCAGTTCTAGCTCACCCTTCAGTTGTAAATGCATGCTATTTGTGCAAGGGAAGGTGTTGTGACTCTCTTCCCTCCTGTTTACGTAGTGTCTCTCTTAATCTCTCAGTTGAATGCTGATAAACACATCATTGCATCTTTCTTAAAACAGGCAAAGATAATCCTGTTTGATTATGGAAAAAAAAGGTTCCAGTTTGTAACCTTTATATGAAGGCTTCCTAATTTTGCCTTTCAGCACTCCAAGAGTAAATGATGCACCCCTTTCCAGATGAACGTGGGCACTGTGGTAAACTGAATTGTCAAGGTCACAGAGGAAGTTAATGCCACACTCTGGCTCAGAACTGATTATCTTTGATACTTACCACAAAATGGTGTCAACTAATAAGTCTTGTTCAGTTTGATTACTTGGTTCCTAGATCTGATGATTTTTTCAGTTGAGCCTATTGATTTATTGAAACCATTTTAGTTGTGATGTCTGAAGGCTAGGATAAACTTTGCTGAGAAAACTGTGAGGTGCTTCTGTCTTCCAAATAACAGCTTCACTCAAGAACACTTCCCAGAACATTTAAAAAGTATTATTTACAAATACCCACACTTTTCTGGTAGTTTTTTCACTTACCTGTAAGTGGGATATGTGAACTGGCTCACAGCTTTTCTCACAGTACCCTACAAGTAATGCTTTGACCACTTCATTGTTGCAGGTAAAGATAATGATTTTAATTAAACTTGGCAGCCACTGGAGAATGACTGCTGGTCTATGTTTTTTTTCAAAGGCTAGTGTCTCTGTCTCACCTTTCAACATCCCAGAGTTTCTGCTGGCCCTTCAAGCATAAATTAAATTTGTTTAACACTACTACCTGGACAGATAACCCGGAGTAAACTGTTACTGTAGCAAAATGTCCGCTAAAAGGGCAAGAGAACAAACTAGACTGAAATCTAAGCACAATGGTTTTCATTTAATACATTTATGCTAGGAATCTGTCCTGCCAACTACATAAATCAATTACAAGAGAACATGTTCAAAAGCAAACATTAGCTGATCAACATCAGTTAGGAGTCTGTAGCCAAATGCTCCAACAAAATACAGTGACAGAACTGCTTCAGGTGGGGGCTTGGCTATTTAATAACCAGTTGACCAAAGTCATCTCACTTTTTGTTCACACATTCTTATATTCCTTTCTTAGTGTTTTTGGTTGTTGGGAATAAGGGAGAAACTGAACTCAAACGAAGAAGGACAGGGAGAGGGAGTGTGCTATCTGGCTTAGCTTGATTCTTCCAAGTGGTAATTATTTTCCTATTTGAAAGATTGTATTACACTTGAGAGGAAGAGAGATCAGGAATGTCCTGATGGTCAGATGTGAAATATACAACTCATGAAAGATGGGAAGTGGCAAATGGGCTGTGTAATTTTCACTTGCACAATGTTTTCATGCAGCAGGACTGGTAGAGAAAGGCACATCATGTTAAAAAAATGTTCTCAGCTACCTTTGCTCAATTGTATTTAGTAAAATAAATTAATTTGCTATGTGGCAATTTCAATAGAATAAAAGTTTGTTTTGGGGAAGCCAAACTTTCCAACTGAGTTACAGTGGCCTAGGAAAGGACAAGAGGGATACAAATTCAGACTCCCATTATATGAATAACCTGATTCAGTTCCCCCATGTTTAGAGGAATGCAGGAGTTAACAAGAACATAACTCACAGACAAGTCAGCAGGAATGCCTTATTCCTTATTCCATTTATCTTATTTTGTTCATCAGCCCTTTACAAGTTTGGTAATAGCTCTAGAGGGAAAGTTTTAATGAAATGCGTGCTCTATTATGAGCTTTTTTATTTTGATGAGATCTTGCAATCTCAGAACAAGAAAAATAAGTAAAATTGTAGCTGAAGTCAAATAAATCTACTGGAAACAATGTTTCTCAAGTAGGATCAAAACACTGGCTCTTGGAGGGAAGAAGTAGAAATAGACAAATGCCTACAGGTTAGTCACATGTTGAAAGAGGAACATTATACTGCCTCTTCACTTGTCAAATCAACTGATATTTTGATAATTTGCACTGAATGTGTAATAACTGGGACTGCTGCATTAGTACTTCGGATGGGAATTCCAAGAAGTTTCAGTTGCTGAAGTTGAACTGAATATCCCTTGCAGAAGCAGGATCCTTTTTCAAATCTGTCCTCAGTGCTCACAGATCCAGCACTGGAGAAGTGCTGGAAAAAATATGACTATTGTGGAAATCTCATGCAAGTACGAAACTAATCACTGAGACAAGAAGTACCTAGTAGACGTTGCTTTATTGCAATGTGACTTTTTGTTTTGTTTAACAATTTTAACTGAAAAATTCAGACTTTATTTGAGATATTTGTGAAGTGTTTTAAATGCCATGATTTTTTGTTCAGAGAATCTTTAAAGAGTGGAGGAGAAATTACATTTCTCTGAAACCCTGTTTCAAACCCAGGACCAACCTCACACACCTGAATCACTGTGCTGTAAATCCTTGCTAGTATCATGCCATTTCTACCTCTGTGGCTGTCCTGGTAAGGTGTGTGGCCTTAGCCATCTTTTAGCAAAAGAAAGGCACTGATCTTATGTAATGCCAAAATCCTAGGTTTCCTAGAAATGGCTTCCACTTATTTTGGCCAGCCAGCTGTGTTATTTTGAAAACTTCTGCAGTGATTTTATTTTTAAAAGCTGGAACTGAGGCAGCTCACACTCTTGCCTTGTTCATGACCTGATCTAATAAGCAATTGCCTTTGTGCTGTGACCCAACCAAAGTGGAACAGGGTGAGCTGTGATGGGGATTCTTTCTGTTTCAGGAAGCAGCACAATGAAGGGAAGCTGCACGATGCAGCTCTCTAATGTGTGCTGTGGCCTCCTTAGCCCTGTCTCTGAAATCTCTATGGTCTGGCTGCTGCACATGAGAAAAGTCAAGTAGTGTTGAGTCAGTGAAAGAAGCAAGGAGAAATCTGACACAAGATGGTAGCCCTAGGTTCCTTTTCCAGTAGTGGCCCATAACAGGAAAGAGAAGAGGCATATTTCATATGAAGTTACTGTATTTTGCAACTCTTCAGGATTCCCTTGCTTATTTACAGTCACTTTCTGGTTCTGTAGTGCTAATGGATATCCTGAATTGTGTTTTCTTTTTTTGTTTCCTTTGCTTTTGGCCATCACTGTTACCTTGGCAGCTTGAGGTAAAGCAAGAATTAAAGTGGGTATGATTTATTGAAATGGAGTTTTACATGTTTCATGGAGTTTTCATGTTTGTAATTCTTTCAGTCAAAATAAATGGTGTCTGTAATGCCCAAAGAGAGCAACTTTTACTTCATTAAATTTATTTCTCATCTGGCTGAACATAATGATCTAGGACCTGAAAGATCGGTGTGGTTTTTGTTTGGCTCTTTTCCCCGAGATTTTCAGGAGTCTATGCAGTGAATATAACCAAACACTGAGCTGCCTGATGCTACTACCTGAACTTTATCACTCATGACATTAAGTTCTCTTCTTACTTCACTGAGCAGCAGCAGCAAGTGAATTTTAACCAATGCATTTGGAAAACAACAAATAAGATGTATCACTACTCGTTAATGGTTCTGCCTTGTGCTTCTGTTATTCAGAGTCTTCAGCTGGTGACAGCTGCATCAAAAGGATTCATAGTTTTAAATAACAGTTGGAGGATTATTATAAACCCAGGTTCCATCTGTTATATGCTAAGGTGGAAGCACACACACTTTCTTTAAAAGCCGTGAGGGGGCTGTGTTTAATTAATGCTGGCTTTGGCAACCGAGGGCATTGGGGACTGCTTGGAAAGGGGTACTAGAAGTATGAACTAGAAGATGGGAGAGATTGAAAGCTGGACTGCTCCAGGACCCTCTCTGGGGTGAGTGACAAGGAATGCTTGACCATCGGATCTGTCTGGTAGAAGGAAGCTGAGACTTGGTCTTATGGGCACTAAGTAGATCAGGGTTACAAAGAGAAGTGAGGTGAAAAACAGTGTCATTCCAAGTCTTTGGAAGGGGTAAGCGAAGGCCTGCCACTTGATCCAAGCACTAGAAATGCTTCTGTAAATTTAAAAGAATCTTAAAGTTTCCTCTTATGGCTGAGCTTCACTGTATTCGTAACACTTTCTGGAGTTCTAACATAAATAAATTGTCCAAGTTCAAATCCTTTTACATTAATGGAACTCTTTTGTGCATTAAAGTAGAAGTTGACCTTGAAAAGAGTAGCTGAACAGGACAGACAAATGCCATGTTCAGAGCAGGCTGCACTATGAAGTTTTCTTTGCTAGCCAATATCCAGGGAAGGTTGTGAAAATCTTGTTGTTTTGATTTTGTGTGCTTCATCCTGTTAAGGTTGACTTAGTTCTCTGAATGACACTGCTAATCAATAGTGAACTTCTTTCATTGAAAATTTTTGCCCCACTAATAGAGGAGAAAACCCTAAAATTATTCTACTATCCGTTTGACTTTCCTAACTTCAAAGGGACAAACCTTACTCATGAGACCTCAGCCCTCTTTTGAATCACCTCCTGTTAATTAGTTGCATCTCCTCATAGATTTGTTTCAGCACCTTCTCCACTGATAGTTTTCCTTTTTGCTTATGTACCAATGTGGTATAGTGATTTTTAATATTCAGCTTCCTCAAGGGAACAAGTTATTACATATTGGGCTCTTTTATCAAAGTGTGTACACAATTGCATGATACCTATTTTTGTTAATTTTAGTTACATTTTACCATTAAAATGCTTGATTATACTTGACTCCTTATACAAAGTAAAACATACCTGTAAATGATAACTGAAGTCAGCTTGGTGGGCATATGTAGATTATTTCTGTTGAGTACCTCTTGCTGAGAAAATTAATTACTATGCATTTCTCATACTCTATATGAATAACACTCTCTGGCTTTCTATATGTAATAATAGGGTTTAGACTTCTTGGTAACTGTATCATGAAGGAAGAAAGTGTGAACAGTGGAAAGAAGAAATTATATTTTCAGTTGTGAATTTTGAACAAAATGCAAAAGCTGGTTGAGAGTAGTCTCATAATGATTACGAGCATATTATCACTATTTTACAGGTACAAATACTAAAATATGAGATTAAGTAATTTTCCCAATGTCCCACAGACCATGGAAACAAAACAAAAATAGAATCTTGAACTTCTGATTCCAACTTTATGCACTTTCTTGGGACTGCCCTTCCTCCTGTTTGTAAAGGGTTGCTGTACCTAAGTACTGCTTACTGCACCAAATCACAATACAGTTTGCAGCCCAGCCCATGCATCAGTATTAACCTTGGCTTTAAATAATATGAAACTTAGGAGATTTATTAATGTACAGTTCTATGGAGTTAGCAGCAAATACTAGACTGGAAGTACATTTTTAAAATTCAGTAACTGTTAGTACTGACCTAACAGATTCTAAATTCCTTCATTTCAATTGGGTGTCCTAGTGAAATTTTATGCACATGATTAACTTTAGCATCTGAAAAATCAATTATACCAATCCAAAGAGTGCATCTGGGCATGTCTAACACATTTTTAAGTCCTGGGGCTTTTGAAGGAAGTGCTTTTACATTAGAGGTACAGTCACTTCCTGTGGGACTCTTCAGGTATGGCATTGTGAAGAAGGCTATGGATTTTCCATTCTGTTTTTCCAGTCCGTGGAAAACATAGAAATTGTAAGTATGCCCATAAGTGTCCCATGGCCTATTCAGGAAGTGTCCTTCAGGAAATTCTACATGAGCAAGCTTGTGCTATCCAGTGATGTAGTCTCAGATTTTCGTGTCTGTTTCTGGACCACCTTCTTGTGCACATGTGGAAGGTGCTGTAAAGTCTAAATGTTGAGGGAAATTAATAATGGATTTGTTTTTACATTATGAGTAAAACGTGGTTTGCAAAAGTTCCTCCTAGTTACAGTCAGCATCAGAAAACCTACTTAGGCCATTTTTGCTGTGAATTTCTATGTTTCTCTGTTCTAGATCTGATGGATTATGACTATGTATGTGTTGTGGTAGTTCAAATCAAAGTGGGTCTTAAAAAGATTCTTCCACATGTTGTCTTCCTTGGCAAGAGTTGATTAAAATTTTCCTGAAAGTGATAAGAAAGTGATAAGAAAAATCTGTGGTACTAAATCTGCATGAAAATGACTGTTCATGTAAGTTATCAAATAAAAAAATATGACAAGGGTAGGAAGGAAGAGTTCACTGTAAAGAGGGATGAATCCCTTTCCATTCTTCCTGGCCACTGGTCCTAGTATTTACCCTCAGTTTCAGGTGAGTCTTAATCAAGACCCAATTCATTGTCAAAAGTGTAGGTAATATGCCAGCCAACCACCATGAGGCCAGCTCTGTAGTCTAATGTCACAAGGTCCTGACATCTCTATACACAGTGAAGTGACAGCAGTGTTTGGAAAGTGTACTAGCATTTTCCTGTGCTGATGTGACTCCTGCAGGATTTGCTTGGCTCTGTTAGCCAGGTACATAGAATTCCTGTTCTACTTCTCCAACAGAACCCTGCTGCTGAAACTAAAAGAAGTATTTTTCTCACACAACAAATCTTCTGACTAACATTTGTGCTTCATGTTAGTCTAGGTTTGCTCTAGAGAAGATCTTCTGGCTTTATTAAGCTTACACTGATGATCTACTCAGTCTACTCTCATTAGAAGGGATGTGAACAGAACAACTTCTGAATCTTGACAACTGTGAACTTTGTGTGAGTTTGAAAATGAGCACTTAGGCTGTAAATTTGATGGGATAAAGAGAGTGTCATAATATTTTTGTTGTATATGAAATGTTCAGTGTATGGGATTGTGGCCCATGTCTCAGGTTGCTAGGAATGACAGTGCTATTTCTTGGTTTTAAGACTGCTTTTATATAAACCTGTTTATACCATGTGACTCCCCACATTCCTACAACATTAACGACTGCAAGGCTACCAACTCAAGAGTTTGAGCTGAGATACCTGTTGCTCAGCCACTGAAATACCATTGGCTGGTACTAACATTGCTTTGCAGATAAGGGGCCTCTCAATAGAGCCCTGTGGCAATAGAGGTTTCAGAAGCAGAGACAGACAGGTGCCCTTCCAGAGCTAAGATGCCAATGTCTTTTACTGAGGGATCAGAGGAATTCTTGGAATTTCCTAAGTAAAAAATGGCACTGGTCACACTGAGGAGAACAGGGCTACAGGTCCCTTACCCATGTTATGCCCTAAAGAGCTGTAGAAACTTCCATAAGGCTTTGGAGGTGCATTTGCTTTTTTTCTGAATGTCAAGTTTCATGTTTGTTTCACATACAACTTGAAGAAAAATACTCTTTGCTCCTCAGTCTTACCTGAAGATGTATGGAAATTTAGTGTCACATGCAATGATGACACTTTTTAGTCCAGTGATGGATGCAACAGAGTTTCCAGAGGTATGAAAAACGAGGCTGTAACCTGCAAAACACAAGGACTGAGATCTCTGGCAGTAATTGGAAAGGTTGTCAACTTGTGACTGCTGACTTAGGCAGTACAGTAATCCTGACTTGCAACAACCTTTTATTACACTGGATCTTGGTGCTCTCTTTGCAGGACCACCTATAGTGACCAATTGCTCAGAAGTACTGCAGAACTGCTTGGATGATCAGACCAAATATTTTCACTTGTGACCCAAGTCTGAATTTGAGTTTAGCCTGTGGAGGTGAAAACTTGTCTGTTAACTCAAAGCACTTCTTGTTACTGCCTTTGCCAGCAGGCTGCTCTGTGAACAGCTGCTGTGGCACAAAAGGCCAAAGGGAAGCATTTCAGTTTCACCCTAGTCCTTTCACACCTCCAAGTCACTGGAACATACCCAAGTGCATGGTAAACTACAGGCAGTCTCTCCAGTGCAGAACAGGCTGTACAGTTGACTTTAACTGAAATAGGAATAATCTCAGTCCTAAATTATTTTAGACCAATCAGTCATCTGTGTTGAAGGGTGTAAAGAGACAGCAAAGCAGAAAGAATGTCTGCCAAGTAGGATACAAGACACAAATAAAGCTGCTAAGATGAGATGAAATATGAACTAATAATGATTTATTTCAAATGCCAGTGGGGTTACAGTGTGACTCACTTCTAGACGTATTCAGGTGAAATGAATTTTGCAGGCTTTCTCCTGAATGTTTTTTTGGTCACAGTAGAGGTGAAGGGAAGGCAAAGCTGTTAGTTATACAAGGAGTACACAGAAGAGTTTTGAATTGCACCCAAATAAATTCTCCCTAATTAATACATGGTTTTCAAGCCTCTTGTAAGTAGACAAGCACAAGCAGCTGTAGCTCTTTTTATAGATACAAACTGATCTCTAGTACATGTTGGAGTTGAAGGATATAGAGAACAACCTGCTGTGGAGTCGTAAGGCTTTTCTAGACACTGAAATATTCTTTTTATACCCTCTAAAAGTGGAAGGGAATGAAGAAGAGTGCAGAGTATAGTCTTCAAGAATCCTGCCTGGGAACAAAATCATTACAAGAGCAAAGGGTCTAGGTCTTTAGGACACATACCATGCACATGGAAGAGCATGTGTGAGTTTGGACCTATTGACAGGTTCAGCCTTTCGTGACCCATATGAAATGGGCAGCAGTACCCAGTTTTGACTAATGTGAATGATATTATGACAAAGGATGGGGAAAATTATATGCTTCATGTTTTTAAATACTTTTAAAACCCTAAGCAATAATCCATGATAAAATTCCTTAGACTTGATTAATATCTTTGAACATAACTTCCTGTTTGAACATTATGTGTTTTCTCCCTTCTTTCTCCTTATTGCAAGCTGTATATAGTGTCAGTTTATTATTATGCTTTGCCTGGAGTCAATATCCAGTTGTGGTTGGTGAAGGGACAAACTTTAATAGCTCCCTTCCATTTCTTTTTTCCATTAAAGACTGAAGTGGGGGTGGTGTCGATCCACACATCTCTAGAAGAACTATTGTTGGAGAACTAATCCTTCTCCTCCCAAGATTTACTTTAGAAAAACACATCAAAAGGTAAACCATTTAAAGTCTTCAAAGGCAGATGTATTAACCTATTCATAAGACATTTCAGTATAATTCATTGCTTTGAATTCTGCATTCTTCTCATGAAGCTTGCTAAAGGAAAGTTGGAAGGAGTTCCCAATACTTTCCTATTGGAAAGTAAGCTATTGGAAGCTCTGGGGAGGTTAGCTAAGAGTGGGTTAAACTGGTATCTTAAGTGACTGTTGGAAAAAGAAGCTAAGTTTGGAAAGGACCATAGCCTCTTCCTTGGTGTTGTTCCATTCTTTTTCTCTAGAATGTTCCCCAGAAACAAAGTTCCCCAGGAACTTCATTACAGGAAGTGATACAAAGTTTTCCCCAGATCTCGCAGCTTCAGCTCTGTAATAGCATTCAAGTTAAACTACAGTAAGTGAAAGAAGACCAGGTTTTTAAATAGGAGGCTTTTAAATAAGATCCATGCAGTGGTGGGATATACCTGAGCAGAGTAAAATCCAACTGGAAGAGGTTGTTTCATGAAAGAGAAAATATATATATTATATATATATAATATATATAAGTATAAAGAAGAGAAAATAAAATTACAGTGTGATTCAGATCAGGAAATGAACCACTACAAAGGGTTCTGATGTTGAAAAGTGTACTTCCCTTGCTATTATCCTTGCTTGTCTTGTTTTGTGTCTTTGTAGGATCAGTTCAGAACAATGTAGGAAGATACTCTGGATTTAGCTGGTCCATAGTTGTTCCAGAGGTATTGCTAAGGTGCCATTCTGGACTGCACCACTCACTTAGCTGTTTGACTTCTCGTTCTGCTGTGGCTGTTGGTCTTAGGGTGCAGGAAATCAGAGTTGTATTCATAAGGCAGCTCCTCTCTTTGGACATTGCTGTATGTTATTTTAATGCTGGGTATCTGGGCTGCAGGTGGTCTGTGGTGAGACTCTCCTTTTCTTTGTCCAATAACATTAATGCTGTCATCTCCCTAAAGGATGCAAGGATTTGAAAGAAAGAAAAAACACAAACATCTACAAGGAGATTGGGTTGCGTTATCTATGAAAAAATGGTATATATTTAGATAATGATTTGAACCTCAAATAACTTATGAGAAAAAATCTGTTAAAGCTGTTAAACAAGTTACTTTACTAAAGCACAGATTTTGCATTTGCTGCTTAAGAGCTGGTCTGCTTGATGAAAGGGTAATGACAGCACATTCAACTATGAACAAAAGTGCTGTGAATATGTTCAGACACTATGAATTCAATGAAGTGAGGGGTCCTGCCATAAAGAGAGAGACTGTTTTGGTTCATTGGGGCAAGAGGTGACATAAAATGTAGTGATAAAAGCATGGATAGTTTGAAAGGGGAAGCAAACTAGAGGATGAAGTGAAAACAGGGAAATATTAATTAGCATTTTTTGAGAATAGCATTGTTATCTATCACTTGCACCACAGGACCAAAAAATAATATTGTTAGGATGAGGCTATCAATAGCTCAAAGAATCTCTAGTAACTATAAAACAGATATTAAGATATTACATAGGGGTTAATTCTGCGAAGATAAAATGAACTTGTTTTCACCTGTTAACATTGGCTCTTATTTCTCTTAGTGTCAATAATTAAGGCAAGTTAACTTACTTGTGGCACATGTAAAAAAGTTTTATCAGCATGCCATAGCTTTGTCACATGGAAGAAGAAAAAGGCAGTGGCACAGCATCTTACTGAATAGGTAACATGGCATGTTTAAAAAAATTACCTTGATTTCTTCCTAGTTGCATTTTTTAGATGTTTGGTGCTACTCAAGCCAGGGAACATTAAATATGGAACAATGCAACTTTGTACAGCAGTACTTGCCCCAAGATGATGGCTGTCTCAGATGTACAGCCATAGGAATGGCTTGCTCAGTGTATATTATTCACATAATGATAGTGCAAAATTAATGCTTCCTTGCTCCACTAGGGAAAGAAAAGACCTCATCAGGGAACAAGTGAATTCAAGACAATGTTTAAGTTCCTTGAAGAGTTAAACTGAAGATGAACCTTGTAGTATGCAAGCTCTCCTGCTTAATTTCAGCAGAGATCTCTCCTTTGTGGTTATGTTTTCTGCATTCTCTTGGGAGTATCGTGAGTTTTTTACATCTCAAAAAACCACCTTAATTTGTGTTCAGAGACAGGGACTGTCATTGGTTCCTGTGGTTAGTTAGACCCATGGCAAATATTAAAATAATAATTCTTACAGTAGGTGTAGCAGTATACTCTGTGGCATTCAGTTCCACCATAGATATGTCATCAGCATCTACAAATGTCTGAAAAATGAACACAAATTAGAAAACCATAAATGACATACAGGTCTATCACAATATTTAACACACGTGAAATGAAAATTACAGGAAAAAAAAGGGGGGGACAGCTGAGGACTGACTAAAAATTAGTGATATACTAAAGATAACCTTTTTTTTTTTTACCCCTCACCCATATGAGTTCATTTGATAGAAAAGGATGAGATGACAGAAAGATTGACCAAGTAATTTGAACAGTGAATACACACTTAAAACCAACTGCAGGACAACATACCATTAGGACAATAAGGTCACTAAAACATCACCATAGCTTCTCAGAAAAACAAAGACAGTTGAGTAAGGAACCAGAGAGGAAGTAAAAATCAGATGATTTACAGCCTCTAAGTCATTACTCATTGTGCTAACTCAGATTATCCCTATCTTCTTGGCAGGAATTTTCATAATTAATTATGGTGAAAGGCACAGATTTCTTAACCCAGCAGATGTCAGAGAATTTAGATGTCACACAGTCTATTACCTTCTCACATATGCCAGAATCGTGGCTCCTCAGCTTAGGTTTGGCTCTTGGGTCACTGGTTTGAGTTGTGTCTTTACCCGTTTCATAGGAAATCTGTCTGCTAGCAAGTCTGGAGAGCATACTGGCATTGTCCATTTCTGTGTCAGTATAGCTCTAGAATGAATTCAGGACAAACAATTACATTATTTTACTTGCACTTCCATCCAGTTTGCCTCATGAGAATCAGCTTTATCTAGACAGAAATTGGAAAAGGACAGACGTTGCAGAAAAGATGTTTCACAAAAATGATGCCATGTATGACTTCATAAAATCTTCGCTAATAAGAGCTATGAACAAAATTATGAAGCCTGTCAAGTCTAAAATTTAGCTTACTTTTTTTTTTTTTTCCTTCTCCACAGGGTGCACTGCAACATTTCAAACAAAATAGTATTCCTTTATAGGCTATTGTTGAAACTATTCTGATGCACCTCATAGCTCTGAGGCAACAGTAGTTTCATAATAGTACCTAATGAGGAAGCACAGGTGTTTGGAGGAATTAGGGCCAAAGTTTTCCAAGTGGATTGGGTGGAAGCAGAAATAAATAGAAGAAAGTGTCTGGGGATTGCACCATCAGTGCTTTAGAAAGATTTTGTTTGATGAAGGAGTCCTGATTTTATCAAATTGGTTCCAATTAGCAATAAAAGAAATAAATAAAAAGACAAACCCCCTCAACCCACCAGAATTTCCTAAAAAGCGAAAATTCTGTTCCTTTTCCTTACTCTGTCAGTGGTGAGGAATCACAGAAGCCCATAGACCATAATAAAACAATTAAGCAGCTCATGGGGTTGTGATAAGCAGCTCATGGCAAACCAGCCTTTTTTTCTGTCTGACAGTGTAACTTGCCTTAAAATGGGGGAACATAACACAATGTGCTTTGTAATTTATTTTTTTGTTAGGCAGCAAGGGTTTTTCATAAGCAGTCTTTGTGCTTTAAGTGTATCTTCTGCTGGATGAGAGTACATAATTGCTTGAAAATACTCAAAGCAATTATTGATCCTTTGATAAACTTTCCCCAGAGAAGAAAAACAAAATAAGAGGTATAGAAAGAACTTTGATGAAATTGGAGAAGTTGGCCTGGTGAGTCTGTTACTATTAAGAAAGAATCCCAATTGGTGATTGTGCCAGAATTTTAATACATAGCAGACTGATTGCTTTAATGAGGATGAGGATTGTTTTTTCTGTGCAACTGGGGAAGGATAAGGGGAACACAGAAGGGAAATAAAAAATTAATTTAATTTGGAACAGTGACAATTAAGATCTTCTTTTCAGAAGCTGCTTTCTAACTAATGGGAAAGCAATGATGATGAGTCTACAGAGCAAAGTGTTTCCAGACTGAAATGTGTCCTTGGAAAATTTTTTAGAAGAGCTTAATAAAATACCCAAGAGGACAGTCTAAACAAATGTTTTCCCTTATGAAGCACAACAGGTTGGACTAGGCTATTCTCTGGATCCCAGCATTTAAAAAATGTGCTTCCCATTCCATGCCTAGAGTGTAGTAGAACTTACAGTCTCATTCAATTGAATTTTAAAATGGGAGTAACTTTATTTTCTGAGCATCTGTTCCAGAGCTTGTCTCCTTTTCATTGCATAGAACTGACTGGAAGGTATATCTTCAGGATTTTCCAAGCTGCAGAATATCTTTGCATCCACATGAGTACAAAAAAAATAACATAAAGATAATTTATTGACTTAGAGTTTGATGACCAGCCTTGACATAACATACATGGCAGCATATGTACTGCTTTTTGCATTGCTAGGGTATGTCTAGAAATCTTAGAGCTTATTTGAGCCACAATGGTACAAAAAAGACCCCCCAAAAAATTATCAGTGAGTATTGACCTATGTGTTTTAAACTTGAGCACTTCTTTTTGCTCTGTCCTCCAGCTAAACTGATATTACTTATCAATGAATCAGAGTATTCTGTGGTCAAATCAAATAGTTTTGGGACACATATTTTTGTCAGGAGATCTTGACAAGATACAGATTTACTCAAGGCTTATAGAAAATTCCAGACTTAAGCTTGCCAAAGGCTTAGAATTTTTTACTTTAGATAATTTTAATTTTACCTCAAGTATTAAGGATTGCTTTCCCAAGCAAAAGGAATTGTTGAACTGTTTGTATGGTTTCCTTTCCCCAGCACTGATGGAAGTAGAAGAGCACAGAGTGTTACTGAAGGAGTTTTTTTGTTTTTTAAGAATCAGGATTCACGGTCTATGCAATGCAGTATAAAAAGTTTCAGGTTTTTTAGCCAATTTTTAGCCCAATTTTTAGCCAATTTCAAAACATTCTACCTGAATGGTGGCTGCTATCCAGAAGAATTTCATTTTGATTGGACCAAGAAATCAAAAGAATATAGAGTAAATGAAATTGAAGTACTACTGTTAAAATCAACTGTCAGAATTCAGCACTTGACTGAATTAGATAAAATTATTATCTGGACTATGAAAAAGAACCAAGAAAATTATGGCTTTTCATATGTTTCTTTCTTTCATATGGAACTTTCATTTAAAACAATTGCAAAGACCTAATTATTGTGCTTGGTTACTTGGTTAGCAGTTTAACTTTGGATTGCAAGTGAGAGCCTGGGTTGCAAAACATTTGCCCTGTGTTCAGCTGCTGTACAAAACATTTGGCTTAGACTGGCAGCAGCAAGCTGTTCAGGTCTTCTGAGAGAGTGATTCTGTAATGGATTTACCAATTTTTCTAAATCTGATGCTTAATATGTTTCCAAATACAGCCCATTTCACTTTCAGAAAGCTGTTTCATTATAGCTTGTTTTCACTGGAAAAATACTTCATCACCATCAGTTTCTTTTTTATTTGTACCCAGACTCCAAATCTGTGGTCAGACAAGTACGTCCTAGAAGTATCATCAGATTTTCTAGAATGCCAGAGCATTCTCTGGCAGCCTTTACTTTCCAAAATTTCTGTTGCTCCATCTATCACTCTTCCTTCAGTGGCAAAGAATGCAAAGATTTCTACATTCTGCTTTTCCACTTCAGCCTTTTCTGTGTATTTCACTTTGTCTCACTGCTTTCAGTAGGCACCATAATGCATTTCAGCTAAGGAATCTACCACTTTGAAGGGCTCTCTATGAAAATTAATTACTTTGCAATTTAAAACGATGTAGGGGAAGCATCTCCCTTACTGAATCACTGTCAGAGACAGGACACAGTTGGCTTTTCCCTCTTGCAGCCCACTCACCTCAGAGGACTGGCTGGTTATGGTTGCTCGTCTGGAGGAGGGGTAACTGCTGAAAGACCGTGAGTCTTTAGGAGAAACTCTCATCAGGAATCCAAGGCAAGGAACATATGTTGCAATGGCTGTTCTAATGGACGAGAGGTAGAACCAGTCAGATTTTTTCTGTTAACACAAAAATTCAGCCATCATAAACAATGCATTTATTCAGAGAGATGAACTAATACTGTGTGGACTGGAAAATTACTGGGTACAAAAAGAGGTTTCCAAACACCCAGTATCTCATGTACAATCACCCTGCAATATCACTTATTTGCAGTGTTCTGCAGAATTCAAATTTATTGCTTGGCAGGGATAAGAGCATTAAAGTATAACTCTATGAACTGATGGGAGCTATTAAAATTATGTTTTATCTGCTTTCAGCTTAATCGGAGCAAAAATAAATTTGTTTCCCTTTAAACTGAACACTGCAGAAGTGCCTCATAATGAATTACTGTAATCTTCCCCTAAGCAGCTATTTTATCTTCCTTTTACACATCAGTTTGTTGGCTATCTGTACAGTTGTGCACAAAAAGTGCAATTATATTACAGTACTTCTTTCATCAGCATAAGGAAACTCTTTTGCCTGGCTTTCCTCTTTCCTCTCAGCCTTCCCTTCTTAGATGTTCATGCCCACCCCTTCTGCATCCATTTTCCCAGTAGGTCTTTGTAAAGGATGAAAGAGCAGCATATATATGGCTTTGCTGTCATCCATCAGATCTCACAGCCTGCATACAAACTTAATATGGTAATGACCCTAGATTTCAGAACTCAGAAGAAATACAATCTGAGATATGAAAACTTGGAGGAAGGTGGTAAAGACACACAAAACAGGGAAGAGGTGGGCTGACTTACAGGATTACATCTGTCACTGGCCTGGTTAATTTAACAAATTGTTTGCAACACTGACAAATGTTTGCATCTCATTAAAAGAGTTTAAAAATTTACAGTGCTTTCCTTTGAGGTGGAGAGGTCTCTGTCATTTATCATGTTAGTACAGAGTAGTATCTGTAAACATCTCCCACCTTCATAACAGTTTGTTCCAAGTATAAATTCCACCTACATTTATATGGCATTCAGAAGTTTTCTTGGGCAGGGAGAGGCTGTCTTGCTGAAGTAAAATGAGCAGGTGTAGTAGAGTTCAGGTACTAGTCCTAAAAGTGGCAAAGTAACTCTGATTTTCTTTGCTATATTACACATAAGTTAAAAGTGAGCTTACCTGTATTTGGGGTGACTTAGGGCATAGATGATGGGGTTATGGATGACAGAAGCTTTGGCAATCACAGCTGGTATGGAGCTCATGAAGGGTGTTAGGACATGAGAATACCTAGAGTAATGTAAACACATTGTGTATTTACTGTTGTGTTCTGTGTGGTCTATGCACTTATACACCAACAACTCAAACTGTATTAGTGCTTCAGAGAGAATGAAAGGGGGAGTTCTGTACCACATCAGTGAGAGAACAAATTTTACATCATTTGCCTGCAAAGATCAGTGGCAGCCTAATTGCATTTCTGAGAAACATGACTTTCATGGGGCTTCTTTTGCTGTGCTTCACTCCTGTGGCCCAGGATGTTGATGATTCCCATGTTTTTTAGCCTACGGACAAAGTCAGCCTTCAGTGGGTGAATTTGTATTCATTGGAGTATCTATCTGTTCCAAAGTTGGCAGATATACTTGATAAGTAATATGTCACTGAGCAGGTGTGCAGAGTGAGGTATTATAGGGAAAGATAACTAACAAATCTATTTTACTATTCAGACTTCATTATTTACCTGTTCTGAACTAAGAAGTGAAGGGGAATTATTTTTCTGAACTGAGCAGTGAAAGGAAAGTATTTTCAGCTATTATAGGTACATTTGTGTGTTACTGTGACCATGAATATATGCAGGTGATGCAACTCTAAGGATAAAAGAATGATTGAAGACTATCTGCCATGCTGCTATCAGCCAGTTAATTTTTGAAGATATCTCAAAGTAGTGCATAAGGTCTTGGCCAAAAGAAAGTCATTAGAGCAGCTCAGACCAAAATAATAATGAAGACCATTTCCAGCATTAGTAGAAAGCATTCTGAGTGAAATGGCCCAGTCAGACAGTCATTCATCCCAATGATAACATCCTTTCTTTATCATTGCTTTCTTCCTAAGAAAACAGTCCCAGCTCTATCTTCCAATTAGCCTTGTGCTCCTATAATATTAAGGGAGAAAATGGACTTTCCTCTCAATCCTCTCTCAAAAGATTTCTCATATAAGTGCTGCAAACAATGAAGAGAATTCCATTAAGTAGGGAAATTTTTTATCATATTAAAGAAGTATTTATACTCTATGACGAGGTTGAAATGGTTTGCCAATGGTAATAAAAGAGTCATTTTTTCAGCCACCTGAGTGTTGAGATGCCATTTCACTTTAATTTAAAGCTTTTCTTTTATAAGAATTGTCTGAGTAGCATGTTCTCCATGTACAATTTTTAGCATGGTTTCTCCTAATCATACTTTTCAAACATTGGTTAGACATGTAATTCTTCACCGAGTCTGGAGAACACATAGCAGTGTGACCTTGCTGGAATGGAATTTTTGACCCTGAGTTGACACAGTGCTTTAGTAAGCCTGATGGAGAGGCTTACTAAACAGAACCAAACAGCAATAAAGGCTTTTGTTCAAGCTAAGCAATCCCAGAAAATATAACCTGTAGACCAACAATATTCGTGAGCATGACTGTGTTCTAGCTCAGCATTCTCCATCCAGAATATTTTCTAAAGGAGTTAAGGTTTGTCCTTCCTTTTGTGTATGTTGTTGCTCTGTCAGATGAGTTGTCTTTAGTCTAAGACTATAGCCACAGTCTCCATTTTTGTCTCCTATATGTGACGTACAGTTTTTTTTATCTGACTTCATTTTAATAAAAGTCCACAGAAGGCCTCTAGGCTTGGTCTATTTATCTCTCAAAAATCCCAGAAGGATTGCCTAAAAGACAATTCAGAAATGGAACAAAGCTGAATGAAGCTGTGTTGCTCACCAGATGTCTTAATGAGCAAAATTTGCAAATGCTCTTTTGTTACATATTGTAGACTTATAAAACTGTCCATTTGTTACGATTTTTGTCATTTTGACATATGGGTTAGGAGTCAAGTTCAGATGCTAAAGTAGGTCCTGAATCATGTGGGAAAGACTGGGAGTTCTACATAGCAAAATGCTATGCTGTATTCTTTGACTTCTGTGTTTGACTGGTCACATATCACTGGTGGTATCACTGATACCTAAGTTCCCCTGTGATAGGAAATGGATCACTGGAACAATCCTAAGGATTCATGTTTCTGAGTGATGACCTTCTCCACCTTCACAGAGAAAACATTTGCTGCTGCTTGGAATTGCCCCTCTGGGTATAAAAGGAGAGAATCCTCTTCTCTCATAACCATGAGATCTTAGAACTGCTATGTTTAGGATGCTGCCTTCCTAAGCTATGTTTGAGAAGTGACCCTGCAGTGGCCTCTTCCTTGGGTGTGTAATGAATCACCCCTGCCTTCCCAAATGCTCCATTGTAAGTAAATTTATCCTGTGTGTCAATTGTATGAAGTCCTACTCTTTGTTTCTGACTTGGAAAATACAAATAGAAGTGGTTTATTCTCTCACAGGAGTCTTCACTTGAGGATTTTTCAGCTGACAAGATTTTCTGAAGTAGACAGTCACACTCATTTTACAAAGGCTAAACTGAAGCACAGGAAGATTCACATTTATCTTAGGAGAAATGTCCATGTAGAGCCAAGGCATCCAGACTCACAATCCATTGCTTGTACCTGGACTGTAGCTACTATAGTCTGGTGTCAAACTATGCACAAACACTATATTATTAGTGTCATACTTTTGTTGAAGTTACTGCATAATATGCTGACAAATAGATTAAAAACATACTTATATTAATTATATTTATAATCTTTTATATCCAGCATCAAAAAGCTCCCCAGTGCAACTTTGTAATAATTTTAAATTTGCTTATACTTGTAAGGGATTTCAGCTGTTCGATGTAACACCAGAAAATTAACAGTTTTGTAAGTAAAATAAGTGGAGAAAGAGAAGAGAATCAACCCCTGGGTGGTTCTTTTCAGGGCCCCTGTGTAGCATTTGAGTGCTAAATAAAGTTCAGATATTTCAAGTAACCTAGCATAGAGAATCTGCATAGAGATTCAGAAATCATCAGTACAGAAACATTATGTCACTAATAATAACTTCCTGTTTTCCTTTTCTTTTGCCTTTTTTCTTTTCCTTTTATTTTTTTTTAAGTCAAACTAAGAAAAAAATCATAGCATGTGCCTTATTTGTTAACTGTCACTCCTAAATATATGAATATTTTGGATGCACTTCAGGCATTAAACTTGAGAGGTAGCTTTGACTATGATCTGTCTTACAATATCACATCTTTTGCTTTCAGTGAATGTTCCTTTGCTGATAAATTCATAATTACCCAGCAAAAGCTACTAGAGCAACAACAGAGTATGGTGACCAGGAAATGACATAAAGCAAGATGACAATCAGTGCAATTTTGGCCATCTTCCACTCATTTTTCATCCTCTGATACTGTTTCTGGAACTCTTTATTTCTGTGTTTGCATCCAAATGTCTGAACAGACCTAAAGGAAATAAACATACAACAGCAAAACAAGGAGGTAGGGAATTCAGTACATAGCTTCATCAAGTGGGGCAAAAACTACTCCTATGCTAGTTTGCTAAAAGTCATGCACTTTTAATGTGTGCTATAGTGTGGGTGTGACTGGTCCTTCACAATTCAATGCACTTTTGTTGCACTAACCAATGGCAAAATTCACATGTGCTTTCAGTGAAGAAAGTAGTCCTGTAGCAGAAGAATTTCCACATAGATCAGGTATTCAAGCCTATTGAACAATGCTGCAGTAAACATAGTTGGACAAGTCTTTGCTTCCCTACTCTCTGAACTTCTGAATGATGGGACTAGATACACTGATATATACTAAATAGATAACTACAGATTTTACAAATGTATTGCCAGACATTGCCCTTTCTTTTTTACAATAACAGTCTTTGTTTCAGAGACCTGTGATTAAATATTTTCACTTTTTGTCAAACATAGAATTTCTATTTCAATTCCATTTGATTTTCTATGGAAAATTGATTTATACACTGGTGATAAGGATCTCTCCCAAGTTTTTATTTTGGTTGGTTAATTTCTGTAGCTTTTTCTCAACCTCAGATTTCTGATTCTGCTACTCATACCCTTTTCCATGCCACTACACAATATCCTGAACAGCCCTGGCTTTAATTCAGGAACAGCCCCTCTAAGGATCATACTTCTTACTGTGTTGAGTATTAACAGAATTCTTGTTTGGTTTCCTGTCTCAGCCATGCATATACATGAAAAATTTAAAACTTCACAGTTTTCCTTAGTCTTTGTTTAAAAAAAAATGAGCATCACTCAAACAGAAGGATAAAAACTTAAAGCTTAAAGGCTACTTACTTGTTTGCCTTCTTGATAGCCTCAAATATAAAAACATAGCTGTATATGATAGCAATCAAAGGAATGAAGAAGACAAAGCAGAAAAGCAGCATTGTGTAGGCACGGACTGATGGTGTGAAAGTTGTGTAGTCCCAGGAGCAGGAAGTCAGCAGACCTTCAGGAACATAGGCACCTAGAAAGACAAACAAGAAGGCATAAGCCTTGTTCTGAGTGCAGAAGTTAGAGAAAGATACTTAGAATAACATGGGATTTAGTCCTGTTCTACTAGAGGGAAAAACAGGTTGAAAGGATACACAATTCTACATCAAAAAACATCTCATTTTTTTCCCTTTTGGTCCTCTACTGTGTTTGTCTTTATCTGTCTAAGACTTCAGATTGGAAAACTAAATAATTTTGTTTCAGTTCGTGAATATTTTTTAAAGCTCAGCATATTCAAAGATTGTCTCCAAATATTTCAGAAGGTATTGGTTCAGACCTGTATTGTTTGTAAATATCTCCATTTCCTGTTAAATTCCTATCTTCCCAAGGAGTGGCAGGAAACGAATTGCTATAGCTACCACTTTTTAGGCATGTGCATATAATGAGAAATTTACTGTGCAAAAGAGACTCAGTGTGCAGATGGAATTATTTTTGTTGTGGTACAAAGTTGAATAAAAGTGGAAAAAAATCACACAATATTCTGCCTTACATGAAATACAATGATCCTGAAGCAACTATGTCAGACTGTTAAGAGAAGTTGTCAACAGCAGTCTTCTTACCTTAATAATTACATTTTTGCCATTTACAGTGCTATTTTCTGTTGAACTCTTAGAAATACTGCACCAGACGTGCTCAGATGCAATTCATTATTATATGAGAGTTAGTACTGGGGATACTACTAGACTCTAATTACAAGATAGCAATGCCATTCAAGCAATTATTCCACCTTCTCCAATTGAGATTATAGAATCTAAGACTGTATTGTCATTGTGTCACTCTGTCAGCTCCTCACTCAACTCCAGGCTGCTCCTCCCACTATTGCAGTTTCCCTGTTAAACATGGCTTGTTGTTTAGGGTGGATCAGAATGACAGCAACAAGATGATAACAAAAATATGCTGAAATTCTACTCTGTAACTGAGTTGGTTGCAGCATTCTTTGGGAAAATCAAACATTGGTGCTATATTCTCACCCCAGTTGAGCTGACACGTTCTCTTCTGGAATTAGGGAGCACAATAGTGGGCTGGGGTTTTGAACGATGAGTTCATTTTAACTTACTGACTGAAACTGGTGACTCAGAGGAAACAAATCAATGGTAGTGAGGCAGACTCAAATGGAGAATAACAGAAACTATTAAAAGTTGCAAGCATCAAGATGCTATATGTGTGTTCCAATTTGCATGCATAAAATTCACATTTACTGAGGCAAATTAGTGCTTTATTACTAAATGCCATCCTTATTGGAAGCCTTAGTGAAGATAGCAGTGGCTGAATGGAGAGTATGAGCAACACCTAGTGCAATTTGTCTATCTAGAACATAGTCAAGATTTATTGAACATACACTTCCACAAAACACTCAGGTTTTATTCCTCTTTTGTATGAAGAAATTTAGACTGACTTGACTATCTTACATAGCAGTGGTGGGGAGGGAAAAAATTACCAGAAAAAGCTCAAATACTTTGTGTTACTTTTATATTGTTGAATTTGGCTCAACAGAAATAAGTGTGGGATAATAGGTGCACAAATTTTGGTCTTGATTCTATCTACTGTTCTTTATTCATTAAGTAATGAGCTTAAGGAGTTCTGCTATTGTCATATAATATGCTGTAATACACACTGGAATTTTTTATTAGAGTTCTTCAGCTTCAATATGTATTTTATCAGTTTTCTTCAAATTTATTTACTCAAGACCAATATGCAAGCCATTAATTCAGCCCTCTTCTATACCTGTAACCAGTCTTTAATCCAGTGCTATAAAGAAAAGAAATCTTTTATTCTGTTTCACTTACTCCATCCAAAGAAGGGTGGGAGGCTCCAAGCCAAAGAGTACAGCCAGACTCCTACCAGGATTATTAGGGCCTTCTTCTTGGATGTCACTCCAACAGAAGCCAGAGGTTTTGTGATGACAAAATATCTGTCCAAGGCAATCACCATCAAAGTGATCATGGATGTAATGCCAAAAAGAGCTCCGCAGAAGGCATACAGCTCACAGCCTTTCAATGAAGATGACAGAAGTACCAGTGAAATTAATCTACCCATGCTAATTAATTTACTCATGCTAATTAAGTCTGGTTTTCTTCTGAACTAATTTCTTCTGGAATTTGTCAAGTGATGGAACTTCAGTTTCCTGCAGTTGTAATGCTATTTTCAAAGCTGCTGTCTGCCTTGCTAATTACATTATCCATGGAGATAAACTTCAAAGATTTTGTTTGCTTGAACTGCTGAAGACAGAGATACTTAACCTATTCTCACTCGTTGGTTTCTGGTGTTTCAAGTGGGATCATTTCAGCAGTCCATTAATATCTTGTTTAACTCCAGTTTACTGGAGCTCCTGTAGAAACACCTGTTTTGATTAACAGTGGATTATATCTACCCTGATATCATGGAACTATCAAGGTCAGCTTAACTATTGTAAATATGCAGACTATTGATATATTAATGAGTGGGTTTAATTATCAAAAAACCCCTAATAATTAAAAGCAGGGATTTGGTTTGGTTTTTCTTTCAATGTGTGCAATTGAACAATTCATGGAACATTAAAAAAAAAAAAAAAGTTGCTTTTGGTCATCAAGAGATCAAAGTGGCAGCATTACTTCTCTGACCTTCCTCTCTGTCAAATACTGTTCAGGAGGCAAAGAGTAGTTTTTCTCTTACTACAGTTTCTTCTACATGGTGGGAATGTGTTTGTTTGTGCAAACAAAAATGTTCAAAGAAACATTTGTCTAACAATGTTAAGAAATATTCTCAACCTTGCAAGTGCACCTGAGGATAAGTAAATAGAATATTAACTGCCACTACGGTAAGGATACTTAGTGGTATTTTAGAAAGTGAATATATATATATATATATGCACATATATACAAACCTTTCTCACCAAAAATCCATCGTTTGTGGAGGCTGTTGGTGAAAAAAACGGGAGACTGCGTAACAGACATCAGGAAGTCACTAACAGCTAGATTGATGATGAATACATTGGCTGGTGTCTGAAGGCTCCTACTCCTACAAAGATCAGAAGAAATTTTGCTGAACAGTGCCACACTGTTAATTATATTCTTACTCTTTCCTGTGAGCCTTGGCAGCTTCTCAAATACCAAGGCACACAACACAGCAAGCTAGAGCAGAGTGCTTCTCATTTCCGTCACCAGAGAACATAAGCAAGGCTCAGTTTTACACCCTTATATTCCTCTTCACTTTAGAGGTTTGCTTTGATAACCAGCTCAGTGGTGGGGATAAATCATATTCTTTAAATATTCTGACCCAGTGCACTGCATGTCCATGATTAACAGGAAATTAAAGTTGATGTACTCTATGGATTTGCTGGATCTGGGTCATTGTAAGAAGGGGGAGGGAAATGCATTTTCCACTGCTGATAAGATCATCGGATACAGGGATTAAGCAAACTCACCATGTACCACATCAAGCAATTTGTTTTACATCGATTCTTCTCTATGATACTGATTTCCCTGGTCCAGACACTGAATTTATAGAGAGCAATAGCCAGCCCTCAGTGTATCCTGCCTCTGAATGTTATTCATAGTATTATACTGCAGTGTTTTAAAGGATACTACACCTAAAAGTTTAACTGAGAGCTCCTTAGTTTGGGGCTCACTGTAACTTTTTAATGTTGTCTCTAGTGCAGGACTAGTGTGAGTCCTTTCTCAAATTTTCAGTCTTAGACACAACTGGAAAATAGCAGAATAAATGATGGATTCTTTGCACTCATGCAGAATCAGTGAATAAAACTACAGTCCCCTCTTTGCCAATTTAGGAACTAGGATTTATTATTAATAGTAGATGTCTATGGGCTGCTTCTGTTAGTAGTCTGCAAAGTTACTGGACATACTTGTTTTCCAGGCAGTTGTTACTTTGCTATCAGTATCCCTTTCTGTCTTCATAACATCTTCAAATGAAGACAAACTATGTCCTCCAGTGGAACTGCAATTGCCATGACTGGATTTTCTGTACAGGACCAGCCAAAGAGCTAAACTAGCTCATGTATGTCATCCTCACATAGCTGGTCTGCATGCCAACACCTTTTCTGTTCTTAAGGCCATGTTGCTCACGCTTAAAGATTACTGTTTACTCTAAATCCACATACTAAAACCTACCATTTAATGCCCCACATAAACATAGGCTCAAGACCCAGACTACTTTTGTCTGCACTCCAGTGATTTAAGTTGACACAGCCAAATTATCATATAATTGCTGCTATTTTTTTTTTATTATTATTTTTATTTCATTAGTGCCAAAAGAGACCAATCATGAAGTAGAACTTCACTGGCCTGGACATCATGTTAATGCTTTGCCCCAGTGTGACAAAACAGAAACAAGGATGAGTGAACAGGAGTGGTGGAAATATCACATTGTTGTCAGAGATCCAGTTTCCTTCAACATAAAAGTCAGAATGTGACTTTAGTTAAAAGGAAGTAAGCCAAGTGTTAAAAAATGTGACAAGAGACATGGCCAGTAAGGAACAAAGGGGGGAAAGAAACTGTGTAGTAAGCAATAGTAGGAAGTAAACATCTAGAATAGAGAAGGTGCATGGCAGACACAGGTACAAAACATCTTACCAGTGCAGATACAATTCAGCCAGTAGGAAAAAATGCATTGGAAGGTTTCTGCTTTGGCTGCTTTTCTATTGCTTGGCATATCTGGGTAATTCTTTACAATTTTGCTAGCAGTTTTGCTCTGGCTATGGTTAATGGAAGGATATCAGAAGAAAATAGTAGGTTGCCACTTTTTTTCCTACAGCAATATCTATTGGTGCATTTTACCATGGCTGCTTAGTAGTCTGATAGGATGCCTGCACTGCATTTGTAGACCCCAGTCAAACTATGTCAAAGTTCATAAGTCTGAGTATTAAAAAAATATCTAAAAGAAAGATACCTGCAGAAAGCATAGATGACCAGGAAATTACCCAGAGTTCCTGTGATCCCCACTATAAGAATGACCACTCCAATCGTATAATGGGCATGGTCTGGGACATCCACTGTAGGAAAGGCACCAGGAACATCTTGCACTGCCATCTTCTGTGGAACAAACAAAAGGTCATAGTTCTATTGTCAGACTTTGCTGAGTAAGCTGTTCATGGCTTCTCTAGAAGCACTGCAAAGGTAAAAGGGAAGTTTATAGGTTTACTGTTGATTTAGAATTTTGGTGAAGAAAAGCAATCCATTCTCTCCCAAAGAAAGATGAGGATATTGAGGAGAAAGACAGGAAGGGGCTTCTTTTATCACATCTGACACCAACAAATGGAGTATTTAACAAGGATGCTTTGTGCAGTTTTGATTTCAGAAAAGTTTCTGCACTGGTGAGCTGTGATTTCTGTTGTCCTCTGACATCACTGGCTAGGCTTCTATAACTAAGTAGAAATTATCTTCTATGGATAAACATGCATTTTTTCTTCTAGTGGTATGGATTACTGGTATTCAGGAATCCCACGGAATAACAGTGAATTGCAAGCTGCCTCAAGCCTTGGTTACCAAAAGCTTGGCAGAATTGAACAAGAGTCTTTGGGAAACTAAATTAAGGATCATAAATGCTAAACCACAAATCCTTTATAACTTATGCCTGGTTTCCATACCAGTTCTTTTTTCTCTCTGCACTGCATGACAGCATTTTGCTCTCTGTGAAGTATGTGATAAAGCACTTGATGAAAACATTTGTGTCTGAATCAATGAATTAGCAAAATAGCAAAATTCATAGCAAAATTCAGCAGCCAAGTCTGAAGACTACAGCATTTCAAATAATAATTTTAATACATAATTTAGTTAAGTGTCAGGAATCACAATTACATTTTAGGCCAAGTGACTCCATATCAGTAATGAAGCAAGCAACAAGTCTGCACCCAGGAAGGGTGACCAGATAGAAACTGGAGAATCAGCCATCCAAACCATTACTGTTCTGCTGCCTTTTGATATAAGCTCAGGCAAAGAGTTAAATACTGACCTCTGTGCAACAGCCACTGTCCTAAACATGTCTTGGCATCAGCTCTAACCAGCTAATGAAATCACCAAAAATACGAAAACCTGTTCTTCATTCATCTTCATAGGCAGATTCTGTCTCCTGTGCATAGCCAGGTTTTTCTCATCAAGCAATGACATTCCCTGACCACACGTCATAGCTCAAGCCTGCAAGCTGCAGCCATGGCATTCCTCAGCTACTGAACTATTAGAATCACAGCAAGGTTGAGAAAAACCCAGAAAGTTGAGAAAACCCCAGGGAATATTTTGGATCGGTTGTAGCCTGCCTGCTGTGAATAGTGCTGACTGGCTGTGGCCTAGGATGCAGTACAAGGGCATTGTGTGTACCAAGGGCCATGCCTGCATCAAGCTTAAATAGTGCCATGAGGCTGGGTACACTCTTTCCAATCACAAGTACTGGCAGGTGGTGGTACAGCTGTCATTATGCAGTCATACCTTGCCAGGAAAAGGCAGGTTGCTGGTAGGAAAGGAGGAAGGTGCACAGAGGTAGAGGTGAAGTTCTCCCTTCTACAGTTACGTTGGTTGGCATTCACCATTAGAGTGCAACTCAGAAATGCCTTTGACAGCACCCCAGTTATCAAAGGAAATGGGCATTTTCAGACCCTAGAGGCAGACATTACTTCTGAATACATCTGTGAGATGGGGTTGGAGTTATTAGAGGCAGTGTGTATTTAAGACCAATGTGCAAGAGGTGAATCCCAGAGGTATCTGGAGTTCTGGAAGAGATTGTCTTTGCTTGTGTGCTGAAGATCTGCCTGCAGCAGTACTCAACAACCAGGACACTCCCTGGGTTTCTAGAGTAGCAGCAATGAAATCCTGGACAAATATTCTCTCAAATATTGCTCTTAGAGAGCAAATGTGTAGCTCTCCCTACAGTGGGAGCAGTACACTAACTGAATGACAGTGTCATAGCATTCAGGTTCCTGTAACAAAGTGTTGTCATCACATAACTTCAGTGGGCATCTTGCCCAAGTAGAAATTGCTGTGCTTAACACATTACCACTAAAGTAAAAACAACAATAGAAATTACAACAAATTCCCATATCCATAGCAAGTAGAGAGGCAGAGTCTGAGAGAAAACTGGTTTAAATAAATGAAGTCAGATGTTCTTTGGTTTTGTGTTGGTTGTTTGCTTTTTTTTTTCTCCATAGCCTTGTGTCTAGAACATTTTTAAAGTGCTGTTCTACAGAGTGTTAGTGATGGTTATTAATAGAATGGAGATTTCTGATGTTTTTTCCTGTATCTCTCCAGTTGATCAGAACTGGATCAAGGTAACAGAAGTGAAGCAGCTCAAAGAGCCTGTTTTGTCTACAAATAACAGATTAAAGTGGCTTTAATTAAAATTAAATTTGTGGAGGAATAAGGACGAGGAAAAAATTAAAAGATAAATATGAATACACAGAGAAATCACAAGAGACAAAAGGTTACTAAAGGGGCAGTAGGAGACTTTAAAATTACTTATTCAGGAATGAAAGAAGTTCAGAGTCAAAGAAAACGTTAAGTGTGGAAAAAAAAAGAATATTTATACTGGAGCACTGGTCAGACATAAATAATACTAAAGAGGAATAAATTCATATTTTACTGTGAACTTCCTGTAGACCTGAGTTTTTTACCACAGGGGCCACCTCTGGCTGTTGTCTCAGACGAAAAAGTCACTTATTAAATAAAGCAATTTAACTGTTTTTATTTGAAATACAGATCTAATTAAAGTAAAAATAAAAAAAAAAGGCAGGCCTGAGCACTTCCAAGTTCATGCATACAGCTCCCTTACTAGAAGATGAAAACACGTGCCTGTATCAAGTTCAGCTTTAGATCTTCTCCAGGAATTGTGCATCAAAATGACAGGGAGAAAAAAACAGTGCTTTAGGAAATCAGGTCAGCAAGATAATCAAGAAATCAGACAATTCTCACAGCTTTCCTCTATTCTGCCTTATTTGGTCTCTGCTGTGAGCTCACAACAGGAGTACTTGGTCATCGGGGGGGGGGGGGGAATAAAAATCCCACTGCTGTAATTGCCACTGTGGCAATTGTCCTTTGAGAATACTCTGAACAACTATTTCAATTGTACTGATAGTACAGAGACATCATTGCTTTGCAAATATTTTTCTGTGCAGCCTTCTTTTTAATAAGCAACTCTTAATAAAGATAAGAAAAAGGTCATGCAAAACCAGCACTTCATTGTTTCTCTTTGAACTGATATGGCAATTCCATTTATTTAATGCAGCCTGCTTCAAAACATCCCTTATGGCAAAGAAACTGAACTGGAAGCTAGGAGACTGAACATTTTCCAGTGGATGGATAATGACTACAGCTTTCCTGAGTCAACAAGTAAAAGATGTTTGCACCTTAGGGTCTGGACCACTGGGTGCCAGTATCCCTACAGTGCTGTGGGTGGCTTGAGTCTGTATTAATTCTGTTGGAAACAGTTGGGAAGCACCAACTTCCTGAGAATCAGTCAATATAAATCTTGCACATTTCTCAAGGAAGCAAGCAAAGTGGTCATGGAAGCTGTGGAGGACATCAAAGTAGTAACTGTAATGTAACGAAATTTCTCCACAATAGGTACTGAGGGTAAGTTGGAGAATGGACTGCTAGCAAAGGAAGGAATTTTAGTCAACCTTAAAAACAAGTTGTATAATATTTTTTAGGGGTATATGAAAACAGACCTTTTGCTAGGATTGTACAGTAATTGGTGTTTCTAATCTCTGATAGGCATGTCATTCATTATTTAGCCTACAGTTTTGCAGAATCAGATGGATGGTGTGGTAAGGAACCTGGGAAGCACCATACTGATTCAGACCAGCAAGCTAACAATGCACTAAGCTGCCCTTAGCCATGACTGAATGTTTCACAGAGCTGCAAAACAGGAAACAGTGATATAGGAATTTCATTTTCAGTGTAGAGTCTTAGCAGTTGTTTTCAACCAAAAACAGGGTTGTTATCCCTTTGAAAGGATAATCTTAGAGGCGGATATTTTTATCCTCCATATATAGGTGTAATCCTTTTCTAAATCCTACTCTTGTCATTTGTTTCAATATAGTGAGTGGCAAGAAGTTACAGACTTGCCCTACATCAGAGTGTTTCCTTCCAGCAGATTTAAGTGTGTCCCTGTGGGAACACTAGAACAGAGGGAAACAGCTAGGTTTAATGCACTCTGCTTTCTGAAAGTGGTCACTGTTCTCCCTAAAGGAATGCTTGTCTACTGCCTTCAACAAAACAGCTAAACCAGATCCAACAAGGTTTTCAGTTATCATTTGGTAAACCTGGCTGAGACTTTCAAACTGTGATGCTTTTGGGGAATCTGTTTATTATACACATTTTCCTAACTAGTTATTCCATAACTGATTTAAAGAACCACAAACCAGCTCACCTCTGAATAATTTCTAGAAGACATGCCATTTTTGAAAGTCCAACCCTCCCTCCATCCATAGCATGAGAAAAGTATTTGTATTTATGTAAATAAAAGGACAACAGGCAAAGAATACAGTTCAACTATTGTGGAGAAAATGTGACATTTTTTCAGAGTAAGAAAAAAATATCACTTAATTACTGTTCACTTGGAGATACTGATTACTGAAGGCCTTCTAATGTTAACAGTGATGATGGTGGGAGGAAGGTCATGCATGTAAATTCTTGTACTGAATATAAATCATGCTTGATACAGCCCACTCCTCACACTGTCTCAATGACAAGAGTATAAAGGAAGGTTTAGCTTATACTTATGGGGAAAGAAGAATTCCTCAGAAGGTCATTTAGGGGGTTAAAAATATTTCAATGCTAGTTCTGATTGATTAATTGATTTATTTGTGTGACATTATTTCAAAAGCCAGGAATAGAAAAGACTAGGACAAGGACATGTTTCAGCTACCTCTGCATAGACATCACATGGATCATATCTAATTTGGTGTGAAACAAGACAAAGAAAGAGGAATAGGGACTGCTGTGTTACTGCTTTTATGAATTCATCTGACTTCAGACTGGAGGCACTGGTTTTGCAGAATGAATCTGTTAATGGAATAGAGCCCATTTCCAAAACATTGCAAGCTTTGGTGGTCCCACATTGACTTTGGCAATGTATTAGGTTTCTTCATTTGTAATTTTCCTACAAATACAGGTAATGAAGGTGCTTCTTTACTCAGTATGACTTATACAGAACTGGTATAGGCCTTTTACATTACAACAAACCATATAATTCAGAAGAATTATCAGAACAGCAATACTGTAATTTCCTATGGTTTCTATGTGCAGTGTTTCTACTGCTTAATAGCAAGAGGCTGCAAACAACTGATAGCACTTACTTTTCTTCACAGTTCCTTGCTCTTTTTTCTGAGCTTGCCTCTGTAGGCACTTGCTCTCTGATGACAGACAGCACAAAGAGGAGTGTAATCCCACCTCAATTACAGCTTCAGCAGGGTGACGCCAACTGCTAAGCCCTCTTTCAAGTAGACAGCAGGGCTTTCCATAGATGATGTTTGTCCTGTCGAGCAATTTGGGTAGCAGATTTTGTACCCTGTCTTCCGGATTTAATCTCAACCACAAGCAGCTCGTAGTGCTTTCAATCCTGCAGCTCACTTAAACCAACCTTTGTGGCAAAATAAAACGCCGAAGTTTGCAAATACAGTCACTTGATCTAGGGAAGAGAAATGGACAGCTAATTGCTTCTTTTAGCAGGATAAAGGAAAAAAAAAATCTATTTTTAATTTTCTGGTGTAAATCACTCCATCCCCAGAATCCTTTTCCGTTTTACCATGCACTCTCCAGTCTCTCTCCTCCCTCCCTGTTGTGTTCTGCTATCCTCTTTTGTATGTTATCTGTCTAATTTAGTTTGTAAGAGCCTTGGCTCAGGAGAATTCCCTGTTTATTTTTCTGTAAGACACTGCACACATCCAGGTTTTATAAAAAATACATAAACAGACTGCATTTTTACTATGCAAATAATAAAATATTTACTGGTCCTTTATAAGAAATTAGAATAAAAATGAAACATCCAACTCAACATCCTATATCCATAGAACTTTTTAGAGTGCTTGAAACTTGCACACAATTTTTAAGTGTCCACTGTGTTATGTGGATGATGCCAAAATAACTGATGTGACCACATCAAGATTTTAAGTTGAATTCCAGATTACAAGAACTTCAGAAATTAGCTTTGGTAATTTTTTAATTCTTTACTTTAAACAGACTTTAGTTTAATCAGCATGTGAACAAAACTGTGTCCTAGATAACATAATAGCTAATATAATAGGAATCATGTGTCCTAATAGTATACTGAGATATACAACAAGGAAGAGGAATTCTGAACTCCTTTGACTCAGGCTTATGTGGTGGGATAAAGAATATTTTTAGGGACCGCAAAGAATGTCCGTTCTGAAGTATTATCACATATTTTTCTTTCTGTTTAGTATTTAATAACTGAGAAACAGCTTTGATAGTACTTACCCAAGAAAATCTTCTGAGCAGCTTTCAGGTGACTGCAAATAACAACTCTAACATTGATATAAACATTTTATTGTACTTACAGACTATCCCGGGGATTTTCATCTTGAAAAATAACACAAGAAAGCATTGTGTTTGTACTGCTAAACAGCTGTTTAATGCAGGGAAACACGTTTTGATAGTTTGCAACATATTTGGTGCACTTTGCCTTTAGACATTTGTCCCTGTCTTCTGCCCTTGCAACTCTGCTTAGAAACACTGCTTCTGCAGCCCTTTCTGCAGTAAATAAATAGTTAAAGGAATAAAAAGATTTTGAAGTTTTCATTCTGTTGCTCAGGACTGCACTACAGAATTAGATCTTTAAATGCACCTAAAATGTCCAGTTAGAGTTCTATGTATGTCAGTATTGCCAGCAGAACTACTTGCTACAGCTTTTAGTGACAGAAAACACTTACTGTTGGGGCTCTAAGGGGCACGTCCATCATTGTGCAGGCATTGGCTTCCAAGTCATTCCATGCATTGAAGAACTGCACAATTTTGGTGCTGCTTGGGTCTTCAGTGGGACAAGAGATCCCCCTCTGAATGGGCTGATTGTTCAGGTGAATAAAACCTAAACAAGACAAAGAAAGAAAAGCTCTCCTTTGAGTTTAAATCAGCCAATTTACCTTTTTTTGTGTGTAAAGCAGATTGTTAGAGTCTCTGGAATAATGTAAGATCCAGTGCAGGGTTTCTCACTGGAGCTTCAGATTGCTTCACTCCATCTTCAGCTTAGCAAAGGGCAGCAGCAGCATCCATTTAAATACAGGAGATGACAGGGGCTGCACATGCCCAGTTTGAAGCTTGTTCCGTCCAGATTCCAGCTTTGCTTTAATGACAGCATAAAACTGATGCTCACTTAAAAATGCTGTTATCTGTTCTGCATTTGACATTTAAATCTGATTTTTAATGCTGTAGACATGTTATCCCTATATGAAACAAAGAAGCTAAACGGCTGACCTGTATATCTGTCTTAATTATGAGACCTTACTGGTCATTTTCACTGTATTAGTGAATGAGTTTTTTTGTAGTCTGCTTTTAAAGAAGATGTATGTGTACAGTTCTGCTGAAAGTGTCTGAACTGAAATAGATTCTGATACTTAGCAATGTGCTTGTATGCATTTCTGTCTTATAGAATTTAGGTCGTGGTTATTTGTTGGTCCACTTCTAAAAATAAACAACAAGTAGGGATAAAACCCACTGACATCATCCTTTTCTGCTTTTCAGTTAAACAAAAAAAAAAAAAAAAAAAAAAAAAAAAAAAAAAGAGGCACACATATACTTTAGGCAGAGAACACAATAACTACTTGTTTCAAGAGCTGTCTGCATACTTTTTCATTTGTGTTTAGTTAGGGTGTGTATGAGAAGATTCTTATCCACCCAAGTCTTCCTTTACATTGCACTGTGCAGAGAGAGATGAATTGCTGCATTCCCAGTTGAAGGCCCATTACTGGGGTACAGTGAAGTTTAATTGCAACAGAGAATTAGGCACAGAGTGGGAAGAAGCTGTTCTAGCAGATATTGCAGTGTGCATATCACAGAATCTGTGTCTTCCATGCACTGTCAAAATGGCCCTAATGCAAGCTGTTAGCTTCATTGCTCTTGGTAATAAAAATAGCAGTGAATGGTTTCTGGAAAGCCTTTGTGAGAAAGCTGTGATGGTAGTGATGAGAACTGTATTCTCCAGCTCTGCATGGATTGCTCTTCTCACACAGCTTTTCTTGAATTAGCACTTGGAGCACCTATCCTTAAAATGAGGCAAAATGGATTGTGATTCTTTGTGTGAACAGGAGCTGTGCATCTGTATCAAAGGCACCCACCTGTAATGTTGCAGATTTCCTTGCCTTGAGAGTAAATTTTTGAAGGTGGTGACTTGCCTTGTGTCACCAGGGCAATGAACAGTAGCCAGGGAGATACTTAAGACTCTACAGACTCTCAGACTGTGTGACCTTAAAAATAACTATTAGCAGACCTGTTGTGAAAGGCAAAGAGATGTCACCAAGTGTCCCTGCCCTGCAGCATTAGGTAGAGAAAACCAAGCCAGATCTAAACCAGCTGTGGCAGAGCTCAGCCCAGAGCTGTCTAATCACCTGACAGTTCTCCAATTTGTCAGTCATAGAATCATCTTTGTTAGAAAAGGCCTGTTAGATCATCAAGTCCAGCTGTTAACCTAGCATGCTGCAATATCCAGCACTAAACCATGTCCCTCAGCACCACAGCTTTTCAACACCTCTTCCTTGAGATGGTGACTCAACCACTTCCCTGGGCATCCTGTTTCTAGTGGCTGACAACCCTTCCAGTGAACAAATTTTTCCTAATATCCAGTCTAAACTGGCATCCAATTTTTGCCACTTTTAGGGGAGTCCATAATATGATTGGCAGAGTAACCAAATCCTAGAATAAATGTAGTCTTTTAATGCCAGACATTATAGAAACTATGGGTCTTGCTTCATTAAATTTGGCATTGTTTTACATGCCTTTCCAAATAGATTAATTGGGTTAGTTCCACAGATCTTAGGAGTGTATTATTAAAAATATGCAGTATAAAGGAGAGAAAGTTTTCCCAGTGGGAAGTGGATGCTATTCCAAAGAGGGCTATTGATTTGGTATTGTTCCTTAGCCTCTGGGGCCTGCTTTTGTGAGTGCTAAGCACTTGCAAGCCAGGTGAATTTATTTCTGAAAATCAGACCTTAACACTAAGAATCATGCCCAATGGAAATGTTCTCATATGATTACAGTTGTCTGATCCTGTGCTACAGCCAACAGCCAGAGGCAATTCAGTTGACCTATTTTATATGCAATACCTCAGCTTCTATGGCAGGAGAGGAGTCATGTCCTAGGGCTGCATAAGGTGTGAAGTGCAAAGCATTTCATTCTCTAAGATTTGCTTTGGGTTTAAATGCACTATTAAACCAGAGAGAACAATTCAAAATATTTTACTGAATGATTATTATTTCTTTTTAGAAGACTATTTCATGTGAAGTTCTCACAATGCTAGACTTACAGATCTGGAAGGAAATTTTCCCTCTGTCTCACCCTTGGTTATTCTCCAAAAGCTTATCTGTGTTGTATGCCTGGGGAGCTTATTGGAGAATTTGTATCAGTTCATGAACACAGGTACTTTCTAAAGCCATCTGGCTCATCCTGAAGTTTTAGCAAAATTTGCTTCTCACATGAGAACAGTGTCTCTTTATCAGTTTTCTATTTTTCCCTCTCTCTGGATCTGGATGCTCCAAGTATTTTCCAACACTAAGGCATGGTGTGACCTTCTAGCACATCTGGTAGTTCTTTTCACTAGTGAGCACAGAGAGTCATGCAAATACTGAGTCTCTCCCCCCAACAGCAAGGCAGAGCATCCTATAACACCTTTAAGTGATGGCATGGAGAAAGAAATTACTAATTTTTCACTTGGCAGCCCATTCATTTTCAGTTCTTTGCCTTTCAAAAATAGTACCACACTATTGAGTGTAATCAGTCCAGAGCAGTCTTCCTTACATAGTCTGCTGTAAAGAAGTTGTGAACCCTGGGTACCTGGTGTGGTATTTGTCAGTGGCTGTAACATCTGAGAAGAGCCAATGTTTCTCTCAGAAGCATTTTCAGAGCCTTACTTCTGTACCAGTACAGAAGACTGGTACAGTCTTCTGCAATAGACTTACCTGCTTAGGTGGGCAGGTGAAAACTGGTTGCTCATTTTATACAGAAATATGGTTGCAACCATCTGTGTTCTTTTTGCCTTTTAACAGCTAAGATCTGTCAGGTGGGAACTCTCCCACTTCCTTGCTGTTCTCAGACAACATCCTCCAGTTTTGGCACCCCAAATAACAAAGCAGGGAGAGAGTTGTGCCGTATATATTTTCTTTCTGCTCTATTAATCATACAAAGTGAATTTATTTCTTCATGCCTGGAGTAACTTGGCAGGGGGACATGGAGGCAAGAACACCCTTTGTAAATAAAATTGTTAAACTGAGTACAAAGTTCTGGATGGCCTTTTATGAGAGCACACTCTGGGGACTACCAAAAATCAATGGACAAAATAGAAAACAGTAAATCAAATCAATGTGGTTTCTACTCAGCTGTACGGCTATAGAAGGAAATAATTCACCTCATAGGGTGTTCTAATTTTATAGGGTAGCCAGCAAAGCACAAGCTCCAGGGTGCAGCCAGCAAGCATGTGACACTGAAGCAGTTTAGCCCCACAGCAGGAGAGCAAGAATCCCAGGGCTGGACTGAGTACAGAAGGGCTAGACAAGGTAGGATGGTTTAGAAAAGTCCACTCAATCAGAAGGGTTTTTTTTAAGACTTATAAAAATATAACAAAAAGAAGTAAAAAAGTTTTTTCCCCACTGAGATTTAAAGTTTATTCTCAATGATCTGTTCAAGAGTATGAATTTTTCTCTGTACCATGGCATGAGACTGCCACTCCATGGCAAGATAAATCCATCAGGTGCTCTGCTTAACTTGCCCTGGCTTACTCTAGTGGGTTATGGCTTCAAGGTCAGGTGACCTTGAAAAGGTCAACACATCCCTGTCCCTCTTGCCTTTCTCAGAGTCTGAAGACAAAGTTGTTACACAAAGAACTCTCTAGACCAATGAAGTTGGATTTTCAGTGCCCCAACTAAAAGCTTTTAACTTTGTTTTATGGGCTGAGCTCTCAGATTCATCCTTCCTTGTCTCCTATGGTTTAAGCTCTATGGAAAGCCTGTCTTTCATAGAATCATAGAATCATAAAAAGTTAGGGGTTGAAATGGACCTCGAAAGATCATTGAGTCCAGCCCCCCCTGCCAAAGCAGTCACCTTTAGCAGGTCACACAGGAATGAATCCTTTGAATGTCTCCAGGAAAGGAGACTCTACAACCTCCCTGGGCAGCCCATTCCAGTGCCCTGTCACCCTCACAGTGAAAAAAATTCTTCCTAATATATATATGGAACCTCCTATGCTCCAGTTTATAACCATTGTCCCTTGTCCTACCTATTATTAGTCACCACTGAGAAAAGTTTTACTCCATCCTCCTGGCACTTGCCCCTTACCTATTTATAAACATTGATGAGGTCACCCCCCATTCTCCTCCAAGCTGAAGAGCCCCATCTCCCTCACACTTTCTTCATAAGGGAGATGTTCCACTCCCTTCATCATCTTGGAGGCTCTGCACTGGACTCTTTCAAGCAGTTTCCTGTCCTTCTGGAATTGAGAGGCCCAAAACTGGACCCAATATTCCAGATGTGGCCTCACCAGGGCAGAGTAGAGGGGGAGGAGGACCTCTCTTGCCCTACTAGCCACCTCCCTTCTAATGCAGCCCAGGATGCCTTTGCCCTTCTTGGCCACCAGGGCACATTGTTGGCTCACGGTCACCCTTCCATCCACCAGCACCCCCAGGTCCCTTTCACCTGTGCTGCTCTCCAACAGCTCAGTCCCCAGCCTATACTGGTACCTGGGGTTGTTCTTTCCCAGATATAAAGCTTTACACTTGGCCTTGTTTTAATACATTAAGTTTCTTCCTGCCCAACTCTCCAGTCTGTCCAGGTCCCTCTGAATGGCAGCACAGCCGTCTGGGGTCTCAGCCACTCCATCCACTTTTGTGTCATCAGCAAACTTGCTGATTCTATTTGCTTGATTTGACTCCCTCATCCAGGTCATCAATAAATCTATTGAATAGTACTGGTCCCAGCACTGACCCTTGAGGGACTCCACTAGAAACAGATTTCCAACCAGACTCCATCCCATTGACTGCAACTCTCTGGCTTCTATCCTTCAAGCAGCTCCCGATCCACCTCACTGCCTGATCATCCAGGCCACACTTCTTCTGTTTAGCTCCAAGGATGCTGTGGGAGATGGTGTCAAATGCATTACTGAAATCAAGATAGACTGTGTCTACTGCTCTACCATAATCCATCCACCAAGGGATGGATGTTTCTCCAGGGAAAATTAGCCAGTTAGCCAATTGCTTCTCAAATAATTTCAGCTGGACGCTTCTCTGCTTCCAGTTCCCAAATTAGAACTCTCATCTTTACATCACTTCTCACATGTGTGAAAAAAGGCTGAGTGTGCAGGTGCAGTTTAGTGCCTACTGTAGGCAGGGACAAATTAAATTTTTTAACTGGTGGACAATATGCTATATTGTTGCACAAAAGAACAACCCCCACATCTTTCAGACAACAATTAGATATAAAATTTAAAAGAAATTGCCGTTGTTACTCTCTTGCTCACAATAAACCAGGTCTGTGCCAAACAATTCAGTCTGCAGCGGGCTGAAATGTGGGTTGAGCACATAGTGGTCTCCAAGCTGTCTTGTCATCTTTGCTGGAAGCACACATTATGAAAGATTTGCTTACACAGAGATGCAGCAGAATGTTTCCCAGCTAGAGCAGGACTCAGATTAAAAAAAGAAAAAGAAAAAAAAAAAAAAGTATCTTGGATAACAAAGGGGTGAGAAATAAAAATGCAGATAAATTCTACTTATCGAACATTTTTTCCTAGTCAAATATTGACTGCAATCAGAGGTGCACACTGGGGCCAGTGACAGCAGTGCTAGGTTTGAGTGAGCTTGTGCTGCTTACAGGAAGAACAATTGGTACCATTTGTTTTTTAATTGTTTGGGTTTGAATCTCATTTGCTTATGGAGCAGCTACTTCTGAAATAGTAAGAACTCAGTGACTGCAGCCTGTTAGGGAGAGGGGCTGCAGTAATATCCTGACAGGTAAGACAGAGGACAGTAATGGAGACAGCCAGCTCTCTGATGGAGAGTAACTGTGGAAATGAAGCAATAAGAAAGCAAATTGTACCCATGCACAGCAATCAAAACAAAAACTCTGGGGTTTGAAAAATCCTAATTCATTATAACCAAGAAGGTAAACAAAGTGTGGTCTCATTTGATATTAAAGAGTTATCTTTCTCCTTAGATAACAGCACAATTGTCTTCAAATAATCTGCAGAGAATACATACACTGCTCTGATGTTTATACAGCTGTTTTGCCTGGAACACACTGTCTTGTCTTGCAACATCCCTGTGAAAGAAGAAAAAGAGATGATCGTCTACCCACTGGGGGGAGAAATTTATGTTACTGCAGTAATAATCATACAGCTCTATCACAGCCTAAGTCTCACACCTATTGCAGGTGCCCTGTACTTCTGCTGTTCTAGGCTGTGCTGTGCCCAGTGCCTTGAGAAATCAGAGCAGGACGTGCAAGGAGAAGCACTGCTTTCTAACATCACTGAACTTTCAAATTTTTCAAGTATTTCCTTGATAAATGTGCTCTGCGGTTGTTTTTTTGGTTTTTTGTTTTGTGATTAATTGGTGAGCAATTCAGTGCGAGTACAATAAACTCAGAATTAAGCTCAGGGTTTTCTTTTAATAAAAATGTGAATGCCTGTACTTACCGTAGGAAATTTTTACTGAAAGAATATCCTGAAATTCATATGTGATTGGGAAAGCTGAGCACTGCACTCCTTCTGCTCTTTTGAAATGGCTACAAAAATGTTTGAAACACCAAAATACACTAACATGCATCCTTGAATATGGACTTCATTTCTAGGCCTGAATCCCCTAAGCAGTTGGACTCTTTTGCACTCCACTAGACAGTATCCTTCTTACACAAACTGCACCTTCAGAATGTCACCAGTAGGAGGTAACTGGCTGTTCTCTCTCCCTGTATAATAAGCCAGTGGATCCCATAATGAGGGATATCAGATGTAGCCAGGCCTTGTGTCACTTCTGAGTGAATGATTTAGCTACTTCTTTTCCTATTAAGAAAATCAATGCACTCTTTTCCAAGCAGATTTTTGGTAATGGAACTGAAGACTGCAAAACACTTTGATAAAGAACGGACACTTAGGAGCATTTTCCCTAATTACAGAAACATTTTCTTTGCATGTTTTTATCCCTTTTTGTACCTTTAATGAAAAAATGTAATTGGCTAAAACTGTCATCATCTCTTACTCCTGCTCTAGAAAACTCTACCTGACCAAAAGTTAAAGAATACTTTACTAAACAAACGCATTGCTGCTGCCTTTGATGCTGGAGATAACATTACTACATCTTTTCTATGGTTTTATGTGGTAAATGAACAAGGTTCTATAAATGTCTTTACTCTGAGGGTAACAGAGCATTGGAACAGGCTGCCCAGGTAGGTTGTGGGGTTTCTTTCTCTGGAGACTTTCAAAACCCACCTTGATGCTGCCATCTGTCACTTGCTGTAGGTGAGCCTGATTTAGCAAGAGGGCTGGACTAGATGATCTCCAGAGATCCCTAACATTGCAACCCCTAACATTGCAATCCTATGATTCTGACTTATTGTCAGGGAGAAAAGGTAATGAGAAATGCAGGCACCTTTGTCTTCATAAATTTAAGTGGAGATAAGTTCAAAAAAATCTTAGCCATGCAATCAGTACATACTGTTGCTGTTGTATTCCTGACTGTGGATATACTTAACAGCCTACTCAGCCTTTTTGATTGCAAATTCACTGACTTGTGGCAGAGTCACTTTCTTGGATTTCTTTTTCAGTGCACCATGAGTGAGGTGAGCCAGGCACAACTGGGGCTAGTAGCCAGGATCATATGGCTATCAGGCAAGCCCATGCCAGCAAAGCAGTCCTAAGGCAAACCTGTGAGCAAAAGGCAGCAAAGAGTGAGTGACTGTACCCAGGGCCAGGCCAGTGGGGCCCCTGGCTGGGCAAGAGCATAGCTCTGATGGGCTTAAGCAGGGAATGCAGGGCCAGGCATAAATTTAAATGTAGCCCCTGGCACTATGGGTAGAGGGGGTTGATGTGGGTGCAATCAGGTCCCTGGCAGACCTTGAGTCTCAAATTCTTATTAAATTTGCACTAATATATTCTTTCTGCTAAATTAAATTCTTAATAGATGTACATTTTTTTCTCAAGTATAGTCTTACTACTTTCACTGATGTCACCATAAATACCTGTTTACCATCTGGCCATTTATTTAGGATATTAAATTTGGATTAGGAGTCTTCTGACATTTTGGAAGTTGAGAATGAGATCTCATGAGGGTTGGTTTTTTATTACTCTAAAGAATCTGGTGTATCAGAGAAAGATGTCAGTATTTAATAAGTATGTCTAAGAACAGAAGAACATGAGAATGACCATTCTAAGTTCAAAGGTCTGTCTAACCCAACATCTAGTAGCTAAAAGCAGCATGCCAGGCAAGAGTGCAAGAACATGGTGAGATTTCCCTAGAATACTCTTTCATCCTCCAACACCATGCAGCTCAGCATATCTGTGCCTCTCAAACCATTATTTCAGTGATCTAAATCAAATATTGATGGGGCTTTTGTGGTTTTGTAAAAGGATTCTGGATGTAAGAATGTAGTTTCAAGTTGTCAACATAAAAGTCAGAGAAAAGAAAGGCTGCTGTCTGAACCATGAAGTTATTTTGGTCCAAGCCAAATTACTCTTTAGCTTAAGCACAAGCACAGAAATCTGAGTACTAATGCAGCCTCTCTCAAAAAGCTTTATATAATTTAAAACACAGTCCCACTACAAGACCAGTTTTCATCTCAGCAACTGTCTTCATGAGATGTGAAGCACCTTTCAAAAAGTTTGCCAGAACAAACCAGCTAAGAAAAAGCTCCCTTTCCTCCCTCTTCCCTACCGATTGGAGGAGAAATCGTTCCTCCAAAAATGAGGTTTTGGTTCACAAAGGATCAGAACTCTGAGATTCACATTCCAGATAAGTGCCTGCAACTGAATCACCCAAAATGACCAGCTGAAGATTTAGGAACACAGTTTTTGTGGTTTGTTTGTTTTTTGGTTTTGTTGGGTTGTTTGGTTTTGTTTTGTTTTTTTGTAAGAATTAGGCTTTAAGAACTGAGAGTCTGAATAGAACCAGAAATCTAAGAGTAATGAAATGTTAACATTTGCTATGTTGGGAATGGTTTCTAATCACTGCTATTTCTCAGACTTGTGGCATCTTGATGGGGCTTTATGGAATTTCTTACCTCTCCTCATTAGACACAATGGCAGTAAAAGGCTCTTCATGATTTGCTGAGCACAGAAAAATAATAGAGGAGACTTTAAAAAGAGCAGCTACTTTGCACTCTCCCACCATTCCATTTGGGCCAAGTTCTTAATTTTTGGAATCCAGTAGAGCTATGAATACGTATGTTCCCCAGCTGGAAGATGGTTTGCAACTTTTGCTTAATGATCAGTATTGAGAGGTCGTTCTAGGAGAAATATTCAGCCACAGGGAGCTGGGGATTTTAGTCCTTTAATGATCAGTTAGTTATGTAGCACACTGCACAAATTTGTGGTTCTGAAATTTCACTTACATAGATATTGTGAGGTTATTTGACATGCTTTGTTGAAGTGCATGTGTAGGACTTAAAAGATGCTGATGGTCTTTTGTGCAAGGTTCTTACCTAACTAAACTGTGAGAACTTATTTGCAATTGGGTTTTAGTTTGAAAGCTGCTTTTACCTGCCTTGCCAGCTTGTTACCACACATTGATTAATGTGCCTGAAAGCTATCTACTTTTTCCAATTATGCCAGTTCATCTAATGAAAGATATTTACCTGCCAAGCTTGCACAGCTTGTCTTTACACCATAACAGTCACAACAAATACCAACAGAAATAATGGCATGTTTTCCTCACTTGACAGCATCCCTCCCCAAAATTCATGAAAAATTTAAAAACTACATCAGAAACATAAACACAGGAGTACCCTTATTGAAACCCAAGGGTGTCTCATGTGGAGAAACAAAGGAGAGGAACAGCTGTAATCAAGCCCACAGACATCACTGGCAGCTGATTTTCCAGTGTCATGATGAATTGTTTCTCTGCTGAGCTTAGGCCAGCTTCTGGGGAAGGACATTAAATTCAATAGAAGGCAGTGTATATGAAAAACAGCATGAACTATCCAGCCCTCTATAAGAAGGTTGTTTCAAAAATAAAGAATTGGGAACTGGAAAACAGGGCTCTAGGAGACAGAAAAATTTTGAAAAAGAAAAACTCTAGGTTTACTATGAGATGGCAGCAACTCTGTATCCCAGTGATGGTAATTTTTTGCGTGTATCATCAGCTCTAATTTTACAAATACTTCATATCAGTTGAGTCTTACAAATTTTATCTGGAATTCAGCAACTGAACTGGACTATTTATGATTTCTATAACTTCTCTAAGAGCTTTCAGTCACATGTAGCTAGCAATATTTATGATAATGTAGGAGCCAGGATGAAACTCAGCAGTTTCCCTTAATTGTGCCTTCTCTATACTATTAAAAAACTTCAAACGTCCATACTCCTGTTAGCAATTTCCAGTATGAAATGTAACAATGACTGTGGCATAAAAGTACTCTGTTAGCAGGTTGTTCATTTTTTTCTAACTAGAAATGTTTGGAAAAAAAGTGGTATAAAAGATTATCCATGTGACATACTAGTTATTGGGACTAAGTCCTACAATCCTAAGGAAATAGCTGTGAAGCTTCTGTGTGCTTTCAAAGCATATGGGGCTTATTTACATGACTTCTATCAAAATAACCATATCTGCTTTACCTTTGTGAATTGACATGATGTGCAGATATTCTTGTCCCTCTTCAGCTGAAAACAATAATTATAGCACAATATTGATTCAAGAGTAACTCTTTCCAGACCAAAAAAGTATCACACACTGGGCTTGCATAGAAAGAGAAAAGCAGTGTAGTTATTCTTGTGACTATTTAAGTGCAGAATAGCACTTAAACTGTGCTCACTGTCAAACTAAACCTGAATTTCAGATGGGATGTCCTCCCACAGCACCTGGGTTTCTGCAGGTGAAAATGTCAGCCCGGCAGTTTGGGCTTCTCTGAGCCCTGGCTGTGAAACAAAGTGGTGATTACCTTCCCAGACCTCTTACCCTTCTCTGAACTAGTTTTTCTCTTCAGAATTGATGCTTTTGTCTTGATTGAACAGGACAAAGCAGCCAAGTTCCCTCTTTGTCTTTCTCCAGGAACTAGTCACAGGTCCTAAATTACACAATAGTCCAATTGTATTGCAACTTTTCCATGTTGGGGGGTTTAATGCAGGAACCCCTCTTCAGGCTCGATTGCAGTAACTAGAATTCTACCAAAGACTTTTACTTACAACATACGTTTGTCACATTTTGCCAGAGGCTTGAACAATTTACAGCTTTCCCTAAACATCAAATTTTAGTACAAAAAAAGCAGGTACAGAAAAGCTGAACATTTATTCTCTCCTTTTCAACAAATTGGAGTAAAGAACATAATTCTTGACAAGGAATTTTTATGCAGAGATAACAGACCTTAGAAAAGTGGGATTTCTTCCTTAACAGATTCAGCCACTGAAAGCTTAATTGTCTTTTCTGTGCTAGCCCTGTGCCTTCTTTAAAAGCCTCCATCAAGTGACTCACTGTGTTTTGAGGTAGTCTAAGATTAGCCAGAGGAAGCTGCTCTATGCTGCTGCCTATCTGTCTCCACACTGCAGAGCAGAAAAAAGGTGTAAAAGTCTTTTTAAGATCAGCTGAGTTGAATCCACCCTCAGGACAGAGCTACAGGAGAAGTACAGCACATGGGAAAAACTCTTGTTATGCTGGGCTGTGGCTTTTAAATTTTTTTTTACTCTGTTTACTAGTACTAGGGGACCCAAGAAACAGAACTTTGAATAACTCTTGAACTTTCCATTATTATTTGGACTACTTCGCATGCCACATCAACAGTAGCTTCTATTAATTAGATGTTGTACATTCAAACCTTACAGGAGACTGCTCTGTGTATTGAGAGAGATTCCTTTTTAGGACACACTGTATTAGAATGCAACATTATAAAAACAAACTCCTCAAATTCCTAAAAACTGCAAAGTCTTCTTGATGAGACAGAATGTACTGGTGCCAAGGAAAGATTGAATTAGCATTGTATGAGGCAGGATATTGAGACTTGAAATTCAGGACACATCTTTACACTGACTGATCTGTTTACCAAATGATAGATTCTACTCAGGTGATTTAAATGAATTTCCATCTCCTTCCTTCCCAGTGGCTGCCAAGAAAACATCTTAACAACTTGTCCCCACCTGAGGAACTTTCTGCTCCACTTCATACAGAGTGCTTGGCTCAGTCTCATTGCATAAGAACAATGGCTATCAGGTGACAAGGTCTAGCAGAAAAACACTACCCACACAAGTAAACCCAGGTACATTTGAAACCTTTATAACTATTATTTTCCAGTTGCCTGTGCTATCTTTTATATCAAAGTCTCAAGCCTTGATTTACATTGGCATGTGATCTTTCTGTACTTCTGTCCCACAGCTGATGGAGGTGGCACATTCTAATTTCAGAATTAATTGGGTGACTAAATCTTAGACGTTTGATAACCTAGTATTGAGTAAGATTTTCCCTAAATACAATTTAAGTACTTAAAAAAAACCTGGCCTTGAAATATGGTGTAGGTTATCAGTGCCGAGAGCCTCTAAGTCTAATTATCAGAGCTTAAAATACAGGTTATGAGTTAAATACTATATTAATTATCAAAATGTCTGTGGTATACCAAAGACATAAGCTACTAAACATGTAGAATACCATGCAAAAAATAACCAGTTAGATAATCTGTACTGAAGAACAGAGCTGGTACCAGAAGCTTATGCATTCAATATATAAGTAATTTAGAAGTGCAGAAGAGGAGGTGATAACTAGAGAGAGAACCATATACCATGTGTAAGTTACTAGTTAAAAAGATGAAAGGAGTTTGTAGCCTTTGAATTCAAGACATTGAAGATCTGGATCTGTTTATATGGGGGTTGGTCACAAACCTAGCCTGCAACTTACTTTGCTGAATGAAACATGAGAAACTCAAATACCTGGGCACTGCAAAGAATCTGGAAGTAGTGGGATCAGGAGCTGTTTCAGTGACTGAGAAGCCTCCACAGTGTCAGCAGGAGACTGTAGTCCATGGAGAGCATTAGCACCCAGGGACACGGTCAGGCTCTGGGAGGAGCAATGAAAATAAAACAACAGCCTCTTAAGTTCGAAAAAGCACTGCCACACATGCACGATTTTTCAATTTTTTGTACTATCTTACAGTTTCCACACTTCAGTTCAAATTCCTCTTACATAGGAGGTGGATGGAAAGCACCTACCATTTAACTGAGTATTAGAAAAATGTAGTCAAGGGGAGCACAGTGCAGTGACACAGGGTGCAGGCAAGAGCAGAGGAAGGGAAAGAAACCTAGCAAGGAACTGACTGCAGGTATCATTTAACCTCTATCTTGCCTGGTAAGTACCTAACAAATGGCATTAAGTTAAGGGGAGCTTTGGTGATACTTAATGAACGACTACAGAATCTCTTTCTCAGTCAAACACAGTCTATTGAACACTTAACAATGACTCAGTTTGTGCACATTGTTCCTTCATTTGCTTACATTCTTCAAGCAAATGCAATCAGAGCAAGATTAACTACCTTCTGAGATAAAACACAAGGCTCAGCCAGGGGCATCTGTTGAAGTTTCTATCTGTTTCACAAGCAATTTACAGCTTTCAAGTACACAATCTCTTAGGAGGAAGGGGTGGGGTATAGCTTGTTCTACATGAACAAAGAGGGCAAATTTTAATTTCTTTGAATACAGTTATTCATTTAAATAGTTACTAATTTTTTATTTGAAGTCATTGACAAGGCACAATAGGTTTACTTAAAACCTATTTTATCACATGACAAAACGAGACTGTTTTGTCTCCTTCTGCAATAGAATATCCAGTACCCCTTTGGTACACTATACAAAATAACCTTTTAAGTGAAATAACTCTACTTCATGACATAGCAGAGCAAAAAAATATATTCAAGCAATTAGAAAGATTCCTTGCCCACTTGTTCTTTTGTTGTGTCATCCTCTGCAATCAACTCACTCCTTTCTTTGTTACCACCCATGATTAAAAACCTACAAGGACCTTCTGTATCCGTAGAAATCTGTTGAACCTGTATTTCCCCTTACAGGAACCTGAGGAGTTTCATGTTTCTCAAACTTCTCTCTCTTGGTTCTGCTTTGGAAGCAGTTTGATGTAATCTCAGTAGTAATCTACACATCACCCTATTATCAATTGGTTTGATCAAGTCTCAGTGCTTGAAAAGCAAGTTTCACCATTAATTGCCTACTATTCATTAATGCAATTAGATTGTTTTAAGTTATAACAGAATTAATATTTTATATGTATGGAAAGGATTAATGGTAAATTGAGTTTCATAAGAATCACATACAGTTTATGTGATATAGTTTACAGTGACTGCTAAAGTGAACCAGAGCTTCATAGACATGAAGAACATTTTGTTAATATATTGAAAATTGACTTTGAGCCTTTACTTGAAAATTAAAATAATATGTTCAACAAAATTGACTACAATAGTCTAATAAGCAATCTTCCAGGCTCAAGGTCCTTTCCCAGAGAAAGTTTTCAGCCCTGGATCACCAGTGAAAGCATTACTGAATTAAGCCCATTCATGAAAATCTGACCAATTTAGCATTGTTGATTTACAAATATAAGAGAAAAGGAGAATTACTTAACTCAAAGTTTGATTTTTCAGCAAGTGAAACCAGTGCAAAACAGATTTGTGCCAGGAAATGGGGAGGGCCAGTAGCTCCATGAAGGAGTGGAAATGAGACACAGCAGCACAGCCAAAAGAACAGGGATCTCCACCAGCCAGAGCCCAGCCCCACTATGCCCAAAAAACCCAAACAGGACAAGCTGAAAAATAACAATTAGGAGTTCATATCTTTATACTTTCTCATTAAAGATAATGAGGCAGATAGGAAGTCAAATTGAGAAGCCCTATCAGGATTAAGGATAGTGAAAGCAAGACACCTAAGGAATTAAGTCTAATCAAGCCAAGAAGCCAGACCCAAGACCAAAAAGACATGGAGATAGCAGGAGTGGAGCTGTCGACCAACATCATACCTGCAAGTAAGCTCAAGAAGAAAGTCAGTCTTAAAGGCTGAGCTAAATAGAGCTCCTGGGTGGAAGGGATGGGTAGAGGCAACAGGTGAGGCTAGTCAGGGGAATTAAGGCCTGTAGTTCACTCAAGGCTCTGACTGTTTGAAAGCTGAGAATAATTTACTAATATCAACACAGCTGTTCTTTTGCCTTTTCTTGCCAGGCTTATCAAGGTAAAAATTTAAAAAGAAAGCATCTCTTTCAAAATTGCAATTTGTTCACGCAAGCTTGAATTACATCCCCGAGTATTCCTCATGTTGCATTTCATTTCATTGTGGTTTCTCTTCAAGTTCCTGAAGTGAATGTTATTGAAGTGATTTTCAGCTTATCTTTTGCTCTCTACAGGCTGGGCTTTAACAAGCTATCAGATCAAATAGACATGAGACTGTTTATGTTTCCACTCATTTTATCATCAGAGCAAGAGTACTCTCAATCAAGGAGAGAACAGAGGGCAAGTCAACATCATACAGTGAGCACCATGCAGAAATGCTAGTTTAGATTGTGGAAGCAGAATGGAGACATCAATACAACATTTCTTACCAGCTAAATACCCCTGCTGAGCATTGCTTTTCAGTAACATTAATTATTCTAATCACAATGCTGTGCTAACTTTGTTCTGTAACTTATTTTGCTACTGCTACCTTCACTGCACAGCGTAATAGCACATGGTATAGGCACACTAAAACTAAAAAAAAATTAAAACAGTCAAGAATCTGCACCACCTTGGTGCACCCCAGATGGCTCTGTGTTGGATATACAAAGACCCCAGTTACAGGGAAGGTATGAACACAGCATGTTCTGCTAGGCAGTTTGGGGTATTCTTTAAAATAGTTGTTGGAGGGAAAGAGAACTGGCTACACTGATTCAAGGCACACACTGTGGGGCTCCTGCTGTTTCCTGCTGGTTTCCAAACAGTAAATTCAATGGCAAGAAGTGAGCACAGGCAGGGAAAAATGTTTTGAACTGTCATAAGGCTATAAGGAATGCAATCACATGCTGTGCAGGCACAAGTCATGTGCAGAGACATCTGTGCCAATAATCGCTTGAAAATTAAATTGTGAGAGCAATAGGGCCTGTGAAGTCCTGTTAGAGACATTACAATTCCTCAAAAATATCCTCAGTCTGTACAGTGTTTGTGTAGCTGTGGATTCTCTGAAGAACTGTGTTGCTTTTTTAAATTTTTTTAAAAATAAAAATAAATCAATTAAATGTACCATAGCCCAGAGTGATCAGGCAGAAAATATCCTAATCAACCTCATCTGGGACCCCTGCTCACACCCTCTGCACCTTGTCTCATGATCTCTATTTAAACTCATGTCTGATCCTTCAGTATCTTGGCTCTGCTGCAGGAGTGCTGGTCTACAGTTTAGTGATAATTTTCTTTAGTTATTTGCTTCAGTCCTGATTAACATGTTGCCTTTCATGCTTGTGTCTGTGGGGTCTGCTAGGTGCTTAATTAACTGTGTCTAACCCTCACTGTTCTTACTGGGCCAGATAATTTTTCTGGTTTGAATTTTGACCTGCATCATTTCTGCAGCTTGCTGGATGTGAGCTGGACACTTGATCAAACCTGGCTGCTCTTTCTGGCTCTGTTTTTCTCAGGTACTGTGAGCCCTACCTGCCCTCTTCTGCCTGGCTCCTTGTCCATTAGAGAACAGCTGGTCTTTGCTCCATCCTGACAAAATGAGCCTTAGCAGCTACAGATACATGTGTGGCTTTCAGGATTCTTCAATTAGTATATTTCTATTCAATGTAAACGTTCTAAATGCTACTGGTAGCAATGTCTTACAGCTCATAGAAATCCTTCTGCTTGTTCTCTTAACTGCCCTTCAGTTGTTCCTACAGTTCATCATTTATGTAATGTATTTTCATATTGTTTCTTACAGACATAGCTCTTCCTTCATGTGAAATGAGCCAGTTAAGGGAACTAAAAATAAAGTGCAGCAGAAATGAATACAGAAAGTTGAGAGAGGCTGAACACAAGGGATGATTCAGCTCTGTTCTGTCTTCTTTAGGTATGCCTGTTAAATTACTTGTAGTCTTCTTCCCAGCTGTGTAGGGGTCAAAAGGGTGGTTTTGGTTGCTTTTACTGCTTCTGAAAGCAATCACACTGCAATTATTTTAATGAAGTTTTCTATTTCATCTGGTGCTTGAAGTAGCCCTGTTGTTAAATCCCAGGAGTGAAATAATGACAGGACAATCCCTATGGCAGTGGATTACTGTATGAGTATTTTTACTTTATTTGCCTTATCTTTTAACATGTGAGAAGGCAAAAGGTTTGCTCTGGAGCACCAGGAGCCAAACTGCAATTCAAATGCGACCACTCTTGTCTCAGTCAGGTCCTACTTTATGAGGGAGGCCAACTAGGCCAGATGCTGTTCTCATAAAGCAGGCTGCTGTGGAAAGGGAAGTAATAACATTCCCTTCTTTCCAGTGCAACATTTCTCACCACAGAATGAACTCATCTTAGTGAGATGCTGTAAAAGGCTGCAAAGGTCAGAAGGTTTGCATTCTAAGAGTGTCAAACTAGGGGGTTTCCTCCTACCAAAAATCACATAGAAGAAAAAAAAAAAACAAAAAACAAAAAACCCAAACCAACAGAAAAAAAACAAGCAGGGAAAAGTATTATCTTCATCTTACAGTTCAGAAATGGGACATGAAGTAAATCTACTCTGGAAGTCCATTGTGGAAATACAGACTGCCTGAGTCCCAGCTTTGTCTCAAAGACCTGTCTGTCCTTAACTGCACAGCAGGCTGGTTTTCTAGATAGAAAAAATTTCTCTGCTTTCTGGCTACTACCAGAGAGGATGTTGGTCATTCAGCAGTAAAGTTGGTATTTGAGGGTGTGAATTTGCTATTTGTTGTGGGATAAAAAAAAGAATGGCAGAACTTCTGTTTCTGCTGCTGGTTATAACAGCCTGGGAGTGGGCTGATGTGGCAGCAGGTACAGCCCCATCAGACAGGGACTATGGTGACAGAATCTACTGCAGCAGCATAATTATGCAAAACAGAGCAGGTGCTGTTTACAGCATGTGGAAATTATTTATTAACATTCAGAGATACTAATGATAATAACCTTAGGTGTTGTTATAGGAAATATTGAAAGTGATTTACTCAAACCTGTCTGATTCTGCCAGATACATTAGAAAGGGCAAGAAAAGAAAATTATATCTTCTTCTTGCCTTCTGGAAATACAAGAATCTATTTTAAGTGTAGTACTTGAGTGTCAATTAAGTTTCTTTTGCATTAGTGTAGAGGAGGATCCATTAGGCAGGGAGATTACACTTAACCTCCCTCCTTCTTTCTGCAGTTTTCACAGCCTTAACTACCTCCACCTTCCTCTTCTTAGAGGCTGTCTGCATTTGGTTGTTCAGCTACTTCTGTCCCCCAAGGAGCTGCTGTTTTCACCATGTCACTATTAGCATCATAAGTAATTTATCATGGAACCATGGTCATAGGAATTAATGTCCAGCTGAAATCACTAGCCTTTTTATGAGGTCAGGCTAGTGTATCTCCAAGGATACTGCTTTGCACTGTCTTACACTTTTCTCTATCTTCCTTAGAGCCTTTTCTTCAATATTTACAAACTTTTAAAGGCAAGGGTCCCCAGGGTACCAGTGGCTCTTGGTGGCAGTGCCACAGTCTGTAAATTAACTGTTCACCTGCTCTCAGAGAGCTTTAAAATCTTCTGCTTTGCAGGAAACACTTTTCTGGTCACTTCTACCACAATGCCAACAGCCCTTGGCAGAGCAGGACCCTTGCTCCTCTTCTCAGGCTTTTGAGACTTGTTTTATGCTCTTGAACTTTTGGAACTGGCAGATGGGCTTTGTCATGCAGTCTGAGGAATGTCTGCCAGCTGTACTCTGATGCCTGAAGTGAAATCATCTTATGTCCCCTTCCCAGTGGCTGTCCTGTTCCAGCACAAGTTCCCAGAATTCCTGCTTGCTAGGTTCAAATTGCATATTTTTCAGGAGGTGATTGGCTATTAGGTAGTCAGGTCTGACCTATGGAAAACTAGATCACTTTCTGTTAGAGAACACCACCTGGAGAATTTCCTGAAGTAGGAAAAATCAGGAGTGTGCCTTCCACAGTTCTTTGCAGGACTACACATCAGCCTTATGGTCAAATCTTCAGAGGCTTGAGAAGTTAGGCTGTTGCATGTTAAAAAGTGAGTGTAGGGAGGCCAATCATCATACATTGCTCTGGGCTTGCTGCTTTTACAGATTTTTTCCTATCTCTGGTAGTCCTTTTGCTCTGTGTGAGAGCTGTGAGTAAACTGAATGTCATGATGTATTGAACTGTGTGGTGTGGTGTGTTGGCAACTCTACAGTGGCACAGGACTGATGGTGCCAATACAGCAGCTCTCAGTGAAACTCTATTTGCATTCCTTGTAAAGTGCTACTGCTGCCTCTGCAGGATTCAATTTCCTTTCTATTTTTATACTGTTTTCCAAGTCTGTAGTTAATACTAACTGACAGGGCCAGCTGAGAATCTTGGGATTTCCTATTACAGATAATTAAGGAAAATACTACTTCATGTATAGACAGATGCCTTGTGGTAAATTGCACTGCATGAATATCATTGCCTTCACTGCTAATTCTGTTTCCTACTGATTACTGAATCTGCCTTCTAGTATAAGGTGCTGGGGGCACGCAGCAGGTTTTTCAACAAGTAGATGTGTAGAGAAAGCTACAGAGAAGGTCTTTTTTTTTTAAAGTGTTGCTTTTATGGGTCTGCTGTCCTAAATTGTTCTGTAGCTACAATACATAAGTACTTGCATTTTATGCTCTTAATGGAGCTTGGAGCAGAACTTTGGAGGGGGACTTGGATTTATCAAGGACTTTTCTGGTTCATCTTAGTTATTCCCGAATAAGTGTATGGTTCCATATTAGGTTAGAATGGAGCTTCTTGTTTTCTTCTAAAGAGATATTGCCATCAGAGACCAGCAAGAGTGAGCTGCTCTGCAAGGTAGGCAGACCAGGAGCTGAGGATGACAGCAAGGCAGGCAGAGGTAGTGGCCTCACCAGTCCCAGAAGACTTGCACAGTAAGAGCAGAGAAAGGCCACTGGCAGCCACAGTCATCACCTGACAGTTCTATAGCAATGAGGCACATCCAAGGCCAAATGAGGAAACTGAGCCAGGGTATGGACCAGCAAGGCACATGGTATATAGTGAGGCTTGCCTACACCATCTCTCAGAATTACAGGCTACACTCCAGACCTGCTCAGCCAGACCAATATGAGGGTCTGAACTGGAATGCAGCTTGAAGTGGTAAAAGCCCTGATGAGGTTTCTTACAGCTCTTGCACGTGAGCCTGACCCAGTGTTGCAAGCTCTGCTGTATGTGAGCTGGCCTTGAGCACAGAGCACTCAAAGGTAGGGGTGGCACACTTGTGCAGCAGAAACTACTACATGCTTACCCTGTTCTTGAGCTACTTCCTAGACAGGAAACAGGATATTGGGTCAGATGGATCTGCAGCCTTATGAGATGCAGCCATTGTTACAGTACTGTGTTGAACCTTTCTGGCCAGAAACAATCTTAATCTTAATTTTTTAAACAATCTTAAGAACAATCTTAATTTGGTCATAGAAAAACAGGGCCTCAACATTCAGCTGAATGAACTGCCTCAGGTTGAGCAAGTTTGAAGTGTAATACTTTTGTAAAATAGTATTCCCTTATTAATTGTCAAAATAACCGTATAACTAAGCACTCAAGCGAGCAGGTAGCTGTGATCTGTAGTACAAAACTGGCTCTTTAATATCTTGTGGAATAGATCTGTTTCCTGGGAGACTGGCTGTTTATCTTGCCAGTGAAAAAAAATCTCAGTTTAATCCCTATTCTCTAGGAAGAAGTGTGCTGGAGTCTGCTCATAATTTACTAGCAAGCAGAAGGGTAAATGTTGACTGAAACGTGACTGAATACAATAAAACGTGAGCAGAGAGGAAGATCTGTGCCTTTCACCTTCTCACGTGTCTCCTGCAGGAGGTTATGAGAGCAGCCTCACTGGAGTCACACCAGGCTGCTCTGGGGTAGCAGGGATGCTAGGTCAGGTCTGGCTTTCCCTGTCCTTTACCTGGTGAGGACCTAGTTTGAACGTGCAGTCTCAGACCAGAAACATCCTGCCTGTGGTCCCCAACTGAGTTGCTGCTTGGGGAAAAAAAGACTTTCCAGTTGTAACGAGACCAAATTTCATCTGGAGTGAAGGAAACACACAAACCCGGCTGAAAGCAGATGAGATGTTACACTTCAAACCTGCTTAACCAGAGGCAGTTAATTCAGTTGAGTTTTGAAGTCCTGATCTTTTGTGTCCCAGTTACAAATCTGTGAGCACTTCAGATGAGTCAAAGCTACTACATGCTTAATACTCTCTTCTTCCTGCTGTAGAGAGAAATACAGATTAAATTCCTGAGTTAAGCATAAAAGAAGGGAAAGCAGTAAAAAAAACAGGGCATAGGTTTAATATAGCATGAATGTACTTGGTTGAGGCTGGTGAGTGCCCTTTAAGACAAGGATATGACAGACCTCAGTAACTGGGTGACAGACTCTGTTGCATCAGCTTGCTTTTCTAGCCCTGTTTTGCGTCTGCTTTTATCTAATTTTATAAATTCATATCTCAGCATGGTTAACTCTAGCTATGAACTCTAGTTATGGTCATTTTGATATCTATTAAATGATTTTTAAATTATTTTTACCAAGCATTGTTTCCAAGACTCTTAAACCTTAATCACTAGGGTGTGCTATTAACTAGTGGCAGAACAAATGCAATCCATGCACCTCCAAATTGCTACAAATTCTTTATCTTCTCTCCCATGGAATGCTGCAAAAACAATGGACAACCACACTTTTTCTATTGATCTGAATAACCCAGTGAGTGCTGAGACTTTCTATTCATGCATTGCAGCTATTCTAACCTACAGTGTTGGTGTTACAGAGAATGGGGCTTTAATTTAAGCAGCTAACATCAGAGAGCTGCAGTCAGTATATTTTAATGTATAAATATTAGGGTGTGTATGTTTATATATGATTTCATTTTCAAAAAGCGTATGGCTCTCTTGGCACTTTCTTGGATATGTAGTTTATCATAAATCAAAAAACAGTCCTGGTAAGAAGGTACCTCAGGAACAAACCCAAACTCCAACACAAAGCAGAGTGAGCTCTAAGGTCAGACCAGATTGCTCAGGGCTTTATCCACTTAGGTCTTGAAAACCTTCAGGAATGGGAACTGCACAGCCTCTCTGGGTAACTTGTTCTCTTCCCTGCCTGAAAAAGTTTTCCTCTAACTGCAGTCGGAATTTCTCTTGTTATTACAACTAAATTCATGTTGTAAAACAAGTATGTCATATTGTAGTTCAGCTGTTTAATTGGGAGTAATGTCAGATGCCAAAAGCAATGCTGAGGATCGGTTTGAGCCATAGGTGAAGTGCTGCTGGCAGGGACAGAGGCTGATGTCTGTAAAATCTGTTCCAGCAGGGATACAGAGGCCCTACTCATGTGGTATTGAAGTGCACATGGACCATAATATCTGTAACTCAGTCTGTAATTCAATTAGTGAAGCAGTGCCATGACACCAAAAGTACCCCAAAGAAGAGGATGTGTTTGTAAAAGCTGTACTGACTGATTCTTCCATACCTTGTTTTCCTAACACATTTTACACATCTTCCCCTGCAATCTAAGCATGATTCTTTTCTGTGTCTGCTGCTGCTAATATCTTCATAGAGCAAAAAAAACCAGCATGAAATTGATGTGATCTTCTTTCACTGCTGCCCAAAAGGTTCTGAATAGTAGCCCTGGCACAGGGCAAGCTGTTGACTTCTTTCTGCAGCTGCATGACAAATCAGCTTCAAGAAGACAGCAGAGCATCTGTTCACATAAAAGATAGCTTTTGGCTTGTGGTGTTGTGGGTTTTTTTTGTTTGGTTGGGGTTTTTTGGGTTTTTTTGTTTTGTTTTGGTTTTTTGGGGGGGTTTTGGTTTTTTTTTTTTTTTTGTGGTGGATTGTTGTTTGGTTTTTTTGTTTGTTTGTTCTTAATAATGACAAATTTAAGCTAATGGGCTTAAATGGAAACTTAAAAAACAGGTGACTTGGCTTCTCCCACTTGCCAAGTAAAGCTTCCTACTTATCTTGGACAAAGGACTAGATGGACTATCCTCAATTTCAATTAATGACTTTTGCTCCACATGTAGAGAAATTAAGATAAAATTTACAAGAACTTTTAATCCCAGTATAATAATTATATTCTGTTTAGTTGGGTATGAATACAAAGGCTTTCTGATCTTTATGGGCTGGTTCTTTCTATATGTGGCTCTTTTTATATGCATTTCCTTGTCACCGTGGCAACTTCTGTCACTTTCTCTGACACTGCACCTCAGAGAAGTTCCAGTTAACCCAGGGCCTGAATCCAGAGTACCAGGGAGTAATATCTGAGCATCTGATTTCTGTGGGTTCATGCACAGTTCTGCTCTGCTGAAGTCTGATGCATCCATGCATGCAAATTTAAGAACAAAGAACTACATTCTTTCACCAGATTTTCAAGCTGCAACATACTGCAATTTCTCCAATTTTATTTTGTTTGTTTTAATTATGTACACAGGTTTGTAAAGCAAATATTATGGGCATGGTTGTAAAATCAATGTTTAACTATCATTTAACAGTTTTATAGCCTGACTTATATGTAGAAATGTTTCTACATTTCCTTTAGAAATTGTTCTCTCTATAGTCTAGTGTAGAAGTTTTATTACTGAGTACCAGGATCAGCACTTATTTGGTGAGTATTCTGCCACAAAACTAAGCTACCTTACACGTTTCTCTGCCTGCAAAATATTCCTGCCTGTGCAAAGCTGGCAGATCTGCTCTGTCAGGAGCAATTTTTCAACTTCAACTTTGGTACTCAGAAGATCTGTGCATTGATAGATCCAAGATGCCTGGGCTGATACTTTGTAAGCTGTGCTGATTTGGTGGGTGCTCATTACCATCCTTCTTCAACCCCCCCATGTGGAATCTCTGCTGTCTCGGGAGAGTTTGCACTGGAAACTGGCAGACTTTACCATATTGGGCTTTTGGACAGGGAGCTTCAGCTCCTTGAAGGAAGGATTTACAGGATGAATAGTTGAAAAATTTGTTTGGGGTGTGTGGCTTTGTTTAGCCCTATCTAAAGGTGCCTCAGTGCTTGGAGTGAAACTGAGAACTCTGAGGTGTATTAGAAATGAAATATTAATGGCTAGACCTCTATCAGTGTTGTTTATTGCCAACTGTTTGGCAAGACTGTGGTTTTAAAACCTTGCATGTGTTATTTCCCTGTCAACCCTAAAAGAAAACCCTCAATAACAATTGCCTTAAAAATATTCATAGCCCATACATAGCTTATACAGTGGAGCCTAATGATAGATGTTGAGATTAGGCTGCTGCACAGAGCTGTAGTAATGCTTTTGCTTACTGCATTGGTTCTGCATGTCTTGGCTGGCAGCTGCAGTGTGTAAAGCCTTGCATTTCTTTTCTTTTTGAAGAGTTGTAGTGGATGACTTGAAAGATGCACAGGAATATTTTCCTAAACAAAATATCTGAAGTGTCTGAAAAGAAAATTGGCTACCCTTGGCTGCATTTTCTGATCAGAAAGGCATGTAGAACTCTTATGTCTGTATTTCCATCATAGAAAGAACTGCTTGTTGCAGTTTTTGCCAAAAGTCCACTGGAAATACCTTATGTGAATCGTGGTCCTGGAGGTGGGCTATTTCATTTGTTCTGCTGTTGACTAATAAAGCCTTCCAGGAGTCCCCTGAACCTTGTCATTATGAAATCTCACAGTAAGAAGATAGAGCTGAGGTTTCCATAGAAAAAGAAGGCATAAAACACTTGAGTGGGGAGGATAGGGGCAGACTCCCAACTCCCCCTTGGGGAGTTTCTGATATTCATTCTTCTACAAGTCATGGCTGATGTTACGTTCAGAAGTACCTGTATGACCCATGAGACTAATTAATACAGCTGGGATAAACCAGTTCATCACCACTACAAACAGCAAGGATTTGTCAGAAGCAAAACCATCATCTCAGCTGGTTGTACTTCTTAGCAGATTTTAATTTTGGAATCCTTGCTAAAATATATGCAATTGAAAGAAAATAAAGATGTAGTAAATTATTGACTTCTTGACTACAGTTATAGTAATGAACTGGCTGAGGAAATCGTTGCAGACATGTCCCAGTGTACCCTAGTGAGCCAAAAATCCACTGAACTATTTTCATGTGCTGCTGCAAGTAGCAAAATCTATGACTTGAAAATATCCTTCGAGTGATAAAAATGCAGTTCCAAGTAGTTAATAATCAGATACAGTCAAAATCCTATTTTGAAAAGTAAATACAAAATTTTCATTAACTGTAACACCAAATTGTAACATGGTTCATAGCCTGACCTGCCAAAAAATTTTATTAGCCAGCCTAAGGGCAGGTGCATAAATTATTGCTTCTACATTTTCAAGAAATGTTTGGTAACTTCTCTATTTACCGGTAGGTGTCACTGCAGTCCAATAGAGAGCTATTAGTACTTTAGAGCGTTTTTTTCCTACCTAATCAAAGCTTTATTTCGTAGAGAAACGCTCAATATTTGCACATATTGCCATACCCCCAGTAGAAATGGACTGCAATCAATGCTCTTTCAAATATGTTTTTTCCTGCTCAGCTACTGATAAGTGTTGGTGGATGATTCAATGGATTGAGAAAAAAAAAAGAAAAAGAATTCTGAATTTTTAGATCTCTGAAGCATATCTGAATCTGATTTGAGCTGATGATGACCAAAGTTGAAGCCATTTAACAGTGCCTGTATGATTACTCAGCCCTTGCCCAATCTTCCATTGTGGGGAGGAGTAAAAGATGGAAAATCAAGCCAAAAGACATAAATCTGCAAATTATTTGGCACCTGTACTGAAAATTACGAGGAGTCTAGGAACTGAACGGGACAGGAAGGACCTGTCAGCCACAGAGCAGCTCTCTGCAAGATTAAGAAATCACTTAGGGAGGGGAAACTAGTGGAAGCTTCACTTATGGTGTTTGTAGGTACCTACCTCTGAAAATAAGCAGTATGCTCTAACTGATGTCAGATGTGTTTTTCCTCCAGTCTTATGTCTAAATTACTTTCAAAAATTATAAGGAATTTATATAATGTATCATTAGTTTTATGCATTTGTAGTTTATTATGCAAGTGTTTCTCTGAAGATCTAGAGCTTGCTTCCCATACCTTGCAGTAGAAGACACAGCACTGTGCTGAATCAGCCTGCTTAAGGTTGACCTGAAGTGGAGGGTTTTTGTCAGTTTTAATGAACTGTAGTTCTTGTCTGGTATGTGTTTGCTAGACAGGTGATCAGAAAAGGTGTTTAGATAGAAATATGCTTTCTGGTACTCTCAGGAATTTGCTGTCTGAAAGGTACAAAAAAGCAGCAAGCAGACACCTATGGTTACTACACAATGTTCAAGCCCCTTGATATCAGTCCCTGGATCACACCCTCTCTGTATCAAGGTCTTGTGCAACAGGCAGAATGCAGCTTTCTTCATAGTGCTGGACTGTAAATTGAATAAAGGTGAAAGTAACTTGTTCAGGGCTCTATTCTGGCAGGAAACTAATGAAGTCACTCACTGATATTTTGTTACCTCCTACGTTTGCATGAAGGAATCTTAATTCAATTATTTAATTTTTCATTTTATCAGTTTAATTTGTTAGATAGTACAGTAATTCTGCCACGGTGTTCATGGATGCATCCATCCAGTCCTAACTTCATCCTGTAAGTTCTACTTTTCTGAGTTTTTTTCTTTTCCAGTTGTAGTTTCTGTTGCTATGTTATATCCTCACTCAGGACTCTTAAAGGCCACACATGCAGTGCAGCAGTTTAGTTGCTTGTTGATCTGATATTGCTATGGTTTAATGTTTCGTAACATTCTGTAACACTGCCATAGAAGTACTTAGTGCTTAGCTACTGGCCATGTTCTACTCTTTCCTAGAAACAATTACTTGGGAAATTCAAAGGTGAAAACAAGAATCTTGTAAATAAAAACTCAAAAGGGAACTGAGCAACTGCATGTAAGATCCATACACAGACCTCATAATCAAAGCTAAGTAGACAAAGGAGCAGAATGTATAAGTGTTGGTCATATACATGCCAGTTTTAGCTGGTAAAGAAGCAAATCAACAAAATAAGCAGCAGAAATGGCTGCTGACCTATTGCTGGAGGAGGAATAGATTAGGACAATGAGAGCCCCAGCAATTAACTCTACAGGGACAGTTGCTTGTGCTCCTGTGTTTTTTGTTTCTCCAGCAAGCATTATGCTGGTGCATTTTGGTAGCTTTTCTTAAGGGCTGCTACCATGAAGACATACATAGGTTCAATAATAATGTGAATCAACAAGTTCTTAAAACTTTTTGTTTGAAAAACAAACAAAAAACTTCAGGAAGAGTATAGGGTTGGTACCAAATCTGGTGATCCTTATAAAGCTGCAGTGGATCTCGGGTATTTGGGAAATTCGGCCCCCTTTTATTTCATAACAAAACAAAGGAAATTTCACCAGACTGAAGATCCCAGAATCCTTGCTGCTTTTAGCTTGTTAGGCTGCATTTTCACTGCAAATGAGCATTTTTTTTCCCTGAAAGTCCTTGTCGAGTTGTAAGATCTTCATAGGAAACTGCACAGGTGGTTATTTTCTCAGCAGAGCTTGCTGAGATAACCTGTGAGGCAGAATAAAGTTCTGACCTTGACAATTATCACAAGGTAAAAGCTGCCTAATGTTTTTCCCACTAGTCTTCCACCACAGGTTTTTCCAGTAGACTTGCAGGCTCATCACCTAGGAAAAAAAAAACTGCACAGAACAGCCACTGACAATTTAGCCCTAGGTGAATGACTGCTGTTGGTTCATCAAGTAAAACGAGTCTTTCCAGAGGCTTTTACATTGTGGAGATGGTGCTGCCTCTCACATGATTGCAACAGATGGGTGTGCAGGCCAGAGAGAAGGTGGATTAGTGCTACTCTTTTTCCTAGTTGCCTGAGTCTCATTCAGCAGTGCCATGATCCAGGGAATTCTTTTTTTTTTTTAACACAAAGAGGCCCTTTACTGCACTTCTGTAAGAGCTGCTTTGTTCTGTCCAGTGGTGCTTTATTTTAACCTTTTGGTTACTAAACTTTAATGCCTTCATTTGGCCACCTCATACAAGGAGGCAGCTACAATATCATGAAAATACTGAAAAATACAATTCAAAATGCAGAAGTATCCCTTATTCGAATGCTTTCTAGTCTTTCTTCTCAGGATTCAGTATCAGAAATAAGCAGTACACTATCCTTTGGAAGAACCTCAGTAAGAAAAGCCATACTCTTGACAGAAATGACATTTCTGTACATTGGGTTGGCAGATCTCAGCTCCCTCCCCAGCCTTGTATGTTCTGCTTTAGAGTCTGCTCTGATCCAGCTGCTGCAGCTCTCGGTGCAGCCCAGCTGTTCCCAGCCACTCACGCTGACCCTGGTGTCACTGCTCAGCTTCCTCCAGCACAGATCAGCAGCGCTGCTAATGTATAAATTACTATTTTCGGAGCTGTTTCAGAGAGGTCGACTAAAGCATAGTAATTAGTTACTTAATGTGTCTCTTTAGCCTCCCTTCATCTTTGCTCTGCAAATAGCAAGGGGGAAATTCTAACCTCAGTGAAGCAAAATGGCAAAGCCCTGAGTACTGTCACCCGTGTGTGCTGCATGACACTGACATTTTTGCAAAGAAAAAGGAAAGCGTGCTGCAATGTTTAGCACTTTAAGTGGTGCTAAGTGGGACATGAAAGCAATGCAGTAGCTGTGAGTGCAGCAAGAGCAGCAGGACATCAACCTCCATCCCTTCCCTCCTGGACAAGAGGCAAGGAAGGAAGTACTGTAGGAAGCTGGAGAACTCAGGAAGCAAATAATGACTAAGCTGAGAGAGAAGAAGAGGGAAGAAGAGAAGAATAAGATGCTGAATGGACTAAGGGGCCACTGTTTTTCATGCTCCTGAGGGGAGCAGTCTGGCCATGGGGAGAGCTTTCCCGTGAGTTTGTTTCTTGGACATTGCTTTGGAGGGAAGCAGGACAATGGGTTCTTGATCTTATTCTCCTTCTGTGGGAAAAGAAGTGGAGTAAGGATGCATCATGCTGATAATGCATGGACACCTAGTGCTATGGTCCTTTCAAACTGTGTTTGTAGCCCTACTTTAAGCGGATATTACTGTCAAATGCTAGATTTTTTTTTTCTTGAGACAGCACTGAGAAACCTTCCTGAGAGATTCTGGAAGGATACAACTGTTTTCATCTCCCCTCCAGAGTATCTGCTGCATGGGAAACCTTGCATTTTCCTACAGTGTTGCTTCCATTTTCTTCTGGAAGAAACTGAAACAGTTTAAAAATATTTTAATGGCTGCCTCAAGACTGACTTATGTGGAAGTGTCTGTACTAGGCTACAGCTCATTTTGAAAAGTCTGTATTGTTGCACCCCCAGAGCTCTTGGCACAGAACCTCAAAAACAGAACTGGGAGGGTTCTAGAGTGTATTAATGTGCAATGAATCCAAATAACTGTTCTGCCCTTGTATGTTCCTTCTACTGTTGTGCCTTTATCTCCTGTGATGTGTTTGAGCTGTGGTTCTAGGTGTTTCTTACTCTGTTATAAAGAGCAAAGAGGTTAGTTTCTTTTGCAGGGTGGGGGGAGTAATGGAATGCAACAGGAAGCTGTGAGACTCCTAGAAATATTTTTAAGATGGAAAAGGTAAAGTTGTAAGATGGCTGCTCACCTCCCACTGCTGTTCTCATGGAAGCAGATCCCAAACTGAAGTGCTCCGTGTGCTGCTTTTCCGTGAATGGTTTTGCGTGTTTGGGTTTGTTGGGTTTGGTTTGGTTTGGTGGTGTGTTTTGTTTGTTTTTTAAAGGGAGATAGCAACTATCAGCAACAGAATTCCACAAGAAGCATAAGATGCGGGTTAAATTCCACCCTCTGAGAATTCAAGGTGACTATTGACAAACAGATGAGATTTTTTTAATTTGCTCTGCCTTGGTACTTGCATACTGGAGGTAAACCAGATGAGAATGGCAATAGTAAAGCATAATGTGTTAATTGCTGAGCTTATTAAGTTACAAGGTGTGGAATCTCAAAAAGTATCTGAAGTAAGTTATGTGCGGAAAAAACCTGGCTCATCTGTGCTGTTCTTGAACAAAAGAATGTTTGTTTTCTGTTTTTATCTAAGTGAAAGGTTTCATTAGACTTTTAGGCTTCTACTGATACTCAGCAGCACATGAATTAATTTAATTTATCCTCTGTTACTGATGTGAAATTTCATTGTGACTGTGAATCTGCAGTGTTTCTGATTACTCTGTATGAGGATTGTACAAAGACTAAAAATCCTGATGAAAATATGAAGCTAACCCAGGGGACACAGGGTGTGTGAGAGCTCTCAAATGGCATCCTTTTATTATCACTATACTGCAGAATTCTCTGAATTACTGTTTAATTGACTTATGTAGCCCAGGCTTTATGTTACAAACATATTTAATTTATTTTCCACTCCTAAATATATCTAAACAGACATTATTTCCAAACAGTTTCTTAATGTCACTTCCTCGCTCTGGTCATATTCTTCACTTTTTCTGGTTCTCAGGAGCAAACTCTTTTTATGTTGTAAAGAACTCTGCAGAGCCTCAAAATACTTTGAGCTCAGACAGTACTGGGTTTCCCTCTTTGTCTAACAGATTGGTTACTTGTCAAAGAGACTTTTAGACTCATGCAATTGTATGCAAAACTCAGACTGGTTTAGCTATCCATTTTATTCTTGAAGTTTAAACAAGCTAATTAGTTGTTCTGATATGAGAATACTCACAGGGAAAAAAATCTTCCAACTTTTTGAATTTATGTATTTTAAAATTTGTGACCTGTTTTCAGTAGCTCTTCAGTAACTGAGTCAGGTGGATAAACTTGTAGGTCTTTAAAACACAACACTGTATCTCGAATCAAGCTTGTATCTCTAACACCAAGGCCCAGTCAGTTTTATCTTCACTTTTTCTATCACCAGGTGTATACAGGCTTTTAGAGAGCACAGAGTGTGTTCACTCTTCAGAGGTAATACCTACAAGCTACTGGTGCATTAATATTTACCAAGGAAAGGCAAAAAATCAACCTTCTTACAGGATCATTGAGCAGAACACCAGTCTTGCATCTTATTGATGACTTATTGAAAGCCAGTAATTTGCAGTGGGTAGAAGCTAAGAAAAAAGGCATGTTTCTTAACTAGATGTATCGAGACAACTCATAACCACTTCTGTGCAGTGAAATCAGCCTCTTTAATCTTTTTTAATTAATTTTGCATTTGGGACGTGTATTTCAAAACCTTTTCTGAAATGACAGCTGGATAGACTGATCACATCTTGTGAAACCATTTTAGGTTCCAAGGTTGTTGAGACTATTTTTTTTGTTCTGCTTTTACCTTTTTTTTTTTCCTGAACTTCTCATTCTTTTTAAAGTTACCAAATTGTAACTGTATGAGGTTCTTATTTTTAATGCCCTACTTTTCTAGCAGCGTGCTCTTTAATACTCCAAGCATTTTACAAAATGCTGCTTACAGAATATAAAATAGTGGATTTGTTGATTATTTGATGCCTCTATGTGTTTGCTGTGTGACACAAGCTCCACGGAGTATTTTTTCACTCTGTGCAGAGTATCATCAATTAAAGTCTTGAAGGTGTGCATAAATATAATGTATGTGGGTGGATGGAACTGCTTTGTATAAGGTAGTGCTTCTGGAAGTAGGAGCATGTGAAAGCCACCACTTCACAGCCTGCACCACATTCGTTTCATGGGACTTCTCCGCAGAGCATGTTTCCTCCTTGGAGCGGAGGTAAGGGCTGGGGACTCAGCAGCTGCTGTGAGTACCGGTGGGTGCTGTGAGCACTGCAAGGGTTCGGTTCCTCTGGGTCCGGCTGCCCGGCGCTGCTGCTTGGCAGAACAAACTTTTAATGGAGTCGACGTAGGGCGGGCTGGTTCGCTGCCCTCCGCCTTCCCAAGCTCCACAGGAGGGTTTTAACCGGAACCCTGGCGGCTCCGGCTGCTTCTTGCCGCCGACCGGGCCGCGGTGCCGCCGGGCCACCGGGCAGCGCCGCGAGGCTGACCCGAGAGAGCCCGGACCCCGCGCCGGGAACCCTCACCTCGAGTCGCGGCCTGCTCGGGCCCAGCGCCCCCCTCCCCCTCCGGGGCCTGGCACGGCTGGGCTGCTCGCGGCGAGCCTCGCCGGCCGCGCCCTCAGAGCCGCAGCGGCGACACGTTGCCCCCGGGGCGCGGGCCCGAGGGGAGGCCGCCGCGGGGAGGCGGCGGGTCCTGTTAGGCCGCCTCATCCCGGCCGCCTCCGGCCACCCCTAAGCGGCTGAGCCGCCGTGGGCCCGGCGCGGCCCGGTTCCGGCCGCCGAGTCCCTCGGGTCACGCCGAGGCCTTACAGAGCCCCGCGCAGGGAGGGGCGGCCCACGCTCGCCCCCCGCTCGGCCTGACCTGCGCCCGGCTGCGAACTACAGTTCCCAGCAGGCACCGCGCGGGGCGGTGGACGGAGTCTGCGGAGCGAGCGCATGCGCGACGGGTTCGGCGTCGGTTGAGTAAGGCGGGGTGCGATTGGCTGGGGGCGGTGGCCGGGCGTGGGACGCGCAGTGACGGAAGGAGTGGGGCAAATGGCGGAGAGATGGTCCCGGGCCCCGTCCCGAGAGCGGCGATAATCCCGGCGCGGAGGAAGCGGCGCCGGAGGAGGCGGCGCCGGGGGTCCTAACGTCCGCGCTACCCCGGGAGGGTCCCGCCGCCGGGGGTGGGGCGGAAGCGTCCCGTCGGCGAGCGCCTTTCGCAGGCGGTAGATCGGCGGCCAGAAACCGCGGCGAGAGCCACATCCGCGGCGCCGCCCGGAACGCGCCGGGCCCGTGCCCCGGGCCCGCCCCCCCCACCAAACCCGACGCCGAGGTAGGTGCTGCGGGAGGAGGCGGCGGGGGCGGCCGCCCGGGCCCAAGGTCTGTGCGGGCGGAGGAGCAGGCCCCGGCACGCTGGCGGCTGGGAGCCACCGGCCCCTGCCCCCGGCCCGGTCCCGCTTCCGGAGCGGTGGCGGCGGGGGCTTGGTGGGGCGTGGAGGTGGGGGGGACAACCGTGGCCGCCCCCGGCCCGCCGGGAAGTTTTTTTGACGGGAGTTGCGGGACTTTGCTCTGGGGGTGAAGTGCGGCCGGGGCCGGGTGGGGGGGGTGCGGCCTACGAAGCCGGCGGTCGCCGACTGGCTGTGCCGTTCCCCCCGTTCCGCGGGCAGCCCCGTGGCCCGGGGACTTGTGTAATGGGGGTTGGTTTTCCTGTGGGCAGGGGGGAGGGGGTCGGAGAGTAAGGGAAATGACATCAGAAATCGCCTGGCGTGTACGGTGGGGTGACCCGGTTCCGCTAGCACCCCCCTCCCCCGTCGCCTCAGGGGGAGGGAGGGAAAAAAAAAAATCCTGTCACCGTGGGATTTCATCAGCTTCTTCTGCCTCTGTGCATTTAACCTATTTTTCTTTACTTTGATTACGTAAGAGGAACGGTGTGGAGAGGAGCAATGAGTAGGACGGCTAATGGGCTTTCTGGGGAATTAGTCGGGTTTTTTTATGTCTATCTGGTCTTCCGAGAGAGCTCAGGGAAATGAGGAAGGATTGTTTCGATTTTTTTGCTTGTATTTAGGTTTCTTGCACTGCTGCAAATATTCCAGCTCAATACAGGAGAGAGAGGCAAGGAGTGGAAACTGCGTGAAATTGGCCAAGTTTCTAATTTCCCACTGAATAAAAATCAAGGAAATATTTTAAATCAAGAGTAAAAATCCTGTTCTGCTTATGTTCCCATGAAAGGAGGTTCATATGTATTTCCTTATTTTTAATCTCAGCCTAAGATAAGAATTTATAATGTAGTGTATTTATATTTTCCTGATTTTCTTTTAACCTCTTAACCTCCTAACTCCTCCTGTCCTTTTTTTATTTTTGACATTTTGCTTCCTTATGGGATGATCTTAGTTTTTAAACTTAGAAACAGGAAAATGTAGATTTAGGTGGTCTCCTTTCTGAAAATGAAATCCTCTTGAATTTAGGAGTCTTCTCTTTAACAGTGCAAGTCATATTTTTAATCTGCCATTATATTTGCAGACATTGGAAATGTAGTATTGGAAGTTGTTACTTGAGTCAGGGTATAGAGGAAGAAAATGTTTCTTTTTTTTTTTTTTTTTTTTTTTTTAATTTCCTGTAAGAGTTGTATAGAAACTGAGATACTAAATATATGGCCTTAGTTTTTCCAGCTCTAAAAACTGGCCTTTCTGGTATAAAACATGGTTGTTAATAATGCCAGTATTTCAATCATCAGCAAAAGAAGACTGGTAATTTTGATTTGTTTTATTGTTCCTTTTCTGAGGTACACGGGGCAGCTTTAATTTTGCCGTTGGATGGAAATTAGAGGATTAGAGCTACCAGCAGGAGAGGGAAAAAAAAAAGAAAATAGTTCGGCAAGGATGCATTTGAAGCAGCACAGAGTGGGCTGTTGACACTGTGTGGGAAAAAAGAGGGTGGTGGGGTTAGATAATGGTATCTGCAAGAACAATTCAGAAGCAGTCTGCAGAATGGTGTTTCACAGCAGAATTCTGGGCAGTAGATAAGCATGTCTTTAGCATCCATCTGCTGAACTGCTGGGGAGAAGAGTGGTGGTTCCTATATCTCTTCTGCATTGCACTATCTGTCTGGTAAACTTCTGAAGTTCCAATTTGATCCATTTAATTCACTTAAAAATTGCTCAAACATGGATGATGTGATGAATTATTCAGTTCATATCTAAAGTGAAGGTTGGCCTGGTCTGATGAAGAGAGACTAATTATTATTAAACGGGCTTGCTAGAGCAAAGTGATAGAAAGACATTTCTGGAAACCAGTCTGGATATTTTGGCAGTAGCTTGTCCAGCACTTCAGGTCAAGAAACTTGTGAGTGTCAAGATGAAAACTCAAGTATGGAAGAAAGACAGTATACCACATATTCAGAGGAATAATAATAAAAAAAAACCAGTTGTCTTGAACTAATGCATCATGTGGTTAATTTATTAGTGATGATTTTAAGTTCTGTATTTTATATAGTTTATATGAAGGCAGTTTATACTTCTAAAAAATGGATTTTGATTCTGTAGCTTAAATGTCCTTTTTTCTTTTTTCTTAACAGACTTTTCTCCAGTATGGAGAATAATTTTAGAGAAAAAGCTGGACTTGACTAGATTCAGGCTGACTGTAAAGAATTCCAATTTCCTATTCATGTTTGGGGAAGACAAAAAACCAAACCAAACCAAAAACAAAACAGAGAGAGAGGTGCTGGTTACAAAGCAGATATAATCGGTTTGTGTTTTCATGTTATTTGTCCAGTAGTTGAAGTATTTGTTTGGGGAAAAATAAACAAACCGATATGTCCTCTTCTTTCTTAAGCTAAACAGAAGTAGGAGTAGAACACATGCATGATGTATTCCTGTTTAATCTGTTTATATTTAAACTTTATTCTTCTCAGAGAGCAAGCTGTGAATCAGGCTGCTGTTCAAACAGTCAGCAAACAGTCATGATTTCTGTTGAGCTGCATAAGGTGTCCTTCCCTGTTCTTAGAAATGGATTGAGAAGTCCTGTCCATTGATCTATCAGATTTATTCATGGGGCATTGCTGTTGTGCCAGTCTTTACCATGACTGTGCAGATGGTATAAACCACATCTTATGGTTGTGCTTGCTAAGTAAGTCTGAGTGTGCAAGAAGAACAGGGGGTGAAGTTGTTAGTTGTGATTAATTGATGTTTAAAGCATCTACAGCAACCTGAAGTATTCTGATGGGTTTTTCAATTTAACTTGAAATAGTCTTTTAAAAGCTATACTGTGTTATTGGATTCTAGCAGAGAGCTGCAGGTTCAGTTGTGGTGCAAACAGTTTAGTTTTTTGGTGATGTTTTGTGAAAGCAGTGCCATCTAGACTTGAAAATACAAAGTCAGAGCAAAACATTAAAATAATGTATTCATGGTAGTTTTTGCTTCAGGATCCTTTGTGCCATTGTTTTATAAATGTGCAAGTAACTGAATTTTGGGTTAAGTTGGTAGATCTGCTACTCATTGCAGAAACTTTTGATATAAAGACATTTACATGTGAATGGATTCATCTACAGAAGGAAGCAGATGATCTCTCTGTTGCTCATGTGAAATACACATTCCTGGTACTTGGAGGCTCAATTAAGGATGCAAATACAATAATTAGTACTAAAAAAGTTGGTGAATTCATATTTCTTCTTTCTTTTCCAACAGAGAATATGAAACAGGAGCCAAAATGACATCCCGATTTGGAAAGACCTACAGCCGGAAAGGGGGGAATGGGAGTTCCAAGTTTGATGAAGTATTTTCCAACAAACGGACCACCCTTAGTACAAAGTGGGGAGAAACCACCTTCATGGCCAAATTAGCACAGAAGAGGCCCAATGTCAAACCAGATATTTCTGAAGTTCCTAAAAAACCCAAAGTTGAAGATGAGGTAACTGAGGATCCATTTGGGTTTGACAGTGATGAAGAATCTCTTCCTGTGTCTTCAAAGAATGTGTCACAGGCTAAAGGCTCCTCTCAGCTGGAACCTGGTGAAGCTGCTCAGTCTGAGGACTTCACTCCTCTACTTGAAGCTAACAGCAGAATTAATCAGCCAGACAGTGGAGAAAATGTTGCATCCAACAAATGCATATCTTTTGACAATGCTGTTCCTCTCTTAAAAGAAAAAGGTGCAAGCAAAACCATGGAAGATGGAGAATGCAAAGGCAGCAGTGCTAAACTCTTAACTGCAGGTATGTTTGTTTACTCAGCTGTCCAGGTAGTTGTTACCCTCCAGTTTTTACTGATCTACATCTAAATTTTGTGTTTTGAGGGCTTTTGTTAAATGCTCCAATAAAACTGCAACCATTAATTCTTAATTGGAAAGGTTGCTCTATTTAACTAAAAATTCCAGGAGGTATTCTGCGTTTTACACATTGGTCTGAGGTCCTTAGCACTGTAATCTGTATGTCTGCAAATTGAAATACAGTGCTTTAGATTTCAATGTAATATGTTAGTAGAGTTTGAATAGGCTGGAATAATAATCTTCCTTTTCTAAAACTTGTTCTGCACTCAGTGCATTTGTGTTTTTTTAACATTATTTTTACGAGTGATGAGTTGGTAATAGCATAATGCTTTACCATTACCAGTATAAACCAGAAACCTGTCAAAGTTTTAGGGGCTGTTTCCATGCTCTGAAGTGTTTGTATATTAATACTTTTGAGGAGGGAATTAAAAAACCCATGGAACTGAACATTACTGTAGTCTTGATCGAGTTACTTTTGGACAAGATCCAGTGTTATATCTTATTGGAAGTTTTCCTATACTGGGCTGATTAAACTACAGCTGCTAAAATAGTGCTGGAGATCACAGTAGATGAACCTTGATGAAGATAATGCCTACTGACTTGCTCTGGGTTATCATAATTAACGAGTACTTTTTAAACTCTGAATTCTCAGATATAGTTACCTTAACCCTAGGATCAGAAATTCAGGTGAACTTGTTCAGTTGTAATACAGTGGACAAGATGATGCTGAAATGTGGAAGATCTGCTTAGTTTATTTATTTGCAAGATAATTTTATTAGTGAAAAAACAAATGTTGATTCAAACTGTACTTCGAACATGTTGGTGGATGTGTGGTTCTCTTTTCATCTTAATCTTGATTTTGCTGATGAAATATTTCTTGCTTTTGTGATGTTTTTCTGCAGTTTATTTATCTGTAAGTATGATCCACCTTCATTCTGGGAACGTAATTTAAGTTTTGCTAGGCTTGAATGTAATTTTTTGAAGAGATTTTATCTCCCAGTATTTACAAGGAGAAGAAATAGTAATGAGTTTCCTTGGTTGATCGTGAGAGATTGTAGTAGAGCAGGTTTTACAGTGAAATGGATTCCATGGAGAAAAACCTTGCTAGAACGTTATTTTTCAGGTTGTAAAAGAAAACGTGGAAGCTGTGAGGTAAAAATGTGATAGAGCTCTGAAAATTGATAGTGTGTGAAAGGCCAAGAGAAACAGACTCCAGAGTCTGACCAGAAAGTTTCCCTGGTGCTTCCTGGTTCCAGTAGCATGGAAAAATAATAAACAACAATACTTAGCACAAATAAACCTTTTTAATTCAATAGTTACTTAAGTTGTAGAACTCCTTGGTAGGCAGTATTGTATATACCATAAATATATACAGCTCTGAAAGGAAAAGCTGGTGAAATCTTGGTGGCAGCCTCAGGTAGTAAAGGGCAATGGCTTCACATCAATGACTTGATTTGATGATGATGTTCTTTCAAAATTTATAAGATTCTGTTCATAGCCAGTCAAATGAAGGTAAAGGCCCGTTTCATATCTTTATTCAGAATTTAAATTCAAGTGAGAATCTTTACAAAACATCCTAGCCTTTAAATAGGGATAAAGAAACAAGGATTGTAATTTGGATGATAGTGTTTAATTTGGACAGTTAGTATAAATGAAACTTGAGTGGTTTAAGCAGCTATTGTGCTTGTGTGTAGACTGGTCCAAAATAAATAAAAATTGTCTCTGTACATCACTCAGATTATTGAGCAATTAGAGATAGTGACAAAGCCAACTTTGTTATATTGACTGCTAAGTAAAGTTTGGTCTGAGACTGCCTTTCAGAACTGGGGAGAGTTAATTTCACTGACTTGGAGGTGGGGGTATGAGAGATGAAGGAAATTGGGAGTTAAAATTAAGTAACCAAAGACTGTTTCTTGCTGCGTGGTCTCCTAAGGTATACATACGTATACATATACATACATATAGTGTATGTACTTCTGCTTTCATGTTCTCACCCTCCCCATAATAATTTTACCCTTCCTGGTGACTTCTGAACTCCGTCAGGTTCAACCAGATTTGTTCAGAGGGCTTATAGGTCCTCAAGACAGCAAGCTCTGCTATTCCTGAGGACAAAAAAAAACCAAGAAAAAAAAAAGCAAGCAGATAGAATAATATTAATATTCCCAGTGTGAGACACACTGCAATGTGAGCTCAACCTTAACCCACATACAACACTGTGTCTCTAGGTACAGGAAACTAGGCTGCATTGGTACTGGTGGTCAGGAAAATGTTTGGTAACTTGTTTGAAGGCAATTTGCAAGTCCTTGTCCTGTATGTGAATTAAGGTGTCAAGCCCTTGATGACATGTGCCATCATTATGTCTTACTTCTTAACCAAAGTGAAATAGTTAAGACATAAAATAAGGTGAAAATTGTGACTTACCATGGCTAAGGGCTAGCAGAGAGATACAGTTTACCCTGTAAATTTTCCAAATGTATTCTCCTTCTTCTGTCCATTTCTTTGGACAATAAAATGTAGGTGATGCAATGTCAGTTAATTTTAACTAATATTTGATATTAAGAGAGTCCATCTTTTGAGTTGTTTTAATAGTTGTGCAACCCTGTAGCAGCGTTGAGGATCTGTATTTTTTATTTGAAATTGTATGTAATAGCCTTTAGCTACTGCTTGTAACAACCTCATTTTAAAGGCTTTGAGAAGGTCTTAATATGGAAAGCTTCTCATACTCTTACCCTAATGTTGCTTGATCAAGACTTAGTACTGTCAGAACAATGTTCATGAGTAATCCTATACCTAACAGGTAATTTATTAAAGGAGGAGTTCAGGTAGATTAGAAATGGGAAAAAAATATTCAATATTAAGTGTTACTCTTAGGTCATTTTTGTTAAGGTAGGAAGACTTTGTAGCTAGAAAGTAAGTCAAGTTATTGGAAAAAAAAAATACTGACAGTTCAGATGAAGCAAGAATACAACAGAAAGAAGGTGTGGGGTTTTTTTGTGAGCGTCTTACAGTAGGGTAAGGTGAGTACTGCAGGGCAGTACTTGGATTTCAGAAACACTTCGATTTTTGTGTTTTTTGTTTTGTTTTTTTTTTTTCGACTGTTAAACTTATTCATTAGGACATAGACCCAAATAGTTTTACACTAAATGCACCACACACAAGCTTTAAAGCAAAAACACATAACAGCCTTGTAGAGCAAATTATGAGGTGCTAGTTTTAAAAACAAACATAACTTTATTCTTCGAATATTTGACTCAGGCCTTTGGAGGGCCTAGTTCAAGCTGATGCTGTTCATCAGAGATGACACTTGGGTCAAGAGGTATCTCAAATGTTTGCATGATGTGTCTCATCTTTGCACAGCTCATATTCCTGTTTGTGGATTATGAAATAAAACTTTTTAACATTAATTCTAAGTTAAATTATTAGATATTTAGTGATGCTTTTAAGGAAGAAGTATTTCAGTTGGGCGTGGATTAAGTCCATTTTAAAACCTATGAGGTTATTTCTTGAAAATACATTTTGCTTGCTATGGAGAAATAGAAAATAGGATGGCTTAAAATGTCTTTTCAGAATGCAGAGCAGTGTAGGAATAGTATCCCTTTCTGCTGTGTTGTGAATTCTAAATACAGATTTTGAGGATATTGTCTTGGCAATGCCCTTTGAGGCTTTCTAAGGTTAAAAGGACGAACTATTGTATATAAAGTATTTGTGGTACTTTCATTATTTTTTTTTTTTCATAAAATTTAGAGTCATTATGAAAGTAGCTATTCTGCATCTTGTGATTTGTTTCTATATACTGATATTCAAGCCAGCCTTTGTTCTGGAAGTAGTCTTCCTCTTGGTGCTGTAAGGAAACATTTGCTTGTTGCAGTTCTGTGGTTCTAGTTGTTGGTGCCCTCATTTTTCTTGTAGGGCTCATGCACGCATTGGTAGCAAATCAAAATGGCAGATAAAATCCTTCTTACTAATTTGTGCTTATGCAGTGCAGGAGTGAAGGGACAACTGTGCTTAACTCCTTCATGAGACAATATGCAGAATCCAGTATTTTTAGTTCCTTGATAAGAATACTGAGTGATTAGAGCAATTTGCAGAAGATGGTTGTTCTGCAGGGAACCTATTTCAAGTCATCAGCTCTGTGCCCAACAGACTATCCTGATAGTACTTTAGCTAAGTGTCTGCAAAGTCTCTGCATCCTGATTATGTGGGTGGAGGAGTCTTAACCTTCAGAGTCAAGTTTCAGCTTCACAAATACAAATTTGTTCCATAATTACATTTGACAAGAATTGACAAGGTGTTCCTTTCATATTGTTTCAGAGCTTCTGTTTTGTGTTTAAGGGTGACATGGACACTTAAGATAATAGAAAAGTTTGAGTAATCCTCCTTTCTCTGCAGAGTTAAGTGCAATTTATTTACCTCTTGAGGAAAGATTTCAGTTATTTGCTGCCCCAAAAATGGAGCAAAAAGTTGGGACAAACTGAATGAGGTCTGAGCCTTTGGCTGTCTTAGGAGACAGCTGGCAGCAGCCACGATTAAAAAGAACTGCAGCTGTGCTCTGGCTGGCTGAGAGCATTCTGAAGCTGACAGGAGGGAAGGGGAAAGCTCTGCCAGAAAATATGTATGCCCATAGAATTTCAGTGTTAGAAGGTTTGTTTAGGTGGCAGTAGTTACACTGGGTACACAGATTGCTGGGGTTTAGCCAGAAGTCCTGTCTTCCTCAGTTGTGGCTTGCTTTTTTTTGTTCCCCCCTTTTTAATATATCCCTTTTCCATTTACACACAGGATTTTTTTGCTGTGTCAGTAGCCTGAGTTCTAACTAGTGTGATAGTTGTTTTTGGGTTGTTTGGCTTTTTTTGCTTTGGTATTCTAACAGTTTACTTTTACTTTTTTACTTTAAGACCTGAGTATTTAGGAGGGAATCTTCTGATTTCTGCAACATTTTTCTCAAGGGCAGGGAAGTTTGTATGTACGTCCCTTTACAGAGCACATGAAACTTTCCCCAGTAACTCACTCTTCCCAAACAACAGTGAGATTCTCAATACCTTTTTTGTAATCCATTCTTTTAAAATAATTCTTTCTTTATAGACTTGTACAGCGCATGGTTAGTTTTTAAAAGGTCAGACTTTTGACTCCTTTTTTTTCGTGTTTAAAAAGTGGAAATAACTGCATTCAAAACAGTTGGTCAGTGCTTGTAGAAGGAAAATCCTGTTAACATGCATACCTCCTCAGCAGGCCAAAGCATACAGGAAAGCAGAAACAGTTGGTAAGGAAGCCATTTCAGGTTCAAACAGCTGAGATCATACTAACTGTATGGAAAGTGCTTTTCTAGCTCAAATTTAACTTGTATTTACTTTGAAAAAACTACTGCTGTATTCAATAAAGAGTTTCAACATATTTATCTGCTGTATCTGAATTCAGACTGACTTATCCTAAGGATAAATTTATTCTGGCAGTTATTAGTGCTGCTGTAATATGGTTTAATACTTTTTTGTGAGGACTCAAACTAGAGTCAATGGAAACAGGCTTTTTTGGCACATGCCAGCCCCCTGTGTTGCAAATGACACTTTGTGTTGTTTTCCCTGGGAGGAGGAAGCAATGTTTCCTGAACAAGCTTTCTCCTGCTGCTATGAGCAAAAGATGCCCTTCTGAGCTACCAGTAAGGGAGGTTGTGTCTGTTTCACTGGACTTTCCATCAGAGGTGAACACAGTACAGGTAGTTGAGGCTCTGACATCTCTTGTGTTACTCTGTACAGCTGTTCTTCTGACACTCAGGTTTGATGTTGCACAATTTTTCATCTCTTCTGGACCATTGTATTTTTAGATTTCTAACTAAGTGGTCTTTTCTGTAGTGTTGTAGAGTATGTCAAAGCTTAATTCTTTGATGGAAGACCTGAAATAGTTTGCTTTTTTTTTTCCATAGAAAGGGGGTTCAGCATTCTTTACTAAAATTGCAATTTTGTCCTTAATTTGAGAGAGTTGTGGATTTTGCATGTACATTGAGTGTGGGCATTGATAACATGCTGCGTGGTATGTTGGGTTTTTACATATTCATGCCTGTGTAGCCACATTATAATTTATACTCTTTTGGATGTGTATAGATACAGATGTGAGGAAATGTTTAAAAAGTCGCATTTTTCTTGTAAATATGTATGCACCAGAAGGAAAACAAACTTTAAAGGAGGTTTTTGGAATATTGTAGAAGAGTTTTAAGCAAGATGAGAAAGAAGAGTGAAGGAAGGATGATATTTATTACAGCTGTCAAAAACAAGCTGTAAGACTATAAGTGCAACTTGGTTAAAAATACCTGGGGGCAAAAAAAAGGAGTTGAAGTGCAAGGGAAACTGTCAGGCTTTGATTTGATAGAAATTGAGAGGCTGGATACAGCTGATGACAGCATTCTGTGTCAATTTTAGTGATTTTTTTTTTTTTTTTTTTTTTTTTTTTTTTTAATTGGAGAAGAAAATGCCATTAGTAATGAAGGAGTAAATTAGTAATTTTGAGGTGGGCCGTGTTTCCCTCATAAATGTTTGCTGGGAAGGCAAGAAGAAGGGAAAAGCAGCTCAGTCAGAACGTTACTTTAGAGCCAGCATCTTCCCAAAATGTTGAAATTGGGCCTGAGATGAAGGCAAGTGATGAGGGCTGTGAATATTTTCTGCACAAGAGGGAAGGTGGTCATGTCAGCCTGCACACCTGTGAAAGGCTTCCATTGCCACTGAAACACAAGGATTTTTTTAAAAAAACAAACTAGCTGTACACTAGGTGATAGGAGGTATCATTTTTCCACAAGAATAAGAAAACCATTCAGGATGCCTGCTGGTAGCATGTTTTCTCAGTGGAAAAAAAGTCTACGAGGAATTACTTCTTATGGCTTGAAAAGGGGCCAAGGTGAGAAGCAATAATACTGTGGTTGGGGTTCAGTCTTTGACAAGGTGGAGCCACAGCAAGGGGGGTGTTCTGCCAACAGCAGCAGAACAGTTCCTGTTCTGAAGGCATGAAATTCTGTTAGGTTCATGAAATATGAAAGTAATGGTTTATTAGAGATGCTGAGTGCTGTGTTTCCAAAGGCTACATTACAACCAGTTGATTTGAGAAAAGGTGTCCTCAGTCTCACAAGCCCTGTGTTTAGAAGAACAGCTGCTCTAACCCAATTGATGTAATGTGAATAAGTTCTTTTTTTGTACATAGTCTTAGTAGATAAGAAAAATCTAATATAAATTGCCTTAGAATTTAGATATTCTAGGTCCTGGAAAGGAAAAAAACCCAAGCAAAGTATTCTTAAGGAAAAATAAATAGCTCTGTGATGGCAGTAAATTAAATCTCGTCACTTTAGGATTTTCTTTGATATTCTTTAAAAGAAGATGCCTCTGAAAACATCTGCAAATAGGCAAAGAATGTCAATCCAATCTGCATGCAAGCTTGTTGGGTAGTCATTTTGATTCAAAGAGAGTAAAGAACTAAAATTACTTAAGAATTTGTAATCGTGGCTGTGGATATGGTGGCTCTGTAATTTTAATTTAGTGATTGTCAGCTGTGAAACTGGTCTTGAAAGTCTAATCTTCTGAGGCTTGTACGCTTCTTACCTTCTGTTTATGCCTGCTAACATTTTGTGCTGCATTTTGTGATCTTAGTCATCAATGGATAATGGTAGATCCAAGTAAACTTTTCCCATTTCATACAATCATGCATTTTATATCCATGTTTTCTGTGTTTCCCAGCTGTTTAGTAATAGGCATAAAATGGATCAAAGGAGTTTATCTTGTAACCTTTTCTCCTTACCAACCAAAACATTTCATTTCCAATGTAGAGAAGGAGAAACTGTAATGCAATTAGTTTTCTTATTTGGAGAAAAGCATGGCTTCTCTGGTGAAGATTCATCTTTTCTTTTAGCTTGGTCAGCTTCAAGTGATAAAGTGATGTAGCTTTATGCTTGGGAACATTGATGGTGGTGTAACAGAGCCCTAAGAAACGTTTGAGTGTTCAGGATCATCAGTCAGAGCTGTAGCTCATAATGAGCTTAACAGACTGTTCCCTACGTGCTGTGTCAGTGGTCTGTTCATGAGCCTGTTAGTAGCTCTCTGTAGCTGGAGGGATCTGAAGGCCCCAGATACAATTTTTTTTTTTAAGGTTACTGCTTTTTTTTTTTTTTTTTTTTGATGTTTCATTTTCTTGGTTTTAGTTACATCTTGATAGTCAGATGTATATTTGAGAAAAAATAAAGAAGAATATAAAATTGGTATCATGCCACCTGTCTGTCCATTTAAAGATTGCAGTGGTATTGACTGACATCTGTACTTATGAAATGAATTCTCCAGATCTGTATGGCTAATACTAAAATAAAGCTCGTTTCAGTTTGTAGATTTATTTTGAGTGTTTAACAATTCAGTCGTATTCCATTAAAATTAAGGCTTCTACATATAGTTAACCCAGCAAGGAAATGAATAAGATCTTGCAACACAAAAGCTGTGGAAGGCAGGATGTTTCTCACATTGGAGAATGCTTTGGTTAGCATTCAACAAGAACTGCTAGAAATGGGATAAAACTAACCTGGAGTTCAAGTTAGAGCTACCAAATAACAGTGGTAACAACTAGAAGGAATAATATAAGAAATAAGAATAAGAAAGACGAAATAAGAATAAATAGAAGAAATATGGGTTTTTTGTTTGTTTTTTTGTTTTGTTTTGCATACACAATAGTATTTTGACATGTTAATAGGCTTTCCTAGCATACCATGGCTCATACTGACTCTCCTTTGTATTTTTCAGTTTCTTAATAACATTTGTGCTTGTTAGTCAGTTTGGATCCAAGGAGAGATTTCAAAGATATAATGCTATTTCAAGTGTCACGAAAAATGGTGATGGGAAAAACTGAGTTGAACTGATGAATCTGTTCTCTTACCTTTCTCTGCATGCTGATAAGAATAATATCATTGTATCTTGGTCCCTAATCCATTTTAAAAGGCAGCAGCAAGCTGACTAGCCAGCACATGTTGCTGCACATGATCTTTGGTGTGTACTGTCTCATGCCTGGTCAAACAGGTTGGTGTTGAGGAGGCTGTGGGGGTGGTTGTTGACCTGTGGAGCAGCAAGCTTTGTTAGTTCTGTGAGCCCTCAGTCTGTTCAGGAGAGAAATTTACACTCAGAGACATTGTTCTTGCAGCCAAAGAAATTGCTTTGTGCTCAGAGTAACTTGTAAGTAGTAAATAAGGTACTGCTGTCATTGAATTGGTAACAAAAGAATCTGGTGTTTAACTTTAGGCAATTAATGTTAGACTGTTAATGATGTTTTCAGTTTTAGGGAGCTGAAAATGATGTTTTCAGCCTTAGACCCAAGCAACTCCAGTCTTGTAAGTTAAATGGAAATGAAACTGCAGTGGGGACAAGGCCGGAGGATACATCTGTTGATGGCTGGTGTGGATTTTGGAATGTTTACCAAGAGCATTTAGTTTTGGAAGACTTCTTCCCATGACTTTCTTTTGGATTCCATCTTGGTAAATGATGTGCCCTAAGGAGAAGGCTATGAAATTGTTAAATCTTGCACTTTCAGTAGTTAATGGTGAAAGTGTTACCTTTTCTTTGAACTTCAGTGTTTCCTCTCCAAGTACAAAGGGTCTGTGAAACTCTTGATCTCCTGTCAGAAATTATAAGAATTGTTCTTATGGCTTCCCCTTTCTGCATTAACACTGCTTTTAGGTGCTGCTGGGAGCAGATTTTGATCAACTTTGAATTAATACAAGGGTAAATGCCAGCATGGTGACCAGGAATGAGGGTGCTTTCTTGTATTGTGCACCTTCTAAATGTGTATTGCTAGGGGATCAGTCAGTCATACCAATAAGAGTTTCCTTACTGTCGATGTTCTAGCGTGTCATCAGTTAGGCTGTTGTAAGAAAATATCAGTTTGAGCTGTCTAAAAAATTCTTGGAAGAATCTGTGAAGTTGTCCAGACAAAAAGATGAGTAGCTCTAGTTTGACAGCAGAGTAACACTGGCAAGATGTATAACACACACTGGAAAAGCACTTGAGGTTCCTGGGGCCACTTGTGCAACCTTTTAAGCACCTGTTTAGTCCCCATTCCCCTCTTCCACCAGTAGGAAGACTTTGTGTTATTTACTCATTGAACTGTTTCGCATGATAGGTGTCAATTTGCCTGGATTCAGGTGGTGCAGCTATGTGTAATGCAGCTACATTTTGCCTGTTGCTTTTGATCTCTTGATGCTCATTTCTGTGTCCTGGGATCACAGAAAACAGCCTTGTATTTAGAGATGCTGTTGGTCAGTGTCTCTCACAGCTGCTACTTATACCAGTAACTTCCCCTTAAGTGTACTTGTCATTACCAGATGTCGTTACCAGAAGTAATGAATGTGTTCCACACCACTCCAAGCAGTGAGGGAGAATCTAAGGTCAAGTTCAGAATTTCTCATATTTTTGCATTTTAAAAAACTTCATGCATTTGTATCTGTTTCTTTGCTGTTTTGTACGCAGTATAAAGTGAAATCACCCTATTAAGAAGAGAAATTCAGATTGTCTAACTGGTTCTTCTAGCAAGTTATTTTCTTACTTAATCATCAATTCAGAAGCTAAATATTTTTAGTTACATGACTATGAGAGATTCCTTAGTGTCTCTTTTTAATGTTCCTTGCCTGTGCTAGAAGGCAGCTTGAATTAGTACCAGAGGTCTAGTTCAACTGGTCTAGCATGGCTTTTGCTTTGGAAAATCTATTTGCCTTCACTCTTTTTGTTCTTTAAGATGATACATAATTAAATATTGAAGGTGAGAAGCATATTGTAGTTGTCTGTCAATTAGTAACTTGTAATATTCAGTTTAAAACATTTGTTTTATGGATGCTATACAATTAAAAAGTTGATTCTCTTATATTATGACATTTTCTGAAAGCCTGCAAATTTTTGACCTTTCACTATCTCAACAAGTTTGTAATTACATGGTGTCTTATTATTATGCTCAAATTAAATGTTTTGGGGGTGGGGAGGTATTACTTCCTTTTCTCATAGTACAATGAAGAAATAGTAATTCCTCTGATGGCTGTTTGAGAGGGAATTTTGGGGTAGGCATTAGTTTCTTAAGAGGAAAACATTTTAAAATAAGGCTGAGATGTGTTATGGGTACTTTATTTTTTTTCATTAAGTTGAAATCTGAGACATCCTCCAGCTGAAGGATGTAGGTGTCTTAAAAAAAACAACACAAAAAACAACCGAACCAAATAAAAAACCCCCACAAAAAAACCCACAAAAAAACCCCCCAAAGCCCCAACCTTAAAAAAATTAAGTCTAGAACTGTATCTTCTTATGTAAAAGACCTTAAAAATGAAAAGGCTAGAGTTAGTTCCATTATAGATAGTTGTGGTAGCCATGAGGCATTTTCTCTCTTGTGGAATATATAGAATAGCATAAATTTCCTACATAGCATTTGTTTCATCTAATGAGTGCTTATATTGCATAAGTATTCTTAATAAGATATGAACAGAATATTCTCTTAGTATCCAATCTAAACATTAATAGTAAGCTTAGATGTGCATTTGTTCAGTGTTTAAAGGCTTCTTAGAGAGAAAGCAAAGGGTTTATTACTGGAAAAGTTTAATTTCTTGTGGTGTATGAACTTGATTTTTTTGTTCCTAATGGTACCCTTAGCTGACTCAGAGAGTAATCACCATAATCCACTTCAGTGTAGATTTGTGAAGTTTGGTTTTGTCCATCCCTATGTGAAAATATGTCTATGTATTTGGTAGGAAAGGGTAGAAGTTTTCCCTCTCCCCTTTTTTTTTTTATTTAATTAATCAGCAATACTTAAAACATCCCTATCTTGCTAATGACAAACTAGAGCATAAAATAATTGATGTTCAATTAATTGATGTTCAGTTTAGACCTCCCAGTTATGTAGATTGCTTCTCTCATAATCTGGTAATTAAGTTCTAGAGATTTAGACAGAAAACAAATAATGATTACTATGGAGGATTGTTAGGGTTCTTAGAAACATTGTACTAGTACATGGGTGGGCAAAAAGAAAGACTCTGGTGGATTATACAGTTCTATGCTATTCCTGATCCAGAATTACTTGGGAGACTTACTGTGGTGTTTGAGCCCCGAAAGAATCTAATCTTAAAATGGGAGGAGAATTTACATTACTCTTTTGAACCACAGAATATCTAATAACAAAAAGTTAGTTCATTTTCTTATATTTTCTCTCTGCTTTCTCTATCTATACATAAAATGGTATGTTGCATGTGCAACTATTACAGCTGCACAGGTGTAATAGTTGTAGTAGATAAATACAGTCATTTTTAAAATCAAAGTTATCATAATTGCTGGTATTGTACACCTTTGGACAATTAGCAAGTGATTTGCAGTAATTTCTGTTATAGAAGCTTCAGTCTGACAGCTTTTTACCCACTGATGAAATGAAAACAGTGGCTTTACAAAGCCACTTTGTGGAATTATTCTTCCAAATGTCACCTCCTGGTGTTCCGCTAATGCATTATGATGATCTGGTTTTAAAGCCAAGCTTTCTATCTGATGAATAGTAAACTGGTTACTGGTTACATTTTTCATCAGCCTTGCTTATTATTAGACATGGAAAAAAACTCCCTGCTGCAGTTGCTAAGACTTCTGAAGTACTGCCTGATTTTAACTGCCATTTATTTACTGTTTGAGAGTAACTTTGTGTGCTGTATTAAATTACTAACTGTGAGTGAAAAATGAGATGTAACATTTTGTTGATACTTATGGGGTCTTTTCAGAGGCAACTCAAAATTCTAAGTTGCTTATTCACTTACTTAAAAAGGCAACAGAAGTTCTGCTGTGGTACAGAAAGAGCTGCCAGTGATAAGTGTTTGCTGGTCAAGAGACTTTGTTCTCTTGGGAGTGTAGTTTGCCACCAGTAAAGCTGGTGATAGCTGGTGACCTGGGATAGTCAGCTGAGCTGACTGGAAAAAGTGATTTTACTCACATTTACAGAATAAGAGAAACAAGGAATTCAAGGCTGGAAGGTCTAGTTACATGGTGCTGCTGCCTTTTACCCCAGTCTGATCAAAGGTTACAGGTACGCAGGTGTGCTATTGCCTTGAAGTGCCTCTGGTTTTGGTGGTTTTTTGAAGGAAGTGGAGACTGACAATGTGGATTTAATAGCTTAGTTTTCTACTTTGGACTAAGTTGAGAAGGAGAAGACCAGGCAGGTTGAGTAGGAGTGAAATTGGAGATGAAAATAGGAGCCATCCCGGGAAGAAGAAATGTAACAACCTCAGTGCAGCAAGTATGGAAAAATCGAAATGGAAAAAACAGACATGAAGAAGGATTGTTCCTGTCACAAGGCATCTCTCAACTGATGCTTCAGTTTGTCCAAATGAGGCTGCTCCAATAAGAGAGCAGAAAATTTTGTTCCCTTAATAGGTCATGGGTGACTAGATGGGACTGTGGTGCTTAATTTGAGTCCTACGAGTATTAGGCTAAGCGTAGCACATTGTGAAATATGATAGAACAAATTGTAGAATAGCAAAATTACTGTTTTCATTAAGAGTGAATTTTAGTTGTCTGGTTTTATTAATTGTGGAAATATCTAATACAGATTAGGATATTTTTTTTTAAGTAAGAACAACACTGTAGTTGATGTTAGTGTCATTAAGGATCATCTTGCTTATAAAGACCTAGTAGGTCTTTAGTAGGTGATGGCTTGGATGATCATGGTTACTGACCAAGTAACTTCTTGGCAAGGGAATGAAAAAGTAAAGTGGTTTCAACTGCTAAACACTGCTTCAGAACTGATGCATGAATAGAAGAATTGAGGAAGTATGTTTTAGATGAAGTAACCTCTCTGTGAAAGACATAAATATACACTTTATGAATAGCTTTACTTTTTGCATATTAAATCTGTTTTAAGGTAACATCTGAAATTATGTATTACAGTGGGGTGGTGATTTTTGTGTTGTGTTAGCAGCAGAATGTAAAAAGCAAACAAACCCAAACTTTTTTAGAATAGTTGTTTAACATTTTTTTGGAAGCAGATGTCTTGGTAATTTTTTCCAATTAATTTTTTTGTCAGTGCTAGTTGTGTGCATGAGCTATCTATATTTTTACACATCTGTGGCCTCTTCAGTCTGTTTTGCAGGCTTGATGTATTCATAATTTTTTCTGCTTCAGAGTACAGATTGTAGCCAATATGGTAGTGATTCATTCTAAGACAATGTAAAATTTATTTTCATCTTTTCTCAAAACAGATTCCAGAGTTATTTGGCTCTTGAGTTGTAGTGTGCGTATGCACACATGTATTCTATTCCTCACCTGGGAAGAGGAGTTTTTATTTGGTTCTGATGTGAAACACAGCTCTTAAAAATCCCAGGCTTCCCTAGGATGGGAAAACCATTCTCTTTACAGATAGGCATATGGGAACTTCCTCATAACAGTTCAGTGAAGTATTGTGTGGTAAGCAAAGACAGGCCTATTTTGAATTATTTTCTTAATTCAAGTAAATATGCGCTTGGATGTGGACCAGTAGTGGTGAGGCTGCAAAGTAGTTTATTTTAGTGAGAAAGTCTGAGAAGTTTAATTTGCTGGTTTTCATGCCTAAGTATTATGGTAGTTTTCAGTTGCACAATAATATTAAACATATGGGGAAGAAAGGAATGTACTGTACACTGTCAAAATCACCCTCTGATTACAGAAAGATTAATTTTGGTTAGGCCTTTTGTATTATTGCAACCATGAGACTGAAATGGGAATAACAAGATTATTGTAAAAAGCACTGATACTGGAAAAGATTAAACAAGATTCTGTCACCGTGATGGTTAGGACTGGTGTTCTTTGAGGAATTTAGTTCTGCATTTTATATGTTCTGTGAAGAGTGTTGTGGGGTTTTTTTCTTACTTCTAGATGCATGCATAAACTTCTATGACAGACCTCAGCTGGACTCTGGGCAAACAGGTGTGGTTTGTGAAGTATTGCTTGACCTGTTTCTCTGAGGAACTTCAGCTTGGATTAAACCAATTTCCTGCAAAACTTGACTTGATAGTAATTTATTTTACTGGAATTTTCTTCTTGCACCTAAATCAAATGTGCAAAGACTGCATTTAGATGGTGCTGTTTTAATTTGAAAACAAATGAACAAAAGACCCCAGAGGAGCATTGATGCTCACTGTCCTCATCAGAAAGGTTGAAACCTTTTGGTCAGTGCTATGAAACTTTTGTTCCACTTGGGTAAATGGTAGCTGGTGAAGTTTAATGCAGTCAGGACTAGTGCTAAAGGGTTCTAAAGCCTTCATTTATCTGGTGGATTCAGGAAGCATTTGCTACATCACAAATTTGAACCTAGGCTTTGCATTCTGCCAGCAAAGCCTCTTTTATCACTGTAGCATTCTGTGCCTGTATCTTCTAAACATGGTCTCTTTAGTACTTTTTTTCTACTTGTCCTAGTCCTGGTGGCTTCTGTTTCTCCAGTTGATCTCATCATGTGCTACTCTTCTGTGTGTCAGGGTCTTGTGCATTCCTGTCAGACTTCTTATCTTGCTTCTCTTGGCCCAAGCAGGCAGTACAGTGAGTGGTGGAATAAATTTCTGCTTATTTTATTTCCAGGAAATAACACAGTTGTACTTCTGGGTGTCTTTGTGTGTCAGGTGCAACAGCAAAGTTCTGCAGATGGAATCTTCATGGAACTCTGGTATCAAATCCACTGAGCTTTTTTTTGCAATTAGAGAAACCAAAGACAATAGAATCCCTACTAGTTTAGGGGACATAACCGGTAGAAGACTTAGTTCTCTTTTTCTTAACAATACTGTTGTGTGGATGCTGGTAAGCTGGAAGCATATTTCAGAAAAACTGATTCTTACAGTGGAATTTGTTCTTTTTGACAATGTAAGATTCAAGTGTGGCTATGGGCTGGAGAAGTTCAGTACAGAAACATGCATTCTAGAAGTTATTTAATTTAAAAATGTGATGAGAGCTGTATTTTCAGCGTTTTATATGGAAATTCAAATATTTTAAATTAAAGCAGCAAAATAAAATAACAGTTGCCGAAGCTGTGTGCTTTTCTGCTCACGGTACAGTGATCAAAACGTATGATACAGCTTGTAGTAGGGACTGAGTATTTCTAAATACTAATAATACCAATATTTAGTGGATTACTTCAACTGCTTTTACTAGTTGTACAGCTGGCTACCATAGGCAGTGAATTACAGCATAATTTTCAGTAAGTTTATTTAACTTTTAAATTTAACTTTTTTTAACCCATTGGTTCTGTGGCCTATGCAGATTTTCATTTCTGCTGTGATGATGCCTCACTGCTAGTTTTTAGACCAAGAACATCTGAAAGAGCTGCTGTAACCTGCTAATTCGTCCCCCTTACCTGACTACAGTAGGCAATAATGTAAACTGAGCTAATTAATTTATTCATACTTTTTTGTTTTCAATTATATCGCGTGCAAAAGCAAAAAGTACTTAAAGCATCTGGAGCAAGTTATACACTAAAATCTATATCACAAAAACATTCAATAGCTTGATGTAAACAAGCATTGTGTGGGTGGTTACAAAGTAATAAAATACAAGACTTATAACCTATGTACAGGAATGATTTTTTTTTTCTTACATAATTAGCAAATGCTTTTTAGTTGTTCTTTACTGTAAGTTACTTGTGTGAAACACTGACAATTTGTTGCAGATTTTTTTCTCCTTTTTTCTGTAGGGTATATAGATAGTGGTTGTATTTAGAGTTTTCCCTTTTTCCTAATGAACACTTCAGAGTGACATTTATTTCACACTAGTGTATATGTTTGCTAGAAATTGTGCAAAGATTTTATTACAGCAAAAAAATTTAAACTGGAATTCTTAAAAAGTATATCTGCATAAACTAGGAGGATAAGGACCTCTGTAATGTGTTTTGTTATTGAAAACTGAATATTTGTATAATGTGACTTTTCCAAGTTGCCTGCAAGGGTGATTATTTTTTAATAATGCTTTCTAGTGATAAATTTTATCTTTTCTTGCAGATAAAATACAGAATTTGAATGAAGATAATGAGAAGAACAGTCATTTCACCTATGAGAATGCTGAAGACAGTAACAAAACCAATGCTGGAACTACAGATGCTTCTGGATGCAACATTGAAGCCAAGGACTTGCCTGATTCTTGGGACTCCCGCGTCGGAAAAGCAGGAGATTCTTCATCAGAAACATCTCAGACGAAGGGGCCGTTAAGAACTCACTTGTATGAATGGGAGGATGAAACTGAAGACTCCAAAGCTGGGGAGTACATATTAGATTTTGACAATGAACATGTCTCAGAGATGAAGAGCAAGGATGAGGAGTGTGATAAAGAAGATACCGAAAATCCAAAGGAAGCCATTAGTGAAGAACTTTTGCAAACTATTCCTAGGCCGAGCAACTGTAGGACATACTGTCGATCCAACAAAGCAAAACCACAGGGGGCAACAAATTTTGACAAGCTGATGGATGGCACTAGTCAGTCTTTATCCAAAGCAAACAGTGAGTCAAATAATGATGGCCTGAACCTGGCAAGAAAAGCTTCTTTAAGTAGTGGGACCAGTTGTAGAGGGACAGTTGGACGGACTAGAGACTACACTGTTCTCCATCCATCTTGCTTGTCTGTTTGTAATGTTACTATACAGGATACCATGGAACGAATTGATGAATTTACCACAGCAGCTCCTACTGACCTGGGAGAAGCAGGACGCTTAAGAAAAAAAGCAGACATTGCTACTTCAAAAACTACAACCAGGTTTCGACCAAGCAATACCAAATCCAAAAAGGATGTCAAATTAGAGTTTTTTGGGTTTGATGATCAAGATGAGGGAGGGGGAGATGAAGGCGCCTCTAGAAGTTCTGGGAGTTCCAATTACAAAATTAAATACTTTGGGTTCGATGACTTGAGTGAAAGTGAGGATGAAGATGAAGAGTGGCAGGTAGCAGAAAGAAAAGCTAACAAAAAACGAGGTAGAACCGCACCATCTTCTTCACTACAGTCAACCTCTGATGGCAATGAAAACTGTTCCCAGGATAGCCAACTCAGTACTAATGCAGGTAAGCAGAACTCTGCTGGAATACATATTTAACATCTAGATTGAATTCACCTTTATATTCTTTTTACAGCGTATCTAAGAGTTTGTTGAACAGCAGTGCTCATTCAGAAATCTAAAAGTTAAATCTGCTTATTTCTGCTGTCGTCCTGTCTGGTGTTTCACAGCCATCTTGAAGCCTGTTTTTTGCCCCTTAATTTGCTAGCAGAGGGTAGAATTGGTTTTCCTTTTTGAAAATAAGCTTCTTAGCTTTTTGATGTGTTGAGCTTACAGTACCTGTGCCTGAAAGGTAGATATCTTTCCCTGGAAGCTCCACATCAACACAGAATTACAGAGCTGAGTGCAGGAATTTAAGTAGCTCTTTGAGATATGAAATGTCTTGTGATTATATGTAGGTCTGGATGTGTTTGTAGATAGGTTGAACCTTTCTCAGTTTCCATCTTTTCTAAGGCTTCATGGCTCGAGAAAGAGGCTGTGGGAAAGCATGGAGTGCCAGTCAGATGATTGGCTTTGGTTGTGCCTCTGCATATTGATGAATTGCTGCTTTTGCTTCCAGTTTTCAGGTATCTCCATCTTCTGTACAGGTGGTACACTTGTGTATATGTGTATGGATACAGACATCTGAGAAAACTGTTCAGACAGGATTTTCTGAGGAAGTTCAAAAAACAAAACTTGCATGGTGGCTGGTTGGGTCCCACCAAATGCCTTTCATCAACATTGCAATGTGTTGGTGAAGAAAAGGAGTGACTTTGCTGAAAGGCTTCTTTTAGCTTTCCCTTTTTGAAAAAGTCTTAATTCTAAAGAATCATGCAAGTTGGAGTAAGTATTTTAGTACACTGCTGCTGTTCTAGAGAACTTTTTGGTCATCCATTTTGGAGCATGAAGCATGAGAAGTTTTTAACCATTGGTTGAAGCTGATACATCTTAAAGACTTTCTCAAGATATATAATTCATTGTGATGGGGAGGACTCGTGTAACTTTACAAATGTTGGAGAAGCTGTTTTTTCCTACAAATAACCTCTGCTACTGTAATCTAGAAATAAAATTTCATATGAAAAATTGTTCAGTTTAAATTATAGTGGTTTCTAAAACCAGAATAGTCTCTAAACCTTTAACTCTTAGGTAAATGTAACTGCCCTTGGTTTGTTTTTGTAAAATTTAACTATTGTGAGATATTTGCATTCCAGCCTCCTTGGAAAATGAGTTTAATTTACAAGTCTGCTTATGAAATACTCCATCTGTGTCCCTTTCTCTGACAAGTCTTTGTGCAGCCATTTATTCCAAGAAAAGAATTCCTTATACAGTTAGTGCAGCTGAGGTGCTACCCATCAAATAATCCTTTCAGCTGCTGTTCTCCAGAATCTCAAAATATCTACAGTTTGCATGCAGCACTGCATTCATCAAGAAAGCCATTATATTCTGAGGTATCACAGATTATTTCTCTAAAATATTTTCCTAAGAAATTCCCGTAGCACAGGTAGGTGTGCATTTGTGTTTATTTTTAGTTTCTTAAAAACATTTCCCTACGTCTCAGGTAAGAGCCATCTCAGTGCCTCCTCTGAGAGATATTTCCCCTTTATTTTTCATTTCTTTGGCTCATTTGCTTCCAGCTTTGTGCCACTGTAGCGTGATGAGATATGACTTACATTTTTTTCCTGAAAATTGAAAGGATTACTTGAAGTTATTTCCTTCCCTTGCAGCACATTTTCTAGATTAGTCCTGTACTACAGATTATAAAGATAGGGAGACTGATGTTTTGCCCTAAAATATGTAGGATTCCTTGATATATTTCATGCTGTCTTCTCTCAGACTTTTGAAAACTTAGAGCATCATGATCACTCAGAACAGCTTTATTAAAGTCCTTAAAGTCATGCTGGGAATTTCCCAGGGACTTTTGGATCTAAGCCTGAAGTTGCCTGAAGTATCACATTACTGTGAGGTGTTGTCTTATATACTCAAAAAAAAAAAAAGAAACAAAACCAAAACCAAACTTCTGCATCCATGGAAAATACTGCTTTTGAGGCTGAGATTTAAAAAAAACTTTCGGCACATCCTGCACATTAAAATGCTTTTCTGAAGTTCCAAACAGTACTGAGAGGTGCTAATGCTACTGGAGTCCTGTTGTGTGCTGTTCTTTTTTTGTATTAGTGAATAAATCCAGAGATAAAAATCCAGTGTTCCTGTCGCTAGATTGCATCCCTGAATTCTAGGCCTAGAAATTCCCAAGACTGATGACAGTGTTCATAAAGACTGTTTTATGGCATAGTCAGTTCTTTAAAAAATTTTGATTTTTAAACTATACTAATACAGCTGCCATAATCTAGACCTGTTTTTATGAAACATATTATAAAATCTTTGTATAAAACATTACACAAAGACTTTCTAAGTGCACTGAAAATGGACTATTCCTTCCAGTGTAGTAGTTCACAGTTCAGGGAAAGTAAGTTTAATAAGACAGTGTTTCTGCAAATGGGTTTAAGAAAGCACTAAATGGTCAATGTTATGAGTACAGAAAAAAACTGCAAGGTATATAAATTAAATTTTAGTTAGGCTTTCACTGAATGCTTTTCTATTGTTCACTTATATGATAGGCTTGCCTGCTGAAATAGTTAAGTACCAAAAGAACAACCAAAAGCCAAACAAAAACTCAAAGCACAAGATACTCCAGCTTTTAAATTCTTAAGTTCTTTTTAATGAAGACACTACATAACTTTCTGAGTATGAGATTTTTTGTGAAGATTGTGTTTTAACCAATGCTGTCCCCTTTTCTTATTATTTTAAAAATGTATTTATTTTTTCGCCATTGCAGTCTAAATTTCTCTCAGTAGTTTGGTTTAGCAGCCCAGTGAAGTAAAAGCCTCCTTTCACTCCTGAATGTCACAGCTGTAGTCTGCCAGAATGCCAGGGGCAAAAATACTGGTGAGGGTTTGTTAGATCCAAAACAGTACCTGTATCCTTATCCTGGCCAGAGCACAGTATGACTGTAGTAAAGAGCAACTTTTAATACCAGAGGGAAATTACTTAAATTCTCAACTGTGTTAATCAATGGGGAGTTGTATCAAAGAGAAATCTGAACTAATGGCAAAGAACAGTAACCAAATAAAAATTCCAGTTTCAGCTTTGAAGAGCAAACCTTTAGCTTTGGGATGCTGTTACTTCTGCAAGTAACTGTGCTATCAGTTTGCCTCTGTCTTATTGTAAAGGTCCTGCCAAGGCTGCCAGTAGTTTGGGTGGTCACTAAAATGTCTAATTTTTTATTTCTGAACTTGTAGTTTCAAAATGTTTTGTTTCCCACCTGTTCAAGTGGGATGCCTAGGACTATGTTAATGCTTATTTTATTACATTTCATTTTGGCTAATGACAGTGTTACAGAAAATGGCAGGCATAACAGAAAAACAGAAAAAGCTGACTAAAACAAAACTTTTCTGTATCTTTATGTAGATTGATATAAACAGGGTAGAGCAGCTGAAATCTTCCACTGAAAGAAGGTATAAAGATCTCTCTAACATGCTTGTTTTTACTACGATTGTAATGATGAACTACAGTATTATTGATTTAAGTGACAGTGGTAGTTGTCCTGTTACTGCACCCTAAGTATTGCATCTTAGCCTTTTACTTTGTACATCAGTTCTTATATAGAGCTAAACCCTTGTGTCATGAATTCATTTTCCTTTCAGTGATCAAGATGAGATTTTTATAATCTTTTTGGATAGTAAAATAGTTGTTGTTTGTTAGCATCTATCACTCAGTTCATTTCTGATGAGCAAACTTGTCCTACTTTTTTTCTTCCTTTGCATCTCTTCAAAAACCAAATCACCTTAATTAGGTAAATATTTTTATCTAGTTAAGAGTTCCTCAATTGCAGTGTCCTGTTGGGACTTAAAAATCTTCTGCAGAAATACCCTCAGGCACAGAACTGGGTTGTTTCTCCTCTGGAAATTTACTGTGGTGGTGGCTTCTAGTTGCTCTTTGAACATCTTTCCAGTTTAGTCGAGACAGGCATATTACACCAAATATTATAAATGTGTTGAAAATGGCTGAGTAGAGAAAAGGCCTTACATGCTCCCATATTGAGAAAAAGGCCTTGTTTTCTGTGAGGTGGGGGGATTAAGGGTGAGTATAAATGTTTGTGAGAGGTAGAGGTAGTGGAAAACAAGCTTTGTTAGTGTCACTGCTTACCAGACTTCTCCTGTCTTTGCCTGGTTAAGTAAACGTTAACAAAAGGCTTTTCCCCCTCACCCTATTTAGTTTAGTTTTGAAAATCTGGTGAAGTTTGTATGCAGAGTGCTTTTGGCATACCTGGAAGGCTACAAACAGCATTGCTCAACCAAAAGCATTCCAGAATCATGTAAGAGTCTGACATGCTAGCAACATCAAAAAATGCAAAATTATCCTGTTGTAAGTAGGAGTTGAAATGTCTTTATCAGGAAGTTTCTGTGAATATAAAATGGCCTAATTTAAATGGGGTGATTCACGGTCATATAGGAGTCAAACAGAGATACTTAGATGATCTGAAATTTGTGGCTTAGTTGAAACAGAGCACTATAATAATTATGTATCACAATACCAGCTCCAAGTCTTAGTGCAAGGTACAAATTGTATTGATTTGGCATCTAAAATGACTGGCATGTGTGTAATTACTGTAGTCAAGTCAGTAACTTTTTAGCTTTGAATCTACAATGGGAATGCCCAGTTCTCTTAGTTTTCCTTTCCTTGGCAATTGCATTCAGGGCCTGGCTTTTTCAAAAGTATTTCAAGATTTGTAAGGATGTGTATGAAAGCAATTTTGATTTAACTCCTTTAATTGGTAAGTTCCATCAAAAGATGGCAGTCCAGTCAGTAGACCTGAGCTCCATTCCGAACTGTGTTTATCTTCAATGCTATTTTTTCTGATGAAGATTATTATATAATTTCAGAGACCCTACATGAGGAAATGTCAGATGCAAGAAATCCTCTAGCAGTTCAACAGCTTTCAAAATGGTTGTTTCATACCTATATTTACCTTTTACAGAACTTCTAGAGTTTTCAGAGGATGCATCTGGTGTGCCTGAAAGCAATAAGAAGACCACAAATAAACAAGGTGATAAATCTAAAGAAAACACCAGGAAGATTTTCAGTGGGCCAAAGCGGGTGAGTAACAATGCTGAGACCAAGTTCTGGTTTTAAGTAACTCTTCAGTTTTGTTTCTTCCTATGTATGTAGTAGGTTTTTTCCCAAGTTTATATCTTCACTTGAGATAATTTCATGGCTTTTTAGACTGTATCTGGAAAAGTAAAGCCTTCAAGTGTAAACTTTTTGTATGAACTTCACTTTTCAGGTGCAAGTCTGGGGCTGCACTAGAGGAATGTGCAACCTACATGCATTCCTCTCGATGATTTTTAAAGCAAAACACCATTACATGTTGTGTGGTTTGGTTTTTTTCTTCTTTCTTTACTCAGAAATATATATCATATAGTAGGGCTGAACTTCTCTGCAAGCTTCAAATTTGGTATTGGTATGGTCTTTAGAAGGACAAGTGTATTCATAGCACGTGGAAAAATGTAATTTCCTTTTAAATGAAAAAAAGAAAAGCAGCCCCAGATCCCGCCCCCCATGTACCCCAGTTATGTATTCAGTATGAATTTGCCCTTTGACACTGTGAATGGAGCTTATTCATTTTGTTGATGCTAGGTGTGGTTTGTCTTACCTGTTATTACAGGTTGCTCAGTATTTAGAGGCTTTTAAAAATGTGCATACAGTGAAAATGGTGTTTAACTATTAGGTGAAAGTTTGCAGTAGTGAGATCCATGCAATCTCTGTTAAATTAAGTTTTTATGACTTGATAGTCCAGGATGCTTAAGGCATTTTCATTTTCTTTTTGCATAACACATAACCATTGCCTGGCAAAGAGAGAAGCTGTCATTGTACTGTCATTACACTGTCATTGTAATCCAGAACTGTTGTGAAAAGAGAGAGGGAACTGAATGGGGAAATGTACTTTGTATTCCTCCTTTCCCTTTGAGTTCCGTAATTTTTGCAAGACCCAGTGGTTGCATTTTAAAATACAAACTTGTGTGTGTACTCAGAATGTATTCAGCAGTTTAGCAGTTTTTTAATCTAAGGATTTAAAAAAAAAACAAAACCTTATTTTTCCTAGACAATTCTAATTATTAAATTGCATCCATAATTTCTCATAAAGGTAGCAGATTACTTATGATACACATTAGTTTCACTGGTCTTCCAGAACCAGAAAATTCCTATCTCCCCAGATGTGTTGATATATGATTGTTTTCCATTTAAATATGTGAATTTGTGGGTGGAGGATGGAGGAAAAATTTACTTGATTCCTCAATACATGCAAGGGAGTATTTTCATTTGGGAGCACACATGACCAGTAAGTACTGTCAATTGTGAAGATGTTTTGCTTCTTGTTGCTTCATGACTCTGGACAGAATGGGAAGGACTCAGCTGCTAACCCTTGCTTCCAGAGTTTGAAGTCAGGCTATTGATTAGCAGGGAGGGTCTTTTCAGAACTGAAATGGTTATTTCTTGAAGAGGAAATCAGTTTCTGCTAATTAAATAGTAATTTTTAAATAAATCGGGTTCCTAACAGTGAAAGTGTTACCATAGACTAAGAAACAAGTAGAGGGAATGCAAATTTAACTGTACCTTTCATGCTGTATTTTAAAGCAGCATAAAAAAAGCTGTTGGTATTCCAGTAAATATGGATATTTTTGTAATGTTTAAATGTTTATATGCTTCAAATACTGTTCGATAATAGCATTTAATGTATTTCATGTTACATTTTTATACTTGAAATGCCTGAGGATTAATATGAAAGCTGTTTTAATTAATTTTGCATGTATATATCATGAAATTAGGTAGGAAAAAAGCCTACAACAATATCATACTACATGAGGGAAAATGCTTTCAACTCCAGAATATTCTCAGTTGGAAATAAACTTGATTCCAGTGGGAAGCAGTCTTTTTGACCCTGTGGTGATATAATGGACCTAGAAGTAGGAATTGCTGTAGTTGCAGTTCAGATTGTAAACTTCAGTGTTCTCTACTCATATGGCTGTTCCATGGAGTTATTACAAAAGGTTTGTAAAGCTTGTTTTGATGGTAATTAGAGATGCTGTAATTAATCTCAGTTGCATCTTTAAAGAGTTTTCATTATGGGAATGAAAAAAATGAACTAAAATTATTAACCTGACCACAACTATGTCATCTAAAAAAAAAACCCAAACCAGACCTCTGGAATTTCTTGTGCTGTCTCATCACCTTTTTTTTTTTTTTTTTTTTTTTTTTTTGCCTTGTAGAAAGTAGCAGACACATTATTAATGATTTTCTGCTAGGTGGTGATGTTAGAGGTCTGGCAGTTTGCATCACACTGAGCTGAGAAGTAAACAGTACTGTTACTCCGGAAGTAGCAGGTGTCACTGTTAAACTTCAGTAGGCTCAGAAAACAAGTATTTTTTCCAGTTTGTAGTTATCAGAGCTCTTGCCCATGTATGTGCTTTTGAAACCTGACCATTGTACTCTAATGCTAAAAGTCCAGTTCTTGAAATTTTGAGTGTATGTAATGAAAGACTGAAGACATTGTTGACTTAGTGAATAGCAATATTTTTAAAGCCTGCCTTTAACACGAGGAGTCTCACTGAAATCACTGGCTGTTCACACACACAGTAATGAGTATTAAGGCTGTAGTATGATAGGTATGTAAAGTCTCAACCAGAATTCTGCTTTTAAGTGAATTAAATCTCTTTATCCTGAGTCTGACTTACAGGGGAATATTATCTTCTATAGCAACATAATTATGTACTTACAGTACATAAATATTGGCATTACTTGACTTGCAAATTATGGGTGTGAGGCATACATGAATAACATCTGCAAAAGTTTGTTTGCAGCTGTTGACAATTTTAATTCAACCGGTTCAGTAACTCAAGCTCTAGCATGCAAGCCTGGGAACTCCATGGGGCTGTCATGTGCCTACCTCGTGGCCCCTTTGAGCTTAGTTCCCCTTCTACAGAAGAAACCAATTCTCAGTTATCAGTCACAAACCAGTAAGGTATACAAGAACTTTTTTGTTGCTGTGGTCCAAATCTACTCAGACTAAAGTTTTGAAAATAGGGGCCATAAAAATTCTTTTCTGAGATTTCTTGTTCCTGCCCCTCTCGCCACAGATTTGGGCTAGAGTCAGCAACTAAGAGGAACCAGTTCTTGTAGAAATTCTTTGGAATAATTCCCCATGGTCTTATGCAGATGATGGATGCCTGGAAATAGGAATCTTTAAGAAAAGAAAAACTTAGATTTTTAAATTAGAGAACTGGTCTCTAGAGAGTTTAGTCCTCTAAACTCTCGTGTTGAGCTCTGGAAAACCTGTCAGTTTTGTGACTGTGGAGAATAACGTTACAGCAGTGTGTCTGGTTTTTTTCCTCTTGTTGGGCACACATTGGGTTGTACAGGAAAAAGTATGGAAAAACCTCTTTGCCCTTAACTTCTGGCTATCATAGCCTGTCCCTTGGAACACTCACTCAAGTACTGGACCACAGAGTTCTCTATGCAGAGCACTTTCCTTGTTTTTAATAGTGGCATTGCTTCAGAGTAATTCCACTAGTGTGGAATGTGTTTGTCAGGGAAAGCTGAGATCTTCTTGTATTATCCATTAAAAAACAACAACAAAAAAACCCAAATCCAACAAAACCCCAGCCTACTGTAAGGACTGGTTTTGCCTGAAAAAGACAACAAATACTGGCAGAACTATTTGCTGAAGCTCTCCTTTTGCCCCACCTTCTCGTGTTCCCTTTCTCCTTCCGTGTCCCAAAGTTGTCTGTTGAACTGAATTGAACAACCCCTCTGTAAAAAATATCCCCCTAAAAGGAAACATTTAACATAAATCTCACTGTGGTTCTCTGGGAGTCTATAAACAATTGTATCTACTCAGCTGAGGGAACCAAAGAAGGAGAGATTAAGTTGTTTTAACCTGGTTAAGTCAACATTGCAACCGAGATGCTCCCTAAACCAGCTGGTGTGAGCAGGATTAGGTGCATTACTTTGATCAAGTGACGTTAATGGAGATAGTCATGACAGTGGTGTTGAGTACATGAATGAAATCATTGCTGAATTCAGACACAGCTTAGCTAGCAGACTGCTTCTGAACTCTGTGTCCAAGATAAAAACTAGACCCAGTCATAACTGTGTAGCTATTTATTGCTTTTCGCGTTTTATTCAAGTTTTATGAATAACTGCTGTGTCTTGTGGCCAGCAAGGTACTGAAACGTGTACAAGATTTCTGAATGTGCCTTGTGGGCAGATGGGTTGGAGGGATGTGTTGAATAGTTACTGCATGAAGAGCACTGATTCCTGGTTACCAAGTGCTGAACCAGCAAAAAAAGAAAAAAAAAATTCTGTGTTATTTGGTTGGTCTGCAGCTAGTCCAGAGTTAACTGTTGAATCGTGAGTTTATGTTTCTGTCCTGTATGCAGTTCTTTTTCTGTGAGTAAGTTGTTTTCATAGAGTTGCCCCGTTCCTGTTATAAATTTTAAGACACTGTCATTGCTTGAAAATAAAGCTTATTTGTGATCCTGTTGTTCCTAATAGGATTTGCTGTATTGTAAGTTTAAGAGTATAATCTATGAGACCTTTTACAGCTTGATGGGGGCTTTTTCCACTGGTGCTTCATGCTGACTGGAAGAAGCAATAAATACCAGTTTGAAAGAAATGCTGTGCCTAAATTTATTTAAAATCCAAGGTGAAATACTTGTACCTGATCTTTTGAAAGTGTTGTGAAATTGAAGAAGTAGGAAGCCAGGCACGGCTCTTGGTTTGACTTAGTAATCTTACAGATAGTAAGACAACGACGTGTGTGGGGGAGGGGAAAGAAACCAGGCTATGCTGTGATCTGTAGTTTTCCACTTAGCTTGTATTATACTTTGCAGTGGATGTTTATCAAAGACATTCTGCAAGTAACATTTATTTTTGCTTACTTGCAAATGAATCTGTGTTTCCCCCAGTCAATTTTTTTTTAAAGTTTGGGGCTTTTGGCTTTTTTTTTTACTTTGTGGTGAGTCTTCTAAAAATATTTTAAGATTTAATGCATGTGACAACTCATCTATCTTAAGTGTAGAACCTCAGGTGGTTTTATTAATGATTTTCCCATAGCCTTTTTGTAGTGAGTAGTCTTGGAAAAGCAGCAGTGGGAGAATAATTCTAAAGTTTTGCTGTCAGTCATAGTCTTTTCAGAACCTTTAATGGTAGTACCAGAGTGTACTGATCAGACTTAATTTTTAAAATAACTGTTTGTCTTTGTTGTGTAACCTTTAGGAAAAGAGTGTCCTACCAAAAAGATGAACAAAGCATAACAAAACATTTTTTCAGTGTTACTAAAATGCTGATACCACACACACTGAGCTGCTATCTGCATCCTAATTTAGAATGTTAAAACTGCAGATCTTTGTGGTAGGAAAGACTATTAATTTACATTTGCTATTTTGACTCTGTTGAGGAGTCAAGCTCAATTTTGACAATAAAAATACTGTGTGAAATGTCTTCTATCAGTTTAGTGATAAGCCACCAATCTGTTTCAGCAGCACTTTGACAAACAACGGTGGTCAGATCTGACAACCTGTGACAGCAGGTTGCTGCTTCTACAGTTCATTATTTTACTGGTGGGTGCTTCTGGCAGATGGTCACCCTACACCTGAAGCGAAGTGGTTTTAATGTTCAGCTGTTGGGTTGATGCACAAGAGATGAGCTGCCCTAGGTGCAATCCAGTTATAAGCAGTGGATGTATTTTAAGCAAGTTTTATATTGCTGGAATTAAGAGAAAAATTTTTTTAAAGAGAAAAATATTATAAAAAGGTGGACTAAATCTCTTTTCTAAATAGTTGATTTGTCAAAAACCAAAGTTTCGTGTTGATACAGCTATTTCACTTAACCATTTCAAAACCTGTCTTTGGTAAGCATATTTATTTACATAGAATCACAGAAAGTTTAGGTTGGAAAAGACCTCCAAGATCATCCAGCCCAACCTTTGACTAACACTACAGTCAGCTACCAAACCATGTCCTTAAGGACCAGGTCCAAATGCCTTTTAAATGCCTCCCGGGATGGTGACTCCAGCACTGTCCCGGGAAGGCCATTCCAATGCCTGACAACCCTCTCAGTGAAAATGTATTTCCTAACACCCAGCCCAAACCGCCCCCTGGCACAGCTCCCATCCATTTCCTCTGGTCTTATCACAGTTTACTAAGGAGAAGAGGATTTTTCCCTCCTTGCTCCAACCTCCTTTGGAGGTAGTTGAAGAGAGCTCCAAGGTCTCCTCTCAGCCTCCTCCAGACTAAACAACCCCAGCTCCCTCAGCCCCTCCTCACAGGACTTGTGCTCCTGCCCCTTAATGAGCTTTGTTGCCCTTAGTTTAATACTGGCTTCCTAGTGCTTACCATTTAGGGATTATTTTATTTTCCCATTGTTAATATAAATAGACCAAACCCTTAATTTTAAGTTAGTAAGCAGGATACTAATCGAAACTGGCAGACTTATAGATTAGTCACATAATTTGAAGTTAAGTAGCCCCTGTAATTTTATTGAATTGAGTTGGGACATATACCTTGAAGCCATCTCAGAAGGAAAGCAGATGCCAAGAGTTGCTCTGTTAATTTCAAGAGAATTGTTTGATGCTGATCAAAATTATTTTCCTTCCACTTCTTCATATTGAACTGTCGTGAAGAAGGGTGTGTTCTGATACATGCCTAGCTCAGATCCTTTCACCTGGCAAAACTGAGTCCTCATCTGTTGCATTGTTATTAGAAGTGCTTTTCTTTTCCTTTGCACTGTCAAGAAAACTGTTACCGTTAATTTTAGGGTTTTTTTATAGATTTGTTCCGAGGATGTGAAACTCAGTGTCAAAGTAACAGGCTAAGTCCCCATAGAAGCAAGAGGAACAAATGAAAAATAAGCATGGAAATCCTTCTCCCCTTGCATGCACTTAGACTTTTCTGAAGTAGAAATATCAAGTTGAATGGGAAACGTTTAATGTCACAGTGGAAACTTTGTGTTTTGTACTTCCCACTCCTACTGATATTAACTTTTAAGCAAGACACAGAGATGCCTTTTTGAAACCAGGCTCTCTCTTGCATTTTTGCATTGCCTTCCCCCCATCAATTATGTAGTTCCCAGTAATTAACTCAGTGTTTTAGTAATTAAGCAACATGGGATAACAGTGTAGGATCAACATTACGTTGCACAAGGTGTTGGTCCTGTAGAAAGTTCTAAAATGCTGAAAAATGCTCAAAGGGATTAAAATACCCCAGTCTCATTTGCCATTGGGAACTTAATTTATATGGAGATGAATATGCAAAATTGTCTTCACAGCTCCCATGTAATGTGTGAGTGTGGTTGGTTCATTCAGCTCTGGCTGTACATACGTGAGATCATAGTGCATGAGCACGTCTTGAGAATGAAAGAGTTGGTGCTGAGGGCCCAGAGTCCCCATTATACACATCCAGAAGTTATTACTTTGAATTAGCTTTATTCTCATCTGCTTTAGGGGATGCCCAGTAACAGCTGGCATGAGGTAGGTGCTCTCTGGAAGAGCATCTTCAAGGTTGTTTTGATCAGAAGGGAATCAGTGAAGCACACTCAGGGACTTGGTGATGAAAACCAGTGTTGTAACTGAGAACATTTGGAAGATATATTTGAAAAATGTTTCTGTGATCCAAGTGGAAACATTTCTGTGGGCAGGAACACACGGCAACCAAATGACCTTTGGAATTCTGTTGCTGTTGCACTTTTGTAAGACTTTTCTGTTAATTTTTTAGTAAATGAGACTAACAGGGTGGCACGAGGTGATGTGTGTATGTGTGTGTCTGACTTTATGTAACAATGAAGTAGGCAGGAGTCTTGTCTAACAGTTTTTACTGTTAGACTGTGTTTGTGACAGTGCAGTTACTTGCAGGTAGATGCAGATATCTAAACTATTGTACTCTGTCACTTTTATTAGACTTAACATAGATTCCAGTCCAAATTAATAACCATGTGCCTTTTGTGATGATCAGTTTTGAGTACACTGGGTGTAAGCAGCATACAGGACACCATTAGCTATTTCCGATATGGAACTAATCTCATGTTTATCTAATTGTCCTGTTGCTTCATATTAAATGTTTCGGTTGGATTTTTGACCCATTATCCTGTTAAGCCCTGTAGGCTGCCTTTTGAGCTTCAGGGAAGAAAAATAATTTTGCAGTTCTTCAGAAATCTGTAGCAAGAAATGCTTCAGTGACATTTTGTTCTCTGTGTTACGTGCTGCTGCTGCTACTCTTCGACCTGTTCTGACTAACCACTTTTGGTTGTCTAGGTATGTGTGCATAATGGTTTTTTTGTGTACTGCTTCAAGTGCTATAGCAGCTCACGATTAAGTAGTCCATGGCACCCAGAGGTCAGTTAGTGTCACTAATGTACTGCTGTGATACAAACAGTGGAGATTTCGTTCACATTTTGAATACTAAATAACTGACTTCGTCCTGGTTTGCTTCTGTTTCTGTTAATGTCTGTTGGAAACTGCTGTCTTATCTAGAGTCCAAATTAACTTTTTTCTTTTGGTGTTAAATACACGTGGCTCAGCCTGTACTAAATTGTTATTCCATCTTCCTGTTTTGAAGTGTGATTTTTTTTTTCTTTGCTTTGACTGGATGTTCATTTCTTTCCCTTTTCAAAAGGAACAGTCCCTTATGAATATTTCTGTGCTGTATAACATAGTTGTTCCTTTTTTCTTCTCCAAAGTGAGACATACAGGGCAGAGTCACACTCTTTGTGATTATGAATACTGAGTATTTTTGTTATTGGGGGTACTTGGAACTTATTTGTAGTTTTGATGAGCATCTGGCATATACAGTCTGAGTGAATGCCTTTCAGATATAAATAACGCATTTATCAGGATATCTGTTTAAAATGTTTTGAGGTTTTCTTTTGGAATTGTCTTCTAACTTGGAAAGCTGCAAATAGCTGCTGTCTATTGTTTTGCCAGTATTTGCAGCTTGACTCATGTCCCTGGCTCTTACTTGCTCCTGTTCTCATATCTGTGAGTGGCAGGCAGTGCAGCATCAGTTATGTGCAGAGTGTCAGCTCCTGAAAATTGCAACTTTGAGGCTTTCAGGGATGGGAGGTTAAGTGTGACCCATAGTTTATGCTGTTTGGAGATGATTTTTGTAAACCTGACAGCCCTGTGCATTCTGTAAAACCCTTGGCATTAGTTCTGGTTTTGCATCCTACTTCATTCCCCAGTACCTGATACCGAGTGCCACACTTTGTGCCCTCACTTGCTCTCTGGCACCTGACTGTGTGTAAACAGCTGTCAATTCTGCTGAAGAGTTTCCTTTTTTCATACCTATAGAAGCCCTTACAGCTGATTAATATTGCAGAACTTATTTGCCTTAAAAACAGAATTCAAAGGAGTGAGGTACTTCTACTTTCATGTGTTCTAAGTTAATCTTGAGAGGAAGAATTCTTAAAGAAATGTCTGCAATTGAATAATTGCAAGGTTGTCTTGTCTTTAAGAGAAAGTAAGTTTGTTGAGTGACTGCTTCTTAAATACAAGTGTTAATTCTTGAAAGCTTGTTATCACAAGTTGCCTTAAAGGGAACAAAAAAACCCAAACAAACCCCTTTGCTTTTGTGATCAACTCCTCCTGTAAAGTCTTTGTTCAGCAGCATTCACTTGATCTTTGATCCTTCTCCTGGCTTCAGTTCTGTCACCCACTAATCTAAAGCAACTCTGCACAGCACGAACCGATTGATCAATATTGGTCCAGTTTCTTTGCAGTTGTTTCAGAAATTCATCTTTGTTTTGTACTGCAAGGGAAAATGTGAAGGTTGCTTTAGAGGTGTTTGTAAAGGAAGGGTGTCTTTTCCATGCCCATGTGTGTTGTAAGAGAGGCTCCAAAGTCTGTGTGATACGTTAGAAAGTATTAGAAGATATTTCTTTGGAAAGAAATGCTGAATTTTTGCAGATGTGCTTGGTGTTTGAGCTGTGTGCTATCAGTGTGAGACAGGATGCTGGACCAGAGGTGCTGGGGAGCAGTGTCTATTATCTAATGAAATACTATTGGGAAGACATGGAATGAAAGCAAAATAAGTTTCATCTAAAAATGTAAAGTGTTGAAAGGGATGGTGGCCTTAGCTACCATCCAGCCACTATCTACGTATACCTAGCCTTCCTTCTATAGGTATTTCATGGTTTTTTAACATTTTCACTTACAGTTTAGGTTCTGTTACAAAAGAACATTTAAATGAAGCTCTAAATGAGGCTTCGTTTCTCTTAGCAGGCATTTATTGCTAACATTATTTGGTTTCTTACGTAAACTGCAGCATTCTTGTATATCCTGTTGGTAGTGCCTCAGCAAGCTGTGAAGTACCTTGTCACAAAACACTTTGGAATGCCTTAGCTTTTGACTTAGTAAGGGATGAAGGCAAACTGGGGATGAAAAGCCCGTTTTTTGATGGTTAAATAAAAAGAATGCCATCTCTGACTTGAGAAGCTCTGAGCCCCAGGTATTAAGGGATTGTCTTTATCTGTTTGCCCTGTTGAACTCTTTCATACACATCAGCTGTTGCTCTCTGCTGAGGAAAACACTGATGCTGTGTGAATCTTTTGGTTATGGTGGCACAGCTGTTTGCATGCTTTATCCTTATTCTGCATCCATGCTGGATCTTGTGTGGGTTGCCTCTGCCCTCTGGGTGCCCAGAGCCCAGCACTGCTGCCCAGGAGAGTTGAAAGCCTGCTGTGATGCATGCATGTAGCTCCCAGACAGGAAATTCAGGATTATTAATATTTCTGTACCCTTTATGCAGGTATAGGATATTACTTGAGACTACCAGTGAGGTTTGGGACTATTAATAAAGAATATCTTATGTTAATAGGACTTCTGGCAGCTGCAGTGCAGTGCTGTCAGAATTGTAATAGTTAAACTTCCCTGCAAGGTTAAGCAGAATTATGCATTAGCTGAAACTGATACTAAATACTTGTTTTACTTTCATGATGGTTACTTGATGGAGTGTGTTATTTTCTATGGTTATCCTGTGTACCAGGACATGGCACCATTACATTCTCCTCCCAGTCTTAATATGCACTGAGATGATTTGTGGAACAGTTCTGAGTAGTTTGAGAAAACAAAGTGAGTATCTAGAAAATATTCAGTGGTTCTTTACCATTACAGACATCATATCTTTTATAACTAAAATAGCATCTTAGTTACTAAGTTGCCTTTGCATTGTTTATTGCAAACCTTGAGTCAGATTCACAGTAAGAAAAGTGTAGGAGAAAAGAAAGTTAACCTTTTAACCATTCTGTCAGCATTTTTTTTCAAATAAGATTCTATATGGCATGGTCTCCCTATTTGTTTTCTCAGTTTAACTTTTTGAGATTGTCAGGAAATTGGACAAGTTAGTGGTTCTTTTACTTGGGAAAGTTAAAAATAAAAGTTATTAAAAACCTGACTTTGGTATTCCTGCGTGTGGCCATGGTGGCTACAAATATGTTTTTTTTTAAAAGTGCTTCCTTGGAAAGCCATTAAGCTTTTACCATTCAGTTGATGGCCATGATATTTTTCTCACTTCAGTACATGAGCACTGCTTTTAAAAAAAATAATTAAAAAACCAAATAAGTTAAGTTTCTTAGGACCATGTCAAAGCTCAGTGTAAGAGGGAAAGAAAATTTTCTCATGTCTGGAAACTAAAATTTTTTAGTGCTTGACGTTTCTTTTGGGCTTTGAAAACTTCTAGATGAGATTTTAATTCTGCTAATATTCTTTGAAATTTTGTTAGGGCTTTCTCATATGGATCACAGTAAAGTTTTAACAATAATACAGAAAGTGTTGACTTACAAAATCTACTTTCCAGCTCTTCAGGTGCCAAAACCTTGTTACGTTTCATCGAACTGGTGTTTAATCCATAGCTGATACTTCTAGGATTGCTACACATAGCCCCCCTGTGGGCTGTACTTGAGCCAGTATCTGTTCTTAAAGTTTTTTGTATTATGACAGAATGTTAATTTTAATGCCCAACTTTTAATATATTTTACCCCCACTTTTGTAAGCCTGTATTAAATGTGTACAAGGAGATGTGTGTACGGTTTATGCAATATATGGCATGTTGCAAAATTGTGAAAATTGTAATGGTTTATTAGTCTGGTATATTATTATGCCATTAGGTTGGGAAACTCAGAAGCTAGAACTATAATTCTTTCTTTGCATCCCCTAAGAATTATATCTCATTTACCAAAAATTCAAAGACAGAAAATTGTGGTGCATTTTTATTTGCCTTGACACATTTTGGAGTAAGAAGAAAAAAAATAATCTTAATTTGTTGATATGGACTAAGACATTTCATTTTGTTCTCTGTTCCTCCGGGCTTCAAAGTCTATTAGTTCTACATTTTGATTCTAAACCAGTCATATTTTCCACTGACATGGTGTTTGCTAGCATGTTTTTCCTTCATAGCTGTCTGTTTTTGGCTATAGGAAGGTTGCAGACCCTTTGCCTTTGAAAAGCAGAAAAAATGAAAAATTGTTGAAATATATATAATGTCCTTTGCCATTTGGATGGGTCTGTATGTCTTTAAAACCATCAGATGCTTCAAAGTCTTTAAACCTTTCAGATTTTCTGATGCATACAGGATTGAGAACCTGTGTTGCTGGGAAGATGGGAAAAATGAAGCTCATTTTACTTGTTTAGCTATACTATTGCCACAGTAATTTTTGAATTATATAGTGACTCCTGCTAGATCTGCTAAAAAAAAAAAAAACCACCCAAACTTGTATTTTTGTCTTCTAGTCTCCCACAAAAGCTGTATATAATGCTAGACACTGGAACCAACCAGAATCAGAAGGTCTGCCAGCACCGCCAGTTTTGAAAACTCCCAGTGTTCCAGTAAGTAGATTGGTGGGGTTTTTTCTCAAGTTTAGTACATTGTACATCTCCTTTGAAGTTTCACTGATACTTTTTGAAACACAAGTTCTTATTACCTGGTAATGTCACAGTAATTCAGAATGAAATCCACTTTGTGATGTAAGCCTTTGAGTATTTGGTAGGAAATAAATTGTCAGTAGAAATGCACTACAATGGGATCTTCCATGTAATTTCTATCTACAGATTAAAAAAAAAAAAAACAAACCACAAAATAAAACAAAAAGTTATGTTCTCTAATCTACCAAAGTTTGGCTTCCTAACGGTGGGCTCCATTTTGTCAGGAAGTTGCAGATCAAAAAGAAAGAACTTGAAAAGAGATTTCATTTATTTGTCCTTTTGAATGGAATTTATTGTGAATTGCTTACATGAGTCTTTAGACATTGAAAAAAAATTTCTGTATACAGACAGAAATGCTAATATGAACAGATTTGGTGTCAGCATCTCTACAGAAAACAGAGAAGAGGTGAAAATGGTTCTTAAAGTAACTTGTTTGTTCAAAAATCAGTGATTGTTCTAAGGTTTAAAGTAATATATTTTTTTTAACTCTTTTGAGACACTGGGAATCCAGGGATTTGGGTTTTATATATATGTAAAAAGTGTTGCTGATTATGCTAAGAGAGCATTGTACGTTGTCAGTAAACTTAATTTCATATGGTGCCTTGCTTCCAATACTTACCCAAGAGCAGAAAACCAGAAAGTAGGTATTTTTGCAGTGTTATCTCTTCAGCTTTTGTTGTTGTTATCAGTTTGTTTTGTTTTCTTTTTTTCTTTATTTTTTTAAATTCCATCTGTGTGTGTTTTTCTGATGCTAGCTTCTCACTGATTTACGGTTGCTTTTAGCTGCATCCTCACAGTATTCTGAACAGCCTTCCTTCAGTGTTAACTGTGCTGCCTGGAAAATGCAGATGGCTCATTTTAAAATAACCATTACCACTGGCATTTGAGGAGAGAGCAGAAATTTTGGCCCTGGGTTTCTCCTGAACCCTTTTTCTTGATGAAAAGTATATGCATTTGGACTGAAGCTTCTGTTGCTTGCTGAACCTTTGTACTGATAGTGATAATTTTTGAGTACTCCTATAGTAAACTTTAGGGCAGATTTTGTCTGAAATCTTCTCAAACAAACTTTGAACGTATCTTCTTCAGGTTAGGAAAATGTCTAGATTTTCATGTTCAGACAAGCCATTTTGTCTTCTGTTAAACCTCCACTTTGTAATTTGAACCATCAAAATATTAATTCAGAATTGTGACAGAGGTTTAGCTGAACAAACCAGTCAGGGGAGTTTGTTTGTATCTGCTCCTCATGTTAGGATTCACATCTGAAGATACTTCAGTCATTTAACCTTGATTTATCTGTGTATAAGATTTAAGAGCTACAGGATAAATGAGTGTTGATCTAAATGTTCAATGCAGATGATCCTGCCTCTAATTTCTGTAGAATTTTGTTACCTGAAGATTTGGATAAATCTGCTTTAGATGTATGGTAAGAGACCCATCCATGCAAAGTACTTATGCCAGGTATTCTTTCTTATGGCATCTTGAAGCTGCCTTGGAATTTGCTTTGAAGAGCAGGCCATTAACCAAGACTTAGATGAAATACTTCTGTAGATGTTCTGTGTTCACAGACTGATAAGATCAGTCTTCCACTACAATTTTAAACCAGCTTTTCTAGGTGATTTATTAGCATTTTGCCACTGGAGCCTAAGTGAGCAAATACTGAAGTGCTACACAGTGATTGAGGCAGCATGTAAAGAATACTGCAGTAATGTAGCAGGTTGTTTTTGATTATATTTTAATTCAGACTGTCATTGCACAATGGAGAGAAGGCTTTATCTCAAAATATCCCTTGAAGTGAGTAATAGTGCATCCTCTATGCCTGCATGTTAATTCTGGTTTATTCTGGCACACTTTAAAAAAAAATCCTATTTTTCTGTGTAAACAAAGTAAGTACATTAGAGATCAGAGGGTGAGTAAATGACCACTGGCATAGGCACCTGTACATTTAGATTTTGGAATTTTGAGGTGTTTCCTGTATGCCTTGTTTTCTGTAATTCACATCTGAGTTTGTGCCAAAGAAGTAATCTGAAGACAAGCTGACACTTAAGCTCCCAGCAGCCTCAAATTAAGACAGAAGAGTAGGTGAAGGAGAAAACTAGAATATTTGCTTGAGATGGCTGGGAACTCTTCAGTAGTCATTCTAGACCTAGCATCAGCTTCTCTGTGACCTGTTTTAAGTTTAGCATAGGTTTTGCTGCATTTCATACTATATAGGATGTTGTTCCTAAAATATTAACTAATGCAAATACAAATCAGGGCTAGTGTGTGGAGAATACCCTGACTTCATAAGAAGGCACACGCCATGCCCCTCTCATTTCTCAACTTTTTATGGTACTACAAAATTTATCTAAGTAGTCTTCTACTTACAGACAAAATACAGCTTGGAATACCAGGTTGGAGAGGTTGGTTTTCTGATAGCTGCACCCTGAGTTCAGTAGTGCAGTAGCCTCCAGCAATTAGCAATGAGAACAGTGGGCACAGTTTTTCAGCTCAGGCTCTGAGACACTGATTGCTCAGTGCTGTCCAGACCACTGTGCTTAATGATGCTTCAGTGTAGCAGCCAACTCAGTCAGTCCTGGAAGCTCCAGTGCAGGGGTAAGATCCTTGTAAGTATCAATAAATAATTGTTTTTAAACACTGAACTTGATTGGTTTACTTGCCCTAAAGCTTAAGGAACCAGTGGAAAGGACTTTTTTTTCTTTTTTAGTTTTGGAATTTGCCTGGAGCTTTCCTGACTGCTTAGAACTGGGTTTTATATTTAAAAGTGCACTTAATTTCTGATAATTTATTTTTTAAGAGTAGGTACATCATCACACAGCTTAGGTACAACTTGGTAGTGTCAGGCAAGGACTAAGCTGTCCCAAAATGTGAGTTTGACAATTGCACACCTGTACTGTTTCCTGATGTATTTAGTGTATGTTTACGTGCTCAAAACATCTGCCCATTTTAGCACTTTCTTATTAATAGGTAAGGCTATCTTCAAAGGAGGCAATTCATAAAGATGATGGAGTTTTTAAGGCTCCTGCACCACCTCCCAAAGTGATAAAAACTGTGACAATACCTACTCAGCCCTATCAAGAGATAGTAACTGCATTGAAATGTAGGAAAGAAGACAAAGAAGTAAGTATTCTTAACAAATTTTTAAGATAAAGAATTATTGGTAATCCTAAGTACTGAAGGAATGGTGTCAAAATGAAATTTCACTTTCCTATTAAAGATAATATTTTTTTATATAATAGTTGAATGGCCCTCATTAACTTTGTAATTTTTCCTTGTGCTCAAAACTGAATATATTTTAAACTCTACTTGTTAAGGTTCTGGTCAATCCCAGGAGCAACTTACTTAGGTCAAAATATTTGTCTCTTCCAGTTATACACTGTTGTTCAGCATGTAAAGCACTTCAATGATGTAGTGGAATTTGGTGAGAATCAAGAGTTCACAGATGATATTGAGTACTTGCTAAGTGGATTGAAGAGCAATCAGCCCCTAAACACACGTTGCCTTAGGTAAGATATCTTAATATAAAACACTGAACTTATATTTTAAAACAATATTGAATTAAATAAGTATTAGTGAGTGAAGTGACCATGTTTTAAAATGCTGGTAGGGTAGCTGGCACTTCTGCTAAAAAGAATAAAATTTGAAAATAGTCTTTGAGATAAGTATTGCAAATAATCAAAAGTAATATGACTAGGAAGATGAAATAGAAAACTGTATAGTGAGAGACATTGTCAGTACACTTGTTACAGTTCAGTACCTTGCTATCAATTAAACCCATTTTCTGATAACTTGTGTTTTTTTAGTGCAGTAGGTTTTCCTAAGTTGTCTTGAACTACTCATTGTACTCCAACATTGAAGTTACATATTATTGCAATGTTAGTATAAAAAATGTTAGAGTTGCCTTGAAAAGTTGATGAATTAATACAGGTTTCCATTCCTTTGACATAAAAGTAGTAAAACGATGTACTGTAAAACGATGCACTTTTTTTTAATGTGCTTTTAAATTTTCCTTTCTGTTTAGCAAAACTAAAATGCTAGAGAAGAAAAAAACTTGAATGCCCAGAGGCAGGTGGTGAGGACACATTGCTTGATTTAACTGTGGATGAGAAGAAGCCTGATAAGCTTTTAAAAACTATTTAAAAAAATATTATTCATATTCCTCAAAAAACATCAGCTAATACTGTTGCTGGAATATAAGCACAAGCAATCTATTATCCAGTTTGGAGATTATGAAAAGAATAAGTTAATACTATAATGACAGTTGAGGAATGTTTTTCATAGTAAGTGCACTTAATTTGCTCATATGGCAAGCTTCCTAAGGTTTAAACTGACTTTTTTACTTTCCAAATTTATATCATAGAATGTAACTTGTATAAACAACCGTAAAAATTTTTTCTTTCAGTCCACAAATTAAAAAAAAAAATTTTTTTCCAAAGGAAATCAACGTGTAAGGATAGGAATAGACGTAAAAGAATCAGGAACTGGTAGATAAGCTCTAACTGATGCTGTTGAGACCACTTGTACTTTAAACACCATACCAGAAGAATAATTTTTAACAACATTCCTGTAAGTCATGGCAGACTCGATTGGAGAATCACTCCTTTATTACTCCACTTTAAAAAGTATTATATTTTCTAGCCCAGCCCAGCCTATGGGCTATTAGAAGTAGCAGACAGGTTGCTAATAAAACTAGGGGAAGACTTTTGTCTTTTTAAACTGGAACTGCTACACTCTTCGCTGATCAGTCTGATGTGTTTACTGATATTAATTTTTTTTCCCAAAATCTGTTGCGTTTCCATCAACCATAAATGCAGCTATAAATACTACTATATTTTTAATAGTATTGTCAGGCATAAGTGGAACTAATTAGCCAACTAGATAACTGTTAGGTAGCAGTGTAAACTCACATTTATGATTTCTGATAATGTCTTGATCCCTACTAAGTTCTCCTGTACCTCTAAATCAGAGCTTTGTGCTTTATCTATCAATATTTTATTTTCAATTTAACTATTTGAAATTATGTCAACTTTTTTTTGAAAGGAGCAAGTTCAGGGTACCCATTCAAATCCTGATTTTAGCTACCCTTAAAATAAAGCAGACACATTTTGATGCTATGTTGAATAAAATGCTGCACTGTTCACCAATTACGAAGTTGCTTTACAAAAGTTTTAGAAGAAACATCTGACAGATTTTGCCAGGGTCTGAGGTCATGTTTAGTAAGCTTATTTATCTTTGATTTTTTTAACTGCTTTTGTTATAGTTGTTCTAATCCACAATTAATTTTCTGTAGTGTAATCAGCTTGGCGACAAAGTGCGCCATGCCCAGCTTCCGAATGCATCTGAGAGCCCATGGGATGGTAGCCATGGTTTTCAAAACACTGGATGATTCTCAGCACCATCAGGTATGGACATGTTGTATATTATACTAAAGTTTGTTGATTCCTACTTGGTAGGAATTTTGTGTACATGTAATTTGAGGCCAAGCTTCCAGCGTGTGTTTGGGATCGGTGGCTTAATTTTAGAAATTTGTAGTGAAATGAAAAATTAGAGCATATGTGTTTCAAAGACAAATTCCTCTTTCACTGTTTATGTGCACCTGAGTTTGGAAATAATGTAGAAAGATCATCTAAGTTTTTTTAAAATGTTGGCTGTGCTTTGGATTGCTATTTTATACCCTCCCTTAAGCTTTTTTTGTAGTTTTATTGTGGTGTTTCTAATGTCTCAAATAAAATACACTTGAAAGGAATCCTTTGAATTCCATTGAAAGGAATTGCAGTTGTAGGGTGCCTTGAGGATGTGCAGCATCCTGTGATAAATCTAGGAAAGCTAAATTTTAACTTCTTACAGTAAAATGATCCGAGATTTAAAACCTGAAGTTGTTTTGCTTTTTCTTACCAATTTACAAGTTCAGTTCAGCTGTGATAGAAAACACTTCTTGGGGGTGATACTGTTTTTTTCCAGTGGTTGTAAACTGTGCCTCCATGGCACATCCCCTGAGGTTTTGTTGCAAAAGCTGAACATAGGAAATGTTATTTCAAGAGGCTGGTAGGTATGTATATCCAGTCAGGTTTATTAATTGTATTTAATAGATCTAGAAGCATGTTGTATGATGCAGAAGGAAACTTTGCATGCATAGAAATAGACATTTAAGAGATTGTATTTGTCATCTTTCTGTGAGTGGTGGGAAAAAAATGTAGATCTTTAATTTAGAACAAAGCTGCTTTTCCATCTCCCTCAGAAATTAGCAATGGCTAACTGTAACACATGGGAACCAGGTTGAGTGCATTAATTAATTTGTGACCTGTCAAAATAGTGCCAAGTGAAACTAGAAATAAATGATGTACAGTCACACTATCCAGGACAGTTGCCACCACTGAGTTGCAGATCTGTGGAGGACAGCTATAGTTCCTTGGAAAGTGTACAACCTTGCTCAGTGCACTTTTGCCTGTCTTTCCACAGTTACTATTATTCCTTCATTTTCAAAAGAATTAGCATGTACAGTTCAAAAGGAAATTGCATGCTATTATTAGTCTGCAGTAACAAAAAGTATTGATTATATTCACTATTTTTGGAATATTTGATGGAACACTGCCTTTTGTCAGAAAAAAGAAAAGAAATATCAAATTGCTATTAATAAATGCTGAATGACATGCTTCACCAGTGACCTCAGTATAAGCTTGCTGTCTTTATATACTATCATTTCATTCACTAATTATTTCACTAAAAATATAACTTGTTCAAAATGAATAGAAATTTCTCCACTAAATATAAGTGCAAAATAACTCAGCACACTAGGCTTTTATTGCATGGCTTTTATCCATTTAAGATGAATAAGTACCGGGGGGAAAAAAAACCTATTTTGTTAATATTTTCTATAAAGTATTTTGGAGATGGGAAAACTGCCACACTGACACTGCCAATAGAAACAAATGTGAGCATTCTTTGTACTGATAAACAATGGAACAAACTGAGAAAGAAGGGGACTTCTACATTTCCATAAGAATATAAAATAGCAATTGCAGAGAAATTTTCACCAGCAAGGAAAATAAAATAAGCAGTTATCTTACTGAGCTATGCCCCAAAATATTTATATGAAAATGACTTGTGACACTCAGTTTTTCTTGCAGATTCTTCTTTAAGCTACAGTTTCAGTTTTTACCTGAGTTTCTCATCAGCTATGCTCTGAAGGTTTTTGGAGTATTTCTGATTTTTAAAATAAAATCTGTATTTTCATTATAACTATCAGAAGCACAGAAATGTGGTTTTGTAATGTCTTCCGCATGTGAATAATTAAAAAAAGTGCACTAAATGTAGTGTTGAACCCTAGAAAATAACCATCTGTTCTCACAAGCTGGTGTATAAATAGAACAAGCAAGGGAAGACAAGGAGGAGAGTGGGTGTAAATGGTCTGCCATTTCTGCAGTGTATGTTCAACTAGGATGTTTGCTTGAATTCTGTAGAAGCATATAGATTCCAACTCCATAGTTAGATATGCCATTAAATTTCTGCCTAGAGCAAATTATGTTTATTTTTCTCCTCTCCGCATTTGTTTGGAAGCAGAACTTGTTTTTAGAATCTTGAGGAATCGAATAGGAAAAAAAAAAAAATCCACCTAAAACCCCAGCTTCACTGCTGTGATCCATAAGCGTGGGATTTTGAGGGTTTGATTGGGTTCTTTGATTGCTTTGTTTGAGTTGTTTTAAGATACTGATCAAAAATGAGTTGCACTAATAATTTTCCTCTCATTCTGAACTCAGAATTCTGTATATTGTAAGGCATGAGATTGCTTTCAAACAGTGCGTTTAAATGGTTTTAACACTTAGAGAAGACCAGAGCAAAATGTAGAGTTGTTATATTCAAGATTAAGCCAGCTTGTCTATAGAGACTTAAGAAACATGAGTTCTAGAGAACATGCATGTAGCCAAAGCAGGTTTGTCCCACTTGGGTTCCTTGCTTTTGCAGCATCACTATTTTCCTGATGCACGTCAGCATTTGGAGGTTTATGACCTGATTGATGTCTCTACATACGCTGTTACAGGTTCTTGTTACATGTTCCTACTTCACTCCTTTTTGCTTTTGTAGCAGTCCTTCTGTAGCCTGAAACCTTCTGTATAATGTCTTTGTCTTGGGTCCATTCTGATCACATTTCAGTATCTTAAAACCTGGGTAAAAGGTCTTAAGGGAAGTGTTGAATCACAGAATCCTCCGGGTTGGAAAGGACCTCTGAGATCACAAAGTCCAACCCTTGATCCACTACCCCCGTGGTTACCAGACCATGGCACTGAGTGCCACATCAGTCCCTTCTTAAAAATCTCCAGGGACAGAGAATCCACCACCACCCTGGGCAGCCCATTCCAATGCCTGATCACCCTCTCTGTAAAGAATTTCTTCCGAATATCCAACCTAAACCTCCCCTGGCAGAGCTTAAGTCCATGCCCTCTTGTTTTACTGGTAGCTACTTGGGAGAAGAGCCTGACCCCCCCCAGCTCCAACCTCCTTTCAGGGAGTTGTAGAGAGTGATGAGGTCTCCCCTGAGCCTCCTCTTCTCCAAACTGAACACCCCCAGCTCCCTCAGCCCTTCCTTACAGGACTTGTGCTGAAACCTGTTCTAATAAGTGGAATTCTGAAGGAACAGAGTATTCTTACAGGAAACTGAAATTTATTACATTTTAAGCCAGTTGTAAGTAAATACGGACCAAACAATTTCTGTCATTAAAATGATAAAACTGCATGTTTTGTTGGCAAAAATTAATAGAAACTAAGGGAAAACAATGTATTCCCTGTCTTTGTAGACAAGCAGCATGAAGATTTACTTTCTGCTTTACATCAGATAAGGCTAGAATAGTGATACAGCTAAGATAATTTTTTTTCATTAAGCAGTCTTAGAAATTCTTGCTTCTTTCCTTCAATATCCAAGTGTATCTTTGGCAGTTAGTTTAAAGTCTTTATTCACCTGGGGATTTCCTTGACTCAAGACAGGAAGGAGTTTTAACATAGCTTTTGATAGACTGTCACCTGCCTAATCCTGTTTTGGAAATGCTGATGCTGCTTAGTATGATCAGGTATGATTATTACTTCTAAAATAAACAGAAGCAGCTAATGATTGCTTTGGTGGTTGGCTGAGCTCTAAACAAGATGTTAATCTGTTAATCTGTCACAGACGTTCTGCTCTTTCCTGTTGAGCTGTACTACGTTCACATTCTAGAAGTAGTTTGTCTCCATTTTTAATTTACTTTATACTGAAGAAACAGGACTAGCTGCATGCAGCATGTTGGCTTCTGGACACACATATACCTCACATCTTCCCCCAGCTCTTTTTTCCTCCAGATACTGTCAAAGGTATCTGGGAAGTATTATGTCCAGCACAACCCATGAACATTACTCCTTTTTACCTTAACTCAGAGCTCACTTGGACAGATGGGTCTCTTGGTGCAAGTCCTGTACTTACCAGCACTAGGGACAGTCAGCTTTGCTCTGGTCTCTTCACTGCCATTTGTTCCTTCCCAACAGTCACAATCTGCCTTTGTTTCTCTGGATCCTCATGCAGATGAAATCTAATTCCTTCTTCAAAAAGGATTAAGTGTTTCTTAGCTGGGAAGGGGTCCCTGTACACCAATTCTGTAAGACAGTGGTGGTCAAGATAATATTTACTTCCTGAAGACTGATGAGGACAGGGCCGGGGAGAGACTGGTTTGTTCTCTGGCTAATGCCAAAAAGCAGATTTCCCCTGAAATTTGTGTTTCTGTGGGAAACATTTGGATAAACTATTGCCTGACATACCTGCTTGGCAGAATCAGAATGTGTGCCACCAGGCTCCCTTTGTTTTTTGTCTCCACACCCTCTGCCTCCCTTCACATGCAAACACTGTCCCTGTGATCTCTGTATTTTCTGGTGCTGCCACCAGCTTATCCCAGCAAACTAGAATGTTCATCTACTCTGCCCTGTACTCTGTACTCGTTCACTTTGTTCCCCTGCCATCTGTCTCTTCTATAATACTGTGCTACTGAAGTTCCCATTCCTTATTCTGCCTGCAGCACTGAATTCCCTAAAAGTATAAAACCCTGCTTCTCTGCTAGGGTGTTGTAAATAGATTGAATGATTTATGTCTCAATTGTATTGGTTAGGTGAATGCATTATTAACTTGCTAGAAGGGATCTATGTTCAAGATGCAAGTGTGAGTATAGATTGAGGCTTGTCAAGCTTTTTTTGTAAATTTTCAGCTTGTTTATTACAAATTGTGAAAGGTCTACCTAACATGGTTGCAAAACCCTATTCTTTTCTTTCCTATCCCAACCCAAGAATTTGTCCCTATGTACAGCAGCTCTTATGTACATCCTGAGCAGAGATCGTTTGAACATGGATTTAGACAGAGCTAGTCTAGATCTGATGATACGACTTCTGGAATTGGAACAAGATGCTTCTTCTGCCAAGCTGCTGAATGAAAAAGACATGAATAAAATTAAAGAAAAAATTCGGAGGCTGTGTGAAACTGTTCACAACAAACATCTTGATCTCGAAAACATCACGGTGGGTATCATGCTTTTATTTGAGAGCCTTGGCTGTAGTAGAATATTTAATAAAATGGAACTTTTAAGCATCATCTTTAATCTCATATCATGAGATTAGACTCATCTAAGGAGTCATATTTTGTCTACTGTCTGTGTTTATATGACTGCACTGCAAGTGTTTTCTTCTTTCAATTTGAAATTTCCTTTCTGAAAGGCTGTTAGTAGGATAAACCTTATGATGGTTTTTGCTCTCTGGTTCACCACACACTCTTGCTAAGGGTAGTTAGTTAAACACAGCAATTAAAACCAAGGCATGCTCTGCATAACCACCCGATTAAAGTCCAGATTTAGACAAGTATACGTTCACAAACAGTAGGCTTTCTTGTATGGGTATAAGAGTATTGTATATTAAATTGAGAATGTGGAGGAGGTTCTTCTGTTAAAAAGCTCTGGTCCTGCAGAAACTGGTTTCTCTCTGCCCAAAGTGTGGTGGCACATCCTTTGGTTACCATAAATGTGATTTTTCAAAAATTATTTTGTTCCTTTCTTTAATATATTTAGCATTTATGAAAGTGTTTTTAGTTGTAACAGGAATTGTTTTTGTTTCAAAATTCCATTTGGCTATGATTTGAAGCTAGCTTGAAAAATACAGGGTAAGTTGCAAGTCTTCTAAAAAGGTGGTATTTAAATAATTGATGACAGATTGACTAGATGAGTGATCACAGCAAAAATTAGTAATGTGTTTTTGCTTTCACCATGTTTCTGTATAACAGATGTTAGTATGATTTTAACTTTTTAATATCTTGTAATATGTTCTTTCGATGTCTAAAAGATTCTTATTAGGGTTTTTTGCAACTTGTTATGTAATATCCTTATACCTTGTAGGAGAAGCTTCTGGTTTATGTTTTTTATGAAGTGAGCATTTTCGAGCTTTATCTCTGTAAGTAATGTTTCAACTCCTGCTGGCAAGCTGCAGCTAAGATTGTATTCCATCTTAGAGTAAAAGATGATATGCCTTGTTGGCATATCATATATGGATATGCTACATATATTATATAGTAGTAGAAAGAGCTGGAGTTTGGGAGAGGAAGAAAATATTAATGACATAATTTTTAACTTTGATTTGTGATGACGAAGGAAAATTGTTTCAGAGTTTCAGTTTTAGTCTCGTTTCCTACAAACCTGTGAAATGTGCAGATAGGGGGCTCACTGTTTGACCTTTGAAAACTGCACAGGAGCAATGAATTTGAAATAATTTTTTCTGCTTGCAACTTGCTCTTTGCATTTACATGATACAAGCTGAAGATGCCAACACGGAATGAAATTTGTACTCGAGGTTGGTGAGTTTGTATAATCAGAGTCTTACTTCAGTGCTGTTCTGGCACTGAAGACAGCTCATGCAGCCTTGCAGTCTGTCAGTGCCAGGATATCTTTTGCACCATAAAATGTAAGGCTACTCCCTTTATTAAGCACAGAACAGCTGGTACAGGTCCCTCATTGCTAAAGCATCCAGCCACACATACCACTGTCTCCTCTCCAAACTTTTCTCATGCCCGTAAGCTGAGGTAGCCTGATGGGTTTTTGTGAACTGTAGTTGTGTTGTGTCTTTAGGCAAGGGTTCTAAAGGGAGAGATTATATTGAAAAAGACTTTTTTGCAAGGAAGTTCTCCATGAGTGAAGAGCAGTATTATAATAGGCCATCAGTTGCAGCTGGTTTTTGTTTGTTGTCTTCTTTTTCTTGAGACATCTCAATTTCTTAAAATTCTGTCAAGCTGTTTTTGTAAATGTGTTGAATACTCTGGTACCTCACAGATGGAAACTGATTCCCTCCCAGCTGCACCATCTATAAGCAGAGACTGTGTGATGTTCAGAGAATATATGCAAGCCAAATGAGATTATTAGGTTCTCTTCCAATTTATGATAGTAGCATTGGTACATAGAGACAATGAACTGCATATATAGAAGATAAGGCTGCTCTCATGTAGATCTGTCATGAGATATAATAACTAATCTTTCCTTTGTACCTGATGACAGGCAGAAAATGCTAACAGAAATGCAATTTTGGAGGGGCAAAGAAAAGATCTGTGCTTTTTCAGACTCGGACATAGCCATTGAGAAACAGAAGGATTGTAGCATATGTTTTGACGCCTCCAGTTTGTGCCTAACTGGTTATACCTTTGGTTTTTTGGAATCTTGCACAAATCAAAGAAAGATGTTCAGTTTAATTAGTCACATTGGAGGCAATGTTGATGTGTGACAGTCTGGAAGTTAGACTGGACTAATCTTTGAGTTCCTGAACAGGTATTCAAGGAGTCCTGTTTTCTAGACTTCTATGAACATGAATAACGCAGGCCTAGAAACTGAAAGAGAGTTCTTTGTAGGTTGAATTGGCTTCAGCTTTGGTGGTGTTTTTGTTCTCTTAGAAGGTGATAAAACCTGAAGAACAGCCTTCAGTTCAGCAAATGGCACTTGCCTGTCAGTCAGGGTAGCCTCCTGTAGCTGGTGCTTGCATCTGGCTCCTCTCTTGCATTATAAGGAAAACATTCAGAAGTGACTTTTCATTTGGTAAAAGAGTTTATTCTTTTTTTCACTCTCAGCATTGGCTGAAATCTTAAGGGAACCATGTTTTGAACCTTCAGTGTTGAAATTTCCTAGTAAATTACATAAAAATTTGATGGATTACTTTCCTAAAAAGCAAAAGGGTTACAAGGTTTTGATTAATTTTATTTAAAAAAATAAAAATCAAATTAAAAATTATGTTCTTATGCCCAGTAGTGAAAACATCAAAATATATTTTCCTGTAGTTTTTTTAAGTCTTACTGCCCTTTGGTGGAAAACTAAGGGCCATATATTAAATACTGTGTGGCCTCAGAGCTTTCAAGGTGAAGATATTTAGGAAGTCAACTAAATCATTTGTAGGTCTCTAGGGAGAGATTTTAATCAGCTTCTATCAGTCTGGTTTAGGCTATGTATGATATCAGATATCCAGGTTACAGTATTTTCAAGTTTGGTCTATAAAGGTGAAAGAAATAATCTGAAGGGTACAGGAAAATCTCACTAAGCCAGAGATCTGTCAAACTGCTGCCTCTGGGTTCTGTCCTCCCTGAAAATGCTTCCTTGTTTGGCTTAAGAAGGGAAGTTCTCTATCCACTGTTTAAAATATCCGTGTCTCCTTTAGTATTATGTTTTTAGCTTTCAAAACCTCACTCTCAAAAACTATTTCTTGTATAGAACACTATATCCAAGTGTGTTGGGTTTTCCTTCTGTGGGAAGGCTCTTAGCAATACAGGTACCAGCAGTTTCCAGGGTGGTGAAACAGTTGCAGGACTAATTACAGCTTTGTCTTTTTTTTTCCCCTGTGATGGGCAATTGAAACACTGCTGACTTCAGGAGGACTGACCTATTGTAGATTCCATGCTGCTTGTGTTCCCCTGTTCCCCATGGCATTGCCATGACCCAGTGTTTACATTGAGAAATGCTGTTACTGACTGGATTATATGCTGATCAGTGATGGTGTGCTGCAGAGCTTGCTCCTGCAAAAAGGAGATACCTAACCTGGGTGGTAAATCTTCTTTATCAAGACTTTCTTTTCCTCCTTGGACATCAGCGTGCTGGAAGCAAGGAGAGCAGCTGAAACTGGAGGGGCAGGGGGGTTTATATAATTCATAACTTTATTTCTCCAAAGCAGTGGGGTGTTTAATGCAGCAAGTCTGGTAAGTGCTGTCATTCCCAGGAGGTGTTGAGGTTTGAACTTCTATCCTGGAACATGCTGCACAGCTCAGAATGGGTGCAGCCCTCCCTGAAATCATTACAAGACTTACAAAACAAATGTGTCAGGGAGGGGGGATAACTTCAGAGTGGTTGAATTCAGTTGCCTATAATGAGATCTTATGTCTTTTTCTCTGACCTGTCATTGTTGTATTTATGTACCATGTATGAAATTACTAAGCTTATATTAGTTTGGATTTGCCTGTGTGTTTTCCAGGTGTTACAGAAGTATACTTGTCACTTTTGTGTAGGTGGACATTAATACATATGTATATGTTTTATTATTAAAATTTGGTTTAACATTAAAACACAAAATACCCGTGTTAGAATCAAATGTATTCTGGAAGCTTCAGAGCCAGTGTATCTGGGAGACATTGAAGTGTTAACAGAAGAGAAACAGATGCAAGGAAGCTGCTTAGGTTTTCTAAGCTATTAATAAAATCAAGAAGTTGAAAATACGAAGTACCTTTTTATCAGTATCCAGTAATTTTTTAAAGTTACTCATTTTTCTGTCTGTTCTTGCTCCCTCTGGTGGCTCTTCTATTGGGAACCCATAACTGTTTTTACAGTTTATATATGATGTGTATGTGTATGATCTGAAGTATTGCCTACAGCTGCAAATAATGATCTCACTAATTCTGGAACCTGACTCTTTCAGACCGGGCATTTGGCAATGGAGACTTTACTGTCTCTGACCTCAAAGCGAGCTGGGGACTGGTTTAAAGAAGAACTGCGACTTCTGGGTGGTCTTGATCATATTGTAGATAAAGGTATGTTGGGCATGCTGCTTTAACATTGTGAAAAATTGGTGAATCTTACTGAGATGTTTGCTTTTTATTTCTGTTCATTTTCCGTGGTTAAAAAAGAAAATTTCTGTTTCTCAGCAGTGAAGTGAAGTACACAATTTGATACCAAGTCACTGGGAAATATTAGTGACTTTAATCTGTTACATGTGGGATTGAAAGCAGTTCTAAGGTTAATCAGAATGTGCATAACATTGCATATAATGTGTGAGATGAAAAATGGCTTAATGGCTTTGTTTCACTTTTTTAAAGATACATCTTAGTTAGAGTTGGTTTTGGTTTTGGTTTGGTTTGGGGTTTTTTTGGATCAGCATCTCACAGATAGGAAAAGGAACATTTATAAAATGAATTCTTGAGCCAAATAAAGCTTAGTTTTAAATGAGCAAAATCATGAACCAAAGGTAGGATAAAAAGGATGAAAGCATTCACCTTGCACATGTTTTCAGTTTTGTAAAGTGTGGGGAGAGTATGTGTACTGTATCTTTTTTCTCTCTTATGAAATGGGGCATTACAGTTAAGGAACATCTTCGTATGTTGTACAATCTCTTCATCGCCAGTAGAGAATAAAATATACAGATAGGTAGTTCGTGGCAGCATTGAAAAATTTGTAAACCTAGAATTGCAAATGTGTTTTTTTCAATTTACTTGGAGAAGTGAAAGATTTTGTAATGTTGATCTTGTCTTTGTGAAATGTGAAAGAAGGCTGATAGCAACTCTCTGCTTAGCTAGTTTGTATGCTTGTCTTTTGGAAACCTCTAACTGATAGTGGAAAACAACTTCTTTTTTGTTGTTCAGTTAAAGAATGTGTGGATCACCTAAGCAGTGATGAAAATGAAGAGAAATTGGTTGCTTCATTGTGGGGTGCAGAAAGATGTTTACGGGTCTTAGAAAGTGTGAGTATGAGCAGATGCATTGTGGTTCTGTGAACAGCTTTTTCTCAACCAGACCTTTTCAAGGCTACATTCTTTCAATATGCAGTTACATAATAACACTATAATGTTGATTATTTTTATATAGAAAATACAAACTTTCTGATGTTTATAGGTGTTCCTGGAATGTTTGTTTGAAAATGACTTATACCATTCTGTATATATGTACAACATTGCAAGTTTATTTTTTGTAAGAATAACAATGTGAGAATTTTTGTAAGAATAACATCAAGCTTTTTCTTAAGTTCTTACAAAAAGTAGCATTTTATGGACGTTGTTTTTTTGTAGCATGAGTTTGATTCTCTAGTGTGTGTCTAGTAATAATGGATCACTATAGAAACAATATTTTGTTAGAAGCAATAAATTGATGTTTATTTTAAGAATTGCTGCTTTCAAACATCAGCTGGCTCAGCGCTGGAAGAGAAAAATGCCCTGAAAGTCTGACTAGTCCTGTAATGAGCTTAATGTGTATTGGGGTAGTAAATACTTTCTGATGAGAACTTTGAACAGAACTAAAGCACATGTTAATTTTGTAGAGTTTAACATGAATCATGAACATGTGCTTCTCTCCAGTGCCTTGTTTTGCTGAGTTTTGTACCAGTGTCACTCTCTGTATTGTGGCACCCTAAGGAAGCAGCAGTGGTGTCATCTCTTAGCACTGCATCTCCATGCAGGAGCACGAAGCTCAGGTTTAGAGTACAGGTCAATGAACCTTAATGAACACATAAACACAAGTCAGAGGACAAATAGCTACAACAATCACTTGTTTTCGTCACTAAAATAGAAGGACAGACTCAAAGATAATGGAAAAGTAAACTAAAACCTGAGAAAGATGAGCCATTGCTCATCTAATTCAAGGGTGCCTGCTTAAAAATTCATGGCCCCTTGCTGCTTACCTGCCTTCTGAACAGTGAGAGAAAAATTCTCCGATCCAGTTTCTGCTTTAATATTTGATAGATGGAATTGGCAAAGAACAGCTTAAGAGCCCTGTTTAGTAGTAAAATATTCAAATTTGAACTTGGGGGTGGTTTGTGATGTAGTAAAAATGTGAAAGAGATGACAAAACACACCAAGTCATGCACATTTAAGAGAACTTTCACTGTTTCTGAAAACTGATTGTAAATTTCAGTCAAGGGAATCAAGGAGAAGCTTTGTTTTATGGTTGGAGGCATAATAAGGTCTCTGGAGGTAGAGTAGATGTTAAGTCCTAAAATAACATTACAAATATAATTGTATTCTGTTATATTTATATATATACACACATATATATGTTAACATACACTTGGGACATTGAAATTCCACATACAGATTCAGGATTCTGCTGTGGCAGAACATTCTGCCACGTGGTTTCTGTATTTGCTGTGTCATGGAAGGTGGTTTTCTCTCGAGTGTCACAATTTTGTGGGTTTAGGTAAAAACTCCAATGAAATCCTGGACAGTAAATGCAAGCTTACATTGAATTATAGCCAAGCAATGTGGACCTGAATAAAATGGGGTGGTAGTCAAAGGGAATGCTTCTCTTTCAAGGAAAACAAGTCCCATTTTTAATATTATTTTCTCCTCCCCTTTTTAGGTAACTGTGCATAATCCAGAAAATCAGAGCTATCTGATAGCATACAAGGACTCGCAACTCATAGTCTCCTCAGCTAAGTAAGTTCTGACAAAGAGGCACTTTTGCAGAGTAGAGTACAGGACAGGAAAAAAAAATTTGTTACACCACAAGGTTCTAGGGGAGAAAATTGCCCATACTTTCCACTGTTGCTTGTAATTAATTAATGCTGATGTTGGTTTAGGTGAGGGTGTAAGTAAATACCTGAATACTACCAATGTGAAATTCTGCTTTTGGTTCTCTAGAAGCTGCAAACTGGATTTGGCTCCTTCTGTCCCAGGTTAATATGAATGCAGAAGAGGGCAGCTGGGAAGCTCTGTGTCTTTACTGTGTTTTCATGAGGTTTAAGTGTTCACTGAAATGGAGCATAACAGAATTGACAGTAACAAAAAATTAGAATAGAGAAATTCTGTTCTTAGCTGTTCTCCCTGGCAAAGATGCTTGAACAAATGCCTCTTACCCATTTATGAATCTGGGCAAGGTCTCAGTTGACTGTCAGAGATTGCATCCCTCCTGTACTTCTCTTCATAAGAGAATAAATTAAGCTCAAAATATGCCTCTGCAGACCTCACTGGAAACATAATTTCATGGTTGTAGGTTAGATATTTTGATTATTTCTTCAAGAAAAAACCCAATAAAACAAATCAAAAAACCAGAACCACACACAGTTTAATATGCTATTTAGGCCAATATATATTTTTGACATTTTTAGTTCTGTTTGTTATTTAAATCAGTGTTATTGGTTGAATGTCAAACTAGTGAGCAACCTGGTTTAGAGGGAAGTGTCTGTGCCCATGCAGAGGGGTTGGAACTAGCTGATCTTAAAGGTTTCCTCCAACTCAAACCATTCTGTGATTAATGTCATGCAGTACAATCATTCCTGTGGTCCAGTAGTGTTGTTAGATTTAAATTTAACTGCTGGGAAGTCATGTGTCATTTGTTTCTTACTAGGTGGAAATAGCTCTGAGGACAGAACAAGAGAATGTTTAGTAAACAGCATAGCATTGTGCCTAGATGATTAGAGAATGAGAGGATGGGTTTGTAGGGAGAGGAAATAGCTTTTGTCAGATGAAATTGAAAAGAGAAATTAAGTTTTGCTTTTTGAATCTCAAGCCAATAAAGCTCTGAGCTTTCCTGGCTTTTGTTTTCACTATTTCAGTTGAACTCATAAAATACTTTATAGATGATAAGTTTATTATCTCTTCCTACAGACCTGGCACCTGGGCACCAAAGAAATTCTGCATAAACTCTGCATTTGACTTTTTTCCTGGGGAAATGACTGTAAGAGTGGCATGTTCTGTATGTTGTTGGGATAATTTTGTTCTTCATTTTCTCCCTGCAGAGCACTGCAGCATTGTGAAGAGTTAATCCAGCGATACAACCGTGCTGAGGACAGTATCTGTTTACCAGACAATAAGCCTCTGCCTCACCAGAATGTAACTAACCACGTGGGGAAAGCAGTGGAAGACTGTATGAGGGCCATCATTGGTGTCTTGCTCAACCTAACAAATGATAATGGTAAAACAAATTTTATGTATTCCATATTAAAGCATCAAATAACACATTAATGTAAACCCTTTTCTTACACTGATAATAGTTCCATCCATGTACAGTGCAGTAAAGCAGTTATGTATGGTAGATACTTGCTTTACAGTAGGCAGCAATTTGTCTTTGCAGTTGGATGAGTTATTGCAAATATTGAGTGCTAAGGTGTGTGCTTTTGCTAAGAGAGTCTCCTTTGTCTTAAGGGCCAAATGTTTTTTATCAATCCACATACAATTATGAGAATGAGTGTTTTCAAAACTGAGCCTCTAAACTCTCTTTGTTTACAGAATGGGGTAGTACAAAAACAGGTGAACAAGATGGTCTGATAGGCACAGCTATGAATTGTGTGCTTCAGGTTCCAAAGTTCCTACCTCAAGAACAGAGATTTGATATCCGGGTGCTGGTAAGCTCTTGTCTTTGTTACACTAACACAGAGTTGTTTGTCCCCTTCTTGTGGGTTTTAGCTGGTTCCAAATTAAGGAGCAGCCTCTACAGTTTTCATTTGCTATATTATGCTTTACATATGCTATGTAGTGAGATACCTTAAGAAGGTTTCTCTGAGGATTTTGTGGGTTTGTGCTCTAACCATTTTGCCTGTGTTTGGTGGGAAAAGTGTGAACTGCTAGATGAATAAAGAGAATAAATCTGTGAATTATCTAGTTTTCAAATGTCTTTTCAACTTTAGAAATAGGGTGGATGTTACTGTATGAGATAACAGCTTTGTCACATTTACCTCAATTTATGCAAAATGGGCCTGTGTGGCCTAAATAGCAGCAGTGAAATTGTCTGTGTGAAGGGCCTTTTAAAAATATAAACTGAAGATTGGACTCCTGAATCCCTGATCCATAAATGCAACCTCATCTTTGAAAATCTTTTCATGTTCAGAGCTGGAAAAACAGAGATTCCTGTATACAAGTTCTAGCACACAGAGATCTGTTTTGCCTCATATTTCTTTAAATCCTGATCCTTTTATCTATCAGACTGTTTCATAAAGCACTGTTAGTAAGTCATATATCCTCTGGAAGGTAGGGCCTGAAGAAGACATTTGGATAGATGTGTTATGCTAAATTATCCTTTTCTAATGTGTGTAATCTGCTTTGACTTTCCATTTCTTGCAGGGATTGGGTTTGTTGATCAATCTCGTAGAATACAGTGCTCGGAACAGGCACTGTCTCGTCAATATGGAAACATCCTGTTCTTTTGACTCATTCTGTACAGGAGAAGGAGATGACAGCCTAAAGATAACAGGACAGATTGATGCTGTTCAGGCTTTAGTGCAGGTAAGTATGTTTTTCCTGTAATAGTTAACATTTCTCATCAGACTGTCAGGAGGGAAAGGAGAACTCAGCAATGAAGGTTTGTCTTTTTTTTTTTCTGTTTAGTATTTTTAGTATTTTTAATGGTGGGGGAAGAGGGGTGTCACTCATGACATTAAGATTTTCAGTACTGTCCATTACTGAATCAGCTTTCCTGGTAAAAGACAGTGATATTATTAGATATCCAAAGGCTGCTCTCATGCTCTGTGAAGCTTTTGTGTTCCTGTCTATTTTTCTTATTCCTAAATGGAATTTACTTTTAGTATGTTTTGGTTTTTTTTTGTTTGTTTTTTTTTTTTTAAAACATCTGTTTGAAAATGGTGACCTACTCTTTTCTTAGATACTTTGCCTCCATTGATTTTATTTAAAACTACTATCTGTATGGGAGTTTGTGACTTGAAAAATAAATAAATCGTGCTGTATAAGAGCAGTAAACAGGGATTTAAAGAATAAGGATGTGAAACAGCATTTTTAAGTGTTGTATGGATTAACTTGTTAAAAAAAGGAATCCACCAATAATTTTGGTGAATGAGTTCCACCATAGAAACTGAAATAAAAGTATTAAAATGATTTTATAATAAAACCTTTTTATTTTAATTGAGATAATTTTATGGACACTTTTAACAGTTCTTTTGTTAAACTATGTGAAATAACTGTCCAGCAGCAGACAAAAAAAAATCACCAGTAAAAATAGTAATATTAAATGTCTAAATACACAGCTCTGCAAAGCAATATGAAAAACTGGTGATTCTATGGCTTGGGAAATAATTCGCAAGGTACAAGTACACAATATGAGCTTGCTGGTTCAGTCCCATCCTTGATAAGTCATTTTAAATTACTCTTTCATCTTTTTGCTTTTTACATACCAAGGGAAAAGCCAAGAGGGGATGGGGATATAGCTGGTCTGAAGAAAAGTAGGATTGGTAGAGAACAAAAACAGACAAGAAAGTGTGGCAACTTCTAGTCTTCAAGCTGTGCCTCAAAGAAAACGATTAAACATTTATGATGCCCAGGAGGAGCCTGCCAAGTGGATTCACACAGGAGAGGGAGAGAGAGGGAGGGAGAGGCTTTTTCTGTAGAGCACAGAGTTAGCGTTGGGGTAAATTAGATTTCACTGTGAAGAAGAAAAGGCTATTGTTAAGAAAAGTATTGAAGCCTATCTGTGTTAAGGTGTGCATTGTGAAGGAGGAATAAACTTTCAAGTATCAAGTCAGTGTGCTTAGAGTTGAATTCGTAATAAAAATTCTCCTGAAATTTTCCCCATTAGCTGTTTCTTGAGCGTGAACGAGCGGCACAGCTGGCTGAGAGCCAGACAGATGAATTGATTAAAGAAGCTCCTACTGCTCAGCATGATAAGAGTGGGGAATGGCAAGAAACAAGTGGGGAGATCCAGTGGGTCTCCACGGAAAAGTCAGATAGTGCTGATGAGAAAGATAAGAAGGAAGAGGATGATGAAGAACTTGATCTTAACAAAGGTATGTTGCCTGTTTGTGATGAGCTCAGAAGAGGCAAAGAGCTCTGTGACTGCATATTCCCACCTTGTCCTCTGCATCCTGTCTGTGCACTCAGTCTCTAGGGCTGAGATTTCCACAGCATATCCCCCAGGTGGAACTGGTACAGAACCATAAGTGGGAGCAGTTCAGAGCTGAAGCATGACAAGTGGAAGAAGTTATGTTTCTTTTTATTTTCTCATATGTACCTTCTGTGAATTCCTTTTTGAGAAACAAAACAAAACCTCTTTTTTGAATGTTCTGTGTAAGAAATAATCTGGAAGGGAAGGCTCTTAGGCCTTTATCTTGTTCTGCTGAAACAGTTCTCCAAATTAACTGCCTTAATTTTGTTTTCCAGGTTAACATAATCCATGATTGTTCTGTGCTCCTTTTAGGGTTGTTTTTTCCTTCTTCTCCCTATTTGCATATATGCTTCTTATAACCCCATCTTCTTTGTATTTGATTTCTTCTCACTCCAGCAGTGTCAGGAACCTGTGCAATGCCTTGATGTGTTGCATCTTTGCTTGCTTGTTCCAGAAATTTGAGTATCTCTAAGCTATGTAGTTTTTCTCAGGAAAATGTATCATGCTCAGAAACATAAGTCTTACCTGCTTAACCTTCTAATAGTAGGTGCAGTATATTACTTTTTCCAGCCTTGCTTTATAACCTTTTTCCTTTTTATAGTTCCATCAACCAGTGTCTGCAGGTAGTTGTGGTTTGCCCAAAAATGCTGAGTCACTAGCAAAAAGTGCTATGTATGTTATCCTTTTGGTGTCTTCCAGGCTTACAGTGTCACATAAAACATTTGTATTTTTGTGTGTTTAACATACAGTTTGCAGATTTAAATTGCAATTACTAAAATACTATACAAGATAATGAAATGAAAGCAGAGTAATATAATTTTTCAGTTCAAGAATTTGCTGCTGAGTTAGTAAGTACAATGTCTCTCTGATTCTTGTCTCAGAAGTCTGAGTCAAAAATCTAATTTTGAGAAAATAAAAATTCTGAAAAGTGGTAATGAAAGATGGTATATGAGACAGCAAAAGATACCAGCTGTGTGGAGCATATGATACATTTGGTTGTCTCTCTTTACAGCTCTGCAGCATGCTGGGAAGCACATGGAAGACTGCATTGTGGCCTCATACACAGCATTGCTTCTAGGCTGTCTCTGCCAAGAGAGTCCAGTAAGGGAATATGTCAATAACTTGCTCTATAGTCCAGTCCCATTTTTAGTAGTTTATTAAATTAGGGTTCAATATGAGTTAGTACCTTGATGCAACTGCATTGATGTATATAGCTCTGTGGAAGCTTGCTAAAGGCATTTCATTCAGTGCAAGTTTTCTGAACATGAGTATGTTTAACAGAAACAGTTGGAATTGAATATTTAACCTCTTATGTGTCTCTCCCCTTTGCTCTTAGTCTTGGTCCACGAATATACTTATTTTGGAAAGGCAAAAGAAAATCACTTTACTGATTCTATAATTATAAAAGCTTGCTTTATTTTTTTGTAGTTTCAGTAAACCAGTTAACATCAGATTTGTTTGGGGTTTTTTTTACCAGTTTGCTTAATTTTTTCCTGACATGCAAATTGCATTAAATTTTATGTGTCTGTATTAGTTGAAGATGTTTGTCTCAGGTTGGAAATACATAATAGAAAGATGAAGTTAAAACTGAATAATGTAGAACTACCAGCTGAGAACGTTATATATAAACTGTCCTGTAACATATATGCTTAAATAAAAATGAGGTTCAGACCTGCCTTCAGGCTTGTCTGAATTTACCATGGTGGCAGAAATAGTTTTTAATGTGCTGTCCTGTACCTTCTACCTAATTAGCTCCCACACAGTGCCAGGGTTAGGAGTGATACTGACAGAAAGTAGAGTAAGTCTCAACCTATAGCAATTATAAGGGCAGATTGTCTCTGTGTCAGGAGAGTGATCTGGTGAGGTTCTAAGTCCTTGATAGTCTTGTAGGTCCTGGGGAGATCTGATGGTAGTATTGGTCTTTAATGGAAAAACCCAACACCACCATAACCCAGCAACAATAAAGATTTTTTTTTTCCTAGAAACATAAACATCATAAATATAAGAGTATAGCTAAAGAGACAAATTATAGAGTTGACAGCAAAAGCCATCTTAGTAATGCTAAGAATATACTTGTCTTACTGAATTTCACATGCAGAGTAACATAGTTTTGTGTGAGAAAAATATTCTTCCAATTAAAGTTGTTTTGTTTCTTAGATCAATGTGACTACTGTGAGGGAGTACTTACCTGAAGGAGACTTCTCAATAATGACCGAAATGCTCAAAAAATTTCTCAGTTTTATGAATCTTACTGTAAGTAATATATATATTTCTTATAAATACATGTATATATTTTTTTTTTATAATTGTGCCTTCTGTTAATAGCCCATGCATTTTTAGAAGAAATTAATGTTTTTCATTTTTGTCTTTAGAAGAGCATTGGATGATTTTCTGTTTTAAAATCTGAAAACCCATTTGCTTGTCATTATTCTGGTAGTTAATGGAATGAAACTACTTTCATTCCATTTGATTGTAACTGGTCAGCAAAGTATTTTTAAATCCTTTGCCTGAACCTGATTGCTTGTACTGATTTGTAATGCCAAATGCTAAAATTCTGAAATTAGTATAGCTCTCAAATATTTTGGAGAGGTATTACAAATGCTTTTTTGTTACTTGTGTTTTCTATTACATTTTTCAGTGTGCTGTTGGAACAACAGGCCAGAAATCTATCTCTAGGGTGATTGAATACTTGGAACACTGCTAGATACTTAACTTCCGCTGCAGGCACTCTAATGCTGGAGCTACCCTTAGACAAAAGAAGTCATGAAAGAAGTCCTTGAAGGATATACCAAGAGCATTCATCTGTGTCATTCGTGTTCAGATTTTTAAAGCTACCTGGTCTCTTAACCATGCATTCAGCATTTTCTAAAAGACAGTTACTACATCAATCTGCAACTATCAAAAATGAGGGGAAAAAGGTTCTGAGGAAAATAAAGAAACCATGCTGTTTATGATGCAGTGCAGTATTTAAATATTTGGCAGGGTTTACCCTCCCTATCTTTTTTTTCTTGCTTTGTTCGTGACAAGTTTCAAGGGGAAAAACTTGCTGCTGATAGTGCAACTGCTGTTTACTGTTGAGCCACTGTTTCATGCCAGCCAGGTGCAAAGGCAGCTTAGCTACTGAGGTATCAAACAAATGTTCTAATAAAGAAGTTCTGGACAGCAGCACCGCTCCTATTTGAGTTTAATTTGCTCTTGCTTTTTTATTACTAGATTATTCCAAAATCATAAAATATAAATTTTTAAATACTTTTGTGATTTTAACTACTGTCTATATTTAAAATTTGTTGGAATCCAAAGAGGTGAGGATTGGATAGTTTATTTTTTATACTGTTTTGATTGAAATTAGGTTGTTGAACTATTTCTCGGTTCTAAAACTGTCGTGGCCCGTGTACTGTAAACCAATAGACCATAACACTTTGTAGTTCCAAGAAGCATGCAAAACCCATAAACACACAAAGCCATTTGAGGGTATGGTATCCACAAAAGAAATAATAACTGTAAAGTGTTGTGCCCTATTTAAAAAAAAAGAAAGGAAAAAAAAAATTGAAAAATAAAATCTATTCAATCCCAGGGAAGTTTACACTTCTAATAAGCAAAAATTTTGAAATGCTGTTATAATTTGTCTCAAGGAAGCACTCAAGATGTATTTTATAATGCTCAATACAAAGAATTTGGATGTTTTAGGGAGAAGAATTTTAAAGAAGCTAAAACACCAATGGGGATTAATGTTTCCAGCTGACATAATCTTTCTATTTCATTCTTCTGTAGTATGACAAAGTTTAAATGCATACAACACAAAGCCTTAAATTGCTGATATAGCTAAGATTTTGTTCAGTCTGAGGTCTAGTTCACAGCAAAGCATTGTGTTTGAAGACTTAAGTGGAACAGAGAATCCCAGAAAATACATGACTTTTTTAAACAATTTTTTTTCTTGCACTCATTATTCAGACCAACAGATTTGGTAATTATTTTTATTAAGCTGGTCTTGAATATTTGCAGTCTGTTGTGAAATCTGCTTCGTCAACATTTTAAAATACCTGTATAGGTAGTTCCATCATGTTATTCCATTGAATTTGTAAAACTTGAAGCCATAAAATATTAGTTCTATGTATAATGAGGGGGAAATAACAGGAAATCTAACCTGCTTTTAGATCTTGTGTTATCTCCATGTATAAACTTAAGAACTTGTGCTTTTGTATCAGTGCCAGCTGTAAATTTTTTACATACAGTGGCTGCCTTCTATGTCTTCCTATTTTTGATAATGCAGATTGTTGGGAATTCTGTAAGGAAGTAACTGATTAGCGGCAAAAATCCTATGTTGGTCGTTCTTTTTTTTTGCGTTTTCTCTCATCACCTTCTAAAACTTAGTGTATCAGTGTAACTTAGAAAAGTTTTTGAGGTTGTATTCCGCTTCAGAAAAAGAATCTGTATTGAAAGAGAGAAGCTTTATATGTGTGATCTATATCAGGAGGAAATGGTTGATTATTTTGCCCATCTAGTTTGCTGATTTTAGAGATTTTCACGTATAATGGGGTTTCAAATTGATTATATAGTTTTCCCTGGAGAGATGGGAAGGGAAAATAAAATACAGATGTGATGGTGGGGGAAAGCAGGGACAACTACCTTTCTTTGTTACACTGGTAATTGCTTGGGAATTGATTTACCTCAGTGTTTAACAGTTTTTAAAAAATGTAACGAATTGTCAAGCACTGACAAATGCAGATTTTTTTTTTTGTTTGTTTTTTTGAGGGTGGGGGGAGAAATCACCCTGTGAACTGCAGTGCATTTTTGTGTGTTAGACCCTCAAATAACTCTGCATTAAAGGGTACTTGAGGCCAACTTGCAAATTAAAGTTTTAAAGTAACTTTTTTCCATTGTAAATATTTGTGTAAATACTTTCAATTGGAAATTAGAACAGTAGAGTACTTTTCTGAATCCAATCCTATTTTTATTTTATACAGTATTTCTCAGCTGTGATCTTTGGAGCAAAAGCCAACGGCAGGAAAAATAGTTTGTACCAGTTTCATGAAGTATGTCTTTGGGTTTTTGTAAATAATTTTAACTCAAATAAAATTGCTACTTTCAATACATATCTTGTCTTTTAACATGTCATAAAACACTCCTCTGAGTAACTGCAGAAAGAAGGCAGTGACAGGTAAATTGTTTTAAAAAAAAAAAAAAAAAAAAAAAAAAAGAGAGAGAGAAGAAAATAATAGAGGAGCATCCTTAAGGTAATGACCCTTTTTTCACTGGCATGTTGGAACAACAAAATTCAGTGCTTGGACCCAAGGCTGTGGTCAGTCAAGCCAAGGCTTGAAATTTTCTCAAGATGATGTACTCAGCGTCTTGATGGACTGTGGAGTCTTCATGTAAGTTGCAATTGATTGTTCAGCTGAAGGGGTGTGTGACTACTCTGACAAGCTGTAGTTAGAATAACAAAAATAGGAGAAACGGGTGCTGCCATACTTTCCACACCATGGGGGGATGCTAATGGCCTCTTCAGTGAAAAATATGAAAATTGTCATGAGCATTGCTCTTTTTCTCTGTTAATATGGATGATGATATTTCAAGTTCAGAATATATTTTTTCCCGTGGATTTTTTTTAATACCACTAAAGACAGGTACAATAAATAATAATTCATGAGCTGTAAAGCAAGTTGAATGTGATGTAATCTCTGTTGCCACTTTTAACAGGCATCAGCATTTGTCTGCTGTAAAGGGATGTTACTGGTGTTTGAAATATGGAGCAGTATATTAGCATGTGGCACTGTAGGAGGCAAATACAGTTTTATATAAAGCAAATGTTTAAGAAAATCATCCAGGAAGAGTACTCATGGTTATTTTGTCAGTAGATTTCCACATATAATGCTTCCCTTACATGCTTTGAGATGACATCAACCTTTTCAGAAGAACATAACAGTTGTGAAGCTTCTATAGAATACTTGGGAGTCTTAGTCCTTCACACAGATTATTTCACTTTCACAGTGTTTTGAAATGCTCCGTTTGCTTAATGACACAGTGATTGGCATGGTCTGCATAGCACTGACTTATCAGGAGCCTAATATAGAAGCAGGTGCTGCAGATGATTTTGCAATGATGATGTAGATGATTTTGGCCTAATGGAGTGGGTTTTGTGCTGTCAGCAGATTGAGTCTCTCAGAGCAGAAGACTGGACAGTGGTTACAAATGTATAAAAGCTTTGTTCTTACCCCTGAGCCAAGCATCTGTGCCAAGCATGCCACTGGAATAGTGTGGGTCTGCAAGGGAGCTGAATAATTGCTGCATGGCTGTCTCTGGGTGGACAAGAAGGTGGTAGGAATTCTCATTTTAGGGTGTTATATTTTCAACCTTTTTCTGTAACAAGGATATTCTAACAGGAGTTCTTGGTTTTAACCATGTTTTTAGGCTCTGAGTACCTCACTGAATTGATAAAGATGTTTTTGGTATCAAATGCACGGGCGAGTATTCAGTCTCCCCTCATTTTTCTTTTCTGGGCATCAATAATTCCTTCTTTGAGTAAGCAGAAGGCAAACCATACTTGCTTAGCTGGGTCTATTACCAGGCAGCCCACATGGCTTTTTTCATTAATGAGGTACATTCTTTGTTTTAAATGGCAGGGAAAACAAAATGTATTTGAATTGAAAAGACACAGGAACATAAGTAGCTGCTATTCTGCACCTAGCCCTTCCTTATAGGATAGCTTGTTAATTGGGGGTTTTAAGATAATGAGATTAGAATTTGCCCTGAATCTTGCTAGTTTCCAAAACCAGGCCAATGTAATTCTTGATGCTGCTGCTTCTCCTCCTCTGTGTAATGTGTTAATTTGTCCTTGGGCAAAGGGCACTACTGGATTATTTTAGCTGTATGGAACAGAAGCCGTTCATACGTACTTTTTTCTACCTGTCCTAAAGGTTCCCTGTCTAAGAAACTGTAATTTATTAAGACACTTGCAGCATCGATAGGTGCAGATAGTCTTACTGTATATTAAAGTGAAACCTTTATAAATAATGCAACTGCTTGAAGTCCTTATTGAAAGGTAGATTGATTTACTAATGCCACAAGGATCTTTGTTCCAACTGTGAAAACTAAACTTAATTTGCAGCTAAGGGTTAAGGGTCAGGTTGCCATGGTTGATATGGTTTGTCTGTGTGTGACAACAGGTGCCCTGATAATGCAGAGAATGTTGTAAGGAGCCCTGGAAAAAGCAGTCCTCATTTGGAGGAGACTGAACTATGCTAGAAACTGCCTTAAATTTGAAAGAAAGACATCTTCATATTTTTCACCACCTGCTTTCAAACCATCTGTCTCCAAAACCTCAAGTTCTGCTACTAGATCTTGTTCATTTCACCAGCCAAAGAGAAGTAAAGGCCAAAGAATTCCTTGATATATGCCTGTCTTAGGTGATCCAAAGTTATTATAGGAAGATTCATTGATGGATAAATAATAATAAGTAGTAGGGTAAACTTTTGCAGAGTAGAGTTAGATGACGAGGGGAAGAGAACTCTCTTTGGACTAAAGTAATAAGAGGAATTTTATTGATACTTACTGTTTAGTGTGGAAACTCTCTAAATTTCCTGTATTACAACAGAAGATTTAATTGTCTCTCTGCATTTAATTTTCTAAAAATGGGGAGGAAGAGTGTTAACCTGTACTGTAGAGAGGATTAAATGATTTTCCGTTCCACCCATAAAGATGACCCTGTGACTGCGTCCTAGAACAAACAGTTCAGTCTTGGTCAAGTAAGTGAGGAAGTTTGTGTGTGTTGCTCTTTTGCCCTAACTTCCTAGTTTTCACCTTTCCTTCTAAAAAGGATTAAGTGTATTCTCATCACTGAAAATAAGGAATAAAGACACTGAAAAAGGATATCCTACCAGGAGAAATATTGGAGTCACAGGTGCACCGAAGAGCTTGTTTAGTTGCAGAGATGAAGACAAAACAGATTTCTTAACAGGTTTCAAATTCATTGATATTTAATCATTAGAAACCAAACCTCACTTACAAAGACTATGGAGGAAATAAAACAGAGAGAACGGAAATAATTTTACTTTTTTCCAGGCAGTAATTGACCAAAGAAAGTGTATTGAACTGGCCTGCTTCACAGGATTTATGGCTGTGGCTGTGATACATGGCCTAGTGACCATTGCTGCTGTTTGGTTTTCTTTTGTATTACAGTGTTTACTTAGTGGAAAGCAAACCTTGGTGAAAAATATGTGGAAATGTGTGTACACACAGACATTGTCTCTCTCTCTCTTTCTCTGGGGTTTTCTAATGTGTGTGTTGTTGGACTCTTACTCCAAACCTGTGGCTCTTAAAAAGCATTTTTGGAGCAAAAACTTCTAAAATACCCAGCCTGTGTTGTATTCTGGTCTGCTGCTTAATTTGTAGTCTGCTTGAATGGAATTTGAGAACAAACCACAAAGAAAACTTGCAGTAAAATCACTTTGTGTTACAGCTTTACTTTGAGGCATGAATTTTAGGTTCAAAAGGTTGGTATTCAGGTTACTGAGCCTCAGTTATGTATTATATAAACTGCTGTGTAACATCTGGTGTCATTTCACTAGCTTATATTTTGATTTTTTGTCTTCGTTCAGCAAGGAATTTTAAGACAAAGGTAGTGTTTATCTAAATTGAAAACACAATCGTGTTTGTCTAGGTTAAAGTGCTAGAATTAAATTATACTTTAACAGAAAAAATGGAATATTGTAAATAGCAGTGATGCAAGTATTGTTTGTAGTCTCCGTTGCCTTAACTATTTTGAAAACCTGGCAATAAATATTTAATAAGAAAAATGTAATCTCCCTGGAAAAATACAATTGGAATTTGTCTGCTGAGTACATTTGTACATATCACATATCCAACTTTAAAATGGAGCTTCATCTTGCAGAACATTTTTTTTGTTTGTTATGCCTTAGATTCCAATGGGATTCTTACTGAGGATTTTGCAAGAACAATTTTGTGGTTATTTTATCCTAGGTAATTATAAAATTTCTTCCTTCCTTATTTCGTGTAGGTTACAGCAGTTCTTCAACTATCATTTCAAGTGTGAGAGAAGCCAAGTATCAAATAGGACTTCAAATGTCATTTATGTAATTCCTGAAGAACATCAAATAAAATTGCTGGTACGAACCAGTGCTCTAGAGTGATTTGCTAGACCTTTATACATCCAACCTAAGACTGCAGATAACTAAAAACATTCTGTTGAGAGAACTAAATCAATTGTTATGTTCCTCACAATATGTAAATACATGGCTGTCATTCAGAAGTTTTCAGGAGAACTGGTATGTGCTGTTTGGTTAACATATATAATGTAGCTTCAGGGTTTTTAAATCTTATGAAAACCACTAAGAATGTGCTTTGGTTCTTGAACTTAGCTAGCTGGGACCAAGTGGAGTGGGTCTTGAACAGCTGCATACACAACTTTACCCTTCTCTGAGTGAACTCTAAAGACAAAATGGCCAATTGTACTAGAGTATAACTCTAGTTCTTTGAGATGCTGTGAGAGATGTGAAACCCATAATCTTTTGCTCTGCCTCCTCCTGTCTCCCTGGCAGCTGGCAGTCACCCTGAGGAGTTATCTTGCTGAGTTTCTGTGGACCTCCGGAGCACTTCAAGGGTTGTTGAAATATGTCTGAAGTCCTTTCTCTGTGATAGCTCTGCCCCGTGGTGACAGGGAAATACAGGATCTGCCCTGCTACGCACGTAGGAGCCAAGGAGCTAAGTGTGTGCGCACTTGGCTCCAGAATGCTTCATTTTTTCAAGTTCTGTAAGTACACTTGGAGCCCTATGTGGGGAATGCAGCACAGGGAGAGCAGAGGAGTTAATTGCTGCACAGAAGCTGTCATTCTGGTTTGTGCTGTCCTAAGTCACACCGGCTGGGAACTGCTCATCTTACTGCACAACAGGAAGCGCTTTGGTCAGACTGCAGAAGTCTTCAAAGGAGATCTGAACGTACAGATCGTTGGTAATGTGGGATTTGGGATGGGAATCTGAGGTTTTATGAAAGACAAGTCACAATAAGGTGTTAAATTGTATCTTTAGGATTAGGATTAAATTAAGATTTAGGATTAAATGAATTATGAAATTACGAGACATGAGAAACATGAGGAAAGGCCCCACGCCTGCTGGAGTTCACATGTGACTTTATCAGACCGTGCATGAACACAGGATGTCTGTAGCTTCCTTGCAGTGCATCTGCTTAATCACAAGATTTACCAAAGAGATTTCACCATCAGTGTTCTGGCAGACACACAATGCTCAAGTCTCTTCCTGTTTGTCCCTATTTGTAAAGACGGTGTGTTGAAAAAGAGACTTAATAGAAACTTGGTGGAGGGACAAGGAGGTGCCAGTGTTAAAGCATAAACTGTAAAGGAATGAAATGAGCTGATTATAAATTACTATCAGGCCCAGCTAGAGTGGACCGAGATCCCTAAAACAATTTGGGAAATGGCTGTGGTTTATAACATGTCACCTGGAGCTGGAACTAGGGAAAAGACTGTGGCCATAAGCTTTTGAAAGAGCTCCAGAAATATTCCAACCACAGGCTAGCAAGTGTAATTTCATTCCAAAAGGAATTGCTACAAGTTACAGACCATAATAAAGCAGAGGAAGCTGATGAAGTACTTAGCTAAATGCTGGCAACCAGCTGCTGTGATACTAAGAGAAACCCATAAGTAAGGATTGCTCTAAAAACTACTAAGGAAATCATAAGCAAGCAGATGGGCATGGAACGGTTCATACAAAACCATGCAAGTGTTGGTTGAGAGGAACTTGTGGTATCATGTAGCCCAGACTCGTGCTTGAAAGGAGATGGGTGACAAACTTGAAAACTTTTAAGGATGAAGATTTCACAGTCTCTAAGTAATCCACACCAGTGCTCTACTACTCTAGTGGGGAAAAAAAAAAGATGTACTTGTAAAATTAAAAAATATTAAAAAAAAAAAAAATTTAAAAACAAACATTCACTAAAGCCTCTTAGAGAGCCTATGATATGCATAGGGAGAGAACTCCCCTGTTGGACTGAAGGCTTTCAATGCAAGGGCTTTGAAGAGGTGAGCAGAAATAACAAGCTCATCCCTGCAGGAAAGGAGGACACTGCTGAGTGTGGGCTAAGTGCTGCACTGCTGTGTGGGTTACTGTTTGACTTGGCAAGGGGAGCACGGTGGCTGTGAAGTGTGATGGACTGCAGGTTTTGGTTTTTTAATTCATGATGGCCAAATACAAAGCTGAATGCAAAGAGCTGCAGAGGCTCTGATGAATGATGAAACGCCCAATGAAATGCATATGAGGAAAAATAACTCTCACACATACATCAAGTTAGCCTATAAGCTGTTACCACCAGGAGAAACAAGAAAACAAACTCTGACTATTCAATTTCAGAAAAGGCTGACAATTGTTAACACTAGTCATTATTGGGAAAAAAAAAAAAAAAAAGAAGGAAACAGGAACCATCTTTGTCCCATAGGATGCATTCCATGATGTCGCCTTGTTTTGAAGATGGCATGGATTGTAGAAGCAGGTACAAGAAGCAGCTTCTTTATCTTCCTGTCTTCTGCTGTATGTCCTGAATAACCAGCAGTATGGAATAGTCAGAAGAAATTAAATAGCCCAGAATTCTTCAAATTGAAGAAGACATACTGGAGGTATGCCACAGGGAACAAAAAATTCAAAGATAATATGGAAAACTTGAATAGGAAATGGCTGTTTCTCCCGAAGCTCTCCTTCGTTCTTACAAGATGGAGCCCAGTGCAATTACCAGGTAACAGAATTTAAAATAAGCAAAAGAAAGTATATTCTAACACATCACAGAATTGAACTTTTGAACTTACTCCCTCACAATACCAGGAACTGTTAACTCTGAACACTTTGCCACTAAGCATTAACCTTTGCATATCAGGCAGCTAAAATTCACAGTGATGCATGAGGGAGTAGTGACAAGGCTTTCAAATTTTGCATCAGTCCCCCACTTCTTAGTGAGCTGTCAGCCTGTGGCACTCCATATGCTCTCCAGTGTGTGCATGCAGCCAGAGCAGTTTTACATGGGGCCTGATCCCTCGGTTACCTGGCAGTGCTGCAGACACCACGATGTTTCAGGATTAGCTGGGTTTAAATAGTCATGTCCTTGGCTGACAATCCTGGAGTGGCAGACTAGACAGAGCCTGGATCCCCTGGGGTGGAGAGGGTTTCCACTGCCACCAAAGCACTCTTCTCCCTACAGAAGGGGCTGGATCACCTCTTCTACAAGGAGAGGCTGAGGGAGCTGGGATTATTCAACCAGAAGAAGACTCTGGAGGGGACCTTATAGTTGCCTTTCAATACTTGAAGGAAACCTAGAGGAAGGCTGGCAAAGGACTTTTTATAAGTGTCCAGCAAAAGGATAAGGGGAAATGGTTTTAAACTGAAGGAGAGTAAGTTTAGCCTGGATCTTAGAAGTTCTTTAGTATAAGGGTGGTGAGACTCTGGAATAGGTTGCCCAGAGAAACTCTGAATGTGCCCTCCCCAGAGGTGTTCAAGGCCAGGTTGGATGAGGCTTTAAGCAACCTTGTCTAGTTGAGAGGCATCCCTGCCCATACCAGAGAGGCTGGAATAGATGATCTCTCAGGTCCCTTCCAACCTAAGCCATTCTATGATATCTTTGCACCTGCTTGGATGGTAGCATAGGTCTTCCCTTTTCTGCCATACTTTCAGTATGTATTTTTCAGAGCTCACTGATTACCCATTATTCCCTTTCTACCTCTCTTCTATCTCTTTCTGATTTTCTCCCTGCTTTCTCCCCCCCCTCCATATGCCTATCAACATCCATATAAATAATTTGTATGCTTTTAAAAAATAGTTTGAGTTCCCTCTGAATCATCTACTACACTCAGATTGCATTTCCAAAAGTACTAAACAAATATCATAGACAGACATGCCATGGCAGCAGATCTGCCTCACATTTTGACCCTGGGTAGTGTTCCAGCTTCAGTTCAGTTGTCATGAGTAACCCCTTGAGCTGTTCAGGTCATGTGAAACCAGGCTGGCAAAAAACCTCCTTATCCAGCTTTTCTGCTGCTCGCTGCTTGGCATGTGACACATGCCTTTCAGGGGAGCTCAGCTCTTCCTTTAATACTGTTCCCCCTGTGGCTTCCTCAGAGTGACAGGGAGAGAGCTGTGAGATGGATGTCCAGCCACGGAGATCAGTGAGGGGACAGCAGGAGCTGCAGGCGTTCTCCCATGCACCCTGCACCATGTGTCAGGGCACTCAGCTGAGAACAGCAGCCACATCCTCATAAAGAAGCAGTGCTGAGCTCAACCCCTGCAGTGTCACACAACACCTGCACTGAATCCCATCCAAGGTTGCTTGAGGACTGAAGTGTAGTCAGGAAAGTGAGGCCTTAAACAGGACTCCCTAAACTTAATTGCATATGGAAGTGGCAGAAATTCAAGGAGCAGCTCACAGAAATGTATACTGTTCTGGTGTAAGTCCAGTTCTGTGTTAATAATTTAGGAGTGTTATTTTTAGTCAGCACTTGCAATAGATTCTTCATGTCTGAAACCTTGTTCCCACAAAAGTTCATCACTATGTCAAAGTATTTAATTAATTATAACTTTTATTTTAATGGTGTTACTGCAATTATTAGAAATGTTTGTAAAAACCTGTCTGACTCCTTTTCCTCCCCACTGCAAAGGCTAAAAAACTGTATGTGTTAGCTATGCTTTCTAACATCACAGAATGCCAAGCTTGCTCAGGATATAAATATGAATCCATAGAAGAGGGGAGGCAGGAAGAGCTGGTTTACAAGGATATGGAGATCTTCTCAAAAGAAATGTGTTCATGTCTTAAATTCAACAAATAATCAGCTATTCTTCCAGGAAGGGCTTCTTAAAACAATAAAAAAGTAGAGAGTTTCCAAGTGTTGCAATTACTAACAAAACCAATTCCTTAAGCAGGTGGCTGTTCTTAGTATCATTTGCCTAATTTCATAGACATTTCATACATTTAATTTCATACATTTTAAGGGTACATTACCATGATAACTTTTAAATGTTGCTCAATTCTCTTCTTACTACTTAATTATTTTTTCCCCATTTTTTCTTCAGGAAAAGTAATCTGTAGCCTGGAACCTCCTCCACATGCAAGGAGGGCCTTCAACCTCCATCTGTAACTCCAGTACAATGAGTACTGCTGCAATAGTGTATGCTTAAAGAATGCTGCCTTCAAAATCTTGTTTATGAATAGGAAACATCATAAATAGAGAGCCAAGAATTTGTTAGCATAATTGAAATCCTAAGCCTAGTTTAGGGATCATTATTAGTCCAGATACAGGAAAATAAAACCCACTGCTCTACAGAAAGAACTGCAATAAAAGCAAAAAAAATGACAATTCAGTTAAAACTCATACTGCCTACCATCCTGTGTCTCCACTTCTCAAGGCCTCTGCTCACACTCTAGGCTTGCATTTCTCCATGCAACATCATTATGTTGGTTTTAAGTATCTTCAATCCAGGCAAATGAGAAGAGCAGCTCGTTATTAAAATAGAAGGCAATATGAAGCAATTCCTCTGCCTGTCAAATAACTGGATAAATCTCAGAATCTGTCCTCCATGTGCTTTGTTAGAATTGGTTACCTCAGCAGGGGAAATGCTGCTCTCACTAGTACTGAGTGCCATACTTTTAAAAATTAATACTTTGTTTTTATAAAAAAGGTTGTCAAAACAGCTCAAGTTTCAGACAAATTTTAAATAATACTCTGCATAGTTTCAAGAACAGTGCCTGATTTTCCCTGGAAGCATAATGAGGCTGAACATCTCAGTAGCTAGAATGAATTTGTTCCCTGCAAACAGGGAAGGGAAGCAGCAGTCCCTGGTGTGCCTCCAGCCAGGAGGGTTCAAGGTATAGCTTCAGTTCTGAGATGGAGGCTTGTGCTTGACCAGAAACCACTCAGGTATCTTCGACCAAGTGTCTTTTGAAGTTCAACACCCTGGGGCACTCCAGAAAGTTCATCCAAGTTAATAAAAGGCAGGCTGCATCAGTTAAAACTTCATTAAACCTGCAGAATGGATGCTAAGCCCATGCTTCAGTTTAATTCACAAATGGGATTGAGTAAAGCATTTACCAGCTCTCCCTGTCCCAAATCCCCACGCACGAGTTGTGAGCTTAAACATGTCTGCAATCCAGCTTCTAGGCCAGGATGTAAAATGAGGATGGGCGAGTTTTCTGGTCACAGCGACCGGTCCAACACGCCAGTCCAAAGCTGCTCAGCAAAATCTGTAAATCAGCCGCGGGCAGCCGCCACCCTCTCCTCTTCTTCTCGCCTTCCCACAGCGAGGCGGAGCCGGAGGCCACCAGAGCCCCGCCCGGCCACGGGTGAGCCGCCTCCGCTACCCACAGAGCGGCGGCCATCTGCAGTGCCGGGTCCTGAGCCGTCACCGCCCTCCGTGTACTGCCGGCCCCCGGTGCCGGGGCTGCTGCCTCCCGCTGGCGGCTCTGGGGGGTGTGTGTGTGGGTGGGTGTGTGTGTGGGTGTGTGTGGGTGTGTGGGTGTGTGAGGGGGTTGGCTCTGGGGGCCGTTGATGGCGGTTGGTGGCTCTTCTGTGTCCGTTGGTTCGTGTTGGTGCGCGCGGGGCAGGCGGGGCTGGGCGCTGACAGGAATGCCGCCGTCTCGCCCCTCGCGGCGGGCTTCTCAGCCGTGATCTCCCCATGGAAAGAGTAAAAGCAGCTGAGTAACGAGTCAGAGAGAGATCAGTGGAAGCATTGTTGAACGCGTTCGCTTAGTTTCAGTTAGTTTCTCGCTGCTGCTCCCCTGGGTGCGATGCCGGGAGTCTCCGGCGGTGTTACCCTGTAACACCTGAGGGGGCCACCTGAGCTCCAGGGGGCCCTGACCAGCTGCAGCCTCTCTTCCTCCTGAAGTCCATCCCAAACGGCTCTCCTCAGTGTTTCACACACACATGTGAAAATCAAGATGCACCAGACACTTCAGAAAGCTGCCGTACCCGAAGGCAAATGCCAAGCATCTGCAGGGTTTCAAGCTGTGGCCCCAACATGAAGAGTTGAAGGGGCCGAGCCACCCAGAGACATTGGCAGCCACCCCCTGCACCACCACAGCACCGGGCCGAGTCCCTGCTCAGGGCTGTGCATGCAGGCCTGTCTGGACCTGCTGCTTCCCAGTGGCAACAGGCAGTGGGAGTTGGAGGCTTCCAGAAAGTTCATCAGGCATGTGAGGAGGCAGTGTCCTTGCTGGCCCCACAGCACCAGTGCTTGCCGGGGCTAGTGGGTAGTTTCTCCAGCATTTTCCGAGGGGCGACAGCTCTATAACAATGCAAGGAGGAATGGACTTCAGGTCACCATGCATGTGTGCTCTGCCAGAATGCATGGCCACCCCCCCCGAGGATGCAGCGTTGAGTGCCAGGCTCGTCCCTTGGCGTCAAAGGCTTAAAAAAAGTTTCACAGGTGTTTCACTGCTTTCATTTGCTATTAGTAACCACCAGAGGGTGATGCGCTGAAATTCTGTCTTTGTAACTACAGAAGTGAGGCACTATGTACTCCAAAGATCGGAACTCGTGATAAAATTCTGCAGGTAAGGAAGATGTCTTGACTTCTTAAGATGTTTTGGCTTATTTAAGATGTTTTGACTTCTTTGACTTTCACTACCAAATACACTTTCTAATTTCTATGGTTAGACAACAACTTAGGTGGAATCCATACCTTGTTTTGTTTTCTTTTCCTGATCCTGACCCTGACACACTGAGTGAAAAGGGCTGGAAGTGGTTCCTTGCTAAAATCCAGGCATACAGTTTCTATTTTAAAACTCAAACGTATGGTTTTGTACTACAGTATTCCTAACTGTGCTCCAGGTATACACAGTTCCTTGCCCTCTGTCCAAGCTGTTCTCTTTAAAGAAAACTGGAGGCATGCTTCTAATTCAGTCTTTTTTTTTTAACCTCAATGGAAGTGAAAATTGGAGTTGCTCTTGAGGGAAGAGTTGTAGATGGAAAAGAACTATTTAATATCAGAGTCATAATTCATGCTGTTCATATCTTATCATAGAAGTACAAATTGTACTGTTCTTAAAATTTTGATGCTTCCCTCCTCCATTTAGAACAGAGACTCAGTCTCTTAATTTTGGAAAAAGAACCTGGTGTCTTCATTGACTTCATGGCACAAAATCTTGAGGCAATACCTGACTTCTCTGAAGACTAGAAGTTAAATGTTAGCTTGATAGTAAGAATTAAAAGCAAAGGTTTTGTTTCTGCTGAGTCACTTCTTTTCTCATCCCATGTTTCTAAGCAATTTGTCATTAACTTTATATGTACTTACAGCTATATGAAGGGTTTTGAGCAGGCTGCATTTGACAGATTCAGTTGCAGCTGAGCTAGGTTCCGAATGATTATATTTAATTGTTGCGGTCACGGGCTTGTGAGCTTTAGATAGACCCTGCCCAGTGGCAGATCCTTAGTAGCCTAGCAAATTCAATAGGAGTTATCTTCTAGTGAAAAATAGGTAGGTAAAAAAAATGGAGGTCATCCTTTTGTAGATGGATGTGTGCTACTTCCAGTTGTTCATTGTTGCTCCCTGGTTATATTTTCTTGCCTTCACAGCTCGTTATCTGTTGATCTGAGCAGTCCCTGTAAAACTCTAGTTCTGCTTCAGGAAAAAAATATGTCATGCACTGTGACCTCAACAAGGCTAACAGCTGATTTTGTCAACTCTTCCCATCATAGCTAAAATGCTGGAGCTGTGCTTTTCTCCCTGTTTTTAACTGGCACTATCAAAATGTTGTGTAAACCAGGCTGCAGTGTGTGTACAACATCAGTGCTAATGTGGCTGGTCCAACACTTCCTTCTAATTACAATTTGCATAATTGGGATTCTTTAAGCTGAAGAGGATTGGAAGGGTAGACAAAGTTGCTCTTGACCTTGAAGTTGAAGGTCATGGTTTCATCTTCCACCCAGCTCTGGAGCTGTCTCAGAGGCTTACACCATGGTAGAAGAGAACATGAGAACCTTGTTAGGGTGGTGGCTGTCAGCCTGGATGGATATGTGTGGCTAGGAGGAGTGTGGTGGTAATGGAGATGGTGTCAATTCTCCTATAAACCACCATGTGTGGGCCCTGTGATAGAGGCAGTACAGTTTCTTAGCTGCTTTCTTACCTGGCTGCAAAGATGCAGCAGAAAACAAAAAGGCTGTAGAGCAGATTATATTAATGACTGTTCTGAGATTTGTGCTTCAGCATTTGCTGAGAATTTGATGCTGTACAATATATAAGGCAAATACTTCATCAGGCTTATAGCGACCTTCAAGGAGCTTCTTTGGGAGTGTTAGGGAAGGGTACAGGTAAGTACTTGTCCAGACAAGCTTTACCATTTCTTTGTGCACAGAAATGCCATGGTGCACAGCAGAAAGGAGAACCAGACGTTTTACTGTGATAGCCATAGATTCTGCAATGAGGAACAGCAGACAGGAAAATTCAGCCAGTAAAAGACAGTAATCTAGTCACTGTAGTGAGCTTTTAAGCTTTTCAGTGCTGTGTCTTCATAACTGAAATGTTGCCATGCAAAGATGATGTTTAGGAGAGATGTAACTCAAAGAATTTTTCAGGTTGATTACCTGATGTTCCTCAACAGAGAATGCTGGAGTAGGAAGCAATGACTTTGAATTCTTTCTGCTTACCTTAAATATCTGCAAAATTTTTATGCTGAGTGACTCTTAAAATTGTGAGCATCTATTAATATCAGGGTCCATAGCAAACCTGGTTCTCATTTTCCAAACCCTTGTAAATTTGCAGAACATATTTTTTCCACAGAATAATTATTGGACCAAGAATTAAAAACCAAATGCCTCAGTACTTCACCCTGCTCTTCAAACCCAACACTAAAAGGCAATGCCCACCTTCAGTCACTGAGAACTATCTGCACACATTTCCTGTAGTTAAATACAGTGTGGCCTGCAGCTGACAGAGCAGTAGTAGTAACGTGTGTGTCCTTGAGTGTCAGGGAGCTCCTCACTAGTTCCTTTTGCTCTCACTTTCCCCATCCAGGTGTACTCCTGGGGAAGTCAGGCAAATGTTCCCCAATGAGCTCTAATGGAACACGAATTGAGATGGTGCAGAGGTATTTTTATGTGTCTCTCCCTCTCCTCCCTTTCACCTCATCTCTGAATTGCCAGCTCCAGAGTATAAAAACAAGTGATTGTTTGCACAGGGAAAATAAGATACAGAAATGATACTAAATGAACAACATCTTTGGTTAAGCTGTTTGTTTGGAGCATTGCAAGAGTAACTGAAGAAGCATGAAGCAGAACTGGCTGGCAGGAAGACACATAATTCCCTGCACCATGTCACTTCCTGCCTTGCTTGGAAGAAAACATGGTAACTTATATTCACAGCCTTGAAATTAATCCTGTCAGATGCTCTGAAAAAAAACCAAGAGGCATACAGCTTTCCACTTTGTTTAATCCAGAGTGAATCTATTGTAAAAATGTCCTCCAGTTGTGCCTCATATTTCTGCATGCTCTTGGATAGAAATGAGCTCAAGACTGTTGGGAGCTTCAGCTGTTTCAGAAATCAGATAGGAAGAGGCTGTGACAGCTTGGTCTGCTTTACTTATTTAATTAACAGATCATGCAAGGAATGCAAAAGTTATGAGAGATCAAAAAGAGTCCACTGACACTGATCATTTCATAAGGACAAACCTGAGGTGAGGATAACTGAAATACCCCAGCTACCATTTTTCTAAGCCTGTTATCATCTTCCTGAGGCCTTCCTGAAACAGGTAGGAATTAATGAGGATCTCTTCTTGGGTACAGATGCATTATTAATACCCTTCAGGATAGACAGCAGTCTTTCAGTGGTTCAGTTTCATTCTCTGCATTAAAACCAAAAAGCAAAAGGGGAAGTGAAAGACTTTGGTGCCACTCAATGGACTGGTAAGAAAATAAAGTGTATTAGGAAAATAAATAAAATGGGAAGCTCTAAGCAGTATGATATGTGATATGTCTGTTGTCACAGGGCATTTTATTGCTAGATAGTGCTATAACATCAGAAGACCATTGAAAATCAACACTTAAATCAAATCTGATTCCTATCTATATGTCTTGTAAGGTTTTGGACTTGAATAGTATCAGGGCATTTTCAAAATGGAAGTTGGCAGTTGGTTGGTGGCTTTACTGAGGCAGAGATTTCCTTTTTCACATAGATAGTAACTAAATTAGTATGGGATTGGTTTTAAATATCTCTGAGCAACTTTGCACTACTTTTTCTGTTTTGACAAAAGCTAATCTTGGCATATGGGCAAAAAGGAGTAGTTCCCATCCACATAACTACCCATTATGTTGCATGATTAAAAGAACGGGTTGATAAAATGTGTCAGTCTTACACCTGACAGTTATGTAGAACAATGGCTGTTAACCTTCTGTTATAGTCTGGAGTATTAAAGTATTTTTTTGTTTTGATACGTTTGAACAAGGTCCAACCATCAAAGGTCAGGTGCAAGCATAAACTTCTATTTAACAATTGACACAAGATAGATAGATAGATAGATAGATAGATAGATAGATAGATAGATAGATAGATAGATCCCCATGAAAGTTTGGGGAAGATGTTGCCAGGTAAAAGAGGGAGAGAGGAAAATGAAGATAAGAAAGGAGAGAGAGAGAAGAGAGAGAGAGAGAGAGATATGGGAGACAAAGAGTAATGAGAAAGAGAGAGAGGGAGAGGGAGAAATTGGAGAGAAAACAGCAAGAAAGTGGAAAAGAAAGGGTGAGAGAGAGAGAGAGAGTCACCACCAGGGGTCCAGCTGGCTAGTGAGTTTTCTTCAAGATGGTGTTCCAGTCCTGGACAGGGCCTGATGAAGCTGGTGGTGGGTCTGGAGGAATGGACAGCCATATATACCCCTAAGTTCCTTTGTTCCAAAGGGGAGCTGTCAGTCAGCTGCCACAGAAGCCAGGTTCATTAGGATTAGCACAATCAAGGTGTTTTCCCCACTTGCCTTCAGTGCCAGCAATCAGCCCCCTCCCTGCTCAGCTCAGGCCAAGCCAGGTTCATTAACCTAAGTCCAGTCAAGGTGTCTGCCCCCCACCCTAGGTTCATTATGTCTGGAGGGGACTTCCATCCTGCTTGTTCCTTTTTCAGCATTGCAGAGCATTGCAGGCTGGCCCTCAGAAGAAGGGTGTAGTCTCCACCCAGCCATCAGTTCTTTCCTCTTTCCAGACTCACTGCCTGATGTCTCAGGCCAGGCCAGGCCAGGTACTTTAGCATCTCCCTCCACCCTAGCCAGGGCTCTTCACTTGACAATTGTCTTTTGAGGCAAATTTCGACAGTGAGATCATCAGACTTTCATACCTTCTTATCACTTTCAGTGATCCATGCTTCCAGTTAGGAAAATGGGTAGATGCAATTTCTCTTTCAGGAAAGATTTATTGTCCTGGAGGCGAGGGGTTGGGAAAATGCAAATCAGTCTATGGCTGTCCATTCCCTGGCCAGTTTCAGTCCTTAGGCCACTTTATTTAGGCTTCATTATACCTGTTACTGCCAGGTATTTATAGTAGAATCTTTTTTTCCATTTCAGTCTTCCTGAAACTGTGATAATGAGTTTATATTACTGCCTTAATGTTTTTAGAACATACAAGTTTAGTACTTGCAAGTATGCCATTCAAGATGAGCGATGTAATTCAGAAAAGTGATTAAATTTGCAATTATAATTAGTAAGACAGGATTATTGTGTATCTTTTCCTTGTATTCTAGTAAGTAAATTGGTGACACAAATCTTCATTTCGAAGTCAAACTATGTTGAGAATGACATTGGAGATCCCATTCAAATAAAAATATCCTGTAAAGATGAAGTTCAAAGAGTTAACCGAATACTGCTCCCTCTAGCTACTGGCGGCTAGAGGAGAAGGGAGGCGGGGGGAGGAGGAGGGGAAAGGGGGGAGGGAAAACTTACGGCAGACTGCTTTTCATGGGTAGACGAGGAGGGGAGAGAGGGAGGAAAAGAAAGAGAGCGGAGCGGTGGAAGGAACTGGCTGTTCACAGCTGATGGTTGTTTTTTAGTTTTTAAGATAAAGGCTTTGGGGACAAAATAGTTTCCTTAGACGGTGCAGCAGTCTCGTTCACAAGACTTGTCACATTGTATAAAAATCTCTTAACAGAGATCAGAATTTCGCCGCACTCACGCTTTGGCTTGTTCAACTACAAAACAATCATTTACCACAATATAAGACAAGAAATTGCAATTGCACACGTAAAAGGACAAATGAAAAAAAAAAAAAAAAATCTCAAATGCAAACAAGACTTGAGGCCTTTCTCAAATGCAAGTAATATTTAATACCTTAATCTCTTTGTCTGTCACTTGGCACCCCTTGATTAACTCTTATAACTCCAGCAGCTCTGGAACCTCCTTATCTGCAGCGCCCTGGTGGTCGGCGCGCTTTAAGGGCCGGGTGGTTTCCCGTCCGCCGCAGCTCCGGGGGCTGGCTGGCTGTGTTTCCCCATTCTGATGCCGCTCTGTTCTCCCGGCCCTCGCTTTGGTTTTTTTTCAATGACTCTGAGGTCAGACGCCAGGTAGTGCGGCAGGTAGAGCGGCTTTAGCCGGCCGTTTGATCTCCCTTTGTGGCAGCTTCAAACAGAAATTTCCCTCCTGTTTCCCAGGTCTCAAAATTGGCATGTAAGATTTGAGCCAAAAGAGCAAAAATCTTACGGCAGTGTCATCATGTTGAGTTCCTCTCTTTTGGAGCGTTTTCATGAAGACATTTAAAATAGACAACCACAGAATGCATTTGGGACCCCGTAACCTTAAAGTACTCTGCTGCTCACCTCTATTTCTGAGGGGTACCCTTGTGCACTCCAGACTACGGGCTCTTCCCGGATGTCTTTCAATCCGACCTGCTCCCTGATGTTTGTGCTGTTTACCCGGCCGCTGCTCCATCCTCAGTAATCTCCCCAAAGTTAGTCTGGCTTCACCATTTGCAGCAGCAATGAATGACTGACACTCAGAGGTCCTTTCTGAGCATCAGCACTTTATTCATAAGACATCTCTATTTTTATACTTGTCTTTATGTTGTCCATGAGCACAGCCATAGTTCGTGTTACTTTATAATTGGTTATTATGAGCTGTCATGCATACCTGTTGCAAGCTGATAGGCTACAACTAATTGTTCACACGAAGCAGAGCCTCCTCTAACTAGTTAATGCAATCTTTCCTAAAAAGCAAAACATATGATACTCTATTCTTTTACCAAGGTCTTGTTATGTCTGTTATCTACATTCTTCTTGCCCAAAGTTGCCAATTGTTTTTGCTTCAAGGGTAAAGCACTAGTATATCTAGGCTGAAATCTTCAAAACTTAAAACACTATCTGCTACAGTCAGCTATGACGACAGGTTTCTAGCATTGCGTTGAGTATGCTGTGAAAAATTAACATGTAGGTTGAATTCCTGAACCTACTTCAGTGTTGTTTTGTTTTACCTTTAATGGTAGAACTGTCTATAGCTGCTATAGTTCTGTTACATTTTATGCCTTTTATTGACATACTAGTTACTGAAGCTAGCATATAGTAGGAGCCACACTCAGCTCCTGCCCTCATCTATAATCAGGAAGATAATAAGGTACTTTTAAACACTTCTCTTTCTTTACCCCTCTTACAAGATGGAAGTAGATCAATAGACAATTCTATAGCAAGCTGAGCTGGTTTTGTAATCATAATGGTTACAAGCTGAATTGGGAAAAATTAATTCACTCCAATTGCTTAAATATTGTGGTTATTTTTCAAGAATTCTGCTTTACAAATGGTCTTTTCACATGAATGCATTTTAAAGAAAGTATCACAAAGCATTTTATACCATGAAATAGGTTTCTTTGGAATGTGGGTGACAGCTGGATGACATAATGAAACATCCAATATCTGCATGTAACTGGGGAAGCCCTGGTGGTCCCACTGGGATCAATTACTGAGTTCAGGTCATTTGCAGATGCGTGGCTGAGTAAGTAGTTAATCAGGCATGTACACTAATAATAGGAGATCTCTGTCTCCTATAGAAGACTGAGGGCATATAGTGGGCCTTGTCCCACTTGAATAATTCTTCCATTAAAATGACTATATTACCAATTAAACTCCTCTAAGCTGATTTTCTCTCACATCAATATCTATTGTGTTTCCTTTGTCGTTTAGTGACCTTACAATTGATCTGTTTTCTCTTTGATCATGGTTAGCTAACCAGAGGTGGCGATCAGTGTTGCATTTTGGACACCTACTTGTTGGTTTTACTTGCTGATAATTTCCTTCGACTCATTGTTACTAATTCTAAATTAGAAGATCAGAAACAGAGTTCAGTGTCGAATCTTTACCAGTAATTGGGAGGAAAATGGAAGAAGAAAATTTAAGTTGAGCTCAAATAATCCATAAAAGGCAAAATGCAAACTGTTACTCTAAAGTAAGTGGTGATTTTATTTTTAAAAGCTTGCCAACGCAGGTTGCCATTTTAGGCTTAGTTTTATTTTTGATGCTGCCAGATGAATTTGTTTCCCAGGCAATTCAGAGAGGCTGGATTATTTCTGTTTACAGAAAATTTAGACTGTAAGAGAAAGTTACTAATCTAATCATCCAGTTTAGTCAATCCAAAAGGTAGATGATGATGCAGGTAGTCAGTGTATATACATAGTAGGCTACTTGAGCTGAAAGAGTGGAATATTTTTTTATCTGCAACCTTTTGTCATCTTTGCTTCTTCACTTCCTCTGAGTACGATTTTAACTGACATAGGTCATAATAATTCTTGTCTAAAAGAACCTCTCAAAATTGTTCTTTTGAAAACTAACTTGCTTTAAGTTTGCATGTTCTTCTGTTGCCTAAAATATTACAGAAAAGGGTCAGTGGGATTTGTTTGCAATAGCTGAATGGCTTTCTGAGTCGTAATTTTCTAGGCTTGAATCACTTTTCCTTCAGCAGATCTATTTCTGTAACACATTTATTTTAGTTAATTTTAACCTTGCAGAGTTAAATTAATAATTTGGACAGTTCATTCAATATTTTTCTAACAAGTGACTTTCAAACATACACAAAAAAAAGGACTGTGCTAGAGAATGTTTCTTTGCTGGAGAAAAGCACAGTTGTCTCAAGGGGAGAAAAATTTTAATCCTTATGGACATAGTCCTGAGCCAGTCTGAGTTCAGTGAGTCTGAGCTGAACTGTCAATCAATATAATTTTTAAACTTGAGACAAAAGGGAATGAAAGGCTTTTCCATGTTCCACACTGGGCACTCTATGTAGATGATCCCACTTTAGAACTTTCAGGTTTTCAACCCCTCCACACATTTAGCCACATCTGTGGCATCCACACTTATGCCACAGCCTTACTTGGTGAGCACTGTAATGTAGGAAAGCTGAGAGGTACGTGCAACAATTTGGCCTTTTCTGATTTTTTTTATGATTCACGTATTACTATTCTGGAATGCTCAGAAGGGCTGAGTAGGTCAGTGTGTTCAGTAGGATAAATTTCATCCCAAATGTTGCCCCACTTCATGTGAGGGAATAAACTGTATGGGGCTAATACTCTGTTCCAAATAGTTCAGAGTTTTCTCTGATTTGTAAGTGGATATTTAAAACTATCAAATGAAATATTTCTCCCACTTGCTCTTGGCTTCTGCTGGTCCTTCAGTCAGCTTCCTGAATTCTAGTGTATCTATGTGTGAGCTGGGGTTGTATAAGATACATAAACATTCTGCTGTGTGTGCTTATGATTACCTTCCAGAAGGCAATGAAGTTTATGCATATTCTCCACGGTTCCTTAAAATGTGCTGATCAGCAAATATACACACCTCTAAGCCAGTAAAACAATTGTGAAATAAATGCACAATTGAACACAAAGCAGACTTATTGTAGGACTGGGTTTTCAGAGTTTTCAAAGATACCTAGAGAATTTTGGAAAACAAATGCCATTAAGAGTCAAGGGGATTTGTACAGTTCAGCCATTTTGGGGAAACTTCTCCTAAATTATGTAATATAGGAAGCTGTAGAACCAATCAGTATATTCATTCGCAAAGGAAAAAAAACAGAAAAAGGAAATACAGAGACTTCACATGTCAGTGAGCAAAGCAACCTGAAAAATTACAGATGAAGGAAGAAAAACCCCAGTCCTAAGTTCTTTTTAATGTTATTATTAATACATATTTTTGCCATTTGTTTTTTTTTTTTTTAGAATACCTATCCTAACTGATTTCTAAAGGCTGAGATTCAAAATGTACTCTTGATGTATTAAGGAAAGATTTGGGACTGGCTGGAAGGTATGGATTTCATTATCCTGCAGTGGATTTTGTCTTCTTCACTGCCACCTTTTACTTGAAGACACAGATTTAACACTGTGTTATGTTCAGTGCAATCATATAAATTGCTTACCAGGGAAGAGGATCTTTACAAAGGCTTTTGTGTGCCCGCAGTTTGTCAAGTAGAGTCCAACTTGGATCATTGATAGTCTGATACATATGTACCTTCAATCCAAGTGGGTAAGATGGAGCCATGAAGCCCAGTTGAATATCAGCTTGCAGTATAAAATGTGTATTTCTCCAGAGGACTTTCTGCTGAGATGATGTTTTTATTACTGTGTTCAGTACTGAAGAAATTGTATGCTCATCACTCTGAGTTCAAATGCTGATGTCAAAGTAGGTGTGGACATCCATCCTTTATATGTTGTTACCACAGTGCTGGTAATTCTTCCCCAGTTCAGATGGGTAAACCAATGGAAGCATATTGTTCATGTTCTTGTATTACTATTAAAACAAAACAGCCATTTTTATTGTTTGTGTGAAGGTGTGAAGAAAACCCAAGATTTAAATATTTAACTTTTCTTTCCATGCTTTCTGAACATGTGCAATGTGATTGCTTCACATGTTCAAATTTTGTCTCAAATGCAAAAAGTTTAATTCATCTTTAAATTAAAGGGTAAGATTTCTAATGGATAAGGATGTAAAAGAAAAAAAAAATAAAAAGAAGAGCAGTCAGGATAAACCTGTAATTCTCTATGCAGACACTGGTGAAAGGAAATGTTTGGACTTATTTTTTGCCTTCTGCACAAAATTTAGCCGTGTAGCTGCTGTGGTAGATAACCAGATGATAATTAGTTTTGTTAGAAGCAAGTCCAGTCAAAATTGTTCTAAGTGTATCTAGATCCCCAGGGTTATCTTTTGCATGAGGTGTGAGATGGCAGCATAGTACCTAAAAAGCCCGATTGTCATGACAGCTATTAGCAAAGTTTGAGGGACATTTTGTGATCTTCTCTCTTCCTTGCTGGTTTGAATTATTTCTGCCATGTTCTGCTAGTAAGAGGGATATTTTTTGTAGTTCTCTGATTCATTGAGACCATTTAGATAATGTAATAGAAAACTAAATAAGCACATAACCCCATCTAAATTACATTAGCCCCCTCCAGCAGCCCTTGAATCCTAAATATCTAACAGAGCGAGTTGAAGAAATAGTATGAAACAGAAGACATGTTCTTCCATCCTTCCAGCTGATAAGCTAGTAGAAGGTATAGCATGTGGCACAGACCACTCATTTTAACAACAACAAAGAATATGTTTTATGAATTAGAAAGACCTTATTCCTTATCTCCAGAACAAGTAAATTTCATAGAACTGATTCCAAGATCAGTAAATCTATCAGTGCACTGCATGGTGAGCTCTGACACTGCACAGCCCTCCCATACTGATGAAGAAGAGATGGTGCCAGAGATGGAAGCAGGTTACCTTGGTAGCTTCCTAGGCATCTACTGCTGAGAAAGCTATCCACCCCCTCTTTTGAATTTTAAGGCAGGATATCCAAATGTAAGACATGAAATAAAATAGGGCAACTGCTGTCAGAGCCCACTAATAATAGGAAGAAACAAAATTTTTTATAAAAAAAAATGATGAAAGGAGGTGTGAAAGGCACTTGAAGCTCTTGAAATGGGGAAACTGTAACAAGGCAGTGAAGTTCTCTAAGGCAAGTTGTACTTGCATCAGCCTGGAACTGGGATGTTCTGAGGCCCGGAGTTTGTAGAAGGTCTGTAGAAATTGCAGGGAACAAGAAACATGGAGAAAACCAAGCAGAGTTGTAAATGCATCACATCACATATCTGAGGAAGAAAGCTGAGAAAAGATGAATATTTTGAGTGAGAGAAGCTAGGACTGGGGAAGGCTCTTTCATACTCTTGAGATCAAAGTGTTAATTTTACTTTGAGGGAATGAATGTCAAATCAGAGGGATGATGTGACATTCCAGCTTGAGAGATTGGTTATGAACTTTTAGAAAGCAAAGAGACAACAGGAACAAAACCAGTCAGTTGGGAAAAGGTAGCTTCTCTTTTGAGGCCTATGAGCTTCCCTTGTGACTGAGAGAGGCAATACAGTAGTTTTTGTGCTAACTCAGAAGAGATGGAATTTATAGTTTGGGAAAAATGAAAACTGGTGATTAAAAACACAGGACTGAGTCACTCAGCTGTCCCAGAATTACCTCTGAATGGGTTCCACAATTTCTATTCTATCTGAATTTTCACTGTGCAAGAAAAAAGTTTCTTTAGGACTTGCAGAAGTATGAGTATGTAAAGTCTCTTTTTCCTACACTGATACACTTGTCAAGAGCAAAGAGACCAAGGGAAATAATTGATTTTGCCATTACAGATGAGGACAAATACAGCTGAGGAGCAAAATTCTGTATGTGCATGTAGCATGTAACTCTACTGTAGTAGAGTTACAACTCTCCTCCACAACTTTATGTGGAGGAGATGGACAGCTTTGAATTTGTGAGATTTGCTTAAAAATGTTTTCTGGACAAATAATTTGGTGGTACTGTATCTTGAAACGAGCTGTCTGTCTATGTGACAGAGACAGCAAAGGCATTAACAATACAAACTACCCTGCTTGCATCTACCAGTATCTTACATGCTGTAAAAGTGAGAACCTCTCTGAGAGGGCCTGGTCTTCATGACAGCAGTGAGTCTTCAGGTCACTCCACCATTTGGCAGTTTGTCTGAGACTGTCAGAAAGGTGCTAATTAGTGCCAACTATTAGTCCTGAAAGGCTCTTCAGATCAGGCACCCAACAGCCAACATAAGGGGACTACTTTAATTTCACAGTACCAGCTCTTAATATATCTTCATTCATGCAGAGGGGATAAAATTCTATTGTTATTTAAAAAAAAAAAAAAAAAAAGAGAGAGAGAGAGAGAGACAGACAGTAAAAGGATTTATTGATCTAAAATTCCTAAAGTTCAAAGGTAAGACTGAGTTACCTTCTTGATAATGGAGGCACAGAGAATTGAAGACAAAGGTACTTGCCTGTGTACGTCAGACCTTTGACTTTCTAATCCTGCCCAATTGCTGCACTCAGGATCATAGAGATTATTTTTGTGAGCTATTGCTCATCAAAAGCAAAACAGACCAAGCATAGTTTGTAGAATTAGATCAGCCCTGTCCTGAGCCATCAAGCACAAAATACAAAGCTTCTGGCAAAAACAGAGAGAAATATAACCAGCTTGTCCTCCTTAAATCTGTGAGGAAAGTACATCTGGTGTAGCCATAAAATAAGAAGTGACTTGTTTTAAAAGGAAAAAAGCATCAATTTGTCATTCTGAAGCTATGCTTTTTGCAGTGCAAAATTGCTGTAGGGATCACAGCAGTCAGGGATAGAGAAACACTATTAATTGAGTCCATTCCCTTACACATGGACATAATCCCCTGATGGAAATACATGGTTTGTTAAGGTTGCAGTGTACTTGCTATGGGAATCAGACCTCTAATGACATCATCTCTGGTGTTCTGGAGGAATAATGTTTTTGCTCTTTAGAAGTGTACTTGTGGATAGTTGTGCATTGTATCTGAAATAATATCACTTTAAAGCTTTGATCTTTACCTTTACCATCTTGGTAACCGTGATTTTCCCCCTGTGAAAATAAGTGTGAAAAGAAAAGTCAAATCAAACATATAAAGGCTGAAGGCTGTGTAGTGAGGTAGCCCTCTAAGTTTCCTTTTTCCAAATTCTGTGTTTCTTTCAGAATTTTAATCTCCTATACTTTTTTGGTTTGGTTGGGTTTGGGCTTGTTTTTGGGGGGTTTTGCGTTGGTTTTTGGTTTTTTTTTTTTGAGTGTGTGTAGTATTCTGCAGCAATTAAATGTTTTACTGAGTGATTTCTCATCATTTGCCTTGAAGAAAGTCTATACAATTTTCATTGTGCTTGTGTTACACCCTAAAGTTTTATAACCCAGGTGTGGGTGTGTGTGGGCTTCTGGGACTTGTGCAGTGACAGTGGGCTTTGGAAAGCCCATCCTTGGAAGTTTCATAGTTACCTCCCCTCATACAAAGTAAACTGTTTATTTTTCCATTGATCTGACTTATAGCACCACCTGCAAGTCACTTTCAAATCGCAGATGTAGGCTGATGATCTCTGCATGTTTATGTACTCTCTTGCTTGGTTGTGTACCCTGAATTGCTCATTGTTCCACAGCCTCATGAGAGCATCAGTGACTTCAGGTGTAGAAATTTGCTGCTAAGCATACTGTGACCCAGCAATTTTGTCTGTGTCTCTGAACCACTGAACTTCATCCAGTTCCAAAAGTTAATGGAAGTCCCTGCATTCTATTTATTCCTCAATTCTGCATTTTAATTACTGAGGGAGGAGGAGGAATAACCATGGAAAGGAGTCTTTGTTGGCACTATGGGTGGCCCATATGCCAAAATGTGGTAAACTGGTGTAAAAGCAGTGATGGAAGATCAGGTCCAAAGACAGTTTGAGCAACCAAAAGCAATGTTATTGTTCCTTCATCAGGTGGAGCTTCATGCTAAACCTTTGGGGTTTTTTACTTCTACCTCTACCTTGCAGTTTCTATAATTTCTCAAGATTGCCTGATAAAAAACACTTCTGTCTACCTGAGTGAATCACCCTGCAGGCCACCCACTAAGCTGACTCCATCCAAAAAAGCTGTATAAGGTACATATAAAAATTCCTGCTTTCAAATATACTTAAACAAAAAACCCCAAACACACCTTTAGGGAGTCTTGGACTGTTTTTTTTCTTGCAGAGAGCAATGTGGCTTGGAAAATAACATACATTTCCTTGGTTTACTCTGCAAACCATGTGTGAGATGCAGGCAAAATCCAAGACTCACTGATCATATCCATAGCTCTCTGTGCACACAAAATGTGCAATCAAATAGGCTATCATAATGCCATCAGGTTCTCTTCTATGGTCATGGCTGACTCAAATGTGTAGTAAATGCTGGCTTTGCAGCTGACTTCTCAGCCACAAAAACCTGCTGTTCTTTCATCTCACTGTACTTATATACTGCAGGCTTCCTCCTCACAGATCTCAATTCCACTGCCTCTGAACCAGTGATAAAACCTGGGCACTGACAGCCCAAACAATTGGCATTCCTAAAGGTAAACACAGAATCACAGAGTCAGCTGGGTTGGAAAGGACCTCTGAGATCAAGTCCAACCCTTGATCCACTGTCACCGTGGTTACCAGACCATGGCACTGAGTGCAACATCAGTCTCTTCTTAAAAACCTTCAGGGACAGAGAATCCACCACCACCCTGGGCAGCCCATTCCAATGCCTGATCACCCTCTCTGTAAAGAATTTCTTCCTAATATCCAACCTAAACCTCCCCTGGCAGAGCTTAAGCCCATGCCCTCTTGTCTTACTGGTAAGACATGCAACTTTATCACTTGGCTGCTGCTGCAGATTGATAGGGAGATGGGTGCTGGGTAGTGACACTTCAAGATGAGAGACTGCAACACAGGGGGAAAGAAAAGTCTCTGTGCTGATAATGAAGCTACTTAATAGTTCTGACATAGATAACAGGGAGCAAGTTATCTCCCAATCAAACTGTCACAATTAAATAAATTTCCAAACTGTTCAAACAGTATAAAAACTAAAAAAAAAAATAAATTAATTTTATATTAGCTTATATTTTTAAATACTGTGAATTTTGTCAAGAAAAGAATGGGCAAGATTTTTAAGTGTTACTGTATGAAGGGGTTGTGCTGAACCCTTACAACTGCTTAGCAGGTCACAGGTGCTAAAAGTTGAGTATTTGAGTGCAATTTGCCTTGCTTTCTAACAGTGTTGGCCTATGCTTTTTTCCTTGCTTTTTGTCCATAGTTTCTCAAGCCCTAGAGAATACTGATTATCATCAGATCTGAGACATGCTGGCAGTGCTAGCTGTGATATTAGGTGTTTTTTCTGTTAACCAGTACATTGTGCTTTAGCTTGTACAGTCACTTGTGTTTGTGCTCTCCATACAGGTAATTATCTCAAGTGCAAATTGATTCCTGTGCAATACTGTTCTAGATTCACATTTAGCAAATAGAACAGCTCATCTTCCCCTTCGCCCCCCCCCGGATCTGTGCTCATCTGCTGCTTAATCCTGTTCCTGCTTATGTTTCAGAGCCATTTGCAGCTCTGAGCTGCGCCACACATGAACTGCATTATAATTTAAAGCTGAGGCTTGTCCCCTTCTTTCTTGTCTGGGCAGCAGATCTGACAGGCATCCCTGAACTCTGCTGGGGTCTTCCCTTCTATCCAGTTTATTTGGGATGTTGAAATATGTGGCGTGAATCAAAGCAAAGATGAGGAGCAGGGACATTCCCTTATTTCTGCAGGTGATTGGTATTTTTGACATTTAGGTTTGGGATGAGGCAACAAGGCATCTCCCTTTGCATCCTAAGGGAAAATACATCCCATAAGCTGTGTAACCTAGAATGTTGATTTTCATACTGCTCTTGAAGATAATGAATAGCATAAATAGCATTAAATACCTTCATGTGTAACATTTACCATGAAGTGTAGTACCTAGTGTTGTACAGACACATTTTGAACAAAATGAATCCACAAGCTTCTATTAAGAGGCTCTCAGTGCAGTTATCAATTACACTTGCATGTGCAGCAGTTTCAAAGCTGTCATTACATGAGCTGATTTCAAGTATTCATCTGAACCTCCTGTAGCCATCTCTGGCATTTAGCTCAATTTTCAGTCCGGGTTATACTTCTGGGAAACTGAGTGAACAAGAACCCTGCTACAACTTTAGAGCACACAGCTTAGGATCCAACGTTAAAACTCACATGGCAATAAAAGAAAAAGCCCTCTTAAGCTTTCTTTCTGTTGGTAGAGCCACCTTCATATTCAGGGAATCTTGAACATAACTGTACATGGTAACTGCAGCTTTATTATTTTTCTCTCAAACCACACTATGAACAAAGACAGATCCACTCCATGTTCTCCATCCAACTGCTTTCTCCTTCTCTGCTCCCATTTTACCCTTTCTCCACACTTTTTGAGTGAAACCAGACCTGCAAGTTGTAAGAGAGCTGAAGGACCAAGTCAGACCTCCCAACAAGAAAAATGCAGACACAAATATATAGTCCTTTTACCTCTGGGGATTACAGCCTTAGACCTCAGTTTTGCCTCACACCTATGCAGACTCTTCCTCCTCAAAAATATGAGAACACAATGCAGAGACTGTAAATAAGGTAAGACTTGGATTAATTTTTCCTTAGTTTTCTTCTCTGCACTTCCACCTCTTCCTGTTTCAGGGAGGCAAAAATCCTTGACAGTATAAAACATTGTTAATCTCCTCCAAGTCTTATTTTTAATCCATTTTAGAATAAAAGAAGCAGTATCAGTTTAAAACCCAACTAAAAGGAGGTGGAGAAGGCACATTCTGTAACTCTGCTCACAGCACCGCAAATTAAACAGGATTTGAATCCTCCGCCTTTGAAACATGAAGTAGCTACAGATCCCACTGGGAAAAGGCCAATTGCTGACAGAGGCTGTAGATAGCAGGTGTTAAATTACCCACTGTCCATTGCCTCATGAATACAAATGTACTGAGAATTACCTTCCAAAAAATAATAATCTAGTAAAAGAACAGAGTTCAAACTGACTCATCAGGGAATGATGTAGACTCGCCAAGATAACATTTCACAGATCATAGCTATCTCCAGGCACACTGGCTAAAGGAAGTTTTCCCAGCATGTTTTTCACATTAAATTAACCTACAGCTAATAAGAGACTAATTTTACAAACATCATATTTAGATAAGTGTGTTAAAAATAACATAAAATAAAATAACATAACATAAATCCAAACCAAAACGACTACGCATAGGATTCCCTGCAAATGAGCAGGTAATGCCTGTTTATTACTCATGGTGTGAAACTGCAGAGGAAGTGGGAAATGTGTTCTTACTTCATGCACACAAAAATCCTAAGAAAGACAATATTTATTAAACCCATGCTTACAGGTAGGCAGAAAAGACAGTGTATCAAATATGTCCACAATGTACTTGTCAGCAGATGACAACTGGTTTTTTTGCTAAAGGTTGACATTGTGATAATCTTTCAAGTTCTCACTCATTCTGATAACATAACCTATCACACCACCCTAATCAAAACAACAAGTATGATGCCTAAAGCAGATAATCATATGGATGAGCTCCCATTCCTGCTTGTGAGTAAAAGTGCTGTAGCTAGGTGGGTACAAATTGTAATGCACAGTTATAATCCATCACAGAGAGAACTACAACTGAAAAGTAACAGTTAAAGGGCATCTCCTAGGGATGAGGGCTGTTTAGTTTTGAAAGGAGTGAGGGAAGAAAGCAGTTGGAGAAAACAGGATTTTTTAAAACACATGCAGGTTATTCCTGCAATGGCCTTCAGTAAGACATCATGAACAAGGACTCCCTTTCTATGAAGGAGGCAGTGCCTGATGCCTCCCCAGTTACATTGCACAGTGCCTCTCGTTACGCTTTCAGCACATCTTAAATTTTTGCCCTTATACAGATACAGGAATCTTAACAAAAACTAGTCACAGATTTCTGCAATATCACTTTTTAAATCTTGCATCCAATGATTTGGTATTTTTAGTGCCACTGGTAGAGTGGCATTTGATAAACAATGAATCCTGCAGCATAGTTTTCTCATCAATCAAGCCATATAAAAGGCCAATCCAGCAATTTCATCTCCTTTTCCTGCAAGCTGTCTGAACGCACTGGTTTTTAACAAGACAGTGTTGTTCTAAGAGTACACACTCCATCCAAGTCTTGTCATTAATTTGAAAAACTGCATGCACGATTCACAGTCCCTGGGAAACATGAAGCTATCTTACAACTATTCTTTAGATCTATGTTTCTTTTTAAACACACTTGGGATAATCACTGTCAAAGCCTAAAAATAGAAATTAAGCTATATTAAGCAACTTCTTAATCAGATTCCTAAAGATATTCTTTGCTGCTTTTTGTTTTTGGGAGATGTTCAGATTCTAATTTTAAATTCAAATGGAGGTGGAACAACTCAAAACTAATACTTGGTCACTCCCATTACAAAGGCACCATATTTTGAAAACAAGCCAAGCAAGCAAGCAGGCTAGCTTTTTGCCCCCCTCCTGCTTTCCTAAAGCAAGAAAATTCCAGGTGCTGGAACCACATATAGGTTGTTTTTATACACATAGGGTCAGCGGCTTGTTCAATGTCTTTCAGTGACCACTGCATTTGTTGCCAACACAGGACTTCTCTGTTGAAGCACAAGGTGGCAAAGTGTTGTGCATGCATCCCAGGTCTGCCCTGCAGGACAAGATGCTTCTAGGCCTAGAGCAGGAAAGTCAGCCCAGAGCAGACTGGAAAAAAGGCCACTGCAGAACACTGGGGCAGCCTCCCAACAGGAAAAGAGGGGTCAAAGACCCAGAAAAGTCGTTCTAAAATGGAGTCCCAGGTTATTGCAAGGTCTGCATTCATAGCTGCTGAAAAACCTCTTCAGCCCCATGCTCCAAAAAGATCTTTGTTTCTGCAGATTGTATCAAAAACTCACTAGGTATTCAGATCAGGAATTTTGGAAACTTCAAGAAGTTTTTTCATTCTTTGACTATTCCCTTATCTCCTACCCTCTTCAGTAAAGAGCAGTTAGGCATGGACAGATTGAAACTTGGCTCCAGGAAAGTTCCCTTTGATATTATACATCATTCATACATTATGTAGCAATCCTTTTTATTTTGATGTGTCAAACTCTCTCCTGACCTGAAAATCTGAGCTGGAGACCTTTTGAATTTTTCATCATGAAAACCTATTGTAACAAAGTAACATTTAAATCCATTTATCTTTCCAAACAAATTTCAAGTATTTTACACAAAATGTACCACCACACAGAACATTCCTGTTCAAGAGTGTTGGAGTACCTTTCAGAATTATTCAAAATAAACAATCCATTAGTGAGAATGGCATTATTTCCTAAGTTCTTAACTAACTAGACTCTCTCTCTCTCTTTCTCTCATTCTTTCTTCCCACTTTCTTACCCTTTTTCTCCACTTTTCTCTCTCTTATATCTTCTTTTCCTCTCTCCCTCTCTTGCCTGGCTCTATAGTTTTGCCTGTGTCAATTGTCAAATAAAATGTGCTTGCATCCAACCCTTCTATGGTTGGACTTTGTTTGGACTTTGTTTCACGGATCCAGAACAAAAATAAATTTTAATGTTACCTTGGACCATAACATGGGCTGTTTAGAAATTTCCATCATCATCATCTGCATTCAAGAGCAGGAGCAAAAATAGTTATATTGCTGCAGTTCTTCACCTGCTGAAGAACATCTGCTGAGTATATCCCAATAATCTGCATGAAGACTGAAGGAGAAGAATTATACTCTTAGGAGCTATTTTACTAATCTCAGAGGTTTGAGTATGTTATTATTCACCTAGGATACAAATTCAGTCATCCTCTGATAGGAAAATGAGGGTCAGAATGAGCTGCATTCTGCTGGTAGCAGTTTTCCCTTGGTCTGAAGTGTTACATTACCACTCTGACAAAACTGATCTGTGACAAAACCCCACGAGTTAACCTTAATAAACTCCACTGCTTAAGTAAAACAGCTTTGACTATTGCTTTTGAACACCTGGAGGTCAATTTCTGTTCTTGTTTCTGTAATCTAGTGGAAAATTGCCTCAGCTGAGTGCTCTGGAAGAATTTTTTTCTTTTGTTTTTATTCTCTCAATCTTTGCAGGGTTTCTCTGAGACAAATATCAAAAGTGAATGTGAAGCAATGTTTTGTTCTGTAAAGTGACACAATAAAACATTGCAAGACTACACATTTATTCTCTCTCACTGTTTTACTAACCAGGTTTTACTGTTTTTTACCTGAAATATATGCTTTTCTACTTAACTGTGGCCTGACAAATTCTACCTGAGGTCTCAAAAATTAAGCTTTATTATCACTGATTACCCACAGATGTGGTTCTGGGTTCATTCCAGTACAGACTGTTCTCCAGGCAACCCCTCAGCAATGGAACCTCTGGTAAGCCCTTGACTGAGGAGAAAGACAAGGATCATCTTTTTTGAGCTGAGCAACATTTCAACTGTGTTCACGATGTAACAATGCAACTTGGAAGTTATTTTAATCTGGTCAGGTGTCTCAGATAGTCAGTAATTATTTTATATGGTTATAGTTGCTGAAATAGTAATACACATGAGGAAAAGCTAAAGTGGGTCTGTTTGTTTAACTCCAGAGAATCTAGAGACTCCAAAGACATTTGACTGTCTAAAGCAGTATTTTCAAGGTGCACTTTCCCTACCCCTCTAATTCAAAACAGAGGTTGCTATCATGAGCCTCCATGAACCTTATTTCAAAGGGAATGCAAAAAACCCTAGGTTAAGGCATTATTAAGCTTGTACAGGTAGGCATGCACATACTTTATGAAAGGAAGAGCTGAGCATGAAAAAAACTCTATTATTTTTCATTGTTCTGTTGTCATGCTCTGTACATGAAAGCATAATTCTTTTTTAAAAAACAAAAATGTTATTTAATATAACTAAATTATGAACCTGAAGACTACCATAAGGAACATCCAAAAGGGCAAAATCTGACAATGCAATCACTCTTCAGCACCTTGTAATTCATGCAGTGAAAAGCTCATTTCACATTGATATAACAGTGCTTTTTTTAATATGGGAGACATAAAAAACAGAATGAGAATATTGATGCCCTAATATTCCAGATATGACTTGGCCAGATATTAGCTAAAATAATCTTCACCAGTGTAAACAAACCTTTTTAAGAATTCAACTAAAGCAACACAGAGTTCCTACATGCCACTTAGTCAATATTTCCACATCACACCTCTGGTAAAGTTTAATGGTTTTGACTTTATTCTGTGGACCATACAGGGCAGGGGTCTGAAAATATGGGATGATTCCAAGGTACTTAATTACCCTTTATTCCAGTGTAGTCAGAAGCTTAGGCTATTTGCACTCTTGAGAGAGTGATTTGGCAGGGAACAGGGAATGTAAAGAGTAAAAGGAAAGCAATGTGCTGCTTCAGTACTTCGCCATAAAGGACTTTTCTTGTTTTCACATGAAAAAGACTTACAGTTCCCCACTTTGCACAGTCTGCATTTGAGGGTTAGGTTATTTGGTTTCATTTGTGGCTTGAATTTTTTCTGGTAAGAAGAGATCAACCTCTTTTTTTTGTTTTCAGGATTTGGGGATCTTCAGTATTGGACCTTTAGGCTCTTTTACTGTCATCTGAAGTTATTTGTTATCAGGTAGGAGGCAGGACAGCAGCTGTACCTGCAGAATGCTCTTGCTACACTTTACTCTTAGAAGCTAGAAAAGATTTTGCAAAGGACGTCTTTCCAAGCTCTTTGTCTGGGGAAACTGTTGTTCTAAGTTTCTACTAATAACTTGGAAATTAATTCCTATGATTTAATGTTTTGTTTATTAGCTATATATCTTTTGTCATTTAAAAAATTACTGAAATAGTGGGCTGAAAGTTTGCTTTGGCATAACATAAAGATGAAGATGACCTACTGTTTTCTGAAATAGTTACTGCTGGAGGCATTATATCAGGTGTGCTTTTAAGAACACCTGAACATTGCTTGGATCTGCTTAGTAGCCCAACTTTTTAATGTCTTAGCATGCAGCTATATTGAAATTCGCTTAAATGAGGTTAAGCAGAAAGAGTAGAGCTGCTGTTGGCACAAAAGAGAGGCTGCAGAGAGGTGAGCCAGCAGAGATTAAGAGCAAAACCATGACTTGCTGAGAAGTGCAAGCAGCAAACTGTGAAGTATGTTAATTAAATGCTTGTAGCAAGCAAGTGGGGCAGAATACAATAACAAGACAGAGAGTTGTGTAGGTTTAAAAAAAAATCTAAACAAACTATTTTTTTCATCTTTGTTACCTTGCCTAGATGTGATCAAGCTAATAAATAAATAAAATGTATTTTTTATATTATTGCCTCCAGTCCAGAAGGCTTTTAAGCTGATACGGAGTCTTCTAAATTGAAAGCAGCCCTCCTGTTGCTTGTGTAAGATAGGGAATTACATTGTCACTGGCCAAGGCAGAAAGGTCATGCTTGGAAGCCTGGTGAAGGCAGTAGGAGCACAGATGTAACTCTGTGCTAATATCTTAAACAATATGAAATAGGAGTTCTTGGAAACATGATGTTTTTCAGGAGCTGTAAATGTTCCCATCTGGAGCCAGCAGATGCCAGACTTGAAATTATATGATGCTATAGGTTAAAAAAATACTTTGAATGGTGAGTGGGAAGAGTTGCATTTTTCTTTCTACCTTTTTATACTGTACATTCATGTCCAGAGAATGTGCAGGTAAATCCTTGGCATTTTGTATGAAGCTGTGAAAGATCCTGTGGCACTTTACTTGGGAATATTATGCCTGTGGTGAAGGGGCTGGTGTCTGCTAATTGAATCTGAATTGGCTTATTCTATGAGGCACTTTTAAAAATTTTTACAAACTTCCTGGTAGCACAGAATAGATATTTTTTTCTTATTTTCTATTTTAAGCTGCTAATAGATTCTTGGGAAAGAATCATTTTCTGATTTCTGGAACAGAATTTGTAGCTGCTACCATGATACTAAGTATTTTAAAGTTGGAACATAGAGAGACATGTGCCACACTCATAGGATATTTTACTTTTCCTTCTTTCTGGTTTTTATGTTGACATCTTTTGAAGGCTAAGTTCTCTGCCAGCAAGATTGCTTTTTCTTTGAAGGAAATCATACTGTTTGACAACTGGCCTGAAGTAGACCTTGTTCTGCCCAGCACAAAAATAGCAGAATACTACCCAGCATCAAAAGAGCGTGGAAATGAATTGCCTATATAGAATTCATACAAATGTCACTTTAGGAAATACACTTATTCACTTTTCAAATAAACCCAATGCATATATCACTGGGGATGTGCTGGAAGAGGTCCTGCATTTTACCTTTCCTGACACATTGCCTCTTGCAGGGCAAAAAACTCTTATTCCGTATCTCAGGAAATGGTCTCTGTTCTGTGCAAGAACCATCATTGTGTATTCTACAAAGGAAGCTTCCATGAAGAAGAAAGCCTTAGAACTAACTATGTAATTCTGTTAACCTGATGGAAATAGTTTGTTGTTTCTTGGTTCCAGGACATAGCTTGGACTTCATGTTGTTCCTCAGTTTTATCCTGTAGCCTGAGCTCCCTAAGTTCATTATCTCTATGCTAACAGGCAAAATCTTTGTATTTTCTTAGTATAAACTAAATAAGTCTTCCTATAAATTCAGTCTAGGAGAAGGTGTGCTCAGAAATATGACATAAGAAAGACCCTCTCAGCAAATAATTATAATAACAACAAGAAGCTTAATAGCCCCCCAGAAATCCATCAGGGAACAGTTAGTGACCTGCTGAGCCACTTGGATCCTCACAAGTCTATGGGACCAGATGGGATCCACCCTAGGGTGATGAGGGAGCTGGGGAAGAGCTCTCCAAGTTGCTCTTCATCATTTACCAACAGTCCTGGCTCACTGTGGAGGTCCCAGATGATGGGAAGTTGGCAAATGTCACACCAAGCAGGTCCAGAGAAGAGCAAGGAGGCTGTGAAGGGATCCAGCCCAAGTCCTGTGAGGAAGGGCTGAGGGAGCTGGGGGTGTTCAGTCTGGAGAAGAGGAGGCTCAGGGGAGACCTCATCACTCTCTACAACTCCCTGAAAGGAGGTTGGAGCCAGGGAGGGGTCGGGCTCTTCTCCCAAGTAGCTACCAGGAAGACAAGAGGGCATGGACTTAAGCTCTGCCAGGGGAGGTTTAGGTTGGATATTAGGAAAAAATTCTTTACAGAGAGGGTGATCAGGCATTGGAATGGGCTGCCCAGGGAGGTGGTAGATTCTCCATCCCTGGAGGTTTTTACGAAGAGACTGATGTAGCACTCAGTGCCATGGGCTGGTAACCACAGTTGTAGTGGATTAAGGGTTGGATTTGATGATCTCAGAGGTCCTTTCCAACCTGGCTGAGTCTGTGAAAAATTTGGTAGAAGTATTAAGTACTACTTTTACCTAGCATAATCCTACTCCAAGATTATATGTAAAACAGAGACGGGATTTAACAAGACTGCAACTCTTCAAAGAGTAGATATAATTTCTTTAGTAAAATAAGCATTTTTAACAGCACCACCTGGTGACTCCCGTGGCAATATTTCCTCATTAAATTATAACAGATGAACCTGCCTTTTTGGAGTGGGTGGTATAGCAAATTCTTAGTCATACCAGTTTGTCTGTAGTTTTCTTCTGTGAAATTAGTTGATTTCTTTTTATTTGGGTAGGTTGATCTTAAATTCTTGCTCCACTTGCTACTGTGAGCTTTTATAGCAATTAAAACCAGGTGTTAGTTAGAGGTAGTTAACTCAAGGTAACTGCAAAATGTTTGAGGAGAAAGATCACATAATCCTTCACAAAGTGTAGAGATAACCAGTTATCGCTAACTACTATGTGCTCACAATTTATTAAGTTAGATTTAGCTTTGTTGTGTTCTCTCCTCCCACTTGATTTTTTTTTTTTTTTTTTTTTTTTTTTTTGGTGGAAATCTCTAACTGTTGGTGTTGATGATAACCTGTTCCACAACAATGTGGAAGCTGATTTTCCTTGTGCAAGCTTAGATAGTGGGTAGCTATCAGATGTTGCTTCTAACGTAATAGGATTCAAATAAAATATTTCAGGCTTTTGAAAATAGTAAATAAAATATTTCAGGAATGTTTGTCAGTTTTATCACATCCCCCATGGAGTTGCTTTATGAGGTTTGCGTTAATTCCAGATGCAAATTGAAACTAGAGCACTAATAACCAGTTGAACTTGGTATGCTCTCTGGTTATCTAGAAAATTGTTTTACTACAAGGACCCATAACCACAAAGAAGAAATCTGCGGTTTCTTGGAAGTACTCTAGGGACAGCAGTGAACTAAAAGTAAGGCTACTTTTCCTGGGATGTTTTTCTTCTGTCACCCTTCATAAACATGAAAAGGACATGTGTGACCTGGCTTGGCAGGGATGACCAGGCCATGGTGAAGTTCCATCTCTGGTCTTCCCAAGGAGGGGCAGTGTGGTTGTAGATAAGCCATGGCAGAAGCAGGTCATTGCCAATGGGGTGAGGGAATTACAGGGCAGCTGCAGAAGAACTGCAAAATCTGCAGTTTTGTTGCAGCAGCAGCTTCCCAAGAGACTAATTGGAAGAGACAATACTTTGAAATCCAGTGATTAAAAAGCCTGTAGTTCCCTGTACTTGTTCAGGGGAAGTGATCAAAATAAAGGTGATATGAAAGACACAGCAAAACAGACTGGTAGTTGCTTTAAAGATCATTTTGAACCCTGTTGATTGAAACTGGGCAATCAGAGTAAGCAACTTCTGTGATCTAAGATTTAACATTCCCTTGAAGTAATCACATTGTAGCCTGTACTAGAGGATCAACAGCCTGTAAGAGATATCTTTAGGAGACAGGGCTGTGCTTGGTTTGCAGGACTGATTTAGTATTACAGTGGGAGAAGGGTGGAGGAGGTCATGAAAATGACTCTGGCTTCACTTGCCCTTGTATGAGACATGTTTAGGAAATCAGCTCTATACCAGATATATGAAGATATATTAGCTGTATGGTGTGGGTGTTTGGGGGAGCTGCTTTGTCTTTTTTTTTATTCTCTCTCCTTACAATCATGGGTATTAGGATAGCTTTTTAAAAATAATTTTTTATTGTTTTTTTAAAAAATCTTTATATGGCACATAATTTTTTCCCAACTCTAGCAAAGAATGATCAGCTTAAATTCTTCACCATGAGGGTAGTGAGAGACTGAAACAGGTGGTGGTGGAGAGAGGTGGTGGAAGCTTCTACCCAGAGAGGTGGTAGAAGCCCCATCCCTGGAAGTTTTTACAGCCAGGCTGGATGGGGCTCTGAGCAACCTGATCTAGTTTGAGGTGTCCCAGCCCATGGCAGGGTGGTTGGAATTAGATGATCTTAAAGGTCCCTTCCAATCCTGAAAGTTCTATGATTCTATGAATTTCTACTGCCAAGTGCAGGGAATTGCTATCTGTGCATGACTGATTTCATGGTCAGCTTGCTGCTTAATTTCTTTTGTCCTATGGAAAGTGTGGGGAGTGAAAATTATCATCTCAAATAGACATGAAATAAGGGGTCAGAGCAAATATGACTTGCTTATGGCTTTAAGCCATGGAAGTCCCTCTGAGAGTCCTGTAAATGAAAAATGCTAATTTAGCATGCAAGAGCATACAAAATTCTGGGGAGAAGTTCCTTTGGGAACACCTTTGCCTGCTTACTCCTAGATTTCTTCTGACTCCTGGTTTGTGTTGCAATGTTTCATTCTAGTTCAGTTCACACTATGTATGCTGGAGGTGTGAGGTGGTGTAGCTGGTACAATGCTTGGGCATTTAATAATAAGTGCCCCCTCATTCCATTAGGAACAGGAGTAGGTATGCAAAGCAGTAGTAGAGAAGAACAGATTTTCTTCTGAGTTATCTAGAAGTGTGTGGGAAGTTCCTCTTTTCTACTTACTACTAAAGGATGCAAATTGCTTTCCTTCCTGCACAGTTGAATCATATCCTGAAAACTGAGTTTAAATATTAAATTTGTGGAATCTCTTGCAATTTATTTTGACACAAAGTTGATGGTACTACCTGGAAAGAAACTTCTTTCAGGGCTTAGGTTGTGCAGTGAAATTCCCCAGCAGCATTTCTATGATGCAGTGCATGTGTGGCACTCGTGTTGCTGTTCTCTGGTAACCTTCCATCTAGAATATAGCAGGCAATGGTGAAGAATTTTAGTCCTTTGCTCTTCTGAGAGAGAAACAATGATTTTTGCAGACAGGGGATGGCACTGTTGCACTGTAGCTCCTCAACCTTCCATCCAAAATATCTCTATTTTTAAAAAGGGCTTGGTATTTACCAGGAGGGGAGCAGATAAACCAGATGCAGTACTACAAGATTTTCTTGAAATAGTTCTGCATAAAATATCAAATCTGGGTTACGAGAAATTTCATATTTTGGTAAAAAGAATGCATTAGCATGCATCTAAATTGGATGTTAGTAGTAGACATAGTTTAAGGCATTCTTACTTATTTTAGATTTAAAATGAAACCCCTGTGTAAAAGCTCTGAGATATCATTAGTAATACAGTAAACCCCCAGCACCACGACAGTAATAATTTTGATAAGAATTCAACCAGTAAGCACATAAAGAAGCTCCTTTCTATCTTTCTTTTATTCTGGGAAAGGCAAACTTCCTTTCTCCAAAGCCTTAGTATAGTGTTGTCTTCCATAGTTTAGCTAGAAATTCCCTATAGCAAGAGGCCAGTTCTGAAGGATACCCTGTCCTCATGGGCAAGTACATGTGTGAGTGTGGAAGCAGATTCAGTTTGCTCATCTTGGCTCACCTCAATCATAGGAACGTGACAGATGGACCAAAATTATTTCTTTTAAAGGATGGACCTTGGCCGTGTAAGACAGTATAGATCTTGATCAGCACTTAAAACTTTAGCTTCTAGTTGAGTATAGTCCGAGGTGTTACCTGAGCACTGCCTCAAGACATGCAGTGAGGTGTCTGACTCTGCTTCAGCCATTCGATGATTCTCAGATGAAGTCTCATCTGGGATGTGCTATTAGGGTGATGAAAGTATAAGTAACAATGAAAAAGTGAGCATTCAAATACAGATGGTAGGAAAATTTGACCAGGCTGTTGCTGTTATGTGGTGACTGAGTAACTGATTCTGTCCCTTTTGGAGTCATACAGCTGCCTCTGGCCATCTTCCACTGGTCCACTGTGACTCCTTTAGTTTTGCCTGAAAGGTGACTGTCTCGTTGTTACCTATATTGATGTCAGCAAGGCACAGACACCGGTTCTGACCTACACTGTACAAGTTGGATGAAGTAAGGCTGTAAAGATGACACGAGTCATTACAAAAACTCTGGCATTTGTGCTTTCTGCCTCGTCCCTTGTCACCAACCAGCCACTTCAAACTGGTGATGTGAAGCCTCTAAGTGGAAATAAAAAAGCCATGTCCATGACCATCAGCAGTAATGTCTTAAGTGAAAAGAATAAAACCCCTTAAAAGAAAAGTTAAATTGCACCCAGGTCTTTATTTTTCTCTCTCCTTTCTTTGTATTGATTTATGTATTTATTTATTTTAATTTTCCCCTCCCCTGAAAGTACACGACAAAGTCAACCAAAACTGCTATGTGAGATGAGTTCAGGTAGCTTTTTTTGTGGAGGAGAAAAGAAAAGATGTGCATAATTTTGGTCAGGCCATTTCATTTGGTACTTCACTTTAAAAAAAAAAAATTCAACATGGCATTTCATTTCAAAAGTGAATATGAAATGTTCACTATGCTTGGTTCTGGGGCAAAAAGAATATATTCAACTTGGACTCACCTCTCAACATCCCCATCCATCTTGCTAGATGTGGAAAGAACTCAAAGTGAGCAGTTTTCCTGGAGCTTGTTTTCTCACTTGAAGGGCAGGCCCTATTGCTGCCTGCTGAGGTGTGTAGGTGACTCAGCTCTGAGGTCTTCCTACTCTAAGGAAGTCAATTTATTTTCTGGACAAGATAAATCAGATTAGAGATAACCTGTATGCTTCTGTGACAGTATCAAAGGCAGCCAATCAAGCTAGTAATAGCAGTATTATTACAAGGTGTCTGATTCTCATCCATCACTAGAAAGAGATAATTAACGAAGAAGTCTTTTGGTTTGTTCTAAGTCCATACCTGGATTACAAGGGTCAAATCTGCAGAAGGGAAATCTGTGCTAAGAGCAGTCTCACAGCCTTCCTTGGAAAGAGGAGATGAAATGTTGGGTAGCTACTGTGTTATACTCTGGTGGTGACTTACAGAGTATGCTTCTTCAAAAACTATTTTCAACTTGTCTTTCCTGAGTTGCTGGGGATCATTGCTGTCCAGGAGTTTGATAATTGTACTGGAACTTTTTTAGAAAGAGATTACATTGGTGTGGTGGAAAAAGTGCTGAATTTCTCCCTCTCTCCCATCACTTGTGAATTTTGGCAAGCCAGAAAGTATCTGGAACAGGCTGAGGGCCAGCAGAATAGCCAAGGAGCTGTCTCTGAAGATTCCTCATCTACCTGCTGGCCATTTTGTGCCACCAGAGTCATGTTCATGGTAGCCTGGAAGTAGCATGAATAGAAATACACAAAAAATGTCCCAGGTTTGTTTCATTTGAGGGCTTGCATAATAAAGGCAGTATTCTTTCTTGTGCTGTTTTGGTTCATTCCACTTGATATTTTGGTTTGATTTTTGAATTTGGAGGAATGTTCCTCAAATAATATGTTGGAGCAAAGTGGATTTTTCACCTTTAAGCCTTACCTGATCATGATATGCATGTTTGTGTAGTTATGCAATGATTCTTTTCTAGGAATTAGGAATGGGAAAAGGGAACCTTTAAGGACAGAAGCACTGCTGGAAAATTATTTCACTTGAGGTAAATGGCTGGTCATGATGATGATTTAACTTGACATAGGTAAAGCTAGATTGGAAAAATATTTAAAATTATATTTTAAACCTAGTAACACTGCAGTAATATAAGAATAAAGTGGAAGAATTTAGGAGACAAAATAATTATCTATAAATATCTATATATCTATAAATGATGCCAAGCACTTTTTGATAGGTATTAACATAATTTAAAATAGAATCTTTTTATAAATTAATAAATTAAATTATCCCCTTTCAGAAATGGGAAATGAATTCACAGTTGTTGAATAACTTGTTCAAGTTTACTCAGTGCATTCCTATCAAGGCCAGGCTTCCTAATAATATTAGAACATAAAATTACTTCAAGGAGTCAAAAAAGAGCTAAACTTTCTAACTTTTGAAGGATTCTTGTCTTAATCTAGAAATTCAAACTGACTCTATATGTTAGAAAGCATTCTATGGAATGTCATGCAAAACTACAAATGTTCTGCACAAAGACCAAGCCAAGACACCTGGTGTTCCTTCTGCACTCTTGTTTTTTCCTTTTTCTTCCTGACAACACTGAAATGTTGCTGGAACATCCCATCTTCTGAGCCTCAAGTGTCTTCAGCAAAGTTCTGCCTATGGTTCATGATGAGGAATGTCTGTGTGGAACTAATCTGAGAGATGTGACACTTATGCATTTAGTGCTGCTGAGCTGTGTAGTTGTAATAAGGTTTTGAAAGGCATTTGTGAAATGTCCTGATTGAATATCTGCCACAGCTAAAGATGAATCTGAACTCTGGTTGCAAATACTGCTGGATTTCCTGTTCTTTGATATCTAAACTTGGTTCTGAATTGCTATAGCTTACACATATATGTCATTATATGGAAGCATGTATCTAATGACATAAAATATTCCATTACAAAGCATCCTGGGACTTCAAGATGTGAACTCTTGCAAAGCTCTGTGTGCATAGGGCTATTGGATAAAGACCTCATAAAGTCACTGTTGGAAGGTTAACTCTGACTTATTTATTCCTTTAGAGAGGGAGTATTCACACCAACAAAATTAGGTTGTGGATTTATGGATAAGTATTCAATATTTTCCTTCCTAACATCCTTGTGTTAGTGTTGCCTCATCCATTTAAATTATTGGCCTGAAATCTTAATAATTTTTTCCTGCACTGGAGATAAGTTCCTTTAAATTACACAGCCTTTCTATTCAGGAAAACAAAATAAAGGACACTTTCTCAGAAGACATTAGATTTTTAAGCTCTGGGCCTGTGACTGTGAAACCTACTCCTTCATAATTTCTCTAGTACTCCACAGATCCCTTAGTGCAGAAGTGATGTTTCTCTGGGGGATGCAAGGGTTCCCTGTGGGGTTTTCCTGGTAAAGTCCATTCTAGCTTTCTGACTAGTAAGTAGACCAGCACATGGGGTGGATAAAGTCATACCTTTCTATAAAATATGTATTTGCCACACACATCAGAAATCTGAGGGTAGTTTTTTAATGATGTTAATTGAATAACTGTTTAAACTGAACTTGCTAAATAGTTTTTTAAAAAGGCAAGTGAAAATCTGCTGGCACTGAGTGCATAATGAACAGAGATGGTTTTGGGTATCCTTTATGACTAGAAATAGTCATCTGAGAACAAAACATTTACTATTAGGAAACAACCAGTTGCTCTCTTTTATTTTAGTTGGGAAAGTTTTTGCGTCGCCTTCTGAAGAAGTTTGGGAGGGTTTTTTTGCACCATGTGTATAATATGAAATTAGGGAATAAATTTAGAAATTTTCTGATGTGCTTTGTAAACTGTTTCACACTGGAGTCCAGTGTAACCAAACAGTGGTGAACCCTAAGCATACTTGCTGCATCTAGTTGCAAAAGCCATATAAAGCCGAGAGTTGTATAAAAGGTTCTTTCTGTTTCCTAGGATATATTTTACTATTGTTATGGAAATTATGTTTCATGACCCATTAAAGAATATTTTGTCTGAAGTACATAGCAGCGTAAGGTATTTTACTGGTTAAACCATGTGTTGTAAATGAAAGATCTATTTCAAGGAACCAAATGAGTGATCTTGTTTCCTTCTCCCATTTGGTGACATTGCTCTGCCATGTTGTCCAAAGGGAGCAACACAAACAGATGTGTCCCTGGGTGGTTTAAACTTGTGAAAATGAAGTGTGAATGATGGTCACATTATCACTGATTTTCAGGAGGACTTCTTTTGTACAGCTGTTACAACTTGCAAATAAGTAAGGGCCTTTAGCCTCTTTACTATGATGGTTCATATTTTGAAAATAAGGTATGCACTTTTCACTTCCTAGCATTGGAAGTAAGTGCTTTAATTATCTTTTCATTCACCTTAGAGTGTTTGATCCACAGTTAATATTGCTTACACTAAAAGAAGAGAAGGACTTGACTTGTGGATTAAAGGTCATTGAGTTATAGAGGCCTATAATGAAAATGTCTTTGGGAATGATTAAAGATGCCAAGCTATAGTGGCTGTCAGCACTGCTTGAGGGAAATTTACCAAAAAATCATGTTTTTCAAGCCAGGAGGTCTAAGGGGTGACAGGTTCCAAAGTATAACATGCAAGGGCTGAGGAAAAAGGATGTGTGGGAAGGATCTGTGCTAACCAGATGGCTCTGCTTGACTGGTTTTGGGAGGACTTGAAGGGAGTGAGGGAGAGATCAAGGCACCAAGTTTCTATCTGAGCAGAGTTTCAGCCAAAGAGAGCTCTATATGTGTTGTTCTCCACTGCTTTGACTCACCAAGACTCAAGATATACCCTGTAAACAAACTCAGTGGTACTTTTTATCTTTCCAAGCATGCTGCCACTGAATTGGACACTCTGTATGGTACTAAAGGGGGTCCTCTTTCTTTCTGGAAATATACAATCCCCTAATTTGACTTTTCATTCAGATAAATTTTTTTTAAAACTCAACTTTTAATAACTTTTTAATTACAGGGCTGCTCTTCATTAGAAATTCTAGGCAATGGAAACCACTCAGTATTTGGCTCACTGGTGCTTGTGTGCTCCTTGGTGTCCTTTAGAACAATTTAAATAAAAAACCCCAAAATCTCTCTGGAGACTTGTCTCTCCAGGCTAAGCCTGGTCTTCTAGGCTTCTAGGCTTAGGCCCTAGTCTTCTAGGGCTCCATTTTGGGAACTCTGTGTCTTTTAAAAGATAAAGCATATAGGCAAAATAGAGGGATGAAAAAATGTTGCATAACCTGTAACATTGCTCTCACATAGAAACCAATAGTTACTACTGAAATACTCTGTGGTAAATGATAGAAATGCAGCCTTTAACAAACAAGAGGAGAGGGGAAAAGAGAATGAGATATTATTAGCAACTATAGCTGAATCATGACTATATTCTTCAAATAGTTGAAAAGAACATCTATTTGTGTCCCCACTTAAGGCAGATTTTAACATTGAGGGTACACTAATTATTTATTTTCTGCATCTAGAGATAACAACCATTCATTTAAATGTATTTAAGTACTACTTAATGTAGTTAAATGTATCTAAGTACTACTTTAAGTAGTGGCATTTAAGTAAATTACAGGTAATGTTTTTCATTTTTCACCTTAGAATTATTTGTGCCATCTGAAAGCATTTTAGTTCCTCACCTCTTTCCTTATATAATCCATTCTTCCTCTGCTTGTGAGCGTTTTGTATACTAAGTGAGGATGCTGTGATTTGTGCCACCATGATTTGCAGAATTGCTCTGATCTCCTGTTTAACTTGTCTGCCATTAGCTTAAGACACTCTGAGTTTTGTAAGAATACCTCACGGATGGTGAATTGCCTACAAATATGGTTTCCTTTATAAGGCATCTGTAGGACACAAATAGGACCTTCTCCATATCCACCCCAAAAGCTGTGGTACATTTCTACTTCGTGTTGATCTTTTGGCCAAATTCCAGTGTTTTCTGTAAACCGTGTCTCTGAGAAAAAGGAGAACACCAGTTTGCTTTTTGGGTACATCACTGGAAAGACTGATATTCGAGGTTCTTTGGGAGCCCTCTCATGAAACAGCTTGGGGGTTTTCGTGTTTGTTTGTTTTGTTGTTAATGGTCTTTCTTAGACTGAATCCAGGCTATAAGCAGCACATTCTACTGTGTGTATCAAAAACACAAATGTGAAGTTATTGTCAAAATGTTATTTCCATCAAGTATTTATGTCAACCTGTCCTAACACTGAGAGCTGTGAACTGTCAGACAGAGACCTCGTTTTTGGTGGAAATGCAGTGGTTTCTACCATTTATCTAGCTTCTGAGAGGGAAGCAAATCCCATATTGTGGGATGGAATGCATCCTAACCTTGTTGGTTCAGACATCAGGCTGCTTCTGTCACAGTGCTGGAGAGAAACAGCAGAGACGGCAGCTCCTGTCCTGGGCAGCTGGTGCTTCCATTTATCTGACAGGCTATGATAGAGAAACACAATGAAGAGCAGAGACTACATCTGAGGTGAAAGCAATTGAAAATAGAAACTGGAAACAGAAATTGTCTGTTGATATCCCTAAGAAACTGCCTAAGAAACTGAATTGTCCCTTATGGTGCTCAGCTGTTTCTTCCTGTGCCTGCATGCCCCATGAGCAGCTTAGTGTTTGTGGTTCCTGTTGGAGTCAGTAGTCCTAATTAAACCTTAAGCCAGTGATACAATTCCCTCCACCTTTGTGATATGAATACTCAGTGACTCATTTCAAAAAAGTAAATCACAATTTTATGAATTTCTTTAAAAAAATAAGTTTATGCTCAAAGGGAAGCCGAGCTCTGGATATTGAGCCATTTGGTGATTTCACTAGGTACAGAACTCAATGACAGTCAAACTTAGTACTCTTGATACACTCCATTATTAACCTTCATTATGAGTTCTGTGTTTCTATGGTTAATATGCAAGAAAAGTGTTCTCTAGGTACTGGCAAATTCAATGCACGTATAAGCATATTTTTTTTTCTTATGCCTGTGGTTTAATTTTATTTTTTAGAGAAAAAGAGTAGTTGCATTTTGCCTGTAGTAGTATTAGATCCCTGTGAGCATCTCTCATATGACAACTTCTCTTGTGGAGATCAAAGAACAAAATCACTTCTATCACATTTGTGGATCACTGCAATGTATCATTTTGTGTGTGTTATGCTATTTGAATGAATGATCGAAATCAATTACATGAAAGTGTAAATTGCTTTTAAAACAGATTAGAGCATGAAGACAAGAGATACACTGTTCAGGTTATCTATTCAACCTGCTTCTTGATGTTTAATGGCTTGAGTTCTCATAATCAAAAGCTTTAGTATTACATGATGTAGCACTATCAACACTGCAGCTCCTGAAGTCAGAAATCCTATACATTAAAGAAACCAACAGATGGCATTTCATAAACCCCATGTTTCATTGTCCTATAAATAGAGATTACCAAATGCATAATGAGCACCCAGCAAGAGTAATATTCCTTCTGTGTTAACTGCTTTATTAATCATAATCAAGCAACATACTTTTTTTTTTTTTTGCCTGTTGCTAGTAATTCAGTTTGTAATACACGTGGTGCTCCTATTGTAAGGCTGTGCTCATTTGTGAGTTAACATTTCAAGATAGACATCAAGAATGCAAATGGCACCTGTATCTTTTTTGTCTCTTGCTAATCATATTCCTATAATGTGTATTATGATTATATAGTATTTTACAGTAAGAATGCATTTCAATCAGTTGGAAATCAGATTTTTTTTTCTAGAAAGGAGGGTAGCAACTGGCAATTAGGTTTAACATAAGTCTTAGCTGAAAAGAGGTGAAAGAAATTGCTTTAAAAATAATAATAATGCCAGGTAGGGAGAGATTGCTTAAGGATGGCGTAGCCAGCTGTGCAGGAGAAATGTCAAAAGATGGTTATGGGAGTATTTGGAATGTGGAAAAATCAATCTAAAAGGGTGTTAGGTAAAAAACGGACATTTTATTATGATGTTGCCTTAAGGCTATTATCCTGCAGCCTGTCATTATGACAGCCTTTCTGTTGTAAAGTTACTCTACCTTTTCTCATATAACTCCCTTAATGTTATTTATTGTCTTTGTAGAAGGAAAATGGTGTGCTGCTTTTAGTCATATAAGAAGTAACAAACTAAACCATCTTGTTAAAGGAAAATAGACCAGAAAATCAAAAATGCTCTTTGGAAGAGACAATGTATTGAAGAGAAAAGAACCCTTATTGTTTGGTACATGTCCTTTTTTGTGCATTCAAAATTCTGTCAGATTATTTAACACCTTGTGGATGTTACATCCATGTAAATGCTATGGTTTTGCATCAGCAGTTCCTAGTGATTCCTGCACAAGGATCCATCTCTCCCAAGATAACAGGTCATCTGCGACTTACTCAGCTGTGTTAAGAAGGAATCCCTATCAGCATTTATTTTGGTTTGAGCTTAAGTCCATGCCCTCTTGTCTTACTGGTAGCTACTTGGGAGAACAGACTGACCCCCAACCTCCTTTCAGGGAGTTGTAGAGAGTGATGAGATCTCCCCTGAGCCTCCTCTTCTCCAAACTAAACTCCCCCATAAATATGGGTGGAACCTGAGCTTCCACTACAGTATCTGTGGTGCTGCAATAGGCTGGCTCTGAGAGCTGTGTTGGTTTCTCTGAAACCCTCTGTAGAGCAGAGGTTGTGCTGTGGCTGTGGAGGAGGACTGGATTAATCCAACCAGGGTGGTGGTGAAAGGGAAAACAGTCCAAAACCTGGGCTTACAGCTCCAGGCTAAGCCCACAGTATGCTGAGCAGTTGCCTGTGCTCCTCACCAGTGTGGTTCATGAACTACATAAAAGTGAGTGCTGGCTGTGGCCTTGTGTTGAACAGGAGCTATCTCTTCCTTTAAATCCCCTGTCTATGACACTAATCCAGAGCAATTCATTCTTTTTCCTGTGAGCTAGAAAGCTTATTCTTCTTGTGAGCTGATTTGGTTATCTGTTGCTGTATTAATTTAGTGATCTGATTCTTTGAACTTATTGATTTGATTCTAACTGTTCACTTCATTTTCTTCATTGCATTATTCCATCTTTAATTAGTTTAGTAAAACTGTATAGTGAATCAGCTTAGTACATCTATGGCTATTTGAATGTGGTTTTTTTTCTTTTTCAGCCTTTAAATGAAACCTATAAATGCACAGATTTATTCCACTACAGTGCAACAAGATGAGCTCAAGGTTACAGAAACCAATAGGCAAGAAATTTGCTTACCTCTTGGTTTTTTTTCCTCATCAGTGTCCAGAAGTCCCTTTTAGTCTCAGACAGTATCCTGAATCTGTTTCCCTTCTATAAGCAATATAAAGTTTGATTGTGTGCTAATGGAAAATCGTTTGAGCTGCTGTGTCTTCATTAGTAGAAGGGTGTTGTCATCCTGTGCACAGAGTATCACACAGTTCACTCCTAGCAGTGAGAATTTCCACTTAGACATTTAGATGTCTAAATACAAGAAATAATTCACTGTGTTTATAGAATGCATCTTCTTTTTGCCATATTGGCCAAAACACAATAAAATACTGTGGTAACCACTGATTGAATTGAAGGGACAGGCTACTGCCACTAAAAGTCAGAGAAGCTGCAGCTTTGTGCCTGTGGACCTGGTGAGCAGGTGCTAGGCAGGACCAGACACAGCTTCACCTGGAGGTAGCAAGCCAGGCACTTCCACTTTCTGCCTCCTGAAAATTTTTAGGGCTGTTCCCCATCTAGTGGCAGCTGGCCCTGTATTTTGTCTGGGCAGCCAGGGTATATATCCACATATGAAAGCTTGTGATCTTGTGATTTTTACTACTGATGGTCTAGACAAATGTCATCTGATGGCATGACCAGGTGTGGCTTTAGATATGTGACTTTAGAAGACCTGATAGATTTTATTTTGTCTCATGAGGTTTTGTAGTTAGGCAGTGGGGTGGGTGGGCAGAAAAAAAAGGCACAATGTCCCTGATGGAGGCCTTCATCTTCTGGGGCCAGAAATGCTGCTGCTGAAAACACTACTGAGCTCAGATTGTAATGTGAAGTTACTAATCCCAGATTATTACACAAAATTTGAGTGGCTGAAGTGAAACTGTTCAGCAGTTCTCCACGGTGTGATAGTGCTGAGAGCAATTGCATTCCTTTGGGTGGAGAAAGACTCTGAGCAATCATAGCAGTGAAGTGAGGGTCCTGAGAAGTGACACTTTCACTCTGGTGATCTGAGGCTAAACTGATTTTCTTCTCTTGCTCTATGAAAATCTTGGGCTTGCTCCATGCTGAGGGGAGGCCAAGTCACTCTGTGGACTGTTCCTAAATAAAATGCAGAAGATGTTCAGGGCCCAGGAGGACTATGGTATGGCACTTGCTGCTGTGCCTCCTGTGCCCTTCTCCATAAGCTTGTTAATACAGTTAATGTAGATGGAGGCGGAGAGCAGAAATGGCTTTTACTAATTTCTTAGGACTATTATGCCCTTAATTAAGGGGAAATTCATAAAGGTTGGAAAGAGAGGCTTGGAGTAAACAATAGGATGTAAGGCTGGCAAATGCTGCTATGTTACCTATCTCTCCTAAATGCATTTTACTTGGTAAATTATAGGATCTATGTGGAGTAATTGGATCGTGGGTGCATCTTCAGTTTGGTTTTCTAATGGATTTCTTTGGCTCCTGACAATAAATCTGCTCCTTGAAAGAGAAATCTGTCTTACTGAATAAATCTAAGTCAGATGGTGAAGTCAAAGCTCTCTGAACCACTGAGGAAAGTAAAATATAATTTATCCAGGGAAATTGCATCAAAAACATAAGTGACTAATAGCAGTTTAGATGTGATGCTCCAAACAAGGCTCAGATGCAGAATCTTGGATTATTGTAACACATGACATAAAGGCAATTGTGTACTACAGGTTTTTGTATTTCTGGTATAAATCCTGGGAGGGAAACAAGGGATTTGTGATAAGAAATTCCTGGGTTTTCACCACCTATTGGGTAAGGAAAAGGCTGTTTAGCTACTTGGGGACCAGGTTTTGTGGAATTGCAGGTAGACCAGCAGAGGTGAAGGCACTAATGAACTCAATGGCCTTCCTGGCAGGAAGAGCCAGAAGTGGAAAAATATGATCCTTGTGGGCTGTTGTAAATTAGGATTCAGCTGGCAAAGCAGTTAAATAACTAGGAGTTCTTTATCAACTTGGGAGCCATTGAGAGGGTATGAGAACAAAGACACAATCTGCATAGAAATCTTGGAGAGGTATTTAAAAGTTATTTTTGGAATGGAGTAAGCAACACTCCAGGGAAACTGACTAAGTAATGTTATGATGGTGATAAATCTGATAAATCTATAGGGCTGCTTGGTAGCATGGAAACTCTGTAATGCATATACTCAAGTATGCAATAGGTGCAAAGATATGCTGTGGGTTTGTGCTTGAATTTCTTTTTTTTTTTTCCAAGAGTGGTTTGCTTACTGGCTTGTAGAAACTTCCATGACTCAGAGTGGTATGTGAAGAAGTTGCCTCTTTTTCCAGGGAGCAGGAATCCCTTTTCAAGTATGCTCTAAAAGGTCACATTCAATTTAATAAATTGACCTCTCAGGAAACTAGTGTCTTTCCTAACTAGTGTGGGGGGAAAAGAAAATAATTTTGCATTTAAAAAAAATAATCTAAAGGATATTATAGTCGTGTAAGTGTGAAGTGCTAAAAGCTCATATTACTTAAACTTACATACTGGTGTAAATTCTCAGTATGTGTTGAAGTCAGTAGTATTACTCGTAATTCTGCTTTATAGTCTCTGTAAATAAAGGAGAGCTGCTGGGAAATGCAATTCAAATTTGGTCTTAAAGTACTTATCCAAGGGCTGTATCCTGCCAGCACTTTAAAAATAAGAGTTGTAATCAATGTCATTGCTTAAAAATCAATGTTGCCTGTTATAGTCATGTGTGATGGTAATACAGCACTGCAGCAAACAAAGCTATTTCAATTGCATTCAGCTGGATAGTATACAGCTAAGGTATAATATATTGCTGTATAATGCCATGCAGTTTAGATTAGAAGCATGATAGAGTGAATTTAATGATATTTTGAGTATAACAGAGAACTTGGAAGCTCTAGAAACCATTGTTCAGTGAAGTTTCACAATGGTGCTGTGATGAGGACTGTGACCCAGGGAGTGCTGGATGCTTAATGTGCCACCTGCTTTTTATCCTCCCTACCCGTTGCATAAACCCCTTACTGCAGTGTCTCTGAGTTATCAGAAGACCAGAAAAAAACATTTGGGCTTCTTTACATTCTTCAAGTTAATTTCTAATAGGAATCAATAAAAAGAGGTCATTGTTTCCAGTGCTTTCAGATGTTGTGTACCAGGAATTGAAGTGTTTTGAAGTTCTTAAGCTAATTTTTATTTTTTCTGTGGCTTAACTGTATATGCTATGGTAATAACATGCAAATAGTGCTATGTGGAGTGCTACAAGGCCATGTAGTCCTGGGTTGCCTGTTTCTGCTGACCACACTGTAAAGACTACTGAAATTTTTCCTCTGGTACACAGTCATGTTTACAACTGAGGGTGTTTAAATGGGAATAGGTGGTGAAGGGACAAGGCACCACTCCAGGGCTTCTGTGGCTTAAACCATTGGAAAGATTATGAATGTCTGGGAGTGTTCAAAGGCAGAAGCATTCACAGAAGGAGCTACTTGTCAGGAAGCAGTGTAAAATGCCCACAGAAAATCAACCTGCTCTGAACAAACTTCTTGACACATGGAATCCTGGTTTAGAAAGCTGCTATTCTGTTCATAGATACAAACACCCTCTACAGCCTAGAATTAGGAAGGAAGAAGCATTCTTTTCTTCTCTTCTTCTTTCAGGCTACATGGAAATTCTTCAGTGTTTGTGGGTTGGGTTTTTTTCCTGTCTCAGAAGAGGTGTATATTCTTCACCTGCTCCTCCCCAACATTACCTCATCAGGACATCCCTTTCTCACTTGGGAGACCTAGTTCAGATGCCTGCTCTAGCAGAACAGTCGAAGTGGTTTAAATGTAACTAAGAGGTGAGTCTATCCAGCTTATGGTTCTGGATGTCTCACTATGATGTGTCATTTTCTCCCTGCCCTTGGATAAAATAAAATCACTGGACAGCTGAACTCCTGTCACTCTGCTCAGCAATGGAGTTTTAATGGTGAGTATTTGCCTGCTCAGCCACATGGGCTGAGCAAGTCCCAAAGACCACAGGAGGCATTTTTTGCTTGAAATTATTTTTAAACTGAGAACTTTTTCTTGTCTCCCTACAATTCACAAACTTGAAATTATTTAGAATTGCCTGTTTGACTCGCCAAAAAAACCCCTACCATGTTTCCCCTACACTTCCTAGAGAAGTAGGACAGCTGACTGGGTACAGTAACTGAGGAAAGGAACTTGATGTTCTTGTTCACCCTTAAACTGAGAACTGAATACAATGTTCATGCAACAGTCCGCTCAATTAGTCATGAAATGAAACGGTGACTGTGGTGGGAATGGAGCCCAGGAATCATGGCCCCTCTGCTCCAATGGCTGGATTGAACAGCCTTTTAAAAAAGAAGCTCCCCTTCTGTGAGTAGGAAATTTAAGAAATGCCATGACAGTTTACCATACTGGTTTGCTGGATATTTGTTCCCTTTTTTCCTCCTCCCCCCCCTTTACCTGAAAGGCAGAAATACAATAAACAAAGGCTGTGCTAGGATAAATTGTGAAGCCAGGCACACCAGGAGAGTCAATCTGATGTTTCTGTTATAAAATCTTCATTTCATCCCTTCCTGAAAATATGAATTATGAACTCCGTGACTGGCAACCTTTTTTGAGCAGAACACAGATCCCTGGGAGAATATATTCTCTCCTGCTTTTTGTGTGTGACTGCAACTAATGCTAATGGAGTCACTGAAAAAGCAAATATGCCCTTTTTTTGTACAAATGGCTGAAAAGTAGATGTTGAAAAAACACACTGGAGAAAAAAATAAATACTCCATGACACAGCACTGCAAGTCAAAACAGAAACCTTCCCAGCTGGGAGAAGTGGCCCATTGTGAGATGGGCATTAAATATAATATGGTTTGAAATGGATTGTTGAGAAAGATCATGTTTTCTTAGAGGTAAAATTAATTTCCACTTAGAGTACTTTCCATTGTGAGGCTTTTAAAGGATTCTGCACGCATAAACTGCATCAGTATTTAGTGATGGCAAAGGACTGAGTGCAATTGAAAAGGTCCCTATTCTTTGGCTGAGATACAGCAAAGGGCAGCGTTCAAGTTCCTGGCTAGTAGCAAAATCTTTCTGCTTACATCACTTCTCTGTGGAATTTGGAGTGAAGTAGGAACAAACACAAAATCAGTTACCATGTCTTGGCTGGAGGGCAGAACTTTTCAAATGTACGTGGTCAGACTTTTCTGGCTACCTGCTTCATCATGGAACAGCATCTACTTTGCTGCTTTTGTTACTCTCTAGATGGGTACAGTAAGAAGTAGCAAGAATACAGCTTTTCCAGAGTCTTCAGTCAAACTGAACAGCAAGATAACTTCTAGGAACTTACTTTTTCCTCCAGCTGACATACCCACCCTGCAATTTCAATCCATTCTAATAAAACAAGGATATATTCTTATGGTCAAGTGCTTGTAAGTTTTATAATAGTGGGAGTAGTGAGAAATGTATTCACAGTGAAGTATCCATACACTGGAGGTGTCATTCTTGGCCTGTTATTAATGGAGATTGTTTGTGAAAGGTCAGTGTCTATTTATGGTGGTTGCACAAGTAATGAGATCTGGGAAATTTCTTATTTTGGTTTCCTTTCTGGATTATCCTGTCTCTTTGGGTTGCTGTGATGGCAGAGGGCAGCTGTCCTAGCAGTGTCTCATCATCTGTAATAGGCAGCTCATTGAACAGCTCATGAGACTGGACAGTACATACAATGTGGATGGATCAATAAGAGTTATTCAAGATGTTTTTGAGTAACTTGTAACCAGTTGGACTCTGAATGCAGAAATAATTTCTTGTCTACCTTAATATCTGGGAGCAGAAGTTCCCCTGAAGAAGGTTTTATCTGTTCGCTGGAGAAATTTGTAACTTTTTTCCCCCCTAAGAGGAGTGACAATGACTTTAGTGCAGAGATTATCTTGATATAGCTACTATTAAACTATGCATAATTAACAGGAATTTTAGTTGGAAACTTGTATCGTTATACATCTGTATTGTAACAAAGTCAGTGTCCAGTAGATATAATGACAAGAGACTTGCTTAGAAATGAGAAAGGGTTTTTCCTTTGACTGAGTTACACTCACATCCTGAACGGACAGAGGATTCTTTTGCCACCTTCGTGTTAGAGCTCCCCACAAAGTACATATTGGTGGGATTAAAATGTTGTGAATAAACAGATTCCTCTTGACTTTCTTCTGAATTGAAGTGCTTTATTAAATACAAATGTGAAGGTAGACCTTAAGTTTACCAGCACTGATACAGCTTGCCTTGTGCTACACTGAATGCATTTATGCAGCTAGGAAAATGTGAGAGGCTGGAAAAAGCCTCTATAGGAAAAGCCTCTATAGGTCCTTGACTGTTGTAAAGAAAATGCTTGTTCAAGAAAAAGGGCGTGGAAAGGCGCAGGTGGAAGAATAGGGAAGTAAATATAGATCTTATCAAGATGTAACAGATACTGAACTGGTGGAATTAAGCAAATATAAGTATCAAATTTATGCTGTGTGTACTCTCCTGAATTAAATCTGGTAAAAAAAAAAAAAATTTGAAAGAATAGTGCTTTGCCATCTTTATGGCATGTTAAATGGCCTGTCAATCCAAATAGAGTTGACTGCAGCAAAGTTTCAGGTTGTTGGTAGACTCACAACAAATTAATTAAGAATGTCAACTGTCCTGCAAAAACCTCTGGAATTCAGCAGGCTCTTCTTGCAGAGAGACTCTAGTCCATTAGTACTGCAAGATGATCATACTATGCTATCAAGCATGAAAAAGAAAAGAAGGTTTGAATAAGCTAAAGGAAGCTTCAATAAAACAACTGAAGCCTCAGGCTGTCACCAGAGGGGAATGACAATCAAAGAACTTTTTAAACATAAAACATCCACAAAGTTAGGAATGTATAGTAAGTTTTAGTGTCTGCATTACTATTTCCAAAGAGAAGTAGAGGTGCTGAGTTTCTTACTGTAAAATGCAGTGAAATTTGACTGTGTGTGTTAACTGTAGACACTTTGGCTATTAGCAAAGAAGGGAGGTGTGACCATGTTATGTATTAGAATCCTTAGACTGAGCAGCTAACACTTGCAGATCATTGCTGCATCTTTATTCTAGTTTTGCAGAGCTCCTGCTTTGTAAATGCTCAGTAAACATATGGGGCTTTCCAGATCCAGGCATATCCTGCAGCCATGGTTCTGGTGATGTCTTTCAAAACGAGTCTCTTCTTGTTGTGGCAGCATAGAGGGATAGAGCTTTGGGCACAAGGCTCTGAGTGTGGCACTGCATGAGCCTCTCAGTTCACCTTTCTAGGGTATTCTAGATTTCTAATTGCAATGCAGTTTTCAGAGCCTCACTCTTTTGGTAGTAAAACCTGTTCTGCATAGGTTTCATACTACGTTTATTCTGACAACAGAAATAAGCACAGTGATAGCTCATTATAAGTGAGCTTAAAATCACCACAGTGGTTTGCAAAGGTAATAGAGCTCCTAGGGATGTGTGTAGAATTGCATCTGTTGCCACGGAGCTGAACTTTGAATAGTGACTGTCTCTTGAGTTGAGCATTTACCTTGCATATTTCTAATAAGATGTCATTCTTCCATTGGTTCTGTAAATCCAGCGGTACCCTCTGTAATAACTTGTAATGAGTTGTCCCCTACACAATGATGATGGAATATCACTGTGACTTGTAACATCCTCAATATGCAAAATGCTGGCAAATGGATGAACCTTTTAACACCGATGACTGCACCTGAACAATGTACACCTACTGCAAAATGTCAGCTCTCTTCCAATTGCAATTGATGAATGGCAGAATTGAAACGAGCTCCCTCGTTTATTCTGGGCTTAAAAATACAGCATTAATAGCTGTCTTTGGAAGGAGGGGAAGAATAGTGGAAAGAGCATGTGTTATGAAAAGCATATTCCAAGTCAAAGCTTATAAAAAAAAAAGAGTGGAAAGGAAACAGGAAGCAAAGATAATGTAGATAATGTGAAAGAAAAGGTAACACAGCCTAACTTAAGTTTAAAAACAGATACCATGAAGTTTTGATGCTGCATCACGTCTTGCAGAGATGCTAATGAAATTGCAGTTCTCTGGTGCAGTGGATCCATTTAGGTCTCATTGTGCATTGCATGTTACTGATCAGGTTTTGTGACATTTGAGATTTCTTCTAGGCATTTTCCTTGTTAGTTGTTGCCCTCTGGCTGTGACAAATAGCCTTCTCCCCTTTTTTGGGGCCTGTTTCAATTGGTCTGTTCTGTAGCATTCTGTGTTCCTGTCCTTTTTTCCTCCCTCTTGGCTGGGACTGGAACCTTTTCTGCATGCAGAATGTTTGCTCATGAATTGCACAGGAAATTTTGTAACTTGTCCAACACAGACTTTAATATTTTATATTACTCTTTTACTATTATTAAAATAGCAGCCAGCGGTATCCCAGATGACATCAAGACCTCACTGTAGAAACTTAGGTGGCAAACCTGCTCCCAAGTGCTTGGACTGTAGCTGGCTGGTGTTTGGATGCCTGCATAAACTGCAGTGTTAATAGTTGCATATTTCTACAGGTTTCATGCTAGGATGCCAAAGCATTTTTCAAACATGGATAAATTTAACCTCCTTTGCTCTATGGAAGTCAGTGATTGGTTCTGCACTAACACTTCCCCTTTCTGGAATTCCCACACATGTACTTGTTACTGACATATATATGACTATGGTCAATATAGGTGCTTAACTTTTTAAAGAGCCCGTGTAAGTCACTAAATGCATATTGATTTGAAACAAATGTAAATTAGAATTAATTTTTACTCTCTAACATAGTCAAATAAGAAACATTTCTATTGATCTTTGTCCCAGAAGCCAATTGTCTGGATTAAGTGTTTTTATTACCTGAATATACAGAGTATAGTATATATCATTCTGCATTGATCAGTGTGAAATTGCATATTTAAGACAAGGACTGTAAGTATAGTTAACAAGTGATTTAATTCTAAAAAAGTGTATCTTGCATTATTTATCCCCTGCTTTTCCCTATTCAAAAGCTCTGCCTGTAACTCCCATTGAACAGGAGGCTGTTGATGCACATGGATCAACAGGGACTCTTGTTCATATCATTTCCATTTCAGCTTCCTTCCCTTTTGCTCTGCTCCATCTATGCCGTGTGTTCCCTTCTCTTTCTGCCTCCCCAGCCACTGTAAAGCTTGTCTGTATTTGCTACTCCTCAGCATTAAGCAGTTTTTGCCTTACTGTGCTCTGCATGAAAGAGTGTTTCCTATATTAAATAAACACATTGCAGCAATCTTTCAGGCAAGCAAGCCATGTGTCTGGAGAATTTCGTGGCGCATGTACAGGTGATGGCTGCGTTTACATGACAGTGCCGGTGTACCGACGGGGGAGGTGGGCCGCCCGCACCGGCCTTTGCCCGGGGGACGCCCCTCCGCACCCCGCTGGGAACAGACTTCAGACTTCACTCGGCCTGGGCCTTTCCCCGCCGAATCTCCGAGCTCTGGGGTTACCTCCCCGGGGGCACTCCCCGCTCTGGCACTAGCCTGGCGCTCTTCTAAAAGACGGCAACCTCCGGGAATCGCTGTTTCCTCTTATCCAGGCTGACTTTATCTATATGTGTCGTTAAAGCGGTCCGCGCCTCAGCCTCTCAGCAACTCAATAATCTTGGTAACATCCTGCTCTCGACTAATTTTCTTGGCAGAAGTTGTAATTACGTTTCGGGCTCCTGAATAAATTTGTTTTCTCTGGATCCTTGGCATATTGAGACGCTTGTCACGTTTGGGTGCCTGCAATCACTGATGCGTTTGTTTTAGGGGATGAATTAGTCTTCTGAGCCCGAGCATGTCCAATTTATGAATTAGATTTCAATGAAAGCTAGAACAAAACAAAACAAGAAACGGTTTTGCTGTACCACTTTTCTCCCCTCCCCCACCTTCGCCCCCGGCGCGGGGGTAAAAATCTCGCGTTTCCATTCCGCTTGGCAAATGCGGATCGGGTCCCGGGCCCGAGCGTGTCGAAGGGGGAAGGGGCATTCCCTCCTCGCCCTCCCTCGTCGCGGTGCCCCCGTGCTTTCTCCGGTCGCCGAAGTTGGGCGGGCAGCAGCGGGCGCAGCTCCGCACCCCACGCCCTTACCTCCAGGGGTGTCCCGCCGGGCGCGCCGCGTAGTGCCGGGCCTCGATGCGCCGGCCTCGCCCCGGGCCGGGCGGGGGCTGCGGGAGGCTGTGAAATGCTGGGCACCCTCCGGGCAGGGGCTGCAGCCTCGCGAAGGAGCCTGCGCCCGGCAACCGAGGAGCTGCGGGGGAGCCTCGCCTTTCCTCGCCTCGCCTCTCCTCGCCCCCTCCTCTGCTCCCTGCGCTTGAAGCATCGATTCCCAACCCCTCCTCCCCTGGGAGATATACATACATTATATATATGTGACATATATATAATTCTGGATCTATCTATATCTTTAATTGCAATTAATTTCCCTGTTCTTGCACAGCTATCCCACTTCCTCGTGGAGCTTCGAGCTCATCCCCGTGCTGCCCGCCCCGGCGCCCCACAGCCCGCGCCCCGCCGCCGCGCCGTGCCCCGGCGGCACCGAGCGCCGAGGCTCCGCAGTCACGTGGCGCGGGGGGGGATGGGGGGGCGGGCGGCGGCGGGGGGGCCGCTCCGCAGTTCGCGGTCTGCCGGCGCCCCGGCACACACCGAGCGCTGGAGGCTCCGCCGCGCTGCCTGCCAACCCGGGATCTACCTCCGTGCTTTTTTACCCCTGGCTTTTTTTTCCGCTCCCCATCGCTTGCTTCCCTCAGCCTTGGAAAATTCTTGGGGTGCTGGGGGAATTTGGGATTTTTTTTCTAAGGGGGGGGTGTCTGGTCATCTCCCCCCCGCACCCGCTGGCTTGCTCCAACTGCCCTTGCGCCTTTTTGCTTCTTTTCCACGGTCTGTCTCTCCACCAGACCCGGGCTGATGTGCTGTGCGAGAGGCTGGAAATGGAAGTGTTGATGCTCTGGCTTTTCCCCTGGATATTTCAGTGCGTTTCGGTGCGGGCGGACTCCATCATCCACATTGGTAAGAGAGGGATCTAGGAGGTTGGAGAGGGACGCGGTAGATAAATAAATGAAGAAAGCGTCTCGTTTAACGGCGGCAATGTCACAGGCATCGGTTGAACCCAACTCCGCGGAGACACAGGGGGAGAGTAGGGAGAAAGGTAGCTGAATCCCCCTCTCTCCCCCCCTCCCCCCCGTGGTCCCCCCTCCCCTCGGATTTTAAAGTTAGGGGCGAAATGTCGGCTGTGCGCTGGGCCAGGAGCGGGCGCGGGGCGGAGGACCCACCGGGGCCGCCGCTGCGGTCTCCCGTGTGGCTGGGGAGCCTGCGCTTGGACCTGTTTGCGTTGAAAGGCTTTCTTCCCCCGCGCCTCCACGCCACCGAAAACAAACAACCGCCTCCAAACCCGAGCAGGAGAGAGACATAATCTGAACGTGTTCGCAGGGAAAACTTTCGGGAAGATAATCCCTTGGTTGCCATCCCCTGTTGTAGCAGGTGTCAGCCGAGCCGGAATGCGGAGGGGCGGGGGGAGAGACGGACGGAAGGGGGGACTTGGCTGGGAAAGGTTTAGAAAGACGAGATTTGCAGTGGTTGTGTCTGAATGTGAGCGCAACTTGTGGTTTGAATAAGATCTTATTAAAACCCCTGGGCAGCAAGAAGGCTGGGTCAGCAGTGGGAGGAAGAGAGAGATGATGAATAAGAGGCAAAGAAAAAGCTGATGTGAACTTTTATGGCTTCTGGGGGCAAGGCATGGTGGTATCAGCGAGAAGCCTGGCAAGCAAAAGCAAGGCTCTGCAGTCACCTTTTGGCTGGCGTTGAAAGGTACCAGCAGGGACGAAAATGAGGATGTTTAGGGGCGGAGAGAGGGGAGAGAATCACTTGTGGAGGATGATAGAGGAGGGGACAGAAGTACGGCCGGGAAATACAAAACTGTAATTCCCACCAGCCTTTTGGGGAGGATGGGAGATGAAAAAAAGGAGGGGGCCGGGGTGGTAGCGATCCGGACGAAGGAAGGGTCCACGGAGAAGGGAGTAAAGTCCCGCGTCGACCCGTGGCGGGGACGGGGAGAGGAGGACCAGCTCTGTAACAAGTTTCCCGGTAGGGGCGGCAGCCCCATGGGGCGGCGGCTCCGGGGCCGCGGGAAAAGGCTCCACTCGGCGCCGCTCGCGTCCGGAGCCTTGGGGGCGCAGCCAAGGCAGACAGCATTGCGGAGCCATTAAGGAGACGGAGTCAGCCCTGACCGCAGTGGGGGGCTACCGTCCAGGGGCGCTCCCCAGGTCTGGGCAGACCCCGGCGGCAGCGAGGCCAGCACCGCAGGCAGGCAGCCTTGGGAAGTGCCCGGGCCGGAGAGGGGGTGAGGAGCGAAAGAGCCTCCGCGGCTCTCCTCTCAGTCGCGCTTTTCCTGCTGGCGGACGATGTCACCTCGGCTTCTGCCCGCACGAACTTGATTCCTAGAGGTGTTTGCTAGCAAACTCCTGGCAGAAATAGCAGTCCGGTGGGTAAGAGAGGAGAGATGCTGAGTGCAGAGCTGTGATTTCACACGGGCAGCTCACGGAGGCTGCAGCCACAGGCACGCACAGTGTGAATCAGCACGACATTTCCGGGACTGGGGGAGAAGGTTTGGGTTGTTATTGTTTTGGTTTTTTTTCCTCTTGTTTTGTTGCCAACACTGGAGATCTACCGCTGCGCAGAGCGGGGATGTAAGCCTGGCGTGGGCACACGCACACGCTCCGTAGAAAGGGGATCTTACGTAATGCACATCGCCAGATGTTTTCACGTTAACTGCATAGACGGGACAGTGACATTAAAGCTTCCAGGTTACTGGACACAAATCCTGGATTTGTGTTCGTGCGTGCATGAGAGCCTCAAATAAAACAGCTGCCCGAAAGGCAACGACCCAGGGAGCAGCGAAGCAGTGAATAAAAAGTTGGTCAAATTCCCCAGCCTGCTCCCTTCCCCGTCGCTGGCGAAGCGAGTCCCACACCTCGGCGTGGCTTCGGCTCACGTCTCCTGTCTCCCTAAATGGCGGTGGAGCAGAAGTGGTCAGGAGGAGTGTTGGGCTTCCCCATGGCCGGGACGAGGCCGCGCAGACAACTGCTGCCACCCACGTCCCGTGCCCCCAGACCTACTCCGCGTGGCACCGTGTGAGCCGGTTAGAGATTTGCACGGCTCAGGAGGACTGGGGGCTCTCGGACTCCGACCGGGCGGGCCGAACCGGTGAGGAACAGGGCCGAGCCCTCCCTTGACGCTCTGCCGCCTTCCTCCCCGCAGGTGCCATTTTCGAAGGCAATGCTGCCAAGGACGACGAGGTGTTCAAGCAGGCGGTTTCGGATCTGAACCTCAATGACGACATCCTCCAGAGCGAGAAAATCACTTACTCCATCAAGCTCATAGAGGCCAACAACCCCTTCCATGCGGTGCAGGAAGGTGAGCGCGCCGGGGCGGCACCCACGGCACGGGTGGGCTGCGCGCGGAGACGAGATGGGGCTGCAAAGCGGGCCGCCCCAGGCCCGGCCCGTTGGCGGGCAGGAGGTTTCAGCGCCGGTGGCAGCCCGGACCTGTCCTGGCGCTCGGCTGGAAACTTTTCTTCGGTCGGGGGTTGGCGCTGTCTTACAAGGAAAGGGGAGGCACGGCACGGCGCGGTGCGGCGGCTGTGGCGCTGTGCCCGGCCCAGCGGTGCCCCGCACAGCGGTGCCCAGCCGAGCTGCGCAGGTCAGCCCAGGCTGGGGCTGGCGACCGCGGGAGAGCCGGCAGGGCAGGGGGGCTCCAGGTGGCTTCTGAATGCGCAAGCGCTCCCTCTCTCCACCGCTGCGGAGGGGAGGCCAGGGCCCCGCGCCCCGTCCCCTCAGCGGGGTCCACGCGTGGACGTAGAGGGGCAAACAGACGAGGGGGTCCCACCCGGGGGGGTGCGACGCCGAGGGGTCGGTCAGGAGGACTTGACTTTTGCGGGAACGGCTGCGGGAGGTGGCGGGGCACAAGCCGGCACCTTTCCCTGCGCATCTGCCCCTGCGCCCACAAAGGGGAAGCGGTGCTGGGGCGGCCGGCGGTGACAGCTCTGCCCTCCGTGAGAGCGGAGCTCCCTCCCCGGGGGGCTCGGGAGAGGGTAAGGTAGCCGAATCACCGTCTGAAAACCTTCCCAGGATTTATAAGATCTGTCAAGTAGCTACATAGGTGAATCATTTCAATTAGATTTTGTAAAGGGAAACATTTAAATTAATTAGCTTGCCTTTACAAGTAAGACTTGAAAAATATTATTTGTGATTTAATGAAGCCAAGGTTAATTATGGCATAGGTTATTTATTTCAGAAGATGTGTTTTTCAGTTGTAATTATTCTGGAAACAGAGACCTATTTATATACCCAGACTAGGATATTTTTAAAAAAATTATTCATCACCAACCTTACCCTTATTTTTTCAGAGCACAGAGTGAATCTTTCCCAGTATGAAAATTTGCATTAATCCATACGTATTCATGTCTGAGTTGTGTACATGCAAATTATGGGTACAAAATTACACCAAGTGTTAATTTTCATGACCTCTGAACTGTTTCTTCTATCTTTTGTAATTTTTTTTTTCCCCCTCAGAGTAGGTGCTGGTTAGTATGAACATGCAGGACAAACATTGTATACCTTTTCAAGGGCCCATTAACAGTAGGATTTCTCCCACTCCTCTGAAAGCTTTAGTAAGGGGGTATAAAAAATATTTGTGCCAATGGGAAGAGGGGGACTTTAAAACAAGACTCTGCCTGCATAGTCAGACACCAGAGGAAAATAAAAGTCTCTAAATAATGTCAGGCAAAGATTAGCTCTGAACAATTGGATCTTCTTACATTTGCAAAAGCTCAGTGTCCTATATTGGAGCTCATTCATATTCATGGAAGTGACAGTAGTTGGCTGGCTGAACAATTGCTTTCAACAATGTCTCTTTGCAGAAGTAAAAGTTTATGAAACTATTTTGAATGCCCTGGGATCTAGGCTGACAGTCTTGTGGACAGAGTTCCTTTGCTCAGTTTTGTTGAAAGCAGAAAAACATGACCAACTGGAGGATTTTTCTTGAGCTAGTTGAATTATTATTATTATTATTATTATTATTATTATTATTATTATTATTATTATTATTATTATTATTATTATTATTATTATTCATGATTGGTTTATTTGCCAACCTTGAATATTAGTATTGCATTTATGAATACTAGGAAAATAAAATTTCTCTGTTGAAAATCCATGCTGAAACCACAAGCCTCTGGTCAGGTTTTTAATCTTCTAGTTAAAGAGTCTGTGCTACCTGAATATACGTAAATAAAGACGCTTCTTTCCATCCCTTCCAAGATGGTTTTTCATGGCTCACATGTCCATTGCAATTAGAATTGCTCTTTGATAAACTGATCTCATGCTGGAGGATTAAGAAAGTGGTTGATGAATGTTTACAGTTCCAAAGAGAAATTGTTCTCTCTCACTACCTCATTAAGGCATATCAATGTGTTTTCTTTTGGGAGGACTACAAAATGATCCTATCTGAGAGTAAAGCCTCACCACAGTGTGAGAGCTAACAGTATCAGGCTTTGCTCAATTTCCTGGCTTACTTTGTTGGTTCAGGTCAGGTCTTTTTTTCTTTAAGATTTAATTTCCTACTTTTGAAATTCTTACACAGCCTGGTGACAGAATGATCCAGGGGATGTACAAGTTGCTGGGCTACTCTCACTGAGCAGTCTCTCTGTGCAGGGTCACCTGGTGTCATTCTGATTACTGAAAATCACATTGTATCTCTCAATATGAATGTCCTGATTATTTTGGTAAAATATTGTGCAAAGTAGTAATAATAAAGTTTGCTCCAATAACTTGGAGCAAATCTGCTGTCCAGACTGGTTTTGGTGTCATGCTGCTGCTGCATAAAATGCCCTGACATCCACCACTATTCTTCTGCAGTGGCTTCCTAAGCAGCATCATGGAAATTAATGTTGCAAGGACCCGTTTCATAATGATGCAACTTTTTATAGTAAAACACAACCTGAAATAAAAATAGACCCTTGTGATACCAGCTCCAGAATAGTTCACACAGGTAAACCCATCGCATACATTGTTTTTATTTGAAGTGTCTTTTGCACACTCTTGTGAGATGACATTATTTCTTAAGTCATTTTAAAAGAATGCTACAAGGACCTTCCTTTCAATGATAATATGCTGATAAAATGATGAAAAGTCATCCCTCCATGTAAAAAAATCTATTATACAGTAACAAGACTTTAATTATTGGTGTAGATAGTATTTAACATGCATTTGGCCTGTCATTTATTGAGCAGTTGGAGAACTCTTGCATGGGTAGGAAGCCCAGAAGAGCAGTAACTTGTAGGGTTTTCTCAGTAGGAACAGTGAGAACATTTGCAGGACTACAGACCAAACAGAAGGTATCTTGCCTTTCATAAATGGGGTAGTTTGCAGTGATGGAAGGTGCTGAAAATTGTGGTATGGTTTTGAAAAAAGCTCTAGGAATGGAAGGGCACTGTAGTGACAGTTTCTGTTTACTGAAAGAGGTAAACAAAATTCAGAGATGCTTTTTCTTCAAAGACTTGGTAGACACCATTTTCGTGGTTGTGTCAGGAGCCAGCTCTGAAGGGGCTATGTGCCTATGTGCTCAGTTTCTGGTGGGAAACAAATTTCTAGTTGGGCTTGAAAACATGGTTGCATGTTTAAACCAAACAATAAACAAAACTAACCTGTAAGTATTCAGAATGTTGCTTTTGGAGAGGGAATAGCTATCTGGCGGTCAAAACTGAGGCACAGGAAAGCTGATGCTTAACTTTTGTAGTGCTCTTCTGAGAAGGGAGCCAGAGAAGAGTTACTCAGAAACTGGAACACTTCAAAACCCTGTTTCTCAGTGGATGCTGCTTACAAATCTATGAAGCTTTCCTGGAGCTGAAACTTGATGTTCTCTCTGCATAGCAGTTTCAGATGAATTGTTTCTAATTTGGGCAGCCTTGTATGTCTGCTTGTTGATGCTAAAGTGCTGTCAGCTCTGGAAACCAGAACAAATTTAGAAAATCAGAACATGATTTGAGAGCAAGAATGGTGTTCCTTAAATGGGTTTATTGTCAGTCCTATATATACTGCTGAGATTTCAGGGCAGCTTCTGATTTTTTGAATGCCTGTGCTGTATGTGGTTGAGTCCATCTGATCTCTTATCATTGTCTGTAGGACTTGGTAATGATATGTGCTTGGCATGGTTCTTGAACCATTTTGGCTTAGCACATATATTTCAAGTTACTACTACAGTTGCTTTCTAACAGCTTGCTTTGTTGAGAATGCATAAGCTGATCAGTGTGTAAATAGCTAAGATGAGATACAGACCTGGAAAACAGGACTCGGTGGCTCCATTGCTCTTCTTGTGTTTATTTGCCTGGCCAAAAATCCCAAGCAGAGCTATACTTGTCATTTGGGTATTGCCCAGAGCGAGGGAACTGGGGAGGTGAGGAGTCACTGTGTGCTTGTGTGTGTACATGTGCCTTGGGATGTTTGCACACAGCTCTTCTTGAACCTGGGTCTCTATTTCAAGGCAGTGCAAATGTCCCTAACTCGAAAGCCTCAGGTGGGCCAGGAGCTGTGTCCTGGTTTTGGCGAAATACAAGTTTCAGGCTTCAGATAAAGGACTGTTTTCTGTGGTGGGAGAATTTCAGCTCAGGCGGCTATGAAATACAGAGGAAGAAGACCTAACAACAACTGTTCAGAGATACTCTTGGAGCCTCCCCTTGTCATAGGGTAAACCCAGATCCAGCACCATATAAAGCTTCATCAAATAGGTGTTTGTGTAAATGCGAGTAAGATGTTTTGTTTTGTTGAGCTGTTTTTGTTCTGCTTCACACGCCCCAGAAGTGAAGTTTGCTGTTTCTAGAGTTAGGAAATTTTCATATGAGAATGGAAGAGCAAATAGGAAGAGTACATAAAAGGAAAGAGAAGCATAACAAATGCAAACAAAAAATAAGGTGAAAATTCATAAAATACTGCATATAGGAATTACTAGGTTTTTTTTTAAAAAAAAAAGCTTTATTGATTTGGCCGCATTGGGCTGGGAAACTTGGTGCCTGACTACAAATAGTATGTACTTAGTTTTTTAATGAGACATTTAAGACATTAAAAAAATTCTCATCTGCCAGAATTGCAAAGGATGGGTTTATGTCAATATGATGCCAATCAGTTTTTCTCCAATTGTTTCTCTTGAGTCTTTCATTTTTATTTAGCTTTGTCTCTAACTGTTCTTCTGTGGCTTGCTTGAACACAGGTTTCATGCTGTTTTCAGTTATTTGGGGTCTTGCTTGAAAATTTTGACAGTTCAACTCTGAGCCCTCCAGGAAGAACATATTGTTACATACATTTTTTTTAAAAATTTTTTTCAGTTTTAATATGGGCTTTCAACACTTTAAAAAAAACAGCCAGAAAGAGTGTAGGTAGGGGTTCCCTCCCATGGTCAGAGAGATCTTGCTGTGCAGCTACGCATTTTTTCTACTAGTCTGCTGCAGTTTAAAGCTGTTGCTCAGTGGGGTGAATGTGCTTATCAGTTTTACCTGCTTGTGCACTCTGAGGCAAGACCAAGACTTGTTAAGGACTGCCACAGTGAAGACATCTGTGGCACTGTCATCTCATTGTGCTTGTGTTTTTATGCTCTACAGTTGCGGGGCTCAGTGTATTATGAACAGGACTATTTTGCAGAGCTAAAGAAAACAAATTAAAATGTCCATCTCTTTCCATTCTTGTTTTTGTTCTGCTCAAAGCAGGAAGTAGTCAATAGCCCATAAAGGAGTCCGTTTGGTGCTGAGGATGAAAATGAATGCAGGTTGCAGACTGTGGGCAAACATCCAATTCCACTTGTTTTGTTGCTTCATTCCACTTTTGTGGTTTGCTACTTTGAAGCCACAGCCATTGGGTTTCTGGTCACAGTTTAACTGCAGGTGCAAAATAATTTTGTACTTTCGGGGGGCTGTCTCTTTGCTACGCATCCTTGAGCTATGGCTTTTTTTTTTTTTTTTTTTTTCCCCAGCATGTACTGGGATTAGCTCCGCTCCGGCCACATCCGCTGCTTTAGCAGAGGCTTCCGTTCTTTCAGGCTGGGGCTGAGCAGCCCCGGGCGGGCACCGTGCTCCATTCAGTGCCTTGTGTCGGGGTGCAGCAGGCAGTGAGGAGCCAGGGGAAGAAGGAGGTGCTGCTGTGGGCTCACAGCTTAGCAGCCCACGGTAGAAAGAGGCTTTCGGTGGAAACATCAGCAGCATGGATGAGACCTGTTTGGATGTGTTTCAGCTTGGCGGGGGCTGGTGATGTGGAGGTGGCATGCTCAGCCTGTTCCAGGAGGTGTCTCAGCCCCAGCTTGCTGAGGGCTGATAGGGAATCCCTTGTTGTTGTCACGCTTTGCGGTTGAGAGGTTTATATCTTGTCTGAAAGATTTTTTTTTTCCACTCTGCCTGCATAACAGGTTAAGATAACTTCATGTCTCTCCTCCAATATGCAGCTTTGATAATACCATGATTTCCAGGCTGGGTGTTGGCCACCCATCTGTGTTATGGTTCTCATACCCAAGGGCAGCTGCAGGTTAGGCAACAATTCTTTTTCAGTTACTAATGGTCTTTCCTACTGATCCTGCTGCCAGTCCCACTCATTTATCAAGGAGCTGCAGTTGGGTTTCTTAATCTAGGATTTCATTACAGAAAATTTTCTACATTATTAACTAGCATGCTAGAAATTATCCCTAGAGATCAGAAGTAAGCAGTGTTCATAAAAATATTAGCAAATGTGTTTCAAGGTTAAAAAATTCTTTCATTTTATTTCTCTCTCTCTCTCTCTCTCTTTTATTTTTATAATTTTCTGAGTGTTTTGTTTGTCCATGGCAGCTTTTCTCAGTTGGTTACTGAGGAGGAGGATCTGTAAATGTGAAATGAGTATACAAAATCACCTCAGCATTCTCATGGTAAAGTAATGGCTAAAGAAAATGATCCTAAATTGTAAAATACAATCTATAGGTGCATATGTGTGCCCATATACCTTGTACAAATAATTTAATTGCTAAACATACTGTAATATGTCCAGCAGGGAATATGCCTTGAGCGGCTCTGTGTTCAGAATCCTCCAACTACAGATTAGAGGATTGACTGTCTAAGTATTACATTTTAAATTACATCTTCATACTTGCAGAATGAGATGGATTTAATATTTTGATGTGATTTATCATGCCATGGTTGAGCCACAAAGTGAAGGGAGTTAAAATACATTCTTTGAACAGAGGGGATATCATATTTATTGAAACTGTTCATGGCTTACCACAGTTATTTACAGGAAGGAAAACAAAACTAAGCCTAGTAATAGAGTTACAATAGTTCCTGACTGTTAGTGTGCAGCATACTAAGGCTGTGGCTGAAATAGTTAATTTGGATTTAACATCTTGCTATTTCAGAGGAACCACAGTCAAACTCTTCATTTTTTAGGCAAAGATCAAGATGCTTTTCATAGTTTTATTCATAATAAATTTCCTCTGAGAGGAATTCCTGCTGTGTCTTTATTTGTCTCTGTCATCTCATGCTCAGAGGTGTTTTTTTTCAATTTGCCCTTTAGAAAAAAAGTTACTTAGAATGCACTTGGAATCATACTGCTTGTGAGTCTCATAATTATATGAATTTTTTATTTTTAATTTTTTTTAGCAAAGGATGTAATTATCTGAAAGTGCCCATCTAGAATGGAAATGGCCCACACAACTATTGTTTTTTTGGCAAGTTTTTTTTTCCATAATTTATAGATGTCTTGTCTGAGGTGATGATTTTGAAAAATAGCTTACATGTTCAATTTGGCAGCTTGGTTTTTTTATTTAATGGAGTGTACAGTGTTTTTTTGTTTTGTTTTGTTTTTCCTTACATATGGATATGCTGTGTAGTTCTTTCCTCGTGGAAAACTGTGCAAGAGGCCAGATTTCAGACCATTGAATGTAACTTTTTATGCACAGACAAGTTATGCAGACTACCTTACTCAAAAATGTGCCAGCTCTGAAGCTGAAATCTCAGTACTATTGTGAGAATCCTTCTTTTTTTTTTTTTTTTTTTTTTCACTCTTCACTGAGGAAAGGAGGCAGCTATTGCAGATCCTTAGTCTAGCTATTTGGTTATTAGGATTCTTTCATGAGGAAATTGAAGTGAGACTGTTAAATAGCATGCAACATTTTGAGAACCTCATTTTATATCATGTATATCTGCAATCGTTTCAAAGGCAGATAATAATGATATGCTAATATGCCAAGATTTCTTTCATTTACATAACTTTAAGGCAATAAATAACTGAAATGAGAAAGATGTTGAAAGGCTTTCTTTTATGTTTTTCCTAATAGCTTGCATTTAATTATAATTTGGATACCTGATTGCTGTGCTTGAACTGCATTCAGGGTTGTGGATTTGGAGTGTTTTTTATCTGAAAGGTTTATCTTATCAGAAAGAGGCTGTTTATACTAGCCCTCACTATTGTGAAGCTCTTTTCCTTTGAGTTTATTGTGGCATCTTGGTGCCTGTCCACTCTTTTTACTTTTCCCTATTAAATTATATATTCAGACACGTAGTAAAGATTAATACTGGAAAGCACTAACAGCCAATATTTAAAGGTAAAAAGAACCATGAGGCATTAATTTCAAGTGATGATTGGCTGCATTAAAAAGCACAGCAGGGTTTCTACTGCTTGACCTTACTGAGAACCATTCCCTTAGCAACCTTTCATAGAGGGTGTAAAAAGACACTAAGACATTTTTCCCCCCCCATATTCAACAGAATAGTATCTAAGAAATTACTAGTTTGAAGCAAAAAAACTCCCAGTGAATCCAAGCTCTTATTATGTATCCTGTTTCTCAGTCCAGTCATTTAATCACCTGCTTTTTAATTTATCTGAGTCTTTGAGACTAACCAGTAGCATTGCTGAAACCATATTTTCTGTATGGTTATGACCTCGTTGCCAGTCTGGTTTGGTTTATTTTAGAAAGCAAACAAAAGGATTTTTCATATAAGTGAATGTTTCTAAAGTTAATGAGAATTGTCTTTGTCAGTGGGTAGATGACTCTACACCATTGCTTGATATTTTGGAAATACCAGTTATTTGCCTCTTGATAATACTTTCAGTGGAGAAACCGTGTAATGATCTAGAGTGGCATTTCCATAGCCCTTTGTTTTCTTAACCTCTCCGCTCCTGGATAAAGGTATAACTTGGGATGGTGGAAGGAGAATTTGCTTCCTGGGAGACAGAGGTTCTCAGTCTTCTCTGTGTGTTTGCAAATGCTTGACTTTATTTTATATTTATATAAAAATGCTTTAGAGCTCTAAGAAAAACTGGTATAAAATTAGCATTGTCTTGTGTGGAATATCAGCTGCATTTTAATCTAAAGAACCAATGTTTTGTCCATTTTGTATCCTACTTGAGGCTATTTCTGGAGTGAGGACAGTTATTGGAGAGGCTCAGAGAAAAGGAGCTTAGGATGTGATGTCTGCAAAGGTGAAAACACAGAGGCCTAGGAAGTTGAAGTGCACAAAAAAATAGAAGGGATCAACCCATTTATCTGCTTGAAGTTTATTTTTACCTAAACTTTCTTTTTCTTTTATTTTAGCTTGGTTTTGTCATCAAGTACTTTAGTCACTGTGAAAGGAGCAGTGTTTTTGATAGAGACCCAAACAAAACCAGAAAAATCTTGTGCTTCCTCTGGTATGAGTGAGGTGCTTGCATAGTATGGGTCTGAATTTTTAAAGAGGCCAGGGAAGGTCAGGGTTGCCACAGTGTTACCAAGTAATCAGTCTGCAACTGATAAATCCATGCCAGGCATTTCCTTTCCTGAGAGAAGAAAAAGCATGTCCAAAGTGTACTTACAGGACAAGATAGGAAAATGGCCTAGCAGTAGTTGAAGTTGACTGAACCTCTGCTTGTAGAAGTCATTTGTCCAGGGAAGCTTGATAGGAGGGTGCTTGTACCTGGATTAAAGTGTTGTCCACATGAAAATTATTTTTGTGTTTCAGCACATGATTTTTGTCCACATGGAAATTATTTTTTTGTTTCAGCACATGATTTTTGTTTTGGTTAGGTTTATTTGTTGTTTTTCTATAAAAATGCAACAAATTGTAAAGAAACTAATAGATTCTGGGAGCTTTCAGGGAACACTTGGGAGGAAGGTCTTGCAGCAAGGCCTCTGGACAAGCAGGATGCTCAGCCATGAGTTAGGGCACCTATTCACTGGGTTACAGTGCTTGGGCAGTCAGTGGGGTCTTACCTTGCCTCTGGGTGGGTCCTCAGAAAGGCAGCTGTGCAGACAAGCAGAAGTGCTGTTGTCAAGCATGATTAGAGACAGCCTTCTCAAAGGTGCCTGGAGTGAGCTTTCCCTCCCTTCTCTGCCCATGGCAGTGGCATTGGTGCTGCAAGACTGGCACCCATATGGGTTTCTAAAGGATTAACTCCTTGTCATAGGTTGAGGGCAGTTTAGGTATCTGTGACCATGGTGTGCCCTCTCTGCTTTTATACTGTTGCTTAAAACTAAAACATAATGTCAGCTAAAACTCAGGGACCTCTGGGTAATGTAACAAATGATGATGCTTCATTCTTTTTGTGTCAAAACTGCAATCCTGGTTCTCAAAAGGCGTTTTGCTGTCTTTCATATTTTAGTGGTAACTTAATTATTTACCTTTGGGAAGGGCTTCCTTGTGTTATCCGTTTGATTTCTTCTTAGTGTCTTATTGCCAAGTCAGACACCATATTGTTGTAGGTGGTATTTTTATGTCCAGTGTTCTTGACCCAAACTCCAGTTACTATGATTCTATGATACTTCTCTACATTCTCTTGTTTGGTAGCACAGTGTGCCCCTGATACTTCCATCTTCTCTGCCACTGCTCAATGCAATAGATTTTATGAACATGCTTTTTGTGATTTGCTGGATTATTCCATTTCCATTGCATTTTAATTATCAGGATGACAACATCTGTTGGCAGCAGTACACAGATGCTCTTGAGAGCATATTCTAAGGTTTGTAAATGGTTACTATATCTCCAGGAGAAATCTAAGGTTTTTCTTTTTCATTTATGTTAAAAGAAGCAGAACTGCATTATGGAAATGAAATGTGTGTTTCTGGGAAACTTAAGAGTTTCAGTGACTGCCAGGGGAGACCTTTAAGTTTTGTGCAGCTACCTCTGTGTTACCTGCTGCAATGAGCCTGGGCTTTGTGTTATAGAACTAAGTCTCTCATCATGCTTTCTCTGGTATAATGGACAATCTTCCTCTCTTCTTTATTTTGTTTTAGATTTTAACCTTAAAAGTTGTGTATCTCTGACTTCATCAGGAAATGTGGAACATACATGGACTCTCCTGGAGAGCATCACAGTAGCTATAGAGAATGACAAAATATCAGGAATGTAAAAAAGAAGTTACAAGAGTGTTCAGTTATATTTGCTATAGGGCAGTCTGGTAACACTGACAGTTAAGTGTATTCAGACTAAAATGGTAATTTGGTCAGAAAATACTTCATGAAGTGTCCAGGAACTAGAAGGCAGAGTATGTACAGTCATCATTTCAGTATCTTTTAACTTTCTTTCTTGTACTAATTATCTTCAAAGAGATGTTGTCCTTTAGGCAGTTCAACATGCAGAAAAGCACCTGATCTGTAGGCAAGAAACAAAAAAGACAGGAGGTCATGTCCTGCACTCACAGTGTCAGTGGGGCTCTAAACTGGATTTTGGAATGCTGTTTACTGGTCTTTTATTTTTGCTGGCCTATAGGGAAATTGTTTGTAAACTGGAGTCTTGTCTCCTGCCCTGAAAAGTTATGAGTTGTTGTGTTGAGTCAGTGGAATTGGCACATTTCCTAAAGGATGCTGTAAGAGGAAGGCTTGGAGCAGGGTGTATGTGACATTTTGGCTCTGAAATTTGTTTTTCTCAGGGGAAAAAAAAAAAAAAAGAAAAAGCACTGTTATGTGAGCTAATTAATAGTGAAATAAATTATTTGGGATCCTGTGGTTTTTAAAAAAGAAGATGTGCTTTAAAACGTTGGCTTTGCAGGGAAGAAAAGCTTACAGTCTGTAAATTGTGACAGAATTATAATACATAATGTTGTGTTTACTTTAATTTTTTTTCAGAAATAGCACTTCTAGTTGCCCAAGGCTGTAGTTTTACCTCTGTACAAAACCTGTGCATGGAATGTAAGTTAACTGTAAAATTTGTACAATGTAAAATGCAGTGCATGAGACCAGAGAACTACTGTACAAGGCCCTAGAGAAAAATATGCATTTACATAGTTAAATCATAGTTAAAATCACAAGATAATCAGGGAACAGGCAGAAAAAGGCTTAAAACCTGCATCTCTCAGTTCACTTCCTGGGACAATTTGGTGACCTAATAAGGTGAGATTGTTCTCTCTGAGGTTGAAGAAGAAATCTTTGAATGTAGAACAGCACAATGGCATCTGGAAAGTCTCTGCTGGCTCCAGTACCCCTGGAAAGTGCCTTAAGGCAAAATGAAGTCTTGTATCAATTTACTGTTTAAATCTGTTCCCAACTGCTTTGTTGTTGAGGTAGTATTTGAGTTAGGAAATACAAATAAATATATGGATTTAGAATGTCCTGTGTTTTAAAAATGTATCTCCATCTCTTCGGGGTTACTTTGAGTGTGTGTTTTGCAGATAATTTGTCAGATTATCAGATTAACTGGGAAACAGTCACAGGTCCTAAAGTCTTCGGAAAATGCACTTTGAAGTTGAGCATTGTAAGTGGGATCTACAAGAATTTACCTGTTACCACAATGTTAATAAATTGCTTGAAAACTGATAGAAAAAATTATGATACCACTGATAAATGCTGAATAAGGTTGTCTGATTTTCCTCAGGCATGGATGAGGAAAAATGAAATTGCTGCTGAAATAAGGCCTATATAAATGTGAACTTTGCAAGTGTTCATTTATTTTTTTAAAATATTTCTAGTAATGTTACAATGATGTTTAAAAAAACCCAACAGTTTAGCTTTTGGCCAGAAAATTTTCTAACAGATCTGATGAAACATGATGTTCATGAAACCACAGAGACAGGCAAATGTAGATATTCTTTGGTCTTGGTCTCATAAATTTTATTTAAAGAAGCCCTTTGAGTTTCTTAATGAGAGGTTGTTATTATGAAGTGTGTTTGTATTCTTTCAAAAGGATTACCAGTTATCTTTTTTTCCAGAGTATCCATATTTGCAAATAATTACTTGATGGGAAAAGGGTGGCTAACAGTGTAATAGAGTGTTCACAGTGCTTTAAAAAAGAGTGCCTGCAATGCATTCATCTGGAATAATATTGAGATTTAAGATGAAGATGAGAAATATTTGCTGACAGGGCTGGCCTCAAGGCATTCTTTTTCTTTCCTAAATGGTGATAAAATTGCTTGAAATGTTCTAAAGTATATTGAAATGTGTCTCAAGATCAATATATTGGCTTAAATAGAGATTGTTCTATTCTCCCCCTAGTTATCTTATCTTTTTTAATGAGATTTAATGGGAAACTTGGTAAACTTGTTGAGAGTATCTTGATACAGAGAAAGATCAATTGTGATCCTGGATTAAGTTTCAAAATGTGGAAATTTGGCTCTGGTTGCTGGTGAATGAGAATTACTAAATGAAGAGGCAAAACTCTGTAGGCATATTTGGGCTTGGAGTTCCTCTTCCCAGTGCTCATGTAGTCTTATAACATACCTCATACCTCCTGTTCTGTCTGTTGGGACCAAGGAGTGACCTAGCTCTTGAAATGGAGCTTAAATTGCACAGAAATATTTTGCTTCCTTCCTTTCTTATTTCCATCCTTCCTTCTGTCCTTCCATCCTTCTTTTCTTGCTAAACTGCATTTCCTTAAACCATAGAGCAGTTAAACTACATTTGGACTTGTGAAGGAATTTTTGTTCTTTGTGAGGTAACTGGGTCCTGCTACTTAAGTTTCACTCTGCATTGTGTGATGCAGATTATGATCCATTTTATGATCTGTTTCTTAAAATTGTCTGAACTATTTGACATAACACATTTCTCAATAGTGTTTGGGCCAGCACGGTGTCCTGAATTTCTTATGCTCTCTTCTTGAATCACATTGTAGTTCTGGCCTTTGGCCTCTTATTGTAGACTTTGGGATTGGTGGGGGCCAGTTGATTTCAAGCTTTTGCAATTTTTCTACCTCTGGAAAAGTTCTTGAGAAAGGTGATAATTTAAATCTTCTGACAACAGACTTGATTTTTAACACTTTTTGTTGTTACACAGATCAGTCGACACACCACTGGTTTCAATCTGTGGTTCAAGATTTAGGAAATAATCCCTGGTGTTCACAAAACTGATATATTCTTAACCCCTTTATTTTATTTCCCTGTTATTGCAGAGAATTGGCTTGAGTGAGCCAGCTGATCCTTCCAGCTTTGTCCTGGAGACATGGAACATAAGTATGCTCACTGTCATCAGCCTCATGCTGTTGGTTTCCCTTAAAATGGTCTATTAAATATTTATTTTCAGTACTGAGGGTTATCATTATTACAAAGACTAGAAAAATGGGCTGACATTCTTGAATGACAAGCCATTATCTAAGTGGTGACAAGCAGATAAACCCCTTTGAATTTTCAAGTCTCAGTTGTTTTCTGTAGGGAAATACTATGTTAAAGAATACAGCCCTAAGTCTTTGGAGGTGTGAGCCTCAGAGATATAAACCAAACATGCAAATTTGAGATGTCTGACAATCACAAACTCAGATATTGGCCTGTTTGCCAGGCATGATTGTGCCACTGTCATAATGCAGACTAGAAATCTTTAATAGCTGTACTTCAGTGCTTGTAAACTGGTGAGTGATTATTTCATCTTCTGTTTATACCGTTCATCAAAGCATTCTGGGCTGACAAGGCCTGGAAAATTCTTGAGGGTTTTGCTGCTGTTAATGCAGTGTGCCACAACGGGATCACTCTTGTACAACTCAGTGTTGCTGAGTGCTTATTGTAGTCTATATTGGCACTAATTCACTGAATCATAGGAGCTGCATATTCCTACCCATCTGCCTCATTTGAACTGTTTACAGAAAATTCCTTGGAACATTTTTCTTCTGTATATTGAATGCGAATTTTTGAAGTTGCCATTAATAGCACACAGTAGCTAGTTGATGATATTGAAAAAACGCAAGCCACTTACTTAAAATAAAAACCAGAAAGGATTATTTCTGGGAGGATTTTGAGTAATTTAACCTTTTTTTTTCCCCCCCAGAAATATGAGTAAATTTGTCCAATAAATCACTGTAGTAATGTTTACTGCTAAAATTTATTAAACTTATTAAATGCTTCTGTAGCCTTGTGAAATTCAGAGGAGCATAGTATGAGAACCACAACCTCCTTTCTTTCTGTTCACAGAGATCTGAATGCAGATCTTACAACCAGCAATAACTGTGTGAACTTTTGCCTACCTTGAAATTCAGAGAATACAGCTGAGGTTCTAGGCTGCATGTAACCCCATGGCAACTCTCTGATTTTAAATAGTGCAAATCACATTTAATTTTTGTGAGCAGGATGAGAATTTGTGCATAGAAAAGCTTTCCCAGGCCCACGTGATCTGTGACCAATACAGTGTAAGTACTATGAACATGAACAAGATGCAGTCTTAAGGATACCTAAGAATTTGGCTGCTTTGTGAGACTTCCCAGCATTGCTGCTTTCCCATAAGAAGACTTGAGATTTGTGAAAGGTGCTGGGGGCAGCAGGGGAGCACCACTCCTGATATTTTGTGTTGTCTCCCAGCTGACATCAAGAATAATGGCATTTACTCACCTGAGTGCACCGTTGGGACTTTACCTGTGGTTTATCCCTTCATATTTCTTTCCTATGCCAGAAGCAGCCTGGACTTGGCTGGTAACAGCCTCTTATCCTGCTGAGATGTTGTTCTGCTTAACAGTCCCTATAATACATTGTCTGCCTTGCCTGTGTGGAAGATGAGTTGGTATTTCCAAAAGGTGCAGCCGGTGGGAAAATTGCAAAAGTGGAGCTGCACCATGAAGAGAGATGAAAGAATACTGAGTGTCCTTGAAGTTTTCTCCCTATAGCTCATACACAGGTGCTGGCATGCTCAGCTGTATAGGGAACACCAAACAGGAATGTGTCACAGGAGTGACTGCTTCCAGCTAAGTCATGAGTTGCAGCAGACTTGACTGATCTACAGAGACTTCAAGTGATTAATTTCTGAGAGAAAGAACTGCAGTCTGATATATGCTATTCAATATTGGCACAAGAATAAAGACTATACTGAAGGAAGTTATTTGTTGAAAATTATTCAGTCGCCTCTAGAAGAAAGAGGCAATAAATCTGTTTGACTGTCTTCATTAAAACCCAAAGCATCTGTTGCAACACTTGTTATGGTAACTGAAGTAGGTATTAAGTCTGACTGTAAAAGTTATAGAAAACATAGCTTTAAAAATTCATGGCCTGTTTTACTGGTGATTGGCAAATTATTCCTAAAAAGAGGCTTTAAAGGGCTTGATCTGTGGAGTTCACATTTCTCAGTGTTGATTTGTGTTTGAGAGTATCTAACTCTTTCAAGGAAAGTCTGCAGATTTACAATCAGTATCAGATGGTTTTTTTAAGTTCCTAGCTGACCATGACACAGAAGTAAGCAGGAGCTAGCCAAGGACTGGAAAGTGAAAACAGACAACTTCTTACAATGGTCTTTCAGACCTTGTTGCCAGCTGTGCAGATGAAGCTGTGTATCCCTTCTTGGGAATATCCTGAAACTGTAAGAAGAGAAAAAAACAACTTCAAAACCCCACACCAAATTTATTAATTTACTGTGGCTTCAGAAAGTGAATCTTGAACCAGAGATGGCAAGGGATGTGGCAGATCTGTAGCTGCTGTTACTGGACAGTACTAAACCTACAGAAGGTAAGAGTTCTGAGCCTATAATAATTTAATACACAGAAATGTCTCCATGTAGCACAGAATGTATTCCGTAGTGGGTTAGAGATCCATCGTTTGTTTTTTAAGCACTTTCAGCAGTAGCATATGAGCATGATATTTTGAAAGGCATGTAAGGCATCTTTGCTCTTTTATCATCCTTCTGAGAAAATGTAAAAGAGAAAATGTAAACAAAATTAAACTCCCAACTGTTTTTAAAATATGCATTCCATAAGATTTGAAACAGCAGTTGGAAAAATCCATTATTCCTTTTTTTGTTTTGTTTTGAAAGCTGAATGGAATGCAGTTTTTCAGTTTTTCTGTTACAGACTTCTTACTAAAAAAATATTTCTGCCTCAAAATGTCTAATTTTTGGTGACAGAAATGTTTTCTGTTACCTCTACGCATTCTTCCAAATAAAATCCAAGGAAGCTCTTGCTGTCAGTGCAAATTCTTCTTGTGATAAGAGGATAACTAAATAGCTAATAAAGCTCGGGCAGTGGCAGTCCATAGAGAGAACTGCTGCCTTTTTCACTCTCCACAGTTCCCTTTATTTATTATGCTGAAAACACTTGGAAGAAACCCCTAACTAAAATAATCTCCAGGGAACTGTATATTCTTTTAGTGTAATTGGATATCTGACAACAAAGTCCCATTGGATTTCAGAAGACTTAAATGCAAAGTATGTGATTTTATCTAAATTAGGTTTTATCTAAAACCTTTTGTGGACTTTGCCTTCCCTATAGGCCATGTTGCTAGGTTGATGGGACACACCTGGTGCTGTCCCATCTCTGCAGAACCCCCTCACCCCACAGGTGTCCCTGCTTCTGTGCAGCCACTCCTGGTGGGACAGAAGCAGAAGATTGGGGTGGTTGGTTCTGCTGCCTGGGGTTCTGATCTCTGATTCTCTGTGGCCTTGTCCCAAAAGGTCCCTAACAGACTGTCCTTGAGACTTTCTTCTTGAGTGAGGGAGCAGGATATTTTAGTTTGTCACAACATACTATCTGGTCTTGTTCTTTGAGAATTATTACTAAAGTTTGTGTGTGTAGATAAAATTTCCTTTTAACTTCAGCAAGGAAGGTACCAGCTGAGGCAAGGAAAGTCCTGAAAGTTGAAACTTAAACCGATCAATTTGCCTGTATTTATCCCACTTCTGTGAAATTTATATATATACAAATGTGAAAAATAGCTGCTTACCATTAGGTAGACTATGTACATACTAGGGAACACTTTCTTCTCTTTCTAGGAGTCTTTTTCTGTCATTCCCAGCTGTGGTAAGGAATACATGGAGAAGGATGTTATTTTATTATGGTAGGATCGCTGTTCTTTGCACTATTCTTTATTTTCTACTTTCTCTTACGAGATTTAAACCTGTTGTTTTCATGCAATTTTCCTTTTTTTCAGTAAGTTTCCTAAAAGATATGTCTTCTTTATGCCAAAACTCTCCTTCATAGTGATTTCTTCATTAAATCCTTGCAGTTAAGACAGGAAAATTGCAGTCCCTGCAGGGCATTGAATGGTAGTTCCTTGACCTCTCTGGTATCTCCCTGGCAGACCCAGGTTGTGCTTCACACAACCCAGCCATCAGCTCCCAAGGCACAAGGTCCCTGCAGCATTTGCTGCCACATAACCTTGTATTTGCATTTGCACTGGGACTCTTCAATCAGGTACTTAAATAAACATCTCCGTGTGCTTCAGTTCCACTGAACTGAATCCTCCAGATGATATCTCCTGTCATGAGGAAGGAATCTACACAAACTTTAATGCTGCTGGCATCCCATTAAGAATTGCTGTGATGGATAACAATGTGTGTCTTGTAACGTGTAAAGATGGTTCCTGATGGTTTGATGCAACAGAAAGAAGACATATTTCCATTGAAAATACTTCTCCTCTTGCCATTTCTTGAGCCACATGCTTTAGAAAGAGCTGTGGTGCTTGGGTTTACCTTTGCAAGCCTGTGATTTTTGATTCTAAATGTTTCCTCTTCAGAAATAACTAGATAGAGGCTTACAGTAAAATAAGGTGTCAAATATGGTACTAATATCTAGGGAGATTGCTGTGTACCTGCACTTTGTGTTTGATTAGAAAACACCTTTAAAGCCTGGGAAACAGGGAGGGTGTCATTCTTACCTTTGATGGAACACCTTAGAGAGGCAGAAATGGCACTTTAGAAATGGCACTGTGGATTTGCCTTTTAAAATAGTCTTGAGAGATAATGCTGTCCCTGGTGACATCAAGGGCTCAGGAGTGTGTGTCTGACTTACAGCTCCTCAAAGTGTTCTTATGCAGGGGAAATCTTCCCAGGAGTTTCCATTAAGATACTTGAAAAGAACAGGTGATCACTGCTTGCACAGGACCATAAAATCTCATAAAAAAGGAAAAGCTTTGCAGAGTAGAGAATTTTTTTCTTCATGTACCTGCTAATGATTGAAATCAGTAAAAACCCCTGAACTATATCCTATCAGACAGCAAAGGAGGAGGACTTGGGCTAGGTAAAGTTTTTAACTTGATATAAACCTTCTTTGTGTTTTCTGTAATAGCTGTGTGTCACTGTGAAGGACTCTAAAAGGGTTTTTACCAAGAGGGATTTAGATGAACACTTAAAGGTGAGGTGATTCTAGTACTGACTTGTTTCACATGTAGTCTTTGTCATTTTAGCAATGTCAGAGTTTCATATAGCCTGGATATTTCAAAGAGGCAGAAAGGTACATGTAAATGCACTCATTGTTCAGGGGGTTGTAAGTTCCAGTCTGTTCAAGCAGAGCTTAAAAATCTCAGTTTTTATTCAAAGTAGGATGGCAGTCTCTTTCCAGTAAATCTGTATTTTCTTCAATGGAAATTCTTCAATAATGGAAATATTATAGCTGTTCTAGACCATTTTACTGTCTATCACTGTATACTGATATGGTTGCTCTGTAATAATTTAATCTTTCTGCTCTACCTACTTGTGAGGAGCATTGAGAGAATTATTAACAAGTTTTGATAAGAATATTCAGCATGGTTGTAAGTATTTTATTCAGAGATATCTTACCTTCACTACAAGAACTTGAAGTGCTTTTCTATTCTCCTTTTGCATTAGAATAAAAGGTCAGGGAAGAGAGTTACAGCTTTGACCTGAGGGATGGGGGAATGGGGTGGCTGGATGCACCACTTATAGGAGACAGGCTCCAAAATTGCTGTTTTGATTGCCTTCTGGTGGGTTTGCACCAGAAATTTTCTGAGTATAGCTGCCCTTTCTCTACTGGTGTCAGCTTTTGAACCTGAAAGAGATGTTGGTAACATGTCTTTTGTATGACCAATTTAAATAGAAAACTTGCAATGTCTTGTTGAAGCTTCAAACACTTGGCTGCATAGAGGTACTTATTTTGAGAATGTTTTCAACTTGGTCTGAGGTTTTATGCAGAGCAATCAGTAGCTGATTAATCACAAAAATTAGCAGGACTTCTGTGCATGCAGATCACTTTTACTTATAACTCTCAGTTTTACTATTAACTATTCTTGGTCTTACCATTTTTGCTTAGCTTGTCTTCAGTTACCTGTGATCAGTTCAGAAGGTTTTTCTTCAGTGGAAAAGTGCCAGAGGAGGCAAGCTTTTGCATGGAAGGAATTTGTATTATACTGATAAAGGTCTGTTATTTTGTAAATCTCAAGCACAGCATCCTGTCATTTGTTGAAAATTCCCTGCCCAAGTCCATCAAGTCTTTAAGCTCTTTTCTGTCACCTTTCCCAGTCCTTTCTGTTGTCCCTTTGTTTTACATTTTGCCTCAGAGAGCTATGTCAAAGCATGGTCTGGCCCTTGGTATTTGCCTGGAATCATGTATAGGAAGATAAATGAAGACTGCACCATTTCTGTGCACCTTTTAGACTGATCTTCATTTGCTGCATATCTTTGATAGCTGCCACAGTGCATTTCCAGCTTCCTTGAAGGCTGAGTTTATCTCCCTTCAGATCTCATTATGTTCTGCAACTTTACTGCCCTAGGAAGCAAATATATATATATTTCACCATGTTATTTTTTTCCTTTGCAAACATAATCTCTTCTGTTTTATCCCTTTTCTAAATGTGTGGATGACAGCAGTTTACTGAGCACTTGCTTTGTATTCTGTAAATCACTACATCACAAACAAGTTCCCTATTTGTATGTATTGATGTCTCTTTGGCCCCTCTTAGTCTTGTCATCACACAAGGGGATACGGGGACTGAGTGTACCCTCAGTAAATTTGCAGACAACAACAAGCACAATGGGAGTGTTGATCTGTGCCTTTCCTTTTCCTTCTCTGCTTTTACTTCTGGATCTATATTCTTTTCTATTTCTTCTACCATTGCTACCATGGCCATCAGATATTTGTGATGCAGGGTGTCTCTTGCCTTAGGATTTTCAGAAAGCTTCTTTGAAAAGAAGGAGGAAGAAAAACATCACAGTGCTTAGAGGTGAGGGAAGTCAAAGCGCAAGAGGTACTTGAGCCAGGAGAAAATTCTTGTGCTCCTCACTTGGGGGAAATATATGAGGACTTCACCACAGTGAAAACTTTTTCCCCATACCTTTCTATTTTGTCACATTCCTCTCAGACTGGATGTACATAAACGTGGTTATGCAGCGAGGCAAAGGCATTTAAACTGACCATCTGGGTTTCAAAAGAATGCCATGTGCATCTTTCCTACAGCAGTCATGCCTTCAGATTTTATGTACCTTGGAATCAATATTTTCTCCCTCTCTATCTAGGCTGTGTTTCCTATTTATGGTGGAAGAAGTGATATATTTCATCCTTCAAGATATTTTTTTTTCTCTGTGCACCAGCACAGCTGGAACTCTTAAAGCGTACACTTCAAATGAGTGCTGAATTCTTATATTGTTTGCAACAACAAACACTGCAGTCACAAAAAGACTTCCATTATAGCCTCTAACTTGGCTCTTGCCTCCCACTAGTGTCATGGATTCTTTTTTCAATTCTCCTATTCATCTTTAAACAGCATATGTTATCTGCTGACACAATGGAGAGATGAGCTCTTCAGAGCTGTATGTAATAATAATCCATTCTGCATGCTATTCAGAGTGAGGTGGCGAGTACTTTGGAATCTGTCCTTCTGTAGGAAAATAGTGGAATTTCAAAGGAATTTTATCTTGGAAAAGGCAGGGCAGTGCTCCATTTTCCTCTTTTAATCTGGCTTTTTTGGGGCACAATGATCAGTAAGTGAAAAGAAACTTGTGTGTATTTTGGTAGGGAAAGAAGGAAAGCTTTAGTTTCACTATTTTTTTCCCTACATTTTTCTGTTTACATTTTGTTAAATAACAGGAGTTCCCTTAGATGGGAAACCAAAGTAGGCAGAAATGCTCTCTTCTTAGCTGGTGGTTACTTGATGGTTGTTTTTTGAGGAATGAACTATGAAACGTGCACATTTACAGTCAGCTGTGGTTCAGCTTAGCTAACCCAAAAGCTTTGGTTCTCTGTATGTGTGAGACAGGTTTCAAGCTTTATATATTCCAGTGGCTTCAAGGCACCTAATTTGGAATCTTTGTTAGTCAAAATGCATGTGTAAAGCTGTTTTGCATCTGCAAATTTATGTTCTCAGTTTAGCTGTGGCTCTGCTCTCAAATGTTTGTTGCCAAGAAATTAAGGTTGTTTGGAAAGTCTGGAAAGTAGCAAGTCAAGACCCATGTGGTCATTGTTACGTAGCTGCACAATGATAAGTGAGATTTATACTGTAGTTCCTGAAGATTTGTGTTATTTCTGCAGGGAACAACTTACAGTGTTTGGTAGATATAAAAAATCTGCGGGAAGTCAGAGTCATTGGGAGAGACTTTGTTTCCCCCTTCTCTGGTTTGATTCTCCTTAGTTTTCTTTCTGAAAGGGAAAATGGGTCCCCCATTGCCATTGCTATAAAATAACTCCAGCTGCTACACTGTGCCAGGTTGGTGTGATGCAGTGAGCATCAAGAGGATGATGATCTATATCATCTTCCTGAGCATGCTTCTTTGTATGTCTTTCTTTTTTGCTTTCTTTTTATAAATTTTTGTGCATTCTGTTTTTAGTCTTTCTGGCAAAAAGAATTTATACTTTTTGACAAGGGAACAGATAAGATGGACATAATGAAAATTTGTTTTTACAATTTAACTGATATTTAAGATTTCTGAAAGAGTATTAAAAAAATCTTCATGACACTAGTAGTAAGAAGGATAATCAAATAAGCATCTCCTTTTACCCATGCCTTTCTATTGGGTTTCTCTGTTGGCTTTCCATCACAGGCTCAAGATTTGGGACTCAGGGACAAAACAGAGTCATAGCTTCTGACATGTGGTCTTTTGGCCTTTACTGATTATGCATTCACTGGGATTTTTTACTGTTTGACAAAGATTCAAAGTTCTGAACTTGCCTCTTCAATTTAATTTCCTTCCATTTTTACAATTAGAAATATGGAGAGTATATAATGTCAGATTATGTGGCTACTGAAAACCAGCTTGTGCTATTCATGTGAACTTTATATTTGGTCCTGGCAGATTTTGTACTAGGCAAAAACTGTAGGGTTTTTTTGGGGGGAAAGATGAAAATAGAGAAATTCAGGGTTAAATGTGAAAAATACTGTTACAGAAAGAAATTGAATTAAAAGTTATTGCAATATTTCTTGCAGTGTGTTCACATAAAATATTTTGATGTTTTGCTTTTGGAAATTATGTAGTGCAGGGATGAACCCTAAAAATTGTTTATTTAAAGCCTTGGTTGGGTAGTTTCTGTACTTTTTACCAGCTATATCTTCACCTATCTGTCCTGATTTTTGGCTCAAAATTTTCCCTAAATTAAAAGGAAATATTGTTGAAAGAATAGAAATGCCAAATATAACTTGCAATAAACATTATGTCTTTAGGAAAAAAATTCTTCTTCAAAGAAGCATTCTTTTTTTCCCAGTGTTTCAGTCCTGTAATGGATATTTTTTTGTTGTTGCTCTTGTTGTTAGACCTAGATCCAGCTATAATTCTAAAAGCTGTAACTGATGAAAAATTAGGGGCAAACGAAGTATCTCAGCATATATCTGTGCATGCAAACAGCCTGGCATTCTAATATTCTAATATTCCCTTCAGGGAGGGAATACATTGTGAGAAATCAAGTCTGCAAATTATCTGTAGTTAAAATGTATTATTTCTGGCAAAGCTACAAATGGGGTGCCTGTGTTGATGCATGCTTACAATGTCATTAACCATATTCCTTAATAACTGTTGATTAGTTTCACTGGAGCTCTGGTAGTCAAGATTAATTGCAGTGGGAGGGCTAAGGGGAACTAAAACACTCTCACTGCTGCTAAGAGCTGACTGCATTTATTGAAAAGAGGCTGACTTTGGTCATTCTGTAGCTGTTTGAGTGATGCTAGTTCCTTGCATCTTTTTACCTGCCATGACTGAAATAAAACCTATTAACAATATCCAAAATTAAGACTGGAAAGAAGAGGACTCTTTGCATGCCAGCATGCTGCTTCCAAGACTGCACACAGATAGTGTAAAGGTAGTGTTATGGAATTTTCCTTCATCCATATTTTCATCCAATACCCTTCGTTGCAAACTTTTCAAACCAAATGAACAAAAGCAATGTAGTATTGACCGATGTCCCAGTGACCACAAAACAGGATTTGCAACAAGATAAGTGTGAAGGATGCCTTCTTTGTTCTTTGAATGAGGTTATCTTCCTGTGAATCATGAGAGAGCTCCAATTATACATCAGTCTGCGTGAGGACAACTGCTCTGGTTGAGAATTGAATCTTTAGTTTAGCAGCTTTAAGAACTAGAAATTTGTGATTGTTTTTTTTATAGTTCTTAAGTGTATCTCAAAGTCAGTTTTGTTGACTCAGTTAAAAAAAATACATCAGATGGATTAGCCATAATTACCATTTATGTGCAGCTTCAATTGGGATATATCAGTATTTTCTCAAACTTTATTTCATTACCAAGAAGTTTCTCCATACAGAAACTATGTTTAAGGTTAAGCAATATTTTAATGTTATCTGTGGATGTGCAGCTAACTTAAAACTGATCTTACTTCTGAATAGCTCTTTGCAATATAAAAAAATCACAGTTGAAAACATTTGATAAAGAAATATAGCTACCTATTGAATCAATGTATTCACAATTTCTTGGACTTATGGTAAATTAAATAAACCAAAAAGAAAACCTCAGGCGTCAATTTTCCTGTGTTTACAGGGAAGAGAAGGTAGTGTCTTAATAGCAGATTGTCTCAACATATAAGATTCAGAACCACTCTCCTGCACCTTTTAGCTCAGATAGTATAAGACCTATTTTGTTCTCATTAGATTTATAATCCCAGAATTACTTTCAGCATAGATTGCTTAATGGGATGAAATCATGCCTATATTAGATAGTATAGTAGATTTTTATAAAATTGAAGATGTGAATATGACCAAACTTGAACATATATCACCCAGAGCCTTTCAAATTATCAATTAACTCTTGGCTTCAGTAATATCAAACGGATATTATAATGTAGTTTAGTGACTAATCCTTGAGCTTTTCTCTGTTCTTATGCACGTTTTTTTCAGTAAAGTTGCAGTCCTAATTCTTTGTACAAAACCATTGTACATCTATTGCTCAGAGTAGGCAAGTGTTACAGTCTGTAACTATTATTTTATAATTTGTTTGCGAGGAAATATCAGCCACTGTTCATACACGTTGCACAAATTGCAAAAGGTAACTGGTTTTATGGTTTAATCAAATTATAATGATTTATTTCAGGGGAAAAATGACACCATACTGAAAAGAGAGGTTTGTAATGGGAGAAGAAGTTTCAAGAGGAGAGGTTTTTAAACAAATGAGTCACTCTGGGAAAAGGCTATTAAGAGAAGAAATAAAACAATTAAGCTTTTTTGACCCTCCCTTGCCTCGGGGCTGTTCATCACCCTGGCCTGGGCTGCTTCTCCCCTAGTGCGCTTTGCTCCTAGAATACACCCTGCTGCTTGCTGGTGCTTTCACTGCTATAGCACTTTCTTCTTTTTCCTCTGAGTTTTTTATAGTAAAAGACTTCTTTCCTTCCATTAATTATTGTCAGAGGGTTGCAATTGGTGACTTGGGACCTTCCTTTTGATATTCAGGTCTTTCCCGGAATTCTGTTGTATTTGCTGTCAATTTGCATGAGGTGTCTGGCCAGCATTACCATTTTATCTTTTTAGTTGGGATAAGATTTTACTGGTGGAGCCAGGCATGAAACGTGCTAAACAGTGTAAACAGAAACTGGGGACCCGGCTTTTTGTTGATTCACATTTTAACAGGGTAAACTAAGCTGGGGAGCCAGAGAGATACTGATGGAAATAAGTTTGCAATAGTTTAACAGAATAGGTGACAGCCGGGGTGTGTGGGGGGAGAAATTCTGTTAATTGGAGATAGCTTTGAGGCCGATATTCTGCTGAATTAAGAGACAATTTCATATTTTCCATGCGTCCACATCAGCAGGGTATTGAAATTCCAAATAGATAAATGTCCTCATCCTTATGCAAGATATTTAAATAATTTTGGTCCTAAGGTATGGGTATTACATGGTGTTAATATTTGCTGTCTTATTTTATAACTCCTTACAATGTTGCGGTTTCTTTAAATACTGATTTGGAAATTGGACACTTGGAAATTGGAGAGGTGAACTCGATTCTGGATGTGTTGTCCTACAACACAGGTGTCTTAGAGGATGGTTTTCTACCTGCAGATTTGTGATTTTCAGTTTGTACCTGTGCCACTATGCTTTACTGCTGTAGGTCAGCATTAAAAAGGAGACAGAGGTAAAGGTGAAAAATCTCTTTTACCACAGAAATATTATTTTGTGGTGCCCTAGTCTGGTTCTATGTCTTATTCTGTGCAACTAATATGAAGGGAGATACTTCATGGTATGCCAGTGTGGAAGAGACCTAGGTTTTGCTCCAATGGCACACATCTCTAGGATGTCATTTAATCCCAGCTGTTCCCAGTAATTCTCTCGTAGACGTGACTGGTGGAGAAAAAAACTACTTGGCATCCAGTGGTCTTACTGGGCAGCAAAAATGTTTGCCCTATTGAAAGAAGAGCTTGCCAATGTATTGCTGTAAGAAAACAGAATTACTTCATGGCAGGAAAAAAGAAGAAATAATGTGTGTCTATTTGGGTTAAATTTTGGTGGTTGTGCATGAAACCATGTTACTTTGTCACTGGGAAGGTGAGTCTCAGTGAGAGAACAGATGAAATGCAGTATGTGCTGGCTCTTAACCAGATTTTTAAATAAGACAGAAAGCGGTAATTTTAACATTTATTATACTTAATGTTGGAGGAAAACTTAAGTCTTCGTAGTCTCACTAGTTCACTGATATATGTTATGTAGGTGACATTAACTTTATTTGGAGGTCTACCAATAAAGCCTACAGGGGTCCTAATGAACATTTAGCCTGATCCTTAAAGCCATCCTGTTAAAACTGATATTGAAGTAATGTTGGTATTTTTGTTGATTTACTTAATGTAATTTTTCTTATTCTAAGAAGTGGGGTTTTTAACTTATCTAGAGTATTACTGGGTGATGCAATATGTATTTGGTGATGAGATTCATTAATAACTTACTATTTACTACTAGGTTAAGTGTTGCTTATATGTTTGAAAACCATTGAATCAAAACTCTTAAGTTCAGTGTGCAAATATGAGTGAATCCAAAGGCATAATATTGCAGACAGCATTTCCTCTACGCTGCGACCGTGTTCAGACTTTACACATTCTTGTTGCAGGTAAGTGGTATTCAAAGAAGAGTTTGTCTTTTCTCCAAAATTGGTTGCAGTGACTGATTTTTTCAAAATGGGAAGCAAAATCCTGTTCTATTTCCTGTTTTCCAATCTTTGTTTGAAATATTTGACATCTTTCTTGAATGGTTTTTGTTGGTGAAAAGCCTGTGGCAAGACTGAAGCACGCAGCCAGATAAGCGAGAAGTGAAACGTGTTGGCACTATTCTGATTCTTGGAGGTCTGAGGTTTTTCTCTTTTCAGGCTTGTCATAGGCCAAAATGTTTTGTCTGGCACTGTTTAGATATGTCCAAATCACTTTTCAGAATACAGTATCTGGAGAACATGTAACCTGTACTCCTTTTAGACTGTTCATAGTAGTAAGCCCTGCTGGGAGCTCTCACATGACTGTAGTGTTAGGCTATATGACTGGAGCTCTCCTGTGATTACTTTTATAAAAGAGGAGTTATAAGCCTCTAAATTATGTGGAATCGCCCTGTACCAGCCCCTGTATAGTATAACACTTATTATCCCTAAGAGAAAACTAATATAAATGATATTGTAGTATGCCATTAACAGGAAGGAGACAGTTTTACTTGCACTATTAGTTTCAGGTTAAAATCCTGGAGAGCAAAATATCACATGTGCACTTGACTACAGTTAACCCCTTCTGCCTTTCCCCTGTAATTGTCATTTAACAAAGTTTTGTTTGCAGTGGCTCAGGAGCACAGCATGTGCTCCTACACATGCAAAGATCACTTCAGTGATTCCCTTCTGCTAGAGGCTGATTACACTGTGGGGCAAACTGCAGGATTATTTAGTCACTCTCTGAATTATTTACTGCTGCTGCAAATTTTAAACACTAAGACAGACGTCAGTTCTGAGTTCCCTGAGTCTGTTACTGTCTTCTGCTTTGAATTCCGTTTTTATGTGAGCACTTGTTGTTGGTTGCTTGGTCTGCTCAACCATAGCTTGAGTACATACAGGACAGTAAGTGCTATTTGTCAGGAGAAAGGAGAATGATGGTAAAGTTGGATGAAACTGAACATTAGGCAGTTGGCATAGAGTTTGTGCTGTTTATATTTTGTATCCAGAGCAATCAGCTGTACCATCAGTCCCGCACTGGTTTGATGGTGAGAAGTAGCATGTTCCTTCAGCCTTCCATCAACTTAAGTGCTGCACCCCTCACCTTGTACTGGTGGTGGGCTACAAAAGGATAACCCTGCTCATATGGCCATGTCAACACCAGTGCCTAAAAGAGGCATGTGGCTGGATAGTTTGCTGAATTTCCACAAAGCTGCTCTCTTGGACATCATAAAACAAAGATCCTGGCTGGATCTAACATGTCACTCACTTGTTACTGTTAGCCAGGAGAGTTTGAAATCTCAAATAGTAACTATTCTTACTGGATTTATGGCAAATAGAAGAGTAAAGGTTTGTGACTCAGCAGCTTGCAATTTATGTTGTTGGAAGTGAAATTGCTGGAATAATTTAACTGTAGATCAATTGCTTAGCTAAAATGATGACTACCTGCATGGTGCCTGTTACACTACTAACAGAAGTTTTGTAAATCAGAGTGCCTTGTAAAATACACTGCATACATTGTAAACCAGAGTCAGGCAGTGTTAAAAAATCTAAGATTATAGAATTGGAAGAGGGGAACAATGAAAAATTAAAATACTGGATAAATAAGCAACAAGTTGTACTGTTCTTTCCAACATGATATTCCTGATCAGATTACTATGCACAGTGGTAAAATACTTCTCTGAATGATCCATTTTCATGTTTTTCTTGCAGGTTATGTGCCACCCTGTAGATATATAAGAAAATTTGTTTTAAGGTTTGCATTTGCTATAAACTTGTGCACACATATTTGCTGAATTGAATCTGTAGTAAATGTTAATTTGTAGAATGGTGGACTGCAAGAGCAACACAAAAATCACAATGATGTTTTGAGAAATTTGTTTCTACATTGGTTTCCAGTGTTGGAAACTTGCAGAAGTCACATGCATTTGAACTAGAAGTCATGGTTGGATTTAAAAAAAGTAAGGAAGAAACAGGATATAGTAAGAATAATTCAAAATATTTCTATTTAAGGTTTATTTTTAAATTATTGTTCAAGAAACCATGTCCACTATGAAAGCTACTTACATCTCCAGGTATTTTTTCCTGTTGAGTTTGGAGAAAATTCTACTTCATTTTGAAATTAAGGGCAATGGAAGAAATAAACAAATTTTCACAAATTAGAGGTATCACTGAAAGAGGTGCCAAAGCATAGCTGTACATTGGAACCATATTTGCTTGGCAGCTTGTTCAGATTCTTCTGCTCAGCAAGGTCTAGACATAAGATAAAATCTGAAACTATTCTGTGACTTATCTGTCTAGACCAAATAAGATACTCTCTTATGCAACAACAGTAGTATGATAAATATGCATACAATATTTCAGGACCTGTAATCCTGCTCGGTCTAAAAGATTAAATTCTGTGTTGGGTATGATATACTTTGTTTCAAGAGCAATTGCTACAGCCTTTGTCAAAAGGAGTAATTGATTCCTTTTCTCCTGGTGAGAATCTAGCTATTCAGAATGTTATTTTCTGAATTTTCATAATATAAATTCTGAATGCCTTCATTGCTAATCTTAACAGATGATAACTGCACCTTGACTGCCTAAAAAGGTCACAGAGGCTTGGATCACAAATTTCTTTTTTATGTCTCTTTTGTAGTCATTTTACAAAACCATATCCTGCCCAACTGAATACAAAATAAACCAGCTGCAGCAGGTGTCCTTGCTGTAATGGGAGACATGACCATGTTCCAAAATTCAGGTTTTCAGTCATCTCCACCCTGAAGAGTGATTACATCTCATAAGCACTGAAGACGTGTAAACACTATGTACCAATGACTTATTCAGGTCTTGCATGTGAAAAGCTTCATCTCTTCTTGCTTGTTCGGTATTTATCCATGACACTAAGATTTGCCTCTTTTTAAAAAAATTGCTGATCCTGTATGACATCTCAATTGGAATGAACACTCAGGGTATAGCAAACTTGTGAAATAGGTGTTCTTTTTGTAGGCTGTGATCTGCTGCATGGCTGATGATGTTGTAAGGAAATAGTGATGTAAGATTGGAGTTCCCTATTTTTCTGGTGATGTGATCTTGTGCATTGCATAACTGTTTTATTTATTATCGTGTTGCTATTTTATTTAATTACTACGATGGTAACCTTTTTCAAATTCTATGAAAAAAAATAACTTAAATGCTCTTAAGAATGAATTTTAAAGGTGTGAAATTAAAATTAGAGTTAGTATCTTGCAATTTTTGTACTGGAAAAGAGTGATGAAAATATAATTCTCTCTCTTTGCTTGATTGCTTTACATGCAGAAGTGCAGAGGAGTTTGTAACAGAACCAGATTCCTGTTAAGTTCCTATTGACATTTCTGTAGTTTTGGTGCTGCAAGTACTTTTTCCCTTCTCTATTCTTTAATACAAAATATTTACATTTAGGGTTTTTGTTTGGTTTTAATAAAGGAAGTTATAGCTAATGTATAATTGAATAGACATATTTTTCCATTCTGCTGTGACTCCCATTTGTATACCTTTCTAACTGTTCAGCAGACTCTTTTAATGTAATGTCTGTATTTTTTTCTGAAGAGCAGCAGTTCTTAGTTTTCTGTTTGTAATTCCACTTACACTGCTTGCATCGCTGTCTGTAAAACAAAGTGTGTAAGTCACAAGCCTAGTGATGCTTCTGGTGCTTTCTCTATTTCTCAGAGAGAAGTGAGAAATATTTCTAGCCCTGTCACTAACTGATTTGGGAATCTTTGTCTTTCTTCTTCCATTGCCACACTAGGAGGAATGTTCCAGGTGAAACCAAGTTGGCTCACCCAACCTGGGTTAGGTGGTGGCTGTTCCCTTTTTAGTGAGGGTCTCTTTGTCTTTTGGTTGTTTTCTGATAAATTATAGATCAGTTTACCTTCAGAAAGGCCCACAATGTGCATCAGAGAAAAGTCACAAATTATACTATGTAGTCTAAACTACTGACTTTGGTGAAATGTGTTGAATAAGTTGAACCAAACAGGCATTTCTTGCAATGTAAAGAATATATAATATCCCATTATATACTGTTTTCCTAAACTTAGTTGGAAATCTAAAATGCCAGGTCCTTGCTGCAGTCTGCTGACAAAGCAGATTAGGGATTTGTTAACACCTGTCCATGTGCAAACTTGGGTGGGAATACTTCTATTAATGTTACAAGATTATAATATGACAATCTTTGTATTTCTCATAAACGAAAAAGAGAAAAACAGCGTTTTGCAAGGTAGGATTTACAGCATAATTTACTCAGGTGGTGTAAACGTGAAACTGAAGCATTGGTTTTGTTGCCATCCAGGAGATACACTATGTTTAAATAATCCAGGCGGTGTGGAATGTTCATGAAACATGTAAAATGTTTTCTGTACTTTTCTTGTTAACAAGTGTGACAGGTACAGTATGTTCTAATTGCTCAGAAATACACTATTTGAGTTTCTCTTTCTTTCTTTATTACTATCAGATGTCAAGCTTCTAAATACATTCATACATCTAGTGATAGACATGAAAATGTCTGTGTTTGTATCTTTTACATATAAATGCTTCATACTGACTTTCCAGTAAAATTCCAGGATAGCCAAGTGCTGTCTGTTCATTTGTGAACTGGATACATTATGCAGTGGAACAGTTCTGGAAATAAACATTGCATATATGCAAAACATGGTTATTTTTTTTCTGACTTGCTATTTACTGGCAAAACTTGAAGCACTTCCCCCTCCCCCCCCCCCTTTTTTTCAATTTATTTTGATGGAATTACCTAAAAAGAAATTATTCAAAGGCTTATTGCAGATTTTCCAGATTCTTAATCATTACGAGATGCATGTAAGTGATGGATACAGTTTTTATTTCTGCTGAGGTGCTAGCAGATTTTTTATCAGCACTGTCCATTTTCTTCTGAACATAGGAGTATCTGAATTACAGAATTATAGCAGTGTTACAAAAAGGGGTAAAAGCAGTTTGTGATGGTATTAGGTGCTGTAATGAAAAGCAGACAGTATTTTACTTGTCTCATTGTTCAGTTACAATAGTAGTTGTCATGTCTGCTGCAGTACAGTTCCAAGTCTTGTAGAAGATGTGCATGGAAAGTGTTTTTTTGATAGACTAAATAAACTCTTAGAATCCATACTCCATAAGCTTGGATTCCATTAAATGAAATTTTCAGATTCTTCTAGACTAACTCTTTATACTCTGGACAGTCTGAAACCAAGAAAAAAATCTCATAAGATTTCTGATGTTCACCCCCAACGGGGGGATGGAGGAAGCCCCTCTAGATGAACTCGGAGACCTTTGGAGCAGCACATTGTTAATGATCAAACTGTGTAAGATTAAGCCTGCAAAAGATTGGCTTCATGTAGTAAAAAGGTGTCAAGCTACTAAACTGGACCTAAGAGAATTAAATTCATTAAAGGCAGTGAAATCAGGTCTCCAGTGAGTACAAGCCTCCACTGATCAATATATCGTGTTAGAAGGTAGCAGGGAAGGATCTGCTCAGAATGGTAATGGCTTGCAGCTTGCTTCAGACTGTGACTGGGGGCTGGTTCATGATTCCCCATGCACTTGGAGCACCTCATGGCCACAGAGCCAAGGGGCTGAGCCTTTTTTCAACTGTTCTTAAGCTGTGAGGAGGGAACAGAACAGTGGTGGTGATAAGAAGTCAGTGGTTATGTTTGGCATGTTTGCAGTAAGGCCCTTTTCCAAGTGGGAAAATGCCCTTGTCTAAAGGAGACTTGGAAAATTTTGTCTCTGTGGCCTCAGTCAGATAGAAGGTGCAATTGTCCGGAGTGGTCAGCTATTGCTGTCAGCTAAAGGGATGGAGGCTTATACCAGGTCTTCTATAGTTTTAATTTATAAAAGCTTTTAGGAGTAACTTCCTACAAAAACTTTTTCGACTATCTGAAGCTTGATAGTTTGTGTGTGATAGGGAGGTGTATGTGTGACTGTTGGATTCTGCAGCTGGAGGTATTTTGCTGTTGCCATTCAGTGCAGTAGAGTTTGATTATTAAACTGATTATGCTAAATGCTGCTACTGCTGAACAGCACCTTGCAGTGACAACTTTGAAAGAAATACCCCAATTTATGAACTGAATGAAAACCCTTGAGAGGGACATAGAGTAAACTAAATGACTGATATTGTAGGAAGTTCTTGCTTGAAAAGATCTGTCATAGCCATGAGCCTGTCAGCCATATTAAGAAAGTCTAAAATCAGAGACAGCAATCTTAATAGTGAAAGTTAGAGATAACAATAGTTATGTAGTTTTTTTATTGTCTTTGCAGTGACTAGGTTTAGGGCTTCAATATCATCAGAAAGCTTTAGGTGCTAATTAACTGCTCAATTATAATGATTTTAAGTAAATGAACAAATAAGATGACAATAAACCTGAAAGTTTCAGCAGAGATAAGCAATAGGAGTGTTTTGTATTTGCCGTTTTTCTGTTGGAATAACTGGCAAGTTGTTTATTATATTTTCCCAGCATAGGTGAGGGAACAAGATTTTTTTTCTTTTTGCCTGGGTAATAACTTTTCGGTTTCTTAAAGAGCCCGAGGTTCACATCAGAACGTTCTGGTTCAATTGTTCTGAATAAACATGAATTAAAGAATTACTATCACTGTATTTTTATTGTTCTTGTATCTAGGGATGAATACAATTGTCTTTCTTACTTTTAGACTACAATAGTCTCTTTTAGATCAGTCAACTGTACAGAATGATGCTTGTTTTAAATTGCTCAAGTTCAGGGACTCTTCAGAAGTGTTTAGGTGCTTGCTCTCCAAATATTTCAACATTGCTTGTTTTGTACTTACATGTGAAGTAATTTTTAAAGAACTGCTCAGTGTCTTTCAGGGTACAATAAAAATTCTGTAATTTTGTGACATTTAATCCCGGTACTGAAACTAATCTTTCTGTGGCGTTTCATTCTCATAGGATTCTCCTAATTTGATTATGAAAAAATTATTTTTGCTACTGTCAGGTGCCTTTAGGTGTCTTTAGGCTCTAGCAGTTAATCCCTGTGCCACATTGCACCCATTCTACAGATGGGGGTGTTAATTTTCTGCAATACACCATGAACATGCTGAGATTGGATCCTGGATTGAATTCAGGACAACCCCCAAAGTCTTCATCCCGTTGCATTTATGACTTCACTGTACACAAGCACATGTTAACTTTAACTGTACGTGTACGTTTTGTCCTGGATTGTTAGGATTATTTAGGAGGAGAATGGAAGGAGCCAAATCCAACATACTTTAACTTTAGTGCCAACCAAATGCTTGTTCTAAAATCTCTTCACAGTAATCAACAAAGGGTTATCACAGATTTATTCTTTTAAAAGTGTCTGTGAGTTGAGATGACCAGTTGGTTCAGGAGACTGATTGCCTATATCTGACTGTTCTTAGGAGTGGACTGGTGAGATAACTGCCTGTTAATTAAATACAAATCCTTTTCTTGATTGTGCAGAAACGGTCTCACTGCTGGTCCCTCTCCTAATCTTGTTATAACAGTCCCCTGATAGGTCTCATTAGATTGTCTTGTTAGCTGATACAGAGTCTATTTTGCAGAACAGTCAGAAAAGTTAATTTTAGTTGTAACGTGTCTCAACCGCTAAAGGGTTTTTCCCTCTTTATTCACTTTTGTTTACTCTCATAATCTAGTTCCTTTTATTCCGTTACCCAGAACAATAGAAGTATGTGTGAAGCCATTAATTTGTTTACTTTGATTGTTTTTTATTTAATCTGCCACGGTTTATTGAATTTAATTAGTTTGAAGTCATTAACTTAAACCGAATAACATGAGGAGGTTGAGGGAAGCCCTGAGTGTTTTGTACAGTGTGACTGGGACGTGCCATTAACTGGTTCCTGATTTGCCATACTAAAGGAAATTCTTCCAACAGAGAGCTTTGATCAAGGATACCCTCTATTTTGTCATGAGAACTGAGTGTGGGATCCTTTCAGTTTCTTTCCCTGTCACTTTCTCATAAAGTCAGCTGCAGAACTGACTCTCAGTAACTTGAGAGACCCAGAAGACAAAGGCCACCTGAAAAAAGTTTCTCTGCCAAAATGAACAGTTGTATAAAGTAATTTCAGTATTTTGAGTTGTCTGTCATTGTACTAGTTCAGTGGATGGCCTATGGAAGGTGAATTTAAGTAAAATTTGCACATTGTACGTGTCATTGTTGTTAACAGGACACTTATGAATTCCTAACCACCAAGAATTTAAGATTAATTGCTCTTTCACCTATCAAACTCTTTAGATTTGTAGTGGAACTGTTGCTTATATACCACTTTTTGTGTATAATATTTCTTTAAAGAGGTGTGACTGGCCACTGAGACTAAGTTAACAGACACCTTGGGGTACAAAATTAGAGAAGAAACTAGTAAAATCACTGGAAGAGCCATGCTGTTGACTGAATTTGGCATTTCTTGTTTCATTTTTCCTCTTGGTTTTTGAAACCATACCATGTGAACTATCTTTATACAGGCAAGATCTTACTATATTTTATATAATGATTTAAGTATATTTTTTGGTTTCAGAATGAGTTCTATAGCAAGAGGAAAAAAGTGTTTTCTGTCTCTTTTCAAACAGTTTATGTTGGTTTATACTGCTTTCTTGACTAAAACTTGGCAGGAAATGGCACAAAGGAACCTGCTGCTGCAGAGCTCTCTTCTCTCTGTTACTCTCTGCTTTTCCTTCTTCCTATGTAACCCTTTGCTTTTGAGCATTACCTTGGCTAAAATTTCTAAGAAGTCAGAGTCTGGGGATTTTCCTCTTCGTTCTCACAAATCTTTTGATGAAGTGAATGTATCTTAAGCTGATGTCAAGCTAAATTGATCTTATCCACGAAAGAGAGAAACCAGTGTGGAGTACAAAATCAGGTGCATAGCCCAAGTCCTTACTTCCAAGACTCCTTCCTTTTTCAAACGTGATTTTGCTCTCCTGTCTTTCATGATCCATATTATGTACATGACAAATCCCCAGCTAGAACTGACTCTCTGAGAAGGAATATAGATGGAAAAACCAACAGCCCTCTTTAGGCAGTACTACGCGTTCACATTTCTTCATTCTTGCATGGACATTTATTCCATTTGTAAATAGATATGAATTAGTGGGGCACTGTTCACAGAGGGAAGGATGGGAGTACCCTTAAAGAACAGTGTTGGGACTCTTCACCAAGTAGCTGCATGTTTTAAGGAGCAAAGAATGACTGCTTGCCAGATGAAAAGTGGGTGGGCTGATTCAAGTGTGGGTGTTGATATGAAAGAAGAATTAAACCCAAGAATAAATACAGGAAACGTGTGCAGGTAGGAGAGACAAGAGAACTGTTTACTCAGCAACCTAGTAGCCTTTTCAACTCCAACATGAGAGAATCACAGCGATCTTGGTTATTTTTACTTAACTGGTCAACAGCCAAAAGTTTACTGCCCACCCCTTTTTAAAATTCAAAAGATGTATGGATTTGATGAAAATTGTGGTATGTTAAAAGCTGTAGCTGGCTACACAGGAGCAAGTTCTGGCTTTTAACATGAAATGTCATGTACAATTTAAATTAAATTAAGGGTGTTCATTCAAGTTTGGATATGACTAAGTGGACAGTAGTTCTAAGTATTCTTATTTCTGTTAAATCTGAGTTCAGACCAAGCCTAAACTTAAATATCAACTTCTAGAATATCTGGTTCGGTTTTGATCTTCTAATGGTTTTGGTTTCTGCTGCATAAGATTTGGTGGGGTTTTTTTTGTTTGTTTTTGTTTTGTTTTTTTTTAGGTTTGGTTTGGCTTTTTTTTGTTAAAATCATGCTTTTCATAGGTAAAATGAATAGTAAATTTTTCCTTGGGGCAAATATATTGCCTCTTTTTAGCAAATCAGTTTTTTGGATACCCAAATTCAGCAATATATTCTACAAAAGAACATCCAAGGAAATGTGCATGAACAATAAAGAGAGCTGGTAAAGCTGTTTTTTGTATGTGTAGTGTAATAAGAACATAAGATGTTACTAATTACTTCTTACACTAATTACACTTCAACAACAGCCATTTCACATTCTGCCTCGTATAATGTTGGTATATGGGCTTGTAATATGAAAATGGCTTTGATTTCCTTGGTGAGCAGAGCCCTGTGGATATTCTGGCTATGAGCATATGATTAATTATTCTATGGGAAATAAAAAATGTTTTCCTCAAGCCCATATTGGATTTTTAACATGCATCTGCTACTTTACCAACAGCCTCCCACATGCTGCCACAGAATGATAACTTGCACATTTTGGTCTTTGGAAGCAAATGTTTCCTTCTACCTCAAAATCCCCAAGGATAGTTATAAAATGTTTCCATAATAAATTTTTTTACGGGGTAAAGCTTTTATTTATTTAAATGATACTGAATGTAGTAATATCCAGGTGTCTTAAACTCCTACCAATAGTAACACATAAGAATTCATGAGTACCATAGGCTGAATACTCCAGAAGAGACTGTTAGGTGCAGGAATACAGTGGGAAGCCCTGGCTGCTACTGAAGCTACTTGCATGAAGACTGAGCATCTTGACCACATGTAGTTCCTGAGAAACAGAGTGTTTGGCATCTCTTGTAGACACAGGGAAGTAAAATATCCTTCATCTCACCTTTCAAAAGTTATTTAAAAGTCATTAAATCAAAGTTAGCTAACCCCCCCTAAAATGTGGGTGGCTAAGCTTTAAAAAAAAAAAAAAAAAAGTTGTTTTTTAAGACCTATAGGTTAGCAGTAGCATAGTCCCATAGGTTTAGGAATTGATAGATGCCCCATATTTTAAACAAGAAATACTTGAAAATCTATTCCCCTTTCTTTCCCAATGAAGTGCTGACTTCTGCACCTCACTGTCATTATAACTGACAATGTCAGCAATAAAAGAAGAGGCAAAAACTGTTTATCCTTCCCAGTCGTTGCCAAAGAGACATTAAGGAGTAAGCCCAAATTTTTTTTTGCAAGCTTATGATTGCAGTGGTAAGGTACTAAATGATGCAGTGCAGAGCCAGGGCCTTGCTGTGGCTTCCAGACCACATGCTTGTGTCTGAGCCTGGCCTAACTCCATCAGATACAATGGAGTGACTCCTAATATCCTCTAATTTTGAGGGACTTTTTGGTATGATTTGTCTCAGAAGTACCATTGCCAATTACAAGGGGAGAAGCTTTAAGCTCTCTGTGTCTGTTGTGTCAAACCAGACAACGTTGCCTTCTAAAGGGATCCAGAACCTAAATGTTTATAGCAAAGATGGGATTCTGGCTGTACAATCCGCAGTGCAGTAAAAGATCTTAAATTTAACATCCAAAGGCAAAAGGTATTGCTCTTTCATCAGTGATGAATAAATGCAGGGACTTTTACTGCCTGGTTAATAAAAATGCTTCTGTTGGAAGAAGGACAGGGATTCATATTAAAAATATTTTTAGTCTAATGACTGCTGAGTTATCTGATCTCATATTCTTGCAAGTATTTTAAAATATAAATAATAGTAAAGATATTTGCATTACTGCATGAGATTTTTTACTTTGTTTACCAGATTTTTTTTTTGCTGTTGAATTTATTGCCCCATGGACCTGTTTAAATTTTTTTCTTGTGATTTTATTTCTTTCTTGATTGGTTTTCTGTAAATTTTAATTTATAATCTTACATTTATATACTGAGCATAATTACATCTAATTATATGTCATTTCCCCACTAAAACTTGTAATTACAGAATTATGATTTATAATGACATCCATGTTAAATTTATTGGAGGATAATATAAAAAAAGACTATAGCAAATTACTTTGAAAAATGAAATTATATTGAAAGAGCAGTCTCCACCCCCAAACAGAAATAATTAAATTCAACCAGCTGAATCATTACAACTTGGACAATTTCTTATTTAATAGTATGCACTTCTTTTTCCTTTTTTTTTTTTTTTTTTTTTTTTTTAAATTTTTTTTCTTTTTTTTTTTTTATTTTTCTCTCTCTCTTTTTTTTCCCTCTTTTTTTTTTTTTCTTTTTTTCCTTTGAAATGTTCAGTTTCTTTTCCAGGTAGCATTTACAGTGCCTGAGACTGAATTTTAGGATTTTTCCCTTGCCAGTAGTTAACTCATGTTCTGTCTAAGCATTTTAGTTATGATTTGCAATTGGGTTAAAGCAGAGAATTAAGATCTATAAATTGTGTGAGGAATACAGAAATAGATACAGATTAAGGGTGAATATCTCTTGTATCTTAAAATCTTCTACGTTTAGGGAGAAGTCGGTCTTTAGCAAGAGTAAATATTTAATCAACAAACCCAAATTTCTTTTAAAAACTAGAAATTACTTCCTTCGTTACCTAATTGGAAGAAAGCTGTAATCAAAGGCACAGACAGTAATTTTAGAAGTTGATTTTAGTCTTGCAAATGCATCATTAGTTTTATAACTGAGAACTCTCTAAAGATGAAAAATTTTCTTGTCCTGCAGAAATAGCAGCTAGATACACAGATGTGTAGCAGCTGTTGGACTTGACAGAAGTCTTCCAATATACTTGATTTTAGGCACTTGATTTTAGGTGTGATTTTCATCTCAGGAAGGTGAAGGACAGAACTATGTGACTCACTGAGCTCCTGTGTGCTGAAGGCTTTATGTATAGCTGAAATGAACATTCTTTTGGGTTTTTTAGAGTCATGAATCATGTGGGATATTGAAGGACTTGTGTAGCAGCAGAGGCCTTTGGGAAGATGACTCTAGAAAAATTTTCACTCATTTGTCTATGGAGAAACTAGAACATATGTTGCTTTGGGTGATGTTGCAGGACTTCAAATAAACTCATAAGGAAACTGGAAATTCTGGTTATCAGTCTGCTAAGAGGAACGAGGTAGCTTTCTCCAGTTCATCCTAGGCATGTTCTAACTTCTTAAAGGCTGATCACTTAATTATTCTGGTGCCTCATATTTATAGTGTTCTAGTTGATTTATACTTGGTATGGGCGAAAAATTACTCAGAGCAGGCTTTCCTGAGGTCTTGAGAACAAAGTGAAGTAGGAGAGAGATGGGAAAATCTTGACTTTTGGCACAACAGGATTAAAAACCCCAAAAGGTTTTAACTGTCCTGTGTTGGTAGCTGATCCTTTCAGAAAGCAATGACAGTGGCTTGTAGTCTTCTAAAGGAAGCTGATCTGGCCCAGTTCCACCTTCAAACAACTCCTCTTCTATTGCCTCCTGAGAGCCTCTTTTGCCTCATCAGTGCAAGGTCAACGTTTGACCTTGCAGTGAGTTATCTTGTGACAGATAATTCTGCTTACAGTGCATTCTTTCTGCAGTACAGCCTTGTCAATAGCCTTCTCTCTGAAAAAATGCTTCCCAGCATTCATTTTGCAGTTGCCACCCCGTTTATAAATGGGCTTTTTCAGACAGATGATGGCTGAGCTGAATTCCACCACAGTCAAACCACATCACTTGTAACATGAAAGGGACTTTCCTCGATAGGCTGGATTTCTGGAATTGTTTATTAAAACACAAGAATTAACTGCTGTGCTCCACTCCCCATCACAGTTTCTTTATGCCCTTCCCCTTCTCCATTTCAGTCATTCACAGATACAGACTGCTTTACATAGCTGCCAGTAGCACAGGTTTTCCAACTGTACGAATGAAATTAAACCACTGAGCATAGCTGAACCAGAGGCAGGGTTATATATATATTATAAACTATTAAGAATTGAAGGAACTGCCCTGAAGGCATCATCTATCACAGAGTATGGGGGGGTAGGAATCTGTCAACTTATTGCGTGCCAATGCTGTGATAAATTGGTACTTACACGTGTGTATGTGCATAGCTGTTTAGTCCCAATTTCTTTGTAAAGAGATGGCAGAACAGCTAAATGCCTGTGAAGACCTCTCAAGCTATTGCTCTGAAGTTAGCAAATTCTTGGCTCAGAGTAGCTTTCTTGCAAATGAAGTCTGAAAGCTGTTTGTTTAACTGAAATACCATAATGGAGAACAAATGAATGACACATTTAATTACATCTGTGGAATTAAATAAAGCACACTGCTAGAACATATGCGTAAGGCTTGCAACAGAGAGTTTTATTTTTTGAGAAATTAATTGGTTTATTTATTATTCATAACTAAAATCCCACAAAATCATATTCCATGTATCTGGCTTCTTGTCTCTAGCACATTTCTATTTTCTCTGAAACAAGATTTCATAGAATCATAGAATGCATTAATTTGCAAGGGATCTTCAAAGGTCATCTAGTCCAACCCAATTTGTTGGAAGATCTTTTGTCTGTTAATGTTTCCAGGATACTTTGAACAGCCCTTAGATGTTTGATAGTGGCTTTTAGTTTTTCACTTCTTTAGTTTTTGTTAAAATAAATTACAATTAAAAAAGAATATATTTCAGTATAATGTGCACACATGCTTGTTATTTATCAAAAAGTTATCTCCTAAAGTGGGCCAAAATTTTCATGCAAGAAATGGAAAAACTGATCATAGTTTGGTGAAACTAGTATGTGATCTGTGTGATACACAGGACAGGTAGGGATCTGCTGTGGAGTCAGTGTGTGCACAGTTAAAACACCTGTTCTGGAGTGTCTCTGTACTTGTCAACTATAAGCACAGGATCATTTTTTTACCACTATCTCAAAAAACTGAGCAGGAGTATGATAGGAAAGCCAAAGCAGCAAGACAACAATTTGTAGTTCATGATGTTTTGTCTGTGCAGAGACTCACGCAGAAACTCCCTGTGTAAGGAGTCAGAGCAGTTGGATCTGTCCAGGATCTCTCATAAGCAAGTGAGTGAGGGGTAGGAGAGGGACGTCATCTTCTACCCCTTACTTGCTTATGAGAGATCCTGGACAGATCCAACTGCTCTGAAATTTGGGATTTTCTCTTCCTAGCTGTTAGTTTCTGTACTCCATGTGGCCATACACTGTTTTCCAGAACTAAGTGCCTGTGCACTTACTGCCTGTGCACTTAGTGCAGTGTTTCACATCCAGGTGTTAGGCAGCAGTATAGACCTTAGTTTATATTCAGTGCTGAGTATGGGAGCGTGAGGCTATTCTGTTGATTGGTATCACTGGAATGTTCAGTGGGCCGTTACCTGAGAAACTGCAAGTCAAACATGGTGAAGTTCTAGTCAGAAAAGAGCTAAAAGTAATTCTGTGGAAAAAAAAGCAGACAGAAAGGCAAACATTGCTTCTGTGAGTACTGGGAAGAGAAGAAGAGAAGTCTCTTCAGAAGAAGATAAAAAAGGATGAAGTTGTACCCAGATGTGTTCTTTTTCAAAGCTAGCTGCATGAAAGGTGCAAGCTGGGGCTGAGAGCCACTGAGAAGCCAAGCAGACCCCAAAAGAACTGTGGGAGATGTAGCAGAGGAGAGGAAAAACGTTAAGGCAATTGTAAAATACGACGCTGTCATTCTCACTGACCCCTGGGCTCCCTGAGATGATGCAGTGTGGACCTTCTGCTTCCCTGTCACATTAGGAGTGGGAACTGTGGTCTCAGAAAGTCGTAAGAAAGGATCAGTGTTGACTGCAGGAGTACAGATAATGTGTTCTGTTCTTTTAGTTTTAAAGCTGCACAGCTGAGGAAGGAAGGAGTTGAGGACGAAAATACAAAGGCTGATTCCTTTCTGCTCTCTTCGTGTCTTCCCCTCTCTTCCTGTAACCCACTGTATCCTAGCAGCCAGAGTGCAGGTAAAACAAGCAGAAGCACAGCTCCATAGGGAAAAGTAAGGGGTTGCCATTTTAATACTAGGGATGTGTTCTGATTAATAATGCTTAGTTAGGTGTTTGAAACAATATCAGTAGGTATGCTGCTGAGGATTTGATTTTAGCCACCACTGCCAAGAAATGAATTTATCCATTTTCCCTGTTTTAGGACAGTGCAGCCCAGCCACAATGTATAAAAAGAAAAGCAAAGAAATATTTTAAAACTTCTGTTATCAATTCTATTATGAACTCCCAAATAATGTTACTGAAGCTCGTGCTTTCATATTTCTCATTATTAAAGCTGAATTTGCCATATAATCTTTTTTCCTTTATAACAAGGCTTTTCTGTGCATAGCATGATGATGTTTTTCTCAGATGGCTACAAAAAATACTTCAACCTCAACATGGTGCTGATACTATCTAGGATAAAATCCAAAGTACATTGTAGTGGATAATGGAGTTTGCATTATGCTCACTGCCCTCTACGACCCTAGCAGGCATATTTTCAGAAATAGTTAATAATGTCTTTAATGCAATTTGATGCTGCCTGTGTCACCTTTCAATGAAAGCTAATCTGAAATTTGACAGGAGTTAAAATATCATGAATTGGTTACATAAAGATCAGGAACCAATAAAAATAGAATCTCCAGTACGCAATTCATGTGGCAGATCAAAAGTAAGTTGCAAAATCTGCAGGCAGACATGAAACTGAAAATGTAAGTTGAAATAGGAGGAATAGAACAGAAAATCAGTGAGACCAGATGGAATTTTTTCTTGCATCTCTGTGAATTCAAATTATGTATGAATGCCTTTAGAATAAAATCTTGTCCTTTCTCCACTACCACAAAAACTGACAATTTAAATTCTAGGTCTAGAGCATAGGAACGTTTTCTTTCTACCTATCTACCACATAACTAGTTACCTGTTCCATTTTTATCAACAGTTTTCTGCAAAAAAGAGTGGCTTTTATAATAATTATTTATGTGGAAACAAGCTAGGGAACATTTTGAATTTTTAAAGAAAAGGATACTAAGTAACTATGTTCCATTTGAAAAATCAATTTTCCTTCATTCCAGGCTGCTTGTACTCTATACAATTGCCTTTTTTGTCATGATGGCTCAGGATGACTTGAGGCTAACAAATCTTTCAAAATGACAGCGTGCACTTGGTGCTCTATGAACATAAAATAGGTTCTGTCTATCAGGATCTTTAGAGAATTATATATATGGTTGAAGTTGTGTCAGAATTTATCTCGGTCAAAGCCAGTATTAACATCACTGTCAGTTTCTGGGCACCTCTGCTCCATTGGGAAGGGCTGGGATTGGTTAACATAGTCATATTTGCTGATGACAACTTTTGATGGATTGTGTGAGTAAACTGAGGAAGAAAAATATTTAATATCTATTGTACCAGACATCCACATTTCAGTGAACTATGAGAAGTACCTATGGGTAAAGTGTGTTATCTCTTAAAGTGTTGCTAGTCACAGCACTGTCTCTGAAATATAAATGTCCTTTTTGCACCATAATACTTGCAGTGAATTTCCCTGGAGAAAAAAACAAGTGTATAGCTATAAACCAGAAAACAGTTTTCTTGTCTGATAGATGTATCAAGTCCCATCTGCTAATGCACACATGTTCCAGCATAGGTTTAATATAGCCACAGTTGTCAGAGAAGTCATCTCATGTGTCACCTCATTTAACCTATGTGCAGTGAAGGCCCCTGAATTCAGTTCCAGTACTGACTTGTACACTAATGAGGGTAAGAATCAGAACTGGTTGGGGGGACAACAGGTGCTGGAAGGAAGTTTACAAGAGGCAGAATGAGGATCAGAAGTCTGTTTCATTGATTACAGTAGATCAGTTCAGACTAGAAGACAAAAACATGGAAGCTGAATCTCAGCTTATTAAAAAGAATGAATGAGTTTCACTTTCCATTGGGCACAGAAAAGCTGTTTAAACATGAGAATCTCATACACATACGCAATTTTACTCTGGCAGCTCATGCATTGATGCCATTATGGTGTAATACCTAGATTTACATTTGTTTCTTTATGCCAACTGGCTAAATCTTTTACATGCCAGCAAGGGTTTATTTATTTATATTCTCATATATAGTATATTGTTTCAAGCACTTCCTGTTTTTTTGTATACATTAAAATGAATTAAAGTAATGTAGAAGTTAAGAGTCCATATGTCACATTTACATTCTCAACACAATTGCCTCCATCAACATTAAGATAAATTGGATTACAGAAGAAGTATATTTACGATACCTGAAGCCCATTTTAGAAAATATATATAGGAGCATGATGTTGCAGCTGTGTTTGGTAACTAAGGGGACATTAACACAGAAATAACTTGTTTTTATTGTGAAAAGTTTTCACTGCATTCATCCTCACTGACTTTATAGGGTTGTCCATACAGCGCTGGTGGAATGGAAGTTTCAGGCTGCTCTGACTGTTGGGTGCTAAACTCTTTGGTTTTCAACAAACAGGAGTCTTTGAAACTCAGTACCTGGGAGTAGCACAGGGAATCACTTAAACCTGTTTTAAAATAGAAGAACATCCTTCATTGCTTTGAAGAGTGGCAAGGGGTTTGTACCAATGAGATACTCCAAAATACACATCTCTGGTTACAGCTGAGGAGCACAGACTCACATCTAGATAATAAACAATACAGATTTGAAGAATTTCTTCTGTAATAAGAAATGTTTTGAACAAATCTGGCAGAGTGACAGGCACATGAACAGGAGCATTACGTTTTGTGGAATGGATGTGAAGTTTCTGAGAATACTTCCTATACTGAAGTAAAGTGCTTATGAAAGAGAGGGACCTGAATTCAAGTTCTGCTTGAGCTTTCCTCCCAGCACATCATCATCAGCCCAGTCCTGTGCTTTTTAGGTGCAGAAGTTGCACCTTTGTTCAAAAGGAAGCAAGCAAGGATTTGTTCCCTTCTACTTTTACAGTAACTTTTGCTTCCTCTTCCTTTCTCTCTTTCTTTTTCTTATTATTGGGAAAATGAGGAAGAATCTCAGAAAAGCCCACCAGAGATGATCCTACAGGAACTTATGTTCAACAGAGCCCTGTTTAGACATCTGTAATCCCACAGTTTCCTGCAAAAATCTTACGCTCTTGATAGTTGTCTTCAGTAACAAAGCGTGGTTTCTTGATGTTTCTGCACTCTTTCTACCTTCTGTGTTTAAAATATGGCATGAGAGTGTAACTTTACAACAAGTAGCAGCTGGAAGAAGTGAGATCATTAAAGGGTTGGGTTCCTCACTCCCAGGTTGCTCCATTTCCTCTGCAATACAGAACTGTTGTTGGTTCCACACGTGGCTTCCTGACATGCCCTTGACGTGGTCATATTCGTGACCCTTCATTTGCTAGGAAGGGGGAGATCACATTCAGAGATTTGGCTCTTTTTAAAATCTGCATGTGGATTAGTTTGCAGCTTTGAGATCTTACTACCCAGGGATAGTCAAAGAAGAATTTTGTTACTGACAGCAGAATTGGAACTTAAAATGTCTGGATTCTAAATTAATTCAGAGATACATATTTCCTTTTTAGGGGACATTTTAACATACATTTTTACACTGCATTTTTTGAGTTGGCTGTCTGAGTTCTCTTTAATGTTTTAACACTTCTGTGGTACAAGTCAGCATAATACAATTTGTATAATGAGTTAATTGCTAATTGCTAGTAACTGATAGTAAAAAAGAGAAGTATGATAATTGTCTTGTAGTAAGATCTCTTTACAAAAAGCAGAATTCTCATTTTTGTCTAGTTGCATCATTCACTTGTTCATTTTGGAAAACATGGGCTTCTCTTTCATGGAGAAAGTCTCATCTCCTTTTGATGGGAAGGTTTGTCAAAGTGATCTCTCGTGGAGTGGGAGCTGTGTAGTTTTGCTGTTTTATAAATTTAAGTTCTCTAATGTTGAAATGTATATTGCCTTAAATGAATGTGAAATTGACCAGGTCTTAGAATGCATCAGGAAGAAAAAAAGAATGCACGATGAAATATCTTAGCACTCTTAATTGGTAAAAAATAGCACTGTAACTATTGTATTTTGATTATATTCACTAACAGAGTAATTATCATTTTAATTGATATGTACGAACAGGTGCTTACACTGAAAGGGTTTTCAAACTGGGGTGTGTTATGCTTGAAAAGTAGCCTGGGTGATTGCATTCATTAGCCAAACAGATGGCTGGACGTTTGCTTGCTGCTTTATGGAGAGAGAATTATAATCTGACATTATTTTACATAGTGTGAAGTATTTATAAATCAATACAAGATGAAATCTATGCTCAATATTAATGTAAAGTAAACTCAACTCACATGCTGGGAAATGGCATCACCATGATAAATATCAAGCTACTGTTCTAATTAACTAGTTTGGAAGATTTACTCTCAAGTGCTATGAGACTAGAGTGTTGACATTCTCAGGAGTATGTGTAAGCAGACCTTATTTTAAATGATGGATTTTAGTGCCCTTCTCTGGACACCATGAATCTATCTGTTTCATTCCCGTATGTTGCCTTTTTTTAAAAAAATGTTAAGCTTCATAGGAGGAGCCTGGCTGTGCATCTCTGAATGTTAACTGGCTTGTATATTTTAGGGTTTTTGAGAGTGAGGTTGTATGGAGAAACCCAAATCATTAATCTAAATTTACCTTGAGGTTTGATAATCTTCTTCCATTTTCCTTTGTATAGTATAGGGATAGTCCTTTGTGATTTCTGGAATAGCTGTGATGGAGATACTGTGCTCCCTTTTCTGGATAGTAATGTGGTTTTGATAGTGTTCGCTCCAGTATAATTGGAATTTCCTCCCAATCTGTTACTGTACTTGACCCTGCAAAAATGTGCGATTTTGAAAACTTCCATTTTATATCAAAAAGAGTGTTATACTCTAAGCAGAGAGTGAAGGCAGCCACCTCTAATTTTGGAGTGACAGAACAGATGCGTTTGCATTGTCTTTCCATTTTCTCATAAGTTACATAGATGTTAGGCTAATTAATGTTCTGCAATGTACAATTTCTAGTCTTGATACTGGATCCAAGGGTGACATATTTTCCAGGAAGATTCACTGGAAGTTGTAAAGTCTCCTGAGTATTCTGGCTTTCAATCAGAACCACTCAAAACCTAAAATAATAAATCCCAGAAGTCTGCATCAGAGACTTCTTAACTGAGTTTGCTTGGGAATTTTTATTTTTTACATCTACAAAATATTTTAGATACAGCTGGTTTGGTGGTGGCCAAGCACCTGTTAGGTCTTTTAGGTATAATTTCCTGCAATGAACTCCTGCACCAGAATGGATCTTCTGTACTTGCCACTGTGATACTTTCCAGAAGAAACAAGAGAAACAGATGACTACCTTGAGGGATCAGCAATAGCTCTTCACAAACTTAAGAGTTCTTGATGGTTGCATTGCTTTAATATAATGTTCCTGTTAATAAATGTAAAAGAAAACAGAATTATGATACTCTAGCATAAATAGCAAACTTGGAATATTCATATTCATATTACACAAAATATTCTAAAATGCTGCTAATAACTTTTTTTTTCTTTACATTCAAACGCTGTAAAAACACACCGAGTAAATTTCCAATTATGGCTTCAAACTGGGAAAAAGATCTGGAGGAGGTGGGAGGGCTTCTGCTTATCACTGGTGCTGAAACAAAGCTGTAGCTACCTGTCTTTTTTACCTCCTCCTTCTTTTTATGCCTCCAGAACCACATGATAAGCCTTTTTATTTTAGACTTTCTTTCAGCCCTGTAATCCAGAAGACTCTGCAGCCACGGCGCCTTTGGGCTTAGAGTTTCACGGACTAGGTGGAATGTTTGGGATTAGAGGAAAGCAGGACTTGGCTTGATAACAACAATAGCTTTTGCTGCCTTAAAATATTTAAATTCCTGCTGTACCTGGAGTCCTCTTGAGTACCAGACTTAGCAGAGCCCCAGCTGGGGAGGTCTGCTCTGCACTGTACACTACCTGATGACAGGAGTAGCAGTGTGCTGTCCCTGTTGCACCAGGTGTTACTCTGTTAAATAAGCAGCTGGGAATGTCAGATGATATTGAGCTGAACAAAAATTATTTTTAGCACTTCCTTGTTTTCCCTCCTGTGTGCTAATAACCCAGGTATGCAGCCTCCAATGCCTGTCCATAGCTGTGCTTAGTCTCTTATTTTTGCTATGCTTTTGAAGCTAAAATGCAGAATCTTTTACTCCAGACAAACTGTAACGCACAGTGCATCTGAATTAAGTTGTCTCCTCCTTGGTCCTATGGGGCCAAGTGACAAGGCATTTCATGCTAACAACTGAAGATATTTTTGGTGCTGAACAGCATTTCTCTTAGTTTGTTAGTGCCAGGGGCTTCAGGACACAAAATAACATCAACAGATTTTCTCATGTTTTAGCCATATTGTTCTGCAATTCAAAGGCGGAAGATAAAGCTGAAAAAGAGTTGTTTCAGTCAAAATATGATGAACAGCACACTTTTCTGGAACTCAGTTACAAATCATTCTGTCAACAAACTGAAATCACTTGGCCTTCCAAAGGGAATGGTCACCATGGTAACAAAATATACGAGATACTTCATTTTCCCCAAACCCTTATTCATGTCATAAATGGAGTGGGAGCCCATCCTTCTTTTACTGAGAGAACACAAGAAATATTTTCATCTGTGTTTGTTATCTGCTGAAAGATCCTCACAAACTTGCACATTATTGAGAAATGTTTGCTAGGGCAGATGTTGCTGCAGAGCATCTGTATGTGCAGAGAGGCTCACTGGAGTACGAGTTTGAGACCAAAGTCAGTAAAGCATTGAAATGGTCCATAATGACTGATGAATTGCCTGGGGAGGTGCATGGAGGAGTGAGGGAGAAGGGAATGTTTGGTACTGCCTGCATATCAGTGTTGGAAGATAAAAGCAAACTTTCTCCAAAGCTAGTTATCTTTATTTCCCATGGTGAATTTATCATATTTCAAGGGCCCAGAGCTCATAAACACGCACCTGGCTCTTGAGTTGCAATTTGCCTATTGAAGCCTCTTGTTGAGACTGCTGTACTGGAATAGGCAAAGTTGTTTTACAGCTATTGTAGAGGCAGTTAGTTCTTTCTTAATTTAATTTTATAAGCATCTCCATGTATTTTGTCTGTTAGGCCAGCTGGAGCAGTTTTGTTTTCTTTCTTTATCAGTCCCACACTAAATATTAGCCCATCATTTAACAGTTTAATTATCCTAGAGACTATAGGAAGCAGAATGAGACAGCTAAAACTGAAAATGGATCTTGAATAAAGTTCCACATCCAGGACCATACCTGAACAAAAAGAAAAGGTTTGAGCACTGACTTCACTTGAAATACCTCAGCTGAGTTTTTCATTGGAGTGAGACCCAAAGCTAGTGTAAAAATTGATGAAAAATTCAGTTGCCTCTTTGTTTTGTTCCATTTCTCCCTCCATGATTCTTCTCAGTGCTTTAAGGAGAGAGTTCTTTTCTCAAAGCTGTTTTGTAAAGCTGTTGTTTGCCTGCCCCCAAGCAAAAGCTGGAAACAGTCCCTGATGGAGTTATTTTATCATGCTATATACATGTATTTTTGGGAACTATTGTAATGCCAGAAGACTTACATTAAAAGAATAAGTTTTCTAAGAGCCTCCAGCTAACCTTCCCTCTTACTTCACCTTTCACTTGCTTTTGCCTCTAAGGAGAGAATCTATTCTCCCTGTTTTTTGTATAGATTCAGAAATTTGTATAAGAAACTATTTAATTCCCAAATTCAGAGATGGTTTTGAAAAGCAGCATTGTTTCAAAGTTAGTTTTGGGGGGGTTTTTTTTGTCTTTTGGTTTTTTCTTCCTTTTTCTTCCGTAAATCCATCCTATATGCAATGTTTAGACTGATACCAATAGATTTACTACAAAAATATACCTGACATCCTCATCTATAATGTACTCTTCATTATGTTGTTTTGTTGGTTTTTTTTCCATTGTGAGATGTAAAAGCATTTTCTTTATGTCTGTTCTTGTTCTTCTTAATATGATTCTATGTATGATGCAACATGGATCTTGAGGTTTCTTGTTTGCAGTCCTTAATTACAATTTGGGTCTTAAATGAAGAGTATGGTATTTCAGGTTAAAAATTAAGGCAAGTTGGGAGATACATGCTCACCAGTAGAAAATTTGCTTATGTTTAAAGAAGAGAAACTAAATGCTAACCAGCAGAAATTTTCACCCATCCAAATGAAAATGGTGGCATAGTAAACTTGACCACTTAAAAGGGAAGTTCAGATAATTCCATTCCAATGTTTATCTGAACCATAAAACTCAAAAGTTTTGAATGTTTTAGGAGGGGAGGTGTCCCAGCCCATCTCCTGTCTGTCATTCCTGTGCTTTGCCCTCCCTGATGATGGATTGCCACTACCACTTGACTTCTACCAGAAATGTAAGATTTAGGAAGCTTCTCATTTGAGATGCTGCTAAGGCCATTTAGAAAACTTTTAATGGGAATCAGCTGGATTCCTGTAGTCTGTTTTGCATAATCAACAAGTAGGCTGTAGAGAGAATATTCAGAATTATAAAAAAGATTCACTGTTGGTTATGTAAGTCAGTGAGAATGGGAACAGCCTTCAGATCCTCCTTAACCTCCCTGTCATGTGTTAAATCTTTAAACTTTTTAGAGTGCACTGGAATATTTCCTATATGTAAGTATCTACATGTAGTAAAGTCATTGTTAAGGACTATTGACTGGATTAATTTACTTTCTGTTTCAAGATAGTATCAATCCAGATAGAGTATCCTCAAACTGATCCATTATTTGAGTTATAAGGTTCCTGATAAATGTTCTTGGGTTTGTATTCTGAAATATTTCTGTCATGATTATTCACATTTGAAAACATGCTTTCTGCTAAGGAGATAATATTTCAGCAGAATTGCTGTTTAAAGTTATTAAGATCCCAATTATTCACTTTTCTCCATCTGTCATTATAGCTAAAAGTAGACTGTATAAATGCAGTGTGGAAAACAGATAATAAAATTTGAATGTGTTAAAAATTTTAGGAAAATATTTTCCTTGCTTGATCATTGCTGGTGAGTGACAGTATTTAACATACATGACACTGAGACTGTGGTAGGTAGTACACTGTGGCAGTCTGCACACAATGCAGAGGAATATGGCAGAACTTTAAATTCTGCTAGCAGCATGCCATAATTTCCCCCTCCCTTACATGATAAGTAGGCATTAAGTCTTTCGTGCAAGCTGTGAAAAGAATAGATCAAATGTCATCTCAGACTATAATGTCTGGTCATATAGAATAAATTTGGAATGACATAATTCCTGAAGATTAGAAATAGTTGATGATAAGCTTAATTTACGTGAAAGAAAATTTTAATACCTGTAAAATTTTTCAGGAGATGATGTTAAGAAGGGAAGTATTCTTAATGTCTTTTGAAAGAGATGGAATATAACCAAGAGGGTAGCAGAAGTAATGACAATACAAGTTTGTGACAACTCCCAGCTTGCGGAAGAACGTTTCATTTAGAATTGTGATATCTAAGATGTTTCACATCAGCCTGGTATAACTTCAAGATATGATGTTTAAATGTGAATATGTGAAATAATGGCAAATGTTTTGAAATAACAACTTAAAATATTTTTACTTTGGCAAATTTATAAATGTAATGCTCCTATACTTCAGAAATTCACAGACTTACTCTGATTCAGAATGAAAAGAGAAAATTGCTTTTCCAGAATGAAATGGTGCCTCTCTCGTAGAGTACCTCATTCAGTATTGGTGTGTATATAAATATATACACATACAAAACTTTAATCTTTCAATATTTACTTCAATTTTTATGATTGCTTTGTTTTTTGAGATTGTTTTACACTTGGATAGCTTGCGCTGTCTTAACCTCCCTGTCACATGTTAAGAGTACAAAGATGCCTGCCACACTTCAAAGAAAGTTTTTAGTGATTAGAACTGTGCTGTAGCCTTCCTCATGTTTTGCTGTCTCTTCTTCTCCATCACTTTGTCAGGTGTCTTGTTTAGCATCTCTTTCCTGGTTTCTAATTGTGTCCTACTGAAGCAAACACATAACCTTGTGTTTGTTTCCACTGTGGTTTCATAACTGACTGGGAATCACAGGCTATTCATTATGGTACCCATCCCTCAAAGAATCTGTCATTTGCTAAGAAACATCTTTTGTTTTACTGTTCAGATGCACCTGATCCTTTCGCTTCTGTCAAGTTTCTGTTTTTATCTTTTGATCTGTTGGTTGAAATAACTGACAGTAATCTGTAACAAACCAACATAATTACAAAGAGGTCCCAGAAATCCTTTTCTTCTGCTTATGTCACTGTGTTTGCCATCTACCATAGAAATGGGAAACAAATTTGTCAACAGCTTTGAGGAATTTCTTAAGACGTAACAAATATTAAGTGATGACCCTTTAGGTTTTATTTTGGCTGCTTTTAAAAACATTTAAACCTAGAGTCCTTAAAATAGAGGTTAGTTTTCTTTTAACAGTTGAAAGAATTTATTGATTTGACAGAATCAAAAGAACCACTGACTCTGAAGTAAAGGTCACTGTTTTACTTTAAGAAGTTACCAAGAGTAATCCAGCAAGAAATAGAGGTCTCAAAACGGACCTTGCAAAATCTGATGACAAATGAGAACTCAAAATACTTGTGACTGATTGAGTTATAATATTTTTGTTTTCTTTCTGCTTTCCACCTTCCATGATAATATGGAGAAATGATCTTGAAGCACTTAAAAATTACTTTTCTGTGAAATGACTGCAAAGCTATGTCATGCCTACACTTCATGTGTAAATGTGAAAGGACACTAATGCATATTACACAATCAAAGTGTGTATAACAAATGCAACTGATACTAAATGTTTGCTGACTAATAATATAGGCTAGAGGAGGTGTGACACCCTACATAAACTTTATATGCAATACTATTTTAAAAATCCCAAAAACTTAGCAATGAGTTCCCATCTAATACTGTATCAGTCCTAATATCTCTACTTCCTCAGTCTTGGAGATTCATAGAGAAAAAGCTTGTAAGGGAGATAAATCTCCATTTGTCTTTCTAGTTAACTCTATTCTGATTTTTTTTAAACTTTGATTTTAGTTAGACTTGTGTAGAAACTACAAGGTGATGTGAGCATGAATATTCTCAACAGGATTCTTGACCTGTGAGGTTGTTGGAAGATCCATGTACCCTGTCCTTCTCCTGTCCCTTTCCTCAAGATTTCCATAATTACATAGGGAAGAGAGGAAAATTGTTCAGTCTCTGCTCTGCTTCATTTGTGATGTGGCACCACTGTGTGTGTTTTGTGGCCACAATATGGGTGTCTTGCCTTTTGAGACCAGATAGGCAATTTTGTCCTAAGGGAGGCAAATTTACTCTCACATGTTAAGCACTAAGAGAAGATGGTCACCAAAACCCAGGTCATCTTCTGTGAATGAGGGTATCGTATCGGAAGGAATTCCTGTATAAAATATGGGTGATTTTAGACTCTTTTATGCAACCCTGCTGAGGTTGCTAGTGGCTGGTGCATCCTCTAGATTCTGTCCTTGAGAAGTTTCTGCCAACTTATGCTGCATTTCTGGCCATGCTCAGATCATGGATCATTCTTGGGAAAATGAGGAAACAACTTTACAGAATAAAACCTGCTGTCTTTGTTAGATGTTATTTTTCATGGTAATTTCCCTACAGCAGTCTGAACTAAAACACTGTTGGATTTGTGGTTTGGTGATACTTAATTTAGATGTTGTACCAGGTCATTTTGTTAAACTTTTAAATTACATGACTGTATTATAATTTTTCCATAGGACCCATATTCCTTTCCATGCACAGTGGGTTACTTGGAAGGTTGGTTGACAGCAGCTTTTGAACTTAGTCACTTCTGTTGGAAAAAAATACAAGTATTTTAAACATTACATTAGCTTTTTAATAATGACAATAAATGCATAGAGCTAGATACCTAAATTATACTGCATAAAGGTGTAGAACTAGGTAATTAATTTGAATTTAATAGGATAGTAATCACTTGCAAAATAAATCAGTTAGGAACATAAATATTATAGATATATATTAACTATTGTATAAGGAGTAAACATCTTATAACTGTTGAATGTGTTTAATGTTTATGTATCATTAACATAATGTGATTAACATACTATTAAATCCTAAAGGATAACAAGTTGAATTAAGCTGCACTCCCTTTTTTCCCCTTCATTACTGCACCCTACACTGTAACTGGTTAGCATTCATTATTTAGAAAAATAAATTTTACTCACCTTTCTTGTTAGTAACTTTTCTTGTCATGCAGTATCTCTGTGCTGTTTCACTCCACATGTCCTTCTTCTCTCTGTATATATGCTTGGCCTGAAAAAAGCAGTTTTGCAAATGCCTGTGAAGTGTTGTGTGCATGTGCAAACTCTTACTTGCTAACTGAGTTCTAAATGTATATCTTGCACGTTTGCAGATTGATATTGGATTCTCCAGTAAATTGAAGCTACTGGCTTCACAGGTTGGAGCAGGATTGATAATTGGGATCTGTCCTCCTAGAGACTGAGTAGTTGAAAATACAGTAGGGGATAAAAAGGAGGAAGAAACATGGAGATTAACCAATAAAGCTCTATTTGTTAGATCAATAGGATCTCAGAGTCTTTTTACTCTCCAAGAGGTCTGAGCCTGCTGACAGAAGATAATTGGCTTTATCTTATTTCAGTCCAAGGTAATGTACCCTGGTTCTACTGACTCAGGACCTCAGGGGCCCAAAGTGGCTCCATCAGGCCGAGGCACAGCTCTGAGTGCTGTGACCCTGCTGGAGTGCCAAGTCGAGCAGGAAACATGCCAGTCCTGTCTTCTCTGACCTCCACATCAGCATGGGGTCTCTGCTACTTTGTGCTCCTCTCTTGTGCTTCCTGCTGATTCCCTGGAAGTGGCAGTGGCAGATGAACGAGGCACCTGTGAGAGCAGTGTTGTCAGTGTCAGTCACAGTGGCCCTGGAGGAGCAGGCCATATGCTTTGCTGTTGGGCTCTTGTTCCTGCCTGGTCCACAGAGCCCACGAGGTACGGTGTGACTTACAGAGCTGTGCAAGTGGCTGGCTTGGATTGTTCTAGCACATGTGAAAATACAAACAATTGGATAGTCTGCTGAAAGCCTTCACCTGTGTTGTGTGGCCACTTTCCTCTGAAGACAGTGGCTTATTTGTAGACAGACGGCTCCACATTAGAAGAAGATGGAATTAGGAGGATGGGAAGACAGTGATAACTGATGCCTGGAGAAGTTGCCTACTGCTGTTGGCAATCTAGAAGCCAAGCAGAAGTGTAGAGATGAAACCTTTCAGATACTCTAAAGAAGGAAATGAGACAATTAGGAGGAGAGTATGAGAGCTTCCTCCCAGGCAGTCACTGTGTCACAGGGACAGATGCTGTTGATGGGCATTCCATATCACCCCACCTGGGACTCTGCTCAAGACCTGTGTTGAAATGTCTGCCATATCTGGATGAAGTGCAGCCTTGTCTCTTTCATCATCACCACCTTTGCTGAACTTAGATGTTTGGTTTACTTTTCCTGCCCCCTGAACCATGAACAGATAATTTTATTTCTCTAACTGCTGTTGGTGTAGGTGATCTACAATTCTATTTCCTCTCTGCCTTTAATCCTGTAATCATCCAGCTACAAGAAAACTACACATTTTATCTCTCTTTTTCTTCACACTATGTCAAAAAAATAAATAATTCATAGCAGATTTGCAAAAATACATTGTATATGTATACATCTTCTGTATTTCGAATGAGCAGCCAGTAAAATGAGCTGGTGATAATGTTGTACACATGTAGTACAACATGTAGTTGAGTTCAGAATTATATTTGTAATTTTAGATTATCACATTTCTCGAATCACCAGAGGCTTCTCACCTGTTCTTGTGTTAAAGCAACATAAAGGTTAATTGTGTGCTTCGCATTAGTGTTGAAGAGAAGAAAGTTCTTTCTATTTTTCTGTCAAACCAGCACAGCTTCTGGTCTGCTGTCTTGTCAAATTACCTTAGTTTTCACCCTGAGTAGGTGCATTCATTTATCCTATTCTATGGGGCACCCCAAAGTGGTTATTTTAGAGGAGTAGAAAAAGTAATTCTCCTTGTTAATATGATAGTGTGGAAGATACAAAAAGCATCTAATTTCTTGTTTTCCATTTAGCAGGTAATTTTTTTGCTGTTATTAAGGTGCTGTTTCTAACCTGATTTGTCTATGTAAGAAGTAGTGACATCATGCTAATTCATATTTAAAAACTGATGAAGTATAACTCTTTAGGGTGAAATGTAAACTTTGAGCTATGGGTAAAGGAGGATCATGTGCCTAATTTTTTAGTTTAATTTTACCAACAGAAAAGTTTTTATGTTTTGCTAAAACAGGGAACTCTGACATATAAACTACACAAACAGGCTTTCATTAACTCAGCATAGGGTTGGCTTTGCTCTTGTCTCTTTGATTTCTGAAATTATTGGCTGTCATTTTGTTTTATCCCAAAACATTTTGGTATTAGGAATGAATGTTTTTGTTGTCTCTTAAAATCAGAAATTTCTGCATGCTGGAATATAACTGCCAACAAAATTAATGTGGTTAAGACATGGAACTTATTTTTCATATCTTTGGACAGAAAGATAAAGCTTCAGCAGGCTTTGGAGTATATTGCATGTTTTATAGTAAAACAATGACAGAAGAAAAACCACTGACTTCTTGCCAGAATCAAAAAAATATTTACAGAGGTGGAGGAATTGACATCTGTTTTATAGATGCTGGAATAAATATGCCACAGAGGATTAAGACAGTCTTTGCCCAAGGTAATGAAATAATTTAGTCAAACATGTTGTGAGTAAATTTGATATCTGTTACTCATGTGTTGAAACGTGACAAACTGTACCCTATTTTTTTACATTCATTACTATTAGGCCTTTCTCCTGTCACTTCAAATAGTATCTCTATCCTTATGCCTTTCTTCCTCTAAGTTATTTCTCTTATGGAAGTTTCACATCCACTTTATTCCATAACATTTGTTACTGTGGTCTCTAAACATCAAAAATAAGGATAAATACTGTTTGCCCAGAAAAACACAAAAAGAAAGCCAGTTCCCAATTTTTGTGAAATTCTAGGAGTTTAATAAAGTTAATTAAGATCAATTTTGAAAAGAAATTATAAATACTTAAGGAAACCAAATTATACTCAATGATTTTTTGCTGTCACATTAAAAATTATATAATAAACTATAAGTAAAAATATTAATATTAACCTTCACATTTAGAAATTAGGAATTGGTTTTTCCATAAAACCTTTAGATATTATGTGGTTGGCAATCTCAGAAAATGCCTGGAGAATTTGCAGTAGAGAAATTCATTCTCCTTACCTCTTCCATCAGGCTGTGTTGCCACACTAATTTATAGCAATAGTGCCAAAGCATGGAGGAAAGAAACTTGTCCTTCAGGAGATTAAGGGTAGTGTAAACCTTGATATAAAACCAGTGGTAACAGGTTCTTGTAAAAGAGACTGCTGTTCCTGCTGTATCACTATCTTTTTTTATTTCACTTTCTTGAATTAATTATTATTTTTGACAGTCTGAGGGAAAATAATTTCTCTTGGTTTGTACTCTGTTACAAACTGTTTTCACAGAATCACAGAATCAGCCAGGTTGGAAAGGACCTCTGAGACCATCAAATCCAACCCTTAATCCACTACCACTGTGATTACCAGACCACGGCACTGAGTGCTACATCAGTCTCTTCTTAAAAATTACCAGGGAAAGAGAATCCACCACCTCCCTGGGCAGCCCATTCTGATGCTTGATCACCCTCTCTGTAAAGAGTTTTTTCCTAATATCCAACCCAAACCTCCCCTGGCAGAGCTTAAGTCCATGCCCTGTTGTCCTACTGGTAGCTACTTGGGAGAAGAGACCAACCCCTCCTGGGTACACCCTCCTTTCAGGGAGTTGTAGAGAGTGATGAGGTCTCCCCTGAGCCTCCTCTTCTCCAGACTGAACACCCCCAGCTCCCTCAGCCCTTCCTTACAGGACTTGTGCTGGATCCCTTCACAGCCTCCTTGCTCTTCTCTGGACCTGCTCCAGCACCTCAATCTCCTTCCTGAACTGAGGGGCCCAGAACTGATCAGTTGTATCAGTTTCTCTTTTCTTACACTGGCTGCACTGACACTGCTATTTTTGCTGTGTCACTTGTTTCTACATGCACTTTATTATTGTTGGCTGGGTATTTTTTAGGAAACCTGTTGAAGTCTTTGTGTTTGTCCTTGTACTGGGGTAGTTTTCTGGGACAAGATCCCTGTGTGCATATGGCATTCAATTCTTTTGCAGAAGCATCTTTTGATGGCATGGCTACTCAGAGACCTTGCTCACTTTTATGCTTCTCAAATGTTGCATGTTAGTTTATTGTCAAGTTAGATTTGCAATGCAGAAGATTAAAAGCTTTGTTCATGCATTTCTGATATGTCTCTATTTTTTTTTTTTAAGATTTATTTTTGTAATTTTGATACCAGTTTTGTGGTATTTTAACCCTGTGCAAAAATATTTAATATATGGCAGGTTTTATTTATTTAATGATTATTCTACAAACTAAAGTAAAATGAGGGAGTTTAATTCGCTCAGGAATGACCTTGAAATATGAATTTATGCATTTGTATTTAGAACTATTTACAAACTGAGTTTTCAGTTAGTACTTCCTGCCTGCACTGCATTTTAATATATCTCAAATGTCTTTAACATCTTCCAAATGAGATGATCCTTGTCAGTGAAGTTTACCAGGTACGGAGCTGTCTTTCTCTGTTGTTTTTAACTTGTTGATACTTTCAGAGGTGACTATGCCATTATGTAGGATAGTATGCCAGGTGGGCCAGTGGCTTCACTTTCTGAATGCCTTTCTGTAGTTTGTTCTGCAGTATTTAATTCCAAATCAATGCATTAAGGTGCTCTAGAGGACCTGAAAAAGGCTCCTCCAGGGCAAGCAGTCAAGGACAAGCTGCAGATGATATGTTGTATGTTCCTAAAGAGGTCAAAGCTCTGCTGATATGCTGAGGAGCACTCTGCTTACTAGTGCTTTCCTCTGGAGATTTACAAGCTATAAAGAAATTAATAGGGAGGAGTGGATGTTGCTGAAAGGCAGTGATTAGTAGTTAGTCCCCTAAGAAACTGCAACATAATAGCCATATGGGTCTAATTTTCTCCTTTGTGCACACACAAAACCTCTATTTCCATTAATGAGAATTACATTTAAATGTCCAGGGAAGAACAAACCCTGCCTGTAAACCATTGGAATGAGCCTCCTTGTTTCTGCTGGAGGGTGGTGAGAGTAACACTAACTCTGCTTTACTAGGGATAGTTTTACTAAAGTAAAAGTTACCACTGGCAATACGTAGGTTGGTTTTCTAGCAAAAAGCTTTTATACAGATTTAGGCTTTTCCTTGCCATCAAATCCCAGGACAAATAAAGGAAACAAACTGTCTCGCACATCGTGGAAAAATGATGATACTTTTCTTCCCAAATCATTCTCCCTTGTATCCCCTCAGTCAGGATAGTGAACCCATATTGCAGTGATTACCTTCTATCTTATCTTGTGTTGGCAGTAAGCTGTATGCACTGAAATGCCAGCACACTCATTAGCTCTGTTGCATCATTAGAACAGCTGTGGGATGGTGACAAAATCATCGAGTTTGTGCTATAAAGCCATATAATCACAGGAGAAGATGGGAGGTGTGCCACAAACCCAAATATTTTAAGCCTTTTCTAGTAAAAGGCATTGCATTATTTACACACTATAGGGAGAGTTCTATTGATCTTAGGGTGACAAAACACCTGCAAGTTTGTAAGTGAAAGTGGGAATTTAGCATGACCAACAAGGTTATTGTGCTCTTCCATGTCCTAGTTTCTTGTAACATTGAGTGGCTTCTCACAGCTTGATGTATAGAAAGCAATGAGAGGAGTGTGGATTTTGGCAAAGGATGCCTCTCATGGTATTTTTTTGAAAGTAGAGGAGGAGAGGGGAACGTGAGAAGAGGTAATTTTGGTTATATTTGCTGATCGATCCAAATGATTAGCAACCTAATGATGTTGATCTCAGTCACAGCTCCTGTGGGAAGCTCTGTTGTGTGGAAGGTGAGGTTATAGCAACAAAAATCAGCAAAAGTTCCTGCTTGCTTCTTTAATAATTAGAAGTTCAACTGTAGTGTTGTATTACAGCTATGTAAATTGCATTTTGTTGTGCTTCTTTTGCTGAATTCAAGGGACATATTTATGCTCTGAAAAGTAATTTAATGTTTATTGAAGAAACAGGTTCATCTGTTCTCAGAGAGGATTACTTCTTCCATCATCTGTTAAATTTCTTTGTAGTTAGAAGCTTTCAAAGTTGTATGTGTATTTGGGACCCAGAACATCAGAAGTCATAGTAGAATCTTGAATAAATGTGTCTAATTTGAGAATTTGTGTTGAAATGGCAAAATATCTTGCTTTTATTCTCTTCCACACTTAAAATCTTGCTTGGCAGTAATTGCCTCAAAAGAGAATAGCCATATTTTTCTATATAATACCTGAAGAGCTAAGTACCAAAGGCAGGGCGCCTCTTTTCCCTTTCTCAGCTTCTTCCCTTTGGCATAAATTGCAGGGATCAGTTTAACACTGTACTTAAAACTGTATTTGCAGAGAAAATGGGAGTCCTGTAACCAAAACTGTCAAATGCACTGATTCCAATTTTTTTTCTCCATACCTCTCCTGCCATGTTGAGCAGCCTTAAACTTTGGTGGTGGAAAAATGTTGTAACAAAGACATTTTGCCCCATAATATACTGCCCATCTTTCTAGTTAAAATGAAAGCTTTCCGTGGCATGACAGGAACATTACTATTTCAAGTGATTCATTTTTGAATTGCTATGCATTTATATGATTTAGAAAATAATGACACAAGAATGATAGCTGCAAAGACTGACAGGACTGCTTCTCTGTGGTTCACTCATGAGGGATGTTATTAGAAGTTGGTTTTGGTATAATTGTATTGTCTGATATCTGTGACAAGTGAAGGATCATTAAGTTCCTCCAAAAAATGTGATGTTTAGTTTCAGCATATCAATAAATACTCAGGCAAATGTAACAGCTGATGTGCCTTTGACAAAACATGAGTTGTTAGGTTATAGTTTCTGTCTCTCTTTTTGTCATTTTGCCCAGTGATTCTGTGCTGGGCTAGTTCTGTTCTGGAATAGGAGTCCTTTAGGAACATTCCTTCGTGTTGGAGAGGAGAATAATGATTATGCACCATGACTTGGACTTGTATTGTTCCAGGTCTTTAATTGTCTGTGGCTGTGCTCTTTTCTGGGTAGAAAAAAAAATAACAAATAACAAAAAACCCCAGCTAATTCAAGGTATTAGAAATCTCATAATACACTATGAGAGCACTGGTGGTTACTACTTACTTTTAGCACAATATCCCCATTTGCAAGGCTATTTCATAATCTTCCAGTGTTTTCATTATAAGATATGAGTTAGAATACAATTATCTGAGTTGTGTTTTAATGATTCTGATAGGCCTTCTCATTTCCTGTCCTAAAATTCTTGTAATTAAATAGCTTACATGCATCTTAGAACAGGCTGAAAATCAGAGACTAGTGATGTGATTACCAGGCTTTACATGTCAGTGATGTGGCAGCATTTTGAGGGGGCTGATGCCCTTCTATTTGCCACAGTTAAATATAGGTGGTGGCTAATCCTTGTGCTATGGAGAAAAATCTTACATTAAGCTAAGAAAACTGAACTTGTTAAATTTTGTGCTGTTATAATTTCCCCACTGGCCTGAGAGACGAGTTTTGAAGGTCACAAGCCTAATCCTCAGTTAATTTGCAACATAGGTTTGTATGCAGATGGTTGTACTTCGGTGTCAATTTTCACTAAAATTCCACAGTGAAAGGAAAAGAATAGAATAAAGTAATTGTTCTGTGAAGGCCAATAATCTTCATTAAAATCTCATCTGTTTAGTGTCTATCTTTCAATTTTTTTAAAGGCTATTAGAAATTAGATTATCAATAGTGTGTTATACAGTCTTTCATTAGTGCTGTCAGTTCATCTTTTTGTAGAAAACTACATAGCAGTCTGGCTATTTCTCCATCTTTTTCCTGAATGTTTTCTCAATGGAAAGGCAAATAGTTTGAAGAAACTGCAGTTCCATGCATTGCCTTGAGATCACTGTCTTGAGGTTGATCAGTTAGATTTCTTTATTTGGTCTGATTAATATGTGGTTTAGTGGTGAGAATTTTGAAATGCTTTGTTGCCCTAATTTTGATTTATTTATTCTGAAAGAAGAAACCATGCAGTCAACCTTGAGACAACTTAATATAAGATGAAATCTATATTATGTTCATCCCAGACAGAGTAATCTTTGGAAGCATTCATCTGATTCCTTTTGTCACACTTGACCCTCCATGATTTGGTTGATGCATGGAAAGTCCCAGTGAGAAAATCTTTACAAAGCAATACAAGTAGATGAGTTTGTAGTGTGAAAGGAGCTATCAGAATGTCAAATTCTGAGCAAGTTCCTTTATTTCAAGAATCCTGAAGAACACATCTCACAGTAGTTGAACAGTCCCAGAGTTGTACACATAAACAGTGAACATATGGATGATGGATTAACCTAGTCCTGTAATGATCTTTTTGTGTTGTGTAGCAAATATTTTGGACTGGAAATCATTGCCAGACTCTTTTCCATTTCTGCTAGCACCTGAAAGTGTAAAAAGACTCAATTGGTTGGGACTGGCTTGTTGTAATCTGCCCATCAGCCTTCTACCTCTGGGTTTGTATGTTGATTTTGCAAGTTGCTTTCAAGCTCAAGAGACTTTTATGTCATTATGGGGCAAAATTTTGTACAATAGAATTCACCTGAACTGAAAATAACCTGGGAGCTTTACTGAGCTTTCTTATGAATCACTTTCTAGATGATTTTTTAACTTCCTGCCTAGCTTGTGAAATTTGTACAATACTGGCTGATGGTTTACCCAGTCAGTAGGTGAGCCTTGTCAGGTTATTTAGGTAATGCTGCCTCAGTCTGCCTTTAGAACCATTCATTTTATGCCTGGAATGAAAGAATGAGCAGTTCATTCAGAACAGTAAAATTCCAGTGAAATCACGAGGTTTCTTTAATTGAAAGACAATCTCACCTAATGCATGTAACTGAATGTTACACATTTAAATCAGTAGTGGTGTTTTATGCTATCTAGATGCTGCCTTTGTAGTTACTTGACTGGTGATGACTTCCTTAGTTAGCTGTGGGAATAACACCTTTTCTGCCAGTGGTCAATATTCCTGCAGATATGCAATCTCCAGGCCTAGGCCAGACACAAAAATGGAGTCGTCAAAATTTGAATTGATACCATACCTGATTTTAAATAAAGAAGTGCATAAACTTTAACTACCTAGTGAGCTAACGAACACCATATTAACACCAAAAAGGATATTGCACTTGGACCTCTGTGTTGTTCAGATGATCTCTGTATAGTTACTGCTATTGAGACCTTCTCACCAGTTCTTCAGATACTGTGTTGGTTTTCACTTCCCTCCTGCAGATAAAATGTGCTGTTCCTGCAGCTCCGTGTGGCTCATCTGGTGCAACAGAGAGGTTTAACAATTGCTGGAAGTAATGGAAAGTTTTAGCAACACAAGAATTATTTATCTTGGCTAGGTGCTTTTTCTAAACTTCCTGGAAGTATACGGGTTGTTAGGACCTATCACTTCGTCATTCCCTACTTAAGTGCACATAGGTTCTCATTCCACATATTTTTATTTTCACCATCTCTTTATAAAACAAACAAAAAAATTATAAAAAGAAGATACAGAACTTTCTAGAGAGACTTTCAGATCAAGTTTCTATGCAGGTTTACTGATTCTTCAGTTGAAGACTGTGATAAAAATTGAAGAGGTTTGTTTTGGAGAAAGAAATACGATTACATAGACATTTTGTTTGAACATGACTTCCCTCCTTTAGATTCAAATAAAAATGTGATTTCAGTCTTTAAGATAGCATTGCACCAACCAGTAATTTTTAGCTTGCTGTTCTATTTTGTAAATTTCGAACTCAGAGAATATACTTTGGTCAATAGATGTGCAAGCTCTGCAGAGACACTCTAACAGAATGGCAGTGCAAGGCTGTACAGATGCTTGATTATCATTTAGCATCCCTTCTGCTAAGTGTTTTTTTCATAATTAAGGGTTATACATCCATGTCTGCAGCTCTCTGTGTTTATAAAACCCTCCTTGGATTCCTTCTCAGTTCCAGTGCCTCTCTCTCCCATTCTCTTCTGGCTCTTTCTTGATACTCTCATCCTTTCTCAGTTTGCTGCTACTCAACAGAGTTATTCCTATTTCTACTACAGTGCAGTTCCCTCCCTCCAGGACAATGCCATTTTACATGTCTGTACAGTCTGTGCAAATCTGTGTAATTACACATAATAATAATAATAACAATAATAATAAATTATAATTATAATAATATAGCATCTTCCTTCTAATGATATCTCCTACATCTGAAAAATATGGTAAGTGAATATTTGACCTTATCACCTAGTGCAGCTATTGGACTTTCTAAGATGTATTCACTGGTTTTGTGGCCACCTGTAGAAGAGTGTTAATTTAAATATAAGTAATGTACTTTTGACCTATTAGGGCATCAAGAGCAGTAGAGCTCATTAATTATGAAATTATTTGTGTATGCATATAGGTGCATCATTTAAATGTCACTGACTTCATTTAATAACACATTGTGAATTTGGATGTGCTGCTAGTTTGAGAGTTGTTTGTTTCTTCCTTAATTTATACTTAATAAGATTCTTTGCTTTTTTTTTGAATATCTGAAGAGCTCAGATGATCATTTTCTTCCCTTATGAAAACAAGTGTTGTGGGGTTTTTTTTGTTTGTTTTTTGGGTTTTCTTTTAATTGTTGATTAGACATTTTAAAATAGTAACAACTGTTTATAAAGAAATCAGTTTCAGTATTTGAAAAGAAGAGAAGGAGAACTTAATCTTTCTTAGGAATAGTGTTTTATACACAAAATATTTTCTTTTTAGGTTTTTGTTGGTGAAAAAAATTCCAGTTCTTGGAAATATCTATATAAGTGCTCATATATATTTAAATTTTTTCCCCCTATTTTTTGCGAGAAGTGATTTGTTGTACTGATGGGAAAATAATATTGCAGTGAGTTATATATCTGGAAACATCACCTAGATCCTGATTTTGAGGCAAAGTATTCCTTGCCATTCATTCCTTGTCCCAGCACAGTTCCCCGGGCCAGGCTTAGTCAGAACAATTGCCTGGGAAAGAGGGTAAAATAATGATCACTGGAATGAATCCCATCAGGTGTGCTGCAGGGCTGAAGGACCTGGGGGTTGTATTTTATTTCTGTCCTGAAGAAATCAAATGTCACTCACTGGAAGGAAAGAAAAATGACTTCTTGTTCTTTGTGTGCAAGGCTGACATTGCAGAATCTAAAACAGCCCGGACATAAAATTTAAAGAAAAAATACAGGCAGTGTTCTTCACATATATATTGTTTGATTTATTAATATTGTTGGTAGCTTTCCTAGGAATCATTTATGGAGGGTTTAGGGCTTTTAAATTGTTCAGAGGATTAATGCAATGCTCTTAACATCTGAAATAAACACAGTTCAGTTAAGCCATTAATTTGCACAGAAAGATAAAGGGCTTCTCCTTCCAATCAAATTGCACTGAGTTGAATTTCTAGTTGTCTTTCTTAGCAAAAGATCCTATTGCTTACCCTCCTCACAGAGAGCACAGTCTCTCTTACACTGCCATCTTTGCTGTCTTAACTTTGATTAACTCATGCATTGTAGGAAGTACTAGCCAGATCACCTTTATTTCATAGTCAGAACATTTATTCAACATTTTTTTCTGCATTTTCTATTTATATAACATTTTTTGCATTACTTAGTTTAACAGCAGGAGTTAAAAAGATGTGAAATTTCTTTTCTGCATTCTGTAAAACTCTAGCATGTATATCCATTTGTAGTGAAATGAGGCAACCAGGTGGCACTAATTGCCAGGTAGTGGGCTTGACCTTGTGTTAAGCCCACCTGTGCCTGATTAGGGCGGGCCCCTACTGCGCATGAGCAGGATTAGGGGGCCAATAAAGCTCACACCTGGGGGAGCCAGAGGGAGGCCATTTTCGGAGCAGTAGCACTGATCCAGGCTGCTCAGCCCTGAGAGCATTAGAGTCAGAGCACTATTCCTGAGTTTCTCCTGGAACACCTGGTTGGACCTTGGAGCGCCGTGCCCTAAAAGAGGTTGGTCTTGCTACATCTGGTGGAGAATGGGGGCATAGACCTCGATCTAGCTCGTGCTCAGAGGAATCAGAAGAAAGGGAGCTGGTCCGGCGCAAACCAGCATTAGCAGAGAACCCAAGGAGTCGGGTAAGAAGATCCACTACCTGACAATTAGTGCCACCTGGTTGTCTCATTTCACTACATCCATTCAATTTATGAATACTAAAAAAAGCAATGGAATTATGTGTGTGTTTATTTACTGTGAAGGTGCACCCAGTTTGGTATGATTAAGCTTTGATGAACCTAAGGAATGAAAAAGGAATTTATGAAATATTTGACTAAGTGACTTCATAGCAACTGATTATTATGTTTTAATATTCATAGTAAAAAAAACCCAAAACTAGTATCCATGAAAGGTTTCCCTTTGCACTTCCTTGCATTTTAGATTGACATGTAACACTGTGATTTTTTTTTTTTTTTCCTTCCAAGAGTGACTGCACTGTTGAAATAAACAGGAGTTTCATCTGTGGAAATGTGCAGGACTTTAATGGGAGTACCTGCTATAAACTTCATGTTTTGATGCACTTTGTTTCAGTCTAGGTATGGTGTCCAAAGCCTCCTCCTCTACTTTGTAGTTTTTTGTGAGATTGTGCTGTGAATTTTGAACTGAGGCATGATGTCTTAATCTCGGATGAGGTAACAGAATGGGCTGATTTGGTTAATTGCTCCTAATGGACTTTCACTTCGAGAGGTTTCCATTTTTCATTATATTACGGTGAATACTAAGAATTTCTTTAAGTTTATAGAAAAACCTTGAATCATCTGAAATGACTTAAGAAAGGCTAGGGGGGAGAAAAGCTTTATGAAAATTTATTGTGTGTAGTCTGAGAGCTTGTTGCAGCTTGGCATTTTTTTTTTTAAACATAAATGCTATTTGAAGGTAGAACTGAGCAAAGTGAAATTCAAAATTAAAAGATGGAGATTTTGCATAATGGAATAGGCTTCTGTTGGTGATAACAGCCCCATTGCAGAGAGGACAAAACTGTTAAGTTTGTTACAAAAATTGGCTTACATTGCCCACTCTGAAACATGCTTTTGGTTTGCTGCAATTTTAAATATGCTTTTATATAGAAATGTGGCTCACTTAAGATGATAGTGCTTAATACTCTAAGAAATATGTTAATGGTGGCTGGTAGTTGGGTTTGATGCCTCACAGCTCTATCCTATCAGAGGGGGGGCAAAACACTAATGAAAATTTTGGTATTCAGATAAGTAATCTGTACTTCCTAGAAGCTGTTCTCCTCGAGATTACTTGATAATTGACTGTGGAAAATATTGAATAGTGTAATAAATAAAAGTATTTGTTGCCGATCTCTGGAGAATGTGGGGTTATATTTTTACCATACCTGTCATGGATTATTCAAAGTTTTGGAAGATAGTGCATCAGGTCTTATTGATCAAATGAGTCTTCCAGGATAACAAAGTGAAAGTTACCTTCTCTGAGTAAGAAGAGGATTCTCAAAAATCATCTCTTAATACACTTAAACACATACTGTCCTATCACAAACATTTTTCTGCTGGATTTTTTGATGGCTCTAAGGCAACTCTCATCTAATGTTACCTGAAGTTATCAGATTTCCTTTATCCTCTTCAGGCTTGTTTAGGCTTCCCTCTATATACTAAATGCTATTTAAGTTCTCATGTTCTTAATGATTTATTTTGGTTAATTTCCAGGTGTCTGTATTGCTTATTTAAGCCTGTTAGCAAGCTGCGATGTTATTGACCATTAAGAGTATTTGTGCATTTTTATGGGCTCATGCTTTAATAGCTCCATTCTTTGTTATTTATATCTAAGAAGAACTCCTAGATGGGGTATTAGGCAGTTGTATTATGCAATTATTTATTAAATTATATATAAATATAAAAATATTGTTTATATAAAATATTATTTATGTCAGGATTTTAGTATTACTGGAAAATGAATTGTTGAAGAGATATAAAGTTCAAAGTTTACTTTCTATAATGCAAGAGTGTCTGAATTCCCATTTTAAGTGGGGCCACTTGAGACAATGATGATGACAGTTACAGTAAACACTAACATTATTTTTCTGTGGTGTGAGGGCTATAAATGCTTTTTCTGTGATTTCTTAAGAGCTCCAGGATTGTGCTAAGGTTTCTCCCAATGTGCATCTTGTAACACACCTTCCAAGATGCATCCCTAAAGGAAAGGTGAAGCTCTAATCATTGGGTAGTCTGATAACCAGGTGCTTTTCTTCAAAAATCCATCAGGGAATTTGTTGCATAGGTACCAGTGACAATGGCAAGAGTCTGGGCAAGTATGGGCAAGTTTCAGATAATACTCTGTACAAGCTTCCCCTCAAAATTCTGCTCCTGCATCTCTGCAATGCTGGCAGCTATTCTGCATGAGACCAAGTCTTCAACAAAAACTGTGGATGGTGTCCCATCAGGCAGTGGTACTTTGAAATTCTGTTCCTTCATTCAGTCATTTCAGAATGTAAATTTCTTCCCTGTGGAGTAAAAAGTCCTCAGTATCTCTCTGCACCTACTGAGATACTGAATGAGCCCAGGTAGTTTACAGTGAAATTCTACCAGTCTGTTTTAGATGAGACATGTAGTTTATTGAAAGGCTCACCTCTGGCTAGTCTGCCTCTCTGTCTTTTGGAGCACTCAAAACAAATTAGGAAGAACTTCAAAAGGGTAAATGCTAATAATGAGACACTTCAACTCAATAGCCTCTGCTGTCAGAAAATTACAAAGGTGTTTTTGTTCTTTGCATACGCAGGGTGCTTTCATTGTCAGTCATGATCTTGTGTCCAAGGGCAAGCTCTGTGAACATTTATAGACAGATTTCATAGGCATTTCATGCCTACCACAACTAATTTTAATTATCTTCTATTAAAGAAGTAGTTGGCAATAAATGCCACACTTTGCACGAATACTGATGATTTATAATTCATTTCTTAAAATGTAGTACAGGATACAGATAAGACACAATAGACTGAGGATTGAGGAACCCAGTTCCTGTTCTGAAAGAATCTTTCTTCTCCCCTTCTTTGCCTCAAAAAACAAACAAAAGAAATCACCACCTTTATATGGAAGAGGAGAACTGAGTTCACCTGCCATGGAATGGAAGAAAATCACTTTCAAAGTCTGGGGGAGTTACCAGTCCATGTTATTACCTTTTTGTTGGTTACCTTTTTGTTGTATGACAAATAATACCAATGTGCTAAAGCATGTGCCAATCCACAGATGTGCTGTTAGCATACAATAAGCTCTGTAAAGCTGACCAGATTCTCTGGTGTGTTTGCTTTATTGAAGAGGCGTTTCATTATATGGTGAATTTGTATTTTGTTTATTTATATGAAATACGAACCACTAATTATTGTAAGCCATTTAATATATACCATATGTTTAACACAGGCTGTGACTCTCCCTTTGCTTTTGTAAGCTTTTTGCTAATGCAGTGCTATTTCTGACTCTGGCTGACAAGAAGTTCTATAAATGGAGATAATTTGTTTTTCCTATTGAGACACTACGTTGTCTGAGCTGAGACTGTCTCCTACTAAAAACAGTACTTAAAATGAGGTGACTGTACCCTCAGCTAGTATTTCTGGGTACTGTTGCATACTAATGCATGTATTATACATCAACTGCCAAAAATGAAGTATTATATTTTGCTTTAAGGTCCCTTGCCTGCCTAGTTTTTTCTCCTCTGTCTTTGTATATTCCCAAGACATTTGTGATTTCACCTTCAATATATTCAGTAGTGAAAAACTCAAAGCACCAGTGTTGCATAGGCAACCAAATATTCCTGCTCTTTTCAAATATTTATTTGTATAGTGCTAATAAATTAGAAGACAGGAATGTGACCTTTTCCTCCCCATGAGTGAGGGCAAGTATCTGCCATAGCAACACCTATAAATATGTCTTAAAACTGCATAATTACATGCATCTAATATTTAACTGTCTGTTATTAATTTGTTTCTTGACAGTCATTCTAGTAGGGAGCTTTGAGATTTTAAAATAAGACTTCCACATATTTCAGTTTCTCTTATATGTGAGGATTTTCATAGTTTGACTTTTAGGTGAGATTCTAACTTTTTGACAATGCACAATGACAGTTTTTAAATGCAGGAATTAATTTTTTATATTTCCATGTGGATTTTCATCTTCGAGTTTGTCCAAAGATACTTTTTCATGTTTAAATTCGTACTGATGCTGGTGTTGCATACTTGATCTGTGAAAGCAGAGTTGGATTTGATAATTTAGTGTTGCTTGTAGGATTTTAAGAAGAAATCCAGCAGCTCATGGGCATATGCAGCTGTGTAGTAAGGTTTGTATGAGTAATATTAATCCTGGCTCACAGAGCAACAGGAGAATTTTCTTGTCAAATCTGTAAAGTAAGTTTTGTCAGCTGGAGCTATGACCTATTACTGACCTCAGGGACTAAAGTTGCAGATTCATTCAGAAGGGAAAAGCAGGATGCTGGGATTGAAATCTATTATGGTCAGAGATATTAAATAAGTCTACACTTTGTGATGAATATAAAGCACAACAAGGTTAGTATTGGTTCTCCATGGAATATTTCTGTGCCATCATAGATCAAACGCTCCTTGCAAACAGATTATTCCAAAAGCAATTTAAGTTGATGCAAAGACACTGTATTTCTAGCTGTTCTGCCAAGGACCTTCAGTAAATTAAAAATACCTATGAACAAAATCATAGTATGTAGGTTAGTGCAATGGAGAAAAGCAAACACCCTCCCACTCCCTCTAAAAAACCCCACTGAGTCTTTCTAGCTACCTGAAGTGTTCCTTACATAAGCAATTTCTAGTACTTGTAAGTTTAATGAAATGTGGCTGAAGAAATTAACTCGGTTCCTGGATTTAGATTGTTATCTGATTTCTAAGCTTATTAGACCACTTATTTCTTGTATTTTTGTTCCTCTTCCTAATAATATAAGTGGGAATTTGAATTTGATTTTCCTATGAGCTGTGGCTATGCACATGAATTTCTTCCTTAGAATACAGGAAGAATACAGAATACATAACCTTCAGGAATTTAATTTCTTTTCAATAATGTTTTATTTCATCAAGTGCTTCATTTTAATGAGACCTTATTGGATATCCTGGAAATTAAAGAATTATGCAAGAATGGAGGATAATACTCAGTGATCTTCCAGGGCTTTTTCTAAGCCTAGTAAGTGTATATGGTCGTAAATAGTAATTGTTCTACCAATGTGTTTGTTCAGGTGGCAAGTCTAAAAAAACTAAATTAATTAAAAAATTTGAATATTTGGAGCTTTACAAGTGGTTGGGATGACAGAAATAGAGCTATACTGTGATTAAATTTTGTTCTCCCTTTTTAAACTCTTTTTGTCTGCAAAATGAAATTGGAGCATGTAAGGGGGAGGAAGTGGGGTATGAAAGCAATATCTCCTTCCTTCTTCCTCTTCCCTGTTGATTTTGGGAGAATTATATCAGATGTTATGTTTTTGGAGTATGCATTTAAATTTTGCAGGGGTAGTTTAGAAGTACCTGCACCCTGGAGTGCCAAGTGAGATAGCTGGAGACTGATGAGGATTCTTTTATTGAAAGTTTTGGTGGTATTGTTTTGTTGTAAAATATTCTGATTCAGCTGAATTAACTTTTTCTTAGCAGAAGCTTTTTCTGTTTATGCTCAGTTCCCTTTCATCTTTTTGTTTGCCTGGTTTGTTTTCTGAGCACCAGTGTGTCAGGCAACTCTGTTTTCAAAACAGCTTTTCACAAGTGACTTACGCTTTCGTTTTTCATCAGAATACTCCTTACTGTGGCTGAGACTTCTTGGTTATGTCAAAGCTTGTTCAAGAAACATAGCAGTGTTGGTGAGCAAACCTTGGGGCAACCCTGCCAAATCTGATTGATGTTGGAGCAGTCACTGAATGTTTACAAAGCATTATTATTGTGACAGTGTCTTAGAGGATATAGAATCATAGAATCATAGACTTTTCAGGGTTGGAAGGCACCTTTAAGATCATCTGGTTCCAACCCACTGCCATGGGCAGGGACACCTCCCACCAGATCAGGTTGCTCAGAGCTCCGTCCACCTGACCTTAAAAATTTCCAGGGATGGGGTTTCTACCACCTCTCTGGGCAACCTGTTCCAGTGTCTCACCACCGTCATGGTGAAGAACTTCTTCCTAACATCCAATCTAAATCTACCCTCCTCTAGTTTGAATCCATTCCCCCATGTCCTATCACTACTGATATCCTAAAAAATCCCTCCCCAGCATTCTTGTAGGCCCTCTTCAAATACTGTAAGGCTGCAGTAAGGTCTCCTTGGAGCTGCCTTCTTTCCAGGCTGAATAACCCAAACTCTCTGTCTGTCTTCATAGGAGAAGTGCTCCAGCCCTCTGCCCATCCTTGTGGATGCTCCAGCATGTCCATGTCCCTCCTGTAGAAGGGGCTCCAGAACTGGATACAATACTCCAGTTGGGGTTTCACAAGAACAGAGTAAAGGGGGAGAATTGCCTCCGTTGACCTGCTGGCCAAATTTCTCTCGGCTCAGCCAAGGATACAGTTACCTTTCTGGGATGCAATTTTAGCATTCTGGACTGCATAAATTTTGTTTTTGTTATAAGGATTATGACCAGGTAGTCCTGATATACTCATAGGTCATAACTACATTTTCCTGTGTGCCTTCAGGTGCAAGATAAAAGTCTGTGATGGAAGCACAGTCCAGCTCTTCAAAGGAACTGTTTGTAGAACAATATGTTACTCAGAGTAAGATCAAAATCCCTTTAAAAGTTATTTCACAAATATTGAGCACTCTAAATCTATCCAATGAAGCTAACAAAGAATTTGCCTTTTGAATGTTGATAGTATGTTCATGCTACTTGAACATAAATAAAAATCTTTGGATATCAGTTTTTCAGGCATCCTTGAGAAGAGTTCAGTGTAGCTTGATGGGAAAAAATTCTTGGGCATATGGGCTTTTTGTATGTGTGAGGGGTTTTTTTTTTGTTTTTTTTCTAACAATACTCGGTTTTTTTTTTCCTTTCCCTCAAGTGTGCCGTTAGTATCTTATAAAAAGAAATATTGTTGAAACATGCAAATTTATGCAGAGTCACACTGCTTTAAAAACCAAAACTAACAATAGCTTTTCCGGTGTAGAGAGAATTCCTTCAGGATTGCTCAGTGGTGCTATATCCCCATGTTCATGGTTAAACAAAAACCAGACCTGCTAACTGAATGTGTAATCTTACCAACAAACAAATGTTTTACATAGAAGTAAAGATCTTCTGTCAGCTACCAGCAGTTTCATGGGTCGTTTCTCTTCATCTGTCCCTCATCCTATTTTGTGAACATCGCTTTTTTTTCAGGGGGGGGAAAAAAAAAAGGCAAGAAATATTGCATCGTCAAGAAATATGGGTTTTAATGTGCTTTGTTGTGTATGATTGGAATAGGTGTCTGTTCTTTGTATATCTTGTTGAGATGGAGAACAGGAGAGCTTTCAGTACAGCTCTGGTGGTATTGCTGCTTTTCTGCTCAGACTGACCACCAGCCTCTTCCCTAGAGGCAGAGTGACCAGCAGCACACCTCCAGAGTCCTGTTTTCAGAGAGAGAGAGAGTCTGCTGTCTGAATGCAGCAGTGGGTCTGTTGTCATTTTACATACTTTCATACATAAAGTAGTAGCTGACCTACTTTTTAGCTTAGATTTAAATCTATTCCTTTCCCCAACAACTCCTTTTCTTTCATCAGTAGTTACTATATGTTCATCTGGCAAATCACAGCAGAGGCAAACCCAACTCTTTCTCTTTTGTCAGACTGTGTCTGTATGCTGTACTGAATCTGGCAATTTCCAATGAAATCAAGCTTTATTTTCAGGTATTACACATTTTACTTTTCTAGCTCCTTTAGTATTGTTGACAGGCAACAAACAAAAAACTCAAACTAAAATTAATAAATTGTATCAGAAAATGCTAAAGCTTTTAGAAAGAGTAAGTATAATTTAAGTTAATAGCATTGATGTCTTGTGTGCACCCTCTGAAGTGAAATACATTTTTTTGTTTAGAGTATGCTAAGACTGTAAAATAAGTTTAAAGAAAACGCAGGAAAGTTAATGTTTAACTCTCAAGAATATTGCCTAAACTTTTATTCCTTTTTCCTCAATAATTTTTTTGAGAAACAAATGCATGGGTCTCAGTGGTCCACAAAGGTGGATCTGACTTTGTTGTGAGAAGATGGAGGAGGATGCTAAGTTTCCTATGACCTGGCAAAGTGCTAGAATAACTAGGGTTTTTTTTGGAGAAAACACATCTTTCTAGATATCTTATAAACATTCCAAACAACTAGAGTATTTTTCAAAAGTATTGAATGAGTTTCCCAATTTCACTCCATCCCCCCACGTTAGTCTAAAAAAAAAAAAAAAATAAAAAATCAAACCTGGGAAATAGCTCTTCCAGCCTCTGAAGTTTACTGTGTGTCATTCATAGACATGTACTTATCTACAAATACAAACCTCTGTGGTTTCAGAAAACAAGTTCTGGGGAACAGTTTATAGCCACTGAATTGCAAATGTGTTATTTCCTACTCTTTCTGTTTGTGACCAGGCAAGGCTTTGTCATTGTTATATTTGTTTCTAAATTTTATGAGTCAGATTTACAAAATTAACAAATGCTTTTCTGTCATAGAAAGAAAGCTCTCTCTTTTTGTTTATGTCAAATACCAAAACTGTTTGTGCCTGAGTCTTATATTTAAAGTTGAGTTTTATGCTAATAAAGAATTTTTTCTATATATTTTCGCATGCAGTAATAATTCAATATATTGTAACCACTGAGCAAGCTGCTTTTGGGAATTTGATTGTAATTTAATTTTTGTTAAATGTAATCTACCTAGAGAATAATTAATGAAACTTCTAGCAGAAGCTTTGCTGCAGTATTTTTTTTTTTTTTTATTCTTGGAAAATATATAGTATCATGATGTTAATTAGAAAAGAAATAGGTACAAAATGAACAAATTAGTGTGGGTTGTTTTTCTGCTTTTGCTTGAAGAATGGAAAATTAACTCTCTTGGTTTGCTAGAGTGCATGAGCAGTGCAGAGGGTGATGTGCTTTCTTTTTTATGCATAGCTCCTTTAGACTACACACATTCTCATGCCTTCATATCAGCTGCATTGCAGTGCTCTTGTCTGGCATCACAGAACAAACTGTGTGCAAGGCTGAAATATCACAGCCTTAGAGATGGCAGAAACTACTGAAATGTTGCAAATTACAGGCACAGCTAAGAGACATTGATTTATAGGCTTGTTCTTTCAACAGAGAGTCAGTAATGCTACATTTGACTGAGTTCTGTTTCAGATTATGCAAATTTTGATGGAGAGATAGGTGGTTTAAGAGACCAGGCATTGAAGTTTTGCATCTCCAGGTCTCCATTTCAGATTCTGCATGAGTCAGAATGACTGTGAAGTCTTGTTACCAGATTGCTGTTTGGCCAGCAGTCCAGTTTTCTGTGCTTTTAAAACTCATATTACATGACTGTCTCTAATGATTAATATGTAGATTAGAGATTTGAGAAATGGAAAAAAAAACCAGCTTAAATAAGGAATCTACTTTTTCCCATAAAGATACCTTTCTAAGCTGACAGTTGTGTAAAATGGGCATTGGGGGAATCTTGTGCTTCCACTGTCCTCTGAGCACAGAAGTGTATTATCCACAGTTGTAAGGTTGGAATCTTTTCTTAATTTCTTGTGATAAATAATAGAGATCTTGACTATGTGAAATTAGATGTATTTATGTTAAAGTCTGTTAGTTACTCTTTTCTTCAGTAGTTTAAAACTGTTTGCCTTGACCTACTGCATTTCTCAAAGGGATACATGTCCATATTCTACTGCTCCTTATAGCTGAAGAATATGTGAATTGCTTTACAGCAAAGCCTACATAAAAAAACTCCTTCATGGTGAGAATGGGCCAACTCTGAAACAAAGGTGTTTAGGTTTGTGTGTAGAAAAGATGAAAAAAAAGTTGTTTCAGAGCATGAGATGCTTTCTAGTTAAAGATCTTCCTTTAGAAGTTTCCATCATGGTAATGTGAAGTGTGGAAATACAGCAAGTCCAGGCTGTACTTCATGGAACACTCGGGTAATTGGTTAATTTTGTTTTAGTGCCTGGCCACCACTTGGCACCATGGCACAGAGAATTTTATAAAGATCCAGGGATGTATGAAGCAGGAAATCTTCTGCTTTTTATTACCCTGAAATAAGGAAATTACTTTGATGAAATGAATATTTTTAGTCAGATTTTCTTAAATTTTAGTATGTTCTAAAATTCTCCTCTTTAAGCCTGCATGCCACCCACTCACCTTTTTTTTTTCTTTTTTTTTTTTTTTCTCTCTCCTTAGTAGGATCTAGTAATCTTAAGATCATGGCTAGTAATTCTGAAAGTGAAAAACTGCATTTCCCTAAATGTGCTAATAATAGGTTTTGCTTATAGCCTGCCATAAATACTGACTAATGGATGTGTGGACTAGATGAGTGAATTCTACTAATTCAATAAAGCAAATAGCTTTCTGGATAGTGGGACAAATTTATTATTGGAATTACTCCATACACTTAAATGCACTTAGAGCTGAGCTGAATTTGCCCCCTAAGGTCCTATCTGGAGAACGATATTCATAATTCTTTTGGTTATGATCACAAAGTACAGAGGCATTTTTAAATTTTTATTTTTATATTTAAGGGCACTGGGAAGTAATCATAGTAACAGAGTAATTCCAAGCTCTGCAAATCCTACAATGGGAACTAGATAGTGGGAAAGAAGGAGCTACCCACCTTCTGCACATGCAAACTTCCTGAACACAACATATGATGGAGATAAGACTTAAAGTTACTTAACTAGTTCTTTTCCTTAAGTGGACAACTCTTTTGAGCTTTGGGAATGAAAGTTTTTGTTATTTAAAATGAAGACACAGGGTTTCCCAAAGGCTTTTAGGACCCAAAGGTATTAGGAATGGCTTGGAACCGAGAATGAACAGTTTTAGAATAAAAATATCCTACAAGAGTACTGTGCTTCTCAGCTATTCAGTATACTTATAATCTTGTAATCCTGTTCTTTATATTATACATCAATGAGTACTGCTAGAAAATAAAAGCACTGAAAATGGAAGTGTATAGGAACATGGGTCCATAGCATGGAGCTTGGGATTTGTATTGGAAGAATCCTTCATTTTAGTACCATTTACAACACTGCATTCAACTGTATCTTTGTCTTGTTTAGTTTAGCAATGTCCAAAGAGAAAGGATAGGACAGGACAGCTGGCGTTTGCTTGTGCATCCAGAAATTTTAAAGGGCTCTGTATTGTCATGGTAGCCTGGCCAAACAGTGTCTCTGCTTACAGCTGTCTGATCAGTGACTGAGAGTTCATTCTCTGGGATTTGGGCATCTTCTTGCCAAGGCAGGCAATCCTGATGGTAACGTTATGGGATCATAAAGCACACTGGAAGTAGGTCATGGAGCATGTGTTAAGATAACATGCCTAATGCCTAGTAGGATCTGGGTTCTAATCAGCTGTCAGGGAGGTAGACCAAGTTCATTTTTCCATCTTAGTCTGACAATTTACCTGTTTTTTTACTGGACAGTTGTGCTTACATTATCTAGAAGCATTTAATTTTTAATTTCTTTTGTTTGGTCAGGTGGTGAAATATAATAGCATCTTGTCTTCATGACACTAGCATCTTGTAAATATAAATGAGTTGAGAGAAGTTTCTTCAGTCTAGAAAACAGCTGCAGCAGAATATGGTAGAAGGTGATAAAATCTTGACTGACACAGAGAGGGATCAGCTGCTTGCTGTTACTTCTGATGGAAGCACTAAGATTCGCCAGGTGGAAGAAGTAAGTGGCAAGTTTGAAACACATGAATGAAAGTGGCTGTTCTTGCTACAGGTTGTTGTGGAGGTGAAATTTAACATGCACACAGGGAAGTTAAATTCTCATTAACTGCAAAAGTTAATGAGAAAGGGAAATGCACTGGGAGTCATTAAATGCACAGTAACTCTCTCCAGGTCCTAAGTCTGAAATCTGCTGGCTTCCTGAGACTGAGGTAAGGAACAAGTTTACTCTGTTCTTTTGTGGTTATTCTTTCATGATACCTGGTGTGGAGAAAGTGCAAACAGATGAGAAAAGAGTAAGGGTGTGGGTAGCAGAAAATGTAGCAGTTCTCCCTGGCAGTTTTTTCCTGACCCAATGATGATGAAAAGAACAGATTAGCTGACCATATAATTTGGAAGATACTAAAAAACTTTAGTCAGTCAAGATTTTAAAATATTTCTGTTATCCTGAGATAACAGTTAAATCAAAAGAAAAATAAACAGTTCCAATACCTGTAATCTCTTTTTCTATTTTGTGGTACTTAGGCATAACATACCCATGTTTTCATCTCTTCCTATTTCAAGAAAAATACAAGTTACAAAGCTATGTATTTTTGCCAATAAGTAATGAAAAGCTTTGCTATCTATACCTTCTATATTTGTTTCTGTAGGAAAAAACAATGGTAGATTGAATTAGCTGGAAAAGGCCATGAAGCAGATGATATTCTCAACTGTTTAGGCTAAAGGATTGCCAGACTGGAAGATGTTTTTTGTTCAGTGGTGTTGGTGAGGTGGTGAACCTCTGGTGGTTTCAGAAGAGAACTTTAGAATAGATTGGGTGCTAGAGTATGAGGGCATGTTTGGTTAAGCCTTTGCTGCTATAAGCATACATTTCAATAAGTTCAAATACATTACAATGCTCAGGAAAAGTGTAGTAGAGAACATGTGTCTGTCTGGTCTCCTGTGTAGTACTTGGAAGCTTCTCTGAATGATGTCCTGACAGAGCTTGCCACACGTGCAGCCTAATTGTGGCCTAATTTGCACAAATATTTTATCTTATCCCCGTATTTTTTTTTTTGTCCTTCCCTTTGTAACTTAAGGAACCTGAAAGGGTACCTGGAGGTCTTTTCCATACTCAAGAAAGAATATGAAAGGGCTCTGCTGCAAGAAATTAAATTGCTTGTGCAGAAAGTAATTGAACACCACAAGGTGCTGCACAGAGCCTAAAGAAGTAATACAAACCAAACATGCCCTGAATAGGACCCTGTCAAAGTGCTTGTCTACTGCAAGGTTGTGAAAGAATTCAAACACCAGAGGAAAGCAAGCTTTGAAGAGTAGCTGTTTATCACACATTTCTCCTTGCTCCTATTTAGAGACGCTTGCAGCTACTTTCAGTTCAAGCTATACAAGATGCATAAAGAGAAGCAGATTGCTCACAGGCTGGGAGCATAATGCTTTTGTAAGTACAGAGAGCACTGTATTAGCTCCCTTTCAATGCTGTGCATGTCAGTACCTTGCCCAGCTAGTCCTGTCATCATGTTTTCCCTGGAAAGCTTTAAACAATATGAAAAAGCACTTTGGGAAAGCTTGTAGAATTCAGTCAATTTGTCACAATGTTTTGTAGTTTTACCACCTTAGTCAGTGGAGACTTAGTCAGTGCTGCATATCAAAACAAAAAAGAACAAGGTGGAACTATCTCTGCTTTTACATGTTGTAAATAGCCCCTGCCATGCAAACACCCTGTGACAGAGTGGCATAGAATTGACCATGGTAGGTTCATTGAAAACTACATGGCAGACCATCTGGAAACAAATTAGTACCTGGAGGTGGTTGCTCTGGTTTTATTATTTTTTTTTTTTTATAGCAAAGGTTATTAATTCTTAGGTGAATCTTTCTAACTTCTTTTAAAGGTAAGAAAAGCCAGTTGTGTAAGACAAACTGGGATGGATTCCTTTAAATGCATGCAGAAACAAATAGGTGAGACAATGTAGTACTAAGTAAATTACTTGTGATAACTCTTAGAAGTAAAATAGATAACATGAAAATTTTGTGGAATTGGTGCCTTTTGTTTTAATGCTAACTGGCTCCTGTAGATAACAAGGGTGTGAAATATGGAATTGCTGATTATAATGGCTTCTTATATCTTCTAAGATGCCTGTGGTTTCTGTGTATTTGTATGAAAGTAGTAGCACTTTGAGATATGAAGCAAGGGCCACAGTATTGCTCATCTAGAAGGAATAGCATTGAGGGGACCTATTTGTGTTTTTCCTATTCTGAATCCACATTTTCAGGGAGTACTTGTTTTTATCTGAGTATCAAATGGGCTGACCCTCCTCATGCTTCAGAGTCCTGTTAATACCCTAGTGGGAAATGACTTTTGCTCAAAGGCAGGAAGGTGAAAAGGAGGGTGCTATTTTGTGACTTGATTTAGATGAAACAGCACGATGAAGCATTTCTCAAGGAAAACCTTAGGTGTGTAGCAGACAAATCCAAGGACAGGCTTCAAAATCCCGTATTTTATTTTTGAAACTGTCATGCTTCTTATCCTATGTCTTAGCTGTTCACAAAACACCCAAAAAAAACTTTCCCCCCAGTAATACTAATTTTAAATTAATGGATCACATCAGAAAGTCACAGTATGGTGTACTCAACTTTTGTTGCTGTCGTGGAGCAGCTGGTTTGCTACAGCTATCTTCCTCTATTCTAGCATCTTCTTTATGTACTTGTCTCACAAGACCCGAGTTTTCCTTCCTTTCTTTCTTCCTTTGTTTTCATACAAAATGTTCAGAGCTTCCTTCCCCTCAACACAGTGACATGTCAGTCTTGGGCTCAGGCAATACTTGCATGACACTTGGTCCTCTCTTCTGTTTATTTTTCAGTGAGAAAGCAACACCCCTCTCTTTTCGCTATTCTCTAATCCTGTGCAGTTTCACTCAGAAAATGAAATTCTATTTTAAGTCATCAAAAGTCTGCAAAAATGGCAAAACAGTGTATACAGAAGTTCATAGCCACAGAGCAGTCTGTTCTTCCATCGGCTGCCCTGCTGGGGGCATGCCACATCAGCTGTGTGAAATAGGGTTGTCAGCCAATAACAGGATTACTGCTTTTACAAATACATGTGCTTTTGTTGTTGGGTTTTTTTTTGTTTGTTTTTTGGTTTTTTTACTGTTTGATTTTTTTGTTTGGGTTTTTTTTTAGATTTTTAATACAGTTTTGCTAGTAACCTTAGCTAGGATTTGGAGTGGCATTAGCACAAACAAGAAATGCAAGGGTGGGGAGGGATGAAGCAAATACAACAATTTTTAATGTATTGCAGAGGTGGCAGGCCTGCTTCACTTCAGATGTTTGGACTTAATTCTGAAGTTGTTGTCTGTGTAGCAATTTCCATAGAAGGAAGAAAACATAATGGAGTGATACTGGTTATTGGGGTTTAAAATTTTTTCCCCAGTCTGATTATTGGTGTTGTTTACAACACAAAAATTAACATATCTGAAAGAAATCACAGTGTCACAGAATCAGCCAGGTTGGAAAGGACCTCTGAGATCATCAAATCCAACCCTTAATCCACTACCACCCTGGTTACCAGACCAGGGCACTGAGTGCCACATCAGTCTCTTCTTAAAAACCTCCAGGGATGGAGAATCCACCACCTCCCTGGGAAGCCCGTTCCAATGCCTGATCACCCTCTCTGTAAGGAATTTTTTTCCTAATATCCAACCTAAACCTCCCATGGCAGAGCTTATGTCCATGCCCTCTTGTCTTCCTGGTAGCTACTTGGGAGAAGAGCCTGACCCCTCCCTGGCTCCAACCTCCTTTCAGGGAGTTGTAGAGAGTGATGAGGTCTCCCCTGAGCCTCCTCTTCTCCAGACTGAACACCCCCAGCTCCCTCAGCCCTTCCTCACAGGACTTGTGCTGGATCCCTTCACAGCCTCCTTGCTCCTCTCTGGACCTGCTCCAGCACCTCAATCTCCTTCCTGAACTGAGGGGCCCAGAACTGGACACAGGACTCAAGTTGTGGCCTCACCAGCACTGAGTACAGGGGCAGAATCCCTTCCCTGGACCTGTTGGCCACCCTGTTCATGATCCAGGCCAGGATGCCATTGGCCTTCTTGGCCACCTGGGCTCACTGCTGGCTCATGTTCAGCTTCCTGAGATCAGGTTGGTCAGATAGGACCTGCCCTTCCTAACTCTGTGCTGGCTGGGTCTGATCCCCTGTCCCTCCTGTAGGTGCTGTGTGATTGCCCCCAGGATGAGCTGCTCCATAACCTTGCCAGGCACTGAGGTCAGGCTGACAGGACTGGAGTTTCTTGGGTCCTTCTTTCGTCCCTTTTTGTGGATTGGTGTGACGTTCACCAACTTCCAATCATCTGGGACCTCCCCAGTGAGCCAGGACTGTTGGTAAATGATGGAGAGCAGCTTGGTGAGCTCTTGCCCAGCTCCCTCATCACCCTGGGGTGGATCCCATCTGGTCCCATAGGCTTGTGAGGATCCAAGTGGCTCACCAGGTCACTAACTGTTCCCTCCAGGATTACAGGAGGGCTATTCAGCTTCTTATTTCTTCCAACAAAGAATGGAGGTTTTCCCTTCCCCTCCTTTTGCCATTGATGTAGAAAGACTTTTTGTTATCCTTAATGAAAGTGTCAAGATTGAGTTCAAGTCATGCCTTCATCTCTCTAATTTTCTTCCTACATGACCTAAGTATATTCCTAAACTCTTTCTGAGTAGCCAGACTTTTTTTTTCCATAGTCTGTAAGCCCTCTTTTTAACCTGAATTTCCTTCAAATTCTCCCTGTTCAGGCAGATAAATTGTCTTCCCCTCTGGTTTGCCTTTGGGCACACTGGGACAGCTGCTCCTGTGCATTCAGGACTTGCTCCTTGAAGTACACCCATCCCTCCTGGACCCTTTTGTTTTCAAGGGCTGTTTCCCAGGGTACACTCTGTACTACTCTTCTGAAAAGGCCAAAATCTGCCCTCTGGAAGTCTAGCATAGAGGTTTTATTGTTGGCCCTCCTTGCATCCCTGAGTATTGAAAACTATTATTTCATGGTCACTGTGCCCAGACAGCCTCCAACCACTACCTCTCCCACCTGCCCCTTTCTGCTTGTAAACAGAAGGTCTAGTGGGGACCCATCCCTGGTAGGCTCATTTACTAGCTGGAGTAGGAAATTGTCTTCTATATGCTCCAGGAATCTCCTAGACTGCCTCTTCTCTGCTGTGTGGAGTTCCCAGCAGACATCTGGCAGATTAAGGTCACCCACGAGAACAAGAGCTGATGATTTTGAGACATTTGCCAGCTGCTTGTAGAACAATTCATCACTCTCATCATCCCGGTTGGGTGGTCTATAACAGAATCTCACCAGGATGGCAGCCTGTTGGCCTTCCCCCTGAGTCAAGAGACTCACTAACATATAGGGCCACCCTTCCACCTCTCCTACCTTGTCTGTCCTTTCTGAAGGGCCTGTAGCCACCCATGGCAGCACTCCAGTCACAGGAGTCATCCCACCACGTTTCTGTGATGGTGACTACGTCATCGCTTTCCTGATGCACAATGGTTTCCATCTCCTCTTGTTTGTTTCCCACACTGTGTGCACTGCTGTACATGCACTTCATCTGGGGTGTTGATTTTACTCTTAACTCAGCCTTTCCCTCCTCAGGCTTGTATTTGGAGAGCCTGGTTTCAATCCCCTCCCCCCCCCCGCCTCAGTTTAAAGCCCTCCTGGTCAGCCCCACCAACTTATGGGCTATAGTCCTTTTGCTCCTGCAAAAGGGGCAAATGAAGATAGATGAAGCCCATCTGATTTGAGGACACTGGGTAGCATGGAGTTTGCCCCATGGTCAAAGAACCTGAAACCCTGCCACTGACACCAGTGCCTGAGCCATGAGTTAATCTGCTAGATCTTCCTTCTGGTTCCCTCATCCATTGCTGTCATTAGAGGGATGGAGGAGAACACAACTTGGGCTCTTGATCTCTTCAGCAGTTGCCCCAAGCCCTTGAAGTGTCTCTTGACTGAATGGGTGCTTCTTGTTATTACATCATCACTACCCACCTGACAGACCAGAAGTGGGTAATATTCTGAAGGACTCAATAATTGATAGGTACTCTGAGTATAATGACATTATTGTTGAAAGCGTGGTGTGGAATAAGTGTGACTTCGAATATATGTGGAATTCGAGAGGAATGTGTCAATGGGAGGAAACAAAATATAATTGAAAGTAATATACTAAGTTAAATATTAGTTAGCATCATATTCCACATACAAAATAAAAATGCAAGGATACCAAATCTGAATACTTGTAACATCTCAGCATATTTAAAGTATAATGATGACTGTAGTTATTCGGCATAATGACTAAAATGGTTGCCCAAAGTACTTTATTTATAGCAACATTTGTAATTAGATACTTGAACATTTGTTATCTCAGGCAGGAATGTCCTGTAGAGCTAACCCATGTGAAATGAATTCTTCAGTTCATGAATTTACATATCATGTTTGTCTCTATGAAAAGTAAAAAAGTTTCTTTTTTCTTGGCAGTATTTATTGTTATTAATTTTGGTTTTAAGAAAACAATATAATATCCTTTGCCATATTTAATTTTTCAGCTCAGTGATTGTATCCTCAGTGAACAAGTATCACAATTTTCCAGTTGAAACTCCCCAAATATTATTATTACTTGATATATTTTCAGGAAGATGTTTTTAAGTCTTGTAGCTCTTTGGTCTTTACGTGTTCCTCTCTCACTCTCTAAAGAAGAAAAATTCAGCAATAGCTAGCATAAAAAATTGGGTATGGAATATTCCTCAAAATGAATCAAGGTATTTCTTTACAAATTAAATATCACCATGTCTCTTCATAAATTTTCTTGTAGCAGTGATAAGTTAATGTGAATTAGCAAAGAAGATGATTATTCAAATGCAGTGGTCATGAAGCTGGCAAATGTGTTCTTAGAGAATAAATTTTTTATCTCGAATCTTGATTTGAAGTTGAAGAAAACTCCTTTGCCACTTTTTTGAGTATGAAACAGAAATCAAATTGAATATTCAGATAACATAAAGCTTCTCATGACCTCTAGTGAAGCAGTTTCTAACTTCATGAAGGGCCTGAAGTTTTTTGCATACAAAGTTCTTTTTAGTCCAAATTTCTGCCACTGTTGAGGCACAGGATGTGTTTCAGAGGATGGGAACCTTGTGGGAAAACACTAGTACCTCTGCTTTGTTTGGATCAGAATGCTGAACTTGGGTTTCATACTTCCCAAGGGCTGTTTTGATCGCTGATTTGCTGAGTTAAAAGGGATCATTCCTGGCCTCCTTTCTGCGTTTCCATGTGACCCAGCTGAGACACTCCATCGATTTACTTCATATCTGTACTCTCTGCAGGCTCCATAACTTCTGTGATTTGCATTTGTGGATACTCAGTCTGCTCGTGCACAGTCTGAGGAGGCTGGGTGCTGATCACAGGGCTCAAGGTTCCTCTTAGTCAAGTGTGCTGCTCTGATAGCTGTGTCCCCAGGAGCAGATATCCTCATTTTAATGAGTGCTTAGTTTGCCATTGGTACAACAGAATATCTGGTTAAAACCTGTGGGTGATAAATGTCTTGCTGATTTAAATGTAGTGTACTATTCCGTATATGTTCAGATTAGGATGACTGCCAAGGAAGATCACCACTATTTCAAGCTTTACCTTCAAGCTTTAGTATCAAATATACTGCAGGGAGTACCACCTAAGCTCTCATTTCAAAATAGTTGTGACAGAAGTGATGGGATGAAGAATTTTTCATGTGGGAGATAAGAAGTAACTGATTCGGGGATCTGATCTGTTGGACTGGCTGCTGGGTTAAGTCAGTGAGACACTGGGAGAGTTCTATTTTTAATAGGTTAGGTTTAGTAGATTTTTAGTGATAATGATAACGATGCGTCTTGTGTCAGTTGTAGCAGTTTCTATGCCCTTATGCATGGATTGTAGTGACCCAAGCCTAAGTGGGAAAGAAAATATTTGGATAAGCTTGAGTTTTAAGCCTTTGTTATGGTTAAAACAAATTATTCATGCCCATTAGCACTGATGTTAGATTTCAAAGAGATATGTTTGACCTGTTTTCTTCACGTCAGTACTGTTGAATACTAATGTATGCCTCTATTTCCAAAAGTGTTTTATTCTTTTGTAAGAAGTTTCTGTTGGTTTTATTTTTCTGAAGAAGAGGTGGTTCTGAACAGCAGTTCACACTTTTCTGGGAAACAGGGAAACGAAAGCTGTTCAAGTCCTCTATCCCTTATGCTCAAGTAGCTGAAGTGTTTCAATAGCCCTTAAAAACATAAGTAAGAGAATTGCTTTTGATAAGAAAAATACCAATTTGAATCGGTACCATCCAGAATATATATATATGCAGGCCCATAACAGAATTTCTTGAGAAGCAGAATTTCTTTGATTTCAGGCAAATGCGTAACCTGCACATTATGTCTAACCACTGAAGAAACCTAGGACTAGTTTCTTTTACTGAACATGGGTTTGAAGTCAGGCTATTTCTGGCTGAATATTTAACTGTTTGGCATTGAACAGTTACACGAAGACTTGGCATCCCTTGGGCAGTGCTCTTGCTGGGATGGCAGACACTGGTGTTTTAAATTGGTCAGAATAAAAGTAATATGTAGCTAGGATTTGAATGTGGTGATCACCAGGCTACCAGCTGATCTCTGCGTGCTTCTGTCTGTCTTGTTCTCCCCAAAGAATAAAATTCCAAAAGTATGTGGAATGTGGGGTGTATGTTTCTTATCCTATTTCATAAATGTGTAAATAGTTAAGGGCCCAGATGACTTTCAACAAGACAAGAGGACACAGTCTTAAGTTGTGCCAGGGGAGATTTAGGCTGGATATCAGAAAGAATTTTTTTACGGAGAGGGTGATCAGGCAATGGAATGGACTGCCCGGTGAGGTGGTGGATTCTCCATCCCTAGAGACATTTAAAAAGAGACTGGATGTGGCACTCAGTGCCATGGGCTGGGAACTGCACCGGTGGGTCAAGGGTTGGACTTGATGATCTCTGAGGTCCCTTCCAACCCAGCTAATTCTATGATTCTATGATATTTCTTCATCAGTTGCACATTTGAACCTTTCAATGACACACCCAAGGCAGTATCATGGTGAGAGGAATATGGTAAAGATTTTTGCCTGGCCCATATGTGTCCTTTTTTGTTAAGTGTAAGACCTGATTATCAACTCAGAGTTTAAAGCCCTCCTTTTTTTAGAGTTACATCTTAGCCTATTTTAAAGGCTGTTTTGTAGAAGCAAGTAAATCAATAGTAGTAGGCATTTAAAGTGTAAAGTACGAACTCTGTGAAATATTCTTTTAGCTTTGGGAATGAATAAAAAAGAATATTTCAACTCAATTCCCTTTTATTTTCCACGCTTTTCCTGTGAGCTTTCTTATGTTAATCTGGGGACATACACTCTGATTTCTAAGAAAACACATTGTATTAAAAAAATATTTCGCATTTCTAAGTGTCATTTTCTTTTAGAGAACAGCTTATCACAGCACGATCACTTTTGAAACATAACACAAGACAAATATGCTGCCTGGCAACATGACTAATTCAACACAAGCTGATGTGTAATTAATGTAATACTTCACAATATGAATGTTTTTTATAAGAAATAAAAATGCAAGTGCAATTTTGGAAGATAATTAATAACTGAAATAACCTGAAAGGGATGTCATTTTACTTTTACTCTTTGGAATAAACAAAGTTGGCAATGTTTATCTTACATATTTGCAGACTATGCAGTTGGTGCTCTTGGTAAAGGTAATGAAGGAAACCATTGCAAATTAGGCAATCAGTTTCTTCTATTTGGAGAAGATGGTTATTGTTTGAGGACAGCAAAAGGAAAAAAGTTTTGCCATAACTAGTTATTTACAGCTAAGCATCTCCAATATGAGAGATTTATTTAGAATGTCAGATAAAGAGAAAACCTTTTATGCTTTTACTGAGTCCTTGTGATTTTGAAAACTTACTTATAAATCTGAAAAACCAAATTTGAAATCAGGGTTTTATACAGGAGGGAAAAAGGTGTCTGTGTTCATAAGACAATGTATTGTTAGCTATATATTGTTATATATATATATATATATTGTTAATTATGCTCAGCCTTCTGGTTAAAGGTATTATGTCAATTCTCAACAGTAGCAAGTTGGGCAATTCACTTAAAATTTCCCAAACCTAAAAAAATCCTCTGAATTTCAACTTCCCCAAAGATGAATGATCAGAGAAGTCCAGGAGGAAAGCTATGAGTGGTGAGACGAGGTTGAGGAAAGAGATTATGTACAGTAGAGGGTCAAAGGGGCTATTTACTTCTACCTCATATTCATTATGTATGATTTGAAATATGGATGAGACCCAGAAAGACTCCTGAAATGGAGAGCACCCATGGTCTTTCTCAAGCCCTGCAGGTCATGCCTGGAAAGTCTGTCCAGCTCCTTGGACTGTTACTGATCTAGTGAACCTTGAGCCTGTGGTACTGCTATAGCAAGGATCAGAACTGGGGACCATGCTAATATCTCTCTAATACAGTACACTTCAGGCCTGGGAGCTGTTTTAGTCTTAAACCTTGCCATGAAAAGGTTCTTCTCAGTCATGGGCTACTATCATAAAGAAGTCACTTTCACAGTGTATTTTTTCCTCATGTATTACTTCCATGTCTTAAGAATGTACTTCAAATGTTGGTGAACATCAGAGTATCAAATGCAGCTTTGAGTAGTTTGTTATGTTACAGATCAAATGGTGTTTAGAAGCAGAATACCTACCAAGTAAAGCTAAATTCTCTAGATCTAGCAGAAGAAAAATGCACTTAAATAAGACTTTCCTTCTAGTGGCAGGAGACTGTTTTTAAGTGCTTAAGGGAATTCACAGAATAGGTTGTCCTCTCAATTTTAAACTGAAGCTGTTTCAAAAAACACATAAGCATTGAGTAATCCCCAGAACTGCAGAAATGGTAGCAAATTTTAAAATTTGAGTTCATCTCCCACGTAGTAATGCTCATATAGTGAAAAAAGGCCTTTTATAGGAGGGGTATTCTGGCTATGGCTGACTCAAAGACTGTGCCTGGCTAAATAATATTTAATAGCTTGTTATTCAGACATCAAAAATGCTGGGCTCTGGAGCCAACATAGGACTATATTGGCTCTTGAAGTTCATGAAGAGACGTGTAAAATGGTCGAGAAAATCACAAATATATTTTTGCATTTGTGTGTGTGTTCCCTAAATTTGTACTGAGAAACAGGGATTTTTCTCCCTATCCCAAAGAATTGTGTCTTTATTTGGTTTATCAGTAAAGCAGCTACAATCGTTTGCAAACAAATTGCTCCTCTACTGCAGACCTTAGGTCAGCAGAGCTCAGAGTTCAGCTGAAATGAGTAAGGCTGACAGATACAACTAAAGGAAATGTTTCCTAGCACTTTTGGTGACTCTCATGCATTTTAATCCTTTGCAGTGTCTATATGCCATATCCCTGTTTTATATCCATCCCACTAGTATCTTTTTTTGTTTGTTTTTCTGAGTCCCTACATCCCTGCATGGGTCCCACCGTACTGCCCTCACTCCTGTTGCCCTGCTGTGTGAGAGGATGGGGCTTGAAATATGGTGAGCTCTCACTGCAGGTGCCAAAATAGGTTGTTCTGCTCTGCATCTGGGTGAATACACAAGTGTTTCAGGAAGCCAGAAAGACATGGCCATGTAAGAGCCCTTGGCTGGACAGCAACCACAAACCAGTAATATAAAAGAAGGATTTATAATCTGAGCCTCCTAGAGGCTGTGTGGTCCTGCATCTCACCGAGGGTACTCCTGTCATCCACCCCCCAGGTGCTTTCCAGCTGAAGAAATCCATGTGGTTGTTGTCTGCTTTTTGTTCTGTGAATAAATTAACAATTTACTTATGCACTTATTCTGGTATCTTCAATACATGAATATGCAGGGTGAGATTTTGTGTGTCTGTATGTAGTCAGAAGAAAAATATCTCTAAAATGAGAGAGATTATTTTGGTGAAACATCTGTCTATATTATCATTTATACTGAACAGCAAACCTTAGCAAATAATTTAACCACCTTTAACTCCATATATTCATACTTAGCAAAGGATGCAACATCTGCTTTTTGCTTTATTCCATTCATCTCTCCCGTGTCTTGTGTAGAATTTAAATGTACCTCATTATTTTTTCAGTTATTTTCTAGAATGTCTTAATTCCCTTCCGTTCTCCCCTGTGGCCCTCAAAGAAAAGAAAATAGGTGGGGCAGAAAAATTGGAAAAAAAATTTCTGTGTCAGCTTTTCTGATTGTGTCAGGTGCACTGAAGAAAAAAATAATCTACTTCATTATCTCCGTGTTCAAGTAGAATACTAATCAAAATCAAGGACTGGAAGAACAACATTTGACAAAAACTGGATGCTACTAACAGTTCACTTTTTAAAAGTGATGATTCTTTTTTTAATAGCAACTTGCAGTTAAATACTGTTTTAAATAGTTTTAAAATTGTTAAGACTTTAAGAGTGCTGTTTTACCACTATGCCCTTGGAAAAAAGACATTGCTGAACTGTTCTTTTGCCTTCTAGTCCCCTTCTAAATGGAAAAAAAAATATTGAAATGTCCTTTCATGATCAGTCAGAGCAAAAAAAGTCTTAAGTAACATGTTTATATAGAAAACAGTCATAAAAAGTTCTTTTATTTTGACAGGTCATTTTAATGCTATATTTCCTTTCTGGACCAAGGTTTTGATATTTTTGTATTCATTAGTACATAATATTTAGAGAATGTAGTACTACTAAACCAAGTTACATAGGATGGATTAGACAGTCTCAAAAATAAAAATGCAGATATGATAAAGAATATTTCTTGCTTAAGATACTTTCTTACCCTATGAAGAACATTAACTCTCCCTGGCCTTAAAATCAGTAGAAATCTACATTTCTAGAAAAAGTAACATACACATATACCATCTCACTCCTTTTTGATATATTCTGAGCTAAATGTGAAGTCAAGAGCTCTTTCTCGTTTCTCTTCTGTTTTCTTCAGCAAGGTTATGATAGGAGAAGCCTTGGTTGGGTCAGAAGATTTAGGCAAATGATGATCCACTTTCATGGACGTGTTCTACTTGTACTTTTAGTCTCTTCGGTCACACAGATGCAGATCTTTGTCAACTCACTTTCCCCTTTCAGGCATGTTACCGAGGAGCAGTGTTTCTGAAGAGCTGAGTACCCAGGATCTGATACTGTGACAACTGAGGTCAGATAATTAGTGTTGAAATACTCCTCTGGGCTTTTCTTTGTGTGATAGACAGGGACTGTCTCTAAAGGGTTTCTGTAGCCAGCAGAGAGAACAAAAGCCATGCAATTATAGGCATTTAATATTAGGTACTCAGAACTGAAGCACGTGTCTTTTTGTGTAGAGTTTGATGTTTTTTCTCTGCTGGCACACCTGTGATAGCCATCAGGAGGTGGCTGTGGTGTTTAGTCTTGCTGTTCTTCTATAGATCATTACTAGCTCTAGAAGACCTGCATGTCCCAGTACAGCCTTAGAAAGGGAAAAAAAGATTTGATGTGTGCTCTTGCTGGATTCGTATGTCTGTCTGTACCTGCTTTCCATTAACAGAGTGGGCAGGCAGCTGTTGACACCCCTGCCCAGGTTCCTCAGGTTTTGACTCTCTGGGGACTTGCAGCTTTGGTTCCAGAGCCATTGTGTCCTCAGTAATGCCACGGGGACTGAGCTCAAGCTGCTGCTTCTTTTTTGTGAGTGGGAGTTAAGACAGAGCCCCATGTTCCATTGGTGAGGGTACCAGGTGGTTCAGGAAATATGAGGAAGTCTTTAAAGTGTCTGATCACAGTTTTTTTGGAAGGAAGGAGGGGGGAGGTGTAGAAGAAAGAAGTGGTTGAAGCTCCTGTTTTACCTGTTCAAGTACACTTCACACAGCTTTATGTTCTTCACCAAAACCAGGAATTTTTAAAAAGCAGTCAGTGGAGTGTCAGGGTATTCCATTTACCACACATGCGACTTGAAAAGGAGTGTAAAATCCATATTTAAATTCAGTGTTTATTGCTCCGTATATGGCGACGATCACGCTCTAAATTACTTTCTTACACAATGCCCATGTTTATGGTCTGAAATCCCATTCTACTCATTCTTCAAAAATTGCCTTGATTTCATATCCTTTTGCATTTTGTCTACTACAAGCTGCAGCCGTGAAGGTAAAACTCTTCACGTCTCTCCCAGAACTCTTGAAGAGCTCTCAAGATCACTCAAAAACCTCAAGCATTTCCTTCTTAGGAAATTTTCATCCCTGTATATGCCCTAGAATAAAAGATGTCTACCTCCTTCTCAAGGTACACTTTGCCACAGTAAGAGGTGTTTACTTTCTCTATTCTAGTACCAGCTTCACATAGCTTAATCCTTACTAGTGACTGCAGCTTGGCTCTGTGCCATTAATCCATGTATGTCTGTAGAATTAAAATAAAAAAAAAAACCACACACAAAAAAAAAAAAAAAAAAAAAAAAAAACAAACCCAAAAAGAAACAACAACAAAAAACAAATGGAAAAGATTATTGGAAATCTAGGCAGAAAACCCCTCTAACTTCTTTGACAGGGTGCCTGGAAAAGAAGAGAGAATACAAAATCAAAGTAAATTACAGGATTTGGAAGCACATGAAATTAGTCCTAAGAAATTGCTTTCTCTGTGTATCAGTGACTGCTGGTAATGTGAAACACTTCAGCCCTGGTCACTGTTATTTATAAAAGAAATGGAAATAGAAATGTAAGAGCAGAAAGCTTGAGTAATAGGGCCAATGGTTACATTTTAACGTAGCAACTTAAATCAAAATGTTTTTGTGAAGAGGAGACATCCTAATGAAGAGTTAATTTTGAAAGGAGTAAGAGGAATCAGTTTTGAAGAATTTTCTGGAAATCCTCTTGTCAGTCCCCTTACTCAGAGCAATGGAGACAAGAGTGCTCAAGACTTTGTTAAATTCTGAGTATTTTCAAGGCTGCAGATTGCACAGCCCATGTGAATTTTAAAAGGTGATGTGCACGTTTCTCAGCACAGATTTTGAACCACAGTTTGCTCACAGTCTATAGGTTCTGTTCTTGTGTTTCCCCACCCCCCATTAATAAATACTATAGTTCTGTCTCTGAAGAAAGAGAAGGTCAATGAAGCATATGTTCCTTGTTTAAATCATTATTGTTTGGCCATTGTTCAAATGGTCCTATCATGTTGTTTGTCTTATCTGAGGATTAGGGATCCCTCCCAAAGAGGTTATGTAGGTTATGTAAAGCTAAGAACCTCAGACACCGTACGTGAACTGACTCATCCATGCAAATCTGATCAGGTTATTTGGCTGCTGTGCTAATCAACTTCAAAAGTAATTACAGCTAGGAGTTTGAAGCTTGCCTAGTACAAGCATACAAAGCTGTTACAGAGTTCTTTGAATGCAGAGGTCTTTCCTCTAGGTTAGACTGCAACTTCACTTTTTTTAGCTGCTTTTTTTTTTTTCTTTCTTCCAAAAACTTGACCATATCAGTCATGTAGGAAAAATAATTTAGGGCAATATTTACTGTTGTTTTCTCCATGACTTTATTTACTGTTGTTTTCTCCATGACTTGGTGGAAAAAAGGTCTTTATCAAAAATAAAAATCACTTATGGAGTGTGCAGAACAAAGGGAGTCTCCTTGTTTCCTGTAGGTCAATATAACCCTTCATTTTTTGTGCAAATATATAATCCCAAAGGTAAGGATTTTCTGCAGAAAGTGAAGTCATCCTGCTAAATCAATAAATAAAAGGATCATTACTCCTCACATTTCTTATACTATCCTTAGTCTTGGATTCTTTTATAACTACCAGAATCAATTTTTTTCTTTTTGTGTTTTGCTGGTCAGTAAATGCTTAAATGAAGAGAATGTCTAAGGATATATCATAGATGCTTTATAAATTTAACATTAAAGCTTTTATCCCATTGGAACCTCTAAGTAAAGCCCCAGGGTAACAGATTTGAAATAGGTATTCTTGGGTTCTTGTCTGCTGTCCTGACTACTTGAGTTATTTTTATTTATTTATTGTGTCCTGTACATATTTCATGGGCTATGACTATCGGAGGCATCCTTCAGGTGTTTTTTCCTAATATCTCTCTCTTTGTCTTCCTTGTTGGCTTTCTTGTAAGGGAAAAAAGACACAGTCCGTTTTCTATGAGCTGTCTGTTGTCCTGTTGTCTTAGAAGTTGGAGATGTACTGATTAATGAATGTAGTGACACAATAAAAAAGACAGTCTACCAGAGGTTACAGTGTTTCTGTGAGCAGGAAGGAATAATGTAGACACACCGTGGAGAGAGTTGAGTATCCAGAGAGTAATTCAAGGGAAGACTTTGGAAAATCAAGGTGACACATTCCTCTATAGTTCATGGGAAGCAAAATTAGCATAATTAGTACTTGGTCACAGGAAGGTCACAGGCTGAATGGTCCCTAGTTATTTATCGAGAATATCACTTTGGTGTAAATATTAATTAGAATTATTATAGTTATTCTAGGGTAGCTGTTGCACCTTATAGGCTTTTTCTGTAATAGATGCTATAATTTGTGTTGGTTTGCTTTTTGGAGTCTGTTTTGCATAAAACATTGCTGTCAACTTCTGCAGCTTACTACCCTTTGTAACTCAGAAGCATTGTCATTTACCAGTGTAACCTACAAATAAGTAACTTGAGGGAAGAAAAGATTTTAGGTTTGTTTATATGAAAAATAAATGAGATACTATTTGCAAAGAGAGATGCAACATAAGTTTAATTGAATATATTTGCATTTAAGATATTTAATTTGCATGTAAGAGATTAATAACTGTAAACTGTAGAATTTAATGTGCAGTAGTAAGCTGTTTTTCAATGAGAATAATGTGTTGGAGAGATTTCAGGAAAAAGAAAGTCTACAGGCATGTTTTCTGGTATGAGCACAATGCTTCCTGAGTTTTTATGATCTTTTTATTATAGTTTGCCTCAGAATAAACTTCTGAGGCAGAGAAGTGCTATCCTTAGCAGAGAAGGCCTTATCTGTACTTTAAAGCTGGGGAGCTGAATCAGAAGTTAGACTGTGGCTTTCTGAGGTGCAGGAAGCTGTGAGAAGAGCAGAAAGTGGCATCTCAGTTTCCTGTGTCCCAGGTGAAAATGATACATCCCAAATATGTCTACATTTGAGAATGCAATGGAATCCAGTCAGCTGGGTTTAACAAGCTGGCTTAGAGACTGGAAACAGTTTCTGTGGCAGGATGATTTCCAGTGCAGTTCAGATTACTCTTTCATCTCTGTAGGTTATATCCAAGACTGCTGAGAAACCCTGTGAAAACTTTGTTTCATATTCCCAATCTAGCTGATATAAAGGCAATTTTAGGGTCAGACACGCCACTGAAGTGTGTATATAAACATACACTGTTGTGTAAATGTACCTGGTTCATTGGAATGAGAAAGGATGCTTTTGTAGGTTGTCATCTTAAGTTTATTGAGTCAAGTCCAGGGACTTGATAGTTCAACCAGAATCTCCCAGTTCTGCCACAAACACATGGGTGTGTTAGGTGGTCAGGGTACTACTTCATGCCCTGCAGTTTTGCTTCTCTAGACTGGAGGCAATGTTTCCTTGCCTCTGAACAGTGCCACAAGAATAAATTCATGTCTGTTAAATGCCAGGAGGGGGGACAGTAGTAAAATACACACCAAAGTGCCTTAGACCATGGAGGCTTGGCAGCTTCCTGACAGCCCAGACTGCTTCTTGCTTTTTAAGAGGACATTTCTGCTGTACCATGTCTACATCCTGTCCATGTCTAGAAGTGCAGTTCTGTGAGAGTAGGCAAGGATGAAAGTTTGATATTTCTCTTGTTTATTGTTTTGAAACAGAAAAAATTGCTATTGATGCTTTAAAAGTAGTCTGAATTATTTCTAGGGTAAGGTTGGAGCGTTCTCTGTACTTGTCACTGATGTGATTTCGCAGAGGTCAAATGCTGTCAAATAATGTCAAATAAATGTATTGATGAGTTTTCAACCTCTCATTAAGTCTTCACTGTTATATTGTATTGCCTAAAACTCTGTTTCTTCTCCTGCCATAAAAAGAGCCACAGAAGTTTTGAGTGAGTGTAATGCCATCTTAATGTAATCACCTGAATGTGGGCTGCATGCACACACACAAACAGATCCACAAGTATCCAAGGAACAGAGTTTTAATTGAGGAACACTTTACAGCCAGCAGTTAAGGTTATGTGACATTTAGTGCCTCTTTGACTTGGAATAACTTAAAATTGCAACAGTTGTGGGACCCCTTCTCCCTACCTTAGTTAGGTAAAGACTCCAGCAAACAGGATTTGCAGACCTCCTTGTTTTATAACAGGGTAAACAATTATTTTAACGGAGTAGAGAATGGAAAGATTTTCTTTCCATTAAGTATTGCTACAAATAATCTTTCTGAAATTCAAGCAACCCTATAGGACTGATAGAAAAAATGATCTGTGACTACATGGATGAAGTGACTGATGAGAATATGATTTTTCATGTTTCTATCATTTTTTAATCCAGAGCAGATAAAAGAGTTATGCTCTGACAATTGCTGAGCAGAGTAATATAAAGCTGTGCATGTTTTCCAAAACTTAGAACCTTTGTGAAGAGTTAGTCTGACCTTGGGAATGAAATATTAGTATACCTTATGAAAAAATACTTACATAATTCCTAACAACAAAGGCTTAGCAAAATAATGTACTCGGAGAAGGTTTAAAAATAAGACCTGATGTTGTATGAGGAAGTTACTTTCTTACTCTCCCAAGATATTGAATTAGTTCATTCAGGAAGCTTTTTCATGCTTCATCAACAGATCACATTCTGTTACCAGCTTTGTGTTTTTCTAAGCTCCACTACGAATGTTACATCTGAAAGCTCATCATCTTTCATTACATTTTTTGTGCATCGTCCTATGTAAGACATTCATTAACCTATACTGTAAGATGCAAATTAATCTACTAAACTAGCCCATCACAGAGCACAAGTATAGCAGATGTTTGTTTTATAGGACTAGTGTTTGTAAACTCTGTCAGCATAGGCATTCAGGTCATATTTCTGTGCTGAGAGTTTTTTTTCTTCCCCTTTGTGAATGATATCAGAGAATTTAAATCTTGGGCTCTTCCAGACTGATGAAAGCATGTTTTGCATTTCTGCACCTCTTGCCTTGATGTTTGAAAGCAAGAATAAAACTTTATTAGCTTAATAGGTTTGAGAATGAAAAATGACCCAAAACAGGTATCTGAACTGGAGTTGAAAGCCTTCTAATTACCCAGGCAAATGCAGAAATTATGCTTCATGAATCATTCAGAGCAAGCATGCTCATACTCTGCTTCTTGATTATACATTTAAGTTGATATGCTGGAAACACACTCCTTCCTCAACTCATTTTGTTAGTGATGAGTTTGTCTCCCAGAGCAGAGCTGCTCCTTCCTTCCAGGTTCATCTTTATTGGCTTCATCCTTTAATCATGGCAAATCTGCAGGTTTTTAATGGGAAGGAAACGTGTCATCTTAGATGTTAAAGTGATGCACAAATATATCACTACTGATTAATTGAGCAAAACCCTTAATTTCCCATATTTGTATTGATAAGAAGTGAATTTGAACTTTTTCTGTACTCAATTTGGCGTCAGAGTAATTACACATTTTAGTACGATGTAATATTATAGGACTGCTGAAGATTTTTCTTTGTGATTTAGCTGGCAGCAAACATTCATCTTTGTGGTTGTTATCAGAGAAAGACATCTGAATCTACAGCCATATTTGTCTTTTCCTAGAACTCGATTCCTGTTTTCTCTGGGTGTCAGGGTTTTGTTTATTGTTTCCGGTTGTTCTGGGCTCCTAACATTCATCTTCATTTCTCTCTTTTTTTTTTTTTTTTTCCTTCCCTTGGCGCCTCACAGCAATAACTTATTTTCCTCTTAGGCTGGTAAACAACACACTGCTGTGTATTCTGACGCTGATGCAGGACATTTCTGTGAGACCAGAGGCAGTGACTCAGCTTTCTTCAGCCATCAAGTGGCCATTTGCTGAGTCACTGTGACAAAAGTCTGGCTTCTGGTGAAAGGGGATGAATCTGACAGTGTTGACAGAACTCCTGCATATAAAATAATTCTTTGTTCTGGATGCTTTAAAAGCTGATACTGACAACTGGAGTGAGAAAATGTATATTTAAAGAGTATCCTTGATCATTTAAAATATATTACTTGATAAAAAAAAAACCCTTCATTGATATTCCTTTGTGAGGAGATACCTAATAAACTGAATTAATTCTTGGCATAGCTGCTGAATAGGTAAATCAGTAATAAAATTACCTTACCCTGCCTTGCTTTATTACTAAACTTCATATATTTATATAGAAATTTATGGAGAAATTACTCACTTGTTTTGCATGTGTGCATGTTTTCTTGATTTGTGTTATAGAATGCTATTTTAGACTGCACAAAAACATCCTTTAGTAATAAACCTTGACTGCTTATTACTGCTCTACTCTCTTGCTCCTCTCCTTTCTTTGTCTAGTGGTTAAAAAGTGATGAATCCAAGTCATCAGTTATCACTAGCACAAACCTGTTACTGTCTCATTTTATACTTCTGCTCTGCTGTTTCTGTTGAGATGCTTTACATGAAGGCCTTAACAACAACACAAATTAAAATAAGGAGAGTCACAGTGACTTCTAGAGACAGGTGGTACTAACTGATTTCGTTTCCCTTCCTTACTTGCTTTCTTAAAAAGGAAGACAGTAATTCTTCCTTATCAGAACAGAATTTTGCTTGTCAGTGATCTTTAGAGGTTAATCTTAAAGCCTTGTTCATTTTAAGATAGTAAACAGGATAAATAGGACAATGCTGGAAGGGTACAACCTTAATACATGAAGATTGGCAAGACTGATCAGATAAGCAGGAATGTGCTTTTTATGCATTTACAATTCCCACTTGTTTTTCTGCCTTTTTGGTTTTATTTTTTAAATTTTCATTGCGGTCCCATATACCACAATCAATTAAAGTAATTTAGTTATAGATAGTTAGATTTTGTGGTAAATGTAATCTGCTAGAGATGAAAAACAAACCTAAATCAGGAGGACTATTTTAAACAAGAACTGAATGTTATACTTGGATACAGGATACAAGAACTGGCAGAGTCAATTTAACTGAACTAAGACAAAGTTGTGCCATGATGCTGACTTTCCCTAATTCTTTCTTCTTTACTAAACAAAGTGAACATTTCCTAAAGGGAAAATGTAAAATTCTACTTGGATGTGTTTATAAATCTGTGCCTGGGTTATTTAGTCTGCTCCACCAAGTATTTGTCTTTCTTCCTTTATAAATAGCTGTTGAAAAGGAAGTACCATTTAATGTCTGTAATGTTGGATATGCAGCAAACAGTCTTTAGTGACATCTGTTCCTCCTGGAAAAGCTTTCTGTTTAAAAGGAGGAGGGTCATCTGGTCTCATCCTTCATGAATGTGTAGAAAAGCACTTTAGGAAAACTTTGTTGTGTCACACCATTTCTGAGGCCTTTTATCCTTTCTGAGTTACTGGTCATTCCTAAAAAAACTGCAGAATGCTTCAGTCTTGCCTTTCACACTTTCATACAGGTTTACCCTTCTGGCTAACTCAGTAACTGCTTTCTTCATTTTTATACCTCCTCAGTGACAGTCCTATTGGACAAAATCAAAAGAAATGTGGAAGTAGAAAAGGAATAAAAAAAGGTGAAAGTGATGAAACATTTCTGTTTGAGTGAGTAAATACAGCAAGGATCACCTAATAAACTACAAAATAGCTTCAGAGCATTGCAGGAGTCAAGGAGCATCTTACAATGTCCTTTTTGGAAGTATGTATTTATCCCTACAAGAGAAAGCTATTTTATTATATAAGGAGTATTATTTTGCAATGAGATACTATGAAGCAAATGCAGTAGTCACCGAACCACAGAAACAATCTTCCCATTTAGATTTTGAGATTCACATGTGACTTTTCTGGCTACATGTTTCAGTTATTCTTAATCTCGTAAAAGTGAATGGATATGTAAATAAAAACATCATCACTTGTCTGAGGGTTAGTGAATACATATATTTTGGGGAAGTTAGACCAATTTTATTTAAAATAGTTACACAGATAATTTATCATTTACTTAGTGGTTTCCTGCCACCTTTCTGTTTGACTCAAGCAGTTCTTTCGTCTTGTCTTTCGTATGTTTTACTTGCTGTTACACCGTGTGAAATATATTTGCCAGGAACTGTCATTTATTTTATGTCTGTACAGGGCCTTGCATAAAAAGGACCCAACCTTGTCAAATATCTAGTTGTAAACAATAATATTAACCATTAAAAATGGCCAGGGAAATTGAGATAGAGACTGTAGTATGAAATGTAATATTGAATGTAATAAAAGAGGGTCTTTTTAACATACAAATGGGCTTGAGAAGATACGGAGTAATCAAATTCGACTGCATTTTTTTAATACTTTTCATGTCATGTTTCCCAAGGTGCTTTACTTCACAATAATCATGATTAACTCTGGATCTAATCAGTGAATTAGTGCAGTAATCCACAAAATGGGACAGTGAGTTAGAGGAGCATGATGCTGGTGAGGACCCCAGTGACCATGTTATAATTCATAAAGAGATGTCAGTGAAACCCATGAAGTCTGGGTGGGACAGGGCACATGGGTAATCAGTTCAGTATTTCAGAGAAACAGTGGCTACACAAGTCCACGAATGTGCATGCTTTGATATAGGACAATAATAACAGATCACAAGAGGAATTGATACCCCATTTTCTAGTTTGTTTCAACTCTGCTTTCATAAATGTTTGTAAGTACGAATATCTCTCACACATGAACTCTGTGAATTACAAGTACTGGTTTCTTGGCAACCACATCAGGACTTTGCTATTTGCAGCTAATAAGGAGAGTGCATTTTCAAAGACTGAGAATTCAGAGGTTTTGATGGCATTGAAGGTAATGGAGGTTTACCTTTTGTCTTTCAATTTTTGAAAAATCTTGCATTCTTTGTCCTCAGACCCCTAAGTGCAATACACCATCAATATGGTGAGTTTCAAAGCCATCTCGAGTTACCTAGCAGTGAAAACCTGGGTAGTTTTTCCTGGTTTTGGGAGACAATTTCTTAACTACAAACATTCCTTTTAAGAATGCTTCATCACCAGGTGAATGGTGAAATAAAAAAACTACTTTTATGGAGTGTTTTGGATGGATAATGATGGGGACTCACTCTGCTACTGAGTGATTGTTGTGCTAGGAGCTGAGGAGACAGCTGGGAGAGAGGGACAGTTATATGACCCAGGAAATTTCAAATATGGTTTTCCATTTCTTTCTGCATCCCACCTTTATCTCACTGCCTCAGATACAGGGAAATTATTCACTACCTTGGATCTCTGTAAAGTCCAGAGAAAATGATGGTTGTCAGACAGAGTAGACAATAACCCAGTTGCTAAGGTCCAGATGCCTGATACGCAAGCAGTAGAAGTTCAAGTCTTAAATACATTTTTATTTACCATTCTTTATGATTTCCATGAAGTGGTATTAAATAGCAATAATATGGATGAAGAATTTATTTTAAGTATTTTATCATGGTAAACAATTAGAATGATCTGTGTTTAGAATTTATTGCTTTCTGAGCAAATTAAATCTGTGGTTATGAGAATTGTTGCCTATTTTGTAAGATCTTCTACTGCAGTTCAGGTGAAGAAAAGAGAAAGGTCAGTGGAAGGAGAAAAATAAGGCATTTTAGTTTTCTTTTTGTGGATGTTGGCACAGGCTCTAGAATACATGTTCTAAATGAGTGTTGGATCAAGGTTTTAGACTGTGGACTGTAATGATTAGAGAGTTTTAAAATTATACCGTGAGGGATTTATACCCTACTTTGGGTAAATGCTGGCTAGTACTAATAAAACAGCATAATTGTCATGACTGCATCATGTTCATTATAAAGCTTTTCATTTTTGTGGCACTGCAATCTAAATGCCCTGGCACATTTAGCAAATGTAAATGAATTGACCTTCCCATACTTCAGAGAACAAGTAATTTTCCTATAGATAAGGAGCTTGAAACAGAAGCTTCTAAAAGACTTGTCAAGCTTTTCGTGGAGTCACAGCTATGAACCAGATTTCGTTCCCTGCCCTGACCAACCTGTCCTCAGTTTACTCCCCTTTGCTCTTATTCTGCCCTTTCTTTGCAGTTAGGCCTTTTGGAAACACGTCTATTATTTTGATGGCTGTGGTTGATCCCTTTGTCTTTACTTATTTTTTTCTTTATATTTTTTTTCCTTAAATCTTAGCACTTTTTTTCTTCTGAGAAGCGGAGAGAGCAGTGTTTATATAACCTTCAGGGCTTTAGTGGTGTAGGCTGGTTCAAAGTTACAGAACTTCTTGACCCAAGGAACTGGAACTTGTATCTCCTCACAGAGAATAAACAATTAATAGCCACTGCATACCTGGAACTTCAGATATCTCCCTGGACTACTGATGGATGCAACCAGCACATCGTGTCTTTTTCAAACTTGCTCTGCCTGAAGTCACATCTACCCATATATTTATTATTTATTAAATGAAATATTTATTTTTACTTCCTATTATTTTGAGCATCTCTTGACACATTTATTGAATCATGTATGCTTATGGATATGTTTTTGCAGATTTGAAGACAGTAAAACATTGTTTTCAATTTTTTAGAGTTCAGTAAATTCTAGATATATAAGGACAACATATCCATATGAAGTATCTGTTATCTAAAGCACATGGTGCTACTTTTTATTACTTCCCCCTGGAAAAGGGCCATGTTTTTGAGATGAAATTCAGCGTCTCAAATGAATTTTTCATATTACTTGGATGTAGCAGGATTCATTTTCTCCATCATCTAATGGATCTTGTTTATTGAATCTGACAAACTTGAGAAACTGAGCTTTCAGATGCAGAAGGCAAATAACTGCCTGCATTTGTTTGGCATCATTGATTTATCAAGACTTCCATCTTTTGCAGACAATTACAGGTAGAGTCTCTATCCTTTCATGAAAAGTTCCATTATTTTTCTAAAATCTTTAAAACCTGGGGTTAAGGAAAAATTGATGTTTAGGAAAACACCAGAATTATTTTATAGATATTTTATATGGATACTAAAGAGGAAGTGAGTGTTGCCTTTCTGCTCATTATTATGATTCACTGGAGAGGGATAATATAGCTTCTAAAAGGAAAAGGTAGTCTCAGTCCTGCTTTTAGGAATGTCAATAGTAAAAGTTCTGCAGTTCTACCTCAAAGATATGGTTACTCAGCTGTTCAACTCTGTGTCACAATACCTACCTCCTTTAGAGAGCTAGAGGACCTATAGCTAGGAGGGTGGTAGGAAAAAGTTGACTATGTAGTTGCTAAGCTCCAGTACTAGGAAACTAATGTTTATGACCTAAATATTGATAACAAATTACCTTATAAGAAGTTTAAGCTCTTGGCGTAATAACTTTTTATAAGTTAATCTTGGAGTGGTTTTTATGCTTCACAAGGTGAGAAAGGGATCATGCAGGGAAGAGCCAGGTGTAGTGTGTAGAGGCTCTAAGAGCAGGACCTGTGTTTCATCTGCATTTGAACCAGCTTCTCTTTTGCACTTCCCAGCACAGGTGAGAGCTGTGAGAATACTTTTTTCATGTACAAATGAAGATACCATGCACATTTTCTTGGGTGACCTTCTCAAAAATATTGAAATCACAACTTAAGTATGTGAGTATGTAAGCTTGAGTCATGAGGTTAATTTAGAAACTGGTCTTTGCTCCAGTTACCATATTTTGGATTTTGTCATGAAGCAAAATCAGACTGACAAATTAAGCCTTTTCAGATCACAGAATTGTTCTACTTGGAAAAGATCTTCGAGATCACTGAGTCCAGACATTAACCTAAGTCTGCTGAGTCAAGTGCCAAACCACGTTCCTAAGTACCACATCTTCATGTCTTTTAAACACCTGCAGGAATAATGATTCAACCACTTCTCTAGGCAGCCTGTTTCAGTGTTTAATTACCCTTTCAGTGAACAGGTTTCTTATATTATCTAATCTAAACCTCCCCTGGCACAACGTGAGGCCATTTCTTCTTGTCCTGTAGAAACTGAACTGGCAGGTGGTTTCCAGGAGCACACCTGAAGCTCATCAGTGCTAGTCCCAAATAAAAGATTTCGTCTATTTTCTGAGCAACCAGTTCACTGGTTACAGTCTCAGATCTGACATTGTGTTAAGTCACTTACCAAATATATAAAGTATGGCAATTTTTTTTTGAACAGTTGAAAGGGAAAAAGTCACAGGGGACAGAAGCTTAGGGATGGAGAAGTGTGAAGTATCCAATGAGGTGAACTGAAATCATCAAAATAGAAGTGCTTTTCATTTGGATAAAATCTATATTTGTTTTTTTATTATTTTATGAGAATTTATAAAAACCTCACCTCTCCCTCCCTTCACAAAGGATGAGGGATAATTATGACATCACTGCTCCATGAGACAGTAGCCAGTGCAACATGTAGGGTGCTTTCCTGAGGAGTGGGAGAAACATCTTTTAATCTCTCCTTTGATGAGACTTAGGCGTCTCTCAGCCCTTCCAGGAGCAAGGTAAATGCCAGCTTTGTAAATGATTACAGGAAGGTTTATTTGGCTTTCTGCATTTCCCATGGAGGGGTTCTGCTTCGCATACACTGCTGCTCTAAGACTGTGAGAGAGGATGACTCAAAGACCCTGATAAGCAGCCCCCAGGTCCCAGTCCCTGCTCTAATCTTACAGTCCAAAATGGAGCAGCTTTAGCAATTTGTGTTGCATGTGTCATGTTCTTAGTGATGAAGATTAATTTAACTTGAGTCCCAGTTTTGGGACTGTGTTTGTAAGAACAGTTAAAGAAAATGATAGTTTAAATTCCAAGAGATTAAGCAAATGCAGGGAGGAGGAGGGGTGAGGTGAGGCCAGGCCCAAACTTGTTAATTAAGTTTGTGTGAATGTATTGCTTTCATCTTCTCTCTTACTGTTCCAATTTTCCTCATCATCACATTTTATAGATTCTTTTTAATCTGCCTCCTGGGTGATATATTTTATTCTGAGAGCTTGTTGTGCCATTGTGACTGTGGGGGATAGTGTACCATTCCTCCTTTTCCTGCTACTATTTATCCACAAAGATGAACTGTCATTTTTGTATGTTGTTTTTAGTTTGAGGATATGCTGAAACTTTTTATGGTTAGACATGCCTGGAGCCCTTTTGTTGTGGGTCTGTGCTATACCTTTTGCAATGCCAAAACCTATTTTCCCTAGGGGAAATGGGAATACAGCATACGGGAAAAAATCACAATACACCCATGCTGTTATTTTTTTTGTAGGTCTTTGATGAAAGCTTTCATATCTTAAAGCAAAATAAAAACTGTGAAGGGACTATTGCACTATTGTAACTTTTTGTGAGGACATATAGTTTAACATTTTGTTTGACAGTACTCTCATGTATTTCTTGCATGAGATGACTGGGTATCTCAAAGTGTTTTCAGGTTTGTTTTTTCAGAAGGGAAATTATTTTGAATTGTCATGAGGGAATAGTATACCTCATTTTGCCTTTTATATGTGCATTTAATTCAAGACATTTATGCTCAAATATGTCTGCACACTCTAGTTTATATAAATGTTAAGTTTAAGATAGTTTTGAGGACGTACACAACATAATATATATATATCTACTTTATAAGTACACTATCATCTGCTAAATACTAGCTAAGATAAATGAATTGCTAAATTAATTTCAGAACAATTTGATCACATTACTTGAAGCAATAAAAGAAAATGTGCCAAATGTTGCTCTTCTTCAGAAGTTTTTCTAGGGTATTTCAATGTTGTGAGCTGTTAATACTGACTTTTGACAGAATCTGTATTTGAGTTGTGTGACAGTTTGTCAAGAAACTAGATGGTGGGGGTAGAAATCTTTTTGTGGTATTTGATGTTGAATGACATTACCTAAACTATAAACAAACCAGTTTTCTTCTTTTGAAGGAAAATATAACTGGAGAAATAGTCTGCTTTTACAAGAAAGATGATCAGTTTCATAACTGACTGGGTTGAAGAGTATGAAGTTTAACTTTTTGGAAGCCACTCAAGGAATAAGCATTTCTGTAGTATTGGTGCATTATGTGAGGCAGGGAAAGGCTGACCTTCTCATAAAGCAGTAGGGGAGATACTGAGCTTTTTATCATTTCATGGAACAATATATGAGGGAGATTACAAATGTGCTAGAGTCTTGGATGCTGAACTGTTTGATAAAGGACCCATGAGTTTTGAATGTAAAATATCCAGCTGTAACCTGCAGTAAACTGGCAATTTCCATGTACCTGCAAGCTGTGTTTAGAGTCAGTGCTTTATGTGCAACACAGGGAGTCTTGGATACAATATTAGAAACTGAGTTGTAATGTTGTGCATAACTCCTTTGCTCTTGCTAAGTGACTATTAAGAAACAGATAACAGTTTTTCAACTATGATACCTGTATGTTAAGAACTGTGGAAAGAAGACAACAAAACACCAATATTTGCTATATGATCTGGTCTGAAGGAGCCAGATCATATTTAGGTATTCTCAGAACTGTGTGTTCGTACTGCTGTGGTCTTCCAGCAGTCACCATGGGATATCCTGTCTTTGCAAAGAGTAATGCACTTAGACTACAGCTCTGAAAAGTGTCTGTCATGCTTTAGAAAGAATGAACTGCTATCTTACTGAGTATGTGATTCTGTGCAGTTCTATCACTAACTTCTGATACAGCAGTGAAAAACCTGTAACATGATTGTCCTCTTTGTTCAAGAAATATAAATAATGCAGATTTAATTGGGTCTTTTGGGTAATGAATTTACAGGCTTGTGTGTTTAAAACTTATTTCTGCTCTTCAAACTGAATGAGATGTTTTGATAGATTGAGGACCTCAGGCACAGTGCCTTCCAGGAAAGTCCATGTGGTATTTCTGCAGCTGCTGAGCAGGCGTGCAAGTCATTGCTTTTTGTGAAGCCAATGGGAACATTGTGTTTATAATCTGAATGCTTGTCTAGCTAAGTATTTCCCAAGGAAGGGAGCTACAGGTGGAAGGATAATGAAGGAAGATGGGGAAAGGAGCATGTGCTACTGGGGTTTTGTTTCTAAAAATGTAGTTCTGAATTTTGCTCCAAACTGGACTTAAAAGTTACCCCTGTCTTCCTCTAGGTTTTCTCTCTTGATTCTGATGCCTGTGTGAACTGAGGGAAAAGCTGCATCCTTTGGGGGCCAAAAGCTGTTGAGATTGATTTGGGGTATCTTTGCCAGGCTGATGGGTTACCTTGGTTGATGCATGGATTCGTGAAAATGAAACAGACTTTTTTGTACCAAAAAAAAAAAAAGTATCAATCTTCAGTTTCTAAATATGGATGTATATGGTTGTAGCTTATCTGTTCTATACCTGCTTTTAACCACCCAATTTCCATGTGAGCAGAGAACAGTGCTTGACTACATTGCAAATATTTGGGCTTTGCTGATTATTCTTTTCAAGATACTTGTTGCTTACCTGGGTATTCCAGAACCTTTAAGATTTGTTTTTGTGTTTAAATGTGGTGATATTATATATATATTTAGAGATATGACTGCTGTTTTACCTATTTTAAATGTCATCTAAATTGGAAATGTGTTCTTCACTATTTTGTGTTGCAGTAAGCGATTGCTCTTCTAGTGGTTTGTTTGCTTGTATGAAACTTGGCCCAGCTTCCTGCTCTAGCAATGGTCACAAAACTCCATTTCTGTGAGTGTTATTGGAATATCTTTCATATCAAGAATGTAACTACATTTACCTGTAGTGTAGTTGTTTTCCATTTTTGAGTATTTTCTTTTGTTGGGAAAATCTAGCCTTTAAAACTGCTGTGCTTGATTAATACGTATTAAATGGTTAAAGTATTCAATTTAATCTGAAAATACAGCTTCTGAGAATTGTTTGCAACTGCTAAAAACCAGTTCTAAACATCTTTGAAAGATAAATATAAGGGTAAGTTACTAAATGTCTCATTTAAGGTAATAATTACAATAAATGCTACTTCCTCTCTATAAACTGAATTTCTCAATAGTAAAATATTTATTAAAGTGTAAAGCCCTTTGAGGAAAATATGATATGTCAAAAATCCTAAACCATCAGTGTATTTTAGGGCTGGTTTGATCAAATTTGAATCTCAGTAGTGGTGCTTTAAGATGTATAAAGTAAACATATTTGAAGTGCAATGGTTCTTCATTTGTCCTCCCTCCACCATAAATATCTTTAGTTGCTAAGTTCAAGTATTTTGAATGCTACATCAAGAGGAGAATAAGAGACAAATCGTATAAATATTCCAACAAAGATATTTTGGATTTATGTGGGAGTTTTTTTAAATTCAAAATACAAATTTTCTTCTGCATGACAGCAATTACTTGCAATACATTATGGCACTGAAAAGATTAAAACTTACCTAAAATGTTGGAGGTTCAAATTTTTTGCTAAATTTCTGATTCACCAGAAATTTTAGCTTACCAAATAAAATTTGTTAAAATTTTTGCTCTAAGGTTGTTTCTATTTTCAACCATATGCTTAGAATTAATTTTGTATAACAGACTCTACAGAATTACTTACAATTTAACATAGACTTAGCAGGGATTTAGAAGTGTCCAAAGGCACCTTGAATGATGAAACACCGTGCCCTGCCATATAAATGTATTCCCTATAAGGAGCCTCTTTTTTGGAATGAAGAAGTGGAAATATTCAACTGGGTTTTTTTCTGTTTGTTTTTAATTTGGCTGGTTTTTTGTTCCCTGCTACCTATAAAGCCTTTCTTCCTTAATAACTGAACTCCTAGGGTAGAGAAAATGAAAACTTATAAATTTTAAATACCTCATAAAAGCAATCTGAAACAGTGTCATGATCTATAAAAATGTTACAGATTGCAGGTCATGTATCTGGGGATCTTCCTGAGCTAGATGTAAGTGTTACTGCTTATTGTGCAGTTCCCGTTTCTAATTGCATGGAATTTTATGATGCTAACGCTGTAGCGTAAAAGTGCAGCAAGACTGAATGGGATCTTTTTTGGAGCTGAGAACAGGATACATTTATTTTTAAACCTGAGACTAAAGCAATCAAAAATAAACATTGGGATAAGCGAACATTAACAGAACCTTAAATGTTTCAACTCCATCAGACCTAAGGTTACTTACCTTTTGCTGCCTTCTGTTGATTTAACATAAACTCCTATTCTTACTCGCATTTGAATCTGGTGCCATCTTCACTATAATTACATCCACTGGCCCTATTTCCTTTCACTTATAAAGTATTACTTGTTAATTTCTTTATTAATGGATAGGAAAATCATAACCTGCAAAGCAGATATAGACATAATATCAAAGTTTTGTCAATGAGCTGCCTCAGTCCTTAGAGAATTGCTGCAGGAGAGGTGAGGTTGCTGACTTGCTGGAGCAACTTGGTCTTTAGCTTCTATCTGGAGAACTTGATATAAAGGTGACAGATTTAATGAGGGTGCTTTTCTAAGCATTTGCATTTAACTGCTCTAAGCACAATCACCCACCCACTCCTCCCCTTCCAGACATGTCAGAATAGCCTCTAGAGACCTAAATTGGTGAGATTATGCTGTTGGAGCCTGAGATCATTTAGCAACTCATAACATGGTAACAACCTTTGTGTAGTGTTGACTTGGATGAAATTCAAACTAGTGACCTATAGGGGGAAAAAAAAAATTGCTTCTTTTATACAATTTGTTCTGCCAAGGTTTTCTCTTTGAAGCTTGGTAATCCTGCTGTCACTATTTGTTTTTGCACTGCAGGAGCAACATAGATCTTCCCCTTGTGAGTCTGATGCAGGAAGGGAACAAGGCATACAAGATGAGTGGCTGTGCTTTCTAGGACATCACTGTCTCTTTTTGGACAGCAAAACTAAAGCTATGATGACTAGAGATTTGTGTGCAGTTCAAATCAGTCAAGTCTTAGTTTGAAAAGGTCTTGTCTTTTTCAGAAGTCTGCATCTGTGTAAGTTGGTAGGGCTTCCTCGTTAATTAACGGAGGTTGTATGGTGATAGAGAATAATTTATTTTTTTTAACAGGCTTTCACGCAACAAGTTGCAAAAGATTGTCACTCCAGTTGGTGGTGGTGGGAAAATGGGCAGGAGTGAAATACGAATGAGTCTGGATGTATGTGAAATCCTGTTCTCTCCACTGGGTGCATTTACAATGTCATTGTTATCCAAGATTAAAAGGGTACTAAAGAAAAAAAAGGACTGTGCACTCTAAAAATACCCATAGAAAGTTTCAGTTCCCTCTCTGTACTGGAGGAACAGGGTTTAAAATAATTTAGACAAATGAGTTTCAGTCCAGTTGTTAAAAATGTTTAAATCCCTGCTTGTCAGGGGACTGGAGTGCTACACAGACTTTACTGGTCTCCAGTTTTCTTTTCCAAGATGAAATTGGGTACTGTGTTAGCCAGTTCTTGGCCTTAACTGACAACTGCTAAATATCCCACCTAATCTTGCTGAATGTCTTGGGGATCACTCATCCAGCTGTGAATGGGGCCCCCCAGCCCTCATACTAAAGGTGACACTGACCCCAAGTAGCTAGCTCAGAAATTCTTTTTCTTATGTAGTATAAATAGCTGTTTGTGGTGTTAGTGTTTTTATCTAGAAGTTAAATTGTGTGATGGGTTATACGCTCAGATTATCACTAAAACAGAAGTTTTTTGCTTTTCTCTCTTTTTTTTTTTTTTTTTTTTCCCTCTCCACTTTTTATGTAGAACAAAAGCTGGTCATGTATTACTCGGTTCTGTTGAAAGGAGTCTTCAGTGGACATCATGGGAAAGTGAAGTGCAAGGGACTAAACAACAGGACTGTATCTTGATACTATGCTCAGAAAAAATTAGAATTTGGGGGATTTTTTCCTCCTTTTGTTATGATTTAAACAATACTCTCACTTGGTTTTCATTGCAATCCTGTTCCTGAATGACAGTCTTTATCAGATTTCCCCCTAAACCTCCCTTTGGGTTTGGTCATCTATTCCTACATCTATTTTACATTTTAAAAATTCGGGGCACTGGTTGGGTAAAAAAGTTGAGTTCCCCATTTCCAAATGTTTTGCTGCCTCATATAGAGAACATTGGTTCAAAAATGGCTATTGCAGCACACTTTTCATTGATATGCACCTGTACCAGTTGCTGAAATGTGACATGAAAGCTCTTCCTGATATAAAGAATTCATTTTTTTAATGGATTTTGCCTTTTTGAAATAGACTTTCTATTCTTGTGTCCTCACTGTCGATGGAATATGCCATATTTTCATCTTCTAGAGAACACTACTGAGCTGATGAAGGCACCAGTACCTGAATTAGTTATTTTTTTCATTGATGTGACAAAGCCGCATGCCCAGTTGCAAGCACAGGGAGACAGAGGAGCCAAAAAGGTTAATTACTTCTCATTTTCTTACCCTTATGTTTGTTTCAAATGCTCATCTCTTTCATTGCCTGAAGGTGGCCAATTAATCTTATGTACTTTTGTTTCCACCAAAGGAATGGTTGTAGTTCATCTTGCTGTCCTTCATAAAGGCAAGAAAAGTTCCATACTGAGGAAGAATACTAAAAAGAATAGAAAATCCTTTTGCTTTCAGAAGCCTTTTTGAGGGGCTGTTTAAAGCTAAAAGTTGTAGAGAATTTGGCATTCAAGTTCTTCCATCAGGAAGATTGTCAGTCTCTACCTCTCTTTAAAGTAGAGCTATTTTATTCCCCAGAAGTTGTATTCAGAGGTAAAGCTTTCAAGTGGAAACACAGAGCCAGGGAGCCAAGCCACCTCCCTTAGTACAGTGTCTGTACTTCCCAGCTTCTCTGTTAAATGATTTGTATCATAGTGGATTTGTCACTGCTTACTGTGACTCTTCCCAGGCTACATGAAACAGGTGATGGAGCTCTGCCTGCTTTTGCACTGTTTATTTTCATATCTCCATATATTTTTATGGCTAAATAAGCAAATTTTTTCTGTGGTGTCCTTAAATCTAAAGCAAACCACGTCTGACCTCTTGTGTGTTCTGTTATCTCTTTGAGAAGCTGTGTTAATTCCAAAAAACTGTCTTAACAGCAATTCTTCCTGACTTCTGCAGTCACCATTTACATTTTATATCTACTACATCAGAAACAAAAATAACATTAAAACAAGTGTAAGAACATATTATCTTTTTGCTTTGTTTTGGTTTGGTTTTGATTTCACATCCTCCAAATATGTATTGGGCACAGGTGCTTTTCAGTACTTCTCAAATAAACAGTGTGCTGGTAGATAAGAGGCTGTGGAAAGGTTTTATGAAATGTGTGTAGGGTGTAAAGCTGTTTATTACCAAACATAACTTGACCTGGGAAGAAAAGCAGAATATTTCCAAATACAATTTTGCTAGGCTTTGCTTTTTGCCTCACTTTTAAGAAGCTGTTGTTTGTGTCTGTGATGCACTCAACCATGAAAAGGAGAGCTGGGAAAGAGGCTGTTTCCTCCATTATTTTACAATATTTGGTTTGATGTGCATTTCTGTTTTGTTACTGTGGTCTTACGAGTTTAACCTGTTAAAGCTTCCATTAATAAATACCATTTCCATTTATTAGAGTGGTGAGAAATGGCTGGGCAAGTTAAGCTAGTAGAATACCAGACATGGATTCAGGAGATCTCTTTAGCTTTGTCCCTGGCTTTTTTCTGTTTTCAGGACATGTCCAATTTGTTTTGCCATTACTCAGTTTCTTCCTCTTCAGATCAGAGTTGTTAACATTGTTTTAAACTGCTTCAACATCTGCTTGTATCATCTTGTACAAATGATTAAAACTTTTTTTCTTCTCTTAAAGCTGTGGTTTAATGGCTCTTTCTATTCTTTTTTTTTTTTTTTTAAAAAGAAGACTGGAGTTGTTACAGCTTTGTTCCTTACTTTCCCATTCTAGCCAGGCCATTTCCTTGGACCTGAATTTGGTGTCCTAGAAGCTTCAATAAACAATGCTAAAAATTAATGATGTCTCTACTTATGAAACTGTGATGAATTCTGCTTATTACAAGGCTGGAAGAACACCTAATTTTTAAAATTATCTTTGGGTATTTCAGTGCTGGTTCTGCAGTAGAGGTTAAGATCTGAAAAGCAAGACTAGCCACCTTTTAATCTCTGGTTTTCAAACAATAGAGCTGAACAAGATTTAGGAAGGAATCTAACGGTGAGTGGTGAAAGATTTCTGTATAAAATAGCAAGAGGATCTGCACCAATATTTGTGTGGTAGAGTATTATCAGCTTCACTGGTAAAAGAGATGGCTAGCTAATAGAATGAAGATTGGGAACTGCATCAAATCTTTCGAATGAAGTTAATAAAAAAAAGCAATGATAGCTTATTAAAGCCTCCTGAAGCTGTAAATGTGTACATATTTCCATTTTCAACCTTTTACAGTTGTGCCTAAGTTAACATACAACACCACGTATTTATTGTTTAGCTCTTCAACTCCCATATTTTTAAATTGCTGCTTAACACACAGCAATTACCATACTTAGCTTTAGTTTTATGTAAAGTCGTGTATATTTGAAACACTACACATTTTTTTTGAATGTAATGATCACAAAGCTCTTTTTTTCTAATCATTTCAAATGTTCATTATGCAAGTAAGACTGAGTATAATTGTCTTGCTTTTTTTCAGAAGCTAACTCTCTTGATCACTTGTGTCTCTCTTCCCTACCATACAGTAGGATTTGTAAGTCTGAAAAACCAAGAGGGAATTGTTAAATTCTGGTATTCTGAAACCCTGCTAGTCTGTATTCAGTAATCCCAGAAGAATTAAAAAAGGGGGTGGACTATGTCACGTTCATTCACATCATCTTAGCTTGTCATCGGGTCACAGGCTAAAGGGAACAATTGCATAACTGCTAAGGCAGAGAGATAGGGACTGTCATCAAAGAACTGAGTCAAACAGGCTGCTCAAGTATCTATGTGTGCAGCCACATACATACTAATACATGCTAATCACCAAAATCTGTTTGCTATAGGTTAAAAATGTGCTCTGCAGTGAGGAAGCAATACCACTCCTGTTGGAGACTCTCTAATCATATCTCTTACTCCGTGAATGCATAAATCTGACCCTGTGCATTCTCTACCTGCTTACCTGCTGTACATTCACTTGCCAGGGCCTGAGTCTGCATCCTTGCTTGGAAGAGCACAGCTAGCTACCTGGGTGCTGTTGAAGGGAGGTGGAAGGAGCAGCTGGTCTTGTGCATTTGAGGTTTCGTGTCCCTTCTGGCCCTGCAGACAAGAAGCAACTTGATTCAATTGTGTAAGCTCTGAGTTTGTGGTGGATTGTAATGGGGTGGCAGAAGGGCTGGACTGGGAGCTCTAGGGGCAGATATGCCCCACAAGCTTCAGCCTGCTTGTTGTCTGGGTTGGCCGTGCTTGTTGCATTCATTCACAAGCTTTCAGCTGTCTAACTGAATTAGTTGGAAGAAACAAAACTGTGGAGACCCCCTGGGAAAAAGGGAAGGGACTCTCACTGCAACTCTGAACTCTAATTATTTGCATCTATGCTACTGTGAACTTCCAGATGGCATGTTGCTCTGGTTTTTTTCCAGTGCAATGCACCCTTTGGGGAATTTTCCTGAGGAAGAATGAAACCTATTTGAATCTGCATTCTGTACTAGTACCCCATGAATGCCTTGTAAGCAAGACTCCCTAGTCTGGCAAAAAGTGTCTGTGAATTAACAGCAGCTTGGGTTAGGAGTCCACATGCCAAATTAACTTATTTTTGTTCAACAGCCCCAACAGATTTTATTTAGCAGGCAGTCTGTTTCACGTTCGAATGATCTGCTGACATCATGTGCTTCCTTCCTCTAAAACATCCAGGATGAAAATTGGGTTTTTGTAATGCACTGAACATATGCATGTATTTGGTCTTCTAGCCTTCTAATGCAAGACACAACTTGCCTATTTTAAGCTAAACCAGCTCTTGACATGCATACATGCAGAGGCTCATCATATATACTTTTTTTCTTTAGAGAGTCCCAGGCTAGCATCCATACTTGGTGACCTTCAGGCTCTTACTGAAAAATGTTATGTATTATGGGACAAGTGTTCTGCTATATCAAATATTTCCAATTGTGATCTCCTTGTTTAATCTTCCTTCCCCCCACTTTTCTACTCTCTTTAGTTTTCCTTTCTTTAAACTCTCCAGATACTACTTGTGCTTTTTTCCCCTAAGTAAAGACAAAATCTGCCCTGCATAACGTTGCAACTGCTGCTGAAGCTCTATCTGATTGTGATCTTATACCTAGGAAATGTAAATTTAGATTTTTTTTCTTCTTTTTTTTTTTTTTGGAAAAGGATTGACTAGAAAATAAATTCTGTAGTCATGAATAGTCTGTTTTCATCTGTTACAAATAAAAAGAAAATGGAAAAGTATGGGAAATAGTGGAGGCTCTTATCTGCAGCCATACCTCTGTTTGCTTTTTGGTTTGGGATTTGAAACTAACAGGCTCCTCTATAGGAATTTTCATTCCAAGAAGAATAGATGTACATCTGCATGCCAGGCAAGAAACTCTTAATCTCCAGCTATGACTGGTTGTTATCACACTGTAGTAGAATTGATTCCCCAGCCATAAAATGCTCTGTTCACAGAGGCAGTTAAAATCTGCATAGTTATGATGTCTCTGACTTTCTCATGTTCTTTCCTGTAGCTGCAGTGATACTTGACAGAAAATTTGGGCGAATAATTTATTTCATGTCAATGTAGCTTATAGTTTAATGGAGTTGCTTCCCTGTTATAAAAGATCTTGGAGGCCAATATGTTTGCTTCATAACAATAACTGAGGAAGAGAATTGTGTGAGAGAATTTCCAACCCATATAGAGCCCAGACAAGGAAATTACAAAATCTGAGTTATTGTCTGACTAGCAAAGGGATAAATCCAATTTGAAACAGGCAATTTTCACTTGTCCAGCTGTGCATCTCCTTTAGGATTACAGTTTACTCTGTCAAGTTTCAGGCTTCTTAATGATTTTAGAAATATGATCTCATAGTAGGAGCTGCACTCTACCTTATTTTTCAATACATACAGCTTGCCGTTATGTCTTTATTTCCACAAGGCAGATAACTTTTAAAACAAGCAAAGCCCCTGTCACTTGGTAAGGTCATTTAGTAAAGGCTAAAACCCCTCTGTGAAGTTACTTTGCTGGAATGGAAATGAAACAATATAATGATTCTTGCTTTCACACCCCTTCAGTTTTAACAGACATACAATGTCTTCAAAGATCAGCCCAGCCCCAGTATTTTAAAATGATGTAATTTATTAGAGCAAAGCCACATACCTTTATATTACTTGAGTCCTGTACACTAATGTTGAAACTATAGGTAACAAGTTGAAATTCAGTTCGGTTTTCACTCAGGACCAAATAAAAATCCCAGAGAACTTAAGTGTGCTGGGAAAGAGCCAAAAATGTGTACTGTAGGAGCAGGTGAGAGTGTGAAACATCCTTGTTACTGTTGAGATGGACATAGTCTCCTGGTGGGAATGGATAATAAAATTCTTGTAGGTAGGGTGAAGTAGACAAACAAAGGTTTGTCTTTTCTGAAAGTGTCTGCTGAGAAATATATGTGTAAATAAGAAAAAAAAGACCAAACACAGTTCTGTCTCATCTTCCTCTGTTTTGTGCAGTAAGGAGAAGGTACTGTGCCTTTGGGGAAGGTGTAATATTTCCACAACTCAGCCTTTCAGTTACTGGGTCAGCTTGTGGTGCATCATTGCCTCACTCCTTTATTGCACACATTTGTCCTTAGGTTCTGCTCTCCCTTAGGGAAAGGCTAGATAAGTGAAGGGCTAGCTAATTCTTAGCTCAGGAACTTGAAACTTTGTTGTAGTTTTTGCTAGCTTGTAAGTAGAGGAAAAAGGAAGAGACAAATATCTTCTCTGTAACCATTTCCCATTTTAAGCTCTCCCTTTCTGGCCCTCTGCCAGAAGATCACGAAGCAAATAACTAGTGTCATGCCAGTGGGTGCTGAATAAAATTAAAACCCTCAAATGTCTTTGTGAATATATTGGTAAAGACTGGCTGATGTGACCTGTGAGGTTTGAGCAGGTTAGGTGACTCAGTCTATTTCATGTGGTTTTGTCTGTAGTTTTTGAAGCCAACTGCTGAACATTAATTCAAAGAAAATCCTATAGCCAGAAATGTAAATATGTGTGCTTTTCAAAGTTATAATTGAAATGGAGGATGAATGATTAGAATTTACATCTGTCACCAAGAAGTTTGTCTGACTAGTTCCTTATGCACTTACCTACTGTAGAAGCATAATTAGCTGGAACTCTTGCCCAGCTCCACTTGATCAGCTGTGGTCAGACACACAGCACTGTGTGGCTCTAGGTTTGATCAGCTCTTTCTTTCAACCCTAGCTCAGCAATGCTTCATATTCTCATTGGTGTAATCAGGAGCAGTGAAGGTTGCTCCCTGATTGTCAGTGGTCATAGCAGTATACTGTAAAAATATTATCTGGTGACTGTGTTTTTCTATGTGTAACTTGCACAAAATTGTGTGTGACCCTGCTGGGGACAAACATTTCTGGTTCTGTGAAGCTTTGTGGGAATGAGTAAATCTTAGTTTTCCTTTTAGGTAGAGCATCAAAACCAGACTTGCAGGTGTGTTTCCAGGCTTTAGAAGCAAGCCAGCATGTACACAGTGTCTGCATTCTACAGACTTTCTGCTCTGCTTGTGAACCACCAAGGGCACCTGTGGCATTGCATGCAGAATAAGTGCAGCATAGAAAGCACCTTGTAAATGAAATTACATGCTGCTTCCAGTTGCTTGTACTGAGGAAGAATTTGGGATGGCTAACTAGGAAAGAAAAAAGGTTCCTTGTTTGATTTGTATGCCATCTTGAGCAGGGTTCTGCATATAAACAAGTATTACTGCATAATTACAAAAAAAACCCAAAAAACCCATGAAAACTTCACAAATATATAATGCTGCTTTTCATTGGATCAAAGTACTACATTTTTTTTATAGGCATGTTACTTTTGCTATCATTGATCCAGAACATTTCGATTAATTTTTAAGTTTTGTGCATAGTCCATGGAAGAAATAGGCTTAAAAACTGCCTGCAGACATTTTAGTTTTTCTGTGGTGACTAAAGCTTTTGCTTATTACTTATGTGCAACACTTAAGGAAAGGCCACAGTTCTTAATCAAGATTCTAAATCTTACTTCAATCTACGGAATTCAGTAATTATTAAAATTATTTCCTTCCTGCCTCATCTAATTGTTACTGCTATTCATACTTAATAATGTGAGAGGTTGAGAGGTGCTGACAGAAAGTCAGTGTTTACATGAGTTAATTTACTGCTTTATTACAGGCATTCTGTGTATTGCAGTAGTCAGTTCTGCCCCTTGTATCATGGATTTATAAGCAAAATATAACAAAGGATAACTAATACGTAGATATTCAGACACACAGGCACAGGTATTCAAGGAATCAATGAGATTTTGCAGCATAAACAATTAGGATACCAGCTGCTTGACTGGATTAGACAAACAGAATTTAGGAGCAGTATTGTGAGAGACAATGTTACAGTAAGCCAAGTCCTTACAAATCATATTTTACATGAAAAGAGGTTGATATTTATAATGCTTTTTCAGTTTTTTTTTTAGGTGTGTCTGAGTTCCCTCATCCTCCTTGTTGTGGGGTGCAGTTTTAGGTTTTCTGTACAATTTTTTTTTCAGTATCAAGCCTTGCTCAGACTATATAAGCTCAGTTTCTCTCACAGTAGAAATTAGATGAGCCAAACAATTTAAAAATACACAGGTTTAATTAAAAACTTTTGCAAAGATCAAAGGAAGACATTTGTAGCTTATCTTAATTAAACTTCTTTTTATTATCTCTTAGTATAAAGCAGTACAAGACAGTGTTGCTGATATCTATATGTGTGTGTGTATGTGTAAATATATGGGATGAGGTGCTGCAGTAAAGAATTCAAGAACTTCCCTAGGTATTAATTCCAGCACAGCAAGTTATAATTTCAGTGGAGAAAATCTGAATGTCATTTTCAAAGAGGTAAACTGCTGCATATGAATGATCTGCAGGAAGGCTACATGGTGATGAAGTTCCAGGTACTAGACATTTGCTCAGACTGTGAAATTCCTGCATGCATTTGTTTATGACAATGGCAGCTTGAAAATGCTACCTGCCACAGTTAATATTTCTGTTAGCATTTCTGTTGTGTTCTCTGAAGCTAGCTAAAGGTTAGAGAGAAGAAACTCATTTATGTCCCATTAATTAGCAGCACCAGAATAATAGCTAACATTTATTAGAGGTCTGAACTTTAGAATTAGTTATAAATGCTGCAGAGTTACCCAAAATTCAGGAGGATGTTCTCTCTGACATAAAATTCCTCTGGGATTGCCTTAAAATATGTGGCCTGGTGTTGGTGACTGGTTGATGTTTCATTCTGGGGCTGTTTTTGCGGGTGGGCAGCTACATAGTGATGCTTATACTTTGAAGGTTTTGGATTAAAAAGACAAAGGAAAGATCTTTTCTTTCTTTCCACTTTTCTAAAACAAGAGTGTAGAACTGTGTTTTGGGTATCTATATTTTAAGATGTGGTTCTCTTTATGGAAAAAAAAATAATTAAAAAAAATACCCCAGTTTGATTAGGCTAGAGATCCAGTCCATTGTGTTTGGTTTGTTCCATTCCCGGGGACTTGGGGGGTTTACGACTGGACTACTCTTGGAAAGCAACGGATTTTTGTTCCCTTTTTTGTTTTTTTTTTTTTTTTTTTTTTTTTTTTGTTCCCTTTTTTTGCTTTGTTTTGAGATGGACCTTTTCCCCTTTCTCCTTCAGTCCCCAGTGCTTCTCCTTTATGCCCAGCATCTATTGCTTGCCCCAGGACAAATTCCAGCTCAGGTTAAAGAACTAAGGTGGACTGCTACTACTGCTAAGGCATTAGAATGCAAAAAAGGGACCTAGTGTTGGAGTGTGAATGAGAGCAGTATGGAGATTTATTTGGCTCTTGTAAACATGATACAGAAAGGAGAGAGTTATAATACAAGCAAAAGTCATGGCATTATCTTGAGTTTTCTCCCTTTCTCCTGCTGTTTAGAACCAGTGTCAAGGTAGTAACTTAACTAATTGCAATTTTAAGGTTAGTTCTGTTTGTTTCAAATATGTTTGTTTCCATGAAGAGGACTATGTTCAGTTGTTGTTTGATACAGAGAGCAATCATTTGGTGCTTTAGGGCTGTGACTCAGTAAGAACATTACTGAGTGCTTTGTAGGTATGGAACGGGAAGCTGGTTTCCATTAAATCTGTAATGATAAGAGTCTGGTCTTCACATTCTCATGCTCCAGAAGATTTAATCCAACTTGCTGTGTAAGTGAATGCAAAGCCCCTAGTGGCTTCTCAGGACTTTCTATCAGTCTGTGGAGCTGAGGAGCCTCTCTGCTTTTCTACTGACAGTCCCTCATGAGATGGTGTATCAAGGCTTGTTTGCTGTCTTGGTTCCATGCTCTGTATTGTTAAACAAATGAAAACCAACTCACAATAAAAATCACCTCACCAAGCAAATAATACAGTTTCATCTAGTTCTAGTTTTTGGATGCTGAAGAATGTATCAGAGAAAAACTTGCCCAAAATTTGATATAGTAAGACACGTAGTTACCTGGAAAGCTTTTAGAATGATAGATTTATGCCATGTTTTGTGGAGTGTCTTGGACCTCTCTTCAGTAGACCTGTTTCAAGAAATACCCACTGAAGTGATACTAAGATTTTCTCTCTTTGGTTTATTTAAATTGCTTTTGTGTAAGTAATTCTAATTTCAGGTTAATTTTATACAATTTGATGACAATGTTATGTCTACTAAATGCAAATCCTTCAAGCAGTGCTTCATCTTAATGAAAGTGTCATTTGGAAGGGAGAAGTGTGTTTTGGAAACAGAGGTCAATTTTGGCAGCTAATGATATGGTGTAAATGAGCAGGTGTAAATTGCTAAGGGACTTTTTTTTGTAGATTAACAAGATGGGTGTTTAGTCAAGTTTTGCAGCACCCTAGGTAGTTAAGATCTTTTTCTTACGACAGTTTTTGAGAAAATGTGCTTTGGCAAGCTTTGTGAATCTGGCTCATTACTGTTACAGATGAGAAGTGCCCCTTTTCTTGTAGTCAAGTGTCTTGTTGGCCAGAGATATGAGCCTAGAGACCAGGAGGTGGAAGCAGCAGGGTAAGCAGAATGGAAAGCTCATATGAGTGTTCTGAATACTCTGTGGGGACTGGGTAATTATGTATGACTCTTAATGAGATAAAGTTGTTGTAAGGGGATTTTTTTTGAAGCAAAAAGAAAACTGATGTTCAGCTTGCTGAGAAAATGTCATGTGGAACTGTATTCCAGTGCTAGCTTTGTTAAAACCCTGCAGTGCCAAGCTGAAAACATAGAAGACTCATTCATTTACATGTCAAGGAAAAATAGCATCAACTGAAGGGGTGGTAATTTCCAGTGTATCTGTGGGAAATGACCTTGCTGCATGCTTTCTCCTCTTAAAAGAGGGGGAAAATCTCTTATTCTGCATGGTTCTTCATCCTGTGCTGCTCATTTGACATTGGCCAGGAAGCAGATAGGATTTGAACATTAACTTAGCCTGGACATAGAGACAACTGTGTTTTAATTACCCAAATGGAGGGAAATAGTTTGTGTCCCATTAGCAATCCTCAGAGACTAAAGCACCATAAGCTATAATCACTTAACAATGTGGGTCCGTAGTATTAAGCACGTTTGAATGAATGCCAATGAATGACTTAGGAAATGTAACCAATTATGAAAGTCTCGGGGCATATCTAAGCAGTGTTTGTTTTAAATTTGAGAAACAAACATTATATTAAAAAAGGAAAATGGATTTATACACTTATTCTTTTCTTCCCTCAAAAAGTAATTTCCTCTTTTTTAGAAAATCTTATACTGTAAACAGAATACTCAGTGAATACCAATTGGATATAATTGGCAAACCCTTGCAGGAAGTTTAGTTGTGTTTGTTTGTTGCGTTGTTTGTGGGTTGGCTTTTTTTTTTGTGTAAATAAAAAATTCATATTTTATATGTATAAGACCATTTGGTCTAATTGGCCTGTTAGCTGGAACGTTAGCATCAGAATCCAGATTTTTCTCAAAAAGAACCTTTGGCAAATGATTGAGCTTTGACAGGAGATTTTTCAAATGCCAAACAGGAATCAGGTGCCCAATTCTCACTCACTTTCTTCATCTGACTGATGTTTGATCTTTTGTTAATCTCTCTTTTTGATCCAAAGTAATTGGCTGCTGCCTGTGTATCTTTATCTCCTTCTGTGAGGCATTTGTGAGGGGGACCATGTTGAAGGGACAGTCAGATTGTCATCACAGAGTGTCATCTGTGTGCTGTGTGAATCATGCTGAATGTGGACTTCAGAGTGGGAGAGGATGAGAGCAGGATTCACCTTCTGGTGACCTTATGTCAGCAGCCACAAGGAGTTGCTCAAATACCCAGTAACCAGGTAGAGGCTGGATTCCAGGTGTTCTCTGCCATGTATTGACCACCAAGGTGTGGCTGCTCTGGTGAATAACCCCAGGTGCTGTCCCACTCCTCATAGCTGAAAGCTTCTTGACTTACATCTGAGTTATGACATTTCAATTTTGTTGCTTTTTCAAAACTTAGATGACTCTTTTCTGCTTCATAACGGAGGGAAAAACCTCAAACAACAAACCTGCCAAGTAGAACCCCAAAACCAAACATGCCACAAAAATTTATTGAGCTGTTGAGTTTTGAGTAGGAGAATGTTAGTGCAGTTATTAAAGTTAGAATCTTCTGTTTTGAAACTTGAAAATGATAGACGAAAAGTGTGTGTAGAGCCTTTTTAGTACATTTATTGCAAAACTCCAGCATAATGCTCTGTGAAATTCTCAAACTAAATGTTCTATGTTATGTTAGTTCTACCTGAGTTATCATAATGTCTTAGATTGGTTATCAGAATTCCTCATGATTAGTAGTTGTCAAATAAAGCTGGGAGCCTAGCTAGACTATGCTGTAGAACACATGAAGGATCCATGACTTGACTAATTTTACTTTTTTTGAACTGGGTAATCAAAAAATTCCTTCTTTTTACACATCTCATGTGTAGAATAGGGGCAATGAGTGAAATGTTCTTTTTGCATTTGGATTCTTGATAAAAGTAACATCCTTGAAAAAATCCGGTGTGTTCAAAGGTAAAACTGAAACAGAAAAGGTACATATAGACAATTTTTTTTTTTGGTGTTATTCTGCCTGCTTATTAAGTGAGTTCCACTTTTTTCAGTGCCTTTATTGGCATGGGAAGGCTTACAGAAAGAAACAGGATCAAATAATTAACAATTGAATAACAGTACAAACAAAGCTGAACCAATTCTGGTTTAGACAACCTCTGTATAACTAAATTTGTATTTTGTGGGTCATAAATCTTCGTTCACAAAGCCAAGCCATGATGACGATGATCTTGTGGGTGCTTGTGGAGGTGTGTGCAATTCTATTGCAAAGGAAATAACAGTGAGGAGTTTATAAGCATTAAGAAAGCCATGTGGTTTTTATAAGCGAATATTGTTAGCCAGGAATCAACTACACGATTTTCTTTCTAAGGACATTTAGTGAGACAAGGTGAGTCAGTACATGGAGAAACTCCCTCAGTTCTTGACTCCTAGGTGTAACTGCAAGACTGTAGTTCTAAATACTAAGTCATCTTCTGTTTTAAGTGAGAAATGTTGCACTAGGTCTGACTGTAATTCCTAGGTTCTCTATCACTATTGTATAGTTTTATATAATGCAATTGTACAGTCAACTTATCTACACTATTATATACATTGAAATACACAAGCTATGAGAATTAAAATTTTATATAATTTTAGCACTTCTTTTATAAAGTCAAAATAATTTGATTTAAAAACTGCAATTTTAATTTCTTGGCATAACTGATGATAAATAACAGGATGAGCTTGCCCATAGCCTTGTATAAGAATGCCAGAGCATGTTAAATGAATCCATTTACCAGCTGGCTGGTTCTGTCATGCAGGATTCTTACTTCTATCAACCACAATTAAATTTGAATTTACAATTACAAAAAGCCAAAAAAAGAAAAAAGAAACCAAACCCAAACATATCCTCTCCCCCTAAACAAAAAACCCACCACATAATGTTCTAGGTCTATAAAGAGCTTTTAGAAAGTTGAAAATTCAGTGTAGAATTCTCTCTCTTATGACAAATTATTGATATATAGAATGTATGACTGTTGCACTGTTTTCTAAATTTATTATTAGCTAACTTCAGGAATTATGAAAATGGGGGAAGAAACCACTTTGGGTTGACAAAATATGAAAATATATATTTTGATACTGCAGAAAAAGTATTTGGGATTGAAAATATATTTTGTTTGGCACAAATAATTTCATTATATTGCTGTGTTAAATACATGTCAACAGACTTACTTGTAAATGAAGGTTTTATTAAGGTTTTATTATTTGAAAATCAATGAGAAGTAGGGCTACTAAAATCAATGAAAGTACTATGAAAATCAACATGGAGGACTGCTACAGTCCGGAGTAACATTAAATTTGTTGTTTCTTTCTTGTGGATCCAAACAAACAAAGTCCAACCATTAAGGGTTGAGTGCAAGCATAGACTTTTATTTGACAATTGGCACAAGCAAAAATGATAGAACCCCGTGGAAGTATGGGGGATATTTTGCCAGGCAAAACAGGTAGAGAGAAAAAGATGAGAGAGAGAGTCACCAGCAGGGTTCCAGCTGTCCTGTGAGTTTCTTCAAGATGGCGCTGATCCTGGACAGGGTCTGATGCGAGATGGTGGTGGGTGAAGAGACGACAGCACAGCCACAGCATGGACACCATATATACCCCTGAGTTCCTTTTGTTCCAAAGGGGATCTGTCAGTCAGCTGCCACAGGTTCATTGGCATTGGCACAACCAAGGTGTTTTCCCCACCCTGGTCAGGGCTATGGCCTGGAGGGGACTTCCCTGGCTGAGCCAGGTCCATTAGCGTAAGAGCCATTCATGGGCCTGGAGGGGAGGCTTCCATCCTGTCCTATGGGTCACAGAAGGGCAGGTTCTTATGTTTTTCTCTAGGCATCACCCAGCCACCATAGCCCGGTAGGTTAGGATAAGTACAATTACCCTAGCCAGGGCTTATTCACTTTAAAATTGTCCTTTTGAGGCAATTAAATTCCAGAGCGGATTCTCAAAAGGACTAAAAAGCAATGAAAAATTGAAAGGGTTTGTTAGAAAATATAAAAAAAGCTGTCTTAAAAATTTACAGAAAAATGTACAGAAAAGTTTATTTTTAAGAAACCAAATCTGTAAAATTTCTTTAATCACCATAATACCAAATTCACTGTTCCTCTTCTGTTTTCTTCTTCTGCGTTGAAAGGAAAACCTGGGCTGAAATATTTCATCCAGCCTCAGCTCTGTATCCCCTTGAAGTAAGCAACTATTGTGAAATTAAATGTTTCTCTGAGTCTTAAAAGTTCCAGAGAATCTACTTTTGTTATAGTTAAAATGTTCTCCAGGTTGATAAGGCCTCAGCAGCTACATAAGTGTGCATGCCAGCCTTTCCCCTTCAGCTGTTTGTACTTGATTTTAGTGTTTGGAAATCTTTTTTTCAGATTGTGCCCTATCCTTTGGCTGACTTGGCTGCCTGAGCTGCCAAGAGGCTGAGTGTGAGATAACAGAAGGGTAGGGAGGTTAGGGCCAGCCTGTGGCACAGGGAGAGCTCTGCAGGAGAGTGGCTCTCGGGCCATCCAGGAGCCTGGCACAAAGCACCCTGCCACTTGGTGCTGTTTTGGAACTGTCACTTGACTCTCTTCAGAAAATCAGAAAGTCTTGTAGATGCTGATCTAACATACTGTACAGTCTAACAAATCGTGTGCTGTGCCCAAGTAATAGCTCTCGTGGGGTACATCTGTGTAGTTGGAGGCACTGAAACCTGGGATAAAATGTCCAGTTTTGCCAGGAGGGTAGCTATGATTTAGAAAAAAGGAAAAATACATGTTGGACCTATAGCACTTGACCCCATTGCACAAAAGAGGCTTTTGAGCCTTTTAAGTTCCTTGTCTAAGGGGCTCTGTTTGGTATCTGAGTTGTAATGGCTGAATGTCAACTCCTATAAAAGTGTTATAAATACTGTCAGAATAAAGTTCAATTTGCTATGATCTAGGACAGGAAGCTCCTGCTGCACAAAAACCACAATAAGGAAAGTCTGTTGCTAGCAATGAGAAAGCTGAGTAGGAGTCCATTTAACTCAGATTGATGAATTACTGCTCTGCTGAGCAGGATCTAGACAAAAGTGTTTGCACCTATAAATTACTTGAAAGTTCTTAAAAGTTACTCCAGACTGTAACACCGGTTTGGTGTAGGCTTGGTATGGGGAATAAGATGTACTTCTCTGTAGCTTCCAGACCACTCCTGTAGCACCCATCTAATCTATGATGATGGTTTTGTTGTGGTTTAATGGCGTTGTTGCTCCTTAACCGTCTGCTACTTTCCCTAGGGTCCTTCACCTCTGAGGCAGACTATATGCCAACTCGTGAAGGGCTTGAGGTGTTAGGAAAATTAGCCAGAAAAAAAATGAGGATCAAGAACTGCTTTGAGCTTCTGCTCCTTGGTAGGTGATCCTCAGTTTCAAAACTGGTTAATCAGTATTTTGCAGGGAGCAGGGAGAGGAAGAATTTATCTTGGCATGGAAAACCATTTAGAACTGGAATTGAATGGCTGTAAAAGTTCAAGAACTGTTTGCAGTTCTCTGACCCACTTGTATTTCAGGGCCCTGAACCTAAACATACTTATGCCAGTGAGTAATATTAAATCTAATCAGTTCAGGAGGTGTGCGTTTATTCAAGTAAAGGTTTTTCAAGTGTGGATCCCTACTGTAGCCCATGCCTGTTCAAAACTTCCACTTTAAAGCTGTTTGCAGGCTTTTTTATCTGAAAAAAAATTAGTACATGAGGCAACCAGGTGCCACTAATTGCCAGGTAGTGGGCTTGACCTTGTGTTAAGCCCACCTGTGCCTAATTAGGGCAGGCCCCTACTGCGCATGAGCAGGATTAGGGGGCCAATAAAAAGCTCACACCTGGGTTAGCCAGGGGCTGGTTTAGCCACCTTTGGAGCAGTAGCACTGATCCAGGCTGGTCAGAGCACCATTCGTGAGATTCTACTGGGGCACCTGGTTGGACCTTGGAGCGCTGCACCCATAGAAGAGGTTTGTCTTGCTACAGGAACTCTGTCACCAAACTATATTAATTTCCTCTCTGTTACTTCCAAAAATGGTTGTACCATGGGACAGAGTGGTGAAACATCCCTACATGTCCCATTGTGATGGGAATCTGGTGACAGGCCAGGGTAGTCCGTGGGTGCTCAGAGACCTGCTCCTGGGCTTCGTATGCCACCTCAGTGCACAGCATTGCTGGTGGGTTATTGGCTTATGGCTAAGAGCAACTCTGTGGCCAGTATCACAAGGTCGCTGCCCTAATCTGAGCCTTATAATATCATATTAACAGATAGCTTTGACTCCTGGCCTATTTATTTTCAGAATGATTTGGGAAGTGCTTTGGGTTGCGTGATGTACAAATCTAAGATTTAGGGGATTACTGGAGAGCATTAAATTGTTGCAGCTGGATCCCATTCACTAAGAATAAAGTTGTTTTTTTTTTTTTTCTGACAGTTCGTACATAGTGTAATTTTACAAGCTTCCTGTGTGTGGGTTGTTTTTTTTTTTTTTTTAAATATTTGTTGTCTTTGAAGCAAATAAGCTACTGAAAATCTGTCAGCTTAAAAATCACAAAGACCCAAGAGTTCAGGAAAATCTAATGCCTACTAAAGACAATCTTTTCTCTCTCTGGTGAGCATTGAGATCCTGTATCACTCAAAGGAAGAGGGGTGCATGTGAATAGCTTCTTAATGTGTCATAGCTCCTTCCACTGTGCTTTCAGTAGGCCATAGGAGAAGTGGACATGTACCCATTATATTAATGCAAGTAGCAGCTGGAGGCCTAGTTATGCTGAGACTTTAACTCTGAGTAACTACTGAGCTTAATCGCGTTAGCAAATTTCCCCAGCATAGATAGCAACTGTGTCTTTAAAGCAAGCAAGGTCTAATGCATACTGGATAACAAAGCTATGCAAATAATGTCTCCCTTTCTAGGTCAGTGCTTCCCTGTAAAGTGCACTTCTATTCTGAAAGGCAATCAGTACAAATGGTCTGTTGGGCTCTGTATTAAGCTAGTGTCATGTTTACAAGTATTATATCTGTTATAGTGTTATATGTGATATTTGTTATCTGTAAAACCTGTGCTACAAAAGTTATCAGGCTTCAAATAGCAAAGTGTACTCTTCCCTTGGGAGATGTCACTTATTTTAGACATTTGAAAACAGGATATGACAGAGGTAAAGGCCGGGGAAAACACGTGAGGACTGGATATATTAGATAAGTAAACATTCCCAATATACTTAGTGAAAGTGGAGCACAAAGCAAGAACGGTCTTTGTTAGCTCATCCTTACAGTTGTCAGCATAAAAAGGGGATCTGAAGGAGATGTGAACTGTGAGAGTGGAGCAGATGGGTATGTTGTGGGTACACTGCAGCTGAAGGGTGAAATTTGGAACATGAAGTGAAGATTTTTTATGGGAGAAATGGGTGCTCTGTGGATTCTATGCCAAATCCAAAATCCATGAATATTTGTATCTTTTTTAACCACAAATCTAGATGAAAGAGAGAAAATGTACTTAAATATATGGAGAAGCCAAGAAGGCTAAGGCTAAAAAAAAGAATTTTATCTTGTGTCAAGAAAAGAGAATAAGTAGAGGAACTTATGTCAGTGAAAGAGTCGAGTCAAGGAAATGCAGCTCTTAGTCCTGGATTTTGTTGCAAATGTGTCTTTGTGTCTTGGGTGCACAAAATGAGATGGTTTTACTAATCAAATCTGTGTGATGAAGACCTGGATGAAAGTTTCAACTGTCAGATCTTGAAAGAAAAAGTCACTTCCTAGACACTGTGGTCTTTGTCCTTTTAGTTTTGCTCTTAGGAAAAGCTCTAAATGAGGTAGCACAGGATGAATTTTCGGCCCATGAAGGGTTTACAGCAGAAAACTCTAATAAACTGAAATATGCATAAAAAATAATTAGGCTAGCTTATAAAGTGAAGTTGAAGCCAATTATGGAAATTAAGCATGATGTAATAGTTAATGAAACCAGTGTAGCAAGTGCAGTGGAGCTGTGCTGATTGCCAAGAACATCTTGCTTTTACAGTACTTACGTAACTGTCAGGAAACGCCTCGGAGTATTTTTAATAACAGCCTTTTAATAACATTTTTTTCCCCCATTTCTTTCTTTTGCCTTTTTTTCATCCATGACATTTTGTGTTGCAGGTGGAGGGGGGGAGAGTAAAAAAAAAATGCAGTTTTCCTAAGCATTATTCCATATTATAAGTGTATTTGTATTTCCATTGTGAGCTGCTGTGAGTTGCATGTATCCACTTCATTAAAAAGGAAAATTCCAGCTCCTTGAGGACTTTTATTGTCCTTGTAAGCTGAATGAATGATTTGTGTGGTTGTCTGCTTTGATTTGCTTGTTTTCAGCAGTCCAAGTTTAATTTTGTTAGGGGAACTAAATTCTTAACAATGCAATGTAATATTGTGTTGGTTCTGGGACAGTAACTGTTCTCCAAATTTTTATGCTCTCTAAAAAATGATGCAGTATAGATCTGAGCATTACAGATCTTGGTTTGTCACTTCAGACTTTCTCCATGATTTTCCCTCAGTAGAAAACTAGACTGCTTCACAAATCCTTGTCTGACTGAAGTAATAAAATCAGGCTAATGGACAGGTATCTCCATTTTAAAATGGAGATTTGTTCTAGTATAAGGCTGATAAAAATCTACCTGCAACAGATTGTCGTTTCTTCAGCATCAAGCAGTTTTAAAATTTATTCTGTGATTTACAGGTTTATAATAAAGCTAAATGTATGGCTAATATTCTGGACTGGAAGCTGAGATCATCTCTTCGTGACTTCCTTATAAGATCCTGGGTAGTTTCAGTTACACTTACCTCTGTTTCCTATGTGTAAGATAATTGTTAAAAGTAGATGTTAGAAGGCTTAAAAATGTCTTCTGTAATGTCAAAACCAGCTTCTCATAGAAATCCCAGCATTTGACAAAACTTAACCTGAAAGAAAAAACAGTAGAGTAGGACATATTATGGTACGGGAAACCAAGGTGCTGGGCTCTACCTGAAATTTCAGCCTAAAACTATCACAGGCATCAGAAAGGGGACTTTGGTTTGGTTTTGGATATAAGTGATATAGTGTGGTGCTCATTTTTCAGAATACCCAAAGCATTCATGCTTTTTCATGTTTGGTTTTTTCATACTTGTAATAAAGATCCTCTCTTTTCTTGCTGTAGTCAGTATCTGGAGACTATTATTGTGAATACCCCTTCTGATTCCCCCATTTGGGAAGGCTAAGGAGAACATAGTTGCTCTTGGATCATGTCATCTTCTGGCTTCTCCTCCTGCAGCCACCTATCTGGGTCATCCTATATTTTCCAGATTTTGCCCAATTTGGATGGGTATTACTGGCTGGAAAACGTATCATCAGAACTCAGCTACTGGGTGGAGCTGGGCCTTTTCAAGATAGCACAGGGGATATTTGTCCACTCTGTCCTTTCAGCTGTGGTGCTTGGTTGCCTTAACAAGGCATCACATGCTCAGCAGTACTGTTAGACCCATGATAGAATCTCTCTATATGATTTGTGAATTAAAGAAATAGGTTGTTAGCCCTGATCTGAATTTGACTCAAGCTCCTACCCTTCAGTGAATTTTTGAGAGCATTACAGATCTGAGCATTACAGATGAGGTCTATTCAATAGGAGGTTTTGTGTCTGAGTCACTCCTATGTGGACAACATTTTTAAGTTGGGAAGTTACCTGAAATGCTGAAAAATAACAGAAAACATGGCCCTTAGAGTTAATTCTTAGAGTTAATTCCCTTCCATTCTCTTGGGCATCCGTACTTGGTCAGTACATGTATTAGTTCCAAGTTGTAGAGTACAGTGTTTAAGAGGGTTGTTAAGAGTTTTTCCTCATTCAGTAGGCCATAATCTGATCTTGAGTTAATATTGTGCAATAAAGGGAAACTATTTACTGAGCAATTAAAGTTCTCTGAGTTATGCACATGGTAGCAAGATACACCAACTTGTATTTTTATTATACCAAAACTAATCTATTGAGATGAATAAACCCCTGGTTTTGGATTACTGGTGTTGAAATGAAGCAATGTAGATACAAAACAATCATCAGAAAATTGATGGGGAAAGCTTTGCTTCAGAGAAGTCCAAACTTTTAAAAGTGAAGTCATATTCAGTTAAAGTTTTTCTCTTCCTCAATTTTTTTTTTTTTGTAATAAAAATCTATTGTTTATGATTGCAAGCTAGTTTTAATTTCTAAAAGTTAACTTTCTTTTTTTCCCCCTTTACTCTGCTTAGGGAATTGACAAAGCAAGTTTGAGTTGTTCTGCAAATAATTTCTGAGCTTGAAAACACTGATTGTATTAGACATGAAATATTGGAAACAATGCAACAGCTCACTTCATTGTTTATGAATTTTTCCCTTGTCATCTGTTTTACCTCTTAAATAAAAAATCCCAAACAAAGGATAAAAAAGAGAAAGCATAATAGGAAAGGGGAATAAGACAAGACTAGGAAGGGAAGAAGAAAGGAAATGTCTATTTTTCTTTTATTTCAGAAAAATCGATTTATAAATGAGAGCCAAACCAGTTTCTGAAACACTGAATATCACTTTCTTTCCTGTATCGACAAACACAATTGTATTTTGTATCTGCACAGAACAATCACATACAAAGAACTCGATGTTGCTTGTTTCTATAGCTACAGTAAGTGTAATTACTGAAGAGAATCTTTTGCAGATTCCATTGTTGCTTCAGGTAGCTAATAACATTTACTGGCTGTGGTGGGTCAAAATGCACATTTTGAATTTAACACAAATAATACCATTTTCCATCCTTGTTAAGCACTTTGTCCTAAGACTTACCTCTGCAGAGCCTGGGGTTATGTCTGTAATAATATTGCAAATATTATTGCTACTTATTTTCTGGAAGCAAGACAGAGTACTGTGTGTGTCTGGAGAAGCTTCTCTTCCATTATTTAATATATGCTACATACCAGTACAAATTCATCATGAAATCAGTGTAGAGGTAAAAACCATTCTCCAAAATCTTGCATTAAACCAGAGACACCTCAGAGACCATAATGTTATTTCTGGGAATACAAACTCTGTAAATATAGACTTCCAATGTAGAGTTAAGTTAGACTGTGTAATTTTCTTAAGAAACAACAAGAACTGAGGTAAAGAATGAATTTTGAATTAATTAAATGAATTTTATTTTCATTTGAGGGAAGTTTGTTCTGAACCCATGAAGGACACAGAGGCAGAAAAGATGTACCTGAGTTTATCTTGGAACTGTGAAAATTAGCCTAGAAGCTTGTGTAACCTCACTTGTTTGCTCATAAGAGCTCTGCTATATTTTGATAACATTAAAATAAAGGAACTAACTTCTATTCTTTATTCATGACTTAGACAAAGGCTGAAACTATCATCAGGTCAGATTTTCAAGGTAAAGGTTAAATTTTCACTTTACTGGACTGAAACAGATGATAGAAGAAAAAGTAATGTATTTAACATTAAAAAAATGTTAGTCTGTAGAATTTTCTGGGATACCAAATGCTATGAGAGGAGTCTGCAGAGGTTGCCTTTTTTGTCCCTCCAGAAGAACCAGATGAATTTTGTGTCCTTATTTCTTGAGCGTATGGAATGCATCTCCAAATGTTTGTTTTGCATGTGTGTGTATAAAAAAAATTTAAAAGCTCTTTATATGAAGCTATATGTGGGTGTACGTTTGGGAGTGTGTGTATTTTTATATATATACATACATATATGAATATATATGTGTATGTATATATACATATATGTATATATAGTCATGTATTCATGTATATATACATGTATATACATGTACATACATGTACATATATAGTCATGTATTTATATACATATATGTATATATTTATATAGTCATGTATTTTTTATATATATATTATATGTATATATATTTAGTGCTCATATGTTGAATCCCAAGAAAATATTTTTCTAGTACTGGCTTGTCCTTGACAATCTTGAATGGGCTGAATGGTCTTCAGCGAGCCAGTTAGTAGAGTATCCCTTGCAAATTAAACTACTTAAAAACACAGAAACTCATTGGCTTGGTAGATTAAATTTTATTCCACTACCATCTTTGTCCATGGTAGTATTTATACTAGCCAGATATTCACCACTTTTGCCCTATTTGTAATTTGACAGGCTAGGAAACATAATGTATGAAATTACTGAGCCTACTGGGACACTCTGGAGCAGAGTCTAAACTATCCAGAATGGGTGCAATGACAATGGTTTCATGTTCTGATCATGGCCAGCCTTCCTGTCTGTGTGCTGAATGGTGCTGGCTACTGGATACACTGTAAAGCTGAAAGACAGCTTTGCCAGGTGGGGGTTGGTCTCTTTTCCCAGGCAGCTCTCAGTAAGACAAGAGGGCATGGTCTTAAATTGTGCCGGGGGAACTTCAGATTGGATATTAGAAAGAATTTTTTCACGGAAAGGGTGATCAGACATTGGAACGGGCTGCCCAGGGAGGTAGTGGACTCTTCGTCCCTGGAGACATTTAAAAAGAGACTGGATGTGGCACTCAGTGCCATGGTCTAGTGACTGCAGCGGCAGTTAATCAAGGGTTGGACTTGATGATCTCTGAGGTCCCTTCCAACCCAGCCTGTTCTATGATTCTATGACAGGAGTGTTCCAGGAGAGTTTCACAGGCAGAACCTGATAGCAGATCCTCTGTACTTTGAGGTTGGAGTGAGTTACAGGTGAATTTGGCTTAGCTATTCCCTGTCAACTTTCTTGCTTTCAGTAGCTAACAGCTAGCTAACACCAAAGCAACTATATCAGGAAAGTCTTGATTCTGTTATTTGCCCCAGAATAACTAAGAGCTCATACTTGACCGTATCTCAGATATGCGTGGTAAGAAAACACAAGGGACCTACAGGGCTGAAGCATTCAGCAGGCAGGGGTCTGTTGCTTTTTGCCTGTGGTTCTTTGGGCATCAAAAGACATAGAACTGAGCTGACAGATTGGCAATTCCTTTTCTTACACATAGCACCCGCTATAAAAATAGAAAAAAGAGGGGGAGGTTTGGGCTTATTCCAGGCAGGATCCCTGTTCTCCCTCCATTTGGTACATGGGTGGTGTTTCCTCTTCTGGCACTCAAGGATCTGATTGTTTACACAGGTTTACTTAGCGAGTGTGCAATTTAAGAAATTATTTGACAGGAAAACAGACTTGCCTGCCTGTTTGCATGTGCACGTGGAAAGTAAGATGTTCTCTGTGAATCCATGGTGTGAACAAGCAAGCATGTTCCTTCTGACAGTACAACAGGTGGGTCTGGTGGAAACATCACAGCATCTTGCCTCATGCTCAGCCTTCCCAGGTAGCCCTGCAGTGTGGGGCAGCCCCCCTGCCAGCTTTGTGTTTGCTGGAGGGAGCAGAGAGATGGATGTAGCCAACACAGCTGCTGGGAGAGCAGACCTAAGGACCAGAGGAGAAAGATGAAATTATTCTTCAAGACTTTCAATGATTACTTCTTACTGTTAGGTACTTGGTGTTTGGGGGACTGGTCACTGGGGCTAAATAAAAGGAAGACAAAAGTGAGTAACATTTGTCTCACTTTTAGCTCACTGTAGCTCCCTCAGCTGTGCATATGCATTTATTTTACATGCTAGCAATAGTGGGTTTAGTGCACATGGCACCTATATTGGACATGATGTAGCAGCTATAGTAGGTCTGGTTTTAGTGCTGATTTCAATGTAGATGGTTTAGAGAAAACTTAAACATGTGGAACACTGAGTTAATATTTGAGTATTAATTATATGCTTAGGACACTCATTTAAGTTCATTAGGACACTCAATTTTGATCTGTCCTTCAGGTTTTATTGAACACTTCAACTCTACTATTTAAGTCTTTCATATTGTTTTAATGACAGTTCTTTTAAATGAAATTAAATGTGAATAGAGAAAAGCTGATTTTCTCTTATTACTCAGTTAATCCTGTGGTTGCTTAGCTTGCATTTGTTTTTTCACAACAAACACCAACAAAAACATCCTGTTCAAATTATCAAGTTTAATATTAAGAATTAATGAAAGAAAAGTGGGTACAATATAGGAGTTGTAATTGGGAGAAGTCTTTTTAAAGCCTGCATAACAGTACCAGTCTTGCAGAACAGATGTAAAATCTTTGGGTGCCACTTGTGCTGCTGTTTGGAACTTAACTGGTTGTCCTGAGTAGTTATCCTGTTGTGTTATGTGAGTTGTAGGCTGAGTGGAAAAAGAAAGGTATCACAATATTTCATGTTATTTCAAATGAATTAGCCATCTTTCTCAGTTCCCATTCTTCTTTATTGGTGTTGGCAAGGAGTAATATAAAGGGTGGATTTAAGGACAAAGTTACAATTGTACAAAAACTTAAAACATCCTTATCTCCCTTTTCTCTCCAGAAGCCAATATTGTGCTCATTTCTTTCTGCATTGTGTGGATGTGGTAATCAGGTTAAGTAAAAGTAGTGGAGGCTTTATGAGTGATGGGGAAGCAGAGAATATAGTGTTAATTCTTTCTGGGTCCTCCTGTTTCCAAGGATGAACATGATACCTTTTGCCACTTGAATTCTGTTGGACCAAACCTTTTTTCATTCTTGTACCCGCTACATTTTTCTTCCCATTTTCATTTTGCTCCCAGCCATGCATTTTCTGCTTCCTGGGTGCTTTCCATACTTCTATCCTCTGTCTTCCTGATTTCTTTCTACAGTTTTGCTTTTCTTTCTCCCCCTAATTGGCATTCTTCTGGAAATTACACTGATAGAAATCCCTAGAACTGATCTGTTCTGATTGTGCAACAACAAATGATAGGAGGGCCAGGGCTGCTCCCAAAAACTGGCCTAAAATTAGCTGGTTACAATGGAATATTTTTGTCTTCAGTTTTTCAGAAGTAAAAATATTTTGCAACCTGAAAAAGCCTGTTTTGGTGTTGTAGTTTTTGTTTGTTCATTTTTGAAAGTTGAATCAGAAGAATTTTCTTTAATACAAAGTAATTAGATTGCAATTACAGGACCTAGTTTAACTTATGGAAAATAACCTTTCAACTGGTAATCCTTGAAATAATGTTGACTCCATCAAATAAAAGGATAAATTTGGGCAAATGCATCTTGGCAAAGTTCTTTTGGATTTCTGAGACAGACAGAAGACTCATATCTTTGTATTGTAGGAATGACAAACGAAAGCCAGTTATTAGGAAATTTCTGTAGAGTTATTTGAGAGTCATTTAATAAGCAAGAAAAGTAGTTTGTAAAATGCCAGTGTATAGTGAGGGTATAATTTTAGATGGCATCGCAACATTTTTTGTGACATAACCTGTCTAGTGTTGAGAAATTACTCGAAATGACAAGTATAGGACAGGTCAAATACACTGGCTGTAGCATATCTGCAAAAAATGTGGCTTATTAAAAAATGTAAAAGGATAAAGCAAAATTACATCTTGCTATCAAAATAGCTCGTGCATTTCTTGGACTGGAACGAGTGCTGAGCTGTGTTGTGGAAGCAGTTTGGTCCAGCTGAGTAAAGTCGGCTTCCAAACCCTGAGCCATTTCCTGAGTTGGCTGCTCAATAATGCTCCCACCAAGCTGTGCTCCCTGTTATTGCTGGCCCTTCTCCTGGGAGCTGCACTTCCCGTACTTAATTAGATGAGAAAAAGGATGAGCTGTTCCTTTCTCTCTCCCTTCAGGCTCACGTCTAGAGGATCTGGATTCCAGTGCTCAGTAGCACAACTTACTGACCTGGCTGCTAACCTGAGCATCAGCCTTCGAGTGAGAGGGTCTGCTTGGCCCAATGTGTAGTTTGGGGGAAAGAGAATGTTAGGAAGTTCCCAATATGTGTTATTTTTGGTATCTTCATAGCCTCAGTAAAAAATGTTCCTTTCTTGCTCTGAGTTAGATAAATATGCAGGAAAGGGTATAATTAATTAATGGTGAAATAAATTCTGGCAGATGCAGCCCTCCATATATCAGGCATCCAGAAATAATCTTGAGTGTTCCAGTAACAGGTGTCATCAAGCTTGTCAGGAAAAGCCAGTTCTAATAGGAGCTAAGATGGACCAGCTGAGTTCTTGACTTCTCTAAAATGATGTGCAAAGGGTAATAATTAGTACCATCTGAGCAGGCCTACATTGAAGAATCTTCAGTAAACCACCAGATGACACTCAGTGGTAGTACTTGGACCAGTCTTGTCAGTAAGGATTAAGACTCAGAGACAGAGGTTGTAAGGAGGTGATGTTACATGGGTCAGCTGCATTTGGTGCCCTACACCCCACACACTTGGGAGATGGGGAGCAAAAGCAAAACTGTAAACTCACCCCTGGTTTTTACTAATTAAGATAAGGTCCTTGCTATGTCTGCTAAAAGTGTTCACCTTGTTCTCATAATAAATCTAATGGGCTTGCCTGTATTTAAATCATAGAATGGTTTGGGTTGGAAGGGACTTTAAGGATCATCAAGTTCAGCCCCTCTCTGTGGGCAGGGACACATTCCACTAGATCAGGTTGCTCAAGGTCCCGTCCAGTCTGGCCTTGAACAGTTCCAAGGGTGAGGCTTCCACAACCTTCCTGGGCAACCTGTGCTAGTGTCTCAACACCCTCATAGTAAAGACTTTCTTCTTAATGTCTATCTAGCTAGAGTTTCTTTGGAGGAAACCTAAGAGTGCCATTTTCCCTCCTACTATGGCTGACCCCTGCACATGTCTAGAGCTGTGGGACACCTTCCCTGCTGGGAATTAACATGTCAGTCCCATAGCTGCCTTTTTTCTACCCACTCCCTTCTCCCCTCCTAGTCCACCTTCACTACTATCTATCTATACATAGATTTACCTTTGAGATTATATCAGAGTAATCTCAGATTAAAAGGATGCACATAAATGAACAATTGGTGATAATAGATAACTACTCATTTTTGTTTAGAAAAATACATATATAAGCATAACATCTTTCTGAGGAGTTGGCAGTGAATAGCTTAGTGCAAACAGTGAGAACAGCACCGTGACTTTTTACACATTGCTTTTTATTTAGTAAAATACTGGGGAATAGTGTGAAGGGATCAGCCTCATTTCTTACAGTATTTGAAAACTTTAACTCTTCCCAGGTTGTTAAAATCAGTCATCTGAAAAGCTGTTGTTACAGGATTCAAAGTTCTGTCATTCTGGTGTTAGAAAGGTCAGATGCTAGAATTGAGAAAAATGATTCTCCTCAGATGCCAAAGATGAAATATCCATATGCCAGTCTGTTATGGGGATGTGCACATGCTTGAGCTAGTATGTTGCTTTTGATGCCAAATGTCTCTTCAATGAGATGAGTAGAAGCAGTGTTGGTGCAGCGAGTATAATCCTCATTTTAATGCTGGGACACGGGGCTGCATTCTGTGAGCTGGCCTGCCTGTTTGCAGCCACAGCTGAGGGTACCCGGGACCTCAATGCTCCATACAAATGGTGTTCATTTCTAATTTTTTCTTTTCCCAAGAAATATGAGAAAAGGACAACTTAGCCCTTAACAAAATACAGTTGCAGTGGAAAATAGGGTCTAGGGGAAGTGGAAAAGTACTGTGTATTTCTTTTTCCTTGGTTAATGTACTTCTAGCTTGATGGGAAACCTATCTATAGTCATCCTATCTAGAGAATGAGTTTTTAAGTGACAAAAGTAATACCATAAAAAGAAACACCACCCCCCCTCCCAAACTGCCAGCTTTAATTTATGATCCTTCTCTGAGTCTGAATGCAAAGTTCAAGGACTTCTGAAAGTGACACTGAATGGAGTAGTGATGCCTACGAGTGGGGGGGTAGATGGCAGGTAGGTAGGTGAGAAGTGTTACTTCTCAGGCTTCAGCTTTCTGTATTATTAAGAAGGTAGTTTTTCAGAAGAGTAAATGAGAGGTGGGTGTCTATATCCATGCCAGTCCCTTAGGAAAACCCTTACCCAGAGCCCTCTCTTGAGTTCGAGATGGCAAACTGGTTAAGTTTTAGAACATGAACTCTTTGGAGCTGATTGCTGCCACCTTTAGGCCAGTTGGAAGTCATTTCCACATGCACGCATCTTCCAAGCCACCAGTTGCAAATGCAGCTCTCAATTCCCCTAGACTCTGGACAAATGGAGCATTGATCTAGTCCAAAACTTGCCTTCATTGCAGGCCCATGTATAAGACAAAAACTTGAATTTGTCTTAAGCATAATATTGTACCTACGTAGAGAGTATTTAAATTCACCACACAATTGTAAAGAACATGAGTGCTGATTTTAGTTGATATTAAAATCTGTCTCTTGCTTTTGTTTTACCTCAGTAGATACTAACTTCTAATAAATACCTCAGTGTTGATGTAAACATCAGTGGTATATTTGCTTAGTACTTGCACACTAAAGTGTAAGAAAAATCTCAGAGAATCTTTTTCTTTGCAACCCCTTTCTACCTAGCACTTTCAACCTGTCAGATCTGTATATTTGAAAGCTTTTTGGTGTTTTGGTCTCATTTAAAAGCACTAGAGGAGGATAAAGATAGTTCTGTAGTTCATTACAGGAGGACAGTTCAGAACATAATTGAAAAATAAAGATACATTGCCAAAAATGTGTTGCTGTGTCTCAGGCTATGGTACTTATAGGAAACCCATCACTATGGTAACTAAATATCTGCTAAATAATTACCAACAGATCTATTTTTTTTTCTTCAAACTTGTCTAGTGTGTCTGACTATACTTTTAAATAGATTTGTGTATATATACATGTTTGCACACTGCAACTGAAAGATAAGCCAAAGAACTTGCCATATATGATACTAATTGCTGCAGAAGCAGCTTCTGTATTCTGAGTGTCTATGGCTGTTGTTTTCTCACAAATGAGAGAACAGTGCAGAATAGTTTTAATAAAGGCAGTTTTAGTGTTACACTAAAATGTAGCTTTCATGGAAAGTCAGACATCTAAGCCAGAACAGTTTATTGAAAGACATTAGATTTGTACTTAATAAGCAGCTACTTCAAATAGTGAAGGAGCATTCCCTGCCTTGGTTGTTCATCCCACTTCATCAGCAGCACTCAGGCAGTGCCTTACTTGGCAGCTGATCACTGCTGTTGCATTTCACCTGCCTTTGTTTGGTTGGTTTTGTTTGCTGTGTTGTGCCAACCAAATGTACAAACTTGGTTTGGAGGATTTACTCTCCTGATGGCTATAAGAAAAAATTATATCTGCCAGGTTCTTGACCTTGTCTTTTGAAATTCTGGCACAACTCAATAGATTGTGGCATTAAGGACTGTTGTATATGTTATTTGGTTGGTTGGGTTATTCCTCCCCCCAGGAGGGGGGGGAGCTAGTTGGAGCTAGTCCATAGCACATTAAATATTCATCTGCTTGAGGGGCAGCCATAATGTCCATAGAGACAGTAGCCACACTATATGATCTTGAGCAGAATGAGGGTTACCTTAGAAACAGTAATAGTAGCAAGACCAGCAGCACAGGGGACTGTCATGCAGTTATTTTGAAATAACTACAATTAGCAGTAGAAACTTTGGTGGTGCATTATACACACCTTTCAACACTAAAAGCCATCTGTTACAGTAAAAGCTGTATTTTAAATTGGGCTTTTCTAAATGAACTCTCTAGTATATTTATGTAATTGTTCAAACATATGTATGGAATGGATTAGGAGATAATTCAGAGCAGTTCATGTTTCTGTAAATATCATATAGGAATCTTGTTAAAAAAATTGAATTGAATCAATGAGAGAGACCTGATTAAACAAACTTAAATTGTTTTCCAAGGAATCAGGCTTACAATTTTCAGCATTACTACTCTTGATGTGGAACATCTTTGTAAATGAGAAGGTAGATCTACAAAATTTGCTTAGAAGTTGGTTAAGCTTTGGTTCAGCAGGTTACATATATACATATACACATATATACATATATATGTATACATATATATACATATATAGTTTTCTTTACCCAACCCATGTAGCTTAAAGTTGTGATCTCAAGCAGTTTTCTAACAATAATCTTCTAAAAGGCAGTATCGTTCAATTTCCAAATACCTTTTAGTGCAATAAGTGAAGCACTTCTGCAAATGATTCATTTTGAGAAATGTCCTTGAAAAAATCTTTGTATTCTAGCTAAGGATAAGCATGTTAAGTCTAATCTGCAGTTTTAGATTCTGCTGGAGATGAAGATTTATGATCAAGGTTGGACTAAACCATGACAACATTGTCTTGGTTAGTATAACAGCAAAGTATTTAAGTCAGTTTTAAGCAACAGAAAGTACAATTTCTTGTTCCCAGTATCTATACAATTTTATCTGGATCAGAAGTCATGGGTATAACATCTCAATCACTCTTGCTCTTAACAGACAATTATTCTTGTTCTGACTCATGTCCCCTTACACACGGTTTGTTGCTTTTCAAGCCATTTCCAGACTGTTAAATAGCCACACATCCCATTTGATATAAGTGTGTGGGCTTTCAATTTTAGGTTCTATTTATGCATTTGACTTTTTTGTCACTGTCTCTCATTATTTATTTTTACTTACCTATCCCAGCTTCATTCCTTTTAACATCTGTCAGACTTCCTAAAAACATGAACTGATTTAATTTTTTCAGATAGTTACTGATCTAAATTGCTTTGTGGGTATGATTTTTACAATAAATCAGTTTGCTATTGCATGCTGAGAAATACTGAGCTATATTTCCAAGAATTAAATCTTAATCAGCAACAGTTCTGCATGATAGTGCTTACTATATAGCAGCAAGTAGTTTGCCAAAATAGCTTTTCCAGTTTCATCTTAAATGTTTTGGTTTAATATGTTTAGATGGTAATTTGATTCTATGTGATATCCCTTGGATAGTTGGGAATTTGAATAAGATTATTTGGTATAACCCTATCAATTATAACTGAATTGTCAGATATTAATCCACATATGCCTCACTGTTTCAGATTTCAATATAATCCTTTTAATTTATGTTTCACAAAAAGAGAAAATTATTAGAGTCTAGATTTCTTTCAACTTATTCTCTTACCTCTATGCAGTGTATAATATGATGTACATGAGGATTAACTAAGTTTGTTTTCTTTTGTAAATGGAATTAAGCCAGGGATGTTTAATGATGGTCTGTGTTAGGGGACCCCACTGATTAGAAAACCTTATATCTGGTGGATTTTGGCAATAAATTGTGTAACAATCATGGGAATGAACAACTATGGACAACTATGCTTTTTAATAAAAATATGTTGTTTATATTGCATAATCTCTAGTAAGGGAATCCTAACAAATTAGTAAGAATGAAAACAGCAACAAAGTACAAAATTTTCTCTGAAGAATTAAATCAATTTATTATTTTTCATAAATTGGGGCACTTTATCCTGAAGAGTGTTTTTCATGGCAATTGCTGAATTTTGTGGAAAAGTTGTTTTTCTCCAATGGTCTTGTGAAACCTGCTGTCTCTGACCCCCTTGAGCTGGGGGTGTGGACTTTATCTCACTTTCCAGCCTTAGCCATCCTGTTGGTCTCTGGAATTAACTGGACTTTGCCCTAAGACCTAATATGACAGGGGTGAATTTTTCCTACAATCTCTTCTTCATGATTTAGGGTTTCTAGAAAATGTTTTCTGTGGTGATTAAATCAGTCTGCACAATGTTTTCTCATAGATTTTTGAAGAGAAGATTGCAGCAACATAGATTGGAAAACTTGTAAAAATTTTTATTCCTTAATTATGAGGTTCTTTACACTTTAAAAATTGAGATGGTTATGCTATTGAACAATGAGTGCCATAAGGGACCTTTAATTGATATTTTCACATTGTTTAACAGCACTACATGGTAACAAACTTTATTACCATAAGGAATTGATCAACATTTAAAAAAAATGAGGCCTTTGTGAGCTTATGGTGAATTTTAAACTTTCTCTGTATTCACATGGAAATAATGGGATTCATTATCTCCTAAATTTTATTAGTTATCACTTGACTGAAGTACATGTCTTTGTCAGGATGATCTATGGTGACTCCTCTCTAGCAGCTATTCCCTGCAAAACCTCTAAAATGTATCTTGGTTTGAATTATGGGAGAGGTAAATGTCATGGCAGAACACAGCACACTACATTTGTTGCCAATTGAAGCTGATTTTAAATCCAAGTTTCTGACTTCCTTTATATGCTTATTAAAACCATAAATTGCAGTCATTTATGGGCTTCTTATTCTGAGTGTTCAGTTGTTCCTTCTCCCTGCTCGCCTGGTTTTGTATAAATCCTCTGCATATGCTGAGAGCTTTCCTGTGTCCATGTTATTGTTCTTTTCAAGAGCTACAGGAAAAATGTATTTTCTCTTGCTGAAATGGGTAACATTCAGAAACAAGTGTCATGGGTATTTCCAAGGGCATAATAGTGCTAATGTAACAAAGAACAAATAAAATCCACCACAGAAAGATATGAAGTCCAGAAAAGAACTTGTATGAATATGATAATAGACCTATTTGGTACTGGAGTGATTTGCATTGGTACAACTATGGGTCTTTTTTTGAACGGTGTGGCTGAATATTCATTTGAATATTTTCATTATCTGAAAACATCACTGTCAGCTTCTCTGTATTCAGAAATTTTTATGCAGGAATTGCAAGAAGGTTGTGCTTGTATAGAGGCTAGGAATAAAGACAGAGTGAAAGAGTCTACATAACTGAATATAAACATCCCATGGATGGAAAGTAAATGACTGTTTTCCATTTTAATATTTTAAAATCTTATCAGGAGAGTTCAAGTTCAACATACAGATATGCCACAGGATGTGCCTTTCATAGAATCACAGAATCATAGAATTGGCTGGGTTGGAAGTGACCTCAGAGATCATCAAGTCCAACCCTTGATCCACTCCCGCTGCAGTTCCCAGCCCATGGCACTGAGTGCCACATCCAGGCTCTTTTTGAATATCTCCGGGGAAGGAGAATCCACCACTTCCCTGGGCAGCCCATTCCAATGTCTGATCACTTAAGGCTTGTATTGAACCTCACACAATTTGTGCTTCAGTAAAAATCAGAGGGATGTAAAGCATGGACACTTTGACTTGGTAGCTTTTACCATTGTGTGAACCAAATGAGCAGGCAGCCTGCAGGGTGCTGGGAAGCCAGAGCTTCAGGAAGGCTCCACATGTACTCTGGTGAAATATGCTAATGATTGGCCCCTTCCTTGGCCATGCTCTCCCTTTCCAGTAAGTGAGTGTGCATGTAGGCAGATGTCTTGGTATCCCTCTGGTAGTGTGGGATGTCTGTGCTACTGCAGCAAGATCCAAGCTGCAATAATTTACAGATCTCCTGTAGGTTGGAGGCCAGAAGTTGCCCCAGTCAGTTCTGAAACTTGAGGACATAAAGCTTCCAGACCACTAACAGTATGTGTGGGTATGCTATATTTATGTCCATATTTTAAAACATAAATGTAATTGTTAATTACTTGTGCTTGTGTAAGTGAGACAGCCTCCTTTTTGCTTGTGTGCCTATGGTGTATATCCATAGGGATTGGCATTTCTATGGCATGTGCAGTCACTTAGTAAAGGCATGTGATGGGTGTGTATGTACTGTATTAAATTTATGAAATGAGATTTCCACCTGATTAAAGCAGGAACAAAATAATTTCACTTGTTTTTCAGAGGTGAGTTCAATCCATAATAGAAAAAAAACCCCAAAAAAACCAACGGACAAGTGTTAATAAGAGTAATCTTCCAAAGGGAAAAAAACCCCAATAAAACTTTGTAGTCAGATTGAATCATGCCTGCTATAATGCAATACTTAAATCAAAGAAAATAATTATTTTCTTCACTTTGAATTAATTTTGCAGCTTGAAAACAAGCCTGTATCCTAAAGATAGGGGTGCAAATTTTTGGCTGCAATACTTGTTTTTGCAGTGTCTTAAGCTTGTTAATCTATATTTTATAGCTTTTAATCAGTAAAATACTTTGTTTTTTTCTCTTACATTGTGTGTCATGTCTAAAACTTACTGTGCTTGTGTAATAGAACTCCTACTACTGGCTTGATGTTTGGTTTTTAGGTATGGCTGCTTTGTAGTCTACTAATTCATACATATTTCAGGCTAACTGAATTAATATTTCCCAAAAATTAGCCCATATCAAACTCAATTACTTCAACAAAAATATATGCCTATAATATGGAACAATTCAGCAATAGAGTTGAAAAACCATCACACCTCAAAGAGCTTAGATGCTGACTTAAGGAATATAAGAACTGAATTTAAATGGGATCTTTAGCATCATGTATTTTGAAATTGTGATAAAAGATCAGTTTAATAGAATCGTGATTCCTCTTGTCTTACATCTAAAAGAACATAGATACACATCCTGGTATCTGTTCAATGTGATACACCTGTACAAAACCAAAAAGGACAAACACAGCCAGAGGGAATAGATTGGCTCCATAGTACATAACCATGAGCAAAATCAGACAAGGAAGGTAACTGAAAATGTCAAGTAATACACCACTTCAGGAGTATGATAAAAGTGTAAATTATGTGAAAAGTACCTTCACTGTATGTATATTTTGTATGTGCCTCATTTGACTGTGCTGTTTTCTGCATGGATTCAGGGAGCCTCTGGCATAAAAGAAATGCAGCAGTCTAAGAACATACCAGAAAGTGCTTTATTGACTTCATAGTGTGATGTCCCTTACTGGCACCTGTGCTTTTACAGTACTTTTGCCTCTGATGCTGAAACTCTTATTTGATGTCCAAGGTTTTATAGGTCTTTTGGGGAAAAAAATAGTATGGTAGAGTAAACTTAAGTCTCTGAGTTACAAAGTCTCAGTGGTTTACAGAATTGGTAGTAACCCCAGTCCCACACTTGGGGTTAGTCTGCCTAACCTGATCTAAGCATGGGACAAATCTGCCGGGAATGTTGTATTGTTTTCTTTGAAGGGGGAATCTGGTTGCAACTGCTGGTATGTGGTGGTCTGTAAATCTAAAAACTCTGCCTTGCTAAGAGTCATAGTTGGCTGCAGACCAGCGATCAAATCCCTGAGCAGATGAGTACAGACTTGCTAGCAAAGAAAGAAAACTGTAGCTGTGCAAGCTTAACAGAAGTGGCTAAAGAGAACTTGGAGGTGCAGGTGACGACTGTAAAGACAAAGTAAACCTCATTTTCCCAGAGCAGTTTTGCAGTGGGGTATAGGATATGAATGATAAGCAAAGTGACTCCTCTTTTCAAGAACATGAGTTGAGGAGCCCAACCCTTTTAAACCATAGTTGGCAGCTCATATTCTTAAAGGGCTGAGGGAAGTGTTTGACTGGGCTACATTTAAAGTTCATGGTGGCAAGGGAAAATATTGAAACAGTTTTATTTCCAAGCTAACGTAGAGAAAATCCTTGAAGTCTGCTGCCGTTAATGTAATAATGTGATTGGGCTGTTGCGAGAAGAGAGAGTGACCAAAACCAGGTCTTACTTGGCTTTGTGAAAATTCTGTGGCTTGAGAGTCCCTTTTGGTAAATCAGTAACTCACCTTCAGCTCCAGCATGGCCTGGCAGAGCAAATGACACAAGATATTGGTCTATCACAGATAAATTATTTGTGCCTTATCACCAACAGTAGGCCAGTGATCCCAGGACCTACTCAGAAGGTCTTGGAAAAAAGGTGAGCTCACACAGTGTGTTATTTGCCTCTAGGTATCAACAATGAAGGTGCCAGTGTTTGTGCTGGGAAGCAGCTTAAAATGAACTACCCCACAGCTTTAAGGGTAGGGAAGCTCTAATGAGCACAATGATCTGTCAGGTAGCCAGGGGTGCCAGCCTGGCTCATGGAGCATTTGCTGCCAGGGTCAGTATGTTCTATTTCTAATTTGCAGATGCTAAACTTGTAAGAACTACACAGGAGAGCAGTGGGATGGTTGTGTACTTTTTTAGATCCTCAAAGCTCTGTTCAGAATGAAAAGCTAAGTATAGCAGTACAGTGGTCATAGCAAATTCCAGCAGCTCTTAGGTGGTTAGCAATAGCTGAAGCTATGGCTAGTGGTATCATTTGATAGAGACAGGCTGTGTTGGCCAATTCAGATCAATTAACTCCCCCCATGTGCTTTGAAAAAAAATAAATCTAGGGTCCTTAATTTCTCTTTAGAAGTCACTAGGAGAAGAGACCTTGTTTTAAGTACTGACCTGAAAGCCACTACTTCTGTCAGTGCAGCAGAAACTGTGCAGTTTCTCCTTGCTGTGTAGGAGTACTTTAAGTGCAGATTTTTTGTGAAGATTTCTGCATACGAGTCCCTTCTAGTTCTGCCAGACTGCTGCCACCTCTGAACTGATGTTGTTGATGAAGTGCTTAGTACATTCTGTATCCATACTGCTGGATTCCTAATATTGAGAAGTGTGGGTGAAAGGATATGGACTTGAAAGACACATCTCTGAAACTTTTGTAGCACCTGTATGGCTTTTTGGAATAAAATTACTTGCAGAACCACTTAGACACAGTTCATTCTAACAGTTCAGTGCTCATAATACAATAGAGAAAGGATGTTCAGTCTGTGCTAGCAATGGCAAAACTGCCAAAATCTTTATATTGGAGAAATAATGGCATCCTGTGGGGTTTTAAGCCCTGTTGGTTTTGCAGAAGGAAAGCTTAAGGCAGAAATGTTAGCTGTATTCAGAACACAAAGGGCTGAATACTGCTTAAGATTATGTTTTAGGAAAATGATGTATCTGGGGTGGGGGGGAAGAGCTGTGTGTGTGTGTGAATGGGCTTGTCAGGTATTTACTTGGGGAATTAAAGAAAGTTGTAGTTTTGGGAGAGAGTATTGAGGCATTTAAATCAGTAAAGTTGCATTTCTTTGAATGGTGATATGTTGTATTACATTGGATAGTTTGCTAGGAACTTCACATGGGCTTGGTAATGACTGAGTGACTTCTAAAAGCAAAGACTGGAAACAACAGGGCAGAGTGCTTTTGAATGACATATCACATGACTGTGATGGTTTTACACTATTATAAGTGGCTACTAACTTAAGTCCTTCAAGGTGAAAAAAAAAATCTGATATCTCTTCCCAGTGTGTCAAGTCTCCTTGATAACTGGGTAAACAGGCAGTATTTAAAGAAAATGGCTTGTGGTTCACTTAACTGATTATTTATGAATGTTTTAGTGGTTGTGTATATAAGCATCTTAGTCTCAGTAGATAATTTGGAGTTTATAGAGACCAGACGCCTTATGTCAGTGTTACTAATGAAACTAATTTTTCTTCAAGAAGCAATAATTGTCAGACCCTGATTTTAGGTGTCCTTACTGTGAGGAAGTTGTATCACTGGAAACTGATTTTGTGCTCAAATATTAGAGGCTTATGTTCTGAAAATGTGTTAGGATTCTAGAAGCTCTGGTCTACTTAGGAGCTGTGCTTTTCATCTGGATTGTCAGAAATAGTGCCTAAGTGCTTTTTCATTTTAGAAGAAAAAAATCTTGTAATGAAAATCCTCTTAGTAACAACTATATAGCAAATATCAGATGTTCACATTTACTGCTAAACTCCATCTACAAATGAGAACTTGCTATCCAGTGGCTGTAACAACAGAGCTCCTTGAATGAGAAAATGAAGCTTCTCAGCTACTAAGGCTCTTCGTCCTTCTCAGTGTACTTGTTATTTCAGTGCTGACTGAAATTTATGGTAAAGGAAGCATCCTTTTCTTTACTGTGAGCCATACCATTTGTGAGCTCTACTATGTGCTTTGCCTGCTTTCATACAGCAGAACTCAAGAATAAAATGGTACCCTATTATGGCATGCTTGGCAGACAGTCTGTAGCAGGCTTGAGTTGCTTAAAACCCAGTGTAAGCAGGAAACAGTTGTGTACAGAGAAAGTAACCTTAAGTTTCAAAAGGATTTAGGGAACCACCTTCTTGCTAGTAACTATAGTCCTATTTTATTTGTTGCAGAAAACCACTAACTCAGTTTGGAAGAATTAAAAAGTTGATTTGCAGTTTTGTATGCTTTTGTTTATAGCTCAAAAAAACCCCACAAAAACAAATAAAAAACCCACATACAAGGTGAAATGTGCTGGGGGATGTGTTATATATGAAGTTAGTCAAACTGAGTCAGTTTTGAGGGTTCCAGGAGAGGCCAGTCTATGAGCTCAGTTACTTGCAGAGAAGAGTAATTTCCACATATGAAAATGCCTCTTATTGTTATGTGAAGAAATCACAGAAGTCACAGAGTTATGTGTTGGAAGGGACCTCAAGAGATCATAGAGTCCAATCCCCTGCCAGAGCAGGACCACCTAGCACAGGAGCTCTCAGGAGCACATCCAGGTGGGTTTTGAATGTCTCCGGAGAAGGAGATTCCATAACCGCACTGGGCCTGTGCCAGTGCTCTGTCACCCTCACAGTGAAAAAGCTTTTTCTTATGTTTTTAAAAAAATAGTTTCATGATACTTGTTGATTTAAGATTGCTTGACTTGTTGTTTTGTCATTGCTAATACAATTTTAGGAGCCAGTAACTTCAGTTTTTAGTCCAGGAAAAAAGTGAATGGAGGATTTTGGAGGACACACACCAACCCATTTTGCTTCCAGTGACTTTTAAGGCAAATTTTAGATTCTACTACAGTTCTGCTTTTGTAAAAGGGGGGATATGAGTAGCTAAGACTTGGACATGCAGGAAAACTAAAGATGCCATCTAAAACTAGGATTGTGGTTTTTTTCTTTCAAGATAAAGTGATAGGAGATTTCTGTAGCAAGAAGAGCTCTGCTGCAGTTTTCTCAGCTCATTTCTGCAGTTCTAAAAGCGCAGGCATAATAAAAAGATAACTTTAAAGACATTTCATTAAGGGAGACAAAAAAAGGATTACATTCTAGCAGAAGTGGGGAATAAAGTAGAGGTGGATTTTGGCAAGTTTTCCACTGCTGCTCTTGCAGTAGAATGGTTACTTATGCTCAGCATCTCACTTTGCTGGAAACAGCAAACCATTGCTTCTACACCTGGTGTCTGATGCATCTGGCCAGCTGGCAAGGGAATAACTATGGGTGAAATGACCCTGTCTCCTGTTAGACTGAAAGTGGATACTGTATCTGCTGACCACGGGAATAAGGGGAATTCTGTGACTCCTTTCAAGGTTGCATTTCTCTTTGCTGGAGCAGAGAGGAGACTCCCCACACTGTTGCACACCACTGCCTTCCCAGTGGGCTTGTAAAATCCTTTCTTTGAAGGCTTCGAGCTTGGGGTGCTTCAGAATAGGGGAATACAGGTAGTTAAAGATCATGTCCTTGGGCCTTAATGGTGCTTATAGCAAAGAATACCTTTAAAGTTGTTGGTTATCTGTCAAGCACTATGTTGAGATGCAAAATAAACCAGAATTTCTTTGATTCTTCACTGGCAAGGTTTTCTGCATGCATGGTACTCTTGTTTTTCTCTTCTTAGCCTTGGGCTAAGCTATTGATTTATTCTTTTCCTTTTTTTTTTTTTTTTTTTTCCTTTCTTCTTTCTTTCTTTCTTTCTTTTCCTGGTTGCTACAACATTAATGCTTATTCAGGTAAAGATATTTATTTTCCCAGCACAGCCTCACAATTCATTAAGGGTGTGATGGGTTCCTGTGAGGTGGTAATGACTGCTTTAATTCCAGCAAACAGAATGCCTTACAAACAGCAGGTTAGATATTCACAGCTAGTTCTGTGGTCCATTACAGCAATTCCTTTTCTTCACCACAGCTAGCATTACTATTCAGAAGCTGTAAGCAAGCTGGTGGGAAAGCTACCTAAATATTTATGGACTATTGCTTGGGTCAGACTAACAAGGACAGCAAATGAAATTAAAGATTTACACCATGAAACAAACCAACTTATCAATCACTTTTTGCCAGGTTGCTCATGCTGTTTAAAGAGCTGATTTTTCTAAAGTGTTTTTAAAAAAATAATTTCAGAGTGAAATTTTGATCTGTAGTTACACTTCAATGTCTGCATTATTTCTTCCAACAAGATGAACCAAGGGAAGAAGCCACTGCACGACTGACATCTCTGGCTGTTATATTGCTTTATTTTGTAAGAACAGTACTCCACATCTTTTATCTTTGTATATCAAAGTCTTTACCAAACTTTAGGATCGTAAATACCCCTGGTGTGAGGAAAGTAATGGGGAGAAGCTGAGAGATGTAGCAACCTCAGAAAGTTTGTGTGCCAATTCAGACTTAAAATAGAAGGTAGGACTTGGGCAGGCTTTGAATTTAAACTTTGCAGTCAAACCTCAGGCTGGACAAGGAAGCTAGCTGTGATGAGCAGTGAACAAGCTGAGCTTGTTTTGTTTTTCTGGAGGGGTATAAGAACCTGGATAACTTGGTATCTTCATTAAATGAGAAATTAAAGCTCTTCTGTTTTGTGGAAGCATGATAGAACATTCATTTGAAATGGAAATTGCCTTGCTTATTCAAATGAAAACACCAGAAGCCCTGCTTTCATTATTTTGATTAGGAGCTATTTTATAATATCAAGCAGGCAGGAACAAAGTCAAACTGGAGGGGAAGGAAGTATTTTTTTTTTTTTCCTCCTTCAATATATGACTTTTTTTTTGCTTTGGCATGTGTGTAAATTCATAAAACTGAAGTAAAATATTAGTTATTTTTTTGTTCTGCGAAAAATTCAAGTGGTAACCTAGCAAGGTCTCCATAAAGTGGCAGCATAATGTGAATAAATACATACATCACCTAGAGAAAATTAATTGAATTGTAAATGGCTTTCAAAAGTAGCATGCCAGGTTTCTCTTATAGATTTTTAGTGAGGGGTTGCACAAAACAAAACCCTAGGAACTGTCTTGGCATTAATGCATTGTCTACTTTTCTCTCAAAGTAGTGTTAAGTATTTAAGCAGAATGAGGTGGGGTATTTTATTTCAGTAGAACAATAATAATAAGTAAAAAAAAAAATGTGTGAAAAGTACATGCACATGTGTAGAATACCCTTTAGTTTGCCTAGGAAAATTCTGAAGTAGATCAGAAGCCATAAGAACAAACATATAATCTTTCAGTTAAATTGAAATAGCAATTATATGCCCTAAGTAGTGTGTGTTTTTACCAGTGTCAGTACAGTTATGTTGTTTGGAATAAGGATTTGCATTTTACAAATGAAACCAGTCTCTTTTGATGATTCACTAGAGTGGAGTTGTTGATAATCACCCAAGAGGGATTTTGGGTATGCTTGGAAAAAATGCATAGTTGTTTCTACTAGTGGAGTGCTTGAGGGTTAGCATTTGCAAATATTTTTGTTTGGCAGTAATTCGTGGTTCTTTTGCTTTCCAGGCAAGTAAGACCTCAGTGAAGGTGAAAGACAAAAGAAACTTAAGAAAGGTGCAAAGTAATTTTTCATTCTCCTTACATTAGGCCTAAGAATTCACAGAGAGGATCAGAAATGTACTGTTTCTAGATGAGATGGTTGTTGCTGGGTGTCCTGTCCCATTATCCTCCCACCCCCTGCTCTGAGGAGCAAAGTGTCTGCAATTTTACTGAAATCCACAACAGCTTTAGGCTCTGCATTGCCCCAAATCATATCAGTGTTGAGGGCTTCAGTTTGGAAAAGTAACTGTGGATTTTCCAGCATTGCTAACTGCACTGTGATTTAAAGTGTAATACTTGGTTAGAACCACAGCAATTCACAGCCTGAATATATCAATCACAGTACATCAACTGGGCCTCAAAACAAAGAAATTATTATCTTTAGACATTAATTTTTTGCTGATTCTGAGCCTGAAAAGAACCTTGACCTGAAGAATAGTTCTGTTGCCTGGTTGTTCAAAAACAGCTCTGACATGTAGGCACTCTGTTCTCCTTATCCCAGCTCATTAATATTGGGCCGATGTTACGTATGGCCAGCATGGAAATTCCAAGAACTTCACCAGTTTCAGAACATCCCCCCTTATTTAGCATTCATAGACATGCCTGTCTAAACATAAGAGCCTTTCTTTTGTGTTTTATTTAGACCCTGTAATCTTTTCCCCAGCGAGGAGGCAGGCAAGTGCAGCCACAGGTGCCTGAGTGAAATATTTCTCTTGCTGCACGGTGAAAAAATTCTGAAAAATCCCCATCAGTTAAGAATTTCAGATTAAGGTATTTACCACTAATGGCCATTAATTGTAAATGTTAAAGATTTTTTAATTAAAGATTGAATTTGTAATATCTCATTTTCCTCAACTTTTAAACCCTATGCAATATCTTACTGATTTTTCTTTTTTCCCACCCAAGATGAGACATCTAACATTTCACTGCTATTTATTTGGGTTAGCGGAATTAGTTTATTTTCCCTGTGAAGTACATACTTCTTCTTCTAGAGCTCATCTTCCCCTGACTTTGCATTTGCCAGCTACAATACTACATGTCTGTTTTAGCTTGGAGATGCTGACAGCATCAGTGTCTCAGTTATTTGGTGAACAAGTTATTCAGTGTATTCAGTGGCTTTAACTAGGTCTGAAGAATGGTTGCAGGGACTCTCCAGTCTGGGAGATGTAAAGGCGTAGAAATGAGATTTTGTGCATTCAGGTAGTCATGCAGGACCTTAAATACATAGCCCTGGTTTAAAGAAATAATTTTGGGAAAAATAACACCTGATGATGACAGGGGAATAAGTTATGTCGTAGCTCCAGAGCACAGAATACTGATTCTGAGTAGATGTCTGTCTAGAAAGATACATATGGATGTGAAGTGAATTTTCCTTGTTTCATTTTTGAAGGCAATGAGCACATGTACTCTAGACCACAGTACTTCAGATAGTTTAAAAAATATACATTCCCTCTGTCTGCCTAGCTGCTCTCTGTGGTGTGGGCTGTAGGATGAGCTGTACCTTTCACAATTCTATCAGTCTTTTTGGGCAAACTCTTTTCATAGGAAAAACTTCTGAGGATTTTTCCTGCTCTTGTGTAGAGTTGCTAGGTCTTGGAAATAACTTTTGAAGTTGAAGAGGAGTCTTCAGCAGTGGATTCCCAGTCCTGTATGTTATACACTTAAGCTCTGATATTTGAATTAGCATTTTAAAGAAAGATTTTCCTGACATGAACATAACAAATCATTACCTATGTGATACCTCTATTATATAGTATTTTTAAAAGCAGCCTTGGAAGAATTCTGGTTGATTCCACATACAATAAACTCCACGCAATTTTGGTTCCATTCCCATCCTCATGTTTTGTTTATTATGAAAACATGTCTGACTTCCCTGAGCTGGTAGATTGGAGGGGGAGAGAAAATGAAGTTATTTATATTGAATATCTTAATGATATTTGAAAGTACAGTCTTTCTCTGCCATCATGATTTTGGTTCCATATTTTGTCTGTATTTTTCTAACTTCCCAATAGAGATGTAGCTGCTACCAGGCAAAGTGGTGTGATTCTTACAGTGTTTTCTACTGAGGGTAGATTTCAGTGGTAGCCAAAGTGTTGTCTGCTGTTTGCACTATGTAGAACAGCTCCCATAGGTTCCCATGGAGGTATTTCTGTGGGGAACTTCTTGTGTGAACAAAGCCTCAGAGTATGGATTTTGAAGGCAATATAGTGTTAAGACTAGCCTGGCTAACCAAGCTGTCCAACATTTCCCAACAAATGCAGCCTGCTGGTTGGGAAGAAACGGGATACTCAGCTTCCTGTCTGCCATCGGGGAGCCTGGTTTTAAGTGTGACATTTCCAATGACTCTTCAGGAGTTGCCCCTTGGAGTGGTGCCCCACGAGGTGCACAGTTGTCCCAGTCTCTTTGCTACATCAGTGCTGTTTATCAGCCACAACTGTGGTTCATTTCCACACTGGCTTATTGAAAGAGAAGCAGCTAGAAGCATCATCTCCGGGGGATGTGATTTGCATTCTGGCTTTAATTAAAGCATAACAGTTTATGCCAAAGGATGTTAAAATGTGAAATAGAATGCTTTTTGCCAAATATTGGGATTTTAGAGAGACTTGGAAACCCCTTAGCAGAGAATTTTATTCACAAGTGTGCAGCCTATTTTGTCCAGCCCATTGAGTTTAGTCTTGTTTTTGGGGGGCTTGTCTCTGTGAGTTTTTATTCCAGCCTCACGTGATGTTGATGGAAATACTCTGCTTAGTGACAGAACCAGCTGAGAAACAGGGCCCTAAGCAAAATGTTTCTCTACTAAGGAGCTGCTCCAGCTGACTGTTAATAAGATGGAGAACCTCCTCCACACTAAGTCATAGCTTTCAATTTGATCACGTCAGTCAAATTTTAACCACCTGATAAGCTGCTAGATCACTTGTAAGAAAGGTGGTGTTTTATACTACTTGTTAGTTTTTTTTACAGGACACCTGGCAAACCTTTTGACCCTGACAACTTGCGTTGTAGTCTCAGAAGTCAAGTATTAAATAGCAAAAATCATGTGGATAACTGTGCATAAATATTTTGTACAGTAGTTTAACAATTCATAACAAGACAAATATTTATTGGCTTGTTTTATGAATTAGACCTCAAATTTATCACTCTGAAAAAAACTTATTAAACTATATCACTAAAAATATCCATGAGTTTTGATTAAGTATGTAAAGTCATGTTATTTTTACAGGTGCTTAAAATGTCTGGCCACCTGAAAACTGGGGATCAGTTTGCCCTTTTTCCTCATTGTGTTGTAAGAAAAGAGTAATTGCATTTCAGCAGCGTGCTGCAGAGCTGCTCTTTGGAGAAAGGCACTTTTGGTCGTTCAGCCCTGTCCATGAGTTATTAATGTGTAGATTCAGAGTTGTTAGAATTATTCAAAATCCTATTCTTTCATCAAAAATTGAGCTGTAAACCATGGTAAGAAGTGACATTTTCATGTGCATGAATTGAACCTCTTTAAGTCCTCATTCAATGTTGTCAGATAACCTTCACAAAGTCAGAGGAGGCAACAGAATTCACTCTTAAGGGCGAGGGAACTCACAACGAGGGTCAGAGAACGGGAAACCATTAGTGAAGTATTTGTGATAGATTTCTCTCATGATTACCCACAGACATGCAAAACATTATTTGATTTGCAGGGTTTGGTTTCTTGCAGACAACCCTGGTTTGTGTGTGTAATTATGTTAATGCTGCTCTCTGCTGCCTACCTAATGATGCTGTAGGATTTACCTTGGAACCAGAGAATGGAAACAAGTCCCTGCTCTGCAGACTGCTTGTATTAGACTGCTTTATGCTAGAGAACGTGCAGTCCTAGGGAAGATATGAAATACTGGAAGTTAGAGCAGCCTGGACCATATTAAGCTCCTGTTAGGTTTCAAATAATTAGCAGTGAGATTCATCCTTGTGTTGATGAACCAAGGAAGTCTGAGTTAACAATCCCTATTTTGTTTAATCATCTTGCTTTGTGTGTATTTATGGTTTATATTTTTCAGTCTTTTTCAGTTTAATATTAAATTGCACCTCTTTGATTCTAAGATACCACTCAAGTGTCATTTTTGGCTTGTTGACTGGAAGCTAGACTGGATCTGCTTAAGGAGTAAAGGGGAAGGCCATGGTGGGAAAGGCTGCTGATATTGCTCTCTTCTGTATTAATAGCTACAGAATAAATGAGAATTGTACAGTAAATGATTGTTTTCAGGTCTGACACATCTGCCTCATGTTTCTGTAACACATCCATTCTGGGCTAAGTGTGGCTGTGGAAGAAGTGGTTCTGTGCTTAATGAGGATTTTTAACTCTGGGCTTCTGTAACTTTCTCATATACTTGTAGCATTTATTTGGAGATTGTGACTTCAGAAGGCCTTGGGAAATAATAAATAACAAAGAAAACCCTAGCTTTTTGCTGTTATCACTCCTTGTAGTGAGTGCTCATTCCTCCTTTAATTCATAGGCAGTCCCAGCAGAGCACGGGTGAAGCCCTTGCTCCTCTCTCCCATGGCTCTGCTGCTGCCTGGATGTTTCAGTTCTGCTGCCTCTGTGACTGGGAGTTTTCTAAACTGAAGCAAGGATTACACATAGTGAGAAGCCAGTTTTTGCTTACTTTTGTCATACAAAAGAGCCACAATAGCATTTATTAGGTGCTTTAACACAAAGCTGAGGTGTCCTGTCAGAGAGAAATTTATGCTACTTCTAAATGCAGATGAATCATGCTAATTTGTGCTTTGGTTTTGGGTTTGTTTTTTGGTTTTGGGGTTGTATTTTTTGTTTCTAGTTTTTTTTTTTGTTTGTTCGTTTTGTGGGGTTTTTTGGGTTTTTTGTTTTGTGGGGTTTTTTTTGTTGTTGTTGTTTTGTTCTTTTTTGTTTGTTTTTGTTTTGGGTTTTTTTTTTTTACCTAAGGCCTGAAATTGGGGAACTTGTAGTTCGATGTATTACAAGTAGTAAATATTCATGCTTTTAACTGAATTTCAGATTGTATCAAGGTAATTTCCTTCGTAATTAATAACACCAATGTAGCTGATTTATTTTGTTCCTATACTAGAATCATCATGTATTGGACTGTGATTTCCTGTAAATACTGAAATGTTGTGAAGTAATGGCTTGCTGTGCTTGTTCATGGACATCCAGAAATAAATTTATCAACGGAAACAGTCTGTTGAAATGTAGTTTCAGCATAATTACTAACACTTTATATGAACTACTCTTTGTGTTATTTCTTGTAATCAGTAGATATAAAAGACTTTAATCAGTTTCTGGGGGAGAGGTTTATTACAAAGATCTTCAGGGATTAAAGAAGCAGAGTAGAAGATATTCTAGTTCTGTTAGTGAAACATCTTTTAAACAAGATTTCTTCAAATTTTTATTGAACAAATAGTGTAAATAATCTATGGACACATGATGACTGAACAAGCAGCATTCAGGGTCTTTGCACCGCTGTATACCTAGATTAAAACCTTTCTTTTTTTATTTTATTTATTTTTGTATTCATCTGGTTATATTACATATTAGAATCATAAAATCATAGAAGCATATAATCATCTGTGTTGGAAAGGACCTCTGAGATCATCAAGTCCAACCCTTGATCTACTACTGCTGAGGTTACCAGAATCCACCACCTCCCTGGTGGTGGATTATATATAATCAGGCATTGGAATGGGCTTATATATATATATATATATATATATATATATATATATATATTATTCTCTGTAAAGAATATTTTTCCTAATATCTAACCTAAACCTCCCCTGGCAGAGCTTCAGTCCATACCCTCTTGTGGGAGAAGAGCCCGACCCCCCCCCCCCCCCCCCCCCCCCCAGCTCCAACCTCCTTTCAGGGAGTTGTAGAGAGTGATGAGGTCTCCCCTGAGCCTCCTCTTCTCCAGACTGAACACCCCCAGCTCCCTCAGCCTCACCTCACAGGACTTGTGCTGGATCCCTTCACAGCCTCCTTGCTCTTCTCTGGACCTGCTCCAGCACCTCAATCTCCTTCCTGAACTGAGGGGCCCAGAAGTGGACACAGGACTCGAGGTGTGGCCTCACCAGCACTGAGTACAGAGGCAGAATCCCTTCCCTGGACCTGCTGGCCACGCTGTTCCTGATCCAGGCCAGGATGCCATTGGCCTTCTTGGCCACCTGGGCACACTGCTGGCTCATGTTCAGCTTCCTGTCAATCCAGACTCCCAGGTCCCTTTCTGCCACTCTGTGCCCAGCCTGGAGCTCCCCATGGGGTTGTTGTGGCCAAAGTGCAGGACCCGGCACTTGGCCTTGTTGAACCTCATCCCGTTGGAATCAGCCCAACTCTCCAGTCTGTCCAGGTCCCTCTGCAGAGCCCTCCTGCCTTCCAGCTGATTCACACTCCCCCCCCAGCTTAGTGTCATCTGTGTGAATTTGCTAATGGTGGACTCAATCCCCTCATCTGAATCATCAATGAAGATATTAAACAGAGCTGGGCCCAGCACTGATCCCTGGGGACACCACAGCCGCCAACTGGATCAGCACCGTTCAGCACCACTCTCTGGGCCTGGCCCTCCAGCAGTTCCTAAACCAGCACAGAGTGCCCCTGTCTATTGTTATATTGCAGCCTATTAGGTAACCAGCAATGAGAGAGAGGGGTGGGGAATTGAGGGGTGTTTTTAATCTAAGAGAAATATGACAGGAATATTTTTGTGTCAATCTGCAAATGGTCAGGAAATCAGGAAGATTTAGCAGCCTTTGCAGCTGCAGTACTCAAAATATTCAATGATAGGGCAGAATTGCAAATGAGATACTTAGAAAATTGTTGTGTGGCTTTTTTAATAGGCAAAATTCATAGCATGTATTCAAACAAATTTGAATATTGGAAATAAAATTAGATTTTAGTTAGTATTTTTCTGAAATTACAATTTGAAACCATAGATTCTGTACTACACCTCCTTTTTTTTTTTTTTTTTTTTTTTTTTTTTTTTTTCCTTAAAATCAGTGGAATTTCTGTAATACAAGTTGTTCTTTCTAAACTGCTGCAGGCTTGTACTTCTGGTTAATTGTTTAAAATCTGAATGCTATTTTAATTGTCACAAATAATTCTGGTGTCTGACCTTGGCAATGGGAATTGCTAGTGTAGGTATGCTATGTCTTCATCAAATAAGCATTACTGCCAGAAGACAGATAGATGGAATCAGAGTTTTGACCTGGCCAAGGACAGTTGGCCAGCTCAAAGATTGGTGTATATGGTCATACAATATATGAATATGAAGCTTTTTCTTTTTATTTAAATTGTTTATCAAACCTGTGTTCTAGCTAGCAACTCAATAACATCTGCAAGCAATGTTGAATAATATTGATAGTACCTAAAAAGGTCTAAACTGTATAATGGCTTGCTTTAGAGACTTGCTGCATGACTTGAGATCCAGAGAAATCTAATCAAAATACCATGAGACAGCCAAGCTCTGAAAATCTTTTAGGCTTCTTTCCTTACCAGAAAATCCATGTGACTGCTTTGCTGTTATCAGAGCTTGGAGACTGAATTTGGTCATTATTCTCACTGGTCCTGTTATGTCTGTGTGAAGGAATCCAGAAGTCTTCAGTGAGTCATGAAACAAGTTATGTTACCTGGTGGCTCTTTCTGATTCGTGCTCAAGAGTTGTCTGTTTCCCAAACTTTAGACTTCTCTGTGTAAAGGAACATCATTGGAGCACAGAGAGACTGCTGTCTGTGTGACTGAGAGTGTTTGGGCAGCTGGTGGGAAGCCATTACTTGGCCTCTTGGTCATTTGAAGTAGGGGACTTAATGCTGATGGATCTCTGACTTAAATATAGCTGGTATGGTCATGAGTGAATCAAATCTCAATCAAATCTCTAAACAGCACCTGAAATGATGTTTTGCCTTGAGGCTTTTCTCAGAAATGCTTAGTTTGCTATAGCTAGGAAGCAGTGTAGGAATTGAATTCTGCAGTAAAGTAATAAAATGAAGGGTTAGTTTTCACATTAAAAAAAAGCCCATTGAGAAGTATTTTTTTTGTTTGTTTCAATCATGGAGCAAGTTGTGGTCACAAATTTCCAGAATACCTCGTTAGTTCACATCTCCAAGACAGGAAATGTAAAATGCAGATGGGAAGTTGTGGATTAGAAAGTCTTGTTATGGAATATTTGAAAATATCGTGCTCAGTGCTCTAAATGTGCAGAGCTCTGGTATCTTAGGTGGTTAAGAGTATTGCAATAAGGTCAAATTTGATCAAGGTAAAGGTCATCAATTTTAAATGTGTAGTGACTGTAATTTATGTGTGGGTGAGAATACCCTGAAATCTGAATACTACGTTGAAGCACCCTACAGTGCCTTTCTGCCTGCAAAAGAATGGTAGAGGTTAAATACAATTTAGGTAAATGTTCATCATAGGAATATTTGTTATTTGATGAAAAAAATGGTTTTGTGTTTTGCTCATAGATGATTCTTTGGATGTTACACTGTTTGATTTATTTTTATTACGTGGGTTTTTTTTGAAATTTAATTTAGCTAATGTTCCATGTTTGAGATTTTGATTTACTACTTTACACTCCAGTTGTGTAAAGCTACAAAATAATTATGACAGCAGCCTTAGAGTTTTGGTCTTGTTCTGATTAAAAAAAATATGAAATGTCAGAATTATCTATAGAATGAAAAATGTATTTTCAGTCTTTTTTTTCATTTTGCTTGTAACTGCAGAACAGGGAGGACCTTTTAAAATAAGGTGGAAGAGGAATGGAATTCCTTAGGGAGATCTCCTTAGGGGGATCTTTTTCTCAGTGGTATAACTTTAACTTTTATTGAATCTTGGGTGATTGGTAGTTCTTTGAAAGGTGTTTCTCTGAGAAAAAGCAACATTTCAGTTTAGTCTGCGTGAGGGAGGAACAGAATCACCATCTTGAGGAAAAAAGTGATGATTGGGCCCACTTGAACAAGTTAGGGAGCAAATATTGGAGGAGAGACAGTGGATGGAAAACCTAGGTTGCAGAGGTGAAGACAGAAGAAAATGATGGGGAAGAAGAGTAGAGTGATACGTGGGAAAGGTTGCCCACTGTGCAGTGGAAGGAGCTACTGCTTGGTTTTTAACTGCCTTACCAGATAGAGCAGTGCCAGTCTCCCATGTGTATGCCCATTGCTGAGCAAGGCTTTGGTGTGGCTAAATCTCTCCCTTAGCTGTACACGCAGCCCTTTCCAAAGGGCCCCCTTCCTTCCTCAGGCAGCTCAGCAATGCCTTCTCCTGTGCTGAGGGAATGCAACAGAAGTCAAGGTGTCACTCAGAGCTCTGAGGGCACGAGGGGCTGTGGTAGGGGTGGGGAGCTGCCTGGCCATGGCCATGGTGCTGCCGGGCTCTGGCTGAGCAGAAAAGGCCCACGGGATGGCAACTGAAGAGCTCTGCTGTGGCTAACTAGGTGTGATAACTCATATACCTGAACAAGGTCTGTAACATTACAGTCAGTATAAAAGCTGGCATTAAGAGGCAACTTATTGTTTTATTCTGCTTCTGGAACAGAATTACATGCCAGCTTCTTAATTTCTTACTGTTTATTGTCTCATTAATTTTTGTCTCAAGGCTGTGTACCTTTATTATGAGCTTTTGCCAATTCTTGTTATAAACTCCTACTGAAGCTTCATATTAAAGTAGTCTCACTCTTGGCATTCCAGACAGAGCTTCTCAATTCAGATTTGCTGTAAAATGCAGTTTGTGTGGTAATTATATGAGAGAACTGTACTCTGCAAAATGCTTTAAAAGCTGGATTATAATTAATTATAAAGTGGTCTCCTAAAGAGAGTAGATTAATTTCTTTAGTATAAATTGATTTCCTGGTAGAGATTTTGGATTGCCATCAAAACAGAATTGTGTCTGTGTCACTACTACCACATCCGGCAGTATTTACCAACTTTGATGTGATGGGAATTCTTTTGTGGGAGAAAGGGCTGCTTGGAGGTCAGCTTTCCAACCCTTAACTTCCTTTCTGGTTGCCACAGTAGTGCTGATAACTATTGATGTGCCTACTATAATTTAATAGAAACTGTAATGTGGTCAACAGCTCGATTCACAGAAGTGGCCACATGCCAGTGAAGAGGTGCCAGCTGTTCAGTCTGACTTGTGTCAAACTCCAATTAAACCCCGAGATGGTGAAAGTTTGTACTTCTTTGCTACTGTGCTGCTGGGGACTATAGCATCCTGTTGTTTTTGTCTTTTTAACAGTCTGTGCTGTATCTCTGCAGGAAATGCAAGTCCTTCAGTGGATTCTTTTTTTATTTTTTTTTTTTTTTTTTTAAATACAGCTTTTGTTTATAAGCTATCTAGGCAATGGTTTGTTTTGGATATACTCTCAATTTCTCTCTGTAGCTGCTGATGGTTCTGACCTAAGCTATATTTGGCTCACTCCCTGTTGAGTACTGAACCTTTTCAAAGTGCTGGGCAGTAGCCAGCTGATGTGGATTGCCCTGATGCTGGTTATATTGAACTGTTAGAAACCTTATGTGAAGCTAAATAGATCTCTTTCTGACTGAGGAGTGATGACTGCTGCCACAAGTTAGGCCAGCCAGGGAGGGTGGGGAAAGAGATGAAAAATCTCATTGGGCTTGAAACTCTTTGGAAATGTATAAAACAGCTGAAGGACTTATAGAAGGCACTTTATTTTTCACACGAAGCAACAGGTGGCTTGTGCAGCAAGAGTCAGAAGAATGGCTTTAATGAGCAGGAAGAGGTTTTGAAACTGGAAAGTAAGACATAAGTGCTAAAGGCAAAAATTGGAGTTCTGAGATTCTCTAGCATTGCATCCTGAAGAAGAAACTTGGTTGTAGTTCAAATGTGCAACATCATAATACTGGATTTTTGGAAAACCCAGAATTAATGTTTGATTATCTGTTAATATTTAGCCAAACAGAATCAGCTGCCTAGTGCAGAATGAAGGATGGGCAGAACTCTTACCTCAGGAATGGAATAGAAAATTGTAAACACTTAAAGAAAATTTGAAGCAGAAAGGCATTTGGAGCTGAATTCAGGTCAGGCGGGAGTCTGACATTTGGAGAAACATAATGCAGTTTTTCTTAACGTGAATTTGCAAAGACTAATAAATATGTCTAGATGACAAGGTGGTGAGATTAAAAGTACTCCTTTTAGAAGTGAAGGGTGAAAGCATACAATGGAAAGAGTGGGATATGCATGAAGTAAATGGACTTCTACTAAGTTCAGAGTAAATGTACCACGAAAAACAGTATTATCCAAAGAAAAAAAACAAGGGTGAAAAGGAATCTTGATGGCAACCATTTTATCCTTCCTGTAGATGTAAAGACAGTGGCTCCTATGCAAGAAATAAGTTGTGAGGTTTTTGTTGTTGGTTTGGTTTGTTTTTTTCTTTGCTGTACTGGGGCAGAAAAATCTTTTTACTGGAAAGGGAATCCACTTATTAGGTCACACTTATAATTGGCTTAAACTCACATATCCTTAATTTAACAGGATGACAGAAAACAAGTATGTAAGGAAATAATAAAATGTGTCCTAAGATGAGTACATTTAGAACGGATCATAGAACTACAGTAATTAAACATCATTGGTCACCCTCTGCTGATTTGCTTGGTGGTAAAAATAAAAATGAGAACACTTCCCACAAGGTGGTAATTAATGAAAGAGACACTGTGAATTACATCCATCTAAAGAAACAAGAAAGGCAGAAAACCTTCTGTGTTGTTAAGGGTCCCAGGTGCTGCTGCTACTTAGGAAAGTGGTTTGTCCCTTTTTTCCCCAGTGTTGTGCCTTGTGATAATTTGGTAGTTTTCAAGCCTTCATTTCAGTATTGGACAGTGATGTGAGGTTACCCCATGTGGAGAATTGCTTAAAAAAAAAAAAAAAAAAAAAATCCAACAACCCAGCACTAATTGAAACAGTTCCCAAATGTTGTATTTACCTAGGTCCACCTTATATGTAGGTCCATCTCTTATGTCTTTTGTCATCTTCAGGGAAATGTTTCTTTTGATATTTTTGGATGTGCTTGCAATGATAACTGTGGCATTGAACATCAGGCACATGAGCGTGTGTTTGCAGGAGAATATGCACTGAAGGAACACAAATCCATGCCCTGAGCCCTGGCACAGTGATGTCCTCATTCTCTTTTTGTGGTTTGATAGGACGTGCTTCTGCTTTTTCCCATCTATCAGCATTGCCTGTATTTTGTTTTCTGTCTTTTCACGTTTGTCAGTAATTCAGTTCCCACACACAGAATTAAATGTTTTTTCATGGTCTATCCGCGCTTGGGGAATTTGTTTGCATTAGCACAGTAAATTTTTAAGTTATTCCAGTGGATAATGGCTTTCTGTTAGCTCCATCACCCCAGATGCCATATACATAATACAAGCACTATTTATAAAGTGGTGTTACAGAGTGGAACAGGAAAGATAATGAGAAGTGTTAAATTCAGAAGTGATGCTATCGGTATAACCCCTATGCTGAGATTAGAGCTGGGCTGACAAAGGAAATTACCCAAGTGACATTGTTTGCAACACAATGAGTAGGTCTGTACAGACCCCTAAGAAGGGTTAGGGAAGAGTGGTGATGACTCAGTAGCTACTGTGCCCTTTTAAGCTGGGGAGCTTCTGTCTATGAGAAGGGAGGGATTTCCTGCAGTGTTTTTTTTGAAGACTTTGGTATTCATGAAATTGAGCTTGGGGCTGTGTGGATTGTTTTTTTTCACTTTAGAAGGTCAGTCATTTTAGTGCCATCTAAGTGGTATATGGAACTGGATTTACTCCCTAGAATTTACTTCTCTGAAGTATTTCAGGTGATGCTGCCCTGGCAGGGGTTTGGACTTGCTGAGCTTTCAGGGTCCCTTCCAACCCCTCGCATTCTGTGCTTCTGTGTGTGGTCTGGGTTGGTGACTCATAGTGTTTTATTAGTCTATTACACTCTGAGTAACAGATTATAAGTGAAATCTCATTAGAATTCAAATATCTGGTGCTAAAATGGCTTGATGTTATAGCAGTAAGGGCTGGGAGGCAATTCTGAGCAAGACACTTCCAGGAACATGAGCTGGATAGTTCAGGAATTTCAGGGACATTGGCAGATAGTACAAGATTATTCATGGAGCTCTGAACCAAATTATACTTGACTCTATGGCACAGCTATCCTTCAACTTATGTATACATAAAATAAATGTCTAAACAAGAGTATCTGTTTACTGACTAGTCTGATTTATTTCTATGCTGATCATGGTTGCTACATCTTGTGTGGTTTATCTGAACAAGAGACATAAAACTCTAGATCTCTAGATGTTCTTTAGTTAATTTTCTAGTGATTGGAGGATGAAAGGAGGAATCTCAAAAAAAAAAAAAAAAAAAAAAAAAAGGTGAACTAAAAAGCAGGCTTTTGGGTTTGGTTTTGTTCTTTTTTTTTTTTTTTTTTGGTGGCAGGGAGATAGAGCCTTTTAAAATAATAATAATTTTGAGTTTACATGTAAATAGGGAGTCTCATTGTGATTGAAACTGAATTAATTAAGTTCCTTTACCATAATATTGCTAATCCTGCTGAATGCAGCTATCATTTAAAGTGCTTTTCTTTCTCTTGAGCAGCAGTATGTGCTTTGTGTTACAAAGATTCTCTGCTTTTAGATTTACCTCCTATTCCACCCTGATACCAATGCCAAGTAAATGAAATACGTTTTCTTGTTTTCTTTTTAGTCTTTTGCAGTTCAACAACTTAAAAGTATTGTCAGTGAATGTCTCAAAAGCGGAAAAAATGTAATTATATCCCTGCTGAATGGGAGTGTTCCTAGTTTGAACAGTATTTTTGTATATTTATTTCGGAGTAGTCAATATCAGCCTGATCTGAATGCCAGGAGCCAGGCTGCCTTGTGCTGCACCAGTGTGTGAGCAGCACAGAGGGGAATGTGTCCTGTGTTGGCACTGTCATAGAAAATCACTGGCAGTGATGTCAAATTTAACCTATCACTATGAGGCCTAAGGAAGCCTGACATCATGTTGTGGAGCCTGCCACTGGTGCTCAAGTGGAATAGTATCTGACTTCATGAATGCTTGTCCTGAGTGGAGTGTGCTCTCTTGGAAGCCCTCCTTAGAGTGAGGAAGAGCAGCAGCACTTGCACAAGAGCATTACTGTGTGTCTGAGCTTCAGCTTTGGACTGTCACAAGGGAGAGGTGTGACTGGTGGGTGTGAGATGATTCTCTTGTTGAGGACCCTGCAATAGGTGAGTAGGGATCGCAAGGAAAGCAGCTAGAGCAGAATGGAAGAGAGAACCTAGAATGCTTTGGAGAAACAGAGAGAACTGTATTCTCATCAGTAATTTATTATTTTTAATTTTATTTTTGTTGAAAAGCATAGCATGAAGAGCCAGTAAGCCATAACCTGTTGTCTACTCATCTTCCTAACCTGGAGGTCTGCCTCCCACATATTGGGACAGGAAGCTAAATTTGCTTATGTAGAAAGTTGGTTGCTTTTAGAAGGCAATTAGCTTTGGCTTGTATTCTTTATGCAACTACTCTTTTTATTCTTTTAAAATAAGATGGTCTATACTACTGTAAGTGAGCAGTGAGGGATGTATGGAAGAAAGTCCTGTATATCAGGATCCAATCAGTGCCCTTGTCCAGTGGTTATCGCTTGTGGCTTTCACTGTGCAAAATAGATGCTGAGAAGTAAACATCTATGTCTCTATATTTGAGTCAAAAAAGGAATGTCCAGGTGCAAGCTGAGAGAGGGTGGTTCCCCAGCCATCCTAACGTGCATCACAGAGCCAAGAATGAGAGGCCAGCAGATGAGAACTGCCATCCCTAATTTGTGTTTTGCTTCCACTGATTTCACAGCTTGACCTCACAAACAGCCATGATGTTTGGCTTTAGGAGGGAAAAAAAGTAGCTAGTGTGTGTTTGTTCTTTAAAGGACATTTATTTGTCCATTTGTTGTCTAGATTTAACAGGATGCAGAGTCAAGTGGGTATTGAAGTTGATTGCATGCAGCTCTGTGATTTGGATTTTGGAACTATATAGAATTGTATCAAAGACAGATTAATCACCCTAGATTTGTGTATATGCTGAATCACAAAGAAAGGTCAGCTATCTCACGTGGGTTGATGAGATACAAATGAGTTTAGCCTGTGCTCACACAATGAAATTTGCTCCATCTCTGAGGCTGTGAGACACATTTCTTTTATGCTTTGCATGTGCACTGTTTCTCCATTTTGCAAGTAAAGTATGATGAATATATTTTGGCTAGAAAATGTGAAAGTTAAAAGTATGGTGTGAATGGCATATCAAACATGATTACCTTTCTGATAGAATTATAGATCTGGTGAATGAAGGGAATGCAGTAGATGTAATATATTTGGACGTCACTAGAGCATTTGATATTCTATTTCATGAAAACTTACTTGAAAAATTGATTTAAATTGCCAATGATGAAGATGCTGTATGATCTGAGAGCTGGCAGGGCAACTATAAACAAAGAATAATGCTAAGTGGATGAGGCTGGAGCTTTGGCAAAAGCCTAACTAAGGAATAATGCTATGTGCGTTCTAATGTTTTATATCTTTGCTAATAGCATGGAAAATGAAAAATATAAACTATGGAAGTATTGAACCATGATAGCTCCAGTACAGATAAAAATAGATAACACAGAAAAGCACTAAGAGTTATTAGATATGTGGATGAAAAATAGGAAGAGGAGATGAATGTTGAAAAGAACAATCTGAATTGTGTCTGAGCAGAAGACTAATGCACAACAGAAAATTCAGAACAAGCTCACAATGAAACTTAGAAAATAGATTTTCTCTCTTCTGATTAACACAAATTAATTGAAAATTAAAAAAAACAACCAACCAACCAACCAAACAAGCCCCACAAAACCTTTAGGGCTTTTCAGTGTTATGTACCAAGACAGTCAATTCTCTTAGAAAAAAAATAAAACAACCAACAAAAAATCCCAAATCACCAAAACCCAAAAAAACCACACTCAACCCCCCCCTTGCCTCAAAACCCCAAATAAAGGACAGAAGCAAAATAATGTTCTCCCCCTTGCCAGTGCACAAATTGACTTGTGCTCTGTGCACATAGTGAATTGCTAAATGATGCTAAGGAAGCTGAAGTTTATGTTCCCCTTGTGGCTGATCCTGAAAGCGAGCTTCTTGTGTAGGCTGTGAATCCTTGCCATGTGCTAGGGCTTCAGCTGAATTCATGGCCATTTCATTGCATGTCATATGCTATTCAGGTACTGAAATGCTTAATAAAACAAAAACTCCACAAACCCCAGGCATTTAAAAAAAAAGCTTTAAAGAAATCAAGTCCTTTCCTCCTTAGAACTACCTGCTGGTTCTACCTTGTGTGGTATCATTGATAAAATATGTATATATATCCAAATATACAATAATTTTTTTTTCTTCAAGAAATATCATAAGCACTTTTCTCTCAAAAACATAAAAGGATGTTTTCAGAAGCATCATTTTCTATTTTCTGTTTTTATTGAGCTCAGTAGTTGCTGTTAGTTGCATATGGGAATGTTCCACACTGCACTACTACTGTTGTTAGGGGTGAGGGTGGTCTTCAGGACAATGCTCCTATTCACAATTGTACCTCCATGTGTGAGCAAAGTGGTGGGCAGCACCACTGCAATACATTGCCTAGGAAAGTTACTTGGATCAGTTTGCCCAAAAGCTCTTACAATGTTTATCATTTAGCAGGCTGCTGTTTGAAAGAGCAGCATCCATGAAAGTGTAATTTGAAAGACTAAAATACTACTTTAAAAATTCTCTAGGAAAAAAAAATGAATCCTGTCAGAAATATGGAAAGTTACTAAAAGCAAACAAAACCCTCCCAAACCAACCAAGAGAAATCCCGCCAACCAAAAAACCCTAACTCTCAACACAACCAAAGGCAGTGGATTCAGCTTTCTATTTCAATTATTCCTGTGTATTTTGAAGTTTCTGCTTAATACAGAACTTTCTTTCCAATTCACCCAATAGACAACTTTCTTTTTCCAATTCACCACCTCTGACTTGTGGTGGCTCATCCCTGACCGACTACCTGGCCCTGGCATCAGCCAGTGGTGAAATGTCTCCTCTCTAAGTGCTTTGGGAAGCCTCCTTGCTTCACTGAGGACCTGAACCAGCTGTGGATGCAACAAAAATCCCTGAGATTCATGTCTGTGACCCTGGAGTGCTGGGCAGATTAATGAGTTTGCCAGCCTTGCCCTGTGCCCCCCAGTTGTACAAACTATGCAGAGAAGTTTGAGCCTGCACAAACATTGTTGGCTACTGTACAGCTAGCTATAGGGAATGAAAATGTAAGGGCTCCACTGTGCTGTGAGGGATTTTTTTTTTTTTTTTTTTTGCTATCATGCTTGACCAACATTGGTAAATATTCAGTCAATAACAAACAGGAATGATAGAGTACTTAAATACAACAGGAAAAAAGCCACCTATGCCATCATCAAGATACCGTTAACTTAAGTTTTCTCTCTGAATAAATTTGGTTTTGGGATTACTAATTTTTCTACAAGAAATGTTCAACAGTGGATATGAATAAAATGCAGTGCCTTAAGTCTTCCTCTGGAAGGGTACATGTAATCAAATCAAAGAAAATGGCAAGGTCACTGTGTATTAATTCTCTTTATATTTTCTGAAGCTGACCTTTCCTGTGCCATATCCTAATTAGTATATGCATACCTGCTGAGTTGTGGCTGTGATTCTAGGAATATGGAACCTTATCTCTGAGATTTTGGAGGTCTTTGATCATCATATAGATGAGATGTTCTCATTCCTTTTGAATTATGGACAAAGTGAGTTTGACATTTCTCTCGGTTACATAGTTTCCCTCTGGATGCTGGTGTTACTGAAAGATGAGGCTAGCCAGTGTTTGAAGTCTGGATATGCACAAATCCAGATGTAGAGTGGGAAAATACTGACTTATTTTCAGTAGTTTGAACACCTATCTGTATGTAGCACCCTGCTTAGGGGTTTTATCTTGGAAGAGTACTGACTCACTGCAGCTTCACTGGACTTGTGTAAAATTTAATATGTCAGAAAAGAAGGTGAAAGATCATTAAGAAATAAGCTTAAGTGATTGGTTAAAAATGGGAATGTTGGCTGTAGTTTTATATATTCTTCTCACTTAATGGAATGGCATCTTTCAGTGAGATTACTTGTGTGCCTAGTAACAAGCTCTGCCAAGGTTACCACGGATGACATCAACATGATGAACAGAATAAATAAGATCTGAAGAAAGAAATTTATTAAATTTAACATATACTAAGAATTAGTTAACTTTTCTCTGTATTTCTTACTACTGACTATTTAATCTTTATATGTTACATACAGAATTTCAGTGTCTATGAAAAAGTTAGTTTCAGCTAAATCACACAGGGAATTTCTACAAGTTTGGCACCTAGGCTGATTCTAGCTATACTTTAGTGATGTTGCAAAAAGTATTTCTGATCTGTGACCACATTAATGACATGAGCTCATGTTTCTAGGAATGCAGAGTATGTATTTTAATAGCATAACAGAGGAGTATATTTTTAAGGACTTGTGATTTAGTAAGCAATATGGGTTATTACCTTCTGTGACTTATAGCTATGAGCTTCTATAGATTTGTTGCAGCTATGAAAGCAGAATATTGAGTAACAGCAGCAGCATCACTGTTACTGTAAATAGGCTTCAAGTACAGCAGGTGGCTCAATTGTGTGGGCTTTATAGAGGCTATGGGTAAGTCACTGTGTTCAGTAAAGAATCACAAAGTTAATTTGATATCCATTTCTCTTGTTCTAAGAAACCAAAAAAAGGTTTGCATAACTCAGAAAAGTTTAACGGTCTTTCTGTCATTAGAGACGATATTTCTGGTGGTAATGAGGTCTGTGTTCTTGTTGAAAAGGCCTTAGTAAAATGGAGAACCTGAAGTTAGGAAAAATTTGGACTGGAAAAAAGAGACTTTTGGGAATGGTAAGGGTGACAAAAAGTTGGATCAGTGAAGCCAAGCATGTGGTGAATCCTTGAAGCTCTAGACTTGATGCAAGAGTAATTTGATTACATTTTGTAGAAATATGATGCAGCAGTTCAAACTACATGATTGTAATGATGTCCTTCTAGCCTTAAAAAAAATTAATCTTTATTGCAGTAGTTTCTGCCTAGTGAAATGAAGATGTAAGGTTTTTAAAGGAGGAATTATAGCAACAGCTATTATTATTGTGATATGGTTATATCTACTAGAGTTTATCAAGTGATCAGTGAAAGCTGAATAGTAGTGTGATAAATTTAATATAATATGGCTTATTTTGTGATATATAAATATTATTGAGTTCAAGATTCCTAATGTGGCATTTAAAAGGGAATACCACAATCTCCTTGTTACAATATCTATTAAGTCTTGCATGTCAGCTTCTCTGGCCACCTGCTTTTAACAGCCAGAGATTCATGGCACCCTTTTGAATACCCAAATGCAACTTTCTATTTTTTTGGTCTGGTATTTGGTATTCTAAAGACTGAGAATGACAGCATGAACCCTTTCCCGACATCATCTTGAATTTTTATCTATAACCATGACTTAAAGTTGCATCTTAGGTTGGAAAAGGGGTGGGCAGAACATAGAAATGTGCTGTCACTGTGGAGATGAGGGGAAGCAGGGATGGGATGGTGCTGCCTCTGTGCTGATCTGTCTGGCTCCTGGGTAGCTCCTGGTTCTGCAGGGAAACTGCTGCTGCCTGGATTTTTCCTCTGGGGACATTTGCAAGCTGCAGTGAGCTGGGAATTTCTTCAGAGTTCTAATGCACCTGCCCCAAAGACTGTGATTTCCAGACTTTGTAAGGAAAAATCTCCCTTAAAAAATGTGAATATGACCTCCTGTCTTATTACCAGCTGCTTTTTATGGTGGCTTTATTTGCACACCTTAAGCTACAAGTTTCGGAAAAATAGTGAGTTCTGGAAATGTTGCTCCAAATTTTGATTTGCACAGGTGTGCATTTAGGGATTTTGCTGCTTTTGCTTTGATAATTGGATGATTTCTGCTCTGCTGTAGGCAGTGGAGTGTTGCAGCTGAAATTACACAGAAGCAAGAAGCGATGATTCCATAAGTTTCATTACATCCTCATTTTACTTTTTTGGTGTTAAAATATGTCTGTGTTCACAGTAGCAGAAGGAGAATGATTTTTTTAATTTTTTTTTAAAGAGTAAAATTTAAAAACTCACCTCTTCCACCACCAGTTTAATTATATTTTAAAGCAGTAGCTTTAATTTTAAAGTGTTGTTAAATATATGTAATAGCAAAAAGCCTATTTAAAAAATATTTTAAAATAAAATATATAAAATTATTAATGCAAAAATTCATATATAACACTTTTGTTCACTGAAATGAAAGATTTTACAAGCCAAATTATTTCAATCTAGCTTTCCAAATGTTTATTGTAATTTCATTCTAATTTTTTTTTTCTACTCTATTTTAGGCAGGTAAACAATGCATTAATCTTAGAATTCTTGCTGTCACTTCTATCTCATTTCCTTGAACTAGAAAAAAAACTTGCACCATTAATTTTTAGTCAACTGGCGAAAGCTCACTGGGTGCCTTGGGTGACTGACTGCTAAGCCTTTCAGAAAATGTGGTGAAACGAGGCACTGATGTTTGCTGTGCTGCTGCTTGTGAAATTTCCAGTGTCCTGTCTCTCCACTGGAAAACCTTCTTGCAAATGTGGGAAACCACTGATAAGGATTAGCAGCATCGAGAATTAAAAACTAATGATTTTATGAATAAACATTCTAAATACTGATAATGAGACAGATTGTAACAAGTGTCCATAGACACACAGGCACTTAGTTAGAAGTGCCTCTGTCTGTCTTCTTGACTGAGGTACCACAGAGCTGTGAATGACTGCATTCCACTGCACCATCTCTGGAACAGCTTGAGCCACTGTGCCCTTTGGGCACCACCTATGAAGACTTCATCCCCCCCTAGAAGGGAGTCATCATCAGCCTCTTCTGTCTACCTCCTGCTCCTCCAGGTAGTGCTTTCCATACAGCTGCATCTGTAACCCCGTGGGCAAGTATCACCTGTGAGCAGCAGAACTATGAAACCCAACTAACTTTGCCTGTTGTTGGCAAAATGTCAGACAAAGGCTGTTTTCTTTGTCCTGACAGACAAAGGCTGTTTTCTTTTTGCTTTCCATCTTTGCCTGTTTGAAGTAGCACAGTAGTTTTTGAATTAAGCACACAGATGTCATCATCAGTTGCTTCTGACGGCTGAACCCTGATGAGTAACTCGTGAGATGAGCTGAGAGTTCTTCAGATGCTGTCTTGATAAGGAAAGACAATCACAAAATGTCAGGGGTTGGAAGGGACCTCTGAGGCATCGGGTCCCACCCCTCGGCCATAGCAGGACCAAAACTAGGGCAGGTCACACAGAAATGCATCCAGACCTTGAATGCCTTCAGAGAAGGAGACCACAACATCTCTGGAGAGACTCTCCCAGGGCTCTGTAATCCTTACAGTGAAGAAATTCTTCCTCATGTTGAGGGGAACTCCCTGTGCTTTATTGGATCACATTGCTGAGAGAGAGAATGTGGCTTTCCTGAACTTTCAGTGTTTAACAATTCAGGCTTCTGAGACAAATGAAGTATTTCAAGCAATATTTTAAACTCCTTGAAACAAAGGTGATATTTGGTAAATGTTAAAAGGTTGGCTGGAGATATTAAGTATCTGCCAGGCCTCCAGCTACATTTGTTAAAATATGAACTTCTGTGCTGCTTGGAATGTCTATAAAGTTTACAAAATAGGTGTAGGGAAGTGTAAGAAGTTAATAGTATGGAAAAAACCCTGAAATTTTATGTTCTTGACTCTAAACCACTTTTTCCATTAGCTGTTTGCAGCACGACGTGTTTTTTCTGATAGTATTCGCTTTGAGGATTAAATTAACTTCTTGGCATTTTTTTTTGAATTAGAGAGCATATAAAGGGACTTAATAGGAATGCCTCAATTGATGAGCAGAAAGTGAAGACAACAAGATTACATACAACCCATTCTTTAGATCCTCCTAGGATTACACATCTTACTGATGTTAAAAACAGACTCTGTAGTTTGCTGCTGCAGTGTAATATTTCACTTATTTGTAACAACATGAAGTGTCTCATGTTATTTTGTCCTTTAAATTAACTGTAGATAATAGGGGATTTATGCTGCAAGTATAGATTAAAAAATGCATTAAGAAAATATTTTCTCAACATGGTTAGGATGAAAATAAGCTTTCTTGGTTTTCTGTGCCATATAAAATGAATATTGCTTTTACCAGTGTGTACATCTCCTTGAGCACTTGAGTTTGTTAGTTCTGTTTGTGGTTGTGTGGTTGTGTCATTCCTTCCCACATTGCCCCAACATTGCCAAGCAAGTTTTAAGGAGAGGAGAGCTAATGTAAAGAGAAATCACTCTCCATTTGTGCAAATAATTTGCAGTGGCAAGTTTGTAAAATTGAATAAAGTAGCAAAATGGGATGATAGATGCTAAGAGATGGAATCGCTGACTGGAAAACAAGTTATTGCAGCAGATGAGCAAGTCAGTACAAAGGAGCTAGTGATGTAGCAGTGCTCAATTGGGGTAAATGAAAAAGCACCCAGACAATCAGAAAACACAGATAGAAAACCTGGCAAGGAAATAACTTCTGGTGCCTCATAATATGCTGTTTGATTTCACTGAGACAGGTAAAAATGTTCACCATATTTTCTGAAATATGAATTTAAATGTAGCACAGAGATTTTTATTTTAAAGGAAGAGAGTCATATATGTTTGCAGTTATTAGTTTGAGAGAATCTATTATGCTGCATTTTAACAGAATATATTTTGTCTCTCCACATTCCTAAAAAATGCTTTAATGTCCACTCTGGAGAGTCTGAGTGTTAATAGGTGTGTTAATTCTTGCTATCATTTCAGAGTCATCTTTCTGGGTTTAAATGGATGAATTGAAAATATATGTGAAGAAAACAGAAACCATTTCTGTAGCCTGGATACAGAAGCCTCCAGTCAGAGGAAGGATGTGGACATGCCCACATATTGCCATGCAGTGTGCTGGCCAAGGGGTCTGCATGATAGCCCTCACCCAGCTTTTTCTTATAAGGACCTGAAAGTACTTGAAGCTCAAAATCTCATGTGCTAAATGCCGTGACTTCCAGTGATCCTGGGGTACTCCGGATCATGCTGTAAATCAGTCTTGCAGTGTCCTGACATGCTGTAAGCTTCATAACAGCTGACCAAGGAACCTCTATGAGTAGTCTGAGAGTGGTGACAAACTCCAGTCTACACAACCAACCACCTGTAGCACATGTTGTGTGGTGGGAAAAGCATTTCTTGGTCACCTGCCTGTTAGCTTGTGAGGACACACCCATATGTGACTTTTTGGGATGGTGGCCAAACACCAAATGTCCTGTGTGGGTCCTCTTTGTTCTAGACTGTCAAAAGCAGGAGGGAGTTCTCTCTATGTGCTTTTATCATCTTTTTTTGAGGGGATGGACAAAGTGATGTGTTAGGTGCTAGTAGTTCTGTTGTTATAATTATCTGGTATGACAGACTTTTTTGCTTTGGTTTGCTTGGTTGTTTGTGTGGGTTTGGTTTTTTTGTTTTTTTTTTGATCTTTTTTGCTCTGGGCATTTTGTTTTTGTAGCATCGTGGGGTTGTGAGGAAACATTTCCTAATGCAGTGTGTTTTGTTTATGTTTCTGCACAGATTATATATAAATTTGTGTACACAAGTAAATTCCAAAACTGTTATTACCATTCAAGAAAGAGATGTTGCTTCCACTGTGGGTATTTCTCACAGAACATTAGTTGAATGCATGGTGGCAGCAAGAAAAGACAAATCCAAGGGATTCTTAGGAAGGGAATGAAGAACAAAATCTTTTTTTTTTTTTTCAAGTATACTTCTGCATTTCACATTCTGTGAGCAGATCTGATGATCCTGTCTTGCAAAGGTCACAGTATAACTGATAAAATCTACAAGAAGGACAAGAAAAAAATGGTTAAAGGTGTAGAGCTGTCTGTAAGGAGGAGAAACACAATAGATTAGGATTGTTGCATGGAAAGATAGGATGGTAGTGTAAAAGCAGTATATGAAATTGTCTGGAACAGGAATTGGAAAAGGGAATGGGAATTACATGCATTTTGTATCATAGGAATTAAGAGATGTCCAGCAAAAATAAGGATTTAAAATGAGCAAAACAAGTACTTTTCCTTGGTGCCATTTAGACATAATTTTCTCAATTACTGTCCAACACATGTAGTTTTTCTTTTGTATTTCTGCCGTGGAGTTTCAGGTTAGAAGAGGAAAATGTTTCCTGTGATACCAATTGACTTTTTTATTTTGTATCTCTCTTTAGAAACAGTACTGGACAGTCTCAATTTTCTTCCTAGTAATACTGGCAAAGCAGAATACATGGGGTGCATTAGCTCTGAATGGCATGCTAGGTCTCTTTCCTCATTGCTACATTATAGACAGATGTTTTAAGCATAATTTCTAAAATTAGATATTGTTAGACAGGTGTTGCTGCTGCTTTGAGAAAGCATCTCAGGATAGTTATTTAGTTTTCTTTTTTTATTTTAATGTAATCTGGTGAATTTCAGTATTTGCTTTAGGTTTAAGCGAAGTCTTGGAAACTGAATGGAGAATGAATTACATCATACCATCCATATGTTATTTTAGATGTTTTTCTGAATCATTACAACAGTTTCCAGAACCTCTGTTTTCATTCAGATTCCTCTATAATAAGAAGAAAGTACTTCACACTCAAGTATCTAATATTATCTTTAGTGGTCCAAATTGTAAATCCATAAAGAAGTGGGTAAATTGGTTAGCCCTTTTTTTCTTTTGCTGCTCTGTTTAAAGCTGAGAATAGTCTATTTTGGTGAAGCCAGAGTTTGAACTCTGACCCAAGTGTTTCAGTTCTGAGAAACTGAGGGAGGAAGCTAGATATTAAGGGTGGGGAAAGATGTGATTTTTAAAAATTATTAATTTTTTTTTTTTAGTTTTCCTTTTTTAAAAATAAGTTTTCAGGCCATAATTTACTGGAGTAGGAGATAAAAGGTGTAAGATGATTTGAAGCATGATGATTCTTTCCTAACCCAAACACCACATTTTTCTTAGTGATTTCAGGAGCATTTGAATTTGAGCTTTAATGTTATAAAATTTTGAAGCAGGGGTTTCTAGTGACTGTAAGAAGCTGAAGCAAATATATATTGAGGCATACTCATAAGAAACTAAGTGGTAATAGAAGCTGTTCCCTTATGGATTTCTATATTTGTCTTAGACCATAGGTCTTTCCCAAGCTAAGACTGCAAAGCCCCTTGTCCCATTGCTGTGCATATGTTAAAAGACTTCCTTCTGTTTCAAAAAGGGGGAGTAGAAGGTTTCTTCAGAGTTAGTTTCAGTATTTTTTGTCTGTAACTGTTGATAGTGCCACTGTCTCTCCTGGATGTACATAACTGATTGCACAGCCCACAAACAGCCAGGGAATTGCTAAGGGTCACAGAGGGACATTGTGCAAGTCAGTTGACTTGAAAATGTACAGAAACACATGGAAAAAGCCTGTGTGCATAACTGGTTAAATTCCATTCCTCTATCTCTTATTCCAGCTCTTACAGCTGTCTAGACAGGCCTACTAGTAAGACAAATTAGGTTTGAATTTCTATTCTCTGTTCTCAGAAGTTCTGAAATGGAGAGGGCATTATGATAGTCCAGCAAAGGTAATGCAAACAGAAGAGTGGGGTTTTTTCAGGGGTAAGTGAATATGTGGTTGATCAAACACTGAAGTCAGGAGTGCAAACACTGGGGTGCTCCTTTTCCAAGGCAGGAACTCCTGAGGCTGCAGCAAAGCTCTGTTTCCATAATTTGTTTAGTGTTTTATCTAATGGTGTGTGTCAGCCCAGCAATTGTATTTGATGGTCATTGAGTAAGTAGAATGTAAACTCTGACTCTGATTCTGCTCTTCGGTTCAGAAAAACAACTTTGATTTTTTGTTTTTAATCTCCCTGAAGGTCTTTCTTAAAAGTGCAGTTTAGGCCATTAGTATTCTTCAGTAATGTATTGGAGTAAAATAATAAGCTGTGTGACATTAATATCTCTCCACTTGCTTTACTGAACTACAGCAAATATTCTGAACAGAAAATTCAAGACAATTATGATGCAGGTGAAACATAAGGGAAAACTTTCTCTAATAACAGTAGCAGCAGTGTAAAAGTTCATGATGGTGTAATTATTCACAATGCTAAAAGGGTTACTTGTATGTCCTGAAATAGTGTTTCCTGAAAAAGTGTTTTATTGAGGGTAAAAGAAATGAGTCATAAATGATACTGATGCAGACAATGAGCAGTCTGTGGTGATTTGTTGCATCTCAGCCATAAGAGGGAACCCTCATTTCCGGTTTTAAGTTGTTAATTCTCCATTGAACATATGGAAAGAGATTTGTACGTGGGGGGGTAACATTCCCTTCTATCTCAGGTAAATAGTGGGGTGAAAAACTTCTTGAAAAGTTGTGCAGAATTATGTAATATATCTGTGGCATTTGTAGCTCATGCCTTCAGCTCATGGATTCCAGAACAAGAGTAGCAGCAAAGTACAAAGTAGACATAATTCAATACTGAAATCATTCCTCTTTTTTTTTTTTTTTGTGATACCATTGTCTTTTTTTTTTTTTTTTGTGATACCATTGTCCCAGGCAAGTATGTAGGCTTCTGGGGTGGATTCTGTGTCTCTTGAATTCCATCATATTTTACAAGGTTTGTTGATGGAGGGAATCAATGCAGTATTAACTACTGCACTGACTGCATCAGAAACATATGAGGCAATGAGCTGTCAGACCTCCTGTCTGTGTTTGTGAGGTATGTGCCATTTACCAGCTTGCCTGCACTATTTTGTGCACTGTGCCACAGGAAAACCCAAGTGACTTCAGAACGATCTAGCACACATACCAGGAGGTGGTGTAGCTGTAACCTGCATGGTGTAGACAAAACATAAAGTCCTTTTGTAGTTTTATATCAGTTTTGCTTTTTATGACTTTCCAAAGATGGAAAGATTTGGCACTATGAAATCTTCAAAAAAGTAGAAGTAGCTTTACCATCAGCTGACTATTCTTCTGGTTTTGTTCGTCATCATGAGGTGTTCTCCTGCAACATGGCAAAAGCAATTTTGTTATTTAAGGACTAGTGCAATGTCTTTCCCACTTTACTAGTAAGCTTCTGGCTTTTGCTGAAGCCACAAGACAATATCCCAAAGCAAACCCAATGAAACAAATGGTTATAAAACAATGTGAACTTCACCAAAGTGAAAAAAAAACGTTGGCTTCAAAACAGATTTTTTTCAGAATGTTCGGACAATACTATTGGATAATAATTGATTACTATATGGAAAAATGCTGCTCTGGCAAATGTTTTCAGGGGAACCAACACTGAATCTAAGCAGTTCTGGAGAAAGGGAGGTTGGAGGTGGGAAGCAGTCATAGTCTGACTATGAAAGTATTGAAACATGAATGATCAGTACAGCAAAAAAGTAATTCTGAGCTCTCCACAAGTTCTATACTATTTATAGTGTTTAATATTCTCATCCCTAATCTGGAACTGGGAAGAATAATCATGTATGGGTTACATGTGTTCAGATTTGAGGAGGCAGTCACTTTAGTGGCTGCCTAAGAGTAGGTGTATGAGTAGCATAGGGTGGCTCAAAATTAGTGGCAGGACTTGCAAAAGGTTGCTTATAGAAAAACAATGAATTTCACAGCTGTATTTCAGCTTATGGATAAAAGGGCCCAAGTGTCACCAGAGGGAGGTAAAGATCAATGTAAATATGTTAAGAATCTCATGGTTTTCTTCTTTCCTCTCTGGTGACCACATTTTGTGAGGATCTATGCTACACAGTCTTAAGTATTCAGAGGGAATGGAAAACTGATTAAAAACGTGGAAAAGAGTATAATCTTGGAGCTGTTATGCAAAAGAGAAAACAAATGGAATTTTGTTGTTTTTTATTCCAGAGGAGAGTCAAGGCTCTCAGCAGGAATTTTCTGAACTCTCAGTGTTGGCTTATTGTATGCTTAGTATCTCTAGTAGTTTTTTTTTTATTTTTAAAGGATTAAACTTTATACAGGTTATTAGAAAATGTGCAACTGTGTTTGATAGGATTAAGAAACTATAAAGCATTTTAAATCCTTATGCTTCACCACAAAAGACAACGAATATGACAATATTCTGGAAAATGTTCTTTTATGAGAGTTTGATTTTGTATATGGCTGCAAAAGAATTTGCAAGCTTTAATAAGAGTCATGTTGTATTTGTGAAAGCTATGGAAAAGACACTGTCCTAGACAGAGCTAGTTAGTACTATGACAGATTCAATATTGCATTTATCTTTAATGAAGGTGTTTACAATAGGGAGTACAAAACTGAACCCCGAGGAAGGAACCATTAGAGGATAACAGTTCATAAAAGGTCCCCAGCGTTTTTCAGTAGAACTGTGGCAGACGACTGCAAAAACACAATGTACCATATTTTGTAGTTTGAGAGCAGAGTCAGGGCTGCACAAGAAATAAATGGGCAGTTATTTACATTAAAAATATCTTATATTCAGATTTCAGGTCCTTTGCTTTTTATAGCATCTGCAATGTTTTGCTTTCAGTAGCCAAAAATAACATTACATGGGAGTCTGCCATGCAGTGCCTGAAATGTCATGATGAGTATGGGTTTTTCTTCATGCTATATTAACCACTCAACCAGAGTGCCATGATGAAAACACAAAAGAATTAAGCCAAAATTACTACACAAAGGAAATTGGACATTGCTATCGTTCATTTGCCTGTATAAATTGTCCATGTGACTCTCTCTCTGTGCAGAGATCAGAAACAGTTTCCCAGCTAAATCCAGTTGACCCTGTAGGTAACAAAAATTTAGCTTGTCCTGATTTGTGTAAGTGGCTTAAAGCTCTCTTCTTTTTGGGATACCTACTGCACTCTGAAAAAATGTTGGCATTCTTGGGGAAGTAGAAAACCTGTTGTGTTTGGACAGGGTTTCTGGGTTTGACAGATTCAGTCACCATTTTAGCTGGCACATACCCAAAGCAAAGAAGGGAGCCAGGCAATGCTTGATGCTGGTGGCTTTGTACAACTTGCCCTTGAGATCTTAGGCTCTTCATAGCAAGGAACTGAAGCAAGTGGTTGCCAGCTGATGCTCACCCCAACCTTATTTTATGGAGTCCAATCAATTACCCAAATTTCTTAGCTTGCAGACCCTTTAGGAAAATGATTGTCTTGTGGGCTGATCAGCATGGGGACTGTATTAAGGGTTGGGTAGGGGAACTGGTTATTTAACTGGCTGAGACCCACAGGATCTCCTGGCTGCTCAGGCCTGATGTCAAGCATGCAGTCAGTAACCAGGGAGAGGAGGGCTCAGCCTGAGTCATGAAGGAAGAAGGAATGGGAAAGCCTGGTGGTGGTAGGAGAGGCACCCAAAGTCTTCAAACCTGGTGAACTCACCTGGTAACTTGGCAAGGATTGTCAGAGCCTGTGATGACCCCTTGCTAAAATGCCAAGCACTTGCACCCCTGTCCACGGCACCCCAGAGAGACAGTCAACCTAAACATCATTCCACAAGGAACATAAAGTGTTCTCTGAGAAGTGCACCTGTTTTGAGATTTAGGCAGCTTAGTCTACTGTATAGGCGTGTTAAAATTTCCCCACAAGTAGTTTGCCTTGCTTCTTGCATCAACAGATGCTACGTGTGTATGTTACAGAGAAAAAATAGTCTGTGCACTTAGGAGTTGGTGCTGCCCCAAATACACTTGAAACCTTGTGGGTGAGTGCAAGAAAGGTGTTTAGCAATAATGATTTGCTCTGGAAAGGTGAGAAATGCATTGTGGATGTATCCATATACAGGGGTCACTGCAAATCAACATCATGTTTGCACACACTCTCCTCCAGGAAGCCCACACTCAGCGTGAGCTACTGACTCACCATTGCTCATTTTTTGTTTGTGCTCCTCAGTGATGGTCCCTGGGAATGAACTGCTGGGATGGAAAGGTGGTAAAGAGATTTCCCCTGTAATATAATACTGTCTGCCAAGAGTGTAACTTCAGCTGGTGTGCTGAACTTAAGCTAAGCCATGCTGGCTTTCAGTTTCATAATAATAAAACTCTACATATTTACATTTGCTTTTTGCAAGTAATTAAGTTGTTAAATAAATAAAGACAAATTGAAGTTTTAAGGGTTAGATAAAGATGTTTTTTTGTTTTTAAACTTTGTTTAAAAATAGTTTCATGTGTCTTCATATGATATTTCCTGTAATTGATCTTTTCCTTTGTAAAGCTTAATATTTAAATACTTAAGCAAGGGACCATGAGCAAGAAATTTGTCACTTAAAAATATGCATGCTTTTGGAATCAGATTTGCTTTGCAGTGCAGTAGCACATTGTGGGGCACAAAGATGCCATTTAGCTACAGATCTCATGGGGCTCTGTGTACACAAGGTGCTGTGGTCACTGGAAGTTTGTGTTGGCTCCTGGGGCTTGGTGTAGTACAACTGGTTGAGCTCTGAGCATCTCGATCCCAGTGTTAAAAAAGGCATCTTCACACAATGTGAAAGTTGTCTTCTAATATACACAAAGACAAAGCTGTTTAACAGTCCTGGGAGAAAACACTGCATTTCTTTTCATATGCATTTCTATATATTTTAAAATCAGTGTATAAATTGAATATACCTATGGGAATAGCTCAGTGTTCATCCATTTATCTTAAGTATTATTCTAATATTATGCTAATGACTTATAATATTAATTACATCAGAGTGCATCTTTTCAGGAAAAAAAATATTATTATAAAAAAAATATTATGCAAGTTCCATGGGTTTTTTTTCTGTATCACAGATGACCTGGTTGGTCAGCTTGAAATCTTTAGAGTCATTTAACATAAGATTTACCTTTATTTAGAACCTAATTCAATTGCTACCAATTCTCTGCAGCCATCTTGAGCATAAATAAATGAGTGACAGATGTTGAAGAAATCTTTTGCCTTAGGTATGATCTAGTTGTAATTCTCAAGAGAAAGCTCCTGAAGACTGTGTTAGGACTCTACAGATGCTTTTATCTAATTTGTACAATCTTTCTGTTTTGCATTCCCTGTTGTTTAGCTGATATATTTGGTCATTGCTCACAAAAAAATATTCATCCAGTTTTGATCTTCAAAGAAACGTAGCTCCTGAGAGTTACCAGAAAACCATTGGTCTGTGCTGCTGCTCAAGTGTAGAGTTAATTTGCAAAAAAAAGATAGATCTTCCTCCCATTTAGAACCCCTTTCCCCCCTACTTCAACCAGTGCAGCACAACATAATGTCCTGCATGCACAGAAGTCTAAGGAGGTATAGAACATTATAAGTGAGAAAAGAAAATATTGCATTTCATTTCACTGCCCAGAAATGTCTCTTAGACTGGAGGGGAAGTGGAGTGGAAGGGAGGAAAGATGACTTCCCCAAATTGCCCAGTTCCTTGTCTTGAGGTAGGTTTAAATACACTTGGTGATCACTGCTGCTGGCAGGATCTGGTCATGCAGCTGACTTGGAACATCTCAACTTTGTTGTAGCCACCAGGACAAGGAACAGGGAAAGCATCATTAGAGCAGATGCTGGCCTTGGTCTTCAGAGTGTCCAGGCTGTGTCTGGAATGTGGCAGAATCTAGGCTGGAATCTAGGCTTCAAGGAAGGACCATCCATATCTTGTTGTGTTACACCTGTATGTAACACGTCAAATGTACAAGGAGCTAAATTCCCTCCCCAGCTTTAAGCTTGCTTTGGGCCTGGGCTGTAACAACACCCTTTACTGGTCCTGTGGCTGACAAGAGTATATTATTTTTCAGGCTGTACCACTCAGGAACCCTGTTATCAGTGGAAAAAATAAGTTTTCTCTTGTGGATCTGAGAAATATTTCTCATTCTAAATATGAGAATAAAATCTCCATAGAATTTCAAAAGGTAATAAATGTGCAAGGTCGTTGTCTACCAGACAGTCTCAAAATACAGATTTGGAATATATGAAATATTCTTATCAGGAAATATCGACAGAATCTCTCAAAAAAAAAAAAAGCCCCCCTGAGAAATCAGCTGACATGTCTTTTCCAGGAGGTACTTTTCCTAGTGTGACAGGATGCTTTCAGCCTGCTGAGGGAATAAATACCATCTGATTTCAAAGATGTTGCTTATTCAGAGGAAGCAGGTCCAAACCACAAGTGGTTCATAGTACTATATGTATAAAAAATACTGTAGAAAATACTCAAGATCTTAATAGAACTCACTTTAGGGGATGTGGGGTGATAAGTATATGCTTTCTGAAGTGTGTTTTAGCACATCTGTATGCTTGTATTGCTGAAGAATATGACTGTTAGGATTTTAGGACCTTTTAAAGAGCAGGCACTACACAGACCTAGCTAAAAATGCAATTGTTCTGGTACTAGTTTTAAAATGTAATTTGAGAGAAGAAAGATAAGTGAGCTGTGACAAAGGTTGAAAGGGACAAAAATAACTAGAAGGCATTTGGATGGGCTGCTAATGTTTAGGCTGTCTTGATCGTTCAGATCTGTGAGGAGAAGAGTCTAAAACTACCATTTCTAGGATGAGACAAAGTTTTCTTGCTGCAGTAGCCAGTGTAAACCCTTAACATACTTGATAAGAGAAAAAAGAAGGGGAAAAAGAGAAAAAAGAGGGGGAAAACCAATGTGCCACTCTTTTCTGATGATTCTGGAGCTCTGTACTGATGAATGATTTACCTCATGGGAAAAATGCATCAGCTGTGCTGTTTAGTTCATATGAAAAATGTTTTGTGATGTGTGAATAATTTTGTTTTGAGACTTCCTTCAGAATTGGCTTATTTACAGTGCATGATTTCTTTTTGAGATCATTAATTCAATACAAAGATACAGAGCAGCTGAAAGTCCATTTTAAAAAGGGATATTTTCTCTTCCTTTTTTCTGATTTTTTACAATTTTTTAGTGATAATGTAACAGTAGCAACAGATGGATCCACGAACTGCCTATGATTTTGAAAGGCCTTTGAATTAAGGATTCATTACTGTAAAAGGAATGTAAAGACCAAACTCTAAAGCAGGAAGTTAAGTTCATAGTGGGGACTTCAGTCAGCTGTTTATCAAAGGGTACTTCACAAAGTTGGTTATATTATAAAATTATAAAAGAATCTAAAAGCAAGGTCTTTCACCACTCTTTTTAGGGAAGAAAAGATAAAGGATTGTGTGGCAAGAGACTCTGGTCTGGGCAAGAAAGGGGGGACAGACAAGTCTTCCATCTGAAAACATCACATACATATGGAAGCCACCCAGATGAGGTTAATGGGTTGAGTCTGGAAACAGGGTATTAGTATTATAGACACATAGAATATACTGAATTGATGATCCTGATGGTCCCTTCCAAGTCCAGCTCCTGTCCCTGTGTAGGGCACCCTCAGGATCACAGCAAGTGCCTGAGAGCATCACCCAGATGCTTCTTGAACTCAGGCAGATTTGGTGCTGTGACCACTTCCCTGAGGAGCTTGCTCCACTGGGGGGAACATTCTGCTGTCTGGGTGAAAAACCTTTTCCTAATATCTAACCTAAACCTCCCCTGATTCAGCTTCCTACCATTTCCCCAAGTCCTGTCTTTGTTCACAGGAGTGGAGCAATTAGTACCCGTTCTATTTCTTCCCCTCACGAGGAAGCCATAGACTGCAGTGAGGTTGCCATTCAGCCTCCTTTCCTCCAAGCTGAACAATCCAAGTGACCTCAGCTGCTCCTCATAAGTCATCCCTTCCAGGCCCTTCACCATCCTTGTTTGCTCACATGTGGATGTTCTCCAATAGCTTGATGTATTTTTAAGCTATTTCCCGTGTTGGCAACTACGTCAAAAGTTATGTATCTCAACTGTCAGAGATCCTTGAATGAAAAATTATAGCATAGTCTAGTACTCATAAAATTGGATCTTTGGGAAAAGGGTTATTTTAAGTAAATTTGGTACCTTGAAGTGTTAATAGTAACTACTGAGCCTGCAGAACCAGGCTACAATGTCTGAGCTCTTGGAAACTGCACCTTCATGATGTGTCAAGAGATCTGATCTTGGAAGGTGATGCTTCACCTAAGGAAAGATTTAGAAAATTATAAAGCCCAAAGTCCCAGTTGTGTAGGTTACTGAAAATTGGACAAGCAAGGTTCTAGAATGGAAAGTATCATCAGGTCTAGATATTGATTCTTCCATCCCACCCCCCATATGGTCAGGTTACTTTATGAAAATAATTCAGAGATTGTGAGAAAATAATAAAAGGCATAAAGAATGTGACAGTTTAGCTGGTGTATATAGCATATGTTCCAAATGGAATAGTGATTTTATAAAGGTGATGTACAATAAAAGAAAAAATCAAGCAGATGTAACAATCATACAGTGAGAAGTGGAAAAAAACCCAAACAAACCCAAAAAACCCAACTTAGCCTTGCAGGGAATATAACTGAGTTGTTGTCAGTATTTTCAGGCTCTAAAGTTGTCATTTTGTTGTATGTGGTACCTTGCTTTGACTGAATTTTTAGTGGTTCTATAATTTGTGCTTCTCTTACAGTAAAATTCCTTAATGCTGTTGCAGCTATATTTGGCTTCCGTTTTTTTGTTTGGTTGGTTGGTTGGTTTTTTTAATTGGGAAGTTGTGACTTTTCTCAGAAAACCTTAAATACTTATGACCCAATCATTAATGCAGACTTACAGCTTTTGCTACATGTCTTAGTGAGACGCTGATGACTTGTGAATAAATAAAAATAAATCCTCATTTGTAGTGCTTTCTCTGTTAGAAATTCACTTTTCCAATAAGTAATTTAATTTTTTGTAACTGGTAAAAAGAGACTAGATATTTGAAAGTGGTAATCCTTCTCCAACCTACTCTTTCTGCCTTTTTATTTGCAAAGTATTTCTGCAGTCCCTCTGTGTGCCCCAGGCAGGGAGTTGGAATTTGGTGCTGGCTTCTTTGGCATGGGAGGTGTCTTGTCAGTTTAAACATTTTCCTTCCATCTGTGTTTAACTCTCCACACAAGCAATGTCCTGTGGTGTTACAATGTCCTCAGAATCAGGTTCAGGAGGATGTGACATTGGAATTCTTTATTGAGAATTGAGAATTTATTGAGAATTCTTACTATTTCTTCCTTAGGATTGGTTCTTCTGATCACAGCACACAGGTAGCTCCCATGGACTTACATAGGGTTGATTCTCTGGTAGGAGAAGAGGGACAAAATAGTTTTGGTCTTAATCTGAAACTAACAAAGTTATCTGACAGTTTTATATAATTTTATGAACACAGACATAACAACTGGTAAAGATTTGTTAGTAAAATAGACTAAGTAGCACCTAATCAGAAGTGCAGTAACACTTATGTACAGATAATGTTGTGGGGCTCAAGTTATCCTCTTGGACAATTTTCTGTTATGCAGTTACTGAAATCAGGTGAGGGAATTGTGTAACATCAGAGAGCAGAACCTTTAATTGACACAGTATCTTTCAGTGGATGGTGAGGTATTTTAAGTGCAGATCCCTTGTATCTCGTGTCCAAGTTCAGTCTGGATTAGTCAGTTTAGGCTTGCTTGCTAATGAAATACATTTTTTTTTTTTTTTTTAAGTCTCTCTTCCATTGAGTGCTCTGTAGTCTTTTTTATAACCTAGTGATTAGTTTCATATACATGACTATCTTTTTTGTTTCAAATCATTCAATAAAATGTGTAAGCACTGGAATAAATTACAGGTCTTTGAATGACTATAGAGAGGATAGAAAGCTGAAAGTGAAGGTCAGATGGGCTAATCAGTGATGGACTCCATTTAAGCCAGAATAGGAGACTAGTGAAATAAAATATTAACGTGTTTATTTTTTGTTCAGTGAAGCACTGTATGAAGCTGACTTTCTCCCCCATGTATGGATTTAATATACCCTTTTTCTACTTCTGCATCACTTTATCAAGTAATTTTGAAGCAAATATGAAAATTTGTTCTTAATATCTCACTCCAACTTGAATTACGTTAATAGATTCCTTCAAGGTTATGATTTGGGTGCTTTAAAAACAACAATTCCATGAGTTCCTAAAATTCAGGCACTAGCTGAACAATGGAGAAGTAAATCTTCTGTATTTTAATAAAAGTGAAAATACGCAGTTTCTGCAGCACTCTGGTCCTAAGAGACATAAAATCATAGAATAAATTTGATTTAATAGGACTACTAAAGGTCATCCAGCCCAACCACCCTGCAATAAGCAGGAACACACCCTCAGCTAGATATGGTTACTCAGAGCCTTGTCAAGCCTCACTTTAAGCATCTCCAGGGATGAGGCCTCAACTACCTCTCTAGGAGACCTGTTCCATTGTTCCACTACCTTTATAGTGAAGAACTTTTTCCTAACATCCAGTCTAAACATCTTCTGTGGGATTGTAGTCCTGTGACTGCATCTACCCTTGCTGATCTCTTAAAGGTATGTGAGAGAATTCCCCATCCTGCTGTCCTCTTGCCATTTGTGTATTGGTGTGCATCTACTTGGGCTCCTTTCTGTCCTGTTTTGCTGTTTTTAAGATCTCCCTTGCTCACATGAGCCTGTGCAACCAGTTGTTAAAACCACAGGGTCTTATACTCCTCTGCAAGCTATTTCTCTTCAGCAGGAACACTGAGGAGCAAAACACTCTTGTCCTGCACATGGCCATTGCTGTCTGAGGCAGGGAGTCGTGCTGAACGTGCTCCAGTCCTTCCTGGCACTATCATGGATGTGCAAGCTGTGAGTGTGTGCTGGTGAGATGTGTGCAAGAGAAGGGGAAATGAAACCTTCAGAAGCTCTTTATTGCTGTTTAAGAGGAGTATGAAAAGAAAATATATTCAGCAAAAAGACAGGCTTGACCACCTCTGGATGACTCTTGGTTTGTCTTTCCATGTGAGTTCTCCTGTGAAAGTGAAAACCTGTCCACTGCTCTAAGATGCCTTCTTAATTTTCAAGTTGTTTTGGTTTTCTGTGTAGAGAAATCCTAGGTGCAACATATAGTTTAGCTACTTTTAAAACTATTTTGAATAATAAGGGATTAAAGAAATATTCTGCATCTGTGGTTGTATTTAGGAAAGCCTGGTTATCTACAACACGATCTAAATTTTTTATCCACAGAGATCAGGTCTGAGAAGGTTAAAAAACACGTGTTGTCTGAAGTTACTCTAAAGCAAGTGCTGAAAGGCAAACTAGAGAGAGCAGATTTTCAGTGTTTTAATGTCACCCATTTTGTAGCACGGAATGGTCATGGGCATTTGAGATCTCTAAGCAAAAATTTTTTTTTTAACGTAAGGAATACTGGTGCTGAGTGAGAACAGAATCTTATTACTGAGCAAAAATAATTTTGGCATTCATTATGTGTTTCATGGTTGAGGAAAGAAGAATGTGTTCCTTTTAAAGTAGATTTTAGAAAATTAAATAGCAGCTTCAGACTGTTGGTAGGCTTGGAACATTTGCATAATCCTTGAATGCAATTGTAAGTATGTGATACGTTGCAGAGTTCTTTCAATAGATCAACCCCTAAATCTTGTCAATAAATATATTCTATAAATATGTACTGAGTCACAGCTAGATTTATAAACACTACAAGTCTTTCGGCACTTGGCATAAATAATGAATGTCATTTGGATAAATTGGCTCCTTCACCATGGAACTGATTCCTCATCTGTGTGAATTGATATCTGGTGTCTCATCAGGCTTACATCTTATTGCTGCCCACTTTGCTGGTAGAAGTAGCAGCTACTGGAGGTGGGGAAATCATAGACAGGACGCTAAGAGTAAATTTTAGGGCTGTGCATTTTTTGAGCTGGTCGTTGGAGTAAGGAACTTGCTGTCCATGCATGAGACAACAGCAGCTTTTATGATTTTAGCTCAAGCCTTGTAACATTTAGCTTCTCATAACACAGCAGCCCTGATAGTTTTATATATACCCAAGAGACTCCCTTCTACGTGTCCTGCATAAAGTTTAAATCAGAGGATGGAAAATACTGCTCTGAAATTACATTTGCAGTTTGAAATTTGCTTTCAAGTAGCAATTTTACTGAGGCACAATGGCAGATTGGTTGTGGAAAAGAGATCAGTGTTTTAGTTTGCTTAAAATTTCTAGGCAAATAGAAATTGTGCAGTGGGTGGCACATGTTCCTAATGTGCTGGGGAAACAACAGAATAAAGAAATCTTTTGTAGTTTGCTCAGAAACAGTGTCATGATGCTTAGACTCACGTTCGTTCCTCATGCCTTCAGCATATGGCATGATACAAAACAGTTCCATTGGCACTTCTTGGGCATGTGCATCTTTGCTACTAATAGTACAGGTAAGCAGGGCTGACATGTTCCTTTTGTGTCAATACTGCTCAGAATCCAAATTAGTTTCTTGGTACTAAGGAACTGGGAGGTCTTGTCAGCTTGTCTGAGCTGCTATGTTTGACTGCTTTTTGTAAATGGCAGGAGTGTGTTTTCCTTTTGTGCATGCTGGGGCTGAGCCTGAGCCCCACTGACATTAAAATAATACCGAGACTGTAGATGTGAAACAGTCCCAAAGGAGATGGCTAAGTCAGGCATCCCAGCTGAATACTAATGAGAGTGTGAAAAATTAATTTTATATCATTATGATTTGTAATGAAAGGCAGGTGAAAGCAGCAGAGGGTGAGAATGTGCTGTTTATTCTCTGCTGAAGGGCGAAGGAAGACGTAACTATGGAGGAACTTCTGAAGAACAAAAATCAAAAAGGCAGTATTCAGAAACAAAGTTGTTTACGGCCCTTGAACAACTGAGATAGTTTGCAGCTGATTCTACCTCATTCTACCATCAGGATTTTTTTATTATTAATTCAGAAAAACTAGAAAATGTTTAAAGTCCATGAAGTTTCATATCCTTAACTACTTGCATTGTTAAATTATTGTCTAATTTAAAACTTTTTTTTAATACATAATTTGTGCGATTTTTCCTGGTTTGATCTTCCAAATCCACCCAACTGCAATGCCAATACTAAAACTAAGCTAGAAAGTAGATGATTAGCTATAAAGTTGTATTTACTCTCGTAAACTCTCACCTTCTGTGGAGAAGTGAGGCAGCAGAATCAGGCCTGACTTTTTGTGAAAATAAGACCATTCATTTCTTATCTGTCACCAGTGTTATCAGTTAATGTACTTTTATCAGTGGAGTACCCCTTCTGCTTTTATGGTGGTAGCTTTTCCATAAAAAATATGTGTTCAATGAAGTTTAACCCAAAAACCTCACTGGATTGACCACTTGATGGCATTGCTCTGTTGTATGGAGACTGAACTGCTTTGCCATAGAGCACTTTTACTGGTGAGCTTTGTGTGAGAGGCTTTTCATGTTTTATTTTGGACTATTAAAGACTGAAGAGAGCAATTAATATGGTTCCATTAATTAAATCAATTAAATCCAAAACTCTAGGTTTGGTTGGCTTTTTTTTTCCTTACCATTATTTGATAGTTTCTCTAACTGCATGAACATGAGCAGAGAAGTGTCTGGGTTGCTCCTCTTACCATTCCTGATTAGCTTTTTAACGATGGCATCTAGTGGCTTTGTATCCTGTAAAATAGGGGTTTTGCAGCCTTCATACCAAAACTTTGTCATCTGTACTTAGAGGTAAAGGACAGTTCTGGTGATATCTGGGAAGTTCTGGCAGTTTATACATGCTGAGAATTGGCCCCCAGGACATCAGGTAAAAAAAAAAAAAAAAAAAGCATGTAGTTAAAGATCTAAATACTGCTTCTGTGCAGCCAGTGTCAATGAGAAGGAAGGAGATGCCCCTTTACCACTCAGAACAGTGTCCCAAAGGAGATGGAGCCAACTCCTGAGCCCAGAAGAGGTAAACAGGCAGAGTGGGCAAAGCAGCACAAGGAAGATGATATCACTACAGTGCAAGTGATGGTTTGCCTGTTTCTGGAAGAAAAAATATAGGGGGAGGGGGAGAATCAAAATCCATCATTAGTAACACTTTTCCTGAAAATTTAAAGCTTTTGGTGAACACTTCAAAATCTCATACTTAGCATTTGATGTGGTTTTAGATGCTGTTTTGTCAGGAATATTCTGATATATTGTTTACGTGTACACTTAAATATTCACCTTAATATAGAGATGTACTCATTTTCTAGAATGCATGTACAGGTTTTGTCAAATATTTTCTTCATAATTGGTGGCCTACTGAAATGATTGGCATTGCCATAGAAAAGTTAAGCAATGTATTTTGGATCACAAAGTCTTTGAGCTGCCCTGCTGAGAATTTTACCTAAGTTGGAGATTGAGGTATCCAGCTACAGGGCTTTACTCAAGCAATTTGTGGGAAGTTTTCTAAAATAATTATCAACTCGACTTGCCAGTCTTATGTCAGTTTCCCTCACTGAGAAAAAAACCTCTGAGATTACCTTATCTTGTGTTTTCTGAGAAGAAAAAAAAAAAAGATACCGAAGGATGGAAAAAGAGTTCATCAACAGGCTACATGGTAAATTATTCAGTTTTTCCAATGTATTATCTAATGTAATGACTTTGCTTGGTAGCTATTAGGAGACCAAGTACAAAAAACCCCCCACCTCATCCAGGGCTCACAATGATGATTTCACTGCTGTCAAATACAGTTTTTCCTCCATAGCTGCACCAAAAGGAAAGTTTTAAGCTGACAACAGGTCAGAAATAAGCTTCTTTAATTGTCATACAGTTAGTGGGAGTCTGTGCCTTGCTGGCAGTGTCCTGTGTATGTATTAGATGCTAATGATTCTGCTGTAGGTTGGTTTTCACATTTGTTAGCTTTGGTGTTATAAATCTGTAATTTTAGGGAGAGTGGCCCCAGTTTTTATTGCTGAAGCCAATAACCTTTTAACAATCTTGCATAATACATATATATACCATGGAAAGTATCAGCATGTCTAAAGATTCTCTGGCAAAGTGGTGCCTGTGTCAGATTTTGAAGCTCTTCCTGAGTTTGCAGGCTGCTATTAGGTGCCCTTGGTGTCTTGGAACCTCCCAGAAACTTTCTCCATTTAATTTAAGAATACCTCTACAATTAAGTTTCCTGCAGAACTTAGATCTTGATCAAAGATACAACCAATCAACTTTCTGAACTTGTGTTTATAGCTCCTAGTTCTTCTCTATTCTAGTGTTTGACCCAAAGCTTGTTATGTGTATCTATTTATATATCACATTGGCTAATAAACCAAATTGCTGATCAAATTTTGTAAACATGAATACAATAGCTGGTTCCTTGTGTGTTTGTGTATATTGTCTGTGATATTCTGCATCTGCTTGCTAGGCTGTTTGGTAGATTTAGTAACTATGCACTTTCAGCAGAATAAATTACAAACCTTGATAATCTTGTGGACTATTATGAATCAGGAAGTTTTAGATCCTCCCCACAAATTTACTTTGTTCTCTTGAATTTGATTATTTATAATATTTTTTAATTTCTAATTGCAAACACTTAAGTGCCAACTTTGCTAATGATTTCATAGCAGAGTACTACATCAGAAATATTTGGTATATGCAGTGTGGCTGGATTTTTCCTAGATCTGAAATTCTTTTCCTTCACTTGAAAACCCTTCTGAGCTAAGAGGAAGCAAACTCAATTTTCAAATGGTGAAATTTTAAAAAATGCAAGTTATGAAACTGCATTTACTGTGTAGTAAATAGATCCTAAGGGTTCATCAAACTGGAAAAGAAGAAAAAGCTTCAAATAAAAATAAAAAAAAATTCAAAGGAAATTCATCAAGTGTGATCATATGGCGTCCAAAGAAGGTAGAACCAGCCATAGTGAGATGCAGAAGTGAGAGGCAGGCACTGAAGTTTGAGGAGGCAGTGTGGATGCCTGTGGATGGATGTATTGTTAGGTCTGAAATTACAGGGGCAGCTGGTCTGTTGATAACTGTGGAAACAAAGGAACAAGTTTCTACCCTTTTTTGAATAATGTGAAAGCACTGAAGAGAGACTGAAAGATGGTCATATCATGTTGCTAGGATTGAGACAATGTTTTTTCTTGGAATATTTTGATTCCCTGCGGTTTGGAGAGAGAGGGATTTGATTAGAGACAGAGCTGAGCTAAAGCTCTTAATGCAAATATCCCTGTGAAGAAGGGATCAGGACTTTGCCATCTGCATCTGTCTTCAGAAATAGGATGGCAATACACAGGGCAATGGCAGAAGAAGACGACTTTGCAGATGATTGTAGCAAAACAGAATACTTCCATCATCTCATGTGCCATGATGAGTCCAACTGATTAAAAAGGTCATATGAATAAGGTGCAGTCTAAAAATAATAGCTGCTCTTCCAGGCTTAAATGTAGTATTAATGGGATATGACTGGAGTTAGAGAAGTGGGTCGCAGAATGAGAGAAAATTTTAGTATGTGTTGATATGATGTAGGAGTCAAGTTAGACAAATGGATGTCAGAAGATGCCCAAAATATATTAGCCTGTTTTACTACTGTCAGCATCAGGGCTGAGATGATCTGGAGATGCTAAAAGGTAAACATGATACTAGATGGAGAAGAGACCAGGCTGTGTATTGTGAAACTCTGAAATAAGAGCTCTAGACATAAAATGTCAAGCTAATGTGGAAAGGGGAGCTTTTGAAAACAGACTTTAAAAGAATGGATTGGGAGAGATACTTCACTGAAACAGCTAAAAACTGGTTTAGTTAGTAATTTGGGGAACTTGAAATGAAACGAGTTTTTGATGGAGGTCAACACTGATGAACAATTACCATGACATAATTTAATCTGCTTGAATAGATGCGGATTTGTTATTTAGGTAGGGTGATGTTCATGTTTTCATCATATTAATATGCACATTTCTCACTGTATGGTTTGTAAGATGTTATTATCCTCTTAAAATGTATCCTGGTGACAATCAATACAGTAAACTAATGACTATTGCTATAGCAGTAAAATCTGGAGGCAGGATTGCTAGAACATTGCCTTTGTATCTGTGGAACAAATACTTAAAGACTTATTTCTCAAAACGTATCTATGTAAATAAATCTACAGGATAGATAAGTGAATATGGTAGCATCTGATTTACAACAATAACTACAACTATAGTAATTATAGTTTGTTAAAGATCTCAAAGGGTTTTATTTCCCCTTTTCCTTAGGTTGATATGAACCAAGGCACCTCAAATCTCTGTATTTCAGCTTTAACATAATGAAAATTGGGATTATTAAATTCATGAGCAAAAAATTACAGCTTTTCATGAGTTCTTATGAAGCTGCATAAGCAGCATAAAGATGTAGTGATTTATTCAGTCACATTGTCAGGGATACTTGGCTGTTGCTAATAATCCATGTCTAGTATGAAGTAAGCCGGAAAATGATACATCTTTTCTTATGTCAGAGTTTTGTATGCAAGTAGGTACAGGCATGTGAGTTTGTCATCAGAGTTTTCTTCTGGGATAGTATAATACTTGAACATTCTCTTGCTAAGAGATTTCAGGTTATCCTAAGTTTTGGGGGTTTTTTTAATGTTTTAGAGCCTTTTACATAGTTGTTCCCCATTCTGTTACTATTGTAGAAAGCAATACTTCTTCATGTGCCGAAAACTTATTCTCATCCTTCAGTGTAATAAGTGTGGAGAGGTTGAACTTATTGGAATCCATTGTGTTTCTTTCAAGTGAAAATCTTCTGTTAGAAGCGTGCCACATTCTTTTTCACATTCTGTAATTAGACTAAAGAAAACAATTGCAAAATATGAATCCTTTTCAACTTTATTAATCCTATTTTGTTCTTGCTTGCTGTACTAGCTCAAAACACAAAGGCAAGAATAGATAACGGTTGCTTAGTATATGTTCTCAGGCAGAAAATAATAAATTGACAAAATATCAGAATGTAGAAGTGTATTGACTAATTATTAGTCTTAACCCATTGAAGGAAACTACATGACACTGGGAAAAGTCTTCAACCATACTGGGATATTTTGGCTATGTTGGGTGGGCTGTGCTGGTAGATAAGGAAGTCTATTTGCTGTGGTTTTTTGTCTCCCCTCTTTTAGCTGCTAATAAATGAACGGCTTTTGATTAGTGTCAACAAATGAATAAAGGTATCTTTGTTATACAACTTATGATCAGATATATATTCCACAAAGTGAGTCTCTGAGTGAAGCCTCCTACCACAAAAGATGCTTTGTTTTTTTCCTCTCTTTCTGTCTGCTTTTCAAGTAAATTGTTCTTTCTACAGACCTGTGTGGCTTGCTTCTCTCACCCTTGGTGACAGCAAAGCTTGCTGGTTGGTGATCTCTGCAAGGGTTTACAGCTCAGCTCTGCTGTTTTCTATATTTGTTCCCACTTCTCTGTTCCCTCCCCTACTGTGACTAAATAAATTACCTGTATGACATGTTCAGTCTTCTCTGGCAAAAAGCCTGGGAAATCAAATCTGTTGCTGAACCTGGGTCTCCCATTTGGCAAATGTAATACTTCCCTGCTGTTAAATCAGGTCAGCTCTCAGGAAAAACAAAGAATAATTTCATATAACTATAATCAACACAGAGTAAATTTAGATAATGCAGCTGGCATATGTTTATTGTAAAGACCATCAAGGAAAGAATTTTAAAAGCACTTCATCTTTTTCTTCACTAAGATGCATGTTGAGTGTTCTGTGCATAGAGAAGATAAAATACTTTCTTTGTTATCCTGTATCAAAGTGAAATGCATTTATCTGTCTGCTATAAGTAAATGTTTGGTGAAATGATTCATTGGTTGCAATAGAAACAGTTTCATGAATTTAATTACTGTGGCTTAACATAATTAATATGAATTGATAATTAACTGGTAATGACTACTAATTATTCATAACCTGTTCAGTCCCATTGACTTTTTGGCCTCTGAAGGTGGAGATACACTTAAAAGTGTTTAGAGCAGGAAAATGAAAACCTTTTAATACTTCACGTGAATAATTTACTTTTCCAGTTGGTCCATTTTCAGGTTAGCATTTCCAGACCTGACACGTGCCCCAGCAGTGTCTGGTGCGTGGGCAGCCTGTGCCTTGGTGTGGCCACACAGTCACCTTGGGTGGGGTGCCTCCAGCTCAGGCAGCCTCCCCTCTCCAGATGGAAGCTGAATCTCTTGCTCAGCTACTCTGCATGTCCCAGAGGGGCTCTGAGATACACCCCAGTGGATCAGTTCACCCACTGCTAGCGAGCTTGTGAACAGTGGAGCTGGGCCTCCTGTCACCTCTTGTCTGAATTTATTACGGTGGAGCTCAGCAGAGACCCTGTCTTACATTGGGCAGGCTGTACTTGGATAGGTGGTTGCTTGGGGACAGAAACAGCGTCTGAAACCCTGAGCTTGCCCTCAGTCCTCTTCACAGGAGAAGAGGATCAGGAAGTCCCAGGGGCACCCTCAGGGCTGGCACAGTGCTCACCTCTAAGCTAGGCTCCCAGGGGCCATCTTTGCTGCTGATTATTGAAGAGGGTGAGTGAAAATGGGTACTGATTGCTGCCTCATAGTCTTACCACCACCACTGACTAAATAGTTGCTGAGTTATAACTGGAGGCCTTGGCTGGAAATGTTTTCCAACCTCAGGTGACTGACCTGGAGCAGTTTAGTGCAGAGTGCTGTGTGGGAGGCTGCTGGATGTCCTGAGAAGCAGGGCAAGGCTACACAGGGCTCTGCCTGGGGCTACCTGGCCTCTGGGGCCTGGGTTTCAAACTCACCTAATGCTTCCTTCTCAAAATCAGATGGGCCTAAATGTATATGATGTGGTTTTAAATGTTATGTGTTTTTCCAGAACTTTTCCAAGATGGTTACAGTGTTATTAATAGTTATTAATGAGTTTCATTTTTCTAACAAGTGTCCTGGTTGTTTCTTTGTTTCTCTGAGACACATAGTGAATATTTTTTCATCAATTTAAAAATCCTCCAAAACACTGATGTGTAAGACATCAGAAACTGAAATTTGGTCTTTATTGTCCGAAGCCCTCATTCTGTGTGCAGAAGATAGAGATGAAAGCAGTGAAATGCAGTTTTAAAAAACAGGAGTTCATTTCCTGCTTCCACCAGGAATGACCTGGAAGCAGGGGCCATAATCTCCATCCACATCGCCTGCTGTCCAAAGAAATGACAGTAGTAATGTTATCTGTCCTCAGCTTTGTCTTATCAGTACAAATTGCAGATACTGTTTCCTGTTGTAAAGGTACAGGACCTATCTCTGAAAGGCTTCAGTTGATACTGTAATAGAAATAATTTCAGCTCTTTGTTACTAGCGAGGTCAAGGCCTTTCTTAGCATCTAGGTCGGTTAAAGCATTTGCTGAGCTTGGTCTAACCCCACCTTATGTCTTGTGTTCTCCAGCCTGTGACCTGATGACTCTGGGGATCTTAGCCTTAGTGACATCCACTGGTTGTGCCTCAGCCAACGCCCTGCAGTCCCTGACAGATGCCATGCACATCCCACACCTTTTCGTACAGCGCAACACAGGAGGCTCCCCGCGCACTGCCTGCCACCTGAACCCCAGCCTGGAGGAGGAAGAGTACACGCTGGCTGCCCGTCCGCCCGTCCGCCTCAACGATGTTATGCTGAAACTGGTCACTGAGCTGCGGTGGCAGAAATTCATAGTATTTTATGACAGTGATTATGGTAAGTGAAGTGGAAATTTTCAAACGCTATTAAATTGATTTTCTTTTTAACTGGGAAATGGAGAGGAAAACATGGAGGGAGGGATAGAAGATAACTGGGTTCCTTGCTGGCAAAGGGTAAAGGGTTTCAAATGGACACAGGCCTTTGGTTTGAAGGAAATGTTGCTGTGAAAACTAGTTCTCAGTCAAGCAGCAAAGTTGCTTAGCAACACCTACCAAGATATCCAAAGTTTGAATAATATCATACTTTTTCAGTAAAATATTAATAAAGTGTTGACATTGATGGGCAGGGGTCACATAGACCTTCAGGGAAGTTCAAAACAATCTCTACCCATTCCCAGGAAATACTTTCTATCAAAGATGGGTACTGGTCTCTTTAAAAATTAATTTTCACAGTAACTATTGCAATTTCTTTTTTTACACGCTTCCTCGCACTTACTCTCAATTTGGACTAAATTTCTGTGGTATACTTACTAGCACTAAACCAAAAGTTAGAGTTAGCATTTTCACTATTTCTGATGCATGTCCTTCAGCGTAATTTTTCCTTTGAGTTGAAACTTGAGGAAAAGGATTCTTTGCCAAAGCAAATTTAGTACCCTACAATGGGTGTAAAGAAGCAGTGAAAAAATAAATGTCATTGTACTAAGCTCTGAGAGAAAGAGAACTGTGTGCATAATTCCCAACACTCCCTACCCCCACCACTCAACTGAGAGGAGCACTGTTCCATATGTTTAATTTCTGGTATTTTCAGCATTCCAATCATTAGGATATAAAAGCCGTAATGGGGAAAATATTTTTTCTATGGTATATTTTAAAACCTCACAAATTCTTTTGATTTAAAATGTGGTGCATATATGATGTGGTGTTTAACTAAGAGCAGAATATAAAGAAAGGAAATTAAAGTTAAATTGGAAAAAACAGTCTTAGGTGTGTCTGTGCATGTAGTTTAGATTTTATACACAGTCTTCCACAATTGCAAAATAGATCTTTATTTGCAGTCCTCCTGTATAATGACAGATTTTCATTGGTGAGTCAGAGATAACATCTTTGGTTTCAGAATGGGATGCATCAGTTTTACAAAACCTAAAGGAAAAAGACTGTGCAAAGAGTCCCCATCTTGAATCGGTTTTGAAAATCTTGGGTTTAGTTTTGTGTTCTCAGTTGTTGATGTCACTTGCTGTGTTTTTTGGCAGGGTGATGGTAATTTCAAGTGGGAAATCAACTCTGTTTTAATATTCTTTTAGTTATATAGAATTATTTTAAGCATGAGAAGGCTACCATGCTTTTTTTTGAGTTAATCTGTGGACTCAAAGATCTAGCAACCCAGTAAATAAACTGCCACATAATTACTATTCTGTGTATCACTTGACCAGTGAATACTTTGATAGGAAAAACCACAATTTGTATGTGGTAGGTGTTCTTTTAGTGGCCTTCTGGTAGTGATGAGAAAGCTGCTGTGTAGCAGAGGATTTATAAAGGTAAAGATTTGTAAAGATAAAATTATGCTAACAGTTATTTCCAAGAACAAAAAAATCTATTTCTGAAAAGCAAGTCTTACAAACATCCTTGTATAGTTTCTGTTGTTACTCTCCTGCTGATTTGTAGCTTTAACCTTTCAGAACTTCTTGAGACAGGAGTCTTCAAGTGGTGCAGTTTTAACCCAGAGAATCCTGGCCTGGGTAATGCCACAGATGCTCTGTGTACAAACTGCTGTTACTCATTTTTCATGGCAGTAAACCTGGTTACTGAACTATGCTACCACTTGTTCCAGTAGCAGATCTGTTTCTTTGCCTCTCTCTGCAAAGTGTTAAAATCTCAGTACCAACTCCAGAAACCCTTAATTCACAAACTCTGTAAATTCAGTTATGATCAAATTTCTCTCTTCTGTTTATCAGTGTAACCTTCAGTCCATACTAGTAACACAGACACTAAAAAAGGATGGAAAATTGCCACAGGCATTCTCCTTCCATCAGAGATTGTGTTGCATGTGATGCTTTGTCTCTGAGATGACAACCCTCTTATACTAATTTCACTGGAAGAATTTTTTTCATAAGAACTTGGTGGGAGGACTCCCCTTAAAAAAGCCAACTGACCCTTGCCAGCTTTGGGCAGCCATTAGTGAGCAGGGCATAAGAAATCTCATTCCCAGGATGTTGCATGCTGAGCTGAAGAACAGCAGCCTGGCTCCCTGGCATGCCCATTGCTTTCATGAGGTAGCTTCAGCAGAGCTGTGCTACCACATCTCCAGCAACACTTCCTCACTCAACGTGCAGGATTTGACTGCTGGCCATGAGGAGTGAGGTCACTTGAAGAACACTTTTATGATTACAGAAAGTTTGCAGAACTGGGATTCTGTGGTTTACTGTAATAAATGGTTCTTCCCTACCTGTTCTCTGGAAGTTATGCTTTTTCCTTGAGTAATGTTTTAATTTGTCCATCTGATGATCTCTAAAAAAACAGCCAATTCCTTGGTGTTCTCCTTGTGGAAACTGTCAGGTTTTTGAAAGACAAAATAACATTGCATAATTTAAAGAAGTCCCATGTTTGTAGTAATGCTGTGCTATACTGGAGCTGAAAATTATTTACCTGATGAATTACTTGTCCCTTATCAGACATACATTGTATATTATAATTTCTGCACTGGCTCAATTAAGAAAAAGTAACAGATTTAGCAATTAGAAACACCAGCTAGTCACTGAAGAGCTTAATAAGGCCCTTAATATTGTTGTGCTTACTGTAATAGATGCCATTTTTGGAATCTGTATTCACAGTGTCACAGAATGTAAACAGTTTTTTCCAGTAAAATACCTTAAATTCAGTACGAAAAAATGGAGAGGCTTTACAGGGAAGATGCAGAAGCTTTAAGGAAAAAGACTGCTAAATGGAAATGGCAGAAGCAGGGTGTAAACTGTGGCATTCCACCTCACCTGAAATTAGCTTTTGGATTTTGTCATTTGTGCTGAAGAAATAAATAACTGCAAGAAATGGGTAATAGCAGAGTTCTGGAGATTTCAGAGCTCTCATACTTCATAGTTGCAACATTCAAACTCTTCTCGATGATGCACTGTGCTTCTGCACTGATAGGTGAAATGTCAATTGGCACAAATCCATACAGTTCTCCTGTATTTGTGTAAGCAGAGACACAGTTTCACATAGATACTGCATCTTCATAACTTTGTTTTCCCTCTTCTCTTTTATTGTTTGTGCATAATTTCAGAAAATGCACAGAAATCATGGACCACAAAGGGAACTTCCTGCTGATGACACTGCTGCCTGATACTGAGTCATGGCGAGGCACTAAAGCAGTTCAGGAAAGTCATGGCTAAGACCTGCCATGACTTGCTAAGACATGACAAGACATCCTCTCTTTCAGATGAGCTGTAGAGCTGTTGAAGTTCAAGGCCAAAAGGAGACAGTCTGAGCTCTTTCTGTGCCTGCTGATCTTACCCATGTCACCCTGAGAAGGTTTTCTATCCCCTGTATACTTCCCTTTCCCACCTGTGAAATGGAAGGAAAGATCTTCCTCCCAGTGTGATTGAATAGCTGTAGAAGCTGCAACAGAAGTCAAATCTGTTGTCATCCTAAAAAGCTTCAGCTGTGCTGATGTGTTTGTTTTTTCCTCTATCGGGGCATCTTTTGTGTCTCTACCTACATTGCTGCCTTTGTGTGTAAAGGCCTGCTGGGAAGTTTAGTGCTTTATTTTGCTGACCTCCTGGGTGTTAGAAGCATCAGTAGTGAAATTTTTTGACACAAAAAGTGGTAGCATGGGAAGTTCCATAAAGAATTTTACCAACCTCTAAAATGACTATAGGTTAAAAGCAGTGGGTGCTACCCACAGAAAGATGAGATTGGGTAATACAGTTGAAAGTGTGCTTCTAGGGTGAGAAAATAAGGAGCTGCATGGTTGTATGTGAAAATAAAAACAGTGAGGAGTATCAAGTCTTTTCTGAAGAGAAATGTGAGTAATAACTGTGTTTTCACAAGATTAATCTTAACTGTTGAAAATCTTTGGGCTTGTGGTTATGTCAAGACTGTCTTGATATAACCACATGCCCATATTACAAAACAGATTTTTGAGCGACTGTGTTTTGACAATGAAAATGGTATTAGACCTGTGAGATGGTGCAGTTATTCTTAATTTCTTTGTGTCAATAAGTGAGTGTTGTCTGGCTAAAAGAAGTATTGTACAGAAATTTTACAGAAGAAACTTTTGAAGTATTTTTGACATTTAAAATCTATGTATGAAGATTTACTCCTACAGGAGGAAAAAAACCACCAAACGCACACTTTATGGATTTATGTATTTGGTGTTTTTTTTTTTAAGATAGGAGCTATATTTTTTTTTCAGTGTGATCATGCATGCCACATTAATTTTGAATGCTTCCTGCTGAACTTTGCTGTGTAGAAAGGACTTGAGTTTTCAGTGTGATGAGTTTTCTGTTAAACTTTGTTTCCTACAGTAGTTATATGGTAGTTTTGTTTTGGTGTCCTGCCTGTTAAGGGACTTACCTTATCAATAGTTTTACAACTAGGTATTGATGCTGGAATAGTCTCTCCTACTCCAAAGGTGCCTTTGGGCAGGCCACTACTTGTACAATCATTTAATGTGCAAAGGAATATAGTAAGGAAAATGGAGCTGGAATGTGAAGCATTGGCTGTCTCAACAAGAGCTATGGAGAACATTTGCACATAAGCTACTTCTTCTTACTTTAATTTTTCTTTTATTCTTGTCAGTATAGCATGAGTTATCTTCTGTTCCCTGCATCATTATCTCAGCTGTCAGACAAACACTTCTGCATTACTAGGGCTGCTGTATTTCTCTATAGGCTTTTCCAGTGACCATGCCTTTTTTTTTGTGCAAATACAGGGAATGTGGCCTTTGGGAAGGGTTGAACAAGTGGCACATGTGGTGGGATGTGCCTGTTCAGCAACCTGAAACTATCAGAAAGTATTAGGCTTTTCTCTGCATGTGCTGTGTGGTTGAGTTTGCATGTGTTATTAAAAACACTTGAGTTTCTCAGTTGGCTTGAATGTCCCAGCTGGAACTGTTGAGGGGATGCTTGAAGTGCTGTGCCTGAATAGTAAAATGTATAAAAATCTAAGCAGCCACAAAGCAGCAGCTACAAAGAAAAAAATCTTCTTTATATAATCAGACTGCAACAACAATGACTTACAGGGGGAATCCTTGGGCATCTCTGTCATTGATGCTATTGTGTAAGATGATAAAGGGGAGTAATAGACTGAGCCAAAGCACTTTTTCATCCCACAAGGAACAAGGACAAGAGTCCTCTGAACACCTATTCTACACAAATTCTGCACCATGTAGTAATTCATGCCTAATCAGGGATACTGGATATCTAGACTCCAGATAAATAGAAAAACTTCTATTTCTATCCAGAAAATAATAAGAATTTCCTTTGAAAAGTGTGTCTCATAACATAATATATTATCATCATTGCTGCTGCAGAGAATGCCAGGAAAGAAAGAATTCAGCCAAGTTTTCTGAGTCCCATAGGGGGTTTGTGATGCCATGAGGTAGAGGAAAAAAAAATTGACCTTTTCACTTTTACACTGAATATTATCTGGAAGCTATTGAAGAAATGGCATTGTGTGTTCCCATATTTATCTTTGAATCGCTTTTCTGACTGTAGCAGCACTTAAAATAATTGGCCTACTTAAATCATGCGTAGATTTTTGTCATTTTTATAGTATTTTTTTTAGTAATGTATTGCAATATATAACATTAAATGTAATTAAATAAATTCAATTTCCCTTCAAATTATTACTTATAAATTAATTTTAGGACTTTGGTTTTTAAGGTGTATGAGTAAGCGTGCTAATAGGAGAAGTAAAACTTCTGCCTCTCTAAGTCCCCATAATTTTTAGCATGCCACAGGACCAGTAGGCATAGACTACTTCCCATAAGACCTATTCCCTAGTAATTTCAGGATGCCTGATAAGATATAAAAATGGTCTTAAAGTTATGGTAAAACCTTTATTGTGAATGAGTGCTATCATAGCCCACTTGGAACTTCAGTGGTAGGAGAAAACAGTCAGGCATCTTGGGACAAACAGTTCGGGCAGTTTCAGGAAACTTGTCTTACTCATATATTCAAAGCAAGCTAAGGAAATACTTTTGGTCTTTCAACTAATTTAAAAAATGTTTTGCCAAGAGAGGATGCAAGTTCTTTTTAAAAATTCAAAATGCTGTGGAATAAGTTTCATAATAGAAGGCTTGCACACTTTGTTCAAAACAGTAATTTTAAAAATCAGTTTGTATTTTAAAAGACTTCAGAAGTATCTATTTGGGGGGATGCTCATAAAAAAATTAAATTAAAGGATTTATTAGAAAACATTTCCCACCAGTTTTTCAGCTCAGTTGTCTGGTCAAAAGGGATTACTAATCTAGTCTTGAAAGCTCTCTCTGTGCATTCTTCACTGTATTTTTTCAACTAATTGTAACATTTTAGTAAAAATTGAGTCTCCAGGCTCAACTTTGCAGAAACTAGTGACTGTTCGTGACTGTTTTTTTCCTCTTTATACGCTGAGAGAAATGTTTCATAATTAAGTGAATACTGTCTAAAGGAAGTACAAAATTTAGCAGTCCTGAACCAGAGGGTGCAAATTAATTGATTTTGAACAGAGAAATCTTTGAAAATTTCAGATGTCATCTACAGAAGGTCCTAAATTCTTGGGCTTTATTCTCTGACTGATGGTAGTTTGAAGCTCTTGACTTTTCACACTGTGGCATAAGGCTAAAATGTTTTTTCAGGCATGTGAAAATGACAAGGAGAAATATAAGGATGATTTGGTGAACTTGAGCAGGGAATCTGAGGAACTAATTCCAGAAGCAAGTCCCTTCAGTTTACATTTATTAGAGACTGTATGTAATGTTGTATGTATGTAATTACTGTATTACTGTATGTAATTAATCTAGAAAGTGTTAGATAAGTGCATAGCTGGAAATTGAAAAGCAGAAGGATAGAAGCCTATCCTAAAAGATTCTATGTAGGGCTTCAAGCAGTAGCACCATCATTCTGAGGAATATATTTGGATATCTTAATATGCAAAAAAAATTGGTGAATAAATTCCTAGTCTCTATTTTGTAGAAAGTGGTAGGTGAGAGAATACATGTATCTACACACTCACATCCTTTTTTTTATGTTTGGATTTCAGGGTGGTAAAGGTGTGTGTTTATATTTACATGCACGTGTATATATGTATGTATATATGCATGTAAATGTATATGTGAGTTCTTACATAGGATGAAGGAGTACTATTTCCTCTACTTGCTTACTGCATTTGCTCATTCCCTCCTAGTAATCTCTCTGATGCCACTCTGGGCAGGGTGACTTTTTTTCTGGGCAGAAATGGTTTTTATTTTTCTGTGCAATAAAGACTTGGCGTGGCTTTCCTATCACTGCTTCGTGCCTTCCTTATTGGGACAGAAATCCCATTTCTTTTCTCACTTCTTGTATTTATATACAGTGTTTTATATATTTATTTTTCTTATGGCTGATCTTTTTAATGGGTTTGCTGGCTGTCTGCAGAACTCTTTCAATAGGCTGGGGCTAGTGCTTTGGATCAGGATTATTCCTTTGCTGATCAATGATAAACAGTCAATGAATGTACTCTGAAGGATTCTTTTTCTCATCTGCTTGTAAAGTATGGTGACTGAGTACATTACAGAAGAGATAAAATTATTTGTCATTGTCTTAATTGAAGGGATTAATCTTGAGGTCCACAATGCATGTAAAACTCCTAAAATCTTCTTAGAGGAAAAATATGGTAAGGAATGTAATTTTTCTAGAGCCCTGAGGGTCAAAATAGTTTTCTCTGTCGCATGTAACTGTCAGCAAATATGTGCTATTACCTCTCCTGCACAGTATTCATATGCTTATGATAAATTTGTAAAGTAGTAGAATACTGCATTTGTGTACATATAATATAGCAAAATGATTAGAGAGAACTAACCTTTTGTTTAACATCTGCAAACTGGAGAAGTCTGATCCATGCAATCCAAGACTGCGTTTAAATGTAAAGCCGTGAATATATATATATATATAAAAATATATATATATTTTTTTTTCTTCTCAAAAACAAGTTAAGACTGCAAACAGTGCAGTCATCTTTGTGGAAAATAAGTATAATTTATGCTATGAATTAAAACAAACGCAAGGGCTATTCTCAGCCCTCATGGAGAAGAAAATTTTTGATTTTGTAACAGTTTTCCTTATCTTATTAAAAAAGGAGCAATGATCAAGAAGGGTAAGCAAAGCTTGATTGGACGTGAATGCAAATGAAGATAAGTTACGTAGTCTGCCTAGGGGAGGTTATTAAATCAGCAAATGGCAGAAATTTAAGAAATGTAAATTCTTATCAGTGAAATGCTCTTGGGATTCATACTGTAGAAGTTTTACTCTTCATGCTTCCTCTCTTCAGCAAGTAGTTGATTTGAAACTGTGGAGACCTCCTCAACCATGTGGGTCTTGAAGCACTTAGAGGTGCATGGGCTCAGAGCAGAACCCCAGTCTATACTGAGTCAATATTGGAGTTGTCCCTGTTATACACTACTTTTATGAATTTACATTAAACTGTCCATTTAGTGAGGTTCTTTTATTGTAGGGTCTGAACAATTTATGGCTTAGTGCATCATCCCATAAGATGGAGTAGCTGTGCTTGTTCTGCTGTATAAAAATCAGTGAGACACAGGGAGTGTTGAACCATTAAGGTATTTATGTGACTATAATCTGGGCATCTTACCTTGGTTTCTATAGGCTTCTGAAATTTGCTTTTAATGTCTACTTATCTATCTGTAGCTATGCAGGGTTCCTTTCCTGGCCAGGGGTGTGCAAAGGTGACAGAGTTTTGCTCTTCCTTGCATTTTGCTGTGCAGGTCTTTTTCATTTGTATTTTTCTGTGGTTATGTTTTTATTTTTTTTTTAATGTTTATATGTTTTTATGTATTTATGTTTTGTTTATGTTTTTCTGTGGTTTTGTTTTTATGTATTTTTTAAATGTATATATGTATGTTTTTTTGTGTTTAATGATCTGTTGCTTAGGGAGTTATTTTAAGAGTTACTTAATCATTTTAGAACTAAATGCATCATTAGACTGTGAAGCATTAAATAAAAAGTGGAGGAAAAAAGGCTTCACAGTTTGGATTATTCAGGGTCGGAGCTTATTAGGAATGTTAGCTGGATGTCTTGGTTCCATTGGAGAGTGATTTAATATTAATCATGCTATTATAGCATTTGTTTAAATGGAAATAATGCATTATTTTTGTGTGTACAAATTGAGTAGATACTATTAGTCTTGTTACTGGGGAACACCGAGTCCTACAGAGATCCTTTTAATACTGGATATTTTGGTTTTATCTCTCTCACTTTGGTGATTGAGACCTGAATAGACTGTTTCAAGAAAAAGCATATAGGATACTCATGGAGGACTTCAAGAAAGAGGAAAATTGAGGGGAGGTATTTGTCACAAAAATTTCATCAGTGATTCCCTGTGATGGGAGAGCTCTGAATGGAATCATAGCTACTGTAATATTCTGTGGAGGCAGTAGTTCAGTTCATCAATTTTGGAGGGCCTTACAGGGTCAGGAACTATTGATGGTCCCCATTTCCCATCAGCCAATCTCATCCCTCAATAAGAATCGAACCCTGGCTGGATAAATCTTCAGATGTCACATGGCAGACTTGGAAGGGAACTCAGGATAGTAATTCAGCTCTGGCTTGCATTTCACTTCCAATATGATGGTGATTTCCTCTTGTCTGCCTCAGGCCATCCTTCGCTTATATCATCACCAAAATATCTTCCTGGCAAGGGACCCATGTAGAGTGGGGAAAATAGAGGAACCATGCTGTAGGCAGCAGGTGGCAGGACCTGCCGAGTAATGAGCTTCAGTCGGTGCTCAGCCTCACCTGTGCCCAGTTAAGGCTGGCCCAAGTGCGCATGCTCAAAGATCAAGGGCCAATAAAAGGTGGGGCCTGAGACTGGCAAGGGGCTCACTCTGAAGCAGGTTCGCAGCCGTGCTGGTTGGTGGCCAGTCCCCTACCGATCCTGTCCTCACTCTGAGCTTGCCATCGCTTCGAAGTTCTTCTCCTGCAACACCATGCTATGGAAGGACAAATCTTCTGTTTATACCAGAAGACCAAGAAATACTGAGTCCCAGAAATATAAAATGCCTTCTTTGCATAACAGATCATAACCCTGTGATTTCATTGTTTTAATGCAACTCCTTGGTGATTCTGAAAGTAATTTTTCTTTGGCCTACTGATATTAGTATTTGTCGCTAGAGGAATTAAGATACATCTCGTCTTTCAAAACCCATATAATAACATCAAGGGGACTTCGTTAACAAGGGAATAATCCATTAACTAGAACCAACACTTCTCTGTAATCACCTTTATCCTTCAAGTGACACAGTCCTTACAGAAAGGAACTGTCTTTGTTCCATTTATTTTTGTCGGTGGGAACGTGAATTCCCCCCTGTTGTGGAAGAATAATTAAAGGTCAGGTTTTGGCATTGCATTCATAAGTTAGCACAGCCTGAGCACCAACACCTAACTGGATACCCCATCAGGCACTTGTGGTGTAATAGAAACCCTGCTGGCTGAAGGAACGGCAGTGTGGTTTATTTTTGAATGAAGATCATCCCTGTTGCTCCTGCTGTGTTAGCATTAACTTGTACAGAAGTACATATGACCTTATTCAATATTATTTAAAAGTTAATAAATAGTTTGGACTGCAGATATTTGACTCCAGATGATGGCTCTGGTGCCCAAAGTGCACTCTTCCTTTAGCAAGTAGTGTTTGATGATACACTCAGTTGATGCTGTACAAGGTATTATCTGTGGGAGTCTCACTGGTGCTTTATATCTTTTATTCTAATTTGTGCAGCTGCATAAGTTTGGACAAATTGTAATTAGGTGAAAAAATATAACATAGTATTAAAACACTAATAACAGGGGCAGCTTTGCAGTGGGAAGGCTGGGAGGCAAAGGGAGAGGGACTCTGTTGGATTATTGCCTAGTTAGTGGGGTTGAATGAGCACTGATGAAAAGTGCATTTAAGTTTTCTTACACTCAAGTCTGGTTTACATCATTAGAAAGGAACAAAATTCCAATCATGGTAGCAGAAGGGGTTGGAACCCCAGTGACAAGTGGGTTTTGAAAGCACAGCCACCCTCTCAGTAACCACAGGCTGGCTGTGAGGAGATATTGCATTGGTTTGATGGCAATAATGTCACTAGGGGATGGAAGTATTTTTGATGGAATCTCAGACCATCCTCTTCCTGTGTGCATTATTATAATGTAGGTAGTTTAATAATTTGGAGCGGGTTTAGTAATTGCTATTGTGCAACAATAGCAAACAGAAAATTAGGTAATTAACAATAATAGAAATCTTGAATGTTTTTTTTAATGTCACAGAACAACAACACATTTAGGGCCTCTTCAGACAATTGCATCAGAAAATCATTTGATGGCTTATAACATGGTTTGATTGAATTAATTCTTATTAGACTCAAGTGGCAAGAGAGAAAACCACAAAGTTAGCAATGAGATTTGTCTGCTTTTCCTTATGGGCTTAGATCTCATACTTAAGATAATAGAAGGACTTAATTTCACAAACTTCATTGCAGTACATTTAAAAAATATACAGTAATAATAAGTTATTAATAATTGTTATTATTTAAGTTAATAATTAACTTAAAGCTTTTTGGGGGCGGGGAAGGAGAGAAGGAAGGTTTTTTTGTAGACTGAAATCTATTTTATTGTTTAAGTTCAAGAATCTGGATTGGATCCATTAATGAAGATGAAAATTTATTACCTTATTTTTCTCTAATTGTACAAGAATTGATGTACCAATGTAACTTCAAGTGAGTGAATAGTCTCCTTGAAGTTCAGATATAAATGAGTAATCACAGAAGGGGAATTGGAGATTTTATAGACCACCTAAAATACTCAGAATGATTCCTGAATTCATATCCTGGAGCAGAGAGGTCTGCCTGATGTGAGAAAATGTCTGCATGAGGCACTTTTAAGCAACAGAGCTTGATATCACCCATGTCAGGGAGTCCGTGAAACAATATCTGCTCCTGTCCATGTGTATGTTAAGTGCTCTATCTTTAGACTGAATAGAGGGAGTGTAAAACCTAAATATGACCTCAAATTGAAACACACATAGCTGCAGACTGGGCTGTCTGTGTGTGTGCAAGAGCTGAATTGTTTAGTTTGTGTTGAATTTTATTTGTTTCCTGAAAACTACAGCTTCTGTGATGGTACCTTGCATGTGTGAGGTCATCTGTAAATCTGCTTGTGTCCTGAATAATTTTTCTTGTTGATCAAATGAAATCCAATCTAACATGGCAGAGGCCTCAAGCCTTTTCTATACATTGTGAAAAATGAGGTGGCCATTACAAGAGAGAAGTCCAAATTCCTGCTGTGCAAAAGGTTGCACTGTCAACTCAATCATCAACTTCTTAGATAGCAAAGAATCAATCCAGCACCAGGTTTTTGCATGTGTTTGACATGAAAGAATCCCCTCAAAAAAAGGGTCTTACAGCTATGTTCAAGGGTGCTTAAAGCTTCAGACATTATTAAACATGAGGTAACCCAGGCTTCAGACAGAAAGTCACAGGACTTATGACTGCCATTGCTCAGCAAAGGGTTTGTTTCTTATGTTCTAGTGCTTAATCCCTCCTGTGTGTTAACCATGTTTCATCTTCCCCAGTTATGTCGGGAGGAGTTATTGTTATATTGTATAATGGATTGGGATGGAATAAAAATTGTTTTATTTCTAAAAGAGTTCTAGAAACCCCACTCTGCAATTTACTGTGTTCTCTTAGGATCTGACATAAAATCTGAATTTAGTAATGGCTAGTGCAACATCTCCCTTTCTTGATTTTTTAAAATTTAAAAAAAAATTTTAATTCCTCTGAATGTGGCCTTTTCCTTTGCTTGGGACTTCATGAAATTTACTTTTCTGTGCAATGTGGCCATTAATCATACAGTGAAACCAGGCAAATTTGATATCCTTCTATTGCAGTAGGACTGGCAGTGCCACCTGAGGGAAAGGATCCTTACAAAACTAATAATCATCTGGGGTAGGGAGGAGTATTTTAGTACCTCTGAGCCTTTGTACTACTGAGAAGAACCTCTGAAGAATACACTTTTATTGCAGGTTTTTAATATTAATGTAGGAAGAAAGATTACCCTTGCTATCTAGCAAAGCAATGGCTAATTATACCTTTGTTTCTTAGTGATGAAAGCTTAGAACATCGGGAGAACCATCTGAGGTTTCTGAATGATTTTTTTTTAAAACAAAGCTTAGTTTAAAGTCGTATTTTTCAAATATTGCTCTAGCAGAATCTCTAGGGATTTCTTTTGTCATGTATTTATTAGAAAATTAGGAGGTAAGAATAATTAGGAGCTAAGAATACCTATGCCTTTTGTCTTTAAATGGGAATGATTTTGGAGATGGTTTCCTGGATGTTCTTCCTTATGTTACCCACCTAACTGCGAAAAAATCTCTTGGTTGAAATGCTGCTGTAGGTAGTTGATACTGAGTATCCTCTTTAGGAAAACATACTAACAAAAATTAGCTGCTATGTTTCCTTGCCTTAATAATGATTTAAAGACTGGAAATCGGCAAGCAAAATGAGACCTGTGAGCACATATGCACATAGCTTTGTTTCCCATATGCCTTGGGTGAGAAGATGGCTGCTTTTAACTAATTCTTTATGTGCTAAAGAGGTGTTTTAACCAGAATCTCCTGATAACCTGTCTTATTGTGAGGTGTCTCTTATAAAACTTGACCTTTTGTTATGAAATATCATATGTTTAAAACAAAATTAAGCCAAAATACTGTTTAACCTGAAGACTATTTAAAATACTGTTTAAACTTGAGGACTACTTAAGCTGTCAAGCTGCTTTGTGTCTATGCTTTTAGTTCTCTTTAATTTCTAAAGAGAAGCTTTTGGAGGCTCAGTGGTGGGGAGATGACCAAGTTTCCTAGGCTTTTAATGTCATCTGAGTGTTTGGTACACTTTGCTTTTTATTTTTCCTTTTGAATATGATTATTTTGCCTTTTTAATATGTTTGTATTAAGACCTTATTTAAAAAATGTGTGGAAAAACTTTATTTTACTGAAACCTAATTGAATCTCCCATATATCAATTTATTGTCAGGAAACTGCAGATCCTCATGGTACTTTTCCACCAAACATGCTTGCATGTACATGTTCTCCTCCATCATGTTAATCCTGGCCCCAGTCAGTCAAGTCAGACTTGAATGCACCTTGTTTTTAATCAGAGTGGTTTGTACTGGGCCTTCATCAGTCAGGTTTACCTGCATGGTATTTAAACTTCCAGTTATCACATGGATTGCAGCAGCCCTAAATCTAGTTCTAAGGCCAAGTTGTATTCACATCCTTCTTGCTGTGACTTTTCTACTCCTTTATTGCTGTTCTCAAATGTTGAGATCTCAGGTATGTGTGGGGGTGTATGGTTATGGTAGTAGAAGAATCCAACCTAAAATCTAGTTGTGCATACATTTCAAAAAACCCTCTTAATTCTTATTTTCAGAGAAAAGGTTGTATGGCCCTATTATCAGTTTTAAGAAGAAAACTGGACTATTGCTTCATGGTAGCGGTTGTATTTTTTCATACTCTTGTTGGAGAATGCTCTCCCTCCTCTCTTTAACACTTTGACCCAAAGTACTTAACAAGGCAAGGGATTATTGAACGAATAGTTGTTTTTTTCCAAAGTACAAGCTTTGGGAGGGCCCCACAGTACTAACAGGCAGTTTTATTCTCTTTATTTTAAGGGTGAGGAAGTTAGATCAGTATTTATTAAGTCTAAAATGGCTTCTGTGTTCATTTGTGGTTCATCTGACAGACATGCACTTTGCAGTTAGTGTTTCTATTAAAGGTGCAGTCTTTGTGTCTCTCCTTGCTTCACACAGCAATGGGAAAATGGAGCTGCCCTATTAGAAGTAATTGGTGAGAAGCCATAACTACTGTCACACTATGCAGCGAGGCTCATATCTCAGTTTAGTTGCTGAGGCTACATGTCAGAGCCTACCAAATGATCTGCCTTTCTCTCTTTATGATCACACATTGCTGCTGAGGCTTGACACAAATGTAAATCTTGTGGACTGTTACAGTTCTCCCCTCCTTCCACTGTGTGAGTGTTCCCCCCCAACATGAAAAGATGCATTTGGCTGGCATTAATCAGGGGACTGATCAGGAGTCAGTTGTCTTCCTTTCCCTGCAGTCTTCTCAGTGCAGGATGTGCCTGTTTGATAGCAGCTGCTTGTGCAGTGACAAAACACCAGCTTTTTGAGAAAGTGCCATTTACTGTGCATGTCTGTCCTTATGCTAGCAACCTGTTGCTGAGGTTAATTGGTGATGTTTGAGGATCTGTAAGGGATAGGAGAAATGGCTAAACCCAGCACCTATCAGTATATGTAATTAGACTATTTCCGAGGGTGCATTTTTGTGTTTGTGTCATGTCCTCAAGCTGCAGGTATCTTATGCATATATATACACCACTACTGTGCACACGTATACAAAGCTATATACACACAAATATGTATGGATCTCTGTAAATAAAGAGCAAAGGCAATTTATACTTACTGATGAATATCAGTTACCCTTACCTGGAGTCTGTAATCTGTTGAAATTCAGTTTTAGATACAGAGGTAGCATAGAAAGGGAGTTTAGGAACAGGAATTTGGTTTGGTATAATTAGAAAAAAATTAAAAGGTGAATCTTCTGGGAAGAGAAATGAAAAAAATCTGTTTTGCAAATCAACACCTAGTTTTCCAGCTTCCCAGATAAGTCAGCATTTTGAAGTTGGAATGTTGTGACAGATGCTTTATAGAAACATATGTATATTGAAACTGTGTCCAGTTTCTTGTGCACACAGGACGAATGTTAGCTATGGCATACCATCTTTGCAAGTACACATGGAAAAAAACCCGTACAAAAACCCCTGGTGATGAATAGGACTCGATTTTTTTGTGGTATAAAGCTTTTCAATTTATAATTTTGTTTCCCTGCAGCCCTGGTAGCTTTCTTTCCTGAAGTATCTGGCAAGGCCAGAGGAGTTTGTGAGTTTCAGTGCTGTGAGCTGATTATCTCTGAGGATTTTTTCAGTTCTTGCTTTTTGCCCTCTGTCTCTCCAGTACATGAAATGGCAAGTCTATGATTTCCATTGCACAACATAGTGTATGCCAAGCTCTTGGTTGTCAGGGGCTTCCCACAGCCATATATTCCTAATACTGCTGTCTTCACAGTGGGTATATGATGTTTCTTTCTAACTTTCTACTTCAGTTACCATGCTGTTGTTAACACAGGATATATAATGGGTAGTGCAAGAATTCCATGCTACCTTAGCTCGCATTCATGCTTGGACTTTGCTGAGAGCTTCTAAGAACTTAATATGATAGATTTGGTATTTGAAGTTAGTTATCTCCATGCTTCTAATTAATGCCAGGCAAGCTGCTAAATGGAAATGTTAATCCTGATGCTAGCCAAGGTAAAATGTAACTTACGTGATACCGAAGTAAAATTAACTGAAGTATTTGTCTCAAGGTCAAATTCAACTTTTTTTTTTTTTTTTTTTTTCTTCCCAGAGATTAACATATGTCCAATGTTAAATTGAAAGATAAAAATTAAATGTAGTGTTAAGATGTTTAAAAGCTGTGAGGTAATAGAATATTTTAGTGTGCATTTAATCACACTTTGAAAGACTTCCACCTGAAAGTCTGTGTATTACAAGACCGAGTGTTTAGGAGACAATCTACCTATGAAGAGACATTGCCTTGCTGTGCTGCTTTATTAAGCAGTGTTGTTTACTGTTGGGAAGTTTAAAAACCAACAACAAGAAAATAATAAAGCCTGCTCTCAGTTTTTTTTCTGTAATGTGCAGTGCTTTGTGTCACTATTAAGGCAGTTGACAAAAGGTATATGGGCCAGCAGAGACAATGATTATAATACAGGAGAATGAAGATGGCTGAGCTAGTTCCCACTCCCCAAGACATTTTGATAATTGAGAACTTGTTTCTGCTACCCAGTGTACATAAAAGGGCAATAATTGCAGAATCTCAGTCCTATCATGCTGTATTAATTTTGAGTTCCTGCTGTATTGCTTTCTGTTTCATTGTACTCGGGCACTTAAATAGCAAACATTATGACTGGAAGATAGCACTGCTTCAGATAACACTTTAATGTCCTTGTATACTGAAGATTGAATGTATAATACATTTTCTGCATAAAAGTGTTATGTTTTCTTTTGAGAGAGGGACTTGTTTAGATAGCAAATGTTTAATTAATCTTCGTATTCTCTTCTTGCATTGAAGGGGTTTTTTTTTTGCTTTTTTTTTAATTAAAGACCTCTGCTAGTGAAAGTGAAGAAGAGAAACAACAGGAGAGCAGGGTTTTTAATTTTTTTTATTATTATTTTGTTATTAGGAGTGGATTTAGATAAAAATTATTTCATAAAGCTCTGAAGGATAGTTTTTCAATTAGAATTTTTTGAACAACATTAAACCTGGGCAGTGGAGGAAACTTCAGTCCCTTGGGAGTAAAAGCGCTGTGCTGGCACTGACAGTGCTCTGCTTTGTGCTGTGATGCTTGAGAAAGAGCTCAGCATCCAGAGGGGATTGAGCACCATCAGAAGGTTCCAGTAGGAGAGCAAATGGTAGAGACCAGGTCAGAGAAAAATCACTCTAGTTCATTGTAAGAGGTATCTTTCCTACAGCTCTCCTCTGTCACAGATCAGTGTGAACTGCATGGGTTCAGTGCAAGCTGGTAACACAGACAGGATCTTTTTCCAGTTTCACAGTGGTAGTGCTGAAGAGGGCAGGGGTTTCGGCTCGTGTATGAGACTGGTCTCTGTATCCACTGATGGGTTCTTGCAAGTGGGGACTGAGGAGAAAGGAGCTACAATGTGTTTCATAATAACTGAGATCTCTGTCATTTCTAGGCTGGAAATGCTCTGAAAGCTGTTAATATTTTTCTTTCACAGAGATGAGAAATAGGTTTTGCTTGTAGTTCTTTTCCAACAGAAATACAGAGATACTTGGATCTTCAGACAATTAGCAAGGAGCTGAAAGTACTGAAATGCTGGCTTTGCAAGACAAGACAGATCTACTGCCAGTTAACCCTTGGGTCAGTCAGGTCTCTTTGCTTTGTGGAAAAAATAGACTTTATTACCTTCATGAGTTCAAAAATATAAAACTGCTTTTATTTTCCTTAATTTTTTTATTAGGCATTTTAAAATAGCTTTGCCAGTGTATAAAACAAAGTCCTTCAGTAAATACATTTTCATCTATAGAGGTAAATATTCCTCTTGCATACCTATCTTTCTGAAGAACATTTAGGAGAAAAGAGCCAAATTAATTTAAGATGCATATGGATGCTAATTTTTTCAGAACAGCAGTAATGACCAATGATGTTTTGAAGTTAGCCAACTCACTTCTATCTCGAGCTTTTCTGAATTTCTAAATACATTACATTGAAAAATAAATGGAAAATGTCCATTCCTATATCTGTTTTTTTTCCCTAGCTTTGTTGTTGACAGGCAGGCACATTGTATTTCATTATTGTGCAGCTTCAGTCAGCACAGTGATCTTTATATTAAGCAGGCACTTAGTGCAAACTTCGCCAACCTTTGACACCTTTTTCCATTCTTGTTTCCTTTTAACCCTTGTTTTTATTGAATAGCCCTTTCTGTAGTGAAATGAGGCAACCAGGTGGCACTAATTGCCAGGTAGTGGGCATGAGCTTGTGTTAAGCCCACCTGTGCCTAATTAGGGCGGGCCCCAACTGCTCATGAGCAGGATTAGGGGGCCAATAAAGCTCACACCTGAGGAAGCCAGAGGGAGGCTGCCCACTTTTGGAGCAGTAGCACCGATTCAGGCTGGTCAGTCCTGAGAGCATTAGAGTCAGAGCACTATTCGTGAGTTTCTCCTGGAACACCTGGTTGGACCTTGGAGCGCCGTGCCCTAAAAGAGGTTGGTCTTGCTACATCTGGTGGAGAATGGGGGCATAGACCTCGATCTAGCTCGTGCTCAGAGGAATCAGAAGAAAGGGACCTGGTCCGGTACAAACCGGCATTAGCAGAAAACCTATGGAGTCGGGTAAGAAGATCCACTACCTTTCCTTCTCCACCACTGTTTGACCAAAAAAAAAAGAAAAAAAAAAAGAGGGGGGGGGGAAATGTAGTGAAATGAGGCAACCAGGTGGCACTAATTGCCAGGTAGTGGGCATGAGCTTGTGTTAAGCCCACCTGTGCCTAATTAGGGTGGGCCCCTACTGTGCATGAGCAGGATTAGGGGACCAATAAAGCTCACACCTGGGGAAGCCAGAGGGAGGCCATTTTTGGAGCAGTAGCACTGATTCAGGCTGGTCAGTCCTGAGAGCATTAGACTCAGAGCACTATTCCTGAGTTTCTCCTGGAACACCCAGTTGGACCTTGGAGCGCCGTGCCCTAAAAGAGGTTCGTCTTGCTACACCTTTCAGTACATCAAACCCTATATCCTTGTGTTTTGCAAGGTCTGTGGTCGTAATGAAGTGGAACTGTTCTCAAGCCACAAAACCCTGGGTCAGCCTTTTAGGTGACTTAGTTCAGCTAGACTATTAGATCAAGAGCTCAGTGCTGACATACTCTCTTTTTTTTATGTCCAAATTGCTCTCCAAATCGTTATAGACAATTACAGCCTGTCAAACCATTTCTGCCTAGTTTACAATATTAATTACTTGAAGAAAAAGTAAATTAAAATTATCAATATTTTTTTTATTTGCATGATTTACATCTTTTTCTCCAATTTGGATATCCTAATTTATCTTGAACCATAATGATTCTGTGATTCTATCTGAACCAGTAATTAGCAATGACTAAAAATCAGCAAGGAACATTGACTACAAAGGATTGTTTATTTTCTCACTGTTTTCCGATGTTTAAAAAGCATTTAGTTAAAATTAAATTTAATTAAAATTACTTTTAGTCAGAAATGCTTCCAGTGTTTCCATAGCTTTATAGAATCAACTCTTAATTTTTCAGTTTCTCAGTTATCTGTAAATCCTGTCCAAGTTATATAGCAACATAGACATCCTTTGAGGAATGCTTGGTTATTTATGAGTACATGTATATGCATATGAATGTATTTATAAGTAACACGATTTGACCTGTCTGTTAAACTTGTTCTCGTGCTTTTGTATTTATCAGATACTATGGGTCATTATATGCTAATGGGAAAAGCTTGGGTAGGACCTGCTTTTTCCATAACAGTTCTGGTTTTTGGGTCTGTGGAAACCAATAAATACGGTGTTCAGAGCAGATTCAAAAGTATTCTGAAGTGCTGGGAGAGATGCTTATCCACATCCTCAACACAGAACCCATGTGCTTACGCCTGTACCAGAGCAAATTATTAAGGCCAGCAGTCCCATCAGTCTTTTTTGTTAACCTGTTGTCGATGGGATCATTCAGCAGTGAATTCCTTGACAGTTCTTAAATTATGGTGTAAAGAGACATAGTGTATTGCCACAGAGAGAATGAAAGATCACCTAATATTTTCTCTCAAGAGGGTCACTATGTTACTGCATTTGCTTTTGAAAACAAAGTGTTTCAGTGTATCATCTGCCACATCGCTTCAGATCAGATTTGTGGGGTTGTTTTTCACCATGTCAGGCTGCACCAAGTTCTGCTTCAAGCTGTGACAGTATGTAGTGTTACGGGACTTAACATGACCTGACACAACAGAAAATCACATTCAGTTAGTGATATCCTACTGTGGTTTTTATGGGGTGATTCCACAGACTGATGAGCTCTTGGTTTTGCAGGCTGCTTTGTTCACCAAGTAAACTCTAAGTTGGGTTGGAAAATGCATGTTTGTTTCTGGTTGCATCCTGTACAGTAGTTTATCAAACTATGAAAATATAGTTATTTAGTGTCAGGTATCTGTTGGATTTGAAAACAGCTGGAAATTGTCTCTACTACCTCTGCAAAAGTAATGGAGTATAAGCAGTGAAGGCTCAGTATTGGTATATTTAACTGCAGTAATGCCTAATTCTTTTAAAATATTCACCTCACTATTAAAAACAAAAAAGTAAGTGTTAGAGTATTAGAGTAAGTATTGCCGGGTGTTGGTCAGGAAGAGCTGCCTGTGAGTGTGGTCCACACAATGACATAGAATTACTATTGTCATATCACTAGGACTGTGTTTTTCACAGTCCATGCTTCCTTAACACTGTTTGGAACCGGGTTCTATGCTGGACTGCTTGTTATCAGGTGGAAGCATTTGATTGGGTAACAGGGTTAGGACGAGGTTGGACTTGAAGGTTGGATCAGGTTAACAGGGTTAGGACGAGGTTGGATCTTGAAGATCTTTTCCAGCCTGAGCAATTCTATGATTCTATAATTGAAAAAAAAAGACCCTAGATAGCACTAGTGTGAGAACAAAATGGATGATTTCTTGGATGTGCTACCTGTTGTGTCATCTTCTGCAAGTTACCTGTCTTACCTATCTAGTTTTGAACATCAGCATTTGCTGTAGAGCTCTTCTGGTAGTACTGTAAGAACTGAATCAAATCAGAGTTGGGATTTCTCACAACAGCGCAGCACAAATACTTTGAATAAGTCTATGGAGTCTTCATGTGTGTTGTGATTTCTGCACTTGGGTAGTCAGGGGCTTTACAAACCACCCTGCTTGAGAGAAGCCACTGGAAATCCCAAACTTTCAATCCATTTATATGCTTATATGTATATATATATATTTGTTTTCAAATGAAAATCTGTACCTGAGTACTGAGACGACATGCTATAGAAATGCTGTTTTGGGGTGATATGACACTTATTTAGCATCATTTAGTATTCATCCCTAGACATCAGTAGATTTTGAGAGAAGACATGCAGGAAATCTTATATCTATGAAATGAATTGGTTCAGCAACCAGCAGAGGCAGTGGGAGAGAAAAAAAACCATGAGGTAAGCCCAGGGGCTGAGATGAAGCAGTACGAAGTAATAAAATTTAGAGTAGGATTTGGTTGTGCCACAGCCTTTGAAGGCCTGTCTAATTTTTGTTTGATAAGTTCAGATACCAAGATACCAAAATGCTGATGACGTCGAAGTACATTCTTTCTTAAATGGAGTTTTCTCATGCTGTTCTGTCTCCATCACAGCAATATCAGTAATTGAATTTGTTACTTGAAAGCTGTTTTACATGTGTCTATGAAAGCTGCAGCCCCCACCTTGAACTGCATTGCAGACAAACTAAGAAATAACCACTACTGATTCAGCTGCTTCTTGTCATTCACTATCACACACCATTCCTGTAAGGGGAAAGGAGATCTCAGGTTGTTCTTAGCCAGTTTCAGGCTGCCAGAATTGCTTTCTGCCAATTGGATGCTCTCAGCACCTTTAATTGCATGAGGAAGAAACTTCCCAAAACTCTTTTTATTAGCTGACTTAGGAGTTCCAAACAACGCTCAGAAAATCGTTGAAATTTGAGAGATAAGTTGGTCCTGTGTGCAGGTTGAATATTTATGAAAGCAGGGTTCAAAGCACAAATGGTTCCCTCATGCTAGAATGTATTTCCCAGAATAAAACTAAATCTCAAAGCTGCTAAGGAGATATAAGGTGCTCCCTAATGGAGATTTTTGGGAAGAGACAGTTAAGCAGTGCCATGAGTTTCTCCTCAATGCATGAACTTCAGCTCTGCATGGTTTATAAATGAAAGAATCAAGCCTTGTGAAAGTTTCATTGGAAACATTATTCCTGAAGTTAATATGTGAAATGTTTTTCTTAATGCTTGATAGATGAGTTAGCATCATTAGCTGAGTAAAATAAACCATTTATTTCGATTTTCAGAAAGCTCAGGTCAGAATTAGAATTTAAATTAGTGTTCTAATGTAAGTTTATGGAAGTCTTTCCTCTTTATGTGTTTGTGTGGGCTCTAGGGGCAGATCTGTTCTCCCTCATGGCTCATCTGTGGGTCATGAGAGCTTGCCTTGCTTGCCTGTTAGGCATTATTGAATTTTTAGTCCAAGTTGGAGGAGTTTGTTAGTTCTTAAAGCCTTGGCTTTAATACCACAGTATGTTAAGGAAAGAGCTGTTTGTGTAAGTCACTTCAAAAATTGATAGGGAAAAAACCCACCACACAATATATGTATGTGTATGTAATGAAGAAAGAAACAAACAAAACTTAGGTTAGGTATGGTAGTTTTGAGTAGCCATCAGCTGAGTAATACAGCTATTCTAATTCTGCTTTTATACGTGTTAGAAATTGATTCTGAACAGCAGCAGAGGTGCCAGGATAGAAAGGAACTCTTTTCTCTCTTTCATGTCACTCATTGCTCACTTTTAAAACTTCCTTAATGTTTTAAAAACTTTCTTTTAAAGTTTCTTCAAGTTGGCATACTGAGGAGAATGGCTCACATTGCAGGGAGCTTCAGAAACTATTGAAATAGTGAACTTACAGATGTTGTATCACTAGAATCACTAAGGAAGAAACACAATCCACTTTTTATGACTACAGGGACTAGATATTCTCCAGTAGGAATCAAGTCTTGGAACCTCTGGTTTTGCGTGTGTGGCACATGGGCATAAATAGTCATAAAAATACTTTAAAAGACAAAGAATCAAATTATAAATGGAAAGGTGGTTGTGATTCAAGGAATTACCATGAGGCTGGACATTAATGCTTAGTAAAAAGCTTTGGCACATTTTTTCCTTATTGTCTTCAGTTCTTCTTCTCTCTCTGTTGACCTGGAGGAAGAGAAAGGTACTGCCTTTTCCTTTTCTCCCTCTGTAATAAAGTATAGGGAAGGAAAAAGGTAGATGACCAAGTCGTATTGAGTCTGAGATGTGTCTTTGGTTGAATTCTTTGTTTCAGCTTGCTTGTGTGTTCAGTTTCCATCCAACATTGTCTTGGTTCTCCTTCACTCTGGGTGTATTGAATGTACAGAAACTGAATGCAGAATAGCACAGGAGCATTTTTTTTGGAAGAAAAATTTTTATTGGAAGAAAAATTATAATCCTGGACCATTCTTTGTCAAAGTGGCTTGAAGAATGTAGAAAATCTCAGTCAGCCTGATGTTTTTTATTGGTACAAGACAGGAATGAGAGCCCATTTTAATGTAACAGATATTTGGCAGCTGAAGATTTGAAGGCACTGAAGTCCTGTGATGTTTTCTGGCTGTAGTTTTCAGAAAAATGGTGAATATAGCATGAGTCTAACCATGTCCTTTCCAGTGAACCTGAGCATTCCACAGTCCCTGTGTACTTTCAAATGTGAGGACCTCAAGGTCTGGCTGTCTGCATAACCTGTGTTGTGTATTTCCCTTTTAACAGTCACATTAAAATAATTATTGGCCACATTTATTGCACACTTCTATACACAGGAGGTCAGATCTGTATTTCCAGATGTACGTGCCAGGTTTCACAGTTGGGATAACTTGGACAGAATGCTCATCAGCAGCTCTAGAAACTCTGAAGGGCTTGTTACTCTCCATTGGAAGACTTAGTGAATAGCTTTCTCATGAGAAGATTAATTACCAGAAAAGCATTACCTACTTTGTAACAAGTGTCTCCTACTTCCTAGTGAGCCTACAGACAATTTCAAAGTTGCTTTATTTGCAGTACATGTCATAGAAATGTGATCACTGAATTGGGCTTCCATGTGAGACATCCACCACTTGAAGTGAATGACACTCTAATATCCATAAAAGTTCATGGTCTTGAAGGAATCTTTCCAGCCAAAGATCTCACATCTGTTCATATCCATGGATTAGTGTGGCTGACTTTCACTCTTCTAAGAGTAAGCCTTGTCCAACAGCAAAGCAATAGTAGATCTTGAGGTGTCATATTGCCCACCACATTCTTTTCTCCTACAATTCTTCCTCCTCTTTGTTTTCTGAATTCTATGTGATAGGCTTTGAAGCCATTGATGATCTAATCGAGACACTATAGCAAAGTCAAACCATAAAAAACCTGAACAATGTGCAAAGCAACTTCCAACATGTTGCATGAAGTATTAATGAAGGGCAATTTTTACACATACACTAAAAGCTATGGAAACTCAGTATTAGGATAAATGCACACTACCCTGTCCAAAGACTGCATATTTTGTTGCATTCAGCAAAACTCTCTGGGACTGTTAGGCAGTTTAAGAGTGATCTCAGAAGACTGAGTTTTCTGGGCTTTAAATGGGTTAAAAAAGCAACTAGTGGGTAACACAGATAATCCTTGAGATATCCTTGAGAAGATTATCCCTTAAGTGGAAAGTCAACATTAATCTTAGAGTATCACATCTGAATTCCTAAGGAATGGGTGGGCTCTTTAGGTGTATGTGAAAAAGAGCTAATGTAATAGCTTCAGGCAGGATGCTTTGCAATTGAACGCAAGAGAGTTCAGATGTACTGCAGACTTTTAAATACGTGTGTAACTTCTCTGCTATCTCTCCTGGGTAATGAGATGGAAAGGGAGAGATCATTCTGAGAAGCCATTTGCTAAAGATGTTGCTGTTTACTGAAGGCTTTGTGAAGGCTTTGTTTTTTGTTTGCTTGTTTGTTTGTTTGATGGAGATCTGTAAATGTCTAATAGTTGGTTCTTTCTCTCATGTCTTTCTCCATCTGGTTTTCCTTTTTTTGCTAGTTTACCTAATTTAAAATGTTGATTCTTTATTTGAAGACAGATACCTTAAATATTAATGGATTTGAGGAGCCTTCTCCGAGAGACTGACAAGAGCCTTTGTAGGTATTAGATCAAATCCGAATTAAATTGCTGTGAAATTAAACATGTTTTGCACAGATAGAGTTGCATACCTGACTTCTTCACATGACCATCGTTTTTCTGCCCACAGGGAGAAAAGCAAAGTGTTTTAATCCAAATGTGCTGAGAGAAAGGGCAGGATTTGTGAAGCAGGGCAGGATGTATAAAGCAGCCAGCTCTATTTGTAGCAAGGACAGTGGGGAATTTCTTCAGTGACTTCCCTCATCCTATTCTGCAAATTGATGGAAATGTTCATGTGTGGTGACTTTCTCAGCAAACCAAGCTCTTGCACAGTTTTGCTTCTCAGAGGTATCAGAGCAGATATTCAGAGCCTTTGTAATAGCCTGTTGCTTTTAATTTTAGTTGAGAATCCATTGTGAGTACTGTAATAGAGTTCTGCATCCTGACCTCCCACTACAGGGGATACTTTGTGGGAAGAAATGGTGCTGGAGTTCTAGGCAAGAAAAACATCCACTAATTTGCTGTATAAAGAATTCTGTATAAAAATGCATGGAGAGATTTTTCTGGACAGTCATCATGATGGGTGCCTGCACTGTTGTTTTTCTTCCCCAAATCATTCTTCTTCTCTTCTAAGCACAGCTCCAGCAAAGAATCAGGTCTGTTCTCTCCTGGCAATGTACAGCTAGCTAACAAACTTGATTCTACTTTGCTGCTGCCAGAAAGCAGAACTCCTACTGACTTCTATGAAAAAAACCCACAACCAAACAAAAAAAAAACCAACCCATCAGAAAAGCATCAAAAAACCTCCCACCCGCATGGTGTGGTATGTCATAGTTCCCCTTTCTTCCTTTGTGTCCTAAGATGCCATGGCACAGTTTCACTATTTTTCTTCTGAAGAAAATTACTTAATCTCACTTTCTGGTATTGCTTTTCTTTAGAAACAAAAGGGGGACAGGCAGTAAGTAGCTTATTTGATGATAAAAAACTGATGGTCCTTATGTTGTGTCATATCTGTGCTTTAATTATGACTTACTGATGAACTCAGCGTTTTGGTCTATTTACTTTTCAGAAGCTTTTGTCACAAAGGTTTAGATAATGTTTTCCACTATCTATAATAGCGAGATACTGAATTTTAATTATTCCTTAGTTTTTAACATTAGCTTGGGTAGTTAGTAGGCACCAAATCAAGTAACTAGAGCAGGAAGCAATATCTAGGGTTATCAGTGTCTGGTTTAAAAAAATTGTTTGACAACCACAGCTTTGGAGCCAAAGGACAGTAGTTTGCATTCTGTCTTGCAAGATATATTGCCACAACTAGAAAAGTCTGCTTGAGTGTCATCAGCATAACAGTGATACAATTACAGTGATAAATTACAAACATGCAAAATCACTGAAAAGTGACAAGGAGTTTAACTATTTTTTTATGCCTTTGATTTATTTTTTTAGCCCCAGCTATTAATAAAATTAGATTACAGTATAACATAACTTGGAGGATACTGCACATCCTGTTTGCAAAACGGTTTAACAGCAAATCCAGTGTTAAACACTGGAAAGTAGGAAGTAGTGCTTAAACTTGAAGTCTCTTTTTCACTGATGTTAGCATCAGCTTGTCTCTTTTTTCAGTCTTAGGATTCTTTGAAAATCAGCAAGCAGAGTACTTTTTTTTAAACCTAGAAACAGCGCTTAAGAAACCCACCTTGTTCCTTTTCACTTCTGATATAAATTAGATTTTGCATTAATTTCTTTGGAGATGACCATAGTCTTGAGCTGGTGAAGCAGCCGTATCTGGACCATTGCTTTCACACAGGGACTGGATCAGCTCCTGTATCACCGAGCTCTCTGTAGCAGGTTTTTGGTCTATGGTGCTGGAGAAATTGTAAACCAACTGTTCTTTATTATTGGAATAGAGGTGGGCCAGGAAACAGAAATGCATATGCTGGCAGACCTGAATTTTATGTTCATACCTGCTTCAGGAATTAGCTCAAGCTGCTGCTAGTCATTCATTTATCTCTCCAGGTTTAGCTGTCAGGAAGACTCCCTCCTTCATCCATTTCAACACCTTCCCTCTCCTTCACGACTTCAATGCAAACCTTGAAGGGTACAAGAGGATGTAACATCCTTCATGAATGGATTTACAAAACTGGTGCTGAAAATATTTGTAGCTCTTTTTCCTTCTCCTCCACCACTGTAACAGCAACTTAAGAAAAATCTTGCATTTGGCACTTATTTCTGTCTTTGATTGGGAAAGAAACTAAAACTGATACTTTGTAAGGCTGTGTTAATAAAGACACTTCACTTGAAAGGATTTCAGTTTTTCAGCGTGGGTGTTTTGCTTAAATATGGAAGTAATAGCTTTGTTTGTTTGATTGCACATGACTTAGACATCTGAGCTTTGGTGACTGTAGCAGTTTGAAAATCTAATCAATTGCTACCTTCATTGCAGCTATAACCAAGTCTCTTATTTCAGCAAGCCTGAACTCTGGTCCAGAATGCACAATTCCTTTATGAATGTAGAACTTCAGGTAAATAATTTATAAAGATTAAAAAATTGGAAAAAAAAAAAAAGAAACAAACAAAAAAACCCTTCCCCTCCCAACTCTGCTCTCCAAACATTGCTCTAAAACTACTATTTTTGTGGCTGTCACAAAAGAGGCTGAATGAATATATTCAGGATTTTTTCATGCTAAGCTGTCATCATAAGATGATATAAATAAAGTACAAGTTCCCTTTCTAAGGGATCCTGTGTTTCTCAGCATTGTATAACATCCTTAGTTGAGTTTTTAGGGAGAATATTATCCATAATGAGTTAAGAAGTGAAACAATACTAATTTGAACAAAGTGGATCAAGGTGATTTTTTTTTTTCCAAATAAACATGGAAATATTTCTTAAGTGCTTTTATAATGTTTCCCCCTCCTCTATAGCTATTCAGTTAAAGACAGATTGAAAAACTGTGTGTGCCTAAAATATAAATATGGGCCTACATATGTAGATGTATCAAGACCAAAAGACTTATCCTTGCGAGTTCCCTCTGTAAGTAAATTGGAACAATAGCAAGCCTTGGCAAAGTGTCACACTGGAATCAGGGATGATGTTCAGCATACAAAAATTTCACTGTCTTGCTTTGTAGTTCTAACGATGTTGCATATACTAAGTGTACTGCAGTAGCTCTTAACATTTTCAACTTGATCTTGCAATTCTATTGTGCATTATAGGGTGGGCTTTCAAATACAATACTGTTTGTTTCTTGGCTAATAAATTGGTTTTTAGACAATATGTATTAGAAAAGCCTTATTCCTCTTTTTAATGTATTTTTTTATGGGTGCGTGTGTGTGTGACAGCTGCACGCCCCTTTCAAGGACTGAGACTAAAATCTGAGAGTGAAGTTATATTACTAGCAGTACTTGTTGGACCTTTCATAATTTTGTCAGTATTCATTTTTTATGAGTCTGCTTTGCTCCATTTCCTGCAATTCCTTTGTGTATGTTTACTTAAAATCTTCTTGGTGTCTTCAAGTGAATGATTTTCTCTGGCAATGTGAGAAGAATGATAGGTACTGATAGATTTAAAGGCATATCTTAGCAGTGAATAGAGGAGCCAAAGGAATAGGGTGCTCAGATAGCTGTTACTGCAGACACTAAAGGGAATGACTTTAAAGGCAATCTGTTGGCATTGAATCAGCGTCACATTTATTTGTGACTTTACTCAGATGATGCAAATATATTCCCAGCTTCCATCAGCTAGGTCAATGCAGCGGAGAGGAGACCTACCCCAAAGTGCCCTAGGCTTGAATCTTTTGCCTCGAGGCCAAAGTGAGTATTTGCAGTGAACTCTGGCATGTTGATTTTTTGACATGCTTAGACACTAACTGAACTAGTGAGCTTTTCACCAAATACATTTTCACTCATGAGTTTTAACTCACATTCTTGCTGCTGCAATGATGTGACATTATTCAGAGCACTCCCTTGCACTATCAGTCTCTTCAGGAATGAGACATTCATGTGGGGAGGAACATTATTTATTAATCCATGAGTGGAAATGCAAGTTAGAAAGTGTTAAACATTCCTTTTGACACCCATACTTTCTATTTCAATCTGCTCCCACTAACCCGTATGAACAAGTCTGTCTTTGCCAAACAGTAGTTTATTTGGAACAATTATTTGGAACTGTCTGGACAGGAGAGGGTTCAGTAGATATTGAGACCTGGGTGGAAGCAGAAGTTAGCTGGCTGCAGCCTGCCTTGAGGCAATCACCCATCTTCTGAGTACTTGGTTCCTAAATTCCAGTTCTTGCTGATGACATCGGCTTGGAAAACTTCAAGCAGCTTTCTCAGCAATTCTCGGATCTGCGTGATGGGACTGAGCCTAAAGGGCTCTTGTACAGAGCAGTGCTGTGAGCAGACAGGTATGGCTTCTGCGAGGAATATTGAATTTTCTGATGAGGCACATCCTTAATGTCTGTTTCATGACTTTCCAGTTATATTATTTATTGAGCTAACGTTTTCTTGTATGATACTTTTATCATTATGGCAATTTTTTTAGAATATTACTGTATTTGAGTTTTTTGCTACTTGCTTCACCATCGCTTGTGCTCTACTAGTATAACATATTTGAAAAAAAATGCATTTATATTGGGTTTTTATTTCACTGGACATACATACCTAGACTCCAGATAATATTTTAAAAAGATTCTTTTGCTAAGCCTTTCAACAACAGAAGCAAGGTATTAAAAAAAAAAAATATATATATATATATATATATAAAAAACTTCAATCACCCTGTGACCATAATATTGATGAAAAGTCCATTTTGTTAACAAGGAGACTCAATTATTAAAATAGTTTAATGCCCACTTTTCAACATGTCCATGTTGGGCTGAGGAGCTCCAAATACAAGTAGCAATGGTAATGTGAAATACCAGTGCTTATGCCTGTCTTGGGAGTTATGTGTGTCTAGGTGAACAAAAATCTAGAGTGTAAGAATATTATTGTGTACTAAATACTTTATTCTAGGGCTTTGTCCTTTTGTCCTTCATCTTATATGTGAGTAGATGGCTGTTGTACGTTTAACTAAAAGTGCAGGTCTTCAAAACTCAGTTCCACATTCAGTGTTTATATCCAAGTGCCTTTATTCCTGTCAGTACATCTTTTTTTTTTTTTTTTTCCCCTGGTTTTGTGTGTTTCTTTATTAAAGGACGCATCATGCAAGGAATCTCAATGTCAAATAGGGACAAAAATTAACATTATGGTTCCTACAATAGCTGTGATGTTACTTCATGAGAGATATATATCCAGGCATAAATTTAAACTCACATAAACTGTGAAACATGAAATGTTCCATGGCAACTTTCAATGCCAGTAATAACTATTTTATTGCTATTTTGTGTGCTTGAAGTCTCTGCCACTGAGCTCTGTCTTTGTATCTTAAACATAAATTTTCTGTCAGGCAAGCTGTAATCTTGTGTGCAATGGACTTTCAAGCAAAATAGCTGTGCTGTGTAATTGCAAAGTGGGACTGGAAAAATCCACTGTCATAAGAATATCTGCTAATTGTGAGAATACAAAAGGTCTGAAGCTTTCTCTAGAAATTTGTTTGATTTGAATTTGTGCTCTCTACAGAAGAAGGAATATTCTTGAAGTTTAACAAGTGATTAATTGTAAACAGGATATATTTGTAAAGTTCATGCCACACCCTGTTTTTTGAAACCTATCAGGTACTACTTAATAGACTATGGAATATCTACTTTCAAAGGTACAGAGTATCATGGGAAATTGCAACCTAAATAATTATTTTTTGTTTTAATAAAAGGAGATATAATTGTATTTTTTCAGTGTCTTGGAAGGAAAATATTATTGGAGAGTACATAACTATATGAAATTTATAATTATGCACTTAAAAATCTCTCAGTATTGTTACACATTTGTTTTGAAGCTTGAAAACAGTAAGAACTTTGCTACCCTTTGAGATGTTACATTATTCTTTGTTTTGTCCTTCATATCCTGTAACCTCTGCTCACTTTCCTTATCTGAGCTTTTTACATTTTCATGTATTTTAAGGCCAGAGTGGATTATCTTATCTGATCTATCTTGAGTATCACTTAAAGAGCAGACTGATTGAGTTATAGCATATTGCTTGGAGAGATTCACCTTGAACAAAGGAACTCAGATGAAGGAGAATCTGCTATTTGCCCCAAAGAGATGGTTCTCATGATGCCACTGGTCTGATTTTCACTTCTGCTTTCTGCCTTGCATTTTTAGGCTTTGCACTTGATCATCTCTTGAGAAGAAGGAAAAAGAAAAACCACCACAAAACACCCCCAAAAAATCTTTATCACCTATTCTTTTCCTTCTGTTTCTCTTTTTCTGTTAACTCCTCTATGCATTTTTTGTCCTCTGTGATGAATATACATCTTTAACTTCCTTGTTCTGATGAGGAGGGGGAACTGATAGGTATTCCTCCTTCCTTGGACCTTTCTTTTCTGATCTGCTCTTGTTCTTTGATGTTTGGGTCATGCCTTTTAAAGTTTTCAGGAAGATGCTGAACACAGTTTTTTCATTGAATCAGTTCTGTGTTTGCATGCTTTAATCTGAATCTAGGAGCAATGCACAAGGAGAAACAGGCTACTATGTGGCAGGAACCTGTAGCTAAAATTGAAGTGTCATTGGCAGGAATGTTATCATAAAACCCATCACAGTATGAGAGGCTTCAAAAAATGAGTTTGGAAATGTTCTACAAAAACCATTAATGGTATTGTTGCTACTACACGTAAAAACAAATTAATTATGCAAAGGCCAAAAAAGAACCTTTTTGGTTCTTAGGCTCATTGCTGAAAAGTCAGAGCGTTGTCTTTATCTTGGTCTTTGGGATTTGTATGCTGTTATGAATCATTCTGTTCATATGCTCGTCTTGTGTTTTCATTCTTCCTTTCATGGTGCTTTTACAATGACATAAAATCTTTTATGAAACTAATGAAAAATCCTTTCCTGTGTCGCACAAACTGTACTGAGAGTTGTTGACACAGGCAAAGATTTATTAGTGGGCTACTGTAGCTGATGTCATAACTATACTGTAATGATGAAGGTTAGTTTTGGGGAAAAATAAGAACAAAAGAAATACGCCAGGAAAGAGTTGGATGTATGATTTATTATTAGTAAATGTTTAGCAGTCTTTCAAGAAAGGTACCCTAAAAAAGGACCCAAGTATAAAATGTGAAAAAAAGGTATGTAAATACTGAGCTACTGCATGACCTAATGCCCTGAAATTAATTAACTTGTGAGATCTAGTAAGAAATATCTTTAAGATTTTTATTATTTGTCCTTCTGTCTGATCTCTTTCTGTTGCTGGATTGAGGTTGTTGGTTTTCTTTTTTATGTCCTGATTTCACTTTTCTCTTTTCCTGCATCAGGTCAAACATAGCAGCTGCTAAGGAATTGCAGCAGAAGTGACAGTCGTGTGCACAAATGCTGCTCTGTGCAGCTTGCTCCATGTAATCTGCAGCTGGCTTCTTATATAAAAATGCTGCTTTCTCTCAATATTGCTGCTTCCAGGGATATTCCCTTCCCCTGCCCTCTCATTCTGATCTTCTAAAGTGCTGCTACATGTCAGAGACTGGCCGTCGAGACATCTGATAGTGTACATGTGTAGGGAGGAAAAAAAAGTCTGATGGGTATTCCACTCATCAGCAGATCTTTTGAGAAAACACTGCAGCTTTGCTGTTGGAGAAAAAATATAGAATGCATTACACTTGTTTCCAAGTTTGGCAAGGATGATGAAGTTGCTTTGTTCACTAAACATATTATTTTTGCAAGGTGTCTTGCACTAGATGGATCTGTAAAATACACACTGCAATGCCCCAGTTATAGACTCTTACTCTATCTGACTGCTGCATCAGATCAGCTGTATTAGAGTATTCCTGTGAGAGCACTCCAATTTGTAAAGGTAATGCTCCAACTATTTAGTAAATGGTATTTTATGTCCTGATGCCTCCTTCAAATTATTTAGTTTTGACTTTTCAAAGTCTTCCTAGCTTGTTAAGAAGAGTAGTATTAGAGAAATGATGCTCCAGTCTGCATGCTGGAAAATACTAACAGAGCTAAAATGTGTGGGGTAAATAGTGAGAACCTCTATGAAATATGATTGTCATGTAGATGCCTGATAACTGCCAATGTGGATCTCCTAGGCAGCTGATGTACTGATTTAGGTCAGATCAAGGTAAGTGTTGTGCTCATAAGTTATGTTGCTGTGCACTGAACTGCACAGAATGAAAGAGCTGTGCTTTTGGAAGGATAAATGGCTATTAGTTTTTTCCTAAATGTCTTATCATTTATGCCTGCACAAGCTAAAGTGTGAGTCAAGAATAGTTTGGTTGGATATTATGCATTCTTCTGTTATGTCTTCATACTGCTTTCTAGAAAGTGTATGTTTCTCATACACTTCTCAAGTGCACTCATCAAAAGGAGTGAATGAGGACTAGAGTACAGCCTTTCACCTGTAGATTTAAATAGAGACCATGCACATATGCAGGTACCAAGTCTTTCTTGATGCTTTTGGAACTAAGTAGTTCAGAGTAATTTCATAGATCAAGGCAGTAGAAAAGCTAAGCATACATACACTTTTTAAGAAACAAATGCATAGAAGCACTGGATTTACTGAGGAGCATATGTATTTTTTTCCTTCTGTTTGAGAATCATCTGATTTGTCAGTTGACACTTTCAGTCAACAGCCTGAAAACCCTCTGATCATTTTTGTTAAGAATGATAATCAGAGAGACAGTAGTTTGCCTATTATAAAATATTTATTTAAAGCCTAGGCTAATAAATGGAATAGAAAGCAGAGAAGTTTTGTTTTGAAAGCATTTTTCTGCAGAGGCAATATAGAATAAAGAAACTCCCTGAATTTTTCTTGGCCAAATAGCAAACACTATGAGTGAAGTCTTTCAGTCTCTTTTAATATGCAAATGCATATAATCTAAATATCAAAGGAAGAATGCAAAACTAGCTTAGACTATGTTTTGATTCAGCACAAAACTTTTGTTTTGAGAAATGCTGAAGGCATCACTACCCAGAGATTACTGGAAGGAAGTCAAAAGCCTGAGATCCCCTGTTAAAATGCAGAAACTGAGATGTGTCTTGTGCTAAGCATCACTGCCCAGCCTATTGTGCTAATTGTATTAGTCCCTTTATGTGATCTGCTAGTGGCCAGAGTCACAGAAAAGAAGCCCAGCTGCACCTTCCCTAGAATAGCATCACTATTTCTGGCACAGCCTGCTGAAGCCCAGGGCACAAATTTAACTGGTGATTGGCCCTGAGCCCAGAGCTTGCACAATATGTTACAATCACCAATCTCCTGAAGTTTCCTCTTGATCCTCTCATTTTCTGACTTTAAACCAAGACACTTTGTCTTTCTCCTATCTGTCCATATTTTCCCCTTCTTCCTTTTTGTATCAAGATTGAGAGAAGAGAGCATTTAGATCTCTGAGGCCCTCCAAACTGGGAGAAGACAGTAGTAGATGGGATGACATTACCTACAGTAGGAAGGTGACATTACCTACAGGTTCACTGGACCAAGAAAAATACTACTTCAGATTTCTTTTGGTAATAGTAAATATATTATAAAAGAGTTAGTTAAAGAAAGAAGTTTCTATAGTAAGAGAATAAATTAACTGATTTTAAATTAAGTCGAAAGAAAAAAATTGATATGTACCAGAAACTCATTGTTTCAAAAGGAGAAATTCTGAGAACTTAAAGGTCATAACTCAAATTGTGCTGAAATGCAGGGCTCAAGGACTTAAACAGGGAGTTTTAAAGCAACACCACCCTGCACCTCCCATTAAGCTGGATAAATGGTCACCTCAAATAACACTGGGAACAAGAAAAAAGGGAAAAGATCAAGTGAAGGTGGTGATGCATCTTAGAGGCCAAGGATTTTATAGCTAGATGAGAACTGGCAAACCACAACAAAAAATAATAAGAAATGTGAAAAAGAAGAAAAAAATGATCTAGCTTGGCTTGAAAAGCTCAGTAAATGTTTGTGTTTGGATTTCAGTAAGATTCGTGATATTGACTGCTCTGGCAAAATGAGAATGTGTAATGAAAAGGAGGCTCAGGCAATGGACAGTGGCACAAGTTAAGCTCAATACAGACTTAAGAGTATGGTATGGTTGTACATGAGACACCTGCTGGCCTCTCAGCAGGAATTTGTAAAGAAATCACAATACTACAGAAATACATTTCTGCTGATTGCACCAACTTAGTGGCATTACTGTGTGTTTGAGTAGCAATAGCTACTCAACAGTTTGAGTAAATAACAGCAGTTTATTTAAGATTTGTACTTAAGAAGTTTATGTTGGAGAGGTGGAGGAGAGAGGGAAATAGTAATCAAGAGAACAACAGACTTCATGAATCTACCTTGAATAGGGAATAAGAATTTAGGGGAGGAGGAGAGGTCTTCTGGTTTTATTTTACAAATGGGTAGAGATATATATGTGAAAAAGAAAATGGGGATAAAACCCTGATGATGTTTCTAAAGGCAAAGTATGCTAAGCTAATGTGATATCTATCTATATGTCTATCCACTAATTGCTTAGGTACAATTAATGCAGTAGTTCCTATAAATCCAGGATTTGTAAAGTTTTCCACGGAATGCTGCATAGTAAACTGTTTTTGGTGGAGAACTAGATAAGAATGCCAGCAATGTCTACAAAGGAAGAAGTAAGCTGTTGTGCTGAAAGCATTGTTGATAGGTCAGAGGGGCAGCATGAGTTAGGGATTCATTTTGGAACCAATCTTATTTTCATTACTGGCTTTGTCCTGACAGGTAGCCTAGTGTGCTTTTATAAATGCAGAATTACATGGGTTAGTAAGGATCTGAACCAGCCCATAATCCTTAGGCTGCCTATTTAACAGGAGGCATCTTTACACTCTCTCTGGTGTTTTGTGTCTCTTGCTGCTGGGACAGATCACAACATGGCAGTGTCACTCCAACCTGGTCTCCTGAGCTCATTTTGCAATCCCCACTTCTTCTGCCTAAAAAATCAGGCTGAGGTGCCCAGCCAGCCCTGAAACAGGCAACTTGCCTTCTTCCAGGGGCTTTGAATCTTTCTCCTGCTCTGAGTCTCTTATCATTTACTGTGATCTTTGCCATTGTTCTCTGCAGAAGAGCTGAATAGGGAAAAGGATGGTGAATGGGGTGCTGCCATTTCTAATGAAAGTATAGGGGAGGATCCTAATGAGCTTTTCTTCATTACCAGTTTGATGTTGTTGTTATTGTTTGTTGGTTTGGGGTTATTTTTTTTTGGGGGGGGGCGAGGGGGTAAGGAGGGAGGAGAGGGTTTGTGTTGTTTGGGTTATGTGGTTTTTTTGAGATGTCTAGAAATAGGTTTCCCATTATTTCCTGTGTTGGGGTGTACGTATTATAGAGTAAGGAAGTAAGTACTCAAATGTATTTTGAAAATGAGGCTATTAATCTCTAATCTTCCTTAAGGGGATATGGAACAGCTGATATGTTGATGACAATGGAGAGATAAAAATAAACTGGGTTTCATTACACAAAAAAATAATGCCGGCTGACTTTCTTTTGAAGGGTTATATCAAACAAGTAAGTTTTTCTTTTCCACACAGAAGGATTGTAGCAGGTACTTGTACGAAAAGTGGCAGATATCAGTGTAAAAGAGTGCTTTTATGTGGTAGAGTTCATAAAGAATGTAGACTGATGACATCTTTCTCTGAGGAAATGAATAATCAGAGGTGTAATCCCAACCCACGGGATTTTTCCTTTTCTGTGCTGCTGCTAAGCTTCTGTCTTGAAGATGCTATCCTGTGAGATTTAGGTGCTCAGTGCTTTGTAAGTAGTGGGATGCACAGCAAGGCATTATTGCAATAAATTTTAATATATTTTAAAAAGTAATTATTTGGGGTGGAGTGCTGTGTTCAATTCAGGTTGTTATTATCAAAGAGATTGCTTTGTCTGCTCAAAGTCCCGTGTCTTGTCAGAACCGTATTGTCAAGTTCTGAGAATTCATTTTGAGTACTGTGCTATTTGGTTTCTTCTCTTTCCATTTCATCTCCAGGAGTCTTGACAGTCTGTGATTATTGTAACTCTTATTTATTTAACATGAGTATCTTTTATGCCTTTTATGCCTTATGATTTTAGAGGGGGGGGGGGGAAGCTGGGAAATCTACCTTTGATGTAAAATAAAGGTAAAACATAATTTTGCATCTCTTTGCTAATTATCTGCATTTTTACAGTAAACATTAGTGATTTTGGACTCCTTATTTTTTGATGTTTAAGACTATCGCTACTGACTTTAAAAAAATCACAAAGCTTAAAAGGATAATACTGGTATTAGGAAGCATAATAGGAAAAAATATGCCATGGATCAGGATCTGATATGCTTGTCAGGAACTGCAGGGAGATGTGGTATAGGCATGAGATGATGTAGCTTTTTCTCAGTGCTTTCTGTTCCTTGCCAAGAGAGGAGAGCAAACAGGCACTTTGCTGCATCCATGGTTAGAAGCTTGTAAGCTTCTGGTAAGGCTGGGCCATGTCAGAGGATCAGTGGATCTTAGAGAGCTATGCAATGTTTCTGTAGGTCTGTACATTTTTATTTGGTATAAAATTTGGAAGAATGTTTCTCAATGGGAATATTGACCACAACATTTCCTGTCAGTACCCAGTCTGCTCCTTAGATCCCGCAAAACCACTGGACAGCTCTGCTGTCTCTTCCTTTTGAGAAGCTCTGAAACATGGGTTGTGTTGCTGGACACATCAAAATGCATTTGTAGATGTGTGGGAAGGAGGAGGAGTGGATGGCAGTTTTTAAAGCCTAAACATAAGCTTTAATTATGATTGCAGTTTGGTCTAGTGACATTAGCTCCTATATTCTTATATAAAAATCTCTGTTTTCTTGGAGTTGCTGGAGCTAGTAGTTTGTTTATGGGTCACACTAGCCCATAGTAGATAGTGTAGATAGTGACCTGTAGGTAATGCTAAGTGGTGCATCTTGCTGCTAAGCAGGTTTTCACTTTTTGGCTACCCAAGTACCCATTGCAGTCCAGGCTCCTTTCAGCAGGCATCAAAATGAGTAAGAGCTGAGATGCTGACAGTTGGGAGCAGGAGGCAACAGAATGCCATGATCACTATGTGCCTTCACAGATTCCTCCAAGAAAGTCATCTGCACAGGCAACTGCTACTTGCCAAGGATGATATGTACTTAATTTGTAATACTCAGTAGAAATGCACATGATCAACTCATTCATCCCTGCCGAGTTCCCATGAAGGGGTTTAGCAATGACTACTCAGCATTACATCAAAGTGATTTTACCACTTCCATGGTTGCTCATTTGTTAATGTTAATTTTACAATTCTGCTCATAATCTGCACAGATGATGCCATTGACTGACGCTGAGACCAAATATGAGATGTAGAATAGACTTAAAAATACTTGAATTTATTCAGGTAGCAGACAGCTCTGAGAGGTGAATATTAGATGATTGTATGTAGACAATTTTGAAGCAGTAAATTTGGGATAAATGGTTATTATAAAAGCCTAGGCTGTGGCTACCTCACTGTTAAGCAGATATTAAAAACAAGCACTGTATCTATTTTGATCAGGATGTTTTTTCTCCAGTTTTTACAGTAGAGAAAGATATTGTAATAACTTTGTGTTAGTGAATGAGGATTACACAGAGACAATTCAGATAATTTTGCATAGGAGAGAGTTGTAATAGATAAGTCTACAAAGGACAAAATTTTATGAAAAGCCACAGACAGCCTTTTATTTCCTCTGTAAATAGCAAGATAGTCTGTTCTAAGATCTATATTTTTTTTAGTGTTGAAGGAATGTTAATGGAAAGGTCACGACAAAGGATGCTGTTGTGTACTTTTTAATAGTTTTTCAATGCCAGTTTACTTATGGTATCACCATTTTGTAAAATTCTTGTTGGTACTCTCTTTTCATATACAGGAGACTAAATGTTACAGAAAAAACTCCATTATTTCTCAGTTTAGAATAGCTGTAATGTGGGTCCCAATATAGCTAGAGTTTTTTGGGTTTTAGCTTGGAAGTCTTAGCTAGTAAGATCTTAGTGGAGTTGAGCACCCTGCCAGTATAGCCAAGCAGGAGCAGTTTGTGGGATTGAGCCCTGATCTGAGTCCATGTGTCACAGCCCATGCTAATACACTAAAAAGCACCCTTCAGCCATCATGAGAGAGGAAGGAATATGTGCCCATGTGTAAGACCAGATAAATGGGGGGTTTTCATGAAAATCCAATATTCAGCTATGCCTTGCTGCAGTCTCAGGCAGGCATGTCAAGTGATCATAGGCTTGTGAATGCCCAGAGGCAGATGAGAGCCTGCTACACCCACTGAGATCATTTGATTTCCTCCTTGCCTGGGCTCCAAGAGGCTGCAGACATTTCATAAAGTAGTAGTAAAACTGCTGAATTCATTAAGAATGAGAACAGAGTTCTCCTTATGTATCAGTGAAATTAAATTTAGAAGAGAGTGTTTAAAAAGTGATAATAGATTTAAACAGTCCCATAATCTGGTAGGAGGCACAGAGCATGACACTAGTGCACAGCAAGACCACTGACATTTTTGTTGTATGTCCAGATCATTTCTGTACTTTGTGTAATTGGGTTTCCTTCATGCTTCATTTGCTTTAAAGAACTATATATTTTTAGAAGTGAACACTAATTGTTGTCCTGAAATTTCCTGGAGCAGACATCCCTGCTCACAGTGGACGTTAGACTGCTTTGCTCAGGTGTGTCCTTTCTTCTATCTTGAATGTTGTGCCTCTAACAAATTTCCCAGCATTCACAGGTTTCCTTTAGACAGCCTAATAAAGCAGAAGTAAGCTAGTATATTTTTCTTGCATGCTCACTTTTTTTTAATTGCCTGTCTACAAACCCTAGCTAGCCTGATTCTGTACATGATGTAGTCTTCCTCTCTGCTTAATTAAGTATCTCTTGATTGAAAAAGCAGCTGCTCCAACTGAACACTCTGCACAACCTCCCTGTCTTCTCCAGGAAGGACTGACATCATTCAAAAAGCTACAGTTCAGCTCATAACAGAGCCAATGAAGCAGATAAATAAGGTTCCAGCCTTAATTTCCAGTGGGTTTTGAATATTTTTAAGGCCTGGGTAGGAATCTTTTGAGCAAATGGAGTCAACGTGGCATAATAGTTGCTGTATCAGAAGTACACAGCTGACAGCTCCCCATATTTTCTGTTAGCTTTCTAGCCACAAAATGTTCCCTTCCTGCTGATGCCCAGAAGTGTTCCTGTGTTCACAGAACTGTGCACGTTGCGATCATGTCAACTTCTGCTCATTTTGAGATTCCAAACCAAAGCTTTCTGAAAGGCACAACCTCACCACTGCCTTGCTTTCAATGCCACCCAGTGCTGTGGTGCTGGGCACCGTGCTGTTCCCTGTCACCAAAAGGAACTGTGCACTTGTATCTGGTGTCCTGCCTTGGGAAGGAGGAACGTGGGGTGGGAGGGGTTGTACTCATAACCAGTGCTCATAGCCACTTGTTCCTTTCTGAAAATAGAGCTCTGCCTCCTAATGGCTTAAGATTACTGTTGTACTTTGTCTCTTTGGATTGGTGTATCTTGCTTACTCTTCTCTGCAGTGGATCAGCTTTGGCAGAAGGAACAGGGAGGGGTTGAACTAAGCAATAAAAATGAAATGTCAGAGGTGTAAGCAAGATGAGAAGCCTGTGAGTTGCTTTGGCCCCCTGGTGAGATGTGTAGGTGTCTGAGTGACTGTACAGTGAAATAGACAAATTTATTTTTATTGCAAAGCATCTGACACTGCCCTTTGCAGAAAGCATAGAGCACGTCCTTGTGCTCAAGAATCTAATTACTCAAAAGCCTAATCTGATACCTTTTGAGGGGGAATAAGAAGTTTCCAGGTAAATAGAAAGGATAGTTCTTCACATCCAATGGAACAGCCCTATGCAGTTCAGCAGCCAAATGAGGAGAGCAAGCATGTGGCTTCATCAGTGTTGTGCGTTAATCAGGTGGATTATAGGAGTGGGATTGGACAGGTATTAAATTTAGACATGGAAAAAAAAAATGATACAGCTTTTAGATTGCCTGGTTGATGGTAATGTGGAGCTGGGTAATGTCAAGGCTGAACTGCTGCTGGTACCCACCCTCCCTTGCAACCTGTGTCCTAGATGGAACTGAGGTGTACTGCATGCACCTGTTCACCAAAGAGAGGGCACCATTTGCCAAGCTAATAAATTGTTATTTCCATGGCAACTAGCAACCTGTCTCACTTTCAGAATATTTCCCCAGTATAAATTTTGTGGTTTGTATATCACCTGACAGACTAAGGGGAGGAAACTTCTCTGTTAAAGAAATCGTTAGATTCTTACTAGACTGTGGTGTATTAGAGTAAAATCAATGAAAAATTTTCTAAAAAATGTGGCTAAAAAAATAAACAAATCCACCACTGCCTGGAAGATAGTATTTTAAGAACCAGATATTGCTATTCATGTATTTGCTGAGAAATCTCTTTCAGTTTTTAAGGACAAAGTTCTTTTTATTAGAAGGAAAGAAATTTCTCTCATGAAGCGCATTGAGAGAAAACCCAGTTACCTTAACTTGGAAGATGAGTGGATGGAGAAGGGTAGTGAATTTGAAATATCACCAGATGTGTTGCCATTATTAATAATGTTTTAGTGTGTGTGATTTGGTTTGTGATGATCTGTTTGTGTATATTCAGAATGCATACATTTTGAGTTGCAAATTGGAGAGGATTTGCTAATAGATTTTTCTTTACTTGCTTTTTTGTACTAAAATGCAGTGGTGGTAATTAAACTGCTTTGTTGGTGCTTAAGTGCAGAATGGCTGGATGGAAAGTTAGTTTTCTGGTGAGCAGCTGTCTGTTCAGATATTGTCATGAAAAGTCAAAGAGTTGGATTGCCCAGGATTTGGAAAATACAATGTGAATTACTAGGTGCATTGCCTGGTGAGTGTAGGTAGGGCAGTGTGCCTTCTACATCCATTAACATGTTGAGTTAAAATCTGCTGGGCTATTTACATAGTGGCTAATCCCTTCCAAATCCTGGTTTAGAGAAACCACTATGTGGCATTAGAGGAAACTAATCTTTTGTCCCAGAAATAAGCTTATCTGAAAAAAGAGTCAGTCTTCATGCTGCTTCAGCTGCAATTGCTCTGCCATCACTGTCAATGCAACGTCTTTCATCTATCCCAAATTTGCTTAAAATTCATCATGAATTTGTGTGTAAGTCACACCAAGAGAGCTAGAATCCTGGGATGCTGAATTTTTTAATGTCAGAATTAGGATATATTGGCAATAATAAAATCATTTAGGTTGCAAAAGACCTTTAAGAACATAGAGTCTAACTAAGAGGAGGACCTTTTTTCAATTTGCTGCCCTTCAGGCAGTTCTGCCACACAGGACAGCTCTGAGTTTAGCCTGGCAGAAATTCATCCCATACTATCCATAGAATTTCAGAGCTGACACATGACTTGTCTTGTGGAATGAATATTAAGAATTATATATTTCTTGTTCTAAAAACGATTTCAAAAGACAAAGTTTAGCTGATTAGATTAGAAAAATGACCCAGCTGAAAATAGTAAAACATGAATAATGCCATATTCTCAGCATATTTGAATTACTCTAAAAGTATCTGCTTAGACTACCAAAAAGCTTGGGGGAGAAGCAGTTCTTTTTTGCTTCTATGATCTCTTTGCTCTCTTGACTAGCAGGATTAAACCACCAGGCTTGGGGCTAGGCTTTGTCTTTATTTTCATATATTTACTTCCTCTTTTTGTGATGGTATAAAGATGTTACAGGCACCTTCCTGTCAGAAATGAACGTTACAGAGGTACTAGGAGGAAGTAAACAGAACAACAGTTGTTCAAGTCAGATTTCAGTCAGGAAGAAAGTAGTCATTAAAACATGCAAATGGGATATTACTCTGCTGGAAAAAAATAAAACCAAACCAACCAAACAAACAAACCCTCCCCTCCCCATAATCAACAAAAAAACTTTACTTTTGGTTCTAACAGACTGTTTTCAGTAATATGGGCTCAGCAAAGAACTGAAGCTGGAAATGAATTAAGTTCTGAATGTTCAGACTCTGGGGATTCAGAAGTTGTGCAAAACTTCAAGAAAATTTAGCTGTTCTTTTTCTTAGTTTGGCCATTGTCCAGTCTAGAATATGCTCCTTTCCTCTCCTGCACCGAACAAGAACCTTTATGAATAAATAGGCCATTAGATCTATGCTATGGAGAGAGAAAAAGAGAAGATGGGTCTGTGTAGGTGGAATATGCATGACATGTGGCACCTACCCTACTTCAACTTGATTTCCAATATTTTCTTTCACCTTCCAGTACTTTTTCTGCTATTAAAGAGTGGTGAATATTAGAATGGTAGCTTTGCTGTACTTTCCTATGTTAGGGGAAAAATATTTTCTGCTTTGGAATCTAATGAAACCCCAATAGTTTGAACATTCGAGAAGCTCAGTCTTTCCCAGCAAGGGAGCAAGTGGAGACAAGCTCTTTTTAACTTAAAATTTTACATAAAGTTGGCTTAATTTTAAGACAAAAAAGTCAGCTCCTTATGTGCCAGTAATTTATTTTCTGGGTATAATTAGAAAAATATTCTGCTATTCTGAAAGTAATTGGAGGACCACTGGCTGTACGTTACCTTCCATGATTAATGGGCAGTATGTTTTCTCCATCATCACCTTAATTCTGATTTCCACATATTTTTTAATTGCAGAGTACTTAAAGGACATGATTAATGCTGCTGTTTAATCGAGCTGTGAAGTGTAGAGTTTTGCCTTTTTTTACTCTGTGAACTGGGGTTTTGCTGAACTCAAAATTCTTAAGCTGATGTGGCATTTGATAGAAATATGACTTAAACTGGAGGTATGATCTATATGCAGCAGTTTGCATATGGTTCCAATTCAGTATGTGTTTGTTCACAGAATCACAGAATTGTCATGGTTGGAAAAGACCTCTAACATCACTGAGTCCAAATGCCAACCCAGGAAAAAACCCACCATGCCCACTGGAGCATTCATTTCTCATTAATTCACAGAGTGTTTGTGTCTGCCTCTATCTAAGTGATTCCTGAAGGGTGACTTTGACTTGATAGCATCATTTAAAGTAATAGCAATGTGAGGACAAGTTCATAATTACAAAAAATAATTACTGGCTCACTTTTTTTTTTTTTAATATTTCTTTTTGCCTTTTGTCACAGAATAAATTGTTGAGATTTTTTTCCTGTCCTAGAACTAGGATATAGTATTCTACATCCAAATATTGAATAGCTTCAGATCTGCATTGGAACATGCTGTATTTTGCACGTTACTGGAACTTGGTGAAACACTGGGTAAGAAGATGCACTTTGCAAAGTGATCCCATTGTTCCTTACATCATAGTATAAAAAGGAAATATCAATTCCTTTTCCCTCACGTGCTCCGTGTGGAAAACTGTCTTGGTACTTGGTTAATAAAAATACTCATATGAGCTGCATATGATCTCAGAAGTAGGGCACCTTTACAGTATTTGTACTTCTGCTTACTTGAATCACAAATTTCCTCCTGGTGATTCTGAAGCTTTTCAGTACTTTTGGATTTCCAGTAATAAATTTGAGCATTAATTTCTAAATAATATTAAAGATCTACAGTAGCTTCATTTTATTACTTAGCAGTCTTCAGACATTTGTACCAAGTAAAAAAGGAAGAATAAATCCGTGTGATTTGTACCAAAAGCATCTTCCAAGTTTAAATGGGTGGTTGTGGGAAATCATATCATGTCATATGTCACATATAAAAAGCTTAGCTTCTGAGAAATGAATTAGGTTGTGACAATTCTTAGTTACTGTGTTCATGTAATCACATTGGAGTGATTTTTCCTGACTTTAGAAGATATTGAGGGTATTATGAATGCCTGGCATTACTATTTTATCACTCTCTTGCTATGGGCAAAGACAAGGAAACAAAGTAAGCTCTTGTTGCATACCTGTAAATCCATTTAAGATTAGCAAATAGGGGTTGCATTTTGGCAGAAAGGAATAACATATGATTTTGCATAACCTATGAAAATATGGAGTCACTGTACCTAAAAATAGTTGGTAAGTGCTGTTGTAGGTGCCTGGAGTATATCCAGTAGCCTGTCTACATTTTCTTCCATTAGGCCATTATAGAACAGGCAAAAGTTACTTGTGCTGTTTCTGAGACATCATGAGACACCTATTTGCAGATGCTTTAATTGCTCTTGAGGTGTCTGACAATGAGAAGCTTCAGTTAAAGATGGGAGCAGATGGTGATATTAAATTTTATGTTTTGTTTTTTTTGGGGGGGAGAATACTACAGAAAATTCTGACTGAAATGCACAAGTTAAAAGGTCTGAGTAATAACCCTATTTGATTCTTAAAGGAGATACAAATGTGTTACTACTTTGTTCCTGAAATGTTCTGGAAAAAGCCAGGGCCTGTTAAATGAATTTTTAAGTATCTTCAGAACTGTAAATTCTGAGCAAGTCCAAGTTTGTTCAGTGTTCTTTTTTTTGTTTGTTTGTTTTTTGTTTTGTTTTTTTGTTTTTGTTTTGTTTGTTTCTGTGCCTCTTTTGATGATGTCTCTGCAAGTGGAAGATAGATATTCTGTGGGCTAATCTTAACAGCATGTGGAAAAGATCTTGAGTAATGGAGAAAGAGTAATGGTCAAAGGCATCAGTAAATTATTTGAAGTGTACACTATTGATCCTTTGTTTTCACTCTCAGCCACCATATTTCAGTGCAGTGTAAGCTCTAAGTCATGCATTTAAGCTTTCTTGATGGATCATATACTGTAATGATCAAGCTACCTAACTTTAAATATAACTGAAAAATTTATCAAAAATAGTGGTTCCATGAAAGTAAGTTATATCATACTGCTCTTAAACTAATTTAAGTGTCTGCTTTGTTACTAAATTTTATCCCATGCAACATCAGTATACATTATTGCAGGATTGGACAGGAAAGAGCACAGAGTACATTGCATTCATCATGGGCAGCATAATCTGGTACCAACCTCTCCTCACAGAATTTTTTGTAGCTACTTTCACTATGCACCTTTGGTAGGTAAGGTGGAATGAGGAGTCTGTATAGGTCTGACCAGTGGATTGGGGTGTGTAGAGCAGTTAGAGGCCATAAGTAAAAGAAAATTATGCCAGTTGTGGAAGTAACTTTCACTGCAGAAATTTAATTGCCTTGATCGTAGAGAGGAAGAGGATGTAAGGGGGTTCTTGTAAACAGGGGACAAACACCAAATATTTCCAGCTACGGAGTGTTAAATCATAAATGGTTTATTATAGCCATTCACAGTAGGAAATGCCAAAGGCATCAGACAGCACATTAGCTTTTTTCTTAAGGAAAATACTGTCGTCTTGTACTGATCTGCTTTGTGTTCAGAATTTTTAGTGCATATAGCAAGAAAAAAGAAAAACAGAGAAAACAGCCTTCCAGCTCCTATTTGGTGGTCATGCCAAAAAGGAAAGAAATGTTTGCAAGTAACATTTCAAACTAGAAGGGAATACAAAATCAGACATTGGCTCTTGAAACCTATCCAACTTAAGGACTGGTACAAAGTCTGTCATTTTCTAGATCACTTGTACAACATAATTATTTTAAGTTAAATTGTTGCCCATCTACGAGAAACAAAAGATTTAATCTTGACCATCAACTGCTCTGTATTTGCTGGCATGACACTGAATGAGGCTAAACTGGTATCTTGTAAAAATCTGGAAGGGAATAAAAGCCAGACAAAATGTTTAGCTTCAGGCAAGGGCATTTTATTGCAAAATGTTTACAATACAGCCTAATAAACTTTTATTTTCATTTTGAATTCTTGTTGTAAACAATATTGTAAGGTATGAAACGAAGAAAGAAGAGATCCCCAATTACTACTTTCTATTAAGCCCAAAAGAAGGAGAAAATTGGAGGTAAAAAAATACGAGGCACTTAAAAGCAAAACAAAACAAAAATGAACAAAAACTCAAACCAAAAAACCAACCAAATAAAGAAAAATACTAATTTTTTTTCATCCTGTGTTAAGTAAAATGAGGTTGATGTGTACTCTGTTTTGGTTTTATTTAGAAATGTGATTACAGTCAGTATTATTTCATGTGTCCTTTTGTAGTGATGGTAGGCTATGTTAGAGCTTTCTGCTGACATCATTGAATTTGTGGGGCTATCAGGTGTATAAAGCAGACATGAGTATAAATAATTGCACTGGAAGATGGCATATTTCTGGCTGGATGGCAAAACAGAATATTTTGGTCTTTGCAAGATTTCCATTCCCTTATCTGAATAAGAGAAATGTGAACTGTGAAAAGACATTAAAAGAGAAGACTTTGGTTAGGTGGAGGCTTAGTACTAGACTGACCACAGTAAGCAAGTTAGTTTGTGAGTTTTGTTTATATTGTTTACAGGGCAACCCAGGCTTCAATCAAAGCTCTTTCCTGTTTTAAAGTTTTTTTCTAAGCAGAAGTTAGGGAATGGCTGACTTGGTAAGAGCTATAAGCCAGAACCCCTCCACTGTGTTCCAGAGTTCTAGGGTGTATTCAAAGGACTCAGCAGTTTCTGGAGAAAGGGAGCAATACCTAAGTGAGATCTGTGCCTTTTTTCTGCCTTTGAGGCTGAATGGATGAAGGAAGTAAATAGACATTACTCTTACGGGCCACTTGTGGATGCTTCCAAGGTCAGGTATCACATAAAGAAATAGTGAACTGCTTTCTGCCATGCCCTGCTCATTAGTGAAATACATATTTAAAAAAATCTTATCAGACCTTTTAAAACAGAATTCTAAGTTGAAATCTCCAAAGATTGGAGTAGTGGAACCATCCCAGAGTATTAGAGTCTGACCAGCATTTGCATGGCTCTGTTGTTCTCACATTGCTTGGAGCTTTTTGTGACCTGAATTGTAGGTAGTGGCATGGAAAGTGGGAGCTGCTCAGCAAACCACTACCACCACCTTTTGGAGCACACTAGCATTTGCTTCTGTATCTAGACAGAGAAGAAAGTGTGCTGTGGAACAAAATGAAACTTCTGTTTTTGTGATCACTGCAGTTTTTCTTGCTGTCAGTCCCATCCCAGTCTCAGTGCTTGCAGTGAGAAATGGATCCAGTCAGCTCTCTAGCTCTGACATGTTGTGTTTGCCTGTAAGGCACCATACCATGCACACCTGGTATATGATCCAACTAATAAATAATGGTAAGAACTGTGAGTAGAAGCATTTGTTACAAAACAAAACCACTGAATCTGGCACAAGCTCCTATTTAAGCATTTGTATACCCAGGTACAAACTGTGTGTGTGCAAGCACAGATAATCTAATTGATGCACACCTGGTAGGGTATGGAGAGGAACAAATTTGCTTGAATAAAGAAAAAACAAATTTATGACCAATGTTTTTTGGTTATGTTCTCTAAACACCAGTTTTGTTAAAAATTAATGTGTTTTGTTCACACATGCTAAATATTTATATACTGCTTTCCTAAATACTAAACCATGAAATCACAAAGACTGTGTTGAGATATCATTTGTTGTGGGATGCATGCACCTATAAAGATTTTATTTCATACTTGTGGGATGTTTCAGCCACAGAAGGTGATTTATTTGTTTAACTGTGTGTCAAGGTTCCACAGCAGGGCCAAAAGTCTTACCTTTTCTTTGGACTTGAAATAATTAAAGAAACCAGTAACACTTAAGACGTCTGGTCCATGATGCAGTGCTGTGTAAGCAATACAATAAAATAATTTTAAATGTATCTTGTTCCTGAGGTGTTAAAATCCTTGTCAATTTACTTTCATCACTGTTTGATTTTAGTATTAAAATTTCCCAAGGGTCTGTAAATCATAGAATGGTTTCTGTTGGAAGGGATCTTCAAGATCATCTATTTCCAGCTCCCTGAATGGGCAGGGACACCTCCCACTAGACCAGGTTGCTGAAGCCCCCTTCAACACTTTCAGAGATAAAGCATCCACAACCTCACAGAGCAACTTGTTCCAGTATCTCACCACCCTTAAGCTAAAGGATTTCCTCCTGTGTCTAACCCAAATCTACCCTCTGGGTTTGAATATTTGCTGTTGCTGGTTTCTAAGTGTTTATTTTATTTTTTTTTCCTTTTCTCATTTGCTTTGGTTTCAGTTGTTTATTTTCAACTTATAAATAGATAATGACTTTGTTTTACTGTTCTAGGAGAACTATGAGTGAAGAATTTACTATATCTTAAATTCATGCAAATAGTGTACAGGAATCTTCTGATAATTAGGCAAGCTTAAAAGTTTATACACAGACTTTACAACTGAGTTGAGTTGCTGACTCTGCTGACTCTGACTCCTTTAAACACCGTTGTGAGTTAGAAAATTCCATAATCTTCAAATCTTTGAAGAACTTGTCTGAGTACTTGCATTATTTTTAGAAAAAAGATGAAGACTCTTAGATGTATGAATGCTTTTTAAGTTTTCAGTTGGAGCACCAACATCCTCCTAATGTATTGGTAAGCTTCTTATCCTTATATGCCAGTAATATTTGAAGTACATGGTGGAGGTTTCATTATGTATACATGGGTTTTGTTTTTAGTAGTAAAAATATTAGTAGTGGAAATTAACTTGGTACTAAGTAAATGTTTGACCACTAACAGAGCTGAATAAGTGAACTCTGTACCTACAAAGTGATCCTTGTGGGTCAAGCCTTAGGCAGGGAGAACCACACAGTAGCAGTTTAAGTTAGAGCTTTTTATGCTATATTTATCTAGGGAATAAGTAGAAATCTTTAATCTTTAAATGCTGTGGTCTTGGGTTTTCCTAGCTGGGATTGGAGGAGTACTGATTGAAGCCATGACTTTTAAAACAGCCACTTAAAACTGGGTAGTTTCCTGTAATCTTTTGCTGTAGCATAGTGCAGAACTACAGTTGCACTTTGACACAGTGAGTTAATGTGAAACTCGGCATCAGGATCGAGACTGAGTGAGCTGAAGCATTAAAATGAGTTGAAATGTGAAAGAAAAAATTTCTCTAACCCTTTCCCAAAGTTTTATGCTGATATAATGAGTGCCTGCTGTTATATATTCCTCACCTGGAGTCAGAGACATCATGTAGTGGCATCGTTGGTTAGAGATTAAACAGTTTTATAAAAACACAGGAGTGTACCTACAGGGCAGGGAATCAGCTGCAGCAGGAGCTGGTAGCATGCCTCTAAAATCAGATAAAATTATTGTACAAACATCCTTTGCAATATTAATAATTTAGACACCAAACTGTGGTTAAATGCTTGGGAAATGCTAGAGCCTTTAAATATAATTTTAGGATAAATTGTTCATTTTTTATTTTTCTCTTGGACTGTCAGTATTCTCTAGTATCCACACACTTGTCTGAATCCAAGCTAGCCAAGTGGAGGATGTGTTTTTATAAACTCAATGAGGCTTTGATCCTTTGAACTGAAGAACACTATGGAGTGGGGTTGATGGGTTCTGTCTTCCAAGGAAAAAATTTTGGCTTCTTTGTACTGAAGGCCTTCAGACTAGACAGTCAAACATCATTCTCCATTAAACAACCAGTCAGTCATGGCCTGCCCAGCCTTCAAGGTGAAGAGTGGCCTCTGGTAACAGAGGCTCCCTTTTTGGAGAGTGCAAAAGGATTTTTAAATTTTCGGTTTAGTTCAAGCTCACACTAAAAAAATGCTTCTTTGTGTGCTTGGGAAAGTGAGTTACTTGTATAACCTTATAGACAAGATACTTTGAATACAGTTGTTTAAGACTTTTTATACAAGACAACATACACATGTGATCTTGTCAAAACACAAGAGCTTTTCCTCTGATTGCTTGAAGTGTATTCTGTAGGGGGCTGCCTGTTAACTTCAAAGGAGAATTGGCACACTTGCATAAAAAGTGATCAGGGCAGAGCTTGCAAAACTATGTATGACATTTGTAGCTGTCAAATTGTACATGCTTGTCTCCTCCTTCTATTTGAAGTCAGTAATGTTCTTACATCTTGCACTGTCTGAAATCTAAATGCTGTTAAACAATTTCAAATTTAATCATATATATTAACAAAATTAAATATAGATGGCTACCATCTAAAATAGCTACTAAAATTCAGAAACAAAACGTGACTAGCACTGTGCAAATCTGTAGCTAAATAGAGGCTTCATGTCTGGTTTTGATATGATCTACCATGCTGATCATGCTAAGACAACCAGTTTCTTTCTTTGAGAAGCAAGTTCATTTTACACAGAGATAATAGTACCTATTTTATATCTCTATTTTGGCTTGAGAGCCTTGATTGGCTGTGGGACAGAGGTGGATTTGTTCTGAGTGGGAATGTAATTGGGAGATGGAAAAAAAAGACAAGAGTTGGAGGCCAGGAAGCTCCAGAGGGGCAGGGGTCAAGGCAAGGATGGTGCTCTATAAAGAGCAGAGGCTGTGCTCAGGGGTGCTGGAAGTGGCTTCATAAATTGTATTCCACAAGGGCAAATGGTATTTGTCTCCCTGGATCAATCCTAATCCTCAGGTTTCTGTGATGGTTCATCACCGATAAAGAAATTTCACCTTTCTTTTTATAGCACACCTCCCTGGCCCAAGACAGGAAGTTATGAGCAGTTACTGCAAAAATGCAAGCACATTTTCTGGTGCTGTGGTATATCTGTCCTCTGCCTCTCTCTGAAATATGATCTTTGTGGTTTTCTATCCACATTTCTGTCTGTGTTTCTTCAGAGGCTTACCCCTAAAGCCTGACCTAAGCAGGTGAAAGACTTGTTGCAAGAGACTTTTCGCTGCTTCCTGATCTGAGAAGATCCACCACAAGTCATGTTATTTCTAGAACTGAGGCAACTAGAAAATAAAAAATGCTTTTTCCTCTTTTCACAGCATATTTTGTTAGTTTCTTTTGTGTTAGTTCTCCCTGCTCCAAGTCCCACTGCATGTTATTGAGGCTTGTGCTCACCCATAGGCGTTATTAGTTTGTATACAGGAGACCAGAACAAATCATCATATTCAAGCAAGCTAGGAAACTGGGAAGGTTGTTTTGTACCCAGGGCCAAGCTCATTAAATATATTTCCAACCGTAAATACTATAGACTCTGTATTTTCTTTTTGAGATTCACAGCCTCTCACTCACTTGTGATGGGTTGTCATCTGCAAGGCTGCGTTATGGACTTGTGTCCATTTTCTGCTGCTGGATTTGAAGAGAATAATTCAGAAGGGAGTGTTAGGCAGAGTTTAGAAACTGAGACCAAACTGACCTTTCCCTGTGTCTGAGAGCTGTCCTTGCTCCCACATACTGTGGAGTAGTAATTGAATGGATCTCATCGTGAATAATAGGGAATGAATCGTGCTTGTTTAATTTCTTTTTTAACTCTCTACCATACTAAAAAGAAATTAATCTAGTGAATGTTGCATGTATTGCCTTTCTTTTTTTTTTTCTTTCCCTTGCATTTCTGCCTTTCTTGATTACCATGACAGAGCATAAAAATCATAAAGATGAAAGAATACTTCTGAGCTCCTGCTGTGCATGCTGCATGTTGGAAGCTCAGCAGTCCCATCCAGGGAAGTAGAGTGGGTTGAGTCAGGCACATGTGAGTGCAGCTGTGCATGTAGGTGTGCTGGGACAGGTAGCTGCATAACAACTATCTGCCTGTTCTTGAAATCATATTGCCCATTCCAAAGGTACTACAAAGTAATTCAGTACTGTAGATAGTGTGACAACTGGTATTTTTCTATTAGATCTGACCTGGTTTTAGAGAAAGAGAAAGGGAGAAAGAAAAGATTGATTTTAGTCTCTGTGTGTCTGCCATTAGCTGAGAGAGCATTCATCTCCATCTGAAAGGTGACTGAGGCTGTAGGATGTGGAGCCTGAATTGATAGAATGATGGGGAGGAAAGAATAGAGACTCTAAACAGATTTATTTGGGAAACCCATGCAATATAGTGCACTAAGGGGTTAATAGAATTTTATTGGTGTTACTGTTATTTACTGAATCCTTGAGGATGGCCATATGTCCAAGGCTTAACAGGAGCAGGCAATGTGCACTTGCAGCTCAGAATGCCAACCATATCCTGGGCTGCATCAAAAGAAGCATGGCCAGCAGGTCAGGGGAGGTGATTCTTCCCCTCTGCTCTCATGAGACCCCAGATGCAGTACTGTGTCCAGGTCTGGAGCTCCCAACATAAGAAGGACACAGAGCTCTTGGAGTGTGTCCAGAGGAGAACCAAGAAGATCACCAGAGGGCTGGAGCACCTGTTCTATGAAGACAGTCTGAGTTGAGGTTGTTCAGCCTGGAGAAGAGAAGGCTTTGAGACCTTATAGTGGCCTTTCAGTATATGAATGGGACTTACAAAAAAACTAGGGAAGAACTTTTTACAAGGGCATGTAGTGATAGGACAAGGGGGAATGGCTTAAGACTAGAAGAGGAGAGATTTAAATTAGACATTAGGAGGAAAGTCTTCAAAATGAGTATGGTAAGATGATGGCCCAGCCTGCCCAAAAAGGGTGTGGGTATCCCTTCCATGGCAGTGTTTTTAAGGCCAACTTGGATGGGGCTATGAGAAAACTGGTTTAGTGTGAGATGTCCCTGCCCATGTAGGGGCTTGGGACTAGGTGATCTTTAAGGTCCCTTCCAACCCAAACCATTCTATGATTCTGTGATATTGATGACCACATCCTTTATAGTGGATATTTCTAGATTTATTGAGAAGCTATTACATGCTCAAGGGCTGTTTCGAGCCAACAGTAGGAGCTGATGTGACCAGGGGTGTGATGTTAGGCCTCAGTTTTCAAACCTGTGTCTAAAAATGTACAAGTGTCATGAAAACTGGTGAAAACTGTAGAGCTGTTTGTGAACTATTATTGAAATCTTCAGGATTATATGTGTAGCAAAAGGAGCTTTTCATAGAATTGTAGATTCCAGCTCAGGCTGGAAAAGACCTTCAAGATCATCAAGTCCAACCTCATCCTAACCCTATTACCCTATTTCTGATGACCCAAATGATGTAGAAAGAAAGGCTTGGTTTTGAAATTCATATTGGGTCCTAGTCTATTCATGTTTGGGAAAAGAGGAATATGTAGGTTTAAAATGCCTTTGCAGTAACTGCAGGTCAGCTACAATAGGAGGTTTACAGTGCTTCAGACTACATCAAGCTCCAGGATTAACCTCACCCCACAGAATTATTTCAGGCTTGTATCACTGACAGGCACCAGAATGTAGCCCACTCCATTTCTGCACATACATTTCACACAGATTATAACATATCAGATGCACAGGCTTGCTATTCAAGAAAGAAAGGAAATTAAGAACTAGAGAATAATAAATATAGAAAATAGTATTATTTTTGTCATTTTATATCTTACTGGAAGAAGTTTTGGATGCTCCTATAGGTAACTGCCAAAATGTTAATGCATGTAGCTTTGTGTATCAACATGGGTTGGAATTAATTTTAATTATTAATGGTGACAAACTTGTGCAGAATTATTTTTTCATTGCTCTACTTCTTGCAGAAAGACCTAATCAGTTCCAGCAAATGAATGAACCCTAAACAAACATCTATTGCTACCAAAACAGCAACAAATTAAAAAAAAAAAAAAAGTTATTGACTGAACAGTATTGGAATAAGTGTAATTAATGACAGGAATATTAAATTAGATAGATAGGTTAACATCCTTTCAAGAAATATTTTACAAATAGAAATAATGCATGGAAACAGTAGGATTTCATAGATAAAGCTTAACAAATTACTTTCTGAAAAAGCTGGAGCTATATCTCAACCCCTTTAAGCTTCCATCTTGTATTTCAGTGGCACAAAGGTATAAAGCTCCTTAAGGAATCAGCAACATAAACCTTTAGAAATACTTCTGATTTAGGGAAAGTCCTTCTAAATAAGAGTTACAATAACAAATGAATTTACAAAGAGCAAAGGATGTAACAGCTGCTATTTTGAAATATCCAGTCTTAATGATAAGCCATTAATTAAGAACTGAGGAAAAACAATTTCTTACTAGGTGAACCAAATCAGTGTTTAAAATTCAAAATAAAACCTATAAATGTCTGCAGGTAGTGCAGCACAAAGAGCACTATTCAATGGCATCAGCAGAACGTTTCATTGTCTTTGCATGAGCATTCAGTATTCCAGAGGAAGATGCCTTAGAGATGCATCATTAGGGAACTGGCAAGTTTTCTGCTTTCCCAGAAAACTACTCAGAATTTGTTCAGCACATATTAGGAAAAAAAAAAAGGAAAATCAAAGCTGAATCATAGAGGAATATTACTTAAGGATTAAGGTGAAACAGAACAATTCAAACACCACCTCCATTCATATTTTAGAACTATGGGAATAAAAGTAACTGATCAATGCAAATGACAAATAATAAGCGGGCCAATGGATCTATCATATCTTTGTAACACCAACAAGGAGCAAAACTGGGGAAATTCATAGACAGCTACCTGTGAAAAATATCTCTTGCCTTTATTGAGGATGCTGTAGTTCAGAAAGGAATCAAAGGAAGTGCAGAATATTCCTCAACCACCCCAAAACCCAGCTGGGAATAAAATATTGACTATTCATTATCAAAGAAATGATCACATCTGAATTGTCTGTACTGAGAGTGTCAGTCAAAACAACAAAGACCATTTTTTGATAAGGAAATTGCAACAGCACAGGAAAAATTCTGAATTGTATACTACGGTGTTACAGTCCAGAGTAGCATTAAATTTATTTTGTATTGGATCCGCAAGAACAAAGTCCAACCTCAAAAGGGTTAAGTGCAAGCATAGACTTTTATTTGACAATTGACACAAGCAAAATGATAGAACACGGTGAAAGTATGGGGCATATGTTGCCAGGCAAAAGAGGGAGAGAGGAAAAGGAGAAGATATGAGAGAGATATAGAAGTGGGAGAGAAGAAGGGTAAGAAAGTGGGAAGAAAGAATGAAATAGAGAGAGAAAGAGAGAGAGAGAGAAGTCAGAGTCACCAGCAGGGTTCCAGCTGTCCATCGAGAGTTTCTTCAAGATGGCACTGATCCTGGACAGAGTCTGATGCGAGATGGCAGTGGGTGAAGAGACGACAGCACAGCCACAGCATGGACAGCCAGATATACCTCTGAGTTCCTTTTGTTCAGCTGTCAGTCAGATGCTGCAGAAGCCATGGTCATTAAAACCGAAACAACCGAGGTGTCTCCCCACCCTAGCCAGAGCCATTGAGGACAGATTCGCCTGAAGAGTGTTGTCTTCACACAGCCATCAGGTTTTATCTCTTTCCAGGCACCGCTCCTCACTCTGTTCCAGCCACCTTAGCCAGGTACATCAGCATCAGTACAATCAAGGTGGCTTCCTCCACCCTGGCCAGGGTAATCGTGCCTGGAGGGGCCTTCCATCCCAGGCATCCCAGCATTGCAGGCTGGCCTTCAGAAAAGGGGTGTAGTCTCCACCCAGCCATTAGTTTCTGTCTCTTTCTGGGCATCATGGCCTGCTCAGCTCCAGTCAGGACAGGCACATTAGCATCTTCCTCCACCCTAGCCGGGGCTGTTCACTTGAAAATTGTCCTTTTGAGGCAATGAAAAATTCCTAAGTGGAATCTCACGTATGGAAACTCTCTTACATCCTCCATTTCCCAGGAATCTGTCCAAGAAGAAAGTGTGGACCAGCCTGCCTGAAATAAGCAAAGTAGGAATCAATCATCAATAGAGTTTGTGCTATATGTAATGGCAAATTTGCTAAAGCAGAAATGCTTTATTTCAAATCATTAGTGTAATTGCAAAGTTCCTGGACTCTGGTTTCTTTTTGGAAACATGAAAGACATCATTCTGCTCATGAAACATCGCCATCTCCAGTTAATGGAAGAAGGCATTAGGTCTCCATCTTCTTTCACGTAGTGTATGTGCAAGGGTTTTCCACATTAATAAAAGTTTTAAGGAGAAATAGTTGGAAAAGCCCCAACTGTTAAAGGGCCCTATTGAAAAATATTTAAGCTTTAATTACTGTGATATTATGCTTAAACAGAATCACATCAGTGGTGAACTCTGAATATTAACCCATACATTTGTTCCTATAAAAGTAAATATATAAATGAAATCGGGAATCAAGTGTGTCAGTAGTAACACTCCTGGGCTAGGATTACTAATAGACTTAAATTTGATTCAGCAAGAAGGGAGTTCATAGCTTTGTGAGGTTGAGGTCATTGTGAACTGTCTCTGGCTACAGAGCAACCCAAGATACAGGGCAGCTCTGTGTTAGTTGTATCTATGCTCATACTGCTGTTGAGGAAAGGATTTCCTTCCAGTTGTTTGTTGTCATAGGGCAACAGGAACAGTCCACTTGAAACTGTACACAGCCAAAGTCAGTGAGGTAGAAAGTAGACAATAGTTGGATCTTTCAAATGGCCCTGTTTATCTTTTATTTTTCCTGTTTCATCTAAAATAAAAAATACAATGAAAGAATCATGGCATTCTGAGTTGAGGGGAGGTTAAAGGTCTTGAGGGTGTTTTCCTTAGCAGAGAGATCTTTTTGATACTTTACAGCATGGTTTTCAAAATTAAGACTTTATTTTTCATGTTGCTGAGTTATTTTAAAAGTGGTTATGTGTAAGCTTTGAAAACCTAGGGCCTCTCAGAATCACTTCACTTAGTGGTTTTAAGGCAGCTTTGAGTAGGTAAGAAAGCTTTGTGCCACCTTCATGTAAACTTCATGTAAACATAGAATTGGATGCACTCCAGAGTGCATCATTTCTGACTTGCAAAACCCCTGTGAGCTTTGCACTGCCAAGAATGGCAGAAGCAAAGGAGATTGCTGGACTATTTCTGTGGTCCAAGGCAGTTCAGTTACCTTTTTGTTCAGTGCTACGTGTAGGGAGGGAAGTGGTACCCATTGATAACAGCTAAAATCTGGCTCATTGTGTATTAGATGTTACATTAGCTTTTGTGCATCTACAGTTTGATTTTCCAGGTATTTAGTTACTATTATCAGACTTCCCTTTGAACTTTTTTTAGTAACTTCAAAAATATGGGGAGAGAGAGCAAATGTGTGTATCGGTATTAATGAAATTAAGAGAATGGATTCATTTTCTTGTTTCACATGCATTGGCATCTGTAAATTATGATAGCATTTCACACAGGCTTCATGGTGGATGATGACTTTTTTTAAGCTACTCTCATGTCAGAAAAATGTTGTGGCCTGGTAGGGTAAAATTGTAGTTGAAGCTCCTGAAAGTGCAGCAGAAGTCATAGGTGAGTAGAAGTCAGAAACCTGCAACTTGATGGATAAAATTAATGGTTTTGGTGAAGCACCCACAGGGTAATATGTAACCTGTAAAAGAGTGGAAGGGGGGGGAAACAATGTGAGGAAAGACAGTTCTCTGAGCTTGAAGTAATAGACTATCATCCTTGCTGCTGAAGGTTTTCTCACAAGGGTGATACGGTCTGAACAGTCTAGCAGGAAGATAATTATTAGCATTTTGTGAGAAGTGGAAAAAGTGGTGTAGACATATTAGACATATATAGGTATTTAGTATCAAGATGCTAAAGTATCTGGCAAAGAGAATGGAACTCTGGTTCTGTGACCAAGCCATAGAAGAGAGGATGAAAGAAAGACCAAATGGGAAAGGCACTGGAGGAAAGATAAGCATTAGGACAGGTGAGAAATGTTGAGGTTTGTCTGAACTAAAATTTCTTATTAGAACATTCCAATTTACTTAAAGTATGTTTTTGAGCACATATCACTTTCAATTATGAGCTTTCCTACAGTCATATTCTAGTGAAAATGACAAGCACATTTTTTCCAGGATAGCCCTTTCAAAAAATGATGGTACACCCAGGCTCTAGTTGTTGTTTTGTTGGATTCCCTGAACTCCTGTTAATAATAATATTACTTGTGCATGGTAATTTGAGACAGACTTGAAATGACATTTAGCCTTCTCATTATGTTTAACTGTGTATTTTGTTTGTGTTCAAATGTCTCATTTTGCATTAGAAAAGGAAGAAATAAGGTGACCTTTATGCAGAGAGTTTGCAGTTCCTTTCTACCTTGAAATATTTTAGTGTTCTTCACTGATATTTATACTGGGAATTTGAAAAAAGAAAATGTAAAATAACAAGGCTAGTTTATGAAGGAAAGCAGCAAGGCTGAAATTGGAATTTTAGAACTCTGTTAAAGACTTTTGAGACCTTATTCTCCCTAGTGAGATGCTTCCACATAAATATACAGTTGAATCTTTTTTATTCTAGATGACAAGATTTGAAATGAAATAATCATATTTCACTTCTAACTGAATTTTAGTGCTTCTCCAGAAGGGAAGGATTAATTTTAAATGCTTTCCTGAATATTCATCTCCTTTAAACTGGAAATTGCTATAATCAAAATGAAAACTCTTCACAGAGAATTTAAATGTCCATCTTCTGTTTCTCACCATAACTTTGTTTAATAGACATGTACACTTACTGGAGAAAAGCCATTCCAATTCCTCACAGGAAATGAAAGGAATTTCTGCATTACAATTTTAGTCTGTATGGTGAATGAAGCTACACCACAGATTCTCCTTTACACAGATCTGATGCTTCATGATTTGTTTCTTACAATTAATTGCATGGAACTGTAAGACTTCAGCTAGATTGCATGAAGTATATGAGCAGACTGTGAAGATCCATTGCAATTATTCAGTTTAAATTTATTTATTTATTGTTAATTACAAAGAAATATTGTCCATTTTTTTGGTCATCCGTAGTGAGATTTTCTTTTGGGATAGGCTTTCCTTAGACTAAAGATGTATTATAGACCTGATGGAGACTGATTTTTATCTGAATTTCTTGTTTGTAAGCATAAGTAGCCTGGAGTAGATTTTTCTTATGAGTTGAAAAGTGGGCAGATTTTTGGTGCCCATATAAATTCTCCCCCCAGAATACTCCTTTCTGTGGCTTCTGCAAAACAAGCCCAAGTTATGTTCTAGTAATTGGTCATATTTCTACCTGAATAACTCTTTCACAGCTTAAATTTCTTCCAAGGTCAAATACTGCCTGATAGAGTGGCATATAACCCCTCTTTTGAGTAAGCTTTTAATTTCTGCTGGGTAAATAATCACTCTCTCCCATGCACCTTAGACAATGTAGCTTAATTTTACCTGCATCTTTGTGGTGGTTTTCTGTCTTCCTTGGTTTGTTTGCTTTAAAATTTTTGCTGTGTAAGGTTTTATTAATCCTGTGCATTCACCCCTATCTTTTTTTTTTTGCCATTTACTAACATGCTTTATCACATATAATCTGAAATGCATGTCCTGGGCATGGCAGTACCATTCTCACCATTTGCTCTCACATGATTGATTATAACCATTGAATCATAGCTTTGATTTATTGTTAGTCTTGGCAGTGATTGTGAGTGATGGATCATGATGGTCATGATATTTCAGAAGTAAAGTTCTAATTATATTTTTTAAAGAATTTTTCCCTTCTTAGAAACATCACATTTGTACTCTTCCCGTAGAGTTTATGGCAGCAGATGATTATAGTGATTGATGCTTCTAGTATCCTATTAAAGTACCTTTATTTTGCCAGTATAGCTTTTTAATTAGTGGGCTTTTTTAAATTATCAGCAAGAATTGATTTTTTAAAGACAGTCAGTGGTAGTATTTTGAAAAAGCCACTTGTTGTAGACACTAAAATTCCTTCTTGATAGCAGCAAACAATGCAAGGGAATAGATACTGTCACAGGGTGCAAATGCTTCTAATCTATCCAATCCCTAGATAATGAAGATTTTCATACTGGTTTATTTTAACTTAATAACTGAAATCTAGGTAGTAGCTGGTTTTAAAATTCAGTTGATTGGTGCTACTTTTATTCTCTTAGTGCTGATTTTGGTTAAAATTTTGGGGTTGTTCTAAGACAGGCCATGGATTAGAACAGCTGCAAACATTGCCAGAAGGGAAATGCAGCAGGTGACTTGTGCAGCTGTCTAAGTCTGGCTGGGATGGAGTTAGACAGTGGGGCTGGAACTAGATGATCTTTAAAGTATCTTCCAACTGAAGCCATTCTATGATTCTTCTAGCAGCCCATACAGTGCTTTACAGTACTTGCTGGTGTTCCAGATCAGATCTGAAATAAGGAACTTACTGTACAAGAAAAATTCTTCTTTCACTCAATTTTAAAGCATCTCTGAGTACAGCATGGCACAGTGTCCTGACCCAAGAATAGCATGAATGCAGCTGCAATGTTTCAAAAAATGCATCATCTCAGAAAAGAAGAAACATAATCAAATCCACTTTTAAATGGGCTGTTGTGAGAAACAATTGATAGACAAAGCAGAGATGACAAAACTGTGCATGTGTATGCTTTTTTCCCCGATGTGGTTGTCTTCTGTTCTAGAAGACTCCAGCAACATTATAAAATATATTGAGATTTTTGCTCGTCTGTGCCTCCTCTCTAATGAATCCCAAAGAACAAAGGTCAATGTCTGTCCTGCTGTAAGGGCTATTCACATAGGCTTAAAGTTTACCTTTCAGTATCTTAAAGTGAATATTCATGTAATATCTACTTCACATCTTTAATGGCATTGGGCCTGACTAGTAATCATCATCTCAAGTCTCCACCCAGTAACCTGGAAAAATAAAACCAAGCTCTCATGTCTGCTGATGACTCTTCCTCACTCCTAATAGAGGAACCCGACAACTTTGTAAAAACATTTCTTCTCCTTGCTTCCTTCTTTGTGCAAATCTCCTTGCTATCTGTTGTTTTTTCTTAGACCTTGCCCACCAAGCAACAGCTTCCAGTGAAGCTCTTTGCACTTGCACCTCCCCTTTCTTGCCTGAAGAGGGGAGGAGAGCAGGAGAGGCAAGTAAACAATCTACTCATTCCATGGATTAAGTATGTCTTGGATGCTTGTGTCTTAATGAAGATAGAATTCAAGGGTTTTCCAAGCCTTTGGATGTGTTTCTTAATGATCTGTTCAGAGTTTTATTTCCGTTAATGTAGAATCTGCATAATTTGCCCACTTTAAAGCATTTTGTTCTAATGATACCATGTGAAAAAAAATGTTCTTAATGATTTAGATGGAGAATGGAGGCACAGACATCCAGGATTAGATTATTTTTTGCTTTTAGAAAAGCGTTAAACATGTCTATTTGCTTAACAGTTTTACTGGGGAATAGACTAGAAAGTCATGAGGCATCTCTTCATTACATCAGACCTCTTAAGCAGGCCAATTAATACAATACTGTGAGGCTTGCTGGAAGCCAGAGGTAAAGACCTTAAGTATTTGAAGGATGTAAGATCTCCTATGATTTAATTCTAATGTGATTCCAAAGAGTAAATAATTTTACTCTATTTTTTTCTTCAGAGAGTGAATCCTCTTTCATGATGTGCTGACTGGACCTCCCAGGGGGTGGATGACTTGCAAGTTAGGCCTCTGTGTGCCCATTTCACAACAAACTTAGCACTGGATGATTTGATAAGGAAAAATAATGAAGAGCATTGGCAAGATATTTTTTCAAGTGTGCCTCGTAAGAAATTTTAAAAGATAAAACTAAATGCCAAAAAGATTAATTTTTCTTGCCATAATACGTGGGAATTACATGTCTAAAATCATAGTTGCAGTTGTCATTACTTGTTATCATTTAGGCATTTCTTAATGTCAAAATGGAGTCTACTCTTGTTTTCTGGCTTGTGTCCTTCAGGACCTATTTTTTTTATGAATATAATAATCACATGACCACTTATATAACTTATAAAGATACGGCATTTACCTTTCTAATCCCACAGTTATTGAAACTGATTAAAATTAATTACCACCAGCGATAAAAATCCCATTTTAACCCAGGAATTATTTTTGCATTGCCAGGAGTGCTGTGGCTGGTGACCAAAATATTCGACTCTCTCTACCTGTGCCTTACTTCTATTTGATGAATAGACCCAGTGTCCTTTTAATTTGAATTATGGGTCTATTCACTTGAGTATCCCAGTACTTCCACTGCTTTTACCTAGAAATATTTAATCTCTTTTACCATAGCCCAAGCACGTGGTAAAGGTTGATATCAGAACTTGAATATTTATATGCATGATAATACAGTTCTTTAGATGAGTATTAAAAATGTGTGAATTCATCCAGTGTATCAGGTTTAATGAGCACTATCAAGATCAAAATATGCTACTATCAAAAGATACATTGCTACTGCTTTCTTCATATGCAGCTTAGGTTTATTTCCTTGGTATGATATAGAGAGGCAACTGATAGTTCCATTTTCTTTCCTCTCAGTTTTGGGTTTTTGACTTCTGTGGTCAAACTGTATGAACTCTGCCTCCTGATGAGATGGCAATTCCCATGAAAGCTTATGTTTACTTCCCTATATGCATGCAGTCACCTTACAATGATACAGCACTCCTGAGAATGTCCTTAGTTTTCTGCTCGGATTTATTTTCAGGTTGATGTTGTTGCTTTGTTGCCTTTGAAAATATTTTTCCAAACTAACAGAAAAGTTTTTTAAATTCAGGGTGTTGAAGATTTAAGACCAGAATATTTTGACTAATTAAATAACATGACCCATAGAATATAATGTTTCTTATTTTCAAATTAAACTTATAATTTCTTTCAGCTACAGTGTATTTTTAGAAAACTCTCACAGAGACTTGCAAACATTTAATCTGAACCACCACATCCCATGGGGAGTTGTTCTAATAAGTTCAGTTTTCACTGGTTTCAAAAATGTGTTTTCTTTGATTTGTGCTTGTTTTGGTTTACATTCTATTTGCAGACCTTCCTCTGCTCTTTTTTTGTAGTTTATCAGTTTCATCCTTGTTTCAATTTATTAGACTTAATCTTCTTTTCTGTAGACAAAAGTCTCCCACTATAAACCAAGCTTCACAGACTCATAATTTCTGTACATTTTTCATAAGTTTTAAAGATTTATTTAGAAGAGTGAACGCTGGAACTTCACAGTGGTGTTGAAGTAGCTGCTTTCCTTAGGCTGTTGGCTGAAGTGGTGCCCACACTCTGAGCCACCTTGATATTTCCTGCTTACACTTCGACTAAAGGAATGAACTCCTTAGGAGTGCACAAGGCTCTTGCTCCATCAGTCTAACATAATGTGGTAAAGATTGCTCAGAATAGTAACTGCTAAAATACTTTTCAAGGTTTTCAAATGTGATTTAGGAAAAATACTTTATCTTTAATTAAATTGTTTATTTTAAAATGAGAAATGAGGATTTACTGGCCACACCCTCCATAGCAGCATCTATTTAACATCCCCTCTTTGGGAGTGAATGTGTGATTCACAGATATAGCAGGGAGAGGCACAGTGAGAAGAGAACCTCTGGCCTTGGGTGGGACAGGAGAGAGGAGGGAAGGAACAGGAGGAGCTGCTTCCATGTGGGAACAGGGAGATGGCAGCATAGAGATTTCTGAAGGTTTAATTTAGCAGCTCTTATGAATGAGATCATCCATGTTGAGAGGTGTTTGTCCTGGATAACTGTACAGTGTCTGAAGTCTTGTGCAGTATAACTAATTCTTGATTTCTGAGTACAACTTTAAAGTAATAAGTATTAGTTTTTTGTCTCTGAGATAAGGAATCCAACTGCCATTTGTTTAGTTGCTGTTTTAAATTTTTTTCCTTTGCCAATGGAAAGATTTTCTTTTCCAGAATCTAAGCCTGAAAGAGATGCTGTGTTGTTTTGACTATTCATTTAGTCTAGTCTCAAGCATTTCTGATTTTTGGAGGATTTTTGTCTTTTTTTAATGTGTTTGGGTTTTGTTTGTTTGTTTTGTTGTTTGTTCAGAACCAGGTCAAAAAGGTAAATGAAGTAACAGACTTGAGGATGTACTTCAATTTGTGTTCGTTTTGTTTTTTTCTTTCTGTTCTTTAGTAGTTGCAAAAGGAATTTGCCTCGGTATTCTCACAAAACTCTTTAGTGTCCAGTTCTTTCATTTTCACAGTCAAACTTGCTATCTCTCTTCACATAGCCTATGGGACTATACACTTCTCTAAATCCACTGCAAGATTCAATGATTCATTCTCTTCTAAGTAGTTTTGTATTTTTATTTTTTTTTTTTAATCGCTGTCTCTTCAAATTGTCATCAGAATACTGTAAAGTTCAAGAAATTGTGGGTTCTTTCTGGTATATTTGCTCTCAAATAACTAGTCCATATTCATTCTACTATTCCTTCTTTGGCTTCTGCACTTAAATAGTACCATGTTTGCTCAAGAGAAATATTTTCATTGCTCTTTATTGCTGTAGAATGGCGTCTTATCCGTCTCTTCCATTCTTACTGAAAAAATTTAAGCAGATAGTCATGTTTTCTGTAGGAATTTTTCTAGCTGGGGCTAGGAAAGAGTATATACACACAGGTAAACCTCTCAGCATTGTAGAAACAATCCATCATTGATCACTGTTGATGGAAATGAATGACTTCACTGTAAGAAGAGAGTAGGAACTTATTCAGCTCTCTGAAAATCAATTTAAATTCAATGTTTTAATCAGTGGAATAAAACCAAGAAAATTTAAATTATATAAATTCATGTATGTATGTATGATCTTATTGTACTTGTATGAAATAAAAGAGGATGTGGGAGTTGCTATATTGGAGGGGAACGTGAGTGCACAAATCAGACACATGAGCAGAAAGAGCAGGAAAATCAAGTCTTTTTTTTTTTCTTTTAAGTTGAAAGACTTTTTAAAAAGTGGTGAAAGCAAGCTTATATAAGGGTACTATTATAATATACCCAGAAACGGATATTTTTAATATTAGACTCTTTCTATATAAAAAATGGAAAAAAAAAAGATCCTACTCTATGAGGAATTTAATCACTGACCTCATAACTCTCAAGAGCCTAACTTCTAGCTCTCTCTTTTTTACACTGTTAAAAGCACATTTTGCTTTCATTCCACTCTTTTGAGCAAAAGAGCTGTGTTCATGCAAACACTGAATACTTGTTTCCAGGGGAAAAAGAATGATTCCTTTTCATGCAAACAGTAGATACTGTAATAGAGCCTTGGAGCTTGGGAGGTGGTGTGAGGTTTCAAATCTTGTCACTAGGTATGCACAGCAGTAGTTCTGGGGACATGTCAAAAGAAATGAAGTGTGAAACTGGATCTGCAACCTCTTGCCAGAAGGTTTGGAAATATGTGTGTTTCCAGCAGTTTACATTGCTGTCTCATTCCCTGAAGTCTACAGGTATATTCTCTGCTCTTCTGTAGAAGTCATTGTAGTTATATGTCAGGAGATGCCTCTAAATAAATGCTAAGGATATGAAGAAGGTGGAGGTTAATATACCCAGTGACCAAAAGCAACACAGGATAGTGAAAGGCAGGATTACATGAGTGAACGAAGAGATTTGAAGAAATACATGAACTGGAATGAACCTCGTTGTTACAATCTGAGGTAACATTAAAATTTATTTTTGTTTTGGATCTGCAAAACAAAGTCCAACCATAGAAGGGTCGGATGCAAGCAGACTTTATTTGGCAATTGACACAGGCAAAACTATAGAGCCAGGCAAAAGAGGGAAGGAGAGAGGAAAAGAAGATATAAGAGAGAGGGGAAAGTGGAGAAAAAGGGTAAGAAAGTGGGAAGAAAGAGTGAGTGAGAGAGAGAGAGAGAGAGAGAGTCACCAGCAGGGTTCCAGCTGTCCTGTGAGTTTCTTCAAGATGGCGCTGATCCTGGACAGGGTCTGATGCGAGATGGCGGTGGGTGAAGAGACGACAGCACAGCCACAGCATGGACACCATATATACCCCTGAGTTCCTTTTGTTCAGTTCTCAATCAGCTGCCACAGCAGCCAGGGTCATTGGCATAAGAGCCATTGCAGACAGGCTGCCTGGAGGGGAGCTCCTGCAGAAGGGTGCTGTCCCCAGCCCACTCATCTGTTCTTACCTCCTTCCAGGCATCACTCCCTGCTCCATTCCAGCCACCTCAGCCAGGTACATCAGCATCAGTACAATCAAGGTGGCTTCCTCCATCCTGGCCAGGCTAACCATGCCTGGAGGGACATCCCAGCATTGCAGGCTGGCCCTCAGAAAAGAGGAGTAGTCTACACCCAGTAGTTCTTATCTCTTCCTGAGGTGTCACTCCCTGCTCAGCTCTGGGCAGCCAGGTCCTCCACCCTAGCCAGGGCTGTTCACTTTAAAATTGCTCTTTTGAGACAACTGCAAATCAGTGAGGTCAGACTCTCACACTCATTTTCAGCAAAAATGAGGAAGTTGGGATGATAAAATAACAAATATGCCTTAGCTGAAGGAAATCATCACTTCCAAAGACTTTCAGCTGACATAGTTAAGTGACCTTACAGATCTGCATCATACTCACCTGTATGTCTGTTACCCCACTCCCCCCAAGATATTAATTACATTAAATCTATTTCAGACACAGAAGTGTTAGAACATACTATGTAGCATCAAAGCATTATGAATATCATTATGATTGAAGTCAAACCTTAAGACAACTAGAAGAGTCATTAACTGTGCTTGGTGAATGAATGAGCTAGTAGAATGAGAAATGTTAGTTATTTTATGGTTAATTGCAGTATGTGGAAGTTATCTTAAAATATAAAGAGGCTTAACTGTTGTGCCCCAAAACCAAAAACCTGGGGTTGATTCTGCATGAAATGAGGAGCCAAATAAAAGTTAAAGGTAAAAATAAAAACTCTGCATGTTAGTTTTAAAAACTGCAGCTGGTTCATCTGGAGCTCAAAGATTCTATGTACTGTTAGTGTAAAACATCACATGGTTAAATTGTTCTTGTGAACTCAGAAGTTTTAGTTTTTTCTGAGGAACTGGAATATGTAAAAGTAATGTGAGTTTACTACTTATAGTTTTATTCTTTTATATTTTCTCTTCATTGCATTGTAGCAATGTAATCTCTTCTTACGGTGAGGGTTCTGTTTTCATCTCCCTGGGTATTCCACAAGAATAGAAAAATGAGAAGTCAGTAATTACGTTAAAATCTTGTCTTCATTTGATTGATGAATTTTTGATGCTTGGCAGTAACATATTATCCTATCCTTTCTGAGAAGACATCTTATCTTTTTCCAAGGTATTGCTTTATTTAAAATAACTCGAATTAGCACAGTGTCTGCCTCTGTGAACTGTATTAAGATGTACATGTTCACCAACACCCACCAAAGATAGCATTACTTGCATGGTGCTTCTCAGCCAGAGAGGTTCTTCACTGCCTTTTCTAGTGACAAAATAATTCCCAATGACATTCAGAATTACCTGTTTCCATTCCAGTAAATCAGAAAATATTGGGTAAGGAACTGAGATAATTAAGGGGGGGTTGGTGGTGAAATAGAGTTCCTCATTCAGATATTAACCTTAAGGGTGTATTGGATTTCCTAACTGGCCTTCATATGAATTACTGTAAGCACTCAGTAAAAGCTTGGAAGATTTTGGGGGAGCCACAATGAAGCTTTGTCTCAATGAGTCCCACGGTTAAATTTAAGTTTACTGAGGCATGTGGCTGTCTTGTTTCATTTACTTATAGATACCTAAAGGAGATGTTATAGTAACCTCCAATTCTATAAGTATGTAAACAAACCCCCTTAATGTAATTAAAGTAAACTGGAATCCCTGAATACTTCTAACTTCTTATTGTGAAGTTTTGTTTCCCTTGTCCAGGTACTTTGGTATCTCTAAGTGTAGATTTCAAAGTAACTTTCTTAGTTAGTTAGTTGTTTAGTTGCAACTGGAATTTTTTGGGACTTATTCTGAGGCCAAACTGGGGATGGTTTTGACTGGTAAACACAGGGACTCTCTTACTGTACCTGGATGTTCTTTTTCAAATGCGGTACTGTAATTGAATTTCTGTGGGACACATTAATGGAGTTGTAAAAGTCTGTGTAGCTTTAATGCTTTCATTTTCCCTTTGTCCTTTTCTATAGCTGAGTTTTTAATGAGGGGAAGCTATTTTCCGAAGCCTTAAAGATTTCTCTTTGTTGTCTCACTATAGAAATACGGTAAAGAAAAGAGAAAAGCTTTTGTTACAGATGGTTATTAATTTTCAAATGGAGTGGTTCAGTGAAACCTGGGTAATTGCTCTTGTGTCTAAGCACATGTGAAACAAGTCATCAGGAGCAAGTTTACAGTGCCTTCACAAAGGCCAGATATTCAGTCATGGACACAAGCTGTTAAAATACCAGGGTTGTTTGGATAGGAAAGTTGTACAGGAGGGTTGGTTAAAAGTTATGAAGCTTTTTGCTTTTCTAAATTGTTGTTATAAGAAAGAGGCTTCACCTCTGGGAAGGGGCAAGTGTGTTTTATGCATTTAAAGTGTTTATCTTGAATTATCATAGGAATAGGTCAGAGTCTGTAATAGCTATGTGAACACATATATTGAGAGTTTTCATACATGGAAGAGTTTTCTCACTCGAAAATAAATACACATTTGAATATTTTAGGACTTAGGCCTAAACCATCTAATTTTTCAATCTTTTAAAGTGTATTACTTCTGTTAACAATATGAGTGGAGAATCTTCTGTCACTAACCACCTTAGTGTTACCAGTTTTGTTTTCAGTGATTATTACTCACTGTCTTCCAAAAGCATGGAAATAATAGATGCCCGAGGAGGTTTTATCTGATGATAAAATATAAGTACGTTCCTGTTTTTATTCTCTAGCATGGTGCTTTTTGTTTGTTTTCATTTTTTTTTCCTCAGTCATGTTGTTTGAGACAGGATTACTTCTATTTCCGAGTGTAGTAAAAGTAGTTGACATAATGCAAATGAATAATTGGCAATTGATTTTTTCTTTTCTTTTTTTTTTTTTTTTTTTGTTTGTCACTGGCATATTCCTACAAGAGGTACTAATTGATGGTCATTATATGTGGCATGAGCTTAGTTTTTGTTTTCAACTCACTCTTGCTCCTTCCAAGAGATTTTTTTTTTTTTTTTTTACCGTAGTAGAGATCCTTCTCACCTTTCTTGTAACAGAAAATGCTGGAGAATAGAGGAGCCTGTAATTGATTTTTGTATCCTTGTGCATTTTTGTGCAGAGTTTTATGGAGGCTGTATTGCTAAAATGGTCTTTTAAAAAATAGGATATTAGAGAAGGATACATAATTTCTCTAATCTTCTGAATTTGTGACTATGTGAAAATGCACACTGAGTCAAACAGCTAGCCAAGGAAATCAGGCTTAAGATACCACCTTCCTCATTACAGCCTCATGGATATCATTCAAGTAAAATAAATTTTGGCCAGGGGGTCCTTCTTCCTGGGTTCTGAGCTAAAAATATGCCACCATTGCCCTTAGCTGGCAAGCAAGCAACCAAATATTGGCCAAGTAGCTCAGGCTTGCCAGGGCCAGGTGGGTTCTGTGCAGCTCAGTGTCACGTTCAGGCTCCACGTGAGCTGGTGTCTGTCTGGTGCAAGTGGTGTGGTGACACAGAACCTTACTGATAGCTGTAGCCAGGCACTGACTCAGTCAGAGAGTGCTGCAATAATAAGTAAGGCTCAAGACAAGGCAGCTCTCCACTTCCCCTGTACCTCTTTGTACTGAAGACTCTGAAATGCAAGCCATGGAGTGAAACTGTGGCTTCTGCCAAAGTGACATCTACATTTTGCAGTGTAGAAGACTTGAGACAAAATGAGTAAGGATTTTCTTGTCCAAAATCTGTGACAGGTTGAGAAATAGTAACTTTAAAGAGCATTCCCATTTCCTTGGTGAAAAGGAGTCCATAGATGGCACTAACAAAGTGAGAGCTGGCAGCTCTGGCAGCACTTCTGGTACTCGTGTGCCCAGGGCACCTGCTTCCACTTGGACTTGCCTAAATACCCCATGAGAGAATGTTTCTTCAATAGAAAGTTGAATTACTATTTGCTGACATGTAGTTAAGTGGTCATAACAGCAACTAGTTCCTGTAGTGTTTGTTTGTAGTGTATATTATACTGTACAGATGGTTATAAAATACACTGACATCCTTAGCTGAAAGGTAATATATAAATGCAAGGTATTATTATTACATGTATAAAAGAATAAGATCTTTTATACAAGTAGCCTTTCCTCAAGGGGGAATATAATTTCTGTATCTGCAGTAATTTTATTGCTGCCTCTCTTGAGATTGGAATGTGCAGTATTTAAAGTTGGAGACTTAGCAACCTATTAAAAGCAAAGGGATGTGCTTCTGCCTTCTCTGTGCTGGACACAGCTCTGTACATGTACAGAATGAATTTTTAGATTCTAAGCTGAATGGTTGGATTCTAAGCTTCTGGTTTTCTCGGAATGAGAAGAGATAACTTTTTCCTCTCTGTTTGAGGCATTTCCTTTGCACAGTTGGCCTGTTCCAGGATGCACTTATTTCCATTTGCTTATCCCTAGTTTAGGGTTGCTTGTCTTACATGTGAAGGACTTGTTTCATGTGTCAAAGTGAGAGAACAAAACTTTGTGCAGTACCAACTCCTTAACAGTAACAACAGCACTTGTTCTAAAACAGAACCGGGTTACAATCCTAAACAGATGCTATTAATTCAGATGTTTATGTAAAATAGTATGGCTTTCAGCAAGGTGCACTCTGACCTCCAGGAGAAGGATATATTTTCCTAAAATACTGGTGGATGGATATTTAGAATTGCTTGTGCTCAGCTATAACAAATAGGGTCAGTAATTTCATGCAATAATTAAAATTAATTTAGTTGAAAGGAGTATTTCATTTAAGCTTACAATGCATGTCAGCAAAATTTCTAATAATACATCTATTTTTGTCTCATAAGAAGATAGAGCAGTAACACCGCATACTGTCTTTAGAAGTATTTTAATGCATTATCAGCAGTAGTGAGATGGAAAGCTATTACAGCTCATTTGAGTGGTTTACCATTGGGCAAAAGGTTTGCATTTATTGCACTTGGAAGAATTAAATGGGTGATTTGAATTGAAATGCTAGTTCTTCAGTGAATTACCTTTTTACACCAATTGCAGCATATGTCCACATTTTTCCTAACAGTAATTAATTTCCTGAGGTGATTTCTCTGGTGCTTTTGAATACTAAGTGTTAAAATCCATCAGGAGAGACCTGTAGTTGACCTTTCATGCTAAATGTGAAAGGGCTGTTGTAGCCTTTAAAAGCTTCTTTGTGCTTCTCGACCCCCTGGAAAGCTCCAGTTACCTTTGGACTGGACCAGCTGCTCCAAGTATGAAGTCAAACAGAGTAACTTTATAATATTTTTCATACTGATGTCTATCATCTATGATGAGTTGAATCTGAAAATATCTGTTCGTGCCTGTAATCTATATGGCTTTATGGTGTGTTCTGTCCCTTTCCTCTCTGTTCAGGAGTGAAAATCACCAATGCCTATGCCTTGTTTCTAATTGAAGTCCTTTTAGTATTTAAAAGCTTGATAACAAAATCGATGTAGGCAGTATAAATGTCCAATAAAAAATTTTCTGCAGCCATTATACAGGCTTCAGCCTTTGATATCACAAGGGGTTCTTGCAAGATCTTTGCATTTGATTAATCCCAATGCTTGTATCAAAACACATGGTAAGATTTTTAGTTTCTATGGAGAGGTGGTCAGATGTCAGCCTGTGATCTAGATTTAAATGGCAAATCAATGTTCCCTGTTTTTTATAAAGCTTACATCTGATAATTTGCTTTATTCTCTCCAGAAACCTCTGATTTCTTACTTTTCTCTCATGTCTTTGAGAAGAGGCTATGCAGCACCTGGGTCTGAGTGGCATTACATAGTGCCTGGCTGGTCAGGCAGTGCTGGCACCTTGTCTTCTCTTTGATCAATATTAGTAGAGCTAACACAGAAAGGTGTTAAAAGGGGATGGGAGAGTCCAATGGGATCCCAAAAATTCCCAGGTTAAAAAGATGAAGGTGAACTGATATGAATGCTCTTAGTTTATGTTGGCTTAAAGGGTAACTGTGCTGTTGTATGGGAGAGAAAGACATTGAGGGTTGGTGTGCAGAAATACCCCCGTGTAATGCATAGAAATACACTAAAACCACACCTGCCTGAGGAATTCCCTGCACTGCAATCTGTTCTTGGAAGAATGATAGAAGGAAGTATCACTTCATGATTGCTCTTGGTTTGCACTCTGTTTATCAGAGGCAGGTTATGGAGCTTGACAGAATTTCTTATCTGGTCTCATCTGGTACAGCTGTTCTTATATAAGCTGAATAAACCAAAATAAATCTGATTTAATGGCTTTACTGTACTTTTTATTGTATGTAGTATGTACTTGCTGTAATAACCGTTACCTAGTTACTGACTTAATTTCTTTGGAAAAAAAAAAAAAGAAAATGCAGAGATTTTGAGTTCTGGTATATCTAAAAGCGTTCAAGGAAGCAAAGATTTTTAGCAAAAACTTTTTGAAATTAAGTCCTATTAGGAATTAGGTGACTAAATCACAGACATTGTTTTGAAACTAAAGTCTAACATTCATGAAAAATTATCTGGGTGATAGCAATTATCTTAGCATGAATTGTGGGAATATGGTAGGCAGAGACAAAGAAATGTGGTAGGTGGAGAGAGACTGTAAGAACAGGGAAAAAATAGAAAAGTGAAGAATTTACCTTATTTTACCTTATTAATATAATTTCACATTTTTACTGAGGTATAATAAGGACTTACATTCATATATTAATGTAGTCATATCTACTGTAGAAGACTTTGCTATCATACAATCTGGTCTATTTGAACATTTTAAATAATACTATGACCATTTTAGGCTGAAAATTTCAGTTCTAGCTTAAAGTAAACCTTCAAGATGATTTGGACAAAACAAGTCTCTTTTGGGAGCATAAATAGTCATCTTCCCTCTATTCTTTGAAGGAAGAGAATTTTGTTATTTATTAACTTAAGAATAAAAGGTCCTTCTGAAGTATGTCCACTTTCAGTTTTCTAAAATACTAGAGTATATTCAAATCCTTCAAGTGGGTCATTATCTGTAGCAGGTACCCAAAGATGGTATTTAAAATCATGCATTCAGGAAGCTTGCAATGCAGCAGGAGTCAATAATCAGGATGTGTGTCTCTTTGCCACACCAGTCATTTTTTCACTTATTTCTTATGCAAACAACTTGCAGTTGCAAAAATGAGGTACAACAACCACTGTAAAATAAAATTAATGAAACCCGTGAAACTGAAGTGGTTTAGGAAACCTGTTTCAGAGTGCTTACAGGTTATCTTCCAGATCAGTGAATCCTAGAATGTGCATTTTATTCTGTCTTAAGAATAATAAAGCATGCAGTAAAGCAGAGTATCTTTGTATTAAAGGTAAGAAATAGTACTTTTTGTCTTCAGTTGGAAGGAAAAATGTCCCAAAATTGTTCCTAAAATATTGGAAAAGGTGTATGTATTTTTATGAAAGTGTATAAATACTAAAGTAAAGAAAGTATTCAGGTCTCCTTGACACTGTTCTCACTACTTTAAATGTATCACCAAAATAATGGTGAAATAAAGCTATCACTGGAAAAAAAAAGGGTGTAGAGCCTACAATCAGCAAATGAGAAAACTCAAAAGCTCCGCATTTCCTGCCTGTTCTGATTATTTTCCACACTTAATTACTTTTCCCTCTTCAAACATACAAGTGAAAGGTTTGGTGTAGGTCATTTGAAAATGCAGCTCTATCTAATTCCAACACTGAAAAAATTCACGTTCACTTATGTCTGTGAAAACCTGATAGATTCTTCTTGTTGTACATTTGAGCTTGGACAGTCTCTTCCATCTCAAATTTTGCTTTGTGCTCAAGCTGGAAAAAGCCTGAATCCTCTCCTTTTTTCAAATCACCCATTTTCCTTGGGAGAAAAATTTGTAAAGCAATACAATTGCTATTCTAAGTCCAAAGAGTCATATAATGTGCATCAAGTATTTTGCACTGGTCTACAACAGTATTGCTAAGCAGCAGCTCATCAGGTTAGTTGAAAAGAAGGCAAAAAAATCTGGAGCAATATCAGTACAGTTAATCTTTTGTAAACGGCTTTCCATTGTGCAGTAGCAACTTTAGATTTTTGCACAAAACCCCAAGTCATTATTAAGTGGTAAAAGGAGTTTTCTTACTGCTTGTCAAGCACTGCATTAATTTTGAAGGACTAAACATCATTGAAAGAAAAATATTTGTGTTTCATGTACCACGGATCCATACAGTGGGCACTAGTATAGTAATGAAATCTAGTTTACTAAATTTAAATTAGAAAAATCCAAGCTTTGACAACTTAAATATAATACTTTAACCTGCAATCAACAGCTGTTTGTCACAATAGCTGTTTGTCACTCTCACTGTTTCAGCACACCTGCAATATTTAACTGTTATACAAGTGCTAAAATCTTCTGGCATTTCCCAAAAATGCCTCCATAGCAATAAGCCCCCTTCTTTCCTCAGTGACGCAGGATTTTAGACAATAAGCAAGTCTAGCAGCTGTGTGATAGTGTGAGGAAACTGCCACAGGTTTGTACAAGTCACCATCAAAATCCTCATGAGTGCCACCTTTCTTGATGGTGGGGCTGGCTGGGGTGATGGTTGTGTCAGCTAAACCTGAGTTAAAAGGGCAGTGAAAAGTCAGCTAGGGATGTGCCAACTACAGCATAATTTCTATTCCTTTCTGATGTTTCTTTCTAATTTATCTGTTTTCTTGTCCACAAGCTAAGATCTTCAACTGGTGTATCCTTGTAAGGTGTTATTTGTGTCAAGTTTCACCTTTTTTTTTTTTTTTTTTTTTTTTGGGGTGGGGGGAGGGAGGGATGAAGAAAAAGGTCACCTATATTCTGTGGCCATGCAGGAGCAAGATTGAGTGTGGTCTCAGAGCCCACCCAGATGGGGCAGCACAGTTTGCTACTGTACTGAATCAGGCTAATTTTCAGTCCTCTTTCTATAGCAGTGTCTGTGTTATTGATACCTAGAATTTCATTTGAAGAGTGACTTCCAGGGTTAAAAAAAAAAAAACAAAAACGCTCAGGAGCTGTTACAATTTAGCTTATAAAGACCATTAGATCAGTTACTGAAAAGTTTTCAGAAGAGGTGGTTTTATTACAGGAACAATAAATGTAATCTAAATTATACTATTTGGCATCGCCCACAAGCTGAAAATTGATCATAAAAGTTACAAGAAATGAGTGTGAGGAAAGAGTCTTAAATACTCAAGAAAAGTTTATTAATATTTCAGATAAAATTGAGAGCTTCTGTAGACATGGTACAGCTGCAATCAGGTCACTGTTAATTCTGAGAGCCACATAGTTCATTATAAACTTTGACCTTTCTCTTGCTCTAAATTTCACTACAAACTAAAAACTCAGATGTTTATTACAGGAAAATGCTGAGAGTCACGAATACAGAGCACAGTTTGAGTGATTAGATTTCTTCATGAGTATAATATGAAATGTATGTTCCTCCATGTCAATGTCCTAACAGAGGTGATTAGGAAAACAGATTTTTTTTCCTATCAGCCTGAAGCTGAGTGACAGAGCTCAAAGCAACAGGTTTTGAAGGGGCTTGTTTGCATGATTTCCCATACTGATTTTTTTTTTTTTTTTTTTTTTTTTTTTGGACACAATTATATACCCTGATAGTTTGAGACTTTGGACTTTGTGTACTGTTTCATAGTTTTACAGGTTAAGTGTAAATTTCTGGTTAGGTAGGTTACGTATGGGAAAGGAAAAGGAAAAACAAGGTGTCGAAAGGAGGGCTGTGTACATTCTGGATATTGTAAGTTTTTTTCCTTGGGAAAAAAACAGGAATGATCTTAGGTAAGAGAAGTTGTTAGAAGGAGAGAAGTTTATGGATGAATGATTTATCCCCCTGTCTGTTCATCTATTCCTGGATTTCTGCATTTGATATTGTTGGAGTGGGTCTGTCTGTGCTGCGTTACACGCTGTGTCCTTTAGCTTATGGGGAGGTCTGTACAGCCACCCAAATTCATGAGCTGGCTCTTTTCAGAGATCTCTGGGGAAAGGGAATTGATAGAGTTTTCCTGCTGGCATTGGCTATGAAAGGGAACTGTTGGAATGTGCCTGTTTGGAATACTCTTCTTCTGGCAGCACTGCAGGAAAAAAAATCTAGAAGAGTGTTTTTCCACCTAATTAGTGATGCTTGCCTGATTGGCGAAGGTTGATGCAGTGGTTTTTTCTTTTTCTTTTTTTTTTTTTTTTTTTTTTTCCTTTTTTTTTTTTTTTTCCCCCCTTCTGTGTTACAGATATTCGTGGACTGCAAGGCTTTCTCGATCAGGCCTCAAGACTGGGACTTGATGTATCATTACAAAAAGTGGACAGGAACATCAGCAGAGTCTTTGCCAACCTTTTCACCACCATGAAAACAGAAGAGCTGAACCGCTATCGGGACACATTGCGAAGGGCTATCCTGCTCCTAAGTCCCCGGGGAGCCCAGACTTTTATTAATGAGGTCAGTGCACAGTTGTTTTTATCATCAAAATTTCAGGAGCATGTTTGATGACTTATGTGATGCCTTGCCACGTTTTTGAAGTGGTAATTTTTGACAATGCTGCTTGGTAAATGTCAAAAAACGAAATATCAGATTCTCCACCTCATGCATATTTTGGGCCTTATGCAAATGGGGGAGAGCACTGGCCAGATGGGCACTTTCACTGCAATAGACAGCTCTATAGGGCAAATCTTTTTCTCTGGTTGTCTTCCACACCAGTAATTTTGACCTGGATTTCAACCACTCTGGGTGGACAAGTGACGAGAAAATCTACCATAGTCTAACAGAAATTAAATATATTGTTTTAGAGTTGTGTTTTCTCTGGAAATCTCCAAATTCATGTTAAAAAAGCAAGTTATTGATGTCTGAATCACAGTTTTCTATCAAATATGAAGAAGGAAATATATATCTGACTTTTTTTCTTAATGGTTTCTTGAAATCAATGAGGCTAATTAGGACAGGGAGGTAGCTGTTGGGCAAACTTGTAATTAATGCTGTGGGCTAATTTTGGCTTTAATTAGGTTTATCCAGCTTTTTTAATATTAAATAATGAACTATTTTGCATTACTTTTTATGCCAGAGTTGTATCCTTAGCATATGTTTACATGTATTCACTAGCTAAGAATTTGGCCATAATGTAGGGTTTTTTAAATTATTTTTTTATTATTATTAAGCAAGGATAAGACTGAACCAAGAAATTAAAATGTTGATGAGACCTGTTTCCAATTATCAGTTTTGCTGCATCAAAGCCTGCTAAATTAAAAAGAAAAAAGCAAATTAAATTAGCTCATTAATTTTTTTATCATATCAGCATAAGTAAATTCTCATTTACGTTCATTGGTGATTTTAATTTAATAAGGTAAATTATATCATAAATATGAGGCAAATGGGTGGCTTGGGAAGACTAAGTACATAGGCAAATTCTTCTTGTGTTTGTGCATACATAGGGATTTTCAATAGAGGAATGAGGGAGCACCTGCCCTCGAAGTGTGGTGACTTCTACACAGCTCAGTTAGTGGTTTAATTGGGTTCATAGCAGGCCTCCAGCAAAAATACACATTGCCTACTTTTCCAAGGAGTCCTGACAAAGTATGCAAACCAGATATTCAAAAGAAATCAATGCAGCTTTTATTCAAACCCACGCTGGGTAGAAAGTGTGTGTCCATTTTCAGTGCATGAGGCTCCAAATATGTTCCTAAGAGTTACGTATGTGTGCTGTCAGGACCCTTCAGGTCTCTTGAGTGCAGGGGCTAATGTGTTAAACTGTTTTACTACTCACTTCACCTAAAAGCAGTGTGTATTATAGGCATTAAGGCCAATGATCTTGATATATTTCCAGTTCCCTGCAGGAGCTTAACTGTGGGCAGAAATGAAAAGTAATTTATTTGGCAATCTTCCTATATTGAATCTTGATTGATTCAGAAAAGCTTTATATGAGAAAATTTAAATCTAGAAGGGAACTCTCAAAAGGCTTTAGATACAAGGTGCACGATGTGGGGAAGAATCCTTTTCTAGCAGAACCTGGGCTTACGTGGCATTGGGAAGTTAAAGGTAGCAGCAGTTCCTTGGTGTCTCGGTCAATGAGTGCAACTAATTATGTACAACACAATTGCAGTCTGGAATAACAACTTTTAGCTTTACTGAAATATGCATTCTTACATAATTTACAGAAATGCATCATTCACAACATGCCTTCAGTGCAAAAGCCTTCAATGGGTTTACAAATTTCCCCAGTTAGTAACTAATACTGTAAGTACTATGTAGCTATATACTGACTAGTGGTACTTTGGGATTAAAGCAAACCTAATCTAAAGAAAGTGAGTGTCTCCTTAAGAATTTTGAGAAAGAAGTTCCCTTCTGTACCTGCAAAAAACCCTGATACTTGGCACCTGACTTGGTGCCATTGTTCATTTTATATATGCAAACCCAGTCTCAATTTTAACAGGTGTGCTTGTAAAAACAGAAGTATTTTTATATTTTGAAGACTATGTGGAAAATATATAGAAAGGAAACATATTTAAAGAAAAGAAGAAAAGCTAGTAATTCAGAAATGGGAAGGAAATGTATTACTTCCAGCTATTCAGTTTGTTTCTTTGGCCCAGACACAGGATCTGAGACTCTTATCTACAGCCAGATGTCACCTGCCTCTTCCACTTAGCACTGAATAATTTTTTTGCTTGCAAGTAGAGTTGTATTTGAATGGTTTGGTTTTATCATTAAGGGCTCTCTACACTACACAGTGACATGAATACATAGAAAATGGTTCAGAGAGGTGACAAAAATTATAAAAGGATAGGAAAACGTGACCTGTGAAGACTGGTCACGGTATATAGAGCCTGCCTAGGAGAATACTTGAGAATACAAATACTTGAGAAGAAACATGGGAGGAGGAGGAATTATTTAAGGTGATTATGGTTGGTCTCATGGGAAGCAGCTGAACAGGGAATGCTTTCTAACAGGGAGATCAATCAAACAATGTGAGTGCTTGGCAAGAGAGGTCAGTGAGACATGGTTCTTCAGGGTGTTCAAGAGCTCACTAGATAAAACACTTTTGTCACCTAGTCCAGCTGCCTTTCCTGAATTAGTCCACAGGATGTTCAGGATAACCCAAGGGTCCTTCTGAAGACATACCAGGAAAAATAATTTACTTGAATAAACTCAGACTTTCTAGATTTTGTACACCAACTATTTTAAGAGGAAGAAGAGGTTTTGTAGTTTAGTGTCTCTCAAGCTTGCTATTGCAGATGTATCGGAGCTGTAGGAGGTTTGAGTTTTTGCTCTTCACAGAATACATAGAGTTTGTTTGGGGTATGTATTGAGATTTTTCTGTAAAGCTGTAGGTGGTATCAGTTGATTTACAGACTTCAGTCATCCTCCTTTACTTTTGGAAACCAGTAAATAGGAGACTGTAACACAGCTGTATGTGGTTATTGATTTGGAAAGAGAGGGAATTATTGGCTTTTCCAAACCTTTAACTCAGCATTATGTGTTTTTTGTCAGTTTCACTGAAGTGCAAAAAAACCAAAATGTTTTTGTTTAGGTGCATCTTTGAAAATGGTATCATTACTTGTGAGTCTGTCTTGCTGGTGAGCTGGTAAGCTTCCTGCAATAAGGTTGCCAGTACATATCCCTATCACTGCAGAGATCTGTCACTACCAGATGAAAGCAGAACTAGATGATCTTTAAGGTCCCTTCCAACCCTAACCACTCCATGATGCTATGATTCTATTTGCATGTTTAACCTAGTAGAAAAAGTTGTGTTTGGCTTTTGGTTTTTTTTAACCATTTAATAATAAAAGGGAGTGGTAGAGTTGCATTAAAAATTAATACTAAAACCGTGTGTCACTGCAATGGTGTTATCTCAATCACTGCAATTCCAGCTGCAATTTCTGAAGCTGTAAACTTCCAGAATAATACTGTTTGCTAAACAGCAGTAATTTGTCTGTGCCCTGAAAAGCAATGACTGACCTCTCTTTCTCTCTTACCGTAGTTCATGTCAAAAGTTCTGACTGGTTCTTTAAATAAGTATAGATATTATGCTTTTGATTTTAGGCTTTTTGGATCATTTCACATTGGTTTGTGGCCTTCCTTCAGTCCTGGTCATTGAGAATGATGAGTACCTTATTTCCAGTTGGCACTCATTTGTCAGCAATGCTCCAACCTTCTCTTTTCCCCTTCTGCAGTTGGTGACATCCTATTACTTGGCTGGAGCTGCAGGGATTATTTATGGCATTGTGAATAGTCTGCACCCACAAACCAATTCTATGAAATGGTTTTTCATAGCAAGCAGAGACCTTTACTTTTCAGAATTTAACAGTGAAAAAAGTTTATTACTAATTTTCTTGCACTTGGCATTTCATACTCTTGTACATCTCTTCTTTATTAATATCACAAATGTTCAGTGGTAGTCTGTATATCTGTTTTATGTACAATATATAAACATCTTGAGATGTTTGTGAATAATTTTGGGGAAAAAAATATGCCTCTTCTGTTTTTAGAAGGCAATTGCTTTGTGTAAAGAGCTTGTAGTGATTCATATGCTGGTAACAGAATTGCAAAAATAATACTTTCTTCTTTAAATAGTTCAAGTTAAATTATACCCGCCTTATTTTTTCTAAATCTTCTTGTTTTCTTATGCTTTCTCCAAGATACAATATTGTCTGCTATTTTTACATTTGCAATACAGTAAGACTCCTTGTTGTTAAAGAGAATAATAATTATAATCAAACCCCAAGAAAATATCATTAAGTTGCTAAAGCCTAACTGAAAACAAACCCTCCCATTTTGGGTTAATTTGTCTTAGAAGTAGTTTTCTTTCTACTTGGCCAGAAAAGAACCCAAAACAAACCCTCCCAATTTTTTTTTTTTTTTTTTTTTTTTTTTTTTTTTTTTTTTTTTTGACCACGATTATCCAAGCTAAAGGATCACTGTGAGAAGATTGTTTAAAACAGTCATTTACACATGTTGTTAAGAGATTTTAAGGCACTGTGAAGAGGCAAAAAAAAGAAACCTAAGTTGGTTAATAAGTTACTTAATGAATTGCTCACACAACTTCATGTAAATGACACCCTTTTCACTACTGAAGGTATGTTTTAGTGACAGGAATTTTAGAAATCTTTATTGTTTGTCTCAACTAGAAATGTTGCATCAGACTTTGAACCTGAATGTTGAAATAATGAGAAACATGAGCGTTGCATCCAATTTTGTAAATCAACAAAAACTGACAGTATTTTTTTGAGTCAATCAAGGAAAGAAATATGAAAATTGAATACACTGGCAGGAATTAGAAAAGTTCTTACAAGTCTAGTAGAAGCTGCTTTACTAGCAGTCTTACTAAGTCCCTCAGTGTCAGTAATAATATTCCAGGTCTGAAGGAACTGGATTCTAGATTTTGCAGCTCATATTTTGAATCTGATGACTGGACACTTATGCAGAGGGGATCATTTATTTTTAAATGTCATTAAATCTGTATGAACTGGGACTTCCTCTTGCTCCAGATGCTTAATCCTCAGTATACTTTTGGCTCCTTGTTTCATTGCAAGTGTTCAGCTGCTAAAACATGACTCAGTTCTGAAAAATTTTGCTGTGTCCACAAGTAAGGATGACAGGTCTAAAAGAAACCATGCCAAATAGCTGTCTGAAAAAAATCTTGAAATATGTAAAATAAACTTTTAATTCTCATGAGCTTCATTAATTTTCAGTTCTTGCAATTTTTTATTAATGATTTAAAAAAAAAGGTCCCTGTTATATTTAACTTTCCTGAGTTTCACTGTTATATATGGAAGCTGAACGGCACTGTACAAGGTAAATGTGCCCACATGGGAGGGCACTGAAAAAGTTGACTTGTCTGTGAAGTGGAAGGCAATGGGATATGGAGGCTGACATTGGTGTTCTGGAAGCAGGATATGCTGTTACTCTAGTGCTGTGTTCATGACTTTCTTCTTCCAGTGTAACCCCACCTTAACACAGGCAGCTCCAGAAGAAGCTCTTTGCAGAAATTCAACCTCAGGATTGGGGGAGAGGGAAGTCTACCTGTCAGGAGCAGCTGTATTTATGAGAGGGTTTTTTAAAGGAATAGAAGCTATTAATGACTTAAAAACTTGTACTGGGCCACATGCAGTTCACCTTTTCCAGTACTGTCTTTAGTGCCATCTAGCATCACCTTTTACACCTTTCTGAAGCAGAAAACTCTCCAGTGAGCACTGAACAAAACATCACTACCAAAAAATAACCCTACCTTCGTCTCCTTCTTGAGTGCTTCTTCAAAATTATTATACCTCAGACTGTTCATCTGACTCCTGGAATATTGTGCAATTTAAAGATAGATTATACACACACGTTTTTAATGTAGTGGAAAGTTTAAATTAAATACTCTGTCATATCTTTGGTCACTATAATACATAAAACTATAAAAAATGTTTATCTTAAGATACTGCAAATCTGCAGGTGACTCTATAATTCCTAGAAAGGATAATTCTCTGCAATTCAGAAATAATTTACCAGAAAGGAGAGATTACTAATTAATTATGGATTATTACTTTTAAAATATGCTCCTGCATTTGCACTTTATCACTATACTTGTATTTGCCTAATGTAGGCAGTACAGGCACAGGAGAAAATGTTTGTCTTATAAAAATCAGTAAAAATTAATAGCCATACAAAAGCTATTTGCCATCTTCTGGTTTTACTTTCCCATATAAGTTCATAGAATTATTCAATTTACTGTGCTGGGCATCTTGACTTTGAAGGCTACAAAGTAGTTACTACAGTTATTCAGTTTTTTTAACCTTCTGCAAGACTGTGTATACCCCATAGCAACAGGCTGGCTTTTTCCAGGGATGTTTCTGCAAGTGTCTCTAGCCACAGGCACTGATTTACTTGGAGTATGGGGTTGTGTACAGTCAATTAATCATCTCTCCCCTGAAATGCACTTCTAGACCTGGTGTTCTGAATTAAGAAAATCACTAACTCATTTCATTAGTTGCTTCAGAGGTTATAGAAAAAGGCCGTTCATCTTTAGGAGGATGAGAAATAATTGTTAATAATAATTTGCACCTGCTTTGCACCTTTTCACAGGAGGTTTTAATCATTTTTAGTAGGTGAAATAAAATTAAATTTACCTAAGAATTGTTTAAAAATTCAAACTAATTTGTAAAATGATCTAAGCCTTCACTAATTGCTTGCAACATACAGTGTAGTGCTGTCTCTGTGGAAGATAAAAGCTTGGGCAAGATTTACTTTGATTTGAGATTAATCTCAAACAAGTTGTCCTGGGTCAGATGCTCTGTTTCTCTTAAAGTTATTTCTGTGCCAGACAAAGTGCACAGTGTAGGTGCAAGGGTGAGAGACATCTTTTGATGCGGAGCTGCCCAGTGTGTAGGAGACATCACTGAATGTTATGTCCATTTCTTCATAGTTCAAACTGTAGAGCTCAAAAACCTCCCAAAGCAGAGGCTCACAGGGAATTCTCTAGAAATGTAAGGGAGGAGAAACTTGGCAACCTTGTTCATCAAGGACAAACAGTTACATCTGATTAAATTAGGTTTATAACTTGAGACAGTATGGTAACAGCAATAAGATTTTCTTTTCCTCAGGCAAAGAGTGTTCTATGTCAAACGAATAGAGCAGTGTATCATCTACATAAAGCATGATGTGTCAGTTCCTTCATTTACCTTTGTACCTTGGAGGGTGGCAAATAGCTTAAAAATTAGCAAGGATTTAAGAGTTGTTTTGAAAAAAAAAAAAGCAATCATAGCCTTATGCAAATGATTATTTTTCCTACTGCTACTGTTAGTGCTGGTGCTATTATGACAAGTGTGCTTGCTATACTGAAGTGTCTATTCATGAACTGGGGGGTTGTTTTACTGGGTGCAGTATGAATGAATGTGTGTCCCCAAGGAACTTACAGCAAGGTGACACATAGGGCTATCTGGGGAATAAAAGAGACTTTTGACGAATGTTACTCGATGACAGAAATAGCATTTTTTTGTACCAGGATCTTTGAAATGAGTGCAAAGAAGATATAATGGAATTTAAAACTATTTGGGTTCACTTTTTTACAAACAGGGTTAGGTGAAGAAGGTTGACACCAAGGCATAATGATGAGGAGATAGAGGTAACCTGGAAAACTGGAATAAGAAGTGTGTGGTGTTGGAAGTGAAAATAGTATATATTTAGTGTGACAGATAACAAGGGAGTTACTGAAGCAATGTGAAGAGATAGGTGAAACGATCAAAGCAGATAGTTAGTGATCCTCTTTGTAGCAGAAGTTTCAGCAAGATATGAGAGGAGCTTGCAATTCTTAATGTCAGAAAGGCAAACTTTGTATTAATCAATATGTAGTGTCATCAGAGCTGGGAGAGGAGTTTTAATGTTACAGCTGGGTGAAAAACCCCTCTATATTAGGGAGGTTATGTCTAACAAATCTGCAAGATTTTTGGCTTATCCAGGATGAGAGATTTTGAAGGAACTTAGAGTCAAAGATGTTAATTGGACTGAGGTCTGATGTTCTGACTCTATTTTTACTAAGAAAGGATTTCCCGTCCCTGAAGAGAGAGGGCTGAGAAATCTCATTACCAATACAAGGCTTAGGAGGGTGTCCAGAAACCAGGCTGACAATTTAGACTGAACAGCATATGACCAAGGTGTCACAGAGAAGTAGATCAAGACTCATCAGCATGTGAATGGAAGTGGATTTTTTTTCTAGTTTGCTCTCTGGGTGAGGTTAGTGTAAAGAGACAAAATTACAGAATAAATGGATGTTAGGACTTCTTTCAGGAGCTTGAAAAATGTCACTGAATGTGTCCTCTGGAGAGGCTGTGAACGAGTGGCACAGGAAGAAACCTGGGAGAAAAGTGCTGGGAAGCACTAATTCCTGTATTAAAAACATCAGGAAAGTTAAAGAGAAGACTTCGACTAAGGAAAATGAAGTCCAGTAGAAACAGTTTCAGTTAAGTGCAGAAGGTAGAAACCAGAATGAAGAGAACTTGGATGGAGATCAGAAGAGAGGGTTTGAGGCAGTGCACATGGACCTTGCATTATAGGATATGCAGGTAGAACAGAGGGAGAATGGGGTGATAGGTACAGAGCATGTAGAAAGTAGGGGTCTAAAACCCTTGCAGGCCTCAGAGAATATAAATTAGTTGTGAAGAAACTACTTTAAAGGCATGTAAGGGAGATCTGCTAATTCTTATAATGGCAACTGTGTGGAAGATGTCTTCAAAGGCACTGATATGGAGTAAATAATAATATATGGAGTAAATGATATGGAGTAAATAAATAATATGGAGTGAAGAGACTGGCTAGTAGTGGCAGCACTTTGTTGTGAGCTGTGGCTTACATCACTTTTTCAGGCAGGAAGTGGGTGCTCTCCAGAGTGACAGATTAGGAGCTGGCCCTGTTTGTCTTTTCTGTTCTTAACTGATACGCAGTTTGCTTGGTGGCCTTTCCTCCAGCTGGTGGGAAGCTGTATGTCAGTGGGTAGTACAGGTTTACTGCGTGTTGTTGTTGTTGATGGTGGGTTGTTTTAATGAAGCAAGAAGCCATATACAGTTATGTTAATTCCTCTCTTATTGAGAAAGGAGACGGCTTTCCACGTTTTTGGATTAATTCATTTGCAGTGTGAATGCTAAAGGAACAGAAGCAGCTCTGACAGCATCCTCTGTTGGGCAGGATGTAAAGTCTGTTTCATAAGGACAATTTCTGATAGAGTTTTTTCCAGCTGGAGCATGGGGGTACAGAGAAAGTAGTCAATTTACCGAGTTCACCTGAAATTGGGATTGAACTGCTGACTGTCAGACCAAATACTTGCCCAAAAGGTCATCCTTTTACTTGACACTGCCAGGTATGTCTTTGCCACCATTGACCCTTAGCTGTTTCATTTGACAGAACTGATTGTCCTGACACTCCAGTGATCTTGTCAGACATGAAGCTTTTAACCCAATCACAGTGTCTAATATGAAACTCTTTGGAGTTACCCACACTTTGGATACTGCCTGTTTGCTTTACTTTCAGATAAGTAATGCAGCTTGCACATACAGTCCTACAGAACCTTTAAAGAGCTGCTCAGGTAACTTTAAAAATCTGTGTTTTATTTATTGAATTGGGCCCTTCCGTTGTAATGGAGTTATAGTTTGCTATAAACCATGCTTTGTGAACAAGATCAATTTGTTTGGCAATGATCCTTCCGTTGAACTTAAAGCAATCAGATTTAAAAGCTTTGCACTTCAATAATGTGTGTGCAAATAGCAACCGAATTCCAAGGACACTCTTTAGGAAAGCACTTTATATAATTCATATTTTGTTTCCAACTTTCCAAGGGAAAAAAAAAAATCTTGTTAAAATTATTTTTAGTTAATATCGAAAATGAAAAAAGAAACCAAGCCTTGAAGTGTGACAATGACTTTGTGTGTTTAATAAAATATATTAATTTGAAAATATTACAACTTCCCCAACATGTTTTCCCATAGGATTACTAGAGTATAGAGAATATTTTGAGATGTGTATTGGAACATTAAAAAAAACCCTAAAAATAACACTACCAAAAAACACCCCCCAAAACATAACACTATAGTGTTCATTTTTTAAACTGTATCAGCATTCAAGATATTTTAAAAATCAATGTCACTTCTGAATTCATCTTGATTTGAAGTCAGAACAATTTAGCAAATTACAGCACTTAAGCCTGGATATAGTTATGAATATTTAATAAAAGTAAGCAGTACAAATCAGACTCCTCTCTGATAGCTCCCCTAACACAGGAAATGGCACCATGGAACTAAGGTGGTAACACCAACAGGCAGGATAAACAGTGCAAGTGTCCAATTTGGAAAATGTGTGGCAGGCAGGAGTGCTGAGAAAAATACAAAGTGTCTTGATGTCAGGTTCTCTTAAATCTTTAGCAGTGTATGCCTGGGATTCTCACTGCCTGCTTTGTTCATTAAGAGCCCGCAGTGTGAAACGTTCCTGTGAGCAGCAAAACTGAGCTCAAGTGCTTGTCATGTGTAGGATCCTGTGTGTCAGAGCATCTCCTCTGTCAGCAACCAGACATTCTCAGTCTTACTTTGAGAAATATTTTATGTACTGTATTCATCTGTATAGATTAGAATTTTGCTTATTTTTGGTATTTCTCTGAAGAACTTAATAGAAGAGTTTGCATAGGATTCTTCAGAAGGGTTCACACAGGCCAAAACATTGAAGAATCAAGTGAAATTCAGGTTCCTGGTTTAGAAACTCATAACTTAAGTTTAGATTAGCTTTAATTTTTTTCTCTCCTTCTCTCTGTGTTTGAACATGGCTTATACTTTTTTGAAATGTATGTTTGAATTTTAATAGGGATGATATTTTCTGTGGTTTGTAATTAAAAAACTTTAAAATAATATGACCCACTTAGGTTTTTTTTTTTTGAAAAAAATGTCTGTCCAAAGAAAAGAGAAAATTGAGTAGTTTTTATTGTATAAAATCTACATTGAAATAATGTATAGTTTGTTATTTAATAGAGCTAATTAATAAAACACGATAATATAAAAAAGTGATATATGGATGCTTAAGCAGCACATATAATGTACTGAAACATGTATGTATTATATACATACACACACACACACACACAATTTGCATATTATACTATACCCTGGTCAGTCACCTAAAGAGGAATTTGCATTTGTGGAAAAATGGAAGAAAAGAGAGTAAGTTTTTGTGTTCTGTGCAACTGAAAATGGGAAATAAAGATACTGGGGCAGAAATGAGCCAAAGAGCGCAAGTCCCTATGAGTTGTTCTTTTCCAGCTCATTGAAAATATTCACATTTCTGATGTGCTCTACTGATACTGCAAATAGTGGCAGTGCCTTTCAGTGTAAACTAGGTGGAAAACTTTATCTCTAAAAGCCTGTTGGAACTGGTTATTATTTTATGCAGGGGACTTGCAGTACTCATCAAATGAAGTGTAGAGAAAGTGTAGGAAACCTGCCTTGCTCAGGCTTATTGGCTCAGTTTTCTGTGAATGGTGAAGACAAAGAGTAAAATGAAAAAAGGTCAAAGCCTAAACACAAGAGTGAGCAGGGAAAGCTGCCCCAGGGCTGGCATCCACGCAAAGCCAGAGGCCTCTTGGGAAATGTGAGGAGTGATAAAGTCACCAGGTCTTGGTCCCAAAACACTCCAGAGTTTAATGGTAACTCGTTCAGAACCTGTTAATTGTGATTTTGAAGTGACATCTGTGGAGTGTTGCAGTTCCAATTGAAAAGGAAAAGAAACACGAATGAAATGGCTGAGCGGAAGTGTCAAAGCATCAACAAATTTGTGACTAACCTGAGGCTAAGGAGTCAGTTTTGCTGTTTTGAGGCTCATCCTCCAGGTGTCTGCAGAATAAAGCCTCAGTTGGCTACTTGTATGTAGTGGTCAATAAGAATGTGAAAGGGGGTCACAGTCTCTCATCTTTGAAGTAGAAAAGCTGTTTATAATGGGCAGCTGGCACTGCTGATAGTGACTGCCTTATGTGTTGGGAGTGTAACAGTCACCTTGATGTTCCCACAACATGAGGTGAATTATCTTTCTCTCTGTTCTGATTTTTGCTGCTTTGAAATATGAAGTTTAGGTTTTCTAGCAAGAGGATTTGTCTTTCTCTTGTTCTCTTAGTGTCACTTCCCTCAAATGTTTCCCTTTTTGATAAATTTAACTTACTACTTCTGATAAATATGAGTTTAAGAGAACCAAACAGTAAATAATCATGGTGCTGATGTAAAAATGAGCTATTACAGGCCTCTAATGAGATATGTTTGCACTGCTGCAATTGTTAATCTAAGATTAGAATTAATAGTACATATAAATCTTTACAGGGGGGTAATGATCCAGTTAAGCAATTGCTATATCAAGGTGTTTTGCTTGTGTTTAAAGCTGAAGACAATTCTTTTCACCTCGACCAAAATTTTATATATATATATATATATATATATATAAAAATCTACTCACGCTACTGAAGCTTTCATGATGACTGCTGTAATTAAAAGTGAATGCTTAGGTGCCATCTGTTTTATGATATGACTGGAGCTATGAATGCTGTCAGAGGCTGTGGACAAGCAGTTAAATCAAGAGTCTAGTGGGCTACTCTGCAGCATAATGACACCCTCTAATTTCCCACTCAGCTCTTTGATACTGATTTACAAATTTGCTTATTGGAACTGCTATTACTTCAGCAAAGTGTTTCAGCCAATATACAGCAACTTTCCAAGGGCTCTGGATTTCATTCTTTATCACTGGCACTTGCTTATGGAGTAATAAAATGGCTAGGGTTGGAAAGAACCTTAAAGATCATCAAGTTCCAGCCCCCCCCGCGCCCAGGAAGGATCTGGAAAACTAGAACTGGGGAGTTATAATAACAAAATACTCCAGCTGACAAAGAGAGTGGAAGTACTTCAGTACAAAAGCATTTTCTAAAAAAACCTAAATGAAACTTTAATATGAATCACATGTAGAGTGGATTATTATATTTAGAGTAGAGTATTATTATATTTATTATATATTGATATTCTATACGTAATATATATAATAGATAAGAATAAGAATGCAACAATGTTTCCAATAAGTTTTAATAAAGATAAAGACAACATAGTGTGGGCAATCATAACATGCATGACACTGCTTTCAGCAGTGCTCATTATTTACTTGTTAATATAAGCAGTCATAAAACAAATGCTCATGTATTAGACCAATGCTAGAGAGATGGAGACTCTATTTGCAGTAGATATTATTATAGAGATATTTCAGGGATAACTTTCCTATCGCAGGAAAAATGTGAGGATAAAATGCAAAAACACCCATAAGATACCAAACAGCAAAGTAACAAAACCAAGACGGGCTAAGTGGGTGGCTGGTTTAGACAACTGAGCAAGTCATGTTTGTTGAGAGAGTCATATCAATGTCTTGGGTTTGAACTATCCAAATAATGACTGTTTCAGAACACTTGGAAAACTTTTTTATGCTAGAGAGCAAATCCTTCGTTTATCAAGAATTACTAATTTCCAGAGTGCATTAATATTAGGAGGACAATGAATGGTTGTGAAGCACTGCCCTGCTACAGAACCTACCTCTTTGTTGTTGTGCCCATTTTCCCTCAAACTTGTGCTATTTTCAATTAGTCCTGCACAAGAATGAAGTAATGGGAATAGGGTTTGTCTCCAAAAAGCTGGGCAAACTAACATCATATGTGTGTGAGATGAGAGAGAGAGAATGGAACAGCTGAGTGCTGCATTTGTCTTGACCTCATTCAAGTAGATACATTTCCACTTATCAGCTCAATCTTCTAATGAATGTGAAAATGTTGTTGAAGAAAACCCCATGCAAAATCCCTCCAACTCTTTGTAGCTTTTGACAAGAGACATGAAGTCCTTTTATGTTTAAGAGAACTATATTAAAGTGGCTGGTTTTGTGCATTTCCTGCTGCATTTCTTTATTTACTGTAAGGATGGCTCCTGGAAAGGTTAAAATAGAGTCCACTCATCCAGAATTCTGGCACCAAAGGTAGCCAGAGATTTGATGCCAGTCATCTCATTTGAGCTTGACCTTGCTTTCCTCTTGGTGCTCCCTGCATATGCTGGATCTATAAAACTCCTCTGTTAGAATGCTAGAAATTTTTTGGTGAGAATCTTGGCTTCAGCTGAATTTGCTTTGAGAATTCAGCCACATCTGCAGTTCTGCTCTAAACCTTTTGTGAATAAATAATGCCAGAGGAGAAATACATTATTTCTTTTCCTTCCTGGTTGTAGGCCGTGATGTTCCAGGCCAGAATTAAATTTTTGTTTTCAAATACATTGACTTTGTAGGTTATTTAAAGAATAATCCCTTGTGCTTTCTTGACTACAAGGAAAGTCTAGCTCCTGAGAAAGATCAGGTGTTTCCTCTGTCTTCACTAATCAGTCCCCAAAGCTATTTATTGTGAATATACAACAAACTATCAGTATTTCAGAGTAAATGCGCAACAGATAAACCAATAGCAGATTTTGCGTGAAAATCTGGAAAAGCTTTGGTTGTTATTTCTCTGATTTTTGAGTCATACTGTAATAGCATAAATCCAAATGAATACATATGTTGGGATGAAGAAAGTTAAATACAGATGCTTTACTCTTTTGCTGCAATGTAACAATCTATTGATTAGAGATAGAGCAATGAATGAGCAGTGTTACATTTCCCCTCCTTGTATTGTAACTGTGCAATACACAATTAAACCCTCTCATGCATTGTTATAGGGACAATCCTTCTTTTGATTCTTATTGTTTCGTATTGAATAATCAGAGACTTCAGATCCATCTTGCCTAGAAAAAGATTTTAAATATCAATATGGGTCAGATGGATTACCACTGAGTACAGCTTTTCTGCTGTGTGGTGTCATATTGTTCTTTTTACATGAAGCTTGTATAAAAGGTATGAAGTCCTGCTTTGACTTGATTGCTTTAAATAATATCCTTCCCCAGCTGATGCTTTGGTAGGTCATGTTGTTGACCAATACAAGAGCAGGGCTGCAGCACACTGATACGAGTTGAAATATCTTTTGAAAACAAAGTTTTGGATGATAAATTGGGTTGTTCTGAACAGTGTCCTGTTAGACATATCTTCTGGCATTTTTATATTTTGTATTAAAGTAGTGGTATGCCTATGCATATATAAATAATATATTAAAAATATATATCCTTAATATTTCATTCCCTTGAGTGAAAATGTTGACCTGGTTGTGGCTAGACAATGAACAATTGCTTTTAATGCCTGTTTATTGAACTGCCAACTATTTTCTCCACAAGTGTTATAAGTCTCTGGAGGTTCCTGTGCTCTCTGTTCATCCCTTGGGTTCCTATGTTAGTACTTATACTACAGGTCCTCCTCTTTAACACCTTTGCCTGAGTGCAAAAGCCCACAGGGTACCTGTCCCCAGCACCCAACTTCAATTTTCCCAGGTTCATAATGGTGCATAAGCAACTTTTATTCCCAATCCCAACAAAAGTGAGTTTTCAATTTCACAGTTTAAAGGTGTGGTTTAATGGATGAAAATTAATTTAACTTGTTTAAAAAATAAAACAGAAAACCATCTGTTTCTCTGTTTTAAGTAAGAAATATAAGAGTTTTCCTAACCTTGTGATAAAATTCATACTTTTTTGTAGAGTTATGTCCCTGCTCAGAGTCTCTGGCAGTGCACACACAGTCAGAAAACACACTCTACCAGAACATGTTGCCAGGCTGCCAGAGTTAAATGCCTGAATTACGATAAACTCTAGGTGTAGAATGGCAGTAAATTTCTTAGTGTATCTATGGAAAGTGGAAAATACCACTTGGTCTTTATTAGGCTTTTGAAGTGCTCTCCATTGCACTCTTTTCTGAGTGCATAACTTGTGTGATGTCAAACCAAGACCTCTACAGAGCAGAGTACAGATGAGGACTGTCTTCAGTCCTCATCTTTTCCTCCTCAAATTAGAAGTCTGTCACAGGGAACCCTCAGACATCAATGTAAAGAACCTTCTGGTTGCATATTTATTGCATTTTTATTCAAAACAAGAACAGCTTTTTCTCAGAGATGAAGAAAGGAACTCTTTCCTCTTATTCTTCTGACACACTTCCAAATTGGGCAAATACTTAAAAAAATCTGACTGTGTATCAGAGGTAAAATAGATCTCATGGGATGATAACTGAAAAGAAATAAAGTATAAATATGAGAATTCAGAATATGTGGCTTGATAGTGCCTAAAGCATAAGTTGAAAGCAGGCCAAGGAGCCACGAAGAAACACTGCAGGGTCACAGGATTTTTGTAGAATTCAGAAAAATGCCTTTTGGCATCAAGAAACACTGTCTGCAGATTCATAAAGCTAATATTCATGTTTTATCTCATTTCTGTTGAGGAGGCTGTCAGGATCGAATGGGAGGCTGACTCTCCAAGAATGAATGCCACCCTTGAGACCTCAGAGCTCAATAGAGGTCCTAAAATGTTGAGACTGAAAATAGCGTGATACTTATTTTGTGTAGAAAACAGTAGCATTAGTAGGGGTAAAAGAACATTTGGTCACATGCATTGATGACTAAGAATAAGTGAGCCATGGAGGGGAAAGGGTTAAGCAAACACTGGATTTTCTTGCCTCTGGTTGTCCTCTATTTTTAACTGTTGATCACACTATTGTTCTGCTATTATATATATTTAACCTTGGCATTGAGAAAGCATATTTATGATGAAAAGGAAATGTTAAGTTTGGAAAGAGCATGCAGAGACTTGTATTCGGGTTTTAGGAGTCTTTTGTCTTGCCTTGCAAAAATCCTGTTTGTATTAACTTTAAATATTTTTGAACAAATAATGATTTTAAATGGAATTTAGAAATAATGGTTTCAGTTAGCTGCTGGTTCCTACTGTAAATGGTAAAAATGTTTAAGATTACGAAATGAAATATGATATGAGCTATTAAAAATACTACCAAATCAACTTCATTAGCTACGTTGCTAAGGCTACAAATGGTTTTTCTCAAATTCATAAGCAAGTTCTATATATATGAGTACATAGAACTGAATATTTTTGTATATTGGCTATACTGGATATAATATCCAGTATATACTGGGTATATGAATGTAATGTATATTGACTTCACTGTAGTGAAGTAGTATGTGTGTAGGTATAGAGTATAAATTTGTGTTCATGGACCGTCATAAACTATAATAGTTATATTTTGAACATATAATTACAACTGGACTCAGGAATTAGGTGTTGGACAGGTAACTACCCTCTTCATATCCAGACACTTTACTGTGCATTTAGACAGGTTACCAGACAGGTTAAATTTGTAGAGACAGCTGTGTATACAATTTTTAATGCAATTTAAAATAAAGCCTTTATGTTTGTGTTTTGGGTAAAATACTTAAAATCAGCAATTAAGCAACATTTCCTGACATTTTTAGCACGTGGCTTCTTGTGCGTCAAACTGAAAAGGAATAGTTTGTTTCATCTTAGTATTTGCTAAAATCTGTGATTGCAAGGGGCAGGGTGGAAAAGTACAGGCTGAGAAATGTAATGGCTTTCACTGCATGGTTTGCCTGGGGGTGTGTCTGTTGTTATATGTCTGTGGTGGTTCTAGGTCTCCTTGGGCTTTGCCTAGGCAACGTATTATTTTCTTAATTTAATTTTCATTGCATTATCCAACCTGGAGACTTCCCGATTCTATTGCTCCCTGCTTGCACCTTCTTTATGTACTTTGATTTTTCTGTGTGACCACAAAGTTTTAAGAAAATCTTTTTCTTTAGAGTTTTAAGAGAGAAATCAATAAATGCAGACAGTAAAGTGTTCTATCCAATAAGATATATGAGTTTTGGTAACAGTACTGTCTTATTTTATTTTCCTCTGAAACTTGGGTTCTGCTTTACCTTGTTTATTCTACATTTATACCCTCACTGAATTGATCCAAGTGTTCATCTTCATTTCCTGACTGTGCACTTTTCAATTTCTCTTGCTTTGGAATAATACATTAACAGAGTAAAACAGAGATTTCCATGTTTTGTTTCTCTGATTGGTTCTCAAAATTGATTGAATGATCCTTATTTTTAGTATCAAAAAATTGTTTTAGTCATGCAGATGCCACTCTTTGAGAAAAGTAGACAACTGAAAAATGTACAGAGCTCTACTTAGTGGCACATTTATTACAGAAAATTGCTAATAAAAGTTAAGTTGATATTAATTTATGATTGACTTAAGTCATGCTTAGGATCAGATCTTGTTTTCTACTATTAGATGTCAAAAAATCCCAAACAGCCAACACAAAGTTGTCGTATCTGTGTGTGCAGAGTGCTAGAGACATTTGACAGATTTTTTTACTGTTTTATTTTAGTGTTTTCTCACTATTTTTATTTTTTCCTTAATGAGGAGGTTGATAGCAAGATTATACTAAACTAGTCTCTGATTTAACCTTATGGCTGGTTATTTCAGCTCCTTCCACGACTCATGAGTTGTTCTGCCTGCCTGCAGAAGCTTGGCTAGGTCTTGGGAGGAGCAGATCAATAGAAAATAGTTGCAGAGTCATTTGCAGATAGAGTTGTCTCACATACATGCAATTTTGAACACTACTGTCTTTCTGTCACTTGCTTGTTTTATAGCTGCACCATCATTATTTCACATTCTTTCAGTGACAAATTACAGTTCAGAATTTTTATCTGTTCTTCAGTGAATTTCACAGGCCTTGCACTGCTTTTCCTGTTGCTTCTGGGAAAGGGCACTAGACTGTTGACTTAAAGCAAGCTGGTTTACAAGCAACATCCCAGTGACTTTGTTTTGTAATGTAAAGCCATGTGGTTACTCTATAAGAGAAATTAGGTGAAGTGTGGTCTCGTATTAATAAGCAGAAGAGTATAATTCAGTTATTTCAATTTGACTACATTTGTGTTGGACTGATTTTAGTGCATTCTAGGCACAAAACAAGCCTGGGACATGTGTCAGCAGACTGGTTAGAGCTGATTTTGTAGCATATAAAATCAACTCAGTTTGTCAATTAGAGATAAATGGCATTAGAATAAAACTGAAGGTAATCTTAGAGGAGGGAAGATTCAGAAACAGGATTATACGAGGACCTTGAGTAACAGAGCAGCATCACAAAGACCTTGCTTTTCCATGTAGAAAAGCATTAATGGCTATGAGAGAGTGTATGGATGGACCCCTAGCACTTATTCTGCAGTGGCCCGTGGGCTTGACCAATCCTGCTAATTTCCATGATAAACAAAGTTTTTCCTGTGCTGATACCAATGCATCCAGGACTGTAGGCTCTAAAAATGTGCAGAAAGGGACCAGGGGTACTCTCAGTGCCACGTTAAGGGAGCACTTTATCATCTCTTACCCTTGGGCCACATACTGAAAGCTTGTTTTGTGTCACAACTTGTAGAGCTGAAAATTTACCTCAGGTGGTGGGGGCAGTGTCCCTTCCATAACAATGAGCAAACGAGCTAATTACCTTTTAGCAGTGTGATGTTTTTAGACAAACACTTGCCAGACAGCTGCAAATAAGTTGATATTGACCAAAAGTAATTATCTCCTGAGAGATGTTCAGTGTGGCAAGCTGCTCACACACCTTAAATCACCCTTGCATTCCCTGGAGGGTGTACAAAAATTGCAAAAAAACCCGGAGAAACAAATCACTGTGACCTCAGCTATCCCTTTCTGATGGCCTCAGATGTCCTGGGGTGGGTGAATTAACACTTCTGGCTCTGAAGTAATTGCAGTGTAGCAATGGCCTGGCCCACCAAGTCTAGGAGATGCTGAGTATGAAATCAAGCTTGCTGAAACCCAGCACTACACTGGGTGAAAGAAGCTGTTAAAGTTCTGGAATAAGTAAACCCACATGCACAAATCTGCTGATATTTTTTTGAGAGAGGATACATAAGATGTATGTTCCAATCAGTTCCAAAATATTTATTATAATTGATTTTTAAAAATTCTGCATGTATTTTTTGTCCATTTAAGTGTCAGGTTTTTTTAAAGCTTGCTGAATTCTTCATCTTGGTGATTTCTGTAATAAAATTTTACTTAATGTCATGTGAGAAAAATATTCTTTGCTTTACTATGCTCTGAGGCAAACAAAACAATGGCTCAAAAGCTGCTTTCTCTAGATCATTTGTTGCTCGGTGTATTTTTATTGCTTCCTCTTTTCTTCATCATCTTGATAAATAATTTCATAATTTAAATTACTACTACTACTGATTTTCTTTGGCTTTTGAGAATCTTTATCACTTTCAGTTCTTCAGGTTCTTTTACTTAACCTAGAAGTGCTGTGACTTTCTGTCTGTGCTGTCCTGCAAACTGACCCCATAGGTGAGCACCAGGAAAGCAATTTCTCTTTTAAATATACAAGAAATTGAATAAAGGAAGTGTTAATTATGTATGCAGTGTAGCTGAGCACCAGGTGATTATGCAAAGAGGGCAACAATCACTGGATGCATCATCAGATGGAAAGTGGTATAGCCCAGAAATTACCTCAGATCAACTTTCTTAAGCTGTCATCTGATTTGGATGGGGACAGAATGCATTAACCAACCAAAGACAAATTCAGACTTTTATGAAATACTGTGACTCTGTTTTAACTAACTCTGCAAAGACTGATGGATCCATTCAGATGTACTATTTGTCTTTGGGGCTTCTGTCAATGAATCAGTGTCCTTTATTTGACTGGCTGACACATATTTAATTTGGTATAATATATGATACATGGAAAATGCCTTTCAGTTTGAAACATTAATGACTGATAGTTACCATCATTCAAGTTCTGCCTGTTAGAATTCAGTTTTTTTCTCTACTGATCAAGTTTACTAATAATGATTAAAGATTTTCTTAGTTACATTGTCTTTGACAGCATTGATGATTACAGACATGGGCAATGTGTAGTATGGAACTGTTCAATTCTGTTCATCATTGATCTTCCTTTCCATATTATCTGCCAGTTAGACCTAAGTGGAAGTAGAGAAGAGCAAGGTTATTCAGCACATTTGAGTAATTGATGAGTAGATATCAGTTAACCCAATAGAAGATACATTTAAAACCTGGTATTCAAGGGAAATATATTTCATGCTTAGGGGAAGATTGGCATTACATTGGAAATTAAATATTTGCAATTAAGACCAATACTGTATTACATGGTAATATATAATAGAGTGTTATTATGTGTGTTTCAAATAACCAAAACTTATACTACCTTTGCAGTTTAAAATTTTGTTCTGAATTTTCTCTTTTGCTACCTGTGTAGCTTTTCTTGGGAATAAATACTAGTTGCTACTCTTTCTTAAATGTAAAAACATGAAAAAGAAAATCAATGAATAAGAAAAAAAAAAGAAAATGTAGAGCATGGAACACAGCTGATCTTACTGCATGTCCTTGGTGAGTGTCTCCTGGCATAGATGTGTGCTGCGTGCTTTACTTTCCACATTGTAAGAATGAACTTAAATGATCCTGACCTGCTATTGAGCACATCTTGAAGATCAAACTTATTCTTATGAAAAGGCATAAGCAACGGGTGGTCTTTGCATCTCTGTTTAAAAGGGGACTATACTATAATTTCTGGTTGGTCACTGTTACAGAAACTACTGCTTTCTGTTCCAGTCTGTGTCAGAAGATGTAACTTCAGGGGAATACTTACTCTTGCTGCTTTTTCTTCTATCATTATCTGTCAAATTGCCTGCTTTTTGAAGTGGTTGTGAACCTATGAAAAAAACCCAAACTATACAAGAGATACAGTTAAGGTGTGCTATGTTTTAATTTTTGAGCCCTAAATGACCTAAGTATACCAATATTTGGGAGACTTCATTAAGGGTTTCAACATTAATTCTTAATGTCTAAATGAACTACTGTCATACACCCCTTCTTCCTACTTTTTTGCCATTTTATAATGTTGAGTTTCAAAATCCTCCAAGAGTTACACTTCTAATCCATCATTAATACTTCTAGTTTGGTAGTTTCAGAGTGAGAAGCATGATTTTTCTGGTTGATGAATTATGTCCAGTTTCATGTCTTATTTTTGTAAATATCTTTTCTGGAAAAATTGAATAATAAATCAGAATAATTTCAGAATTATTTATCTTAAGTAATAATGTGCCTAGTGCATTTGGATATCGTCTTTCATGTCTGCTGAAAGATAGTTTAACACTTTTTGCTGCTACATATATATGAAAAATACTTTTTAATGTATTATATTCATAAATGTAGTGTTTTCATATTAAATTGACATGATACATGTTGCACATTTTATAGATGGTGTATATAGACACTGTGCATTTGTCCACATATTTACTTTATGGTGTATATTAAAAAGTATGTTCAAAAGAACCCTAATCATGCAAAGTTTAGAATCTTGTGATGGATATGGGTAAAGATCAGCATGTACTAATACTGTAGCCATACATTTGTGGTAATTATTCTGCCAGTATTTTTTCCCTTCTATTTAAATTGACTCTTATTTAACAGAGTGAGCTTGTGGTGAAAGGAAATAGGTGCATTCTGTGAGTGACCATATTATCAGACAAGAATGTTCTTTGCCCGAGGATGTAGGAATGTTCTTTTGACCTAGAGTCAATCTTGAATCAGAAACGAGCCCTGGCCTCTTCCTGGAAATTCACCAGATCTTACTAATCTGTGAAATAGAGTGTATGATGATGCCTTCATTTTCTGTCATTGTCACCTGGTTCCTTGATCTCATGTGTGTTGCTTTACCATGTAAGGCTGAATACGATTCAGAGGACTCATCTCCTTAGTAGCTGAGTGCTGTGCTGCCCCTCCCGAAACTGTCGACTTGCACACTTCTGCTTCAGTTCTGACCTTGACTGTGTAATACTTTATATGATATATAAATATTTCAGCTGTTTCTTTAAACCCATGGAATCATGCCTAGCTTAATGGTTTTTCTTTGAAATGTGACTGCTGAAGTATGTTTAGGAATATTTTGATTCCTGATATTCTAGAACATACAAAGAAGTACAAGTAAAATATGAGTTTTATAGCTTCCGTGGAGCTTTTATCCAGATTTTCCCTAGGGATGAGCAGAAATTAATTGAGCTGCACTTACCATGCAAATAAGTATCCCAAACCCTAAATTATTCTTTAGTTTTATCTGCAGTCCTGCACACAGTTTGTCAAAACAGTGTATGCTCAGGTAGAACTTTAGCAGCAAACATGACCTTTATATAGAAGAGGCAAAATGGCTCATCAAGATAAGAGAGAACAGCAAAATGAATCTAAAGTGTTTGTAATTTAAAAAGAATTTATTTTGTGGAGTAGAAAGGGATGTTTTTCTGCAGCTAAGAAGAAAAGCTTCAGATACTGATAAAATTGAAGTAAAATAAATGACCAAGCTCAAAAATAGGTTTTCAGAAAAATAACAATAATAAAAAATTTCCTCCTAAGTCAGACCAACAATCCCAGTATTCTGCCACTGATGTTGGCAGGGGGAGATATTTGTTAGGGACAGTAGGAAAGCCTGGCCACCCTCTGCCCCTCATCATCCCAGCATTCACATCTATTGCATTAGGAATATTAAGAAAATAGGCAGAGAGATTTTTTTAAAATCTGTTATTCATTAAATTGAACCTATTGGAAATATTTGCCTCCACAGGCTCTTGTATCAACAAATTCTAATTCTTAAGGTTTGAAGTTCCTATGAGCAGGAAAGGTTATGCTAAATATATATGGGTATATAATCTTGGCTGATCCTGGTGGTATAACACCTAGCAGAAGAATCACAGTAAGTTTTTGTGAACATAAATGAAATGGATATATTAAAGGGGATGGCTGTCTGCAAGGACAATATTGTTTGGATTTTTGGGTAGAGTGGATTCAGAAAATGAAGAATAAAGTCCTGGCACAAGTTAGTGATGCAGAGGTAGAACGGATTTCGGCAGAAGTTCTCTGCCAAACATTGGATCAGCTTCGAAGATCAGAATGTTTGCCTGTCCTTTGGAATAAACCTCACTATGTGCTCTGTGAAGACCAAGTCACATGTTCCTGTCTGCCTGTGCTCAGCCAAAGCTTTTCAAAGTATAGGGCTAATATGGCTAACTCAGGATGATGAAAAAAGAGAGACTGATGGGTAGAGGAAGGGTTTGACTTTTGGGAATTTGCTATGTCTAGGAAGATTTTGAAATGCCAACTTTTTTTGATGTGTGGAGCTGCAAATTATCATCCCCATCTAAGATAATTAACAAAAGTGTGATAAAATAGTTCCCCCTCCTTGCTCATTGATTACATGGCCAATCTCCAAACAACTACTTTATTGATTCATAGGAAGAAAACAGATTGCCCATAATTAGTCTTAGATTTCACTGAGCTTTGTATGCTGTTTGAAAAGACAGCTCTTAGGAAGGAGAGGTTAACATTATGCACCTCTTTTGTCATCTGACAAAAGTAAATAATCCTTATTGTACATCTCAGCTCTCTACTGTGATGAAACTGTAGGATATTTCTTCTTTAACCCTTGATTTGTCATTGCTACCCTTTTCATGGTGGTCTTCCTATGTAGTTTACTTTCTTCTTATTGGTTTTTTAGTTGTTGACACTTTTGAAGCATGTAATTTTTGTATAGTGGGATGATTCACGTCTGCTGATTTGGCTAGAAATACCCTTATGAAGAAAAAAGAACAAATGTAGTATAGCTGCAGACCCCTTCCATTCTTTGTTGGACAAGGTGGGAAACCAAAGATGAAGAAAAGACTGAGGTATTTAACACTTTCTTTGCCTCAGTTTTCAACAGTAAGACAGGCTGTCCTGAGGAGAGATGGCTTCTGGGGCTTGTAGAGAGAAATAAGAAGCTGAGTAGCCCCCTGTAATCCTGGAGGGAACAGTTAGTGAGCTGCTGAGCCACTTGGATCCTCCCAAATCTATGAAGGGACTGTGAAGGGATCCAGCAAGGATCAAGCCCTTCAAGGCTGTGAAGGGATCCAGCAGAAGTTCTGTGAGGAAGGGCTGAGGGAGCTGGGGGTGTTCAGCCTGGAGAAGAGGAGGCTCGGGGGAGACCTCATCACTCTCTACAACTCCCTGAAAGGAGGTTGGAGCCAGGGGGGTTCAGGCTCTTCTCCCAGGCAGCCATCAGTAAGACAAGAGGGCATGGACTTAAGCTCTGCCAGGGGAGGTTTAGGTTGGATATTAGGAAAATTCTTTACAGAGAAGGTGATCAGGCATTGGAATGGGCTGCCCAGGGAGGTGGTGGATTCTCTGTCCCTGGACATTTTTAAGAAGAGACTGATGTGGCACTCAGTGCCGTGGTCTGGTAACCACAGTGGCAGTGGATTAAGGGTTGGATTTGATGATCTCAGAGGTCCTTTCCAACCCAGATGATTCTGGATTCTGTGATTCATTGCTATAAACAAGCTTTGAGGAAAGCAGATGTTCATTTGAAGATTTTAGAGGAAAAATACAAATGTTTTGAATTCTGTTTTAATGTGGAAATAATACTTGATCCAATAAATACAAAGTTGTTATTTCTTCTGAAATAGAGGCAATAATTTCATTAAATTGAAGAGCATTTCTCCCCACTAGTAAGATACTTAGATAATTTGTTCTAATTGCCATTCTTTCTTGTATCCAGTGTCTAGAATTAAGAAATGTGGGGGTTTTTTGAAATGTCTTTCCTTATGAATTTATGCTCTCTCCAGCAAACTCTTTAAGAATCATGAAGCCAACAGTAGTTGATAACTTTTTCACTTCTTGCTGATAAATGCACTTCAGGATTGGAACCTGACTGCTGCTATCTGTGGTTCAGTTATAACTGTTTGTCTGCTGGTGTGTAACTTGCTGATCTGTAAAGTGCTATTAGATACCTTAAGTAGGACAGTCTATATGGAAAGAAGGATTTCCATCTGTCTATCCTTTGTCTAAATAATCGAAACAAGTTTTTCTCTGCTGGGCTATTTCTAAATGCTGCGCTGTAGTAAAGATGAGGTAGAGTGGTACGATTAGGTGCTGTGGTAATTAAATAGAGTTAAGTGCTTTGTTCTATCCCACGTGTTATTTCTGTAAAAATTTTTTTGAACATATATCAAGTTGATGGCATTCAATGCGGAGACTGTCCTAGAGCCCTTCTTCTTTCCAAATGTACAAGCATATTCATCATTTTAGCTTTTTGTAGAATAAATGCTGTTGTAAAGGCACTGATTGTTCAGTGAAGTACTGGCATAGATAAGTTTATTGCAAGCACACAATAATGGAGTTCTCCATCAATAAGGGGTATTGTTTAGGAGTTATCTATAGCAGCAATGAAACAAAAAGGCACATTATTTTTCATACTGGAAGCCTCCTTATTGCTGTTTCTACATTTCAGTGCCAGGCTCTGCACTAAACAGTGTAAAAAGGAGCACTCGGGCTTTCTTTGAATCCCAAGTCTCTCTGCTCAGATGTAGGGGAGAATGCAATACTTAAACAGCAGTTGTTATGTAGTCTTTTCAAGGCTTTTCAAATCTGAATTTGGAACATTGATGCAGCATGGTATGGGTTCACTTCAGCTAGGGACTGAATGGGCTGTCTGGGGTGCAGGTGGTTGCTTAGTTATTAGTGCTGGCTTTAGTGCCACTTTCATCTGGGGCTGCAAAATGCTCAGACAAGATTTAGGGGGGATGTCTGTTTAAAAAAAAAAGTATCACTGAATATTGTATATGTACATATACATATGTATGGTGATAATTTAGGTAATGATGATCAATGCTTCCTCCTTGACTAGCTCTCCTTTTGGAAGAACGTTTGATGTCAGCAGCTGACCCAAACAAATCTTTTTTCCTTGGTGATATTTTTCTTCTCCAGCATGGAATTTTTAGTCAGTCTGGAATGATGGTGGGGATAAATACTGTTCAAAAGCCACAGGAACTCATGGGCAGACACAGGCCTGTTTATTAAATTGCCATTATTAGCTTTATTTTATCTATTCCAGGAAAATAGGAGGGGAGTGCAGTGAGTTGCCCAAAGCCATTTGCTTGAGCAGTGGCAGAGTCAAAGAATCAGCTTTCAGCTGTTTCATATCAGTCCAATGCAGTAGCTTCTAGATTTGCTTGCCTTGTCAAGAAAACTCTTGCTGATTATATTATTGCTTTTGACAGACTTCAAGGATTTGACAACAAGGATTTGTTGATCCTTCCCTAGAAGTGGTTACCATGGCTTTCAGTGGGTTTGTTTCTTTTCCCAATGGGTCATGGAAGTTGCTAGTAAGATACTAATCTGCAGGCACCACTGTGGTTTTTTAAGTTCTGTTGCTGGTACTGACAATGGAGTAATCATCTCTGTTGTAACCATCCTCTGAAAAACTATCCTGTTCCCAGGAGACTCTTGTCAATGCAATTTTCTGTTTTCCTGCTGGAAATAAAGCAACGCATACAGGCAAGAGTGAAAAATGTGGAAATCTAGAGAACACTAAATACTTAAGTAATTTCAGATCATGTAAGACTGATATGTATACACTGGGGAAAACTTTGGTAGTTAAATACTGTGCTTTCCTGCAGGCTCTGCACAGGCATAGGAACCTTTATGGTATTTATCTGTGACACGGCACTGCCTTACCATGCTGTATATATTTGGTGGTTTTGTTATGGAAACTCACTTGTTTATGTTAATTTTTGGCTTTATTGCAAGTCTTAAAGTTTATTCAAAGACTGAAATGAATAAATGAGTAAAATAGTAACTATAGTTCAGTTTTTGCAATGTAAAATTACCATGGGGATTCAGCTGAATGCCCTTTATTCCAGCAAAATATAATGTGTGGGTCTTTGCTTTTAACATCAATTATTTGTTTGATGCACACTGAGCTTTTGAGAGACTGCCTTTGATGTGCAGTGCTAGCTGTGTTTTAGTGTGACCTGTGATGATGCTTCATGGCTGGAAAAAACACTGTGACAACATGGACAAAGTCCCATTTAAGCTCATTATGTTTCTATTGAATTTCATGTTGTCCTTCTGCATACAGTCATTTGCCTTGTAAGAAGACAAGAGCACAAGAAAGCTGAACATATTTGCATTTCTTTCCTCTTCTTGTGAACTCTTGACTCTTTCACCTTGTTTTTATCTCCTCTTTATTCTCAGGTACCCAGCAGCTTTGAGGCTTCATCAATTGATTTTAATGAACTGCCTTTAAAGGTTTGGGCGTGTCACAGATTTTAAGGACTTTGTATTATGGAAGTAGATTTCCATTTTACATTGACCATAAATGAATATTCCTCGCTGAAGACAGCAATGTTTGGGGCATGGCATGAAGCCCTGCATGAAGAGATGGAGACTAGTTTCTATCCATCTGCCTTGCTATCAGATTAATAATTTAAAAAGAAGCTATAAATTAAACATTGACCCATGTTAAAATTTTTTGGATAACAAATCTGTGTCAAAGCATGTTGAACAGTGCTAACACTGGTGCCATATGTTGTAGAAACGGCATTACAAATAGTTGTTTTTTCAGCCTTGTAATGAAGTAACCACAGGCAGCAAAAGCCTTCCCTCTCCTCCCCCCTGAATACTCAGTATGTCCTATTGAAAAGTATTTTCTCATGATAAAGACCAAAATTTAAATACCTCAGTACCATGTTTCCTTTTCACTCCAAAGGATATGTAGTTTTAGTGGAGAAACATGTCAGGCAATAGAGGGGCAAATAGAAGTAGCTGCAAATACCATATCTGGAGAAGCTGGGGAAAAACCAAAACAAAACCAAGCAAACAAAAAACCAAACCAAAACAAAATGCTGTTTCATGGCACTTAGTTTATATTAGGGATTTATAGCAGAAAAACCCAAACCGGCCAGTGGACAACAGGGTGTTAATTCCTTTTGATATCTAAAGGCTGACAGCCCTATCTCACAGCATTTACAAGTTCTGTTATGGAATGCTAAAAATAGAAAATGAACTTCATAACTGCATGTCTGGACATTTTTAGGAGCTCAGACAGTACCTGATTGGGTCTGTCAGGAGCAAGACATTGGACAAACAGCTACCAAGTTCACTTAAAACTTTGCAGTTTCTTTAACCTGCTGGTTCAGTTAGATTTACTGTTATTTGCAGGCTTTTTTGTGTAGTGCCCATCACTGCAAAGGTTGAATTACAGGAGGGTTTATTTAAAGACCTTTTTAAATGGCCAATTTATACATTTCTTTTAAATGCACATTTCATCTTTAGAGATTCTTTTCTTCCGAGACTGAGCTTTTGTTGACATAGTAGAATTTCCTCAGCTGTATCAGTCACAAGCAGTGATGAGGAAACTGGTTCTTTTGCTCAGGGTGTATTCTAATGTGGAATTAACTTGCAGCCAGCCCAGCAGGTACTATTAGGTACATGTATTCAATGCTTATCCACAAGATTTAGAGGAAACCTGCTGCACTGGCATGTCTGATATATGATCAGTCCTGTGGTGCTGCAGCAGTCTTTTATGGGCTGGTCCATGTGTTCACCAGTGGAGACTGAAGTACAGAGCAGACATGCTAGATCCAAGGACACAGCCTGAATATTGAGTGATGTAGCACACCTGAGACACCTGAAAGGTTAATATGGATTAAATGCCCTCATAGAAGGGGTTTCATATCCAAGGCAAAGTTCTCAGCTTCAACATTCTCACTGTTTTCAATGTACCACTTGAAAAATGTCAGCTTAGGAGCCAGGGCAGTCTCACCACCAAGCAAACTCAGGGCACGGGGATGGATAACCAGTGGGGACTGGAAGGGGATTGCAGAACAAATAGCATACCCACTAGTGAATATTTAAGACCCCCCAGAAAACACTCTTTTCCTTTATTGTCTGAAATTGTTTTAATCTTCTCTTCTGAGATAAAGGAATGAACAAGTTTTTGATAGAGGAGCAGATTGTATGCGATCTACTCAGATGGTATTTTTACCTTGGGAAATAGCAGTAGAAATATGTGAGTAGTGGCATGAAGCAATTTTAAATACATAAAGAAATCAGTCTGAACAATGAACTGAAGCAAGCAGAATTACTTCTACATACACATTTTAAGGTTTTCTATCCTCAGTTTGGGAACCAGGAGTGGAGTTAAGAGCTTTTCCAGAGGACTGATTTCTAGGGAGAAAGAGACCAAGAAAAAAAACAAACAAAAAAGCCCCCCCAAAATCCAACATGTGCCTTGAAGAGGCATTAAATAGTTCCAGGGCTGTTGGGATGTCCTCAGGCAGAGGTAAGTACTCAGCTTAGTAACTGTTGTCTTTTCCTGAGTCTCTGTTAAATGTTTTCCTATTGCTCTTTCTGAACAGCTCATGCCATGTTTGTTATAATCATAGTGGAGTGAAAAAGTTACATATATTCTGTTATGTAACTGATTTTGCATAGACTGGACTGTATTTGAATGCATGAAAAAGAGTGTGTGTTTACATTTGTGTTTGAAGCCTACATGAGAAATAACCTTTTGAAAAACAAAACATTATTGAAATGACATTTATTCCTTCATATTAATTGGAAAGAAACTTGTGTATAACATACCAGATGCTTGCAACCAACACAAATCACTCCAGAAGAAAAAAAATGTAGGCATAATTATCTAAGGAAATAATGAAGCTAGAATTTTGGGGGAGTAATTTATCAGGTAAATGAATCTCAGCAGGAGCTCTATGTGCATGGGATGACACCTTATTTGTCATAAAGCTGTTACCTGTTGAGGAGGAAAACTGCTTCATTGCTTACTTTCCCTTATGCTCTTCCTTACCTGAAAAGCCCATCAGTAAAACTCTGAACATCCAAAGTGACAAATATGAAAACCTCTGGAGCTTGGTGAAACGCTGGCAAAGAAGTAAAATTAGACCCTTATAACATTATAAAGACTCTGCTTATAACTATTGAAGGGGACAATGGGACCAGAGCATGTTGATTCTGTTTTCTTATTCTTTCAGAAATAGTACTCAGTAGTAATTATAAGAAACACTGAATCTCACCTAAAAACAGTTGGTCACAGCTTTATGTCAGGTTCAAGATGCAGTTGATAGCACAAGAAGTGTTTTCTTCATCTAGAGCCTGAGACAGTCAGATGCAGAATCAGTTCACATTGAATCATAATAATTTTTTTTTTTCCTTTCCCAGGGGTTTTTATTTTGAGAAAGAAAAAGATCAGTCCAAATAAATAATTGTGATTAGTCCAAAAATTAAAAATGTTTTCATCTCAAGTATTTTTACCCTGCTATCTAACACTTTAAACAAAGTCCCCCCCATGCTTTATAAAGTATTGAACAATCAAAAGGGAGTGACATTATGTGATGATAGTGTGTGGGACTTGTCAATCTAGAAATCTGAACTTGTTAACCTGTTTTAAAAAGACTTGATGTTGAAGTAAAAACTTCAAAGTTGTTACTTTTAAACATATCATCTGGAAAGGAAGGAAGGGGGGGGGGGGGGAAAGCAGGGCTATAGCACTGTTGCTAAACCAGGCCCTTCACTTAAAGCCAGAACAAATATATAAATTAAAAAATATTAGTTGCCTTTTAGAATAATAGAACAAATTAATCTGGTGATGAGGTTGCAGAAACATAATGCATTTCCTCTAAATAGAGCACTGAATGAGAAAAATCAACATCCTCATCTAGGACAAACCAGATTATTTTTTAAAAATATAAATTGTTCATTTGTGACAGCCTCCTGGTTCCAGGAATTCAGACTCTGAGAATAACAACAACATGTCAGTTAAGCTGCTCAGAAACAGACTTACTTAAGTTTTAAGTGACTTCCTGTTGTTATTTACCTCTTATGTAAGTTATTATGTAAATAGCAAAAGGCTATTTTAATATACTCACAAAATATGCTATTCACATCCACGCATGCATACACACCCGTGTCCTTCCACCCAGCTTCCCTGAACACAGCTTTCAGCAAGTGCTGTGGAAGGTTGTTGTTCCTTGTAAGATCTTGATAGCTTTTTTCTAAGCAAAAGTTGCCCATGTTCCTAATTGTGGACACTTCTGCTGCTTTGCTTGGGAACAGCAATCTTGTTTTTCCCTGACTTTCCTAATATTATAAGTTTGTAGGTACAAGGAGAAAGATGTGGATTTGTTATAAGAGGCAGAGATGAGTATTTAGGTCTAGGCCCCCAAATATTTTGTAATTAAGAAGACTCCATACATCATTTCTCACTTTTCCCAAACTTCAGAAGTCATTGAAGCAAGTCCCAAGAGAGGCAGGTGTGAATGTGGTGGAAGAGAAATGGTTATGTGGAGAGGGGGGTATAGCACTGCTCCTTTGAGAATTGCAAAGAACGGAAGATTTTTACAAAGCAGAAAAGTATAATTTTGAAAATAACTGTATAATGGGAGGCATTTTGTGTTATATTGTACTGGAAACAGTGTTTCCAAGTCTCTTTTTAAAAATATGTTTTTTAAGATCAAGTGGCAGTATTGAACTAATAACAACTAGAGCAAAACAATTCATGCAGTTGCATTTATAGGGTGTTAAATAAATAAAACATTGATGGTATGATACTGTACATTATTAATGTTTACTATTGTAAATTGTAGTTTAAGTATAACTTCTTTACTTTGCCTGTAGACAGTCATCACCAAGATTAATGAAAAACAGTAGTGACCAAAACTGAAAGCATTAATAGAATGAACTAAATATTTGGGCAAAAGTTCCTTAAAAAATGTGAGTTAGGGAATAATCAAAATTGGGATAAGAGGAAAAAAAATCATAATTATGATTTCAGTTAGTGGGACTTGGAGCTGAAGTAGAATAAGGATGGGAGGGATAACAGAATGCATTAAAAAAATAAATAAAAGGGAGAGGGATAAAGCTATAGCAAAAGAAAAAATGTTGAAATGAACTCATCTGAGGATCCAAATATTTTGAAATTTTAAAGGATTTCTTTTCATCTGAGGTTCAGACAGTTGTGAAACCACGTTGTTAATTGTTTCTCCCACAATGCATGACAGTCAAAGAGACTTTTAAGTAGCCCTTCCAATAACCACCACATACCCCTTTCTGTCCTTTCAGTACAATGTTCTGGTGTAGCACATAACATATCCTGCCATTTCTGCTTTACTGTATTCTGCCATCCTGGGGAATTTACTGAAATAGTGTTAATAAGCTGAGCATCTGCCTACAAATAAGACTGTGACTTTAGGAGGCAAAGTCCTTCAGTGGCTGCAGGATGAAGCCCATGTAGCTGTGATCACTCAGGCATAAGGAAGAAAAAGATTCACACATCTTTATGTGCTCTTTCTGCTCTGCCCTCATGTGAAGACACAAGTATTTCAGGCAGAGTGTAGTTCTGCCTGTATGCTGGTGCAGCTGAACTACTTCTCTCTGAAGTGGAGCTCTGCCATTATGAAGTCTTTGGGCAGCTGCTGGCAGAAGCTCCCCGTGCTGTGTTGGGTTAGTGCTACAGGGAACTGTGAGGAAGCAAGGACCCACAAGAACAGTCAAAAGATGTAAACCAATCTGTTTCAGATCTTTTCTTAGTATTGTGACAATGAGATAATGACTTAAAAAGTGGATCAAAGCAGTGAATGGTAGTAGTTAAATAATTAAGGCTCCTTTGTTCCTGTATTTCTAGGAAAAGAGCATGAAGCTACCTGTAAAAATGAAATGTGATTTTTTTCTTTGAGTTCAGTACAGCTCAGGAACTGGTGTTCATGGAGGATATTGATTGGATTTTGATTTAGCTTCCACTTTACTCTTCTGTTGTTTAGGGAGGGCAAGAGCAGCTGTCAGTTCAGGCTTCCTGTCTGATTTTATCATCAGTTTATTGCAAAGGCATCTGACACTTAGCACTGAGTATTCTTTTACAGTTTTTATTGCACACTGCAAGAAATGCTTCAAATACAGGATTAAGAAAGATATAGAGCATTTTTGAGTGGGCACTCTGTGTTTGAGCAGCTCATGAGTTGGCTTATAAGGAGCAACTAAAATCTCTTTGGTTAATGCCAAGGGAGGTGGGAAGGAAAAATGACCCTCCTGAGACGAAAAAGACATATGACAACAGAAAATATGAAATGCCCAAGATGATTTGGGATGCTCTAAATACTTATAAAAAAATCAGAAGCTGGTTCCTTGTACATACAGACTCTTCATTCATGTTATATTAGCAAACGCTATTTTTATATCTTAAAAAAATAATGCAATGGAATAATGTGCAAGATGTCATGCAAGGGATGTCTGTTGCCTAGTACATGCTAACATCTGTTTATTCCATATGGAAAGCTTTAGAGCAGTCTATATAGAAACAATTCTGCTAACTTGAACATATTTTGTTTCTCCTGACTCATTATTTATTTTAGAGAACTCCTGTGTGGTATAGTAGCTCTTTCTTTCTTAAGAGCTTATTCCCTTATTATTTATTATATTTATTTAATTATTATTATATATTCCCTATATAATATTTGTCTATCTTTTGGTTTTGTTTATGAGCTATTCTTGCTCCTACAAAAGTTTGATTGTGATATGCTGGATATGAAGCAGATACTGGAAAGAGTTGAACATCTGATCTCACATGGCTATTGGCATGACCGTGGGGTTGTGGTTTGGGGGCAGACTGTGCTGGTAATATAAGAGCTGCTGTGGAGACAGATTTGTTTACTCTATTTCACCTATCTCAATACTGTGCTTGGCTGTGATGGCCATAAGCATGTCATAAAACTTGGTCAGTACTGCTAGACATTGCTTATGAGACCCTTAACAAGGTCTAACATTTAAAGCAGTGGAGTTACAGAGGGATTTCATTCCAAGCGACCATGTTTTTTGTTAGATGTTTGTGTATATAAAGGCTAAACAGACAAAAAAGCACATCAAACCTTCCAGAAAGCAGCAGAGGGGTCCCGAGCAGGTCCCTGACCTGTGATGTTCTGTTGAGGCATGTGACACCCTCTTTGTTGAGTCTCAAACCATCTGCTGTGGCCTGGTTGCTGTGTGCTGCAAGCCTGGGTTGGTGGCCCCACAGCCCACGGCAGCAGCTCCTTATTCTGCAGGCACAGGGTTGTATGAGGCCACGCTGGGTCACCTGTGCCCAGGGTCCCCTGGGGACAAATGGGTGCTGCTGCCTGCCAGGACCCTGCTCTTGTCATCACTGCTCTGCTGCTGAGAAAGATGGTTGATGTTTATGGAGAGGCTTTTCCTCCTTCCCTCAGTGCTGGAATATAATGTATAAAATATACATTTTAATATATGTTTATTTTAATTTTATAATATGAAAATATATTTTTATTTGGAAAGCTGAATTTTGTCAGCCATTGCCTCTCAGTTGTAGCAGAGCTTCTACTTAGGTATAGATGATCCCCTTGTAATCTCTGATCGTTTTGCATAAGCATTAGAAAATACTGACCTCGAAGTGGTGGCTGCTGTATTTATAAATGGAAAAAAGATTTATTTTTGAAAGGTTTTTTTTTGTGGAGTGTTAGTCTCAAAAACACCCACCCTGCCAGCCCTTCATAAAAATGCAAATACTGTTCTTTCTAGCCTTGTTAAAGAATAAATTAGTTTACAAGAATAAAAAAACACAAAACATAACTGGAACAAAATATATAAAATATAAAACATTTCATATGAGAGTTAGGTGTTCTGTAATAAAGAGCCAATTTAAACCCTTTTACCAGCTTAGTTTATTGTTTATATTTTAATTAAGTTGCTCCCTAACAGAATATCCTTTTTGTAAGAATAATTTAAGATATAAACAATCATATCTCAAACCTTTTACTGAGTAATTATGTACATTTTAATTTTACCTCTGGGGGAGTTGCAGGACTGCTCTTTGGCAAACCCTTTCTTTGCTATTTGGCTGCCTGGAAATATTATTATGTCAACCATAAAAAATAGAAAACTAAAGAAAACAAGAAAAGCCAGCCCTTCTGGAAAAGAAGGATTTTTATTAATTGAGGTGAACTCGCATCAATTCTATGTGGTATAAATGAGATTGACTTTGGTGTGAATCACAGGTGGGAATAGACCACGAAGAATGCCTGGGAGAGCTGTGGTTTTGTGAGCTGGGCAGAGGGATGAACTCGGGGAGGACACTTGGAACAGAGGTGCACACTAGAGGGTGCTAGTATTTAGCATCATTACTATCATCTGCTATTAGGAAATACCAGGGTGCTTTGAAGAGTTTCCTATACAGCATGGGACCAAATTTTGAAGTTTCTGGCCAGTGTTAGTTGTGTTTTTCTCACAACACGTTTACACTTTGCAGTTCAGTGAGGTTTTTCAAGTAGTGTTTATCAAATATATGTGGCATTTTTTCATGGTCCTTCCCTTTACTGGAATGATAGACTTTGCTTGGATTTCAGTAAAATTTGGATCAGCCCTCATTAACTTCAGTAAATTTTGAATTTCTAATATTTTCACCCCCAATTCCGCTGCTAGATTTTGATTTTAGCAAGGTTTGTGCCTTCTAACTTTTATTCCCATGGTATGAAAAGCATAATTTAGAAATGATAAGGGTTAAAATGTAATTGCCTGTGCATCAGGAGTTTGCATGCTAATGGTACAGGATTTCTTCATTGCTCTTCTCTGCATCTGCTATTTCTTTTCTCATGCTTTTATCTAATAATTTCATCCCTGAGCTTGCTCACCTAGTCTGACACTTTATCTCAGGACCTAATTTATCTGCCTTTAACTGATACATTGGAAGGTTGTACTGGTCAGTTCTATAGTATCAGAGGACTTTTGTGGCTATGAGTAATGTCTTTTAACATAACAATAGTTCCCCTTTAGTTCATGCCATAGATGTAAGACAGAAATGTAGAAAAACTGAACAAGTGTTCGTGAGCCAATCTATGTTTGAGAGATTTGTCTAGTGCTGGTCTAGCTTGGGGGATGCAGCCCACCATGGCCAACTCAGCAAAGGGGACAGAACCTGCCTGGTCAATTGTGTGAGGATGACTAAAGGGGTGCACAGAGCCCTTGTGGACAAAAAGAAGAGAGGACTCTTATATGCAAAGCTTGGGAAGGAAGGATGGCACAAAGAAGATAAACACACAAACAGAAACCCCTTGAGGGATACTTAGGGATCATTAGGTGATGGAAGAGGGAGGACCCCAACTTCACATATAATCCTAGAAAATTGGAAGTAAAGGGGTACAGCAGATCCTGCAGAGGGATGTTTAAACAAAGCTTTTTTCTGAAGGAGCATTGGCTGCTAGTGGTGTGTGTCACAGTTTAATGCTAGCCTGGCAATTAAACTGAATAACAGATGCTCTTTATTAATCCACCTCCCCTTCCCTGATAAAGAAAGAAGAGAAAATAAGGCACAGAGGCATATGGGTTGGAAACTAAACTACACAGCTTTAATGAAACTGTAATGATAATAAGGAAAAAATACTAGATATATACAAATATACAGGAAAATTGATACCATGTTCCTCCCCCCTTCCCCCCAGTAACTCTCACATCAACACCAAGGCTGCAGGGAAGCCCTGGGAAAGTCCAGGCTGGACTCCTGGGGTCAGCAGCAGTCGGGAGCTGGAGGCAGGAACACACAGATTCAGGCTGGCAGGGATCAGGACCACAGGCAGAGGAGCAGATGGAATCCTCCCAGGATGCCAAAGCAAACAGGGACAGGCAAAGAAGAGGAGGAAGGGAAGGAAGTAAAGGAAGGATGGAAAGGCAGGAAAGGAAGGAAGGGAAGGAAGGGAGGAAGCAAGGGAGGGAGAGAGGGGGGGAGAGGGGGACACCAGTGTCTATCAGTAACTATAAACATTGTGCATTATCAGTCCTAGAAGCAGACACTGTCTGAGAAACTTGCTGTTAATTTCAGCAAGTGCAGCTACTTACAAGAGACTCAGCTGAAAGCAAAAGTACAAGACAGAAAATTACCTTTATTCTGGCCAAAACAGGACAGTGTGAAATAAAGGGTTGATGCAGGACCTGTGATTACAGGGATCAGGAAAAGGAGAAACACAGATCCCACACAGTCTGTGTGGTCTCTTTGTGATATTGGAGGATGCTTTAGCCAGAGAAGGGGCAGACAGGTGCTTTGGGGGACAGTGGGGTAAGATGTGTGGCAGATCTGTTCTGTGGCACAGAGTGTGGCCCTCCCTATTTCCCAATACTTGCTCAACCCTGCAAGGTTCACCTCATGCATTTGGCTGTTGTTGGTTTCCTGACCTCTGCAGTCTCTAGAGGAACTTTTGCTCTTGTTTCTTTTTGTAAATCATGTGCACCTGTCACAGGGCAACACAGCAGAGACTGGCTCAGGATCTCAACACTGAATGCTCTCTTTCTGATAAAGCTGCAGATGGGTGAAGTACCTGCATTATTTTTTTTTTTTTTTCATTTGGCCTCAGTCACTTGCTGTCTAATTACTGAGCACCTTGTGTTGTGAACCAGACAACTGGCCTTTTCAGTGATCTTGTAATTCAGTTACTGAATCATACTGACCCTCCTTTTTATCCTTTTCCTGATGTATTTATAAACTGGCTACACTATGCCTGAGATAGCAGAAGTTACATAATTACTTTAACTTCAGAGGTTATGAGAAATTTCAATTCCTAATTATTTTTTTTTTCTCTGTGAAATTAAGGCTCATCTATAATTCCACTTGCTTCTGAACTGACAGGAGGCTCAGGCCTGTTCAATAGTCTCCTGCTTTAAGGCAGAGCTGAACTTTAAAACATACTCTGCACTGAAGATATAAGAAAGTGTATTATAGAGTAAAGTGGTGTAACAAAGCAGCACCTGTCAACATTTAGGTTGCAGGTGTAGGGCCAGCTTTCCGTGTTAGGTGCCTTACAAGGTGAGATCCATAAGCTCAGCAGTGCAAATGCCAAGCCAAGAAACACCAAATATAATACTTGCTTTTAGAACAGCACTACTTTTAGTCAGGGTGTTGCCTAAATATGTGACTTCTCCTCATTGTGGGTGCTATGCATAAATGTTTTTCTCCTTCCTATCAGACCTTAGCATTTTTCATTCACAACTCTCCTCTTCTTTCTTGGTGCCTATCACTATCAAACTTCATGGGCAACTGAGAAGCTCCATCCATTTGGAAGTCTTTTCCACTGAATTACAAGGACCAGAAATATGGTGCTTTAAAATCCATCCATTTTACTCAACCAGGCAGATGAGCTTATTTCAATGAAGAGGATTCAGAGTATATTTAAAATACATTTGAGCTGTTCTTCCTCACTTATTGCTACCTACCTTCAGCTTCTAATAGGAGTAGACTCTTTTAGGGCATTGTCAGGTTTTTTCTGCATCAACTTAATCCCCTATGTACCGTTTAAAAATACTTCTAATCTGCTTCTGCCACTGTGTTTGGCCTGTTACAAGATAAAGTGCAATTTTTTGCTCCATTGAATTTGAGCATTATAAAAATACCTGGTATTGTCAGCCTTTCACTTAAAACATAGATTTTTATGTTTTCTTCTGTTTCTATGCACAGAAGGAAGGTTGAATAAAATAAAGACTTGGGAGTTTTCTGGTTAATTATGAAATATCCTATAGATATTTCTGTGTTTATGAAGATCTCACAAGAAAGGTTTCCTTGAGGTGAAGGGGAGTCAGGAATCCTCCTGCTTCAATAAAACCTGCTTCAATTCACTTAACAGATATTTTGTAAATGCAAAATTGTTTTCTCTGAAAGATATTAAAAAACGTGTAGTAAATAACTATGATTCCAAAATGCTCCCCTGATTCATTAACTTATGATTATTGCTTTCCTTCTAAAATTGGTTTTCCCCATCATTTGTATTTCCTTCTTCAGCCCCATTATTAGTTGTGATTAAATTGATTATAGTCGTCTTTCTTTATCTCTGACAACAAAAAAATTCTCTCACCAAAGTATTCAGCAGTGCAAAGTTGGGCATGACATTATTTTGTCTCTAGCAGTTGATCACAAAGTGTTTTGTTTTGTTGTTTTTGGTTTGGTGTTGGTTTTTGGTTTTGTTTTTGGTTTTTTTGAGAAAACAGAACTTCAAAGACATTAAAGTGAATGTGCTCAAAAATGAAATGCATAACATTATTGTGGTAGTGTCATCTGCTGTGGGTTGGGCTCTACAGGAGGAAAATGAGAGACAGTTGCTTACAGCCCCACATCAGAGGATTCTCACTACCCTTATATCACAGCATCCATCCTTTCTCCCATGGGCATCTGTTATTCCCACCTCCACAGTGCTTTTCCCTTTGGAGGCTGGGGACAGCAGCCTGTTCTGGACTAGAAGTACATGATGCTCTTGTGTTTCTAGTTCAAGTGCCAGGAGCTGCCTGAACTTACTGCTAAGCAATGCCATGATTTCCCTTAGATGCCTTAAGCATCTCTTCTGCGTATCTTTCTGTATGTAAAGAAATCCCTAAAGATGATGCTAAACTGTGTTCTTTTTCCATTCCGTATTTTCACCTGGTCTCTTCCTTCTCCTGTTGACCACAGAGTTTTCTCTGATTACATATTCAGAACCTTTTGGAATGAATATGTGTGCTCCAGTCCTTTTTGCAGGTACTGCTGTTATCACAGGCTGGAGAGTATCTGCTATAAAATGCAAGGCAAGAGTTTGTTGGTGTTAGCTGTAATCTGTGAGAGTTATAAGCATTATTTCTATAGCTTACAGTACTAATTCAAGATTCAAGACTCTTGATTCATCAATCTCTCTAGGGCAAGAAGTCAGAATAGCTCTTGCTGTCATTAAGGCCTAAGAGCACAAATTAGTTTGACTTTTCCATGAGCAGAGCAGGGGGTGGGTAACAGCTTCCATTTGACCTTTAGATTTCTGGACATAAAAGCAGGAGCCAAGATCATAACTTTTTCAATGTGTTTCCAGGATGCTGGTGACTTCAAAGGGCTGACATGGCTGGTGGGGTGAGCTGCAGACTGCTCTGGGGGCAGAGGTTATTTGGGTACTCACTGTAATAACTACCACCTGTAGTAGTAGTTGGGGTTGCAGGCTGCTGAAAAGGTATTTTGAAGGAAACTGAGTTCCATATAGATGAAGCAATATGGTTTTTTTCATGATCCTGTCTTGCTTTCAGTTTTTTGTTTTCTTCATTCTTATACCTCCTTTGACATTTTTCTCAGGCAGAACTGAAGGGTTTTCTGTCTCAAGTTCTGCTCTCTTCCTGTGGAATTTGTTGATCTTCATGAAAACATGTGGAGGCAGCTTTTTGGTTTTTTTTTTTTTTTTTCTCTTTTAGCAACACCTGAATAGCAGCTGGAATAGTGATGTGTGGGTCCTGGTTCACACTAGGTCATGAGAATGACTGTGCTAGAGCACACCAGGCTTACAGTGATGAGCTGCTCTCAGCTGCTGGAAGCAAATGGGAGGGATAATGGAAAGTCCATAATAGTTATTTCTGATGGTTGTACTGGTTGCTGGGGTCTGATACAGAGTAGCAAAAGAAATTAGGTGTTTTAGCATTATACTTAAAGACAACCGTGAGGGTTGCTGGATATGACATGCTGTCCCTCCAGTTATTTTCCTGATATAAATAAAAAACTTTCTAAAATATTCTGTAGAATACAATGAAAATGAATAGAGTGCTTTGAAGACATAAAATAGGTTTTTATTTCCAAGGTTTATACTATGACTCCCTTGATTTGCATCCTAATAATCTTATTTATACACAGTTATTGTTTACTTTTGTTTATATATAATCTGGTGTCTGATCCTGGTTATCTTCTTTCAGGGCTAAGAGAGGATAATAAAGTTGTGATGCAAACCAACACAAATGCTTAATTCTTCAAAGTCACAATTTTTCATGCATTCCAATGAGTACAGTGGATTAAACTGATGCAGAAAATTATGTGAACCAAAGTGACTGTAACTCTTTACTTCTCAATCATAACAATTGCAATTTTCTTAGTTTAGTATTTTCTGTTTAAATGGAGATCTTTCCCATGAAGCCATACTGGACTGTTCAGAAGTAAACCACTAGTAAGGCTCCTTAAGTGGTCAGTTAATATCATCAGCATAGTATTAATTAAAATAAGTTATTCCTCATTCTACTTCTGGGAGATATATGAGTAAATATATTAAGTCTATATAATTATTATTAAATGTGATTCACTGGATCTGAATAAATGAAAAAAGAGTTCAATTTTCTAGTAATTTTTTAATTCAGAAAAGCTGAAATGTAAAAGCACACTGTGTCAGCAAATATGAAAATATGTATTCAACAAAGCATTTCCTTCAATCCCAAATATGGTATTCAAATCATGGATTTTAAGCAAATTTTTTCTTTTTGGCTTCATGTAATTCTGAAATCATTACAGATGAGGTTAAATATCAGATCAGAGCGGGCACTCTGGTACCGAGGTGTTTAAAGTTATTGTACTTAAAAAGATACCTAGACATCTCAGTACTCACTTGAAAGTATTTTCTATCTTATTTTAATGACTTAGTGTGGTTTACTGAAATTATATTCTTCTGTATAAAATTTAGAAAGTTTTACAATACCCTGACTGTCCTCTGAAAGAAAAATTAGATTGTTATCTAATAATTATAAAGCAAATATTCTTTTAATGTATATTTTCATAATTTAATCGGAAAGCTTTAATACTAAGAATTGTATTCCCAGTGTGCACACAAAAATATTTTCTGAGTGCCACCTCTAGAGTACCTTTAGATTTCCTCCTTTTCTTTCATCTGATGAACCAAAACTTTTGGAGAACATTGGAAGAAGTTTATAATTGCCTGCATGTAATTCATAGCCCTGGGAATGTCTGGCTTCTTGCACTGTATTGCTGTCAGAATGGGTTTTGTGTTTTTTTGTGGTTTGGGTTTGGTTTTCTATAAGAGCAGCAGTTGAGAAGAAAGGATTGTGGCAGGATGTAAAGAGGAGCTACGTGGTGTAAGAATAAGAGTTGTTAATGAGTAGCAGAATAGAAGAGGAATCCATGGACCCATCCAGGTCTGCACTGTGACTTAACCTTTCTCCTTATGGACCTTTTGGCTCCATGCCATCACAAGGCACTCTCTTACTCCAAAAAATCAGGGCCATGAGGAAAAAACCCACACCTTTTTCTTTGAGTAAATGAAAAAGTCATCCTTGGAAAGAATGTTTATGGAGCTGAGTGAGTTGTAGTTTATCTTTGAGAAGGAGAAGGCAGCAGGTATGGTTGTTCTCCAGTGTCAAGATAGCTGTCATTCATTTCAAGCCAAATTGCTTTGTTCCTTTTGTCACTTCAAATGTCTGGTGACTTCAGGCTGTAAACAAATTTCATTTTATCTTTCTATAGATGAAAGCAATTTGAAACTATACAACGAATTGGGTTTATAGGAGATGTTTGGATACAGTTAAGTGTATAGAGATGGAATTGTTTTTTAACAAAATGGAGTGGAGTTGAGCCCTTGGAGTAGGATATTCCAACCTACCTCTTCTGTGACTGGCACAATGGACCTCTAAGAGTCTTTACACAACAGACACCAAATCAGGTGATGCACCTCACTTTGCTTCTTGTGCCCAAGTCCCTTTAGTATGGAGGAGCATCCTTCCTCATGAGAGATTCAGCAGAAAGCCCAAGTGATGAACTGTCAGTAGTAATGAATTATCTTCCCACTGTGAGAAGAGGCTGTGCTTTATCTTTGTGAAACAATTCTGAGAGGGAAGTAAAAAAGGAAGAAGAGGGGGAGAAGTGAGAGGAGACCTTTTTTATTACTGTTATCACAGGTATTATAAAATTACTGATGGTGTTGAGGGTTCTTGCATTCGCACTACCTTTACAAATGCCAAATTCACTTTAAGCAGCGTGTGTTCCCTCGCTGAGCCTTTATGTTTCTTCCCAGAGCACATCTTTATGATTGTTGTAAGTCCTTAATAAAAAAAGCTGCTGCAAGAAATACTGTCAAAGATTTAACTACAACATGAATACAGTTGTGAAGGGAAGTGTGCTGAATTGAAAGTCAATACTATGAAGCTTATGTTGGGTGCAGTAATTCTCCTGATATTCCTACAGTAAGAAAAAAAACCTAAAAATCAGTGCCCCATTACAAAAAATAAAAAAATAATAAAAGCACACGGGGTCTGCTGGACAGCTGGAATGGTGCTAATTATATTCCTCTCAGTGCCCATAATCTGTATTGTTCATAAGCTTTAGCAACAGCCATAGCCTGCTTAGAATTCAGTTCACATTCCTCTGCCACATTCTGCAGCCGCTGCATTATCTGCAGAGGCAGAGAGACTACAAATAATACCCGAATGGAGCAGGACAACGACTGACCTGGGAGATGACAGCTTTTTGCTGAAATCATGAAAAGAAAAAAATCATGAAAAGAAAAAAGTGCTCAAAGCCTCTCAAACATGACCCTAACAAATACACATATTTGGCAGGTTTCTATCCCCTTCTGCAGGAAATCGTCATCACAAATGAAGTACTGAGGGAAGTGGGGAATGTCACATCATTTGTATTTCTCTTCTTGCACTCTTTGGAACAAAGGATATGTGACTGTGCTTCTTATGTTGCAAAAGTGTAACAGGTAATGAATTGCTATATAGGGATGTCTTTATCCAGGTGTATAAAAGGGGTCTTTATCCAGATTCCTTCACATAAAAGCAGTTGACAATTGCTAACTCTTTTTTATGATTAACACAGGATCACTAGTGTTGCAATTATTAATGCCATGTCTGATTTGCTGAGTTTCACTGTATTGATTTTGTTTTTATTGGAGTAAGACTGATTGCCACCTTGCAAAACAAAGTTGTCCTTGAATGACACTATTTACGTATTACATTTCCCTAAACATTCATTAATCTTCATACTTTAATTAAACCTAAGTATTACTGGTAAGTGTTGGAGGTGCTGGAATACAAGAAGCACAAACAAGACATATCTGAGAGCCTTTTCCCTCTCACTAGAAAATGTCTAAACTGCAGTGGAAGAAAGAAGATTGTGAGGTTTTTGAGGTATTTTGAGAGACCATGTTAAAGTGTGAGTTTTTCCCTATTGGCCTTAATGGTTCATAAAACACTCTTTAGTAATTAGAGGGAATTTTTTTTTTTTATGTATGTATTCATGTCTGTTGTTTTTGTGCTGTTTTACTGGCTCTGTGAAAACTAATGGGCTTTGGGGCAAAGGAGGCAGGCAATGTTATAGGCTGCTGTTTGGGATTTAGAAGGTCCAGACTGTGTGTCTATTACTGACCTGCTACATGGCATTGGATAAATAATCTTTTATCTTCTTTTTCCACTCCTACCCGTTGTTCTCCTCTCTCCATTTCTTTTTTGAGAACCTTGCCAAGTTTGATTAAGTTTATATATCTAATTATTTTCATCCTTGCTGTAGTTATAGGCCATTGTATTTGTTTTGCATGGCACCTTGTGTTAATTTCTCTACTGGTTTTGGCATGTCCTGAATACCTCTGTCAGTCAACCCCTTTGGTACTTCTCACTCATCAGTGAAGATGCACCTCTCCTGGCTAGGCCACACTGCTGTCACCCAATGGTCAACCCATGTGCTGAAGGACCTAAAAATAACTCCTTTTTTGGGGGACTAGATTTTTTATCTGTTGATCTAGAGTTGTTTAACACTTCACATCAACATTTCCCAGTGTTGTTACAGAAGTGCAGAGAAAACACTCTGACTTCCCAGGGTCACATAACCAAGTTAAGGGCAGAAAAAATGCTAAAAGCAATCATATGGCTTGTCCTGCTTGTGAAAAGGCAGTACCTTGATGTTTTACATAGCTCATTTTCCCTAGTATGAACAGAACTCTCTCTAATAAGAACACATTAACTTCTGTCTTTTTATGTATATTGTCACTGAAAAGTCTTTTGCAACTATTTTCCCTATGACACCTGTGCATATTTAGGAATTTATCCCTTCTATAGCAAAATAGCAGTTGTTGAGTCAGGAGTTTCCTAATATGATGTAATAAAGAATGTAAGAGGTTTTGGCAAAAGAATTTGCTTAGTGTATGCTGTTTCATGATTATAGATGGCACCTGAGCTTTCAGGTAAAGTGCTTGAAAAATTTAGATAATAAAAAGCTTTTTTCCTGCACTTTTGCCTAAAAAGTGACGTTCTACATGGTAGAATAGACCATTTTAACTGCAAATTTTTCCTTCTGGAATAAATCATGAGTTTTTATCTATTGCCCCTTCTTACTTAGCTTTGTGCACTCAGGTGAATGAGTGCGAGGCTCAATTATTGCACATTTGTTTTTTAATTTACCAACACTGTTTTCTGTAGAAAATGTAACAGTGTATGTAATGAGACAGCCATAACTGGAATTTTTAGACCTTATCAGGACTTTGGAAGGCACATATACACTCTTCGTTTGTATTATCTCATTTCATGAAGTTTGAAAACATCCTAAACTAAGGTGTTCTCTATTGCTCGTGAGTTCCTCAGAGATTTGACAGAATGGCATTGGTCAGCTAAGTCAATGACACATAACGTTAAAAAAATCTGAGATTTAGTTTTTAATTATATAACTGCACTCAGGAAGGTGCAAAAGTAATGCCATGGCTGCAGAGTCAATCTGTGGTTATAGAATCAGCCCTGTGTAATGGAAATTACTGTGTGGGGGGGTTAAAGGACTATATTTTTTCCATTTAAGTCAAGCTATGAAGAACCAAAATGCCATGTGTTACTTTGTAGTAATAATTGAGACTGAGTGATATGTTAGCTGCTGTTTGAAATCTGATTCTTTAAAGACAACAGCTGATATATTCTGGTGTAACTGGAAGAGAGGTAGCAGGTAAAATGCCGTGTAATAGATGACAGCTTCTATTGGCAGAAAAATTTTGGCAGGTACAAGAAAGACCTGATGTCTGAAGTCCGTAAGATAGCATTTTCTTAAGGTACTTTTTTGGGCTATGCTAGATGAGCCTGTTTCTAATAGAGATAGCAACATCAGTGTGAGTATGGCCTCTGGGTATCACAGGCTGTAATTTTTTACCTACTGACAGTTTTTTTTTGGTCTGACTGACAAATTTCTTGACTGACATCCAGCTTTTAGTTTTGTTACCTACCTCTTATCCTTCACACTCTGAAACTGCCCTGTACTTCTGTTACACATCTACAGTAATTACATTAAGAATGTTCAATCCTGGTTTAAGTTACACCTTGTGCTACTGTCCCTTTTTCAGAACTTGCAACACCTCTTTTGCCTTCTGTAAATTTTTCTTCTTTCCTGTATCATTCTCCAGGAATCAACATTCCCCTTCTATCAGACAAAGTCTGAGGCTTTGGTTCAAGACATGGGGTATATACTTCACAGGTGAACCTGCCTTCTAATGTGTAGCCCAGGCTACCTTTCTGGTCTCTGTAGTGTTTTTTTCTGGAAGTCTCATTTTGAGCAGTAGATATTTGTTTATCCTTTTCCTTTCTGTTTGCATTTACCCTTAACTATGACCTTAATATGTACTTGTAGCATGATTCTGACTCATTGCTCCAAGGCAGATGCAGGGTCTGTGTTCCTTTTAATATCTCAGTTTTACTTTAAGACATTACCTAGATCCTCTAAGAACCACCACTGAGATTTTTTTTTTTTGCCTTGACTTATACCTTCAGCTGTGCATTAAACTTGAAACTAAGAAAAGGAATTTACCTGATTTGAATGTAATGCTGGCAGCTTAGCATACCTGTGTCCAGTCTTCAGAAAGGAACACCACTGCAAATGATTTTGTGTTACCAAACTCCAGTGGGCAAGGATTAAATCAGTAATGCTGAAGTATCATTATCATAACAGCTTTCTGCTTTCTGGTCTTGTATTTTTATTTCAAAGTATGATCGTTTTCCAAACTTCACATTAAATTGAAAAAGATTCCTTTTTTTTTTGGTTTGGTTTGGTTCTTTTCCAAACTTTCAAAAAAAAAAAAAAAAAGAATTTGCAGGGGCAAACACAATCAATCCCCAAGAAACCTGCACAGGTCCTCAGCTGCCACTGTACTGTGTGACACACAAGTGTGTTCTGTGCTTCTTAGGGCACCTGATGGGGAAAGAGGCTCCAAAGCAGCAGCAGGCACCTTTGTCCATATCTTAAAATGTGGTATTTTGTATATTTTTTCTGATGTGTGGCTTCATGCTTCACATCTAAGATATTTTAGTAGTCTGATCTGAGAACATGTGCTGTAAGGGAACATGCTAGCTTTTAAATAATCATTAAAGTTGAAAGGTTTCACTACAATAGCATCTTCTACTGGAAAATTATTTTGCAAAGGACTGGCCAGTTCCATGTATAATCCAACAAAACTAAATGTGTATATTTTCCTATGGGAGTTAATACTTTCAGCATTATATTTTATCTAAGGAATTACACAATTTCATGCTTTTGAAAAATTTAAACTATCTTTTCAAAATGTTCTGTCAATCAGAAAATATTGTCAGTTGAAGTGATTGCTGAATAAAATCTCCAGCACTAAAGGAATCTGAGTTAAAGAAATGAAATTAACTTGTATTGTTTAGATTGAATTTGACTAATCAGAACTCCAGTAAAGCATGCATAGTATGAATAATACCTTCTATTTAGGTAATATTCCTAGAAGGATTCAAGTATGTTTGACAGGCTTGGCTGAACAGAGTAAATCAAAATAATAACTGAACTTAATCAACATCTACATAATGGAAGAACTTATATTAGAATTTGCTAGGGATTGGATGGTTTCTCCTTTTGGAAATGGATGGATATTTATTTGTAATAGCTGGAGGAGACTAGTTTTGTTGAGCATCTCTTGTTCAGCTCTCACCAGATCTGATGTGCAACCATCAGCATTGTGTCACAGGAGAAACACAACCTACAGTTTGTCACCAAATGCCCAAAAGTTGTGTCCATCCCATTGTATTTATATAGTATGATGACACTGGTTTACAATAAACTGTGCAGTTGAGGAAACAGTCTCTCCTGTAATGGATGGCTTTAAGCCTGGCTTGTTCATCAGTCTTAAATTTTTGGGAATTGCTGGGTTTGTGTATTTGGTACATTCTCTTTTTCACTCTCCTGATACTGTTAAATTAATGATAAATCTGAAAGGAAAAGTACAGAAGAAAACAAGTCTCTTCTTCCATTCACGCTTCTCCTTTCATCCAAAGTAAAACCAAAATTGCCCATGCTGTGATGTTTTACAGTGTTTGAATGGGTTTTCTGCAAACTTTTAAGACAAATTTTGCCTATAAGTAACCTAAGTAGCCAAGCAGAGAGGTACACAGCTTCAGTTCTATCTGTGGGCGACAATAATATAGTAAGCATTCAGACACAGGCTCTTCTGATGCAAATTAAATCAGACTAATGCTATGAGTACCTTTAAGGAGTTCAGTAAAATCAGTATGTTTTGGCTGAGTTTTTTTGATTTTCCTTAATATGGTTCCTTAACAGTTTGATCTTTAAAATAACCTTTTCCTTATTATTGCTTTTAAATGTTTGAATGTATATTTATGTCATAAAAAAAAAAAAAGAAAATTTAGCTTATTAATAGTACTAATTCAGGTATTAATCATGTGCTTTTAGTACCATCCAGGAAATGTAAAAAGGTTGGCATCCTATGAAAATGATTTAAGAAAAAATACAGAGAGAAGATTCTGTGATCCTTCTCAGCTTTGTGTGCTTTCCTCCAGCTCCTCCCCTGCTGAGCTTAAGTGCTTTCAAAGACATCTTCTCTGTTGTGCCTTCATCCATTTCTGCACGGTCATTAAAGACACTGAGCCAATGGTTGAATACAGTGCTGTCTTTCATAAATAATGATCTGTCCAACCTTCCTTTTTGTAACTCCAAGTGGTGCCATTAAGTAATCTTTCACCTACTGCCACTGTAAAATTACAGTGCCAAAGGCTAAGTCAGCATATAACAAGTTGCTGGTTAATGGGACTATGCAAAGGGCACCAGTGGTTATTAAAAAAGTAAATATTTTTATGCGAAATAATTCTAAATAAATATAGAAGACATCCCTTTTCCTGGCTCCATGGGGTGTTTATATTGGGCTTGTAGAACTATTTGTATTCAATTGCGTGTACTGCAGACTGTTGCATTTGAAATGCAATTTAGATGCTTTAGCCCCGAGACTTAGCACAACATTTATGTTTGGTAGATAAAAGGAAAGGTAATAGGGGAAGGTTTTCAAGAGTGGTAGCTCAGAGTCTACAAAATATATAGTGAAGTCTATTAAGCCGAAAAATAAATTATCCAAATCATACCAGCAAGAATGGAAAACCTGTAGCCACTGACAAAGGGAGAATTAAAATATCCATCTTTTCTGTCTAATTTTCATAATTTTATTAAGTTTTGAGTGTTTGAAGATTGAGAGAGGCAGTTTGAGGTGTTCAAAAAAGTTTTAATGACAATACTTTTTAATTTATGTGGGTTAGTTGATTTGTTAAATGTCATTTATTTTCTAACAATGGAAATGATAGAAAATTGGTGAGAGTAAGAATGGTGTTTAGAAATGTTATGAAACTGTTCACTAAGATTCAAAATTAACCCCCAGATTGTACACACTTGAGTAGCAAGTCGTTTCAAGTGCATTCTTCAAAAGTAATTGTTTAATGGTGGTTTGTCAGGGCTGCTGCAAGATAACAAAGAGCAAAAATCATTAATCATTGTAATGCATTGTAAGTGATTTTAAGCTTGTGTTTTTGTGATCTGGGCTCAGCTCACTGAACATGAACCTTCCACTTCACTTATTCCTGTATGATTGTATCTTAACACAAGGTTAGATTTAGCTTTGCTAACTTTAGTGTGCCTTGGTAGAGTGATGACACCCATTTTCTGGAGCTCTCTACATTTCAATGTGTCTGTCTGGTCCCAGGAAATGCTTTATTTAGTAAATCAATTCTGCATCTTTCTGCTCTAGTGGAAAATGCTCCTGAGCATTTCACAAAGATAAGTTGGTGTTGAGAATAAACAGCTGCAGTCAATCACTTGTTCTGAAGCTGAAAGGTTTGGATTCCAAACTGAAGTTAATGTGACTGTAGGTTATCCAAAGAGGGGCTGGTTGTACAGCCAGAGTATTACTCATGGCTCTAATATTCAGTCCAAACTTAGGAACATTTGTGGCTAATTTGTTTTCAGACAATATTTACATTATTGTTCCAGAAACAGAGAACAAGTTCCAAATACCCTAAAAAAGGCTTTTGTAAAGACAGGAGGCATTCTTAAAATAACTTTCTTGTGATTATTCATATCTAAAATTGTATAAAAAAATTAACCGAGCAACCTGTTGACTTTTCCATCTAAGCACACAAGATAATGCTGTTTGTGTGTTTTACAGAATCCCTCTCTGTAATGTCAATTAAAAAGTCTGAAATGCACTAGTAATATATCTTTACCATTATGGCTTTCTCTAATACCTTCTTTTCTCCCTTCACATCAGCAGATGTGAACATTGAGCAGCAGCTCAATGTTCAGTATTAATTAAATGGCAACAAATAAAATTAATCAGCAAGTCCTGCTAAAATTAATAATAATTAAAGGAAAAGGCTAAAACAACTTTGTTAGAAAAATGAATAAATAAATAATCAAACAGATGATGTGTTTGTGTGAACACTATGTCTCAGTGTATTAGTGTGGAACAGAGCCTGTAAAATTGCAGTCCAGGATTTCACGTGCATTGCAATCACTCACAGAAATGCAGAGATGATATTATTTCTTTGTATCATTTTTATCCTTATGGATAGCTAGTGAATCTAAACAAATAGCAATCTCTAGTTAAGGAAGCATTGTTTATGTTTTACAAAGGGAAATAAAGCAGAAATTAAATAATTTTTCCAGTGCTTTATATGGATTCTTTTGTCTGATGGAATGAAGTAAAACTGTTACTGTCTTTAGATGGAAAAAATGGATTTCACTCTTTGAGGATAAATGCAGAAGCATTTTCCTCTCTTTATGTACTTGAACTATGTCTCTGCTGGTGAATTGATCTTTAGTAGTGCAATCTTCCCCCCCACCCCTAGCTAGCTTTGTTCTATTACCTTGCTGTGTTGCATATGCAAAGGTCTTCTGTGCCAGGATCCTAATCTAATGTTTAAATGTAAGCACATGCAGAGCTATGTTGAGGTCACAGAGCTGTTCCCATAGGATGAAAACAAGCAAGGGAGAAATTAAACTGCATGTCATAGAAACTTTATGGCAGAGACACATTAGGCTGTGAAACAGGCATTGTAGGGTAATATTAGAAAGCTGTTCACTTGAGACTTTTATGACTAGAATCGACAAAACACTAGAAAACGGTCTGTGGAGTTAAAGTTGTGCAGTGCAGAGTGCTAGATGAAATAGGATAATGGAGTTTTTCAATCTTGAAATTCAGTGATTTGGGATAGTGAGACAAATCATATTCCATCTGTGGTATGTACTTCAGACTTCATGTGTTATCAGCACACATCTAAAAATTGACCCATTTAAGACACTGAATATCTAACTTGCTTTTCTTGTTCTCCCTTGAGAGCTAGCTTGAAAGAAATAGTTTGGATAATGGTAGCCTATTCCATTTGCAATTCATGATGCTGAATTAAAGAAAGATTTGCTAAAAGTGTCCTTCAAACAATTCCAGTATTGATAGATTTCAGAGTATATAGACCTTTTTTTGCTTGCATTTTTACCTTTTACTGTACCGTTCAACTCCCTGTTGCAGTTCTCTCTCTTCAAGTCTGGTTTTATGTACAAATATGAAGATGTGTTCATTTTCAAAAGCTGGAATGTCTCAACCCTAATAAACTGCAGAGCTTTTGTAGCAGTATTTACCTTATGAGTTTGTGTTACACCATTAGATTGTTGATGTTCCCTAACAATCTTTTGTCAGCAGAATTTCCTATAGTTCATCTGTAGAAAAATAAAAGATCGTGGCCATTGATAAAGAAGAAACATTCATGTGGTGACATTTAAACACAATTCAGATGATTCCTGTGGTGATTTTAGGGCAGGTTGTTTGTGTATCTTTTTTCCTTAAAAAAAGTTAAATAGGGGCTGTTTAGAAACTCACATTTTAATCTCTCCCAAGAGCCACTGTAGTAGTGATCAAATGTCACAGCTATCTGCATGAATTTGCCTGGTTTGCTGCTAAATTTGCACAAAAGTTTCAGGAAATGGATCTAGAAATTGTGAAGTTGCTTTAAGCTAAAGCTTGAGATATAAATGCTAATAAGGCACTTAAAGCAAACTTGATATGCAATATATAAATGTCACTTGTCTTTAAAGGCTCTTAAAATAGGTGTCCTGAAAGAAGCTCTGGTTAGTTGTGCTTCTTTATTGAAGGTCACTTTAAAGAAAGCTTAATTTAGGACATTTGTGTGCTGATACTACTTTAGTACAAAAGTCATGAAATTTTGCCTTAAGGTAAAAATTACAAAGAGAGACTCATTTGACTGCTTGTTCTACTTATGTTTTCTTTTGATACCTACAGACTTTTCTACTGCAGAACTCCCATTTGTTGCATTTGGCTTTATGCAATAAGGGATCAAGCTCTGATACTATAAATCCAAAAATAACAGTAAAGCCAAAAGCTAGTTATTCTGGTGGTATTTGGATAATTTAGTTATCTGGGGAACAAATAATGCTTCTCAATTTAAGTGAATGAGAATTCAACTGGTAGAGGTGCTGGTTAAATCAAAACCTGATGGATTGTGGCTAAAATTCCAATATGTTTAAGAGAAATTGGTGTAAAAGCAGATTATTTTCAGAATCTGACATATTTTATGTGTTGGATAAGAAACTAATCTAGGGCAAAAGACTGGTTTTGCATTTCTACCTGGTGATAGAATTTTCCCATGATGCTCAGAGACTTTTCCTGCTTCATAATGTGGGAACTGGATCTGAATGTAATTTGGGGAAAATGTTTGTGTGCTTTGGTTGGGCAGTGGAGCAGAATTGGACTTTGTATTTAGGAATGCTTTTCCAAAGCAAGAGAAATTTTGAACAAACTCACTTGTGCATGTTAAAATCTCTATGTTAAAACTTTCCAGTAAGGATGTAACTAAGAATAATATCTTAAATAAAGGTGGTTTTCTCTCTCCCCTCCATTATTTGGAGAATTTTCACTTTTTATTAGCTAATAGAATTTAAATGAGGACTTGAAATTCATTGGGAAAGATCGATAATTTACAAAAATTCCCAAGAAGACCCAGCTTCCTATGGCAGACTTCAATCAAAAGTCTCCAGAGAACCTTAATGCTGATAATTTTCAGTACTGGAAAAGGAAAACAGTGTTTTGGTAACTGAGCTGTTACTTGCTGTTTCCTAAAGCCATTATAGCTTTGCTTCATGTGAATCAATATAAGCTGCTGCTCCCTCTGTATCAACTGTTGCATGCTCAAATCTCTCCTTAATATTCTGTAGTAATTTTAATTTAATGTTGGCCGATGTGGTGCTGGGATAACAATAATAACACCAAAGTCCTGAATTGCATCCTGTCTGTTTTTTACTTTAGGAGTGCTCATCATGGGAAAATATGCTCTTAAAGCAAAACGTTGTGGGTACTGTTTCTCAAACAGCACTGCATAATTTCTTATAATATAGTGATATTCATTGATAGTGACTAATTGTAAAACATAATCTGTTACGTTCATTCAGGTAGAAGAGGATGTACAAAAACACTATTTCATTTCCTGATTGCTTTGGTGAACTTGTTTCATCTTGTGAGCATCATGGTTAATAGGAAATTACTTGTGAAAGGGCTCCACTTGTCAAACTTAGAGGTTCGTGTATAGGGGTGTGTATGTGTACAAGTAGTGACTGTAATTTCATATTGATTTTTTCACCATCACAGACTCTAAATCTTACAGTTGCAATGCGGAATTGACAGCTTTGAAAGTCAAGCTGTTGCATAGCAATGTCTCAGATGTTGCTTTTGGTTCAATCATGCCCAGAACATTTTTGCAGAAATCAGTCTCCTGTAGGAGATTTTGAACTGGCAAGGTTTTTCTCCTGTTAAAATGCTCACTGTAAAATGCTTCAGTTCCACTGAAGTTAAGATAATTACTTGTCCCTCTCAAATTAGTGAAACAGAGGTACCTGTTTAGTAGAGGATAAGAGTTTGAGGATTCCTGTATGGTTTTTATCTTCATTATTTGTCTTAAAGAACATTGATGAAGAATGTAGTTGATATGAAACTGGAGGAAGCTGGAAACTTGAAGATTTATTTAATCAGTTATGTAAATCTCTGGCAGCGATCAGAAGCCTTTTGAGAACAATCACCTTATTAATAAAAATCTGAATGTTTGTAGATTAGGACAGAAGAAATAATATTGCACTGGCAGCATTTTGCATCTGTTCACAGATTTAGAAATCAGCAGTTTGAAAAGTGCCTTCTGTAATCACCAACTGCTTAAAAAGAGGGTAATGAATGTTTGCTCTTAACATGGATCAAGACATTTTTAAAAATCTTGTGAGCCAAGCTATGTGATGTGTTTGCAGAATATTCTACTCCTGTTGACTGGGATTTAGCTGTAGGTATGAACTGCATCACCAGTCCCTCTTGATGAGTCCTCTCTCTCCTATAGCACAAATACAGTACCATATTATTTTTTCTTTGTCTGTGCTCTCAAACCCCAACAGATTAATTAGTACTAATTCTACCATTTTTTGACACTTTCTTCTGTTTCTTTCTGGGATGCTTACTCTCCTGATGGCATTACCCTGGGCAGTTGTGCTTTCTCTGCCTGGTTGACCTCTGGTCTCGTCTTACAGCAGAATAGCTGAATCTTTCAACATATTCTGCTTCTGGTGGTGCTCAACTGCTGTGGTACCTGTACCAGCTGGGAAGCACACCAAAACAATTTCTCCATAATAACAACTAACACTAATAATCTAAAAAATGTGGTTCTTAGCTGGAAGTTTCTCTAGAGGCTTAAATTTCCATCTTTTGTAATCAAGGAAGGTCTCCTGAGTTTTCTGATGATGAAGGCTTGTGAATGTGAACGTTTCTAGTTGTCAGACCTCAGCAGCTAAAGGTATATTTAGGTCTCCAAGTCACCTTTGTGATTTTAGCACTAAGTATTTAATTTTTGCAGAATAAACGAATGTAAAAAATCAGCAGCTTCTCACCAGGGTATATAGTAGCTTTCTCCAATAAACTATTTTAATTGCCTGCATTTTAATGAAAGGACCTTCTGTGATGAAGATTAAAAAAATTAACAAACTGTTAAATGATTTGTGCAGTAACAGCAGCGGTGGGCAATTATCATTTTGGCTTAAAAGAAACAGACAACTTTTAAATTTCACCATCAGTAAAAGGCTGTTTCTTCAAAAATTTAATTTATATGCAAATATTTTGGAATGTGATACACACATGGCCTGTCTGTGGCAAAATATATGTGCATCTTGTAGCCAATGTGGATTTTTTCCCATAACTTTAATTGCTACAGGAATTCGTAGTGGGTTATGGAAGAAGTAAACTTCAGCTGAAAGCTGAAGAACATGAGAAACAGGTTAAAATAGGAGGAGTTTATTAGAATGTCTTCTAGGAGATCAGTATTCACATAGCTCTATTATAAATCTTAAAAAAAAAAATTACATGCAGGAAGATTTGACTTAAAGAGTTATATAATAGAAATACTAGGGTTTAAATTCATAGTTTTTGTTGGAAGGTAATGTTTACAGGACTTTGATGCATGCATGATTGCAAAGTCTATGTATAAGAGGTGCCTTTTTGTCTAAATTAGTGCCCATTATATAAAACACTGTAAAATTCCTGTATCTAAATAGCTACAATAGATTGTGCTCTGAAGTGGAGCAGAGCAACGCCTGCAGCACAGCAGTCAGAGATGTGATGTATCTATGTCAGGTTTATCCATCTATACACCTTGATATAAAGGGGAAAAGTTATGCTTTGAAGAAATCATGAAGATTTAAAAGAGAATTTGGAAAGAAACTCCAGGATAACAATAGGAAGCTTTTAAATTACTAAGAAAAGCCAGTAAATTTTGTGGATTTTCAGGGGAAGTCTGAGGAGCATAATGCAGCGCTGTGGTTGCCTGTCTTCATTTTGTAACTCTCTTTGGCTTAGGATTTTTATTTGTGGTGTAGTAGGGAATATGGATAACATATAAGTCCTGGAGAAAATCAACACTGTTGTAAATATGTAGTAGAGGGAGGTTTGCAGTGACTGCTGAGGGAACATGCATCAGATGAGAAAGGATATATTAAGTATCTAGCATGTTCCACCTGGCTATTTTTAACACACTGCAGAACTGATTCTCCTATCTGCTCACACTTTTCTCTTTGAGCTCTAACTCGTATTTCTAATGTATGCACCACATTTTTCAAGAAGTTGTCAATTTTTGTAACTTATGCCTCCTCTTATTTACTCCATTATGAAGATGATAAATAAATCAAATTGATTTCAAATAATAACTACCCAGTCCTATTAACTTCACTGACTAAGAGTGGTGTGTAAAGCTTTCTACTTTCATCTTGGATGTTTGAATTTGATCCCTTGTATATTTTGGCTTGAGGTTATTTGTGTGGTTTCTTTCGGGGTTTTTTTTAGAGGGGGAGGTTTTTTGTGTTTGGGGTTGAGTTTTTTGTTTGTTTTATGGGGGTTTTCTTGTTTGTTTGTTTGTTGGTTTTTTTGCATGTGATACTTGTTCTGACTCAGAACCCTTTCTGGTGAAAAATATTGACAAGCACAGAAATAAAAAGCATTAGACTTATTTTTGCCTTTTAGGCATTTTGACAAATCACAACCATTGCTCTAAATGAAAATTATGTGGATTCTGTTTATTATTAGTTGGGGAAAATAGAAAATGTTTGCTTGTGTTATGAGTAATAAGTTTGAATGCCCATTGGATAGCTTCTTTTATTTAGACAAAAGCATCTTTAATAGCTTCATTCATCATCATATGTGGAATGACAATAATATCTCTGCTTTTTCAATTCCATCTCAATATTTACAAAGCTCAAAGCATGTTTGGTTTTGTGCATTTTTTTTACAGACTGATTTTTTTCAATAAATGGTAGCAAGAGAAGAAGTGTTTCTCCCTAGGTAAACTTGGCTCTTTTCACTGTTCTCATTAGCTTGTATTGATTAGTACAGCATATTGAAAATACAGAATGTGTCAAAATCTGAGTAAATCTCATTTAGCTATACAAACACTGCTATTTCTTTAATTTTCATCAAGAATCAGTTTCACTTGAGAAATATTATTATGTGGGTTTAGTTATGATAGTCTATATCAGCAAAAAATTTTTAAGCATTTGATGCAAACTCATTAATGTTGATGAAATGGACTTTTCTGTTGGCTTTAGCCAAATTTAGCTCAGGTACAGAATATACTGAAAATAATAAGAAACCATCTCAAGATACTTAACTAGCTTGTGACCTGGTTGTGTTTTGAAAACATAAAAATGCTTTTCTACCTGAAATGAATTACCACCACTGCAGAGATGCTAATTACAAGTCAATGAGCATCTCGTAATGGAAGAATGCAGGGATGTGATTGAAGGGCAATTCAGGCAAAGCAGACCCTTTAAAATATGGGTCACTTAGAGCTACTTTTAGAATTAGGATTTTAAAATTAGATTTTATCTTTAATTGACTAATAATACTATAATAATAGTCATAAAATATCTGCAGCTTTTTGTTTGTCCTCCATTGCTTTCCATTCTTCACTAGAAGAGAGTTAAAGGCTTTGTTCACTAGAAAGCCTGCTTGAGTAACTTCTTTATCTTGGATGAATGCTTTACAGTCAAAAAAATTAACAGTAGCACTGTTCTGAGTTGATTATTGACCGTTACTGTTCGAGGGGGAATGGAGGCTCCCTAGCAAATAACCTGTAAAATGCTTGCCTGGTTATGAAATACTTTTTAAACAGGCATAATCTATAAAAGAATAGAGCATGAGAATTATAGTGCATATCAGCTATTCTTGAAAAACATTTGAAGGAATCACAGAATCACAGAACATCAGGGGTTGGAAGGGACCTCTGAAGATAGTAAGCAGGGATCCCTATTAGTTTAATGTGTAACAGCAACTCAGAAGTATTTACTAATTTTAGAAAATCTGACTCAAAGTCAATCATATTCTGTTGGGTAATGTTACTTGAATCCAAATGAGGTATTAGGTACTTTTATTTCCTTCTAATTCAAACTTAATTAGACAATGATTCTTCAAAGCAATCAAGATTGAAGTAATCATCCAGTGGAAATAATTAGGTTTACTACAGCACTTCAACATCCCTTTCATTGTGATTGAACTAAACGTTGGAGTTACTTGGGCAGCTTTAACATCCTTGGCTAAAAAGTTTAGAATATTGAGCTTTTTTTTTTTTTTTTTTTTATTTCTTCCCAACTCCTTCACAGTTAAAACCAGACAGAACACAGCACCAGCAGAGAGATGTCTCATTTCTGATTCCAGATACTTCCCAGTCTGATCTTTGAGCATATATCAGATATGTAACTCAGGCTGACTTGGACCACCCTTGTTCTCAGGTGTGGACAACAGAAGACCTGTGCCCTCCTCCGTCTTCCTTACCCAGCCACAGTCATACCCTGCCAGTTTTTCAGGTTGGAGTGATGGCAGGGAGTTTTGAGGAGCTGTCTGAGGCAGAGAGCAAACCAGTCACTGGCCTTAAGCTGTTAATGTGTCTGCACTTCACTATCACTGTGGTGTGCCAGGAGTAAGGCCAGGTGGTCCCTATTTTGAAGAGTCTGTGAAGATGGACACAGTGAAGGAGCAGTAGGGTCTGCTGTGTGGACTGCAGTAGAACTGGGTTGACTTCAGTGGGAGCAGCCTAATGGTGTAGTTTGTCATGGCTGAGAAGTTTGTATCTTCCCCTATTATTATTTTTTTCCCCTACAGATTTGAAGCTTAGAAATATTCTGTAAAATGACAAATTATTGTGATAGTCTGGAGATTCGTTGGATAACAGCGACTCTTAAAACACATTATTTTTCCCAGAGCTTCACATTCTTCTATAATCAGTCTTCTGATTGGAGACACATACCTATCATCACATATTTGTATCAGGATCTGAAAAAGAAGTATCTTTTGGCAAAGCTATAAATGGAAAACAAGGATAGCATTATTATTTTCCCTGAATGCAAATCCAGAGAGTAAATCTTTCATTTCAGTATGTGTGGCAGATAGATTTAAAATATTCATATCTTGAACTCAGATACTCATCAGAAAGAAATGTCTTTTAGTTGACCAGTTAGTTCTTGTTGCTGTAAATGAGACTAAGATCCTTTGATATATTTCAAAAAATGTTTTAGTTACTTATATGTGTTCTCACTGTGCAGTGTGTTTTATTGTTAATTGACTATTGCCTCAGTCTTGATTGATTATCCTTACTCTTTAATTTATATATTTTTTAAATAACCAAATTCAACACAACTCCAGTGTAACAAATCTATCAAAATATTGTATATTAAAAAAGGGGTGTGCTGTACAAGAATAGGCCTCAAGGGTGTATTTCTTCATGGGGAGCAGAAACTCCTCAGGACACCAGGTTTCTGTGAGTGGATTTCAAGAGAATATCATCAGTCCTGATCAAAACAAAAGAGAGGTTTGTGTCGATGAAAGCTCTGGGGTTGCTGATGCAGAGACAGGAGTTCAGAAAAATGGACTTAATAATTCAGGGGCCAGGGTTATTTCTCTGACATTCAGATAAATATAAGACGTATTTATGTCTCTGAATTGCTCCTTCACATTTCTCTGAAGATGGCTCTACCAACACCACTACGTTATTGCTCAAGTTTTGTTAAATGAAACTCTATTATTTAACAGCTCTGTACTAGGCAAATTTTATTGGGGATTATCAAGTGAGGTTCAGCTTTTCAGAGACTGATTTATCCACCTTTTGGAAATCCTATAGTTTGATGGCAATGGTAACTTTTCATTATGCATGTTGTTTTCTGGTACACCTTTATTCTTAGCTATAGGAGAATGCATGCATAAATAAAAATTCACTGTTTCTCAGCTGCTCTGCTGCCATTTAAATCCCTATTTATCTCACTCTTGGATGCCAGGGAAGAAATTTAATGTTGAGTATTGGTTCAATAAATGTCAGGGAGGGCAGGCAGTTTATATCCTCTTTTGCAATAAACATTTCATTCTCCTGACAAAGACAGCATTAGAATATTGGGAGGGAAAAGCTGGTCTAGCTGTGGAGTGGTAATGGTGACCATGCACATAGTGGTATCTCCAGAAAGGGTTCATGTGTTGTCAAGGATTCAAATATTTTTCTGATAAAAGTGAGTATTATTTGTTCAGGAAATTGATCTACACGAGCCTTGGTCTTACAAAAAGTTAGTGCAGTTCTCCTCTCATCTATAAGCATTGTGTAGGTTTAAAATATTCATGAGCATAATCTCTTTGCACATATTTTTTTATTCTTCTTTGCATTGCAATAAAAAGACAATGGCATGAGGCTTATTGAGCTAAACCTGTTTGTTAGTTAGGAAAAGGCAGAAGTACAGATTTAGAATATAACATCATCCAAGTTATCTAAGGTTTTTTTTTACCATGTCAAGTGTGTTAAGATATCAGGTTAAAGAACTTGTATGCAATGATTTAGTTTATGGATAGTTGGTATGTGTCCTGTGCATTTTACAGCAAGGAAATTAAGGCAGAAATGGAAATGAAGGAAATTTTTCTGAAGTGAAATGTGAAATCATTTAGAGGTACCAAAGTTCAATCTCTTAAGTACGAGGTAATTTACTATACCCATCAGATTGGTCCTACCCTAATGCATTCCTCAGGTGACTTTGTAAGCTTAATTTCCAAGGGAGCTTTACTAAGATGGTGAAGTGGTGTCATGAACACATATAAAGACATTTGAACAAAACCAGGCTAAGATTTAAAATGAAGTCCATATGCTTATAGGTGTTCCTTGGTCTGCTGGGCAAACTTTGGTGAGATACAGTGTTCTAGGGTTGGTTATTTAGTGTAAAGTGCATAAGAGTTTTCAAAGGCTTACAGTGTTATGTCATATGTTGAAAAAATTTACAGGCTTATAACATTTTTTAGAATCAATATTATGTCACATACATAGTAAATATAAAGTAACATATGTAATAAATATACACATATGCATTATACATGCATTGTATGTTCATAATTTTATATATAGTTGTATCATATATCGATACATTATTTTATGTTCTTTGCTAATACCTTTTAAAATACATGTAAAGTTCTACTTAGTCCTCAAATATAATACTTTTCATCTTCATATATCCCCATGATTCTGATGTATTTAAGAGTGTTTCTTTCTGAGCTTTTTCTTATGACCTTTCTGCTTTTCCTTTAAGCTTGTGTTTAAAAACAAGAAGAAAAAAAAAAATCAAGATTAAGATTTCAATTGGAACAAAAATTAGAATTCGAAATACACTTTAGAGGTAGACTTTCATCCCTAAGTTTGGCACATCCCTTACACTAAAGTTCTTCTGTTCTAAGGTTTTTAATCTACTGAAAGCAATTTAGCCATGTAATAATCTCAGACCTTTTGTCCTTGATAAAATGTGCCAGCTGAGGACGGGGTTTTGTAGCGTCGAGGTGTCTCAACCAGCTTGTGCCATTTACTCACCTGGAGAACACCACCCTCCAAGGAAAGGCTGATTCAGTAGGGTTTATCAGCCTTGCCACAGGATGTCTGGAGTAGTAGGACTGTGGTATAGCATCTGAGCATGTGAATGTCTCTTGCAGAGAAAAGGTACTCAAGAAAAAAAGAGGGATAGTGAGACCGTACATTGACAAAAAGCCAAGTGCAGCCACGATGCTGGCATGAAAGTCCCTTTTAAAATGTGTTAAGCAGCATCTGATGGTGAATGCCTGGCAGATTTATTCAGGCAAAAGGCTTATTTCTGGATGTGGATTTAGCTGGCAGAGGAATGGTGCATCAAAATTGTCCTGCACAGATGCAGAATTTCAAAGCTGCAGAGTGGAGCTGCTGTGTGTCCTGGGCTGCTGCATGGCTGGAGTCATGAGATGGCAGGGCTGCGTTTGCACACTGTGATAGCTGTCTTCTGTCTCTTCTGTCAGAATTGCTCTGTATTCATCAGGTTTTCCTGGATTCAGCCTCATGCTTTCATTCAGCAGCAGTCATATTTTAGATGTAACAGTCTTTTCAAATAACTGTTATGTGATCATGTCATTCATGCTATCAGGAATCCAGTGGCCAAGCATAGTAATTTCTTCTTCCTTTCCTCTTTCCCAATTAAAAAAACTTGTTATACATTTCTGATGGTTTGATCAATGAAAATGATGGGTGTGAATCTTGACAGTATGTTGCCCAGTGCTGCAAACTCCCCAGGGTCAGCAGCAAGTGCTAAGCTGGTGCTGGGTGTGCTTCCTTTAGTTTCCTTCCATATATGAGTAGTCACAGCGGGAATCTGATCCAGAAACATGGAATGAGGCATCCTCTTTTCACACTCACAATGATTTTATTGCAAGCAGCAGGACAAGTTTCCTTAAAGACACTCACTTGACCATAGTCTGAAGAAAAATACAGTTCCTGTTCATTCTTCATGCCTGTAACTAACTCAGCTGCAGGTTCTCCAGGGCCCTGCTGGAGCACACTGGGCTACTTCTCCCTCATCTGCCCAGCACACAGGTATCCTTGTAAAGGAGCTCAACACCTTAATTAAAAATTTAGCCTCTGCTATTCTGAGTCAGAGCAATGGCCCATCCAGGCTTCTGTGTAAAAGTCGCCAGTAATAGATGGTTCAGAGCAGAGGCAGAGGGCATGCAGAGAGCTGCTCTCAGGAACTGGAGTTTTACAGTTTCAAACTCCTGGAGCCAGGAGATGCTTGAGAGGTGGAAGTAACCTTTGTGAATGTGCCTTTCTCGAAGGCAGATCTTGAGATTTCTACTCATTTTTTGGAAGTGAGATATATGCTTTAGTGCCCTTTGTGTGGAGAAGTGCTTTTTTTAAACTACAATCTGATAATATAATTTGGCTCTGTCTAGTACTTGAATTGTGACTAATAATTTCCTATTCACCTTTTCCAAGCTATTTAAAATTTTAGAGCTGCTATTCTACATCCCCTCAGTCATATCTTTTTCCAGCTGAAAAGCTGTAGTCTATTTAGTGTCTTCTCATGTGAAGGAATCATTTGACTGACACAGCCAACTTGTTTCAACTTTCTTCACTGAGAAGCCATTGTACTGAAACCATTTAGGTCATTAAGTTAAGGATCTCCGAGTCATGTCTTATTTGACATTACTTGAAATATTGTACTGCATTACCAAAAAAAATTGCAAAAATGGTATAAAAATCTGAAATGCTGCTTTCCCTCTGCCTTGCCCCTCACAAAAAACCTAGACCCAAATAAAGACTGATGTATAATAGCTCAAAAGGAAGTCTTATACATAGTGATTCACTCTGGGGGGATCTGTTCCGTTCAGGACAGGTGTGTATAAAACATACAGAAGTTGTTGCTGCAGGTTGAAGCAGAATAGAACATCCCAATTTCATAATAAATTGTTTATTGCTGAAGGAAAGTTAATGTCTTCTATAATTACCTGGATAGGACCATAAAACTTCAAGTATCTTAACATCACGTAATAAATAAGTGATGTTTTTGTGGTCCTATTCTGGTCCAATCTGAAGCTCAGAGAAGTGCTGACTTTGAAATAATCTCTGAACTTCAAAGCAGGAATAGCTTTCTAGTGGCATTTGCACACTACAATTGCCTTTGGGGGGGGTTGTTGTATTTGTTATTTTTATGATTTTTATATTTAAAAAAGAAGGGTTTTTTTCTTGCTTGAAGAATAACATTTTTACAGTCTGTTTTCTCTCAAGTGCTTTTATAAACGTCAGTCCCCAAAGTGCTGCTTCAGATTTAATTCTTAACTTTCTTTAAACTTTATATATTTCTTATTTTAATACTTAGTCTATTCACCACTGATAGCTCAAATCTTGAGAACAACAGAGTCATCATAAGTCCAAGCTTATAGGGTTCCTCAAGATTTATTATATGTCTTCTCAGAAAAAAACCTTTCATGTAGATTCATTTCTGTTCTGGCTTTCCTGTCTATATTGGAGAGAAATTTTGTCTGACTTTTAAAAACTAGTTACCCTATTGGTAATGTTTCCTTCATTGTCATCTTGTACTAAAATGAAGAAAAGGACACAGCTCTTGCCTTCTGCATGCATGCAACTGGTGAGATACTGTGTAAAATAATTTCCTCTCTGGGCTGAGAACTGAACAGAAGGAATTTAGTTTCTAATCTAGTACTTTTGGGCTTTTTAGAAGCTGGATTTTTATACCTCATAGGAAAAAGTCTTAGACTTACATTTCCTGTGATAGACACGGGGTCCAAAATGCAGAGGTTAAAGATGGGCGATTCATTCGTGTGAAGAACATGTTACATTTTGCTACTGTTTTTCAGATATAAGAAGTGCAGTTCTGTTACCATGTAGAATATGACTGACTATAATCTAATTTCAATTGCTCATTGGAAGAACACTAAATTGAACATGGTTTCTGATTAATAATTTTTATGATCTCATCTCACATAGCTTCTAAGTGTCTTGTAAAATAGGATTTCTATGCAAAATGGTTATTATTTATGTTCTTTTGGAAGCAGAAATTCTACTGATATTAAATGCACATGGTTAATAATGGCTTATAAAGGTGCCAGAATGCTGGCATCAAAAGGACCAGCTGTATTTGAAACACCTATGCTAAATGCAGTCTATGAGCTTATATAACTTTTTCTCTTACTTTGATAAATTGGCTTTGCTATCAATTTAGTTAGATTACACAAAAATATGAACAAAGGAGTTTAATTAATAAAGGATTACATGAATTCATTAATAAATAATAAGTATTTTTTAAGAATTATTGTTAGTTTATGAAACAGAAATCACCAGCAAAACAATAGGTGCACAAGGCAAAGTATCTGAGATAATAGTGTAATGGGATAATGAATTTTTGTTAGGTATGTCCAGACAGATGAGAGACACATTACAGCTTCTTTGCTCTGAACATTGATACCAGAATAATTATTTTCCCCCTTAGCATATAATAAATAAGCAGTAAATTCATGGAAGTGGACCTAAGGTCACATAAAAGTTGGAAAGAGTAAGCATCTTAAAGTATGACTGTTTATCATATCTCTTTGGTTTGTTTTTCTTGGAAGTTTACCAGTATTTTTCTTTGTCTAAAATAAAGCATTGGAATTGATCATTTTGGCATTGCTCCATTTTTAAACTTCTACTTAATGTAGCTGTTTACCCCCCAAAAGTATATTGCTTTCCCAAAGCTAGTTTCATTCTGCCTCTTATCGTTTACATCTTCTCTTTTATCCGTTGACTTTTTCTCTCCTAATTTGTACCACAAATGGTAGCATGGCAGCATTCTTCTGCTGCTGGGGTGATAGTTGATTGTTCAGTACCTAAGTCTGTACCACACAAAACAGACAAAATGTAAAAATTTTGATTATGCAACATTAACACTGAAAATTCTGCTAAGCATAATACCAGGTGTTTGAAGGTAGAATTTTTAATGGCATGGAGGTAAGATATGGGCTGCTAGCACTGCAGTGCTTTAGTATAGGTGGACTTCAGTTCATGCAGTTTGGCATAATTTGCAAGATAGCTGTGTTTCTCTAAATGCAGAATATATTTTTTGCTAATAAAACCAGAGGCAATCATGAAAACTAATAATATGTCAACATGTGATAGCGTGTTTTGGATAACTCAAACTTTTTGAAAAATATAAAGTGAGTAGAGAAGTATAGTGCTATTTTTGCTTGATTTTAAATTGAAACAGTTTTTAAAATAAATCAGTACCCCTGAATTCTTTGTAATCCAGCACACCATTAGAGGAAACCAAAGAGAATGTAAAAAACCCTAATGTGATTCACTGTCTTTGTCAGATACAAGAGCAAGATACAAGGCAAACCAACAGTAGTTGTTTGTGGATGGCGTTTATTCCTTCACAGTGTGACTTTTAAATGTCACTATTATTTTAAATGCAGTTGAAACAGAAGAATCAAATTTTCATTACAATTTTTGCATTAGGCTATGAGAATTTATGACTTATTTATTCTCTTGGTCCCCTTTATTCCTCAGTCTCTGAATTATGTTAGAACTGTTTAGATTGTAAAACGTTCCAGGCAGACAGATTGTCTTTGTATGCCACATACAAAATATTTACTGTGTTTTTCCTTATTCTTGCTGTAATTAGCAGGAAAAATTCCATGAAATGGGATTTTATTTTATAAGAATTTATCCCTTTGTGCTAATAAATCCCATTATACCATAAATGGGTGTTGTCAAGGGGATAAGTAGCAGGAGGAGATGAAATCTTATGAAAAAGGTATTCAATTTAAAATTAAATAAAAGTCCAACAGATTTATTAATTGTCTGCACAGGTGAAATATTGCACCTTTACTTATAAACATTTTTTGGTTTCTCTCAGGTGTCTTCACAACAAGGAGGTTTTGTTCTTTTTTATTAACACACTTTATGAGAAAACAAAACATTCAGAAAATAATTTTTGCAATATTAGAAAGAACTCACTAATTCTTCTCTTTATTTGTTCAGTATGTAATTGCCACTTAAAATTGTATTGTTATAATTTATATGAACTCCAAAAGACCACAGTTCTACCTCAACTTCCTTTTAATGTTACAAGTTGTCATTTTGTTGTGACTTTGTAGGACAGAAAATTCAGAAGAGAAAATTTCTTGGCTAAGAAAAATGTCTGAACTTTTATGCCCCTTTGTGGCCTGCATATTTGTCTTTTATTATTGTCCATGAATAATTCTAAATTCCTTCTATCTAAGTTATTCTATACTGGGCTGCCACTGCAGGAATAGTCTTATGCCAAAATAACACTGATAGTTTTGGATGACTGATAGAAATACTCTTGGTTAACTTAATCCACATTACTGCATAACAGCTGTGAAGTCAGTGGATAAGAACCATGTGTGCAGAGCCTCAGAATGCCTGTACTTACTTTTTTAGAAAAACTCAAGACAGTACTTGAGGGAAAATTACTTTTATATGATAGTCACTTGCTCAGTCTTTGGGTATAGTGCAGAGTTTTTAAAGTGACTTAAATTGTGATAGGGATTCCTGTTCACTTAAATAAAAACTTGCAGCTTGTTAAAAATCAACACTGAGAATATATTATTGGGCCAGTTGCATAGTATTATTTCTGTTACATTTAGTATTGCATTCTGGTTTCCTCTTCATCATTTTTTATCTTCATAAATCTTACTCTTAAGGGTCCAAAAGGGTTTGGAAGTTACTTAGACAAATGCTGAGGTCAGTAGACATAAATGAATGCTTAGGTCAGAACTATGTTGGCTATCTTATAGTTACAGTTGGCTATTACAATTAATTACACTGTTCTAATTAGGATCACTTCTTATGGTTATGGTAAGGCTGTCAGCTGCCTTGCTGAGAACTGACTTCACATTGCTGAGTGCCTGAGGACTAGTCCAGGGGTGCTACTCTGTAAAAATCACAGCTACTTAAACAGCACGGAGAAAGTACTATTTATACCTTTAAAACAGGAGATTCTGCACAGTGGAAGAGGCTTAGAAATAAACAGCATGCCATGTGTTATTGCCAAAGAATTCCAAATTCTTTATTTTAAGTATTCATCCGCTGAAATAATTCTGAGTACCCCCCTTGCCACAGTGTCTTAAGTTTCTCACAACTTGTGAGAATACTGAATGTCACTGCCTGACAGAGGTTCCTTATCAATGAGGAGGCAGGGGACAGAGATAGCAAATGACTCAGGTGAAATCAATCACAGAGCACATCTGTAGGGCATGGATTTTGGCTGCCTTTTAAATCCCAGACCAGAATTTCCTCTCACCACAAAGAGGCTTGTGGTCTCTTTAAACAGGATTTTCACATGACTGCCATATGCTGGAGAGTTCCTCCTGCACTTAAGTGCTCAGCATCTTCAGAACCAAGTACATTTATAAAATCATTAATACATTCAAAGCCTCTTCTCATGCTACTTATGTTCTCTCTGAGAAGTGGTAGAGAGAAAAATTGCTATTTCTATTTTTAGAGTACTTTCAGAGAGTTTGCACTCAAAGGGTCACCTGTGTATTCCTGTGGTGCCTTGTGCTGAGGAATGGATCTCTAGGCACTATCATGAAAACAAATAGTACTTTCTAATTATGTGAGAAACCAAGGATTGTTGGAGGTGGAGTGTGAGTCATAAGTCTCCGAAGTAAAGCAGATGTTATTTAACATTTGCTTTGCAAAAGCACTTAGAAACATTTATAAGATTGGGCACTTCACTAGACTAGACCCTTCAGAATTTGTTGGTGAATGACTGTCTTATTTCACTTTAATAAACTCAATGAAAAAAAATTCAAGCAGTCAACATCCTCTGCACAATATAGGTCCATTATATTTCCATTTATCAAGAACAAATTTGCAGCCTAATATTAGCCATTTTCTTTCCTGGTTGTGCTTTAACTGTATTAGGGTGTTTTTTCAGTGGTAGCTGTGATGATGCATGGCATGTGGTCCAGCTGATGTGTTTGTCCATGTTTCAGATGTTGTGCTAGCAGGGGCATCAGTCAGGCAGTTTTTAATAGCCTCCCTTCTCATCTGTAGCTGCAATATTAGGAGATAGTGTTTAAGAATGATTCCCACTCTACCAGGAGTTAGCTGCTGCTTCAATTTACTGTTAAAACTGCTGGATCCCTGCAGTGTCTTTTCTTTTGTCTACTGTGTTTTTTTCCTTGGCTTATGCTTGTTTGTGATTACTACATAATGGTGTTCAATCTGGACTCATGTCTCACTATGCCGAAATTAGTCTGAGTTGTTTAATCATAAAGGAATCTCAAATATCTATGGGGGTGAGGTGAGGAAAGAACTAGTGGGTGGTAGTGTTGATTTTTATTCCCCAGAGATACAGTTCACACCATTTTGTTGCATGACACTTCCTGACAGTGTGGCTTTCTCAACATCTCCATTTCAAATGCTGTTCCTTAGAGTCATGTGTGAATGTATTATCTCAGGCACACTTCCTGTCTGACCTCGCTTTCTTTTCAGTCCAGGCAGGTGTGTGTGCCTAGAAACAACCCTGACATCATGTATGCATATGGATAATTGTCCTGGTTTCCCTGAGACAGACCCATGGATCAGCCATGGAGAACAGACCATTGGCAGCCCCAGCCAGGGCCATTGCCCCTGCTGCTGACAGGGTGGTGTCATCATAGTCCTCTTTGTCCCCCTCCCAACCTCAGGTTTCTCATAAAGCAGTATATGCTGGGTGTGTATGTCCATTTCCCTGGCCTCATTCCTGCTGGCTTTCTGCTTCCTCAGCTGCTCTCAAGGCCTAGGCTCAAGTGTAAGCTTCTATACTTTTGTTGGTGTTTATATTTTTTATTTCATCAAATATGTTTCTATTTCCACCCAAGGGGCTTCTCTTCTCTTCCTGATTCTCCTTCTCCCCTGAGGAGAGTTCAGAAAAACTGCTACAGTTTAGCCCTGCAGGTGTGTTAATTGATGACAATACAGAGATTCCAAAAAAATCATCTTTTTTTTTTTTTTTTTCCCTGATAAGGAAAATCAGGATTGCCTGTAAGCTGGATCTGTTGTTAGGAGATGACCTGTCATTTTTATTTGGTGACATGATCTTTCTCACAGTGATGAGCAAAAAATGAAACCACTTCTGACAGGAGAGGTAAGGCTTCTTTACCAGCAGCGTTATCACTGTTGATAATGCAGTGCTATAATCTCTCTAGATTGAAAAAGAAAAATACATTCTGTATTCTTGTTATTTGTTCTGTTCTTCTGGGACTCAGCAGTAATCACAATTGTGATCAGTGTCATACCCTCACTGTGTAGTTAAGTTGAATTATATCCATGTGGATGAGAGCAACATGAAATAAGTCTTGTTTTTCTAAAAGTGACTACCTTTGTACTCAGAGTTATCTAATTTGTCACCTCTATGAATATTTGGTTGGAGTTAAAACTCACCTCCTGCAGACTGATACTAAACAAATTCTGATACTTAAGACTTTACCTTACAAAAGGCTGTTGCTCTGTGTTGTCTCATGAGGAATGGGTTCTGGCTACTCAGAACTCACATAAAGTGCCTCTTATAGGGTTTAAAGGAAGCAGCTATACAACTTGAGTGTCTATTTTTATCACCTTAAAGGTCTTTGTGACTCTTCTGCTTGGGACCAAAACTTCTTGACATGTATACGTGTGCCTTGGGGCAGTGGGGCCTTGCTGATCTGCATTCATGTGTCTGTATTTTTTCCTCTCTGCTAAGACAAGTAGTTCATCCCATACTGTGTGCAAAATAATGTACTTGGCACTTACACAGAGGTTTCTAACAGCACATCTCAAAGCTTTGATTCTCAAAGATATCAAGTGTTAAAAAAAAGTTCAAGAGCAATTAGCTGCTACTAGAATTAGCAGCACTGTGTGCAATGCTAGGGATGGAAGACAATAGTCTGATGTCAGTACTTGCATCAAGCTGTGCTATTAAATAAAAGCTGAAGTTCTTTGTCAGGGTCTTTTTTGGAGAATGTCATGCTGGAAACATAATCAAACAAGTTGTTCTAACATTTGCTAAATAGAGACTTTTATTTAAAATTGGTTGTTATCTTTTTAGAAAAACAATACTTTTACAAAGCTTAAGAAATGGGAGGGGAATTAGAATTAAATTTTCGTGTCAGATAGAAAAGTAACTTCAGCAAGTCTCTAGAGATGTGCACACTATCAAGGGAAGTGATTACAGTGATGAGGGCATACTACTGAAATATAGTCCTAACAAAAGCTTTGTCTCCAGTCTCTATAGCTTTCTCTTTATTTTTTTAATCTTCTACTAGCCCTCTGGTAAGTAAATAATTATTCCTTTCTTTGGCTGTATATGTTTGGAAAGTAGCTAGGTCCTTGTGATTTAATTGTAACACCTGGAACATATATCTTGTTAACAGGTTGTGTATATATAAAATGCAAGTAGCTACCTAATTCTTTTTATAGTTTAAAATATTTCATAATTTGCAGATCTGGCTAAATGCATCTAAAATACAAACTCAGTTCTATGCAGTTTGATGCATGTGATGCATGATAAAAATGCTCTCTTAAGAGCCTCTTAAAAAGTTAAAAAATAATGCCAAATCCCTATATTAATTGTATATATGCTGCAGTAAAGTAGTAAAGTATTAAGATTTATTGCTCAACTATGTGAAGGATGATTTTAGAAAAAATTAATTTTTTTAACTTTTGGTGGAAAATATGGGTAGTAAAATTTTGCTAGCAGTTATATATCAGTGGGAGCCTTTGCTTGAAAAAATTTGCTAAGGAACTTGATAACCAATAGAGAGCTCCATCAGTAAAAACAGTAATTTCTGAACTTCCAGCACAATAAAGCTCAGTTTCAAGTTGAAAACACATCTCCTCTTTTTGCTGGTGCCCCATATGACCTATATAGACAAGATATGCTTTTTAAATATACTGATGATTATAAGCATCCGAGAAGTCAACATGGTGGAAAGAATCTTTGCCTTTCTCTGTAGTTCTATCCTTATGGTTTTTCTTCTACTTGTTTTTTCTTCTGACAACTATTGGCTATAATATCTTTGAGCAAAGAAATCTAAAATATATTCAGAATCTCCTAAATAGCATTAGGCTTTTTTTTTTTGCTTTTGTTTTGTTTTGTTTTATTTTATGTGATGAAGATGCTTTTAGTCCACATAGACATGAAATGTAGCTCTGCCCTTTGAGATTAGTAAAGCTTGGGCAAGAAAGGTAAACTTCTAATGTTACTTAAGTGTCTGAGTTTCCTCTATGATAGAAATGATGCTAGGAATCCAAATAATTTTTGTAATAATGTATTTTGAAATCATGGCCTTAGCTATAGTCATCAAGTTTATAAAATATGAGTCTCACATTACAGGCACAATGAAGTGCTAAATGCAAATATGTATGTGTTAGTAGATACCACAAAATCCTTCTCTCTGACACTGAGGAGAAGGCTTTGTTTATTTCTAGACAAAATGTGATATTTTCTCTTTAGAAGGTTGAGATTTTAAGAGGCTTGGTTTTGTTTCTTACATGCTTAAGGCAGAATGTGTAGGAACTCTTGGGAAGGCAAATATTTCACAGCAGTTTTAAGCCTCATTTGAAGAAACAAATTAAGAGATGGGGTCATTTTCATTGGGTGGATGTTCTTAAAGTAGTCAGTTTATGAGGAAGGTGGTATTGGATAGGAACATCTGTTCTGCAAAAATTATGAAAGGCTTTGCATAGGCACCACTGGAATAAACTGTCAAAGAGCAAGTATTTGCTTGCTATTACATGTTAACAATTACTCTTGGGTTCTTAAATGAAACACAGCAGCTGAGAATGTCTTATGTGGAGTTTAAAAATTGTGCCTTGTATTATGGTGTCATTAAGGAGTTGTATAGGAGGAAAGATCTATAGCAGTAATAAGGAGAAAGTTCTGGTAAGCTTTTCTCCAAACGAAGCATTGACTTTTACTACAGAGCAATCAGCAGTGAAACCTATTCTTTCCTCTCTCCAGGATCACTGATGATATATCATTACAGTTTTCAGTCATTATTGTGGGTCAAAATAATTTATTTTTTTTTTTTTGCCATCTTACAATTTATTTTTTTCCCCTTGAAATTCTTACAGACTAATGAGGTATCAGCACTGGAAATTAAAATCTGGCAAGAGATGCTAAATGAACATATAAACAACAAGGAGAAGGTGAAAAAGGGGAGATTTAAAATAGCTTAATTTTAAATTAATTCTTCTGAAGCCTTTAGCTTTTCTTGGGTAGAAAATAAAAACAAAACACATGTGCCAAAGTGAATGACTAGAATATATTAGTGCAAAAGAACAAGGATACAAGGATGAATCCTGACCCAGTTCAACTTTTTAATGGAAGATTTACTGTCCTTCCTAATCCTATTGTGCCCTGTGCAGTTCTTGCTATCTAGTTCTTACTTGTTCAGTTATCACATTTTTAGTTCTCAGCCTCTTGAATGAAAATTGATATTGTTATGCAGTTTATGTTATGTGCAAAAGTTTCACTGTAGAATTTTCTATGAGCTACAACCCACTCCAAAGTTTTGAGGGCTGAATGCTGTGTGGGAAACTCAGTACAAGGTGTTTTTAAAATGCTCTTCTCACAACATCTAATGAAAAAACCCTTGAAAATTCCATGGTGCTGCAGTGTCCCATCTGACTCAATGAGCCTCCTGATCTCCCCCAGTGAGACTTCTCACTTCTCTTCTGTGCTTTGGTGGAGTGATAAAAGATGTAGCCAAACCTATTGGGGAAAGAATTCAAAATATATGCAAGGTGTTGAATAAAGGTGCTGAGCCCAGTTATGCTGGCATCAATTAAAAGCAGCTTCCTAGACAAGACTGCTTGCTGTCCAACACACAGGATAGTTGCTTCTTGTATTTTGATCAATGCCCTAAAAAATACTTCTACCAAACCTTCTCACAGCTTGCAGTTCTTCTAAGGCTAACAGGTTGTGCCCAAAATCTCTTAAACTTCCTGATAGAATTTCAATCAAAACTTCTTGGGAGATACCAGAAGATGCTCAAACGTATTAAAATGAAGGAGTACAAAATATTATTATGATGATGTCTCCTCTCTTTCCTACAGCACTGGGCACTGCAGTGTTATTCTGTGGCTAAGTTCAGCACAAACAGTGATGGGAAAGGAACAAAAGGCATTTCTTTCACTCCCCAGAGCCCTGTCAGAAGCTGCTTGGTGGATCTTTATAGTAATTTCAATTCATGTGATATTTGCTACTAAGACAAAGACAGAACTTTACAGAAGTGCTCCCTCCAGCCATATGCCAGTCTACTCCTCTGCACATAACAAAATCATTATCTTTCATTTCAGATTAAAACAGCATTTTAGAGAAATAAAAATGTTGTAACATTTTCTAAATGCAGTGTTTTGAATTTTCTCCCATTTCAAAAATGTGTTTTCTTGAGGAAAAGCTACATTTTAGGACACAAACAGTAAGTTCTGGTTTAAATTACTGTTTTTAGTTGACTTCAAATTGAATTTCTCATTATTTTGAAAAAGTTTTTGTCAGAAAAAATATTCTTAAGAAAAAGATTTTTCAATTGTGTTGGAAGTATTTTACACATTTTTTAAGCTTGTCTGCTAAACAAAGTCCTGTATTAATTGGGCTCTAACCTAAAGTATTTAAACACAAGGAATTATAGCAGCATATCATTTGCCTGGCAGGTAGGTATATATTTGCATAAAAAAAAACCCAGATTTTTGCATCAATCACAAAAAGCATGTTTTTGTGGAAGGACAAAGCATATTAAAATTTATTAAACATTTTATGTTCCTAATTATATATAATACTGTCCCCCTCTTTCTTCCTATTCCTTAACTTGTATGAAGGAGGACTTCTACTATTACATTATACTAGGAATATATAAGGTAGATTTTTCTTTATAATTATTCTTGACACAGAAAAGAATTTTGAAAAAAAAACCCAAAACAAAATAATAAAAAAACCTAAACCCAGCATTCTGATTTTTCTTATCAGAGATTTGTTACTTGTTAAAATTTACAAGTGTCCCTGATTAGCAGCATCAATACATTCAAACGGTGTATTTTTTTAATTTTTTTTTTTAATGGACACATTATGTGAAAAAAAAAAGTAGTGTTAAAGATATGCCACAAGTCTGTGTCAAGGTTACTCTGTTTCTCAAAGTTGTAGAAAAATGATTATGAAATTCTCAAATATCTACTTTCTTGCTGGCAGAAAGATCCTGTAAGGAAATTGGTAGCAATATGAGAAAAACTGCATTGTCATATAGCATCTTTAATCCAGTTTTGCATTATATTTTCTCTTGAGGGTTACATGGCATTGTATTATCAGGTAGACTTTAAATGTTAATAGCACCATTATCTATATATATGATTCACTGTTATTTGTTGTGTAATAGGATATAAAAAAATAACACTCTTATTCAACTAGACCTTTGGAAGCATATATTTTGAAATACTACTGCTTTTGCAGAGATGGTGAAGGAAATTAGGGAAACTTCATGAAGGTTGTAATTTGGAGGGGAAGGACGTTGCTCTTGAGGGACAAAAGAGAATTAGTGTTTCATAGTTATCTTTATACTTTTTGTGTATGTTGTTCCTTTTAGTGGAATTTTCATGTTGGAGCCTTCTTTTATAACACTAAATTCTTTTTACCCCTAGTTTTGGTTAATACCTATTTTTTCATAATTTACAAAATTATTTACTTTCCTCTAGACTTGCATTTTTTATAGCTATTTAATTTTATATTCTTAAGTGGGTATATTTTGTTGGCAACTATAGACACTTTAAGTTAAACAATATGGCACTTTTAAATTCAATTCAGTATTTGATAAGCAGTTTATGTTTTAAACTCTTTATAATTCAAGCTCTCAGATTACATATATTTTTTCATTTTCTACTCCACTAATGCATAAATACCTAAATTTGGGAATTTCAATAAAAATGTGGATTCTAACTCAGGAAAGTACCTAAGTGTGTTTTTAGCTGAAAAAGAACAAAGAGATATTTTCAAAAACAGGAGTAAGAGATAGCTAACTCAGAATTAATCATGATTAATTAAGAGTTTTACTGCATCAAGAGCATGGCTTGCAGTTCTGGTGTGGTTGAGGCAGGCAGGATTGCATGGATGGTTTATACTTACAAGAAATGGGCTGCTTGGAGATTTCCATTGTGTGACTCATACCATAGTGTGATTCAAACCCATACAAACCTTGTGTAATGACAAGCCACTCACTTTGTGAAATTGTAAAGTGCACAGCTTTTTTTTCTTTAGTGGCTCTCTAGCCCAGAGGCTGGGAGGCAGAGCCAGAAGTGCTGCCATTAAAAGTGGAAGAAGTGAACAAAGTCATGATAGAAGGAGTTTGGGAGAATTATGCTTATTTCTTCTACTGGCATCAGAGAAACTAGGAGGGAGATTCTCAGCCACTGTTTCTGAGAGCAGCATATTTCTGCCAAGTCCCTCCCTTGTCCCTCTGTGACTACAGTGACCATGAAAAGTAGATTTGACATAGGCAAAGCAGGCTTTGGCATCACTATCACTTGGCTGCTGTGTGCAGTCTGCTGCCTTCCTCATCAGTGCTCATGGATGTGGCTGAGGAGCTGAACTCCCTGCACTACTTCACCAGTTAGTTGTTAGACTGATCATAACTTGCAGCCTTGCCAGTCTTGGTTGGAGCATCTCAGAACTGTAATAAACAAGGACTAGGCAAAGAAGGAAAATCTATAGAAATGTGGCCTTATCATCTAGGTTTCTTCGGTAATCAAAAGAAAGGTACCTTCAAAGGGTGATTCATTAGACCTGTCTTGAATAGGATTCCTACTACAAGAAAGACATGGATGTGCTGGAGCATGGCCAGCAGGTTCAAGGAAGTGATTCTGCCCCTGTACTCAGCCCTGGTGAGGCCACACCTTGAGTACTGTGTTCAGTTCTGGGCCCCTCAGTTCAGGAAGGATATCGAGGTCCTGGAGCAGGTCCAAAGGAGGGCAACTGGGCTGGTGAAGGGACTCGAGCACAGATCCTATGAGGAGAGGCTGAGGGAGCTGGGGGTGTTCAGCCTGAAGAAGAGGAGGCTCAGAGGAGACCTCATCACTCTACAACTCCCTGAAAGGAGGTTGGAGCCAGGGGGGGTGGTCTCTTTTCCCAGGCAGCTCTCAGCAAGACAAGAGGGCACAAGAGGTCTCAAGTTATGCCAGGGGAGGTTTAGGTTGGACATTAGAAAGAATTTCTTTACTGAGAGGGTGATCAAGCATTGGAATGGGCTGTCCAGGGAAGTAGTGGATTCTCCATCCCTGGAGATATTTAAAAAGAGACTGGATGTGGCACTCAGTGCCATGGGCTGATAACTGCAGTGGTGGTGGATCAAGGGTTGGACTTGATGATCTCTGAGGTCCCTTCCAACCCAGCCAATTCTATGGTTCTATGATTCTATGTCCACCGAAGGGCCACAAGGATTATCAGAGGGCTGGAGCACTTCTATGAAGACAGACTGAGAGTTAGGGTTATTCAGTCGGGAGAGGAGAAGACTCCTAGGAGGCCTTATTGTGGCCTTCTGCTACCTGAAGAGGGCCTACAAGAATGCTGGTGAGGGACTTCTTAGGATGTCAGGTAGTGATAGGACCAGGGGGAATGGATTCAAACTAGAGAAGGGCAGATTTAGATTGGATGTTAGGAAGAAGTTCTTCACCATGAGGGTGGTGAGACACTGGAACAGGTTGCCCAGAGAAGTGGTAGAAACCCCATCCCTGGAAGTTTTCAAGGTCAGGTTGGACAGAGCTCTGAGCAACCTGATCTGGTGGGAGGTGCCCCTGCCCATGGCAGGGGGGTTGGAACCAGATGATCTTAAATGTCTCTTCCAAGCCTGAAAATTCTATGATTCTATACATTTTTTTTGAGTTTCTATTGACTTGGCCTTTTAATGAGCTACTTGGAAGAGGCACCAAATTTTGCATACCAAAACTCAGCTAGCTATGTCTCTTAGAAGTGCATAAGAAAGACTTCAGTGTTTCTAGTGCTGGCATAAATTGTTGTTGAAAAGAAAATATTGCCTATTAACTTTATTACCTGAATTAACTGGTGCTGTGTACAGTACAGATCTCTGTAAGGGACTGTGACTTGTCCACCTAATGACATGGGATATTCAGGTTGGTAGTAATGATAATTTCTTGAAAAATGCTTATAAAAAGAAAAGCATTGGAATCATAGTATCTTAGTCACTAAACAGGACTGCACAGAGTGCATCAAAAAGCTAACTGCACTTCAGGAAAATATCCTTGGCTTTAGATGAGGTTTAATATTATGAATCATTAGGGATAATTTCTTGACTAGTCTTTTGAAAAGTTCCCCCTTGCTGTTCAAGTGAAAAGACATTATTTTCTGTGAACTAAAGTACTGGGCAGTTAAGGCCAAAAGGCATTTACACTGTCATTCAAACTGAATGTCATTTGCTTTTTAAAATAAAAGTTAATGGATCAGAAATTGTCACTCTAAAATAACTATTTCTAGGGCCTTTTGGGCCCTTTGGAAAAAGTTAAGAAAAGGAAAAACAAAACAAAACATAGCAATTATTCTTTGGGTGTCCCACTCTGTCTCTGACCTTGGAAACATTCTCCATCTCCCCCTGTCTTTATGTTTCCTTGGCTCCAGTGGTACTGTTCTGGATTTTCACAACACAGTGCAGCAATGTAGAACCATTTCAGGCTGCCCACAAAACTCTGTTAAGAAACTGGTGAACTTGCTTCATAAAGGCTAAGCACAAGAATTTGTCACTCAATAGCATCGACTTCTCAGTGACTTCAACCTTTTTTTCCAAAATAGTGCCAGTAGTAGCAGTGGAATTTGATAGTCCCAGTAGAATGGTGTTAATGAGAGATGACCTCCAGCAGCACTATGGCAATGGAACTAGAATTTTTTTATTCAGTTTTGGCATTGCCTTTTCCTTCCTTGGCATTACCCAGACCAAATGGAAGAGAGTGTTTGAAGTAATTTAAATGTATATTGTACCTGTTGAAATGAATGAGCTTGGTCTGGGTGGACTTGTGAATTTGAAACGCCAAGTACCAGAGTACTGGGGAAGAGTGCTGGAGGTTCAGAAAGATCACTGGAAAGATGACTGTAGACTGGATTTCATTTTGGTCTGTATAACAGATACTCTGAAAGTCCCATCTGATGCTGTCAAGAAGCCTACCTACCCCCGAACTCTGCTTTTACTTGAATACAATTTACAATGCTAAAATGTAGTTACTTATCCTGAGGAACTGGTTTTATGTAATTTCAGACAGCTGAAATCTCATCATCACTAGGCATGTGCTAAATGAACAGTATTAACCTACACTGGGGGTGATCCAGAGTCAGATGTGAGGAGCTCCATAAGTTAAAGGTATTTTATAATGCTGTTTTCCTAAGCCTATCTATGCAAGTCAAATGAAATCACATTTTGCCATAATATTAAAGGCATAAAGTATATTCATGTAATTTATTTCTTCTTCCATTTTTATCCAAAGGAAAAATTGTATTCTGAGATACATTAAATTCTTAGAAGGCTTTTCTGCTGTAAAAAACTGCCAGAGGAGTTATTTATTAGCAATAAATACGAATAGGTTGTATATTTGGAGAAGAGCAAGGACTCACACATAGAGGAATATTTTTATATAAAAATATTAATGTTATACTACAGAGACCTACTTCCTGCTCTAGTAAAATCATAATTGCTCATCTTTTATTGCTTATGAGATAACACTGATAATTTTAATTTTCTGATGACAAACGTGAGATATTTGTTCCTTTTTTCCCCCTCTTTCCTTTTCCTATGATAATGTGAGCAAAATGCTGTTATATCCCTCAGCAGTTAGCTACCTTTTTCTTCTCTCTTTGGTCTCTAGGTGAGGTAAGAGTCTAGGCTGAAGAAATAGCTTTCAGTTGAGTTTTTGTTTTGTTTAACTTCCCCTAAACACTCTTAAAGGGAAGGAGATAGAAATACTTCTCTTGCCACACCAATAAAATAATAGAACTCTGAAATGTTAAGCATTTGTATACAGCACTGTTATACAGAAACACCAGTCTTGCTGTCCATTCCTGCCACTAGTAATGGCTATTCCCCTACAGTGTTTATGTTTAGATGCAATTTTTTAAATTGGTTTAATGGAGTAAATGAAAAAAATCAGGCATATTCAAATAACAAAGAGGAACTGAAGAATCTTTAAAGAATACTAAAAAAAAAAACCAAGTTGCTTAATAACGCTAGAATGTAATTTGGGACATATGGACATATTTTTCACTCTTGAAAGCACAATGTTCACTGTAAATTCTGTGTTTTTCCAGACCAAAGCTTTCACAGAGTAAGAAAAATATGTGTATGCACAAACACATTGATATGTATGTATATATTAAAAATTCATATATTTATTCATATATATATATATATTTAAACAGATAATATCCATATTCACATATACTTCTGAGCAATTGAGCACCAAATTTGCCATGGTCTTGCAAATACAATAACATATGGTTTTCAGAATAGCAAGCCTAAGGTGGTAAATATTAAAATTCTTGTAAGTCATAGACCTAATCAAAAGATGCTCAGACACTGACCAGCACATCTAAGTGCTTACTTGAACAGTAGTGCAATGTTACTCCACTTCCAGATGATGCATCAAAACAGGAAAGGTTTACAGATTACTAACACTACATTTATTTGTTTTTTGGTGGGTTTTTTTCCTTGATAAAACAACACTTACTCTTTCTGGGATACTGAAACACTACTGTGTACTGTTTCAAAATTTCCTGGCCATTCTGTCACTTTTAGGTATCAGGCTTTACCTCTGTGAGCTTTGCATCAACTCCAGAGTCAGTCAAGTGTGAATTGGCTGTGGATATGTACTGCCAAGTCTGCAGGGGAGTGCACAAGGTCTGTTTTAATTTTCTGCCATGATTACATTCTGGGGGAATTTGTGTATTCCTCTCAACAATGTGTATCAAATAGACATTTTCTGTGGCAAAAGCAACAGATTGTGTCACTGATTTTGATTGTATATAGTCCTTAGCAGACATGTGCAAGTAAGGATAACTATAGAAGAAACCATGTTTAATCCTAGAACCTCTTATGCTTGCTAATGGTAACTTGAATAACCTTTAATAACCCCAAACCTTTAATAAGGATCCCCACATTTAGTAAGAAGCAAACCTCATTTGCATGAGATATTTCAATAAACTCTTAACAGTCTCTTGGGGAGGGAAAAATAGATCTATTCAGTACTGGAAATTTCCCCAGATTTTTGCTAACAATGGAAAAAAAAAAATTAAGATTTCCAACTTTAGTAATTGTAAAGGCAAGACTTGAGTAGTGATAAGTTTATCTTAGCTGCAGATAACCTGAAACCAGGGAAGGCTCAACTTAAAGCAGAAATGTCACCACAGCCTTGTGTTTTTTGAAGGAAAAAGGGTTATCCTGTTCTCCGAGCCACTGTCTGGGAAGAGTGAAAAACAAAACAGAAAGAGGAAGAGCATGTGCAAATGCACCAGAAATCTCATATTGTCTTAATATTGTTCTGAGGAGATGAGAAATGTCAAAGGATTTGACTCAGTTTGTTGCTCGAATATCTATGCCATATGTGTGCAATGAGAGGATGTGAATACTGGAATATTTTTGTGGTGGCTTTTATTCTTCAGAAGCACCCAGGCATTGAAGGATCATTTTGTTCACTGCTGCATTGGAAACCATTCTTTCCCCAAGGGATGAGGCTTAACAAATCACTGTGAGAATACAGAATGCATGGTGAAGAATGAAACAAGTGTTAAAGCTAGTTAGAAATAATTAGGCACATTTAATTATTTTCCAATATAATTAAAATTGGAAATTTTAATTTCCTGCTCTTGTGGATTTGCACACCTCTTCTTCTCTACTGCTTCCTCTTGGTTTTCTAGGGCAAATGTGGGGAAGGGATATTTTTCCTACATTAAAGGAAATACAACAATGTGGGGAGTTTGAGTTACAATTTCAGTCCTTTACAGATTTTTGTAGATAAAAAATACATTCGGAGAAAAAAATTATCTGTATTTTACCATTTAAGATAAAACTATATTTATTTCAATTCTAAAGATACACACATTTGCAAAGGATGAGAAACCAAAATTAATGTCAACCTTCTTACTGGTTTTCTATTGGTAGGTTGTCATGGTTATCATGATAGAAGTTTTAGAAGGGATTTGAAAGATGATGAGATCTTGGTTTTACTTTTACAAAATATATGTGTCTCACATTTATGTGCAAATGAGAAAGTTCTGCTGTGTGACAAAAGGAGAAAATTGTGTTGGTGCTTTCTGTTTCAAAGAGATGTTTGATGATTTATCATATTTACTGCAGTATATTGTTTCAGCTAATGCCAGACCTACTTAAAAAAGTATAAAGTCCTTTCAAATTTCTTTACAATGCTTTTGGTCAGCCTTGCATGAAAAAGCCATTTGTTCTCCCCATATTAAAGCTTGTGCTTTCATGTCATTCTGAGAATTTCCTATTACTGTAAATTAATTTCACTTCATTAAGTGGTTGGGTCATAGGCAAAGGAATAATAGCAGTGAGAGACACAGGAGATTGCTAGTTGAATAATCATAAATTGGCACCCACTGGCTTTCTCTCTAATATTGGGAAGAAGCTGCTGACTGTCAAAGCCATTTCATTAATCAAAAAAGCCTGTGAATGTGAACTTTAAAGTTAGACAAGATAAAATTATTATCTACATGAACAATATTTTACAGTGTGGAACAATGGATTTGAGTCCCTGTGGGAGGCAGTGACACGATGGCAAAGATTCAGTTTTCTGTGTAGCTTTGCCACTATTTCAGGTCACTTCTGATTATTCAAAGTCATCTGCTCAGCAGTGGTACATTATGCATATAAGGATCAGTTGTGAAGAGATGAGTCCAGAGCATGGAGAGTTTATTATTTGGATATTAATTTGTCCTCTCATGTAAATTATTATTTCTTCTGCCAAGATATTCATTAAAGCTGTTGCAGATTTTTTCTCCCAGAGGAAAAACTGATAAGGTCTAATGGAAATGTTTTAATGAAAACAGATAGCTGATGTTTATTTCATGTTTTTATTTCTATGCCTGGCCCAATGCTTATTGAAAACAACTGAAGAGAGCCCTACTAATTTCAGTAAATTTCTAATCAATGCACTAATCTCTAAAGAAAACTAGGAGGAGTCATTTATCCAGGATCTGCCTCCTCTTATACCGATCACAAAGAATTAAGCAGCATAAAAGGCCCTGAAAAGCATCCTCACTGCAGGTGTTTCAGGGTGGGCTACAAAACTACTGTTAAGGAGCAAACTGGAAACTACACAGAACACAAGAATGGTTTGGAGGGGCTTTCCTCCTGCACTCTTCCAGCCATCCCCACTGTCCCTCTGTGTTTAAAGAAGGGTGAAATTTTCAGATATTGCTCTTTCTTTATCAAAGGTGGCTCCTGATATTGAGTCTGTCTCCTCAACTTGGAAATGCATGTGACATGGAGAATTTCAGAGTCACAGTACTGGCTGGAAGAGAGAGGGAAAGCCTATTTCTATGATGGGTCTTCTGGAAGCACCTTGGTGGTGGCAACACGTTGACAGTTCTGTCAGAAGGTGCAGGTTGGAGAAAAGCTGACAAAGCTTGCCTTGCTGCCTTGCTGTGAAAATCCTGCCTGGTACTGTGTGCCTTGGATACATCCAGATGGAAGGAGCAGTGCTGCTGCCTTCTGAGTTTCTCCTTACCCATGTGTGTCATGAGATCACTCAGTGAGAAGAGCTTTTGTGAAGATGGAGCAGAACTTTATCACTGTTTCTATCTTATCTGTACAGCAAATGATACAGATAATCAGATATTTATATCATATATATATATCATATATCATCATATCATCATATATCATCATATCATCATATATCATATCATGTATATTTATATCATATATCATATGTATATTTCATAATTACTTAGATAAAGGATAATATTGCAAACATTTACATATGTAAATTCAGAAGGGAGATTTACATGATCCCAATTAGTAGGATTTAAAAAATATGGTACTGGAAATCTATGCCATTTTTAGTTTTTGTCACTTAAAAAAATTGAAGGAACTTCAATTTTTGCGTCCCACAGGTGTTTATAACTTCTTTTTTTCCCATGATTTCTCATTTCTGTGGTAGTAGTGATAAAAACAAGACATCTCAGATTACTTCAGCTATTACCATAATTGTTCATCTGAGACAGGTTTTGATCCTTTCCTGGCAATAAAATGGAATAGCAAAGCTTAGGATTATATGTACTAGTTTCCCAAGCACAGCCAGGTAACTCAAGTGTAGGACTTGAGAAGCAATCAGTATATTGAAGAATTAATCATATGCTATTAAATGAAACAAAGATCAAGTTTTGTAACCTAGTTATTCTAGGTAGTCACAGAAAAGAATTCAGGCCCTTGTGAAGCCTGGGAAAGCTGTGTGATATTCTAGGTGTTTTAAAATTACATGAGTAACACTGTTTAAAAGGCATCCTGTGGCTATGCTTTTTGTTGCTCTTCATCTGTCATAGGTTGTAATAGCAGAATTTCAAATGAGAACAGTGAAAGAATGCCGGATAGATTTTTTTTGGTTGTTTTTTTTAATTGTCATTGCAGCATTTTTTGAGTGAATATAATTTTTTGATGAATTTATGGCATTCAGCCTGTATGGCAGCTGAGCCCTATGGCAGGGGGTGCTTGGAGGGATGTGTATACACATTTGCATAGCTTTTGCACAAATAAGTATTTGTAGTTGTGATAAGTGAAGAATCAAGAACTGCAATGACTATTTATCCTTATTTACTGAGGCCAAGAAAAAATATCTTCCCCACTTATAGCTAGATGGGAAGATGGGGTAAAAAGTAATTTGACTAATTTTGAAAACAGGTAAAGACTTGTTTTGCATGTTCATTTCTCACAGAACAAGTTAAGGTTGTACAAAGTCACATTTTTGAACACAGAGGGTGAGAGCTGGTTAATCCTCTCATTGGTACCATCCCAGGTACAGAGACAGAGTTCTCAGAGCATGAAGGCTCAGATATGAGGAGATAAAGTGTTGGAGTCACTAATACTGTGTGAAAAAAGCTTAGACTGGAAATTAAAGTAGTTTTCAGTTTCTTTTTAAGCCCAACATACCTTATTTAGCCTACACCCAGAAAACAAGAGACACATGGCTAAAAATGCCAGGCTCTGACTGTCTTTGTAAGAAGAGCAGTAAAACCAATGGTGTAGGCTTTGCATGGCTGCTGTAGACTCTTCAATCTATCTGGGGAGACAACTGGAAAAAGGTGGGAGAGAGAAAGAGAGAGAGTGTGTGTTTTAGATTTGCAGAGTTTTATCTACAAATGAGGGCACACAGCTCTGCTTGTCTGCCAAGTTTGGAACAGAGGAAGTAGCTGGGTGACTGGTTGGGTACTTGCGATTAATTTGGGAAATAAAGCTTTCCCTGAAATGGGGAACATGGAGTAGATAAGGTAAAGCAAAATAATGGTATAGCACTGTTCAGTCGTCTCACTTGACTGATAGTTTTTTGGTTTCAGGTAGGAATGTCTTGTGCTTATTGAAAGGGGCTGGAAACAGCTGATAGAGAGAACAGCTAAGGTACAGATTTTAGAGAGAATTGCTGAACAGACATAATTTAAAAAAAGGTAACAAAGGGAGGTTAGGGAAAGTGATGTCTGAACATGGTATGTAGGCTGCTGAGAAAGGCAATCCACGTGGAGCTCAGCCATTTGGTGACACAGCAAACTGAAGTGGTGAAATGCATTCTAAAAGGCAAGGCAGTAGGAAATCTAATGGGGCAAATAGCTTCTTTCCACTTGCCCCAGAAGTGTTACCCTAGGTGGGAAAGGCATCTTTCTCCAAGATGCTAGGAAATGATGACAGAGAAGTGTGTATATTCAAACAGTTTCAAAAGGACCACCCTCCTCTGTTTTCTTATTCCTAAAGCCACAGAAGGGAGTGAATACATATCGTACAGGCAGAAGAGAAGCAAACTGTGTGGTCTAATGACTTACATTGAATTCCTGGTAAGTTTGTGATTTGAACAATAAATCCTACTTTAGATATAGCCAAACTTAAGGATGAGTAACATACACAAACAATTTTTAATTGTTGCATAGGTACTAATACAGTGCAATTCTTCTAGATGATGCAGGTCCCTGGAACAGTTGCAACACTGTTTTGCCTACCTGTGTCAGTCTTAAATTACAACATTTCATGCATGAAAATACATATGTGTGTGTATCTACCTACCTATCTAAACACACCTACATACTATAGAGGACATTATTCATGTACATCAAATTTGACAAAGTTTGCACATACTTTTCCAGGAAGCTTCTGATAAATCCAATTGTTTCAATTATGTTTGAAATATTCTTTATGGTTGGAACTGCATGTTTTAAATGTTTCTTATGGCCTTTATATGTGAGATAATAGTCTCCACTTTCTTTCCTTCCAGTTTCCTTTTCCTGTGTGTTTTATGTGTCCATCCTCAGACACTGCGATGCTGGAGTATATCTGCACACATACACATGCAGATATCTATGCAGAAAAGATCAGAGTGATTCTGGATTGTGTCCAGACAATTTTAGCTATGAGTTTCAGACTGATGAAGGAATGCCTTCTGGCATTCATTGAAAACAATCAAGCTGCAGGCATGACGCAATAGGATATGATTTACAAATGTAAACTTGCAGTGATTCAAACTGCATCAGGTTCTGGGCTCCTCAGTTCAAGAAAGACAGGGACCTACTGGAGAAGAGAGTCCCATGGACAACAACAAAGATGACTGATGGATTGGAGCATCTGTCTTATGAGGAGAGGCTGAGAGAGCTGGGACTCTTTAGCCTGGAGAAGAGAAGGCTAAGGGGAGACCTCTTATATGTCTACAAGTATCTAAAGGGTAGGTGCAAGGAGGATGGAGCTGGACTCTCCTCAGTTGATCCCAGTGACGGGTGAGGGGCAACAGGCATAAACTGGAACATAGGAAGTTCCATTTAAACAGAACAAAAAGTTTTTACTAAGTGGGTCACAAGGCACTGGAACAGGCTGCCCAGGGAGGTTGTGGAGTCCCCTTCAGATATCCCACCTGGGTACAGTTCTCTGTAATGTGCTGTAGGTGATCCTGCTTTAGTGGGAGATTTGGACTAGATGATCTCTAGAGGTGCCTTCCAACTCTGATAATTCTGTGAATCTGTGATATTCTTGTAAGTTATGGTTTTGTTTTCAGTTTGAATGCTATAATGTAGAAGTCCATAAAAGACAGGTTTGTGTGCATAGCCAAGAAAGGATCCACATTTTTCAGGACAAGAATTACTGTAAAAGGCCTTGAACAAGGGTGAGTGACTTGAGCTCCTGTTTCTGTTTTGTGTGATGATTGTCTTGCACTTGATTTCTATGCCTTAATTTTTAACAGTAAAGAAGCTCTAGTAAGTACTACATTATAGTATCTTTTTCTTCTCTTTTCTGTTGGAAACTCTTTTAATATCATCTCAAGGCTTACTGCTTTGCCACTAGTACCACCCTGGTTTGAACACCACATATAGAATGGTGTGGGTTTTCCCCTCCTTAAAACTCTGTCATACCTAATTCAATCAGGAAGGCAGAGTCTAAGATTTCTTTACTTTTGTTTGGTGTGTATTTGTAATAGGTACTCTTTGTCAGGATCTTTCAGCTGCATTACTTTACCAAATCATATGGACTGGCTGGTTCTTAATGTAATCTTCTAAGTCTAGCAGTTTTGGAGGATTTGAAGTAGTATTTGAGAGGCAGAAGATTTTTCAGCATGAAATCTTGTCCCCCTTGAATGGAGCTAAAATTCATCCCACATTACATTATTAATTCTTCAATCATATGTTTCTCATGAAATACAATCTTCTTCTTTTATCTGAGCTCTACAGAACTGAAATAATCTGTCTTCCTTTCTTAGCCCTAAATTCAGAAACTAGCAACTCAGCTACATAAGTAGTCTTTGAAAAATTAGTTCCTTTTCTTTGACAGTCAAGCTGTAGTAAATAGCAAGGATTATGGTAGACAATTCTTATTACAATGGTAAAAGATTAATGCTTTTGTACTTATTGCTTTAAAAAAATAGAACACCTTAATCTTTTAAAAACAAATTGGGTCTGGAAAAACAAATTGCACTGAAGGTGACAAGATGCTTGCCAAATTCTGGGATACGTAATTTGGAACATCTGAGATATTAAACCTTGGATGCCCGAGTTCCTAATAGAAACAAGGGCTCAATATTAACTCTTTCAGCTCTGCTTTAGTCTATATTGTATAAATTACATAAAGTACATGTTTTTGAGACTTCCTTATAAAAACCAGGAGGCTGCTGCTGGATTTTTCTACTGTCTCAGAGGTACAAGATGAGAAATGAACTCCTAGTTTTGTTATTCCTGTGCCCTGAGAACAGAGGCCACATAAATATATGTTCCATAATGACTTCAATAAATTGATCATACACTCTTGAAATTGAACTGTGTATATTTTGGCCTGCCAGTACCACTGCGAGATTAATTCAGAACTCAACATAAGACTTACTAACCTTTGTGTTCTCAGCCAGAATATATCTGTTATCCTACTTGTATCCATATGTCTTTGTGCTAGAGTGGCCATATGAGTTTGCCAGTTGGAATGCTCTGGATTTTATCCTCCTCAGGGACTTGGAATAGTGCTTGATATACTACAAACATTGTCACGCCCCATACTTCTCCTCCTCTAATTAATCTCTTTTAACAACCCATTCAGCGAGATTAAGTTCGGGAATTCTCTGCATGGTATTCAGGAGTAAGATTGTTACCCAGGAGGTTTGTATAAAGACACAACTTAACTGTGAGTAATATTATAAAGAATGTGAGATTACAACTAGCAGAATTATAAATGATGGTACTTTCAAAGCAATGGATTACAATTTATCAAAACTTAAGGAAGCTGTCAAAGGAACAGGGTACAACTAACAAAGCAACAGGGAGTAAAACTTAAAGTTAGAAACTGTGCCGAGATAAGATTAGAAACAGAGACAGAGAGAGATATAAAGATAAAGAAGAGATAGAGAAGATATCACCACCCCTGGATCCAGTGATGATCTCGGTAGAAAGTTTGGGTCCTTGGATGGTGGGCACATGCCCAGCATTTCAAGTGTGCCTCTTTTATGCTGCCTGACCCCACCTTCTTGGGGGGGCTTTGGCATATCTTGCACAGCCTGGTGTTCAGTTGGACCCCTCCAGATGGGATGACACAGCAATAACCCTTATTTCTGTGCATGTGCCCTCTCCAGTGGCTTTACCCGGGGCACACACAAGATGTCACTCTGCCTCCGCAGGGTGCAGCTTGCCTGCCCCTGTCCCTTATCAGACAAGGACGGTGTCCTGCCTGTCAGGGTGGCCACCAGAGCTCCCCTTGCAAGGCCAGCGTTCAGCTTATCGGGATGGCCACTGAGGGAGGGGCTGCTCTTGTGAGAATAGAGCCCTGTTTATCAGGGTGGTGACCCAAATGGGGGTCTCTCCTTGAGACAACAGAGTCCAGATGGCTATCGAATGAGGCTTCCACCTGAGCACAGTGTCCACTTTGTCAGGGCAGCTGTTTTGGGATAAATATTCTTTTTGGGATTCTACAAACATATTGTCTTATGGCTCTGCTATGAAACTATCCAGACTTAAATGGCTGTCCACCTGCTAGTGACCTCTGGAGTCTCCGGTGATGTTAGTACTTCCTTACTCTATCGATGACATTTTAACTGACAACATATCATGGCCTAATTAGAGTTTATAGTATTATAGTATATATTATATAGTATTATTATATATATTATATATTCTCTGGTTTTAGAAGTCATCACCATGTTAAATGCTCTTTTAATGCGACTGTATTTATCATACTTCCTAGTTTTGTATCATAGTTAATTCCTTCAATAGTAGTTGTTAGAATCATTACCAATAATATTAAGCAACCAACTAAACCTCTCAAGTTCAAAAGGAGGAACTGCTGATAAAACACAAACATTTAAAATTCCTTTAAGGTTCTCAGTTATCAAGCTAGGAACACTGTATTGATCTTCGCTTAACTAATGATTGTGCTATTTAATGAGATTGGTTATTATTATTTTATGTGATTTTTAGCTGTTTATTAAATTTATTAATTTTTAAATTTATTGTTTATTAATTTATTAAATGCACATCATCTCAGCACACCTGTTTAAGAGGTTAAGTGCTATTTTCCTATATTGAGCTTTGACTATAGGGCCCCTATGCCATGAAGTCTTTTTTTTCTGTACTATACTTTCCCCACAGTACACAGGTTCAGTCTCTCTTACCGTGATATCCCTGGTTACTTCTTTGTTGTCTGTTATCTTGCTATAAGTATCATTCAGTTTCTGACTAGAATGTCCTTTTATTTGTGTTCTTACTGCTATTGCTACAGCTTGCACTGCCCTCTCTGTTTGGACATAGCTGTCAGCACATCCTCATTAGCATAGGTGTATAGTCTCACAAATGACAAGTAGTTTTAGAGACTGTGAGTGATGTGTGCTCTTTAATATTTAATCTTCTAGTGATTTCAGACTCAGCCCCTGAAGGCCAAAACTGAAAGAATCACCTAAAAAAGGTCCGTTTTAATGAGAATACTTTTCATTAGTTACTTTTGTGACTGTTTCTTTTTACCACGTCTTTTTTCTCTCTGTTCATCTTCATTAGCTGTATCCTACTTTATTTTGTACTGTGCATCCATCTCACGTATGTAGAAACATTACTTTATCCTGCAGTAACCTTTCAATGACAGCTGACCTAAGTGAAGAAGGATATTTTTTTATTTTATTCGTTTTTGGTTTTTTTTTATGCCTCAAGGCCAAGTTTCTTGTCCTTGCTTCCTGACCTCTTCTTTTTGTGTTCTCTGATGACAGGCCAGTCAATTTGTCTGTCATGTAATTCTCCAGTTCCTGAAATTGTGTGAATCTCCAGTCTTAATTTTACTCTCCCTTTGGTTTTGTGATTATTTCCTATATCTCTTGTCCCGTTTCACCTCTCCCTCATTCATGGCTTTTTTTTTTTAATCTACTATATATTGTCTTATCATCCATAGATCTTGTAGATCTTGGATTTTATCTTCTTCTGTCTGTGGGGCTCATCTGGTTTCTTTTTTTTTTTTTTTTACCTTGTCTCTTTTCCCTGTGCAGTATTTCTGTTTCTCTAAGCAACCCCTGCTACCAATTCTTTCTCTTGCCAAATTTAAACACTTCGCTCTCGTCTTTGTGGTCACATGCTCTAAGACTTCCTGTTTGCAGGTATCTACAACTCACATTATGTCAAATTCGTATTTTCTCTTACTTCCTGTGTATTCTCTGCAAAACAATTCTGAATTTCTCCCAAGTCTCCAGATGCTTCTCTGATCCTTGGGCGCACTGAGCAGATTGTGCAAACTGGGAACTTTGACCACAGCACAGATTCTGTGGACAAAGTTATCATGTAATAGACTTGGTTTCCATCTTCCATAGATTTTTTCCTCTTCAGGAATAGAGAATGAATTTCACACCAAATTCCCTGTTCCCTATTATATTATTAAACAGCATGTTGCTTTCACTTTATCTTCAGAAAAAGAAATTAACATTTGTTGGATGCTTTCATATACAAGTCTGAGATCTGAATCCCCTTTCATGGGATGTACAATGAAACAGTTCTTGCTTTCTAATCATAGTTATTAACAAAACTGTTAAATTAACAACTATGTGTTCATAGAATCATAGAATCATCAAGGTTGGAAAAGACCTCTAAGATCATCAAGCCCAACTGGCTACCCTATGACCCCTAGTCACTATACCATCCCCTGTAGCTCTTCATCTACCCATCTTTTGAATACCTCCAGGGGTGGTGCCCCCACCACCTCCCTGCAAAGCCTGTTCCAATGCCTCACAACTCTTTCTGTGAAGTAGTTTTTCCTAATATCTAACCTGAACCTACCCTGGTGGAGCTTTATCTCATTTTCTCTTGTCCTATCACTGGTCACCAGAGAGAAGAGGCCAGCATCTGTCCTATTACCACCTTCTTTAAGGTAGTTGTAGAGAGCTATGAAGTCTCCCCTCAGCCTCCTCTTCTCCAAGCTGAACAGCCCCAGTTTCCTCAGCCTCTCTTCATAAAGCCTATTCTCCAAAGCCCTAACAGCTTGCTTGACCTTCTCTGCACCCTCTCCAGCACTTCAAAGTCTCTGTTATACTGCAGTGCCCAAAACTGCACACAGTATTCAAGGCGTAGCCTCACTGAGGCAGAGTATAGGGGCAGGATCATCTCCCTGGTCCTGCTGGACACACTGTTCCTGATCCAGGCCAGGATGGAGTTGGCCTTCTTGGCCACCTGGGCACACTGCTGGCTCATGTTCAACCAGCTGTCCATCAACACCCCCAGGTACCTCTCTGCTGAGCAGCTCTCCAGCCACTCCTCCTCAAGCCTGTAGCACTGCTGGGGGTTGTGGCCAATGTGCTAGACCCAACATTTGGCCTTATTTAAACTCATGCAGTTGGCCTTGGCCCATCGATCAAGCCTGTCTGGATCCTTCTGCAGAGCCTTCCTACCCTATGGCAGATTGACGCTTCCTCCCAACTTAGTGTCATCTGCAAATCTGCATATACTGCGTAACAGCACTCAGGATGATCCCATAGTATTCAGGTACTTTTGGGGTTTTTTTTACCCCTGAGCTGGTCATAAGAAGCTTAAAACAGACTCGTGGTCCTCTGTAAAAATCATTCTGCATAATGGAGATACCACATTGTGTACTTCATTTTTTGTCAGTGAGGTGTAGGATACTTTATTTATATCTAATGGAAGTTTCCCTAGTGAATTCCTTCATACCTGTGTGGTTTGTAAAATAAAAATCAGTTCTAAGGATAGTGTATCGTAAGTCTAACATGCTCAGATTTTAAAATTAAAAATGTATTAGTTTCACTGTTTTTTTCCCTCTGGATTTGTATGGAAGCTGAGATGCATGGAAATTTTAACATAGATCTGTGCTTTGTCTAAATTGCACCTCAGAAACCATCGGAAGAAAATGACAGTAGTTGAAACACTAAAAACCATTCAGTTTCAAGAACAGAGTCAAGGCATAATCTGTAATGAATGCTGGTTTCCCTGGAGCCAGAAGATAAGCTGTTGCTCCAGACAATGTAGAAAGGTTCATTCTCAAAACCCCGTTTGTCTATAACTTTGCAAACACTATGTGAGCATAACTCACTATGTGAGTTAGTTAAATGAAGTGGGAATTCTTTCAAATATGAAATATGGCTTTCTGAAATTAATAACTTTGCCATTCTCTTCTGAATAATTGTATGCAAGCATTGAGGAAAAGTATGTTTTCCAGTCCAATCTGCTTATGTCCCCAGACTGTTATATATATTTAATATCACTCTTGCTACCAAAGATTTTCCAGCTGATAACAACTGGCAATGATGAGATAACCATGGGGGCTCCAGTGTATGTCTGCAACCTGTGAGAAAGTGTGGGTGCACAACATCACAGGTTTTGACCAAAATGGTTCATATTTGAACACATACTTGAAAGAAAAATCTGTGAAGAAAAAGTCAGCTTGCCTGTTCCTGCTTCTCATTGGTTTTGTGCTGTGTATGTACACTGTGCTAGGTGACTGCTGCCTTTGTTTATCTTTGTTCAGCCTGTAAGGCTTTGCATAAAGCCATTAACATCAGGGACATACAAAGGGAGAGCTGCCCCTTCTATTGCCACCATCACTGCTCATCAAGGGTTCCTTTCCTCCTAGAGCAGCCTGAAAAAGGCATCGCTTGGCAAACAGACAGAAGCCAAGTATCCTCATGCAGTGTAAAGCAAAGCAATTATTTGTTTCCTCTTGGCAAAACTGATCAGAAAGAGTCTTGTGGTGCGAAATGGTTCAGATGACCTTTAAGGTGTTCTGTAGTGCTCATCCAGCCTCTGGTAATGTTTTTGCATGTAAAATGCACTATGACTGCCATGAAGGTCCTCAGACCTGGAAGGATTTTGCTTTATTTATGTGTTTATTTTGCAATTTTATAAAAGAGTGTTGCAGGCAGAAAAGGTCTGTTTTGAGGTGGAGGCAAGATTGATGTTGGCTTCTTTCCTTTAAAACCAGACAAGATTTTAAAAGGATTTAAGGGAAGAGAGTGCATTTATTTGAACGGGTGGGAATATGGAAAGTAGACAGGGTAACCTTTGATGTGGATGTGCCTTTCCAGGTTCACAGAATTTAAAAACCCATAACTGATATAAAGTAACAGCAGTGCAGTGTGATTGGCAACTTTGTGCAAGGGCAAGTAATCAGAATTAAAGCTGTAAATTCATGAAAATCAAAGTGTTCTCTTCACCCTACAGCTGGTTGTTTCAATTCAGAGTTTGTGTGGTACATGATTCTTTGAGGCTCAGCTATCATGCTCTGCAGAAAATAAGCACACATAGACACATCTTTTTTTTTCTCTTCCTCCCTGTTTTTAAGCAAGATGTAGGAATGTATAAGTTGTGTGTAGTGTTGTATACATTTTAGAAAGCTAAGAAGTTTGAATGTTTCATTAATAATATAGTTACTATCTGCTGTTTATACCTACAAAAAGACCAAACTCTGGAAACCTCTGTGCAAGACTGAAGTTACATTGAACTCCCAGTGCAAGCTGAAGGTGGGGCTTTAGCTTTTGGTTCTGAGTAGAGCTGAGAGGGCACAGTGGGTGAGACTGGTGGGGTGTACTGGGAGGGAGGGGTTATACTGACTGTCAAGTGGGTACTCAGTCTGAGAACATAGAGCAATCATCCCAGCTGAAAATAGATTTCTTCATACCTGGCAAGCCCTTTGGAACCTTCATAGGTGTGGCTTGTCAGCCCCACGAAGGCATTCTAAACAAACAGAAAACTGCTAAATTGTTTCAGGTGATTTCTTCTGTTAATGAGTGTCAGGAGGAAAACCAAAGCAAACCAATCAAAATACAAATGCTGGCCAGTTCTGAAGAATTTTAATTTGTTCTCTGTGGTTCATCTCTATCAGGAACACAATTCTTAGCAAATTTCTTAATTGTCTCTAAAAAAGAGATAGACTTTTTAATAGAATATAAAGGTACCAAGCTGTTGCTTTCAAAATAAATACAGTGTCTAAATGAGCAAAACTTATTCTTTTCAAAGATTTCACTGAGTCTTTAAACTCAGTGTGTGGCTTTGGTAAAACTTAAAGTACTAGATTTCTGAAAGGCTGCGTTCATTAGTTAACATTAGACTTATGCCTATTAAAATGTTGCTTTCTGACAGCTGTGCAATTATCCAGTGTCACCACTGTGCCTTGTAGTTAAATGGTCAACAGTTACCACATTTAGAAATAATAGGTGACATTTGAGCTTTGAAAAGTAAATTCTAACTGAATGCTGCTAGGAGAGTCCCATATATAGTACTTTTATGTATCAGTCAGTGGAACACATCTTAAATGGAATGGCAACAGAGACTGAATATGATAAGCATTACCTATAAAATGGGAATAAGATTAAACAGAAATCATTGGGATAATGAAGGCTAAAACAATAGGCAATGTCATGTATATTACAGTAGTGACTCTAGAACTTTACAGCCCTGTAGCCAGCAGAAGTCGCAGTGCTTGGTTCATCTTCTCCATCTTTTCCTGTTCTTCTGTATAATTTTCTTCATCTCCAATGTTTATCTTGAGTAAAATTAAATCTTTATGTAGATTTTCTTCAGTGTAGGTTTTTCTCTGATTACCTGTGACCTGAGTAACAGGAAGATAGTACAGTAAAATTTTAAAAATATTTTAGCAGTATATTTTAGTGTGTTATTATGAAATAAAATTGTGTGAAATGACGTGTACACCTTCTAATTAGCTTTCATCAACTGTAGGTCTGTGTGCTAAAAGCTGGTAAAGGGTTAGGTCACATTTACCCCTGTTTGTGTGAAATATCTTATTAACAACTGCAAATGGGACTCAGTTGTTGACTGTATTTGGAGAGCTGTTGTGAGGTGGTGGTTTTTTCCTTCATTTTTGGTGGGTTTTTTATTCTTCCTATTTTTTTTTCCCCACCTCTTTTGTTGTTTTACTTCAGTAGATTGAGTTATTTACCTTGTGGAAGAATATATACAGAGGTCACAACAAAGGGCCATCTTATACCATTTGGACATAAAGGAAAAATAGATTTTTTTGTGAAAAATAAAAAGACCTCTGGATACCTATCACAGACTAATGAACAGGCATCTGAGTGGGAGGATACAGAGAATCATATGAACATCCTGGCCTGTCATTTTTGAGAGTTTCAAGATGAATATGCCAAGTTTATACACTTATACTACTGAAGAGAAGCCCAGAATGGTTCATAACAGGCTTCATGTTTTAATTTAACGGTGCACGATAATTTGAAAAAAAAAATCCCTACAAGGGTGAGGTTTTATTAATATGCTTGTAGAGTTTACACCAAGAATGAAGTAATGGACATGTTGAATTATCAGGAACTGTGGCTGTTAGACACACATTTGTGTTTCATGAATCACTTTTAGAAAGCTGGTATGTACTAAGATTCTGAATTGACATTTTTATTTTTTTTTTTAATGCAGGGAAATTTACTGTATCCTTGGCACTAGGCCTCTAAGAGATACAGGTTCAGTGAGCCTGATAAGTGGGGATTTTTAGAGTATGTGCATTCACATTTCTTGGAAGATGTTCAGAAAAGGGAAAAGTATAGCATTTCTGGAAAAAATGTTTTTATTAAAGTATACATTCTTTATGGAGAATGACATTCAGTAAAAAAAGGATCAGATTCAGTGGGTTTTCTGATCTGAAAAAATATTTTATGAGATTTTATTCCCATTTTACCCTTTAGAGAAGGAAGGATTTAATATTTTGCTTTAAAATGGCATTTAGAAATTGTAATTAATGTGTTAAACTAGACAATGAAACTTAGTCTTGATTCAGTTTACTGCAACTGAGATCTTTTTCTTCCAAAAATGTTTGTTAAAAATATTTTATTGACTTTTCATCTAGAGTTGCCATATTCTACTGTGGTCTGGAAAGTTTTTAGTTGCTAATGGTACTGTTACAATTAAGCTTCAGAAACAATATCTTGTGTCTTTATGACAAGATTTATTCTCTAGCATACTATAAGCCTTATAGAAAGATCAGACTGGCTTTTTAAAAATTGTTTTCGTAAATATTTTATTTGGACTGTTTTATTTATTTATTTTTAATCTGCTGATCCTCTGCAGATACTGAGCCAACAGGTATTTATCTAAGATGCAAAGGACAGAAAGCTTCTGATGAATTGCAAGAATCTCAGTAACTGCTACAAATAAATTGTTTTTCTGTGGAATTCTATTACCTGTGTAAGTCACTCCTGGACATAAACTACACTATTTTAATTGAAGTAGTTTCTAAATATAAATCAGGTAGCTAGGGGATAAAGACTGAACCCATCTGCTCTTATTTGTATCCAGGATATATACAGAGTTTCCCAGATAAACAGATACACTTTGGTACTGTCCAATTAATTACTGTCAGGTATATTGCATTGGAAATTTGGTCTACATCTCCTTTTTTTTTTTTTTTTTTTTTTAGGATATAAGCCAGTTTCTTGGTTCCTAGGATGTTTTTCTTTACCTTTAAATCAAGAACAAAGCAATTTTTTAGAAGTACAAATACATCTTCTGCAATGAGAGTCAGCGTCTGGAGCTAATTTTGATTCGGGCTTACAAAATGCTATAAAGATGGTAGTGACTTCTTTCATCCCCCACTGCAGTTTTAATATACATTTAATATACATTTAATATACATTTCAAAAATATTCTGAAGCGGGTCACTTGCTGGGACCTTGCTTGAGACAGTAAAAGCTGGAAAAACTTTCTTTTCAAACTTGTCCAGTGTCAAGTGAACAGTTAAGGAATCGTAAGGGCTGGGCTGGATTCCTTATAAAAGGTTTACAAAGAGATGAGATTTAGAAACTATTAGTTCCCCAGGGCTCTGTTTACTTATACCTTCATTATGAATAATAATAAATAAATAAATAAATAAATAAAGTCTGTCATTGTCACAAAGGCTGCTTTAGAAATATAAAGGAAAACATGACAAATTCCTTCAGAAGCATGAGACTTGAGATACTTGCCTGCTATGAGGGCTCTTTTTCTTTTTCTTTTTTTTTTTTTTGTACCTATTTCATTGAAGTAAAGCTGACTATCGATACTGATACTGAATATCTTGATATTTCCTAACCTCATCCCCCACTGTCCTGGTCTCTGAAAAGGACTCAGGTATCCTGTAGGCTCTTCCTTTAGAAGCTCACTGCCTAGCTCTCTGTGTGCCTGCTTTTCTGCTGTCAGCATCCTAGGGGCTGGCCATTGGCAGGCTCTGTGCTTGGTAGAGGTCTGCAATGGGGTAGCAAGCTGGAAGACAGCTGCACAGGAGGAGCTTTGTAACAGGGTCTGGTTCCTGGAGCTGTGATCTCCGGTCTGGTTGGGCGTGTTTGCTGCTGCCTTCAGGGAGCACTCACTGTTTTGGGGGTGAATCTGTTCCCCGCTGCCAGCTGCAATTAGTCAGTCATTGACTGGCAACGACTTTGGTTTTGTACTCTTTTGTTATCTCTTAGGACACTCCTTCTAAATTAATTTCTATCTTTGAACTTGCCAGTTTACACATTCATCTTTTTTTTCCTGGAAAGCTATGATGCTCTTTATCCTCACCATTAAGGTAGTGATGTACACATAAAACTCTTTACTACTTTGATATCCCTCCTAGCAAAACACTCTGATGGTTCTTTTTTATCATGATTTCAGGGTGGCAGCCCTTCTTTCAAAAAATATAGACACAATAGGACCATCTGTGTATGCCATCTGAAAGACATTTCCTTCTAGGATCCCAGGGTTGGTTATGGGACTTTCACACATTCCTCCCGCCTGTCCCCCTTGGGTATAGAGTAAGGAGACAACAGGTTTTTTATGATAACACAAGTGTGTATAAACCTAAACTCTTCAGACCCTGTGCAGACCCTGGCAAAGCAGGCAGGTACTGTGGAAAAGAGCCTTCCCTATCACTAGCCAGCTCTTACATGCTTGGAAATGTTTTCAGTTTCATATTTTTTGAGGTCAGGAAAGGATTGTATCTCTTCTTCGTATGTTTGTTCATCAGATTTTTTATTTGTTTGTTTTGGGGACATTTTGGTATTGTTTTTTAATGCAGAATTGCTTTGTTTCTCATTGCAGCAGTATTTATTGCTTACCTTCTTACCTTCTCCTTTTAATCCTGCAGCTGCCATTACATAAAATAATGACCAATGTTATTTATTCATAAAGGCAGTGTAATTACTTGTTCTCCACTATATTCCAATAAAATACTGTCATGGATTATTGGCAGTAAATTATTTTAAGTTATACTTTTATAAGCAAACAAAGCCATATATGTGAAAATATCTTTGATCATTTTTCATGAAGCATCTTATTCTATTCTTTTATCATTTTTGGTGTGAGATCTGAAATCTTAATGCTTGCATTTTGATTTTCTCTGTCCCCCCTATTTCATTTCTATTGCAAATGCTTTCTATTGAGATATTATAAACAGTTCTTCAAATTCACTGTTCCTGTTCCCCTCTTCCCAGGCTGGCCTGATTCTGATAGTATCATTTATATGTTGTCATTAATAGTGGTCCACTGAGTGAATTATAATTCCCTTCTTTGGGTACTGTATTTTAAAAATTTGGCTGCTGAATTGCAGCTGGGTAGGAAGGAAGGGCACATAGTCTCAAAAACCACTCTCTTTTTACCAAATTTGTAGAAGTTATTTGCTAGTCTAAGAGAAAATAAAGGAAAGAAGGATGCTTTGCACTGTTTCTTCATAAAGCAGATTTTCTATTTGATAGAACTGTTATAAAACATTATTTTCAAGTGTCAACAGGACCCTGTGTACATATAGAGTATATAAAGAACTAGAATATATTAATAATTTTTCCACAAAAAAAAAAAAGATAGTATATTTTAGCCCATGAATCATTCTCTAAAGGACTGCAGAGCTTTCCCTCAGTCAAAGTGATTTCACAGATTTATTTAATATAGCATTTATTTATGAAACAGGCTGTAATAGATCCTTTAAGATGTTTTGTGGTTTTGGGGTTTGTTTTTTTTTGTGTTTGGATGGAGGTACAAGCTTAGGCAAATAGCATGATCTTGAACAGCTTAGGTTAAAATGGGTGACCATAATCTCCCAAATGATGATATTTTTTTTAAAGGAAAAGAAACTCTGTAAGTTACAAACATGTGAATTTTTTTTCTTCTTCTGATAATTCTGGGTTAATTTGCTTATAATATCACAGGTGTCCAGAACCTTGCTCTTCACACTGCTTTATTTCCTTGAGCCTCCAGTAATATACCTTTAACACACCAGTGCTTTCAGAAGGTTGCAAACTCAGAGATGTGACTTCCAGTTGTTCTTTTGAGGATTCTTTAGGACAAATGTGTGAATTTGGTACAAAACATGAAAAACGAACTGCAAGAAGTTTCTGCTTCCACTCAGGATGTCTGTTTAAGCCTCCATGCTGTGTGTTGCTGTTTCAAACAGGAGATATTTAGAGATATTGAAACTGGACTTACAGTTATGGCTCTAAATACATTTCAGGCTCTTATAGTGCAGAGGCACTGACTTCTGATTGAGGTGCAGAATGATCTAGCACTCTGATAACTGAAGATGAACTCTTAGCAACCAAAATTTAAACAACTCATTTTAAAAACTTTGGCCTAGATACGTGAACCCAGAAGAAAGAGTTACAATCATTCATTTCAAATTCCCTGGCTCTTACAGGTCTCCAGACTTAGCATTTATTCATACAAATTGCTCACTGTTGCAGATAAATCACACAATGTAGCCAAGGCAATAACTCTGCACCTGAGCTTTATTTAGTTCTGCTTTGTTAATGTGGGTAGCACTTTGCTTTTCCTCTCTATCTTACAGTACCGAGATACTTTGGCTCTGTCTGAAATGGTAGAGGGGTGAATAGGGACAAAACCTACAAGTTTTTACCTCACTTGCATGACTGCTAGATTTCCTAATAGCTGTGATTCCTCACTTAGGTGCTGAGTTTAATTTTCCTGCCCATTTAAAGGAAATGCAAGGGAGACAATTACCAAGGGGGAGGCAATTTTTCACTGCATACTTAGGAGAAGATTATCTCATCAGAAGTGTTGTCTCTAGTGGTTCTCATCTGAATGTACACCAGGGATAGTTAATTTCCCATAATGCTGTTTATGATGATGATGAGAAATACTGTGCCTTCTCTGTATTGATTTTTCTTTTTTTGACTTCTTTCTGGTTTCTCTTTTGGCATATTTGTCTCTCTAAAGGTGCACTTCACCTTGCAGGCATGGAAAATAGATTGAGGTTATGTGTTGCTCACAATTTTATCTTAGGTTTGTGTAGACTGCACAAATGAGGAAAGCTTTAAAACCCACCAACTTATACACTTTTTTTTTTTTTTTTTTTTTTTTTTTTAACACAGCATGAATTAAGTGTAACATTAAAAATGTTGATGTTGGCTGCTTAGGTTTTGATTTGTTTTTTTACTGTGCTGAGGTAACAGAACTCTCTTTGCCTATATTAAGGATGAATATCTTGTCACTTCACTGCAGCCTCCTAAGTGGTGGGTGTTTATTCTAATCCAGTCAGCTGTAGTCAGTGTCATGAGAGAAGGTGATTCATCTGATGTGATGTGAAATATATGAGAGGCTTATTATGCAAATGTGTTCTGGAGAGCAAAGTGGTTGATGAGGCTCCTGCCCTGCCCAGTGCTGCAGTCTACAGAGCTTCACTGTGCCATTGCAATTGTTTTTCAGGCCACACACCATGAACCGAAATGATCCACATTAAAAAACGTTAACTGGGCACCTGATTTGTAACTGGACAGTGACTTGGTTATCAGTATTTGTTTTTTTTTAACCAGGTTCATTTAAGTTATTTGTAAGGCCACACACCGGGAACCGAAATGATCCACATTAAAAAACGATAACTGGGCACCTGATTTATAACTGGACAGTGACTTGGTCATCTGTATTTGTTTTTTTTTTTTAACCAAGTTCATTTAAGTTATTTGTAGGGATGTTTATAACATAGTAATAAGAATATCTGTTCAAAAATGGGGTCATAATGGAAATGAAGAAGAAGTGGTTGAAGGCAGGGACATTCAAAACTCAGTGTAATGAACTGACTCCTGAAATACACGTGTTCACTGGGACTGTCCTATTTTATTAAATGAGATGTATCCACAATAGTTGTTTAACTGTGTGTTAAGCAGGACATTAGCAATACCATTATCACTGTAGTGTACACCTTTTGATGCTTGATATTGCTTTATTAGATTATAAAATAACTTGAAGTGAGCTTATCTTTCTCAAACAAAGGAGGTAGTTAGAAACTTTTATGTACTCCTCACTACTGGTAATGCTGTTTGTGTGAGCAGTCTTTCCCAGTTTTAGAGTCTTAGTGAACCATGAGGGTTTGATGTGTACTGGGCAATATGCTGTCTGATGAGGTGGGCTGTTTCTTTATAATGTGTAGCAATTATCCAGTTCCACACCAGGAAGCCAAAAAAAGTGTCCATGCAAATCATGACTTTCTCTTCGTGGTTATGTAAATCTGAAGAGAGAATGGTTCATATGAACTTCTCTTGAGTGTCTCAGAGTGATGTTTTATATTAAAAAGGTTAGCTAATGGTTAAACTATCAGAGATATAATGAGGCAGAGGCAATATACTTTGGGAGGCATACTGAAAAGAAACCCAGCCTACTGGGATGCCTTAGATATGTATATATATATATGGAAATTAAATTTCATATCCTGGTATTCTGTGGGAAGTTGTTCATCACAAAATGACGTTCATGTTTGTGTACTGCTCTGCTCCAATGTGGTTTGTGGTGTATGTAGGGACTTTGATTTAGAACCTGAAGTCAAAGAAATGTCACTGTCACTGATAAGATACCATCCCATGTAGCAGCAGTGGAAGAGATGAAAAGAACTACACTGAAACAATGCCAATAGCAATGAAAGCAATCAAAATGAGCTTTATAGCACCTTTTAATGTAAGTTCATTGTGAAATGTGTTTTACATGCTATATTTCTTTTTAATATTATATTTCTTTTTATTTTTGTAGGCTGTGGAAACCAACCTTGCATCAAAGGATAGTCATTGGGTCTATGTAAATGAGGTAAGAATGTCAAAAGAGACAACACATAGCTTGGTACATTCACTCATCACCATCTTTTGTTTCATATGTTTTGACACATGAAACCAAGCATATATTTAGCATTTTTGCTTTTTGAATGGTACAAGATAGAACTTGGTGGTGTCATTGCTTGTCTGTCTCAACTGAATTGGCACAGGTTGAATACCAAAGGTGAAAATAAAGCTTCCAATATATCTCATAGTAACCAGGAGACTATTTTTATTTTTATGTTGACCCTACTTCATTAGCTATTTAGGAAGCAGAGAGTATCTCAAGAACCCTTAAATACACCTATAATGGCATCTATATCTGCCAGGATCTTGCCCTTCACAGCTATGAAAGCCTGCACTCAGGTACCAGAAGAGGAAAGAGCACTGAGGCTCATTGCAGGCTTAGCTTATTGAATCTGCATTTACATGATACTCAGGTTTTCTCTTGTGCAGAATTATGTCAGTGTTTTGGCAAAGATCCAGGACAGCACTGATTTAAAGTGTGATATTTCCTCTCTGCAGGAAATGGTACCCTGTCCTGCTAAAATGATTATTTATTTTATCTTCATAACAGCAATGTCCTAGTAAGAATCAAGGCAGCCTTGTATTTAAAAAGCAACGGAAAACTTGAAATGTTGTTCCATAGATAATAATTTATAAATCACTGGTTGTCCAGGATAAATGGTACTATTATACATATTGCTAGTTTTAACAATATAAGTTAAAAAGAACTATGTTCACTGTTTTATTTTTGTATAATAAATTCATAGCCTCTGAAATTCCCTTGTTAATTTCTCATTTCTTTTTTTCCACCTAGCTAATAATTTTGGATAGCCTATTTTTAATAGTAACTATAAACTGTCTTATGTGGCATCAGAACAGCTCTGTAATTAAACAGAGGTTAGGGAAAGTGAGTGAAATTGCTGCTTATAAAGGCTTTATAAATTCCTTCTAGTCCTTGTTACATTTAAATACCTCCTGATTTGTCAGATGCAGTAACGACCCATTGCAGAGTATCAGCAAGATGCCCAAAGTCACTGTTTATATTCACATAAAGATAATACAGTTTATATTTCCCTAAACTTTAGAGAGACCAAGTGTTCATGAATTTCTTATTGCTGTTGTTGTGTATATATATATATTTATATATATAAATCTACATATTTGGTCTACCTTTCTCATTTCAGACATTTTAAGTTTCAAACTCACAGAGCTGTCAAAAGTGGAGATTTTAGGTGGAGAAAAAAATGTATTTCAACTCCTCTTTTAGATTTATATCTTCACTTCTATTCATCTGGAATTACTAAATCATTCCTTGCATTCATTTAGGTAGTGATTCTACTTGAATTCTGAGTAAAACACATTAAGTAGCTTTATAAAAGCAAGAGTACTTTTGATTTCTCTATAAATCTTTACAAAAGCAATCAGCTCTTCAGAACAATGACCAGTCCATGCTTAGCTTTGTCTCCATAAGCCTCCAAAATATGTTATTACCATTGAATGTGTTGCAAGTAGCCAAAGACCAGCAATTTTGACTCAAAGATCTGTTAGAACATATCTGATGTTCTGCTTGTACCTTTGCTGTTTATACCTTTAAGTGTTAAAGAAAAACTTCCTTGGTTACTTTCCTCTGTCTCATCATCTCTGTGTCTGCACATCTGTTGTTTTTCATTCTTTGTTTTTCAGCATCCTACTCACATTCTGCAAGTCTGTTAAATATTTCCTGATCACGGTTTGGAAAGACAAATACAACTGTATTATAAACACCACTGAATATTTTCTGAGCTGTACCTTCTGTTCTAGGTCTTTCCACATATTTTTTTTTCCAATATGGGTATGGGAGTGACAGTTTATACAAATAGTCACTGCATATACTTGTGATAGAATCATTTATTCAATAGTTTTGCTGACAAACATGAAATTATGGGAACAGAAACTCATATTTGGGTTGCAATCAGTGTGGAACTCCATCCTTCTCTATCTGATATTGTGTTTGATTAGATTCTGTCAGTCAAATCCACCCTTGGGGTAGTCCCAGTGATTTGACTTAGCCAGGGATGAACCTACCATCATCTATCTTGATATCAGTCATTTGAAATGAAGGATTATATAGTAAGTATATGTATTTTTGATAGAAAGATGCCTAGTTATGAATTACTGGAATCACTGAATCAATTTCAGTGTTTTAAAAGTAGATCTAATTGCAGGGTGTGAAAACTATAGGTTAGAGCTTCTACTTGACTACAATTTTCATTTGTCACTTTTCGATTGAACTGATTCTCATTGATTCAGATTGACACTCATCAGATGAGATACAAAAGGGCATTTGCTTTTTCCACAAAATAATGTCTTATTAACCTGTTATTTTAATCTTAGAATTACCACATTGGAATAACAATGTTGAAATTCAAACAATAGTAGCTTCTAAATTCTTAAACTGTGAATAGTGGGGAAAAGTATTGGAAATTCCAGTACAGTTCATTAGTATCTAAATGATCAGGTAATCTGTAGGAAAATAATGTATTGCAGGGGAAGGAAAAATCCTCCTTATAGGTCAAGTACCAACCCATGTGGGTATTTGCCATGGCAGGACACTTAAAGAAGGAAGAAGTTCTTTCTAATAAAACAAAAATACTGTTTTGCAAAATAACAGTGCTAGGCATTCTTCCACTGCATTTTTCTATGAGCTACTGCAAAGTTTCCAAAAGTAAGCTTTGTAAAGGTGGTAGGGATGGTATTCTTGATTGTTTGGGCAGATGCACTAACACAGTTCCCAGAGTTTGTTTGAATTTAGGAGGACTGCAGCATGTCTGACTGTATTTGTTTCACAATTCAGTGCGTAGCTTAATGCTCTGCAGAGTAACTTAACTCTAAGGCTGAACAAAGACTCATTTCTTTATCACTAAGAAAAGCATATGCTAATATTTGTCCCATTTAGAAGCAAACAAAAAATAAACCAAACTATGCTGCAGTACTGCAGGCTGGGCAGCATAAGGGTAAATTGTATTCATAATGGCTCTTGCAAAATCAAAGATGCTTTCTTATTGAAAGAATGTAGAAATCCATCCAAGTTTCTTGAACCTTGACCTGAACTCAATAACTAGGGCTTTTTAAGAATCAGCAATGGGTTTATTTTGTTTCTTATGTACAGTGCTAACCATAAATAAATAAAAAAGTCAGGGAGCAGTTTGTTACTGGTTAAAACCTATTTTCAATAAAGAAATCCAAAATAATTATGATATAGAAATAGAGTATTATGCAGATTCCGAGTCCATAGGAAAGCAAAATAGTCAGAAGTTAGAAGACAGCTGACATTCTTGTAAGATATAATTAAAAAACAAACAAAAAAACCACACAAAACCCAAACCAAAAAAGCTATTAACCCATAGCAAACAAAAAAACCCCACACTAAAGTCTAATTAACATTGAGAAAAGGATGCTCTTGGATATTTTCTCTTTTCAATCCACAGAAAAGATCCTGGTTTGGGAAAGTTAGAGGCAGCAAGCACAGAGAAGTTACTGCAACAATTGCAGCTGTAAAGTATTTGGATAAATTCTTCCCAGCTGTGATGATACTTTGCAGAAGAAGCCCTCATAGTTGAGAAGGGAGAAGTGAAGTAGGAAGAAAAGATCTTGTAATTTGTACAGGAGAAGTAATAAAAAGATAGGGAAGTACAACAAGAGTACATGTTCTGTCAGTGGTGAGAAGCCTTAGACAGGAAGTTAGAGTGCCAGGGAACTTGGGTATCTCTGAGCCACACTGAGATGATGTTATCTACATTACTTGAGCATGAGCCAGAAATTTTGTACAGAAATTGACCTTATTCTTCCTGGACAGATGAAACTTTCTAAATGATGCTGGTGCTGCTGCCAGCAGATTAATTTCTAGATCTTCAGCTGATGAATACAACTTTCCCAAACTCATCCTAGGTCATCAGTTAGAACAAAGTGCAGAAAGAGTCTGATGATGGTTTTTTCCCTTTTCAGATCATTCACTCAAAATACATTTGTGGTAATCCTTTTCTGGACTCTAGCTCAATTATTTATTTCTACTGTTGTCATAGGTCTCTCTTCAACACTTTTTTACTATCTTTAGGAGGCAGATATTTGTATCAGGGAGGAGAAAATGTCTCTTCTCTCTCATGTTATTATTTACTTCCATTTCTATCCCACAGCTCCAATGCTCCTGCCAATAGATGTTTTCTGTACTCTACTGACCCTCTTCATCTGAGAAACAAATGACTTCTTAACTATCATCTGGGCACTTATTTCTTGTTTTCCTCAATCAAATATTTTTGAATGTTAAGAAAAATGAGCAAGAAATAAAATAATAATTATCAGATAAAGTCTATCTCAGCAAAATAGTTTTTTCCCAAGGGTAGCATGTAGGAAGGTGTTAGATAATGTATTCTGAACAATGTCTTCCTAGCACAGGCCTTGTAAATTTATCTTGGGGGATCTTTGGAAAACAGATCACTTATGAATACAGTGTTTGTTCTTCACTTTGTGTGGAAAATCTTTTTTTTCCTAGAAATTCCTTTGTTATATGCACTTTGGGTAATCAACAGTTAGACCCATGAGCTTCCTTTTCACTTGTGTTGAACCAGGACTGTGTGACAGACTGAAATTCTGCTCAGTCTTGATGTATGCCAAAAGTGCCAAAAGACTATTTTTTTTTAAAGCATCAAGCTATGTAATGACATTTGTGTTTACTCTGACAACAAGAAGTTAATGTCTTCTACACTTCTACATGCTTTATTCTTGTTGAAAAAAGCAGCCTTCTTAATGATAGCTTCATAACCACAAGTAGGACAAGCATTCTAAGAGCTTTTCAAATTATACAAAAAATATCACAGATTAAAAAAAAAAAAATATTGAATAGAAACACAAGGAACACACTGTGGAAAATTTCTTAAAATATACTGACTGAAAGATTTCAATGCAAAACAACAATTTATGATTACAATTTATTCAATTTTTTTTTACCATGTGAGCTACATTTACTATTTGCCTGAAGAAATTTTACCTCTCTCCTTTTGGCTGCTATCTTAGGCACTTCTGATTTTATAAATATTCATTTATTTTCACAAAAATTTTCCTATATATGCTTGAAAGGCATATATATACATGAAGCTGCACTGTATTAGTACCTGCATCCTGCTCAAAGAAAGTTGTAGAGTTCAGAATTGACCTAATTTGAGTGTTGTTGAATCACACAGAAGCAGGTGTAGTCATCCAAGAGTAGAGTAAGGTGAGGTTTTATGAATTATTTTATCAGTGAAAATTCAATGTTGATCTTTTGTTTTGTCCAGCTTTCGATAACCATAATTTTGTGTGGTTTTCCCCCCCCCCCAAGATAACAACATTTTAGTATGAAGTAATATTTTGTTAAATCAAAGGATCTTTTGCTGTATAGACCTCTTATACAATCTGATAAAGACTTTTTGAAACCCAGTGCACCATCCATATATCTAAAATTAGAGCTAATTTAATTAAATTATAAACACATCCCTCTAGAGATTTTTAGGAACCTCAGGGAAAAGTGAAGTAACATTGGATGTGTGGGAGGACAATGAGTTGGACTGGTGGTCATGCAGACTTGTACTACAAGGTTTTCTGTGCTATGAAAAATGGATTGTGCCCTTGCCTTAAAGGGTTAAACTTTATATGTCCCTGAGTGTCTCTGTTGACTTGGGATGCTTAGAGGAGCCAGCATTATGTTAAAGCTGAAAAAGTCTATCTACAGTGCAAGCTGTTGTGAACATTTTTAAAATGTTCAGCTAATTGGAGGAAGTGTTTTGGATTTTCTGCAAGTGAACAAGTATCCCTTCATCCACAATGCATTGAGGGGAATTAGAATTAGAATACCCCAAGAAATAATATTGATCCTAACGCAAAATTTCACATCCTCATTGCCATTCAGTTTAATCCTCCAGCTTTCTAGAAGATGTGCTCTCTGGAAATCTCTTTTGGTTCTTTAAATTATTAATGTCATTAAAATTTATAATTTTCTGTCATTACCTCTAGGAAAATAGAGATTCTAATGTGAAACATAATTGTCTCATTTTGCAATTGGTGTTATGATAGTTGAGCACAACTAGAGCAGATTTAAATATTCCCCTGAGCAGTATGGCTACGTATTCCACACTTCATGAAGTTCTTTGCATGCAGGCATATAAATAGATAAATGAATTCCCAAAATGACCAATAGCTGTATACAAATAAATAGATAAATGAATGCCACAAATTTTTGAAGATTAAAATTTCCTATAATTATGCCACATGATCAGAAAATATGATTTATAAAGGAATGTCCTTTCATTGTTGAGTCAGGTGGTCAGAACTACTACTAGCTTAGGAGAGGAGAGGAGTTAATCTTACACATATGTCTGCCTACCAAAATATTTAAGTGTTCCCTGAAATATTAGGAATAGACTAATTATTTCCCTTAGTATAGGAAAAATCCAGGATAAAAGTTCTTAGATAACTTTTATCTTGGGTGAAATTCCTTCCCTCCATCCTTATTCAGGAAATTCAGTGTTCATAGGCCTGAAAGCAAATAGCAATTAAATATGCCAATAGTTTTAGGCTCCTTAATTTTCTTTAAAGCATACCTCTGCACCAAGCAGAAGGCATCATCTGTATAAAGTAAATCTTTACCCCATGTTGTGGTAGGAAAGTCATGGGATCACGGCAGCCAAAAAGTGAGCATGTGATATGGAAATTTGCAAGGAGAACCTGCCTGCCCTGACCAGCTGATAAGCTCTACTTTAAAATACAGCATCCATGGATGTTGTGAATGGTAATTACTGTGTGTTGTCTTGTGCTGTGTAATGATCAAGAACAAGATTGGAAATTTGAGATGACTTTGTTTGGAAAAAAACAAGCTAAAACAAAAAACAAAGCAACAAAACCTCTAGAACCAAATTAAACTACTTGCTTGATTGTCAGTTTCAGAGTGCAATTAAGATGTTCATATCATGTACAGGAAACGTTTTGCTTTTACACAGATAACTGGGTTAATAGGATCTACTTACCAGATCAGTGTGTAATGTTCTTTATTTTCCTGTGTCTTCAAGGCTTAGAGCTGTTTTTTGATATATGCTGCTATTCCAGTGGGTGTAAAAGTAGGAACCAACTTCACATATACTTATTTTCAATATATTTTTTTGCCCCTTGTGTTTATCACAAACAGAATGCAGATGACCTTCCTGCATGTGATATTTAAGGTTTCACGTGCTGCTAAGCCAGGACCAGGAGCTTTCTGGAAACAAGTCTGCAGGGCCTGCCTGTGCCAGGCAAAAGGAAGTGGTGTAGTCCCCTGCCTAGGAAAGACACAGCTGGGATGCTCCTGTGTGGGATGGTGGTGATCTACTTTCCAGGTTAGGCACTCAGCCACATTGTCCTTCCCCTGGACCTGCCTCAGGTGCCCTGAGGTGCTTCCTGTGGCTGTATCACTTCATAAACCAGTGTGGAAAGGCACCTGGTGACCTTTGGCTTGTAGAGCACCAGCCCAAAAATACAGACTTGACCCCTTACTCCCGGCTTTTCTGACAACGTTTGTTGGTTTTTTTTGTTGTTGTTTTTGGTTTTTTTTTTCTATGCTTTTACATTTCTGGACAGGAGACCAGTTTCTTAAAGGAATGTATCATTTGCTGGTATGAATGTCCATCAGCTGAAAAAATACAGAAACTTTTTTATTCTTAATATTACACACTGAACTGAGACACTGAAGGATTTGTCAGCTGTCCACACAGAAAAAGGTGGTACTTTCAGCCACATTTAGCCCACTTTATGTTCTGAATCCCCCTCCAGAGACTGCCGTTTTTCTTCTTTGGATGTAACTAGGCTGTGAGATTCAGGACTGAGTTGGTGCCTGGAGCTAAATGGGAAGAACCTGGGTTAATATGTTGAATGTAATTGTTTTCCTTTGCTACTGTACCTCTGGCAATCCTATGGAGGAAGCAGTTCTGATCTGCTTTGTGTAGGCTTATGTATCTTGGGTCAAGCATTTTAACAAAGGTTATGAGATGTCTTTGAAAGGCTGTGCACCACTTGGGGAGGACGCAAAAGGTGTATGGTGTGAGGTGAACTAAAGTTGGTTTGTATTGTTTTCAAAAGATTTCTTCTGTTTCCAGTCATCCAGTCTGCATTTGCCCGCCCAAGGATGCAGCTTAGGGGGTTATGAGTTAAAGCTATCCCATAAGATTGTCTCTCCCTCATATTGCTGCTTAGACATGGCTTCAAAATCTCTCAGCCCCACTGATGAGAAATTCAAGGCAGCTGTCTGAAGGGTTCTGTAGAGTTTGTGGGTCTCCTTTGGTGTCTCCCTGCAAGGCTACAGGTGTTGCTCAACATTTCCTATTCAGCATCAAAATCTTTAGCTTCTAGAAGGATAAATTTATTTTCTGATTTTCTGTTTTTATGCTACACCAGTTGATCTGTTGCTAATGCAGTGAAAGTGAATTTCACCTTCTGCAAAGTTAAAAATTTACATTCCTAAAAAATGATGGGAAATCAGCAAAGAAGAACTAAATTGAAGCAAATCTACAGTACTAGTCAACCATAACAAGTAATTATAATAACCCCATGGTCATTTCACTCACAGCTTGACAGAGAATATGGGACAAAAGCAATTTTTTTTTTTTTTTTCTTGCATGTTAAAGGTACAGGGTGAGATTCACTTCTGCTGGCAGCACATCACAAACCAGGGGCCTGATTGACCAAGCAAGTGCAGCTATGGGAACTGCAAGGGGCTGAGAGCAGCCTTGGGCAGCCTGGGTTGTGTGTTGGTCCAGCTCTGCAGATGGTGCATCCAACTTGTGCTGGACTTGGGCCAACATGACATTAAGATGCTTCTGGTGGCAGTGGTGAGGAGCTGGGGTGTGGAGGAGGTGCCAGGAGGAACAAATGCAGTCAGTGGTGCCCCTACCTGTCCTCTCTCACAGTGAGATCCTGGCAGAAAATAACCATCACAAGCTGTACCACTGTTAAGATTTCAGGATCAGCTAAGCCCATGATTTTCAAATTATTTCTCCTGGGGTAAAAAAAGTTATTTTGGTTTTGTGGTTTTTGTAAAATACAAAATACATAAATCATGTAGTTGAGTGCATGATATAAGAGCACTGCAGCTTCTGTCCCAGAATGGATGGGACAATGAAAGACCTGCAAAGATGCTGTAGCCAGTGCAAAGCCTGAAAAGAAGAACAGCCTGTCCTTGAAATCTCCTTACATCTTATCCCAACTTGCATTCCTGAATGTGTCAATAACTCCTGTGAAATTTCTCCTAGTTTTTATTTCCTAATGCACATAACTGCAAAATACATCCTTAAGTCATTATTAGGAATAGTCTGTGGGAATTATCTATTGCTTTTATGGGAAAAGTACTTTCTTGTAACTTTCATTGTTCTGAGGTATAATTTTCCATTTGCTGTTTTGTTCAGAGGATGTTGTGAGGTTTTATTCTGTTAAACCAAAACTCTTTCTTTATAAATTTGATTTGAAGGCTCTTGGTTTTCACTTAGACACCTATTGAGACCATCTTGGTGCTTTTTTATGAGGAACTACCTCTGCAGAATGCTAGTATTGACAAGATAGATAGTACAGTGTTGTTTTATTTTTGTTTCAGATGATGCACTAAAATTGCTGTTCTTGTTATTAAACACAAAATAAGAACATATGACCCAGACATAGCATGTGTATGTTCATCTTTTTCTTCTATTGTCTTTTTAAAAACATTCATCCAATAATGAAAAGAATATTTAAAATGTCTGAAGAAATTTCTGTTTTTAAAAGACTGCGTCTCCCTTCACAGGAAATCACTGATAACGAAATATTAGAGTTGGTGCACAGTGCTCTGGGGAGGATGACAGTTATTCGGCAAATTTTCCCTCTCTCAAGGGACAACAATCAGAGATGCATGAGAAATAATCACCGAATATCATCCCTGCTGTGTGATCCACAAGAAGGCTATCTTCAGATGCTGCAGGTCAGTAGCTGTGCCAAGCAGAAAAGTCCATTTTAGAAATTTGGCATGAGATAGTTTTTCATGACTGTATTACCTCAGAGGAAAAATAAAACTAAGTATAGATAAATCTGAGCGTATAACCTTTGGTCAGCTATTCTTGACTTAATTACTTTATTTTATTTCCCTGGATTGAATGCTTCAGATGTGATGTTATGTTCATGAAGTACCAGCAAGGGGTTGCACTAACTCAGAGCTGATTTTTGCATATTTCATTCTCTTAAGAATCTTTTTCTATACGAAAATAGAAGAAGTTGTTCTGATGTCGTCCTGTGGTGTTAATGCTTGCTTATCATAGTTATGCCTATTAGACACCTGTTGTGTAAGAGTTAATCTGGGAGGATAACAGAACTCTGAGAGCTATGGGGCTGTGGAGCATTTCATATTTAGTTAAATTGACTGAATCCAGCTGCTTGATTCAATCTGTCGTGTTTCAATAGTCTCAGAAGTCTCTAGCAGTTGATAATGGTTTGAGCATGTGAAATATGCACTACCAGTTCAAGTTCCAGATTTTGGTAACAGATTTGACTCTGATGTAAGCAACATCTCAGAAGTTCTTGGTAATTTATCCATAGATTTATTCTTATAGATGAGAATTTTTTGTGTGGTAATTTAAGTACAACTTTAGGTGCAATTTCCAAAGATAGTGCAACACTTTTAAAACACTGGTCTTTGACTTTCAATGAGACTGTACATTTCTGGTTTGCTTTAGACACTTTAAGACTCTATCATCACTGAGGCTGTTGGATAAAACTGAAAACTTCAGTGAGACTGGGAATATAAGATTTCTTAGAACTTTTTAATTGCAAATTGAGTCTTAACTTGAGATGGACTGAGTGAGGAAACAGTGATTAAACCTGTGAGTTTGCAAGCATGGGTATTGTGTCTTACAGCAGGTCTAGAAAGTACTTGGCTAGGCTGTGGGAAGTCTGGGCTGCTGCAGCTTGGTCAGAAAGGCAGCATGGGGTGATGAGGGGTTGTTACGATCCGAGTTATTATTTATATTTTGTTTGCGAGGAAAATTCAGCCACTACTCATAGACAACGCGTGAATTTACAAAAATAACCAGGCATTATGATTTAAACAAGTTAAAAGGATTTATTTAGGATTTGTACAATTAGTTACTTTGGAGAGAAGAGTCGTTAAGAAGAGGAAAAAAGGAGGGTAATCAAGATGTTATCACCGTCCGCCGGCCTTGGCCTCTGGCTGTGGTCGGTTGCGTAGGGTCTGTCGCTCCTGCCGCTTCTCTGTCCCGGAGCTGAAGCCGAAGTTCCGAGAGAGGGGGGGTCTAGAAGAAAGCCGCCTCGCCGCTTTCCGCTTGGGCCTTCAGAGCTGCTTCCCGCCTTTTTGCGCCGAGCTGGCTGGAGTTTGTAGTCACAGGAGCTGGCTTCCACGTGTCCTGAGCTGCTGGCTCCTCCGGGCTGCTGGCTCCTTTTCGGTTCTTTTTGGGCGATTTTTATACAGGAAAAGAAAAGGGGTCCCTTTTTTGCATAAGTCCCTGATACATACAGATTTCCAGACTTCCCGGAGATCAGTCATCCTTATCTTTTAGTCTTTTTGGGTGTCTCCCTACCTTCATTGTCTCCACCATGCACCAGGAGACGACCTGATAAGCATTCTTATCTTTTAGGTGTCTGTCAGGCATATGGTGAGGTAAACATATGTTAATTGTCAAAATGTTGCAACATAGCAGGGAGAAAGAAAAAAAAAGATTGATTCAAGAGACATAATTTTGTATTTTTAAAGTGTTTACATCAGGGGTCCCCCAAGAGGAAACTCGTGCTGGTTGGAAGAGCTTCTGAATAGCAAGGTGTGGAATTTCTGGGAAATGAGGAGGAGGGAGATTCTCAGGAAGAGAAGCAGGTTAAGATTTCCAAAGGAATGTGAACGGGGCTTTGTTCTAATTGTTTGTGCCCTACTAAAAAGCTGTAGCCGCAGGGACTGAAATCCTTTGAGGGGAAGACATTTCTTTAGAAGAACCTCTACTGACTCAGGTTCTGTCATGACGGTGGCAAAGTCTGGGAAATGCCTATCACTGCACTTCAGTTCTGAGCACTGGTCTGTGCAGAAGCACAGGGGGCAGTCAATCCTTATCTTGGCTTTGTAAGAAAAGATGCTTTTGATCTTTGTTAGTAACTTTGAGGTATGCTGTAATGAGAACAAAGGCCATTCATTTCAGAGGATCAAAGAAATTTCCAGTATGGTGAAAAAATTATCTTTCCTGCACAAACAAATCACTCATCGGGGAACAATCTTACATTACAACAGCATTTTGAGTCTTGCTACTGTGCTGATTTATGCATAATCTAATTCAGAGACTCATCTGAAGGGCTCTGACAAACCTCTCTGAGCAAGTTCTTATTTGCTTAAATAGTAACTGGCTTGCTAGCATAAGCAGCCTCCTGCCCTATTACTAAACTTCCCTGCCGAAGGACCCTTTGGGAACAATCTTCTTCCTGCTGATTCCCAAATGTGGCTTTGAGAAGCAAAGTGTTCTCAGCTTCTTTCTTCCAGAAATGTTATTCCATCTTAGAAACTGTCTTGAGGAGACTGGAACAGTGATGTTATTCCTTGCCATTAGTTCCTTCACAACAAACTTAGAAACAAGAAAGAGAAAGATATCAAAAGGTGCAGTGGTATGAAGTTTGCCTGTCATATCCAGCCACACTGAAATGAAATATCATGAAAAAGGAAGAGCAGACTTGAGAGCTTTCAAATTAGCTGCTCCAGGTATATCTTGTGGTATCTTTAAGGTTCTACAGAAAATAGGTAGCAGCAGATTTTTTTCATAGATTTGCCAAACAATCTTACGTAACACCACGTGGACATGAAGCTGGTATTAATTCCTAAGTACGACTGATGTGTTATTAACAGTTCTGCAAGTCAGGTACTTCCAATCTTCTCTTTCCCTTTTCTTGCTGAACAAATAATTTTGACCTTTTACTGTCAGGCTGCATGAATCCACCAGAAGCAGTGACCACCTGCCAGCACCAAGGCCTTGTATTGGTTTCAAGTAATTTGATAAACACCACAGTTTGGAAATCCTTGGCTCATTCTCCCTTGGGCAGTCTCATATTAATAATTCTTTATTGTCAAGGTAGTTTATCAGCTATTGTTGGTTAATTATGTAATGACTTGAAAAATAAGCTAATCTCTGTCAGCCTCTAGCTGTATGATTTTTTCAGGGGAGAATTTAGTGTTTTTAACAAGGTAGTAAAGAAAGAAACATTTACATCATGGATTATTAATTTTGTTCTGGCTAAATTAATGAAAATGGTTTGGGAATGATTTTTTTTTTTTTCAGTGTCTATAGTACCATAACCTGGAAAGTTGTTTTTTCAATGGGTGATCATCCCAGTCTAGCATTCTGACAAGGCTTTTAAAAGATGAGGATGTTCTGCAAGCTCATCCAAAACCTCATCTGTTCTGAATGTTTTGTGGAAATTCAATCTTATTTCATCAAATTACTTGTCAAAATTTTGCTCGTGCTCTTATTTCTTGCACATTTAATATACCCATCTGGGTTTCTGCTTCAACTGGAGAAAAGCCTTTATAAGTTTCCAGTCTTGATCATTTTACTTGACTTCAGAGGACTACGTTTATCTCTTCCTTACTTTCCATACATGATTTTGTGTGTTCATAACTCTTACTTTTTTGTAAGTGGAAAACAGTTTAGAACTTGCTGATTCCATTGGGGATGAGAATCCTGTGGTTTGGGCAATCAGCATTGTCAGTATTGCCTCATCTGGAGAGAAAATACTGAAGCATTTCAGGATTTCTAGACATATCCAGTTAGCCCTAGATATTCCTAGTATGTATCCCTGTATGGTGTTTGAATGGTGTTTAGTGGGATTACTGCTATTAAACTGGTAGGTTATTTTAGACATAGACTTACAGAATCATTTTATTTCCATTTTAATGAATAATCTGCTTCTTTCCCAAACCTTCTCTTTTAAATATTATGTTTAAAGCTTGCCTACCAACTTGATTTTTGATGACAATCCTTTTTCTTTCATCAGGTTATTCATGATGTATTCAGTTATAAAATAAATTCTTTTTCTTAATCATGTTTTTGAAGAAATTTCTTTCATTAAAAATGTAATTCCCTTTACAGTTTTTATTTCTTCTCATATTTGCATTTCATACAGTTAATTAATTAAATCTATGTGAGATTGTATTCTTATTAAAACATATTACAGGGACACAGTGTATCTGAAATCATTTAGCATGGTTCAAAATATACAGTAAGATTAAAAACCCCAGAAAACTGTTCCACAAAAATAATGTTATTCCTCACAACATTCAAAGTCCAGCCTCTCTACTGAAGAACTATTCCGGGCATTGCTTTAATGTATTTGAAGAAAAGATGTTAAGAAATGTGGGAGGGTATTCCTTGGAACAGCTACTCTCTGTGTAAAAATTTCTTTCTTCAAAGACTTGACCATCGGATATCTTTGAAGGCATCTCTTAGCAGTTGCTCCAACAGAGCTATGTTTTTATTTATGAACTGTCTTCTTTTCAAGGATGACTGCAATTTCAATACTGTAAGTGAACTTATTTTATGGAGGTGTTTTTGATGCCTAAATTTAAGGGACTGATCCTGCAGTTTTGCCCAACTGATTCTCATTTGACCTCTCTGTCATGGCTTGGCTTCGCAAACAAAGATCTCAGAAGGGCTCTCCCCACACTTGCTGCAGCGTGCTGATGGCTGAAAAGTCCAATGGGGGACAGGCAAGTCTGGTTGCAGAAGGCAGAGCAGAAAGTCTCCTGTGAGGGGACAGCCAAGGCACTGCTCTTTCTGTGCTGTCTTTTCTCCTTGAGACTGATTCTACTTGTGGTCCCAAAGGAGGCAGCAGTGTTATGGATGGTGTCTCCATGTATCCCGATTGGAGGCCAGAGTGGAGCCCTGATGGCAGTCAGTATGGCCAAAGCTAAGGGATTGTTTCAGGGAGTCCTTGTATCTCCTCTGTGGGGCTCCTCTGTTGTGGCAGCTGGTGGCAAGTTCACCATAGACCACAATCTTTGGGAGGGGTGAACCTCCATCCTGGAGACGTGCCCTGCCCAATGCAGCTGTGTCCTCAGTAGCATGAGCTCAGTACTGGTGACCCCTGCCTGTTCAAGGACAGGAACATTGGTCACACAGTCAGTCCAGTGGATGTTTAGGGTTGTATGGAGGCAGCACTGATGTTCAAGGAGTTGCATGTAGTGGCAGTAGATGACCTATGATTCAGACTCATATAAAAGAGCAGTACAATGCCTCTGTAGATACAAGTCTTTGTAGTTTTCTTCAGTTGTTTATTGCTCCAGACTCTTCCAAGTGCTCTGTATGCCTTTGCTAATCCATTGTCTATCTTTTTGTCGATTTTGGCGTCTGAGGAATTAATGCATCCCAGAGAGCTGAACTGCTGGACTGACTTAAGCTCTGATTCACCTGTGGTGATGAGGGATTGATTATTGGGAAGGATCCAGAGAGTGCATTGCCATATCTGACTTGGCCCCTCTGATCCTCATGTAGCAGGACGATCATTTTGAGGAACTTGACAGGGCATCCTAATCATTCCAAGATTTGCCACAGGCCCTTTCTACTCACCGTGTCAAAAGCTTTAGTGAGGTCAATGAATGTCACATAAAGACCTTTGTTCTGTTCCCTACACTTCTCTTGCAATTGTCTGAGATTACCATGTCTGTGATACTCCTATTGGCTCTGAAACCACACTGGCTTTCAGATAGAAGTTCCTCTGCAGTACCAGGTACTAATCTGTTCAAAAGTATTCTTGCAAGGATTTTTCCAGCAATGGAGAGCAGAGTTATACCTCGGTAGTTGGAGTAGTTTGACTTTTCTCCTTTCTTCTTGTACAGGGTGATGATGACTGCATCACGGAGATCTGGTGGTAATTTGCCTTGTTCCCAACAACTCACAAGGAGCTCGTGAAATTTAGCATGGAGTGCTTGGCCTCTATGCTTCCAGACTTCTGATGGAATTCCATCAACCCCAGCTGCCTTGCCAGTTTTCAGCTGTTGTACGGCCTGTAGCCCAAAGAAGGGGCTATGTCCAATTTGGTTTTCACCAGTTGTTGTGTAATGCCTTGGGCTACACAGCTGGCATTGAAGACACATTGGCCTTGAGCAACCAATGTCCTGAGCTACCTGCATGCAGGGTTGGGTCTGAGGCTTCCACCTGCACCTTTCCACCTGCTGTTTCATCCCTCTCCTGTCACTGCAGGGCTTTACAAGTGTGGGTTCACCCTTTGAGCCTGCACAGTGGCTTTTTTAGGTGAGGCGCAGCGTGCGCAGAACTGGTGCACAGATGAACACAGGTTCATCTGCTAGGGCCCAGCAAGCTTGGACAGTGACAGCAAAGTCCTCAGGATGTAGGTTTAGTCAGAGTATCCTTCTCTTAGATGGATGGCCTTACAGGGCTAAATGAGCTCCATCTGCCTGGGTTTGGAGTTAGTTGTCCTTCTCCTAGGATGGTTGCCTGAAGGCTGGTGAGCGCATCCTGCCCATGGACACACTTTGTCTGATCCTTGGGTTGTGACCTGTCTTACATGGGAGACCCTACTGGAGGCATCTGCCACCTCCAGCATAGCTCCCAACCTCACAAGGGCACACAAGTTCCTCCCCCATGACAAGGGGGTGTTGTGGAGGGTGAACTATCTACCCTGCTATTATTATCCATCTCTTAAGTGCTGTTGGAGGCAGTAAATATTGGTTATAGCCTATTACATGCTATATCACATTCTCCCTTAAAGGACTGATAAGCCACATTTTTCTTTTCCTACAAACCTATATTTGCATGCCTCTTTAGCAAAGCTTAATTTGGACTTCTGGCCAGATGTTCAGTTATGGTGAAAATGTTTCTGAGTACCGCATGAGTGAAAAGTGTCCTTGAACTGACTTTACTGCCCATTGCATGACATAATCTCTCTCTGAAGTCTGATGGCATGTGTTTTATTCAGGGTGCACAAACAGAAGAATTGGCAGAAGGTGGGTGTCCTCTGGCCACATGGGATTTTGTGGAGGCTAGGAGTCCTGTTATGTTCTGGAGTGAGCTTTTCTTCTTTGCTCGGAGTACTACTTTTGACTGCTGGAGTTCTCTATTTGCATAATTATTTTATTAAATATTTTTTCAGTAGTCTATAAGGGAGCAGCCACCAGTGACTAGAAGAAAGGGTCAGTGCCTCCAATTTTTGATTTTTTATTGCCTCTGAAACCTGATTTGCACCCATACTTATTTATAAATGAGGTACAGTAAAATGGTAGTCTTTTACTCTGTTTCGCAGTTCCAATATTACCTCATGTCCTTCTCTCTCATTCGTAGTTGTGTTCAGTTTTCAGTTTCAAATGTCTCCTGCTAGATGTTCCCTGGGCAGTCAGTGTTATCTGTGCCAAATTCTCAAGACATTTAGTGGTCAAAGCCATTGTGTGCAGCTAACAAGCTTGAGCATTATAGGGCAATCCATGTCTTGTTTTATTGCTAACATGTTGGTATAAAGCACACTGTGTAAGAAAACATTCAGAATAATGATAAATGCTATTAATAAAAAGCTAAAGGATAGTAAACTTTCAGAGAACAGAAACTGTAGATAGGGAAAAGTGGTCTGACATGTAACTCAGTAAAATAGGGAAAAGATCATAAAGAAAATAAAAATTAGATTCAATCTATTCAATCAGTATCGGTGTTCAATCAATTCAGTAGATTCAATCAATAGACCAGTTAAAAAAAAAAAGATTATGAGAGTGCAGTCTTCCCAAGAAATCTTTGGATGCCCCATTATTTGAGATGCTTAAATTAGACTGGGCGAAGCACTAAATAATAGTCTGGTTAGGTAGGTCCCTTACTGTCAGCAGGCTTCAATTAATATACAATTGAGGTCTGTTTTTCTATGGCTTTAGAAAAATTTTATTCAGGCTTTCATTTGCTTCAGTGATAATAAATAACCCTTTGGATGTTTGAAGCTGGTATTTGAGTCTTTCATGAACATTTGTTTCTGACTCTGGTTTTCTCATGAATGCCAGACTGCTGGCTGGGATTTTTTTCTCCGTGAGCAGTGAAGCATTTGCTTAAAACATAGGCATTCACATAAAGGCTTGCAATGGGCTCTGCAAACTAATTTGAGAAAATTAAATAGGCCCAATTTTCAGTCTCTCCACCCTGGCAATACCCTCCTGGGTATGCCTTCATCGCAGGTGTAAATAATCACTCCTCACTGCCCCTAGTAAGATGCATCCTGGCATTAGAGACACAAGCCCCTAGCTGAGTTTTTCAGTACTTGAACTTGAAAAGTTGAAACACAATTCTAGGGCATGCTGGTGTGTGCATGCACAAGCACCATGATATCACTTCCCAGGCAGCAAGTGTTTCTGCTGCTGGCAGGCTGTGAGCGGGCTGAGCTCCTCTTCCATCTGCTACATCTTTGGAGCTGACTGCCACGGCCACTCACAGGGTGATTTTGGCAGAAGCAGGGTACAGTTACCCAGCTTGGGAATGATTTCTTTGAAGCAGTGGCATCTGGGTGTCAACTTGTTTTCCCAGGTGGTCTCTTCAGTGCTCTTGTCTGGCTAGACTTCGGGCAATTCAGAAGTTGGGGTCAGTCTTTGTGGCTTCCTGGCCTTCCCAGAAGGGTACTTATCTATGATTAGTGCCTCTGAAGGAGCTAAAAGCTATCTTCAAATGTAACTCTAAAAGTAAAATCACTCTGGAATATGTAATGAAGTTCACATAAAATCTTCTATAAAATGACATTTAATAATGTCAGAGAGAAAAGTTTCTGCTCTCATTGAAAATTTCTACTCTACTCCACTAGTATACAGTGGATTTTTTCTTCATTGTGAAATAAATGTTCTTAAAGTCTGGAATAATTTTGAGAAGGTATGCATGCCTCAAATTATGCCTGTACAGGGCAAACTCTTTAATATATTGGTGGAACAGTCACTGTCATTCTTATAGCAGATAGATCAAAAAGCACTTCAGTCACAATACCTCCAGCTCTAAAAGCTCTCAGCAATGAAGTGAAAGAACTGAAAATTACTGTTTCTTCCTCCAAACAGGACAGAAATTAAATACTTTGATCTCATCTAGGAATTTTTGTTAAATGAAGGGGAATTTGGTTTTTTTCCCCTTCTCTTGCTTTTCTACCAATTCAGAATGCTACCTAAGGACTAATTTATTATTTTCACATACCTTTAACAGCACTGTTGGAAACATAGTGTAGCCAATCACTCAGGTATCTCACAATCAGGGGTTGTGTTTATATTCAAAGGGAGTTTGGTAGGCAGCTTAAAATTAAAATGTGTGCAGTTGCAGGAATAAATGCATACATGGTTTGTCTACCAATCCCTCTTTCTTTTCACAGCATCACTATTCTGGAAGTTACAGCAAACCCATGTTGCAAATACAATCCAGTACATATGCAGACATTTTGCTATATTTAAAAGAATATAGGAGAAAATAAAGGAAATTATTATAACCCTGCATTACTGTGACACAGACTAGGATTTCTGTCTTGCTTTACGTAAATTTTTCTATAATTCAGGTAGTGAAGATGTTTTTCAGAAGAGGAGCACATTAGATGCGTTTAAGTGTTCTTAATTTTCTACCTCAGAAATGAATTAGGCAAAAATATTCAATCTATACTACTGTGTATGAACAGGAGCTGGATTTTGCTCTGCACACTGTGAAGGATCAAAAGGAAATTATTTTCTAAGTTACCAAGGTATTTTTGGTCTTGATTATATTTTGTACTTCAAAGAAGTGACTCTTGACCTAGGGGACTACCAAAACAGTACTATCATGTGAAGATCCTGCCTTCTCTTGTTTTAAATAAACATACTTTTACACACTGAATTTTTATCACTGGGAAAAACTACATACTTTGTTTTGTTCTTTATAAAGTTTTCTGCCCTTAACAAGGTGGGCTTCTAAACGCTGTGATAGTTTATAATTAACTAACAGACTGAACAAATATAGCATTCAAAAAAGAGTTGTTGACGTTTTTTTTATTACAAATCTAGCCTCAGTTGTGGAGGTTTTGCTGTCGTGGTTTGTTGTTGTTGGGGTTTTTTTCTTTGTTTTTTTCTTCTTTTTTTTCTAGCTTGCATATTTTCTGTTCTAAAAAAAGAAATGTTAATGGTGTGAATAAAATTCAGCTTTACTCTTCCATAGGATATTTACTTTTCAGCGAGGAGGGGTAGAAAAAGGGTAAAATGTAGTAATGCATGGGTAAAATATAGTAACACGTCATTTTTACTGGAGGATATGTTATGGCTATATGCAGGATCACTATATGGAAAAACGAGTTTTGCTGATTAAAAAGTACCATATGCTCATTTCTTTGACAAGATTTGCAGTAGAAAAGAAGTAGAGTGGCAAAATATAAGTGTGTACAACAGGATTAGTGTGCAGAATAGTCTTTCCATGGTGACAGGTAACTTGGTTTGTCCTCAGTAACATTTTCATCTGCCGTGGTACATAACTCCAGCTGAATGTCAGAAGAGCTTTAGTAGGAAAATACTTCTCTTGCTGTCACTCAGTTTACATCATTCTTTCAAAAGAAAATAATGAAACAATATTGATACAACATTCATTGTAAGTCTAACTGAAAGAGGTGGATTAGGTGACTTGTTTTGTAGTACACAGAGGGTAGCCTGAGCTGGATGCATGGTCATGTAGGCCAAGATACTCAAAACCAGTTCTCTCAAGCTTGCAGCCATTACACATGCAGAACTGTGTATGCTTCTGTAAGAGCATAAAAAGTAGAAAGAGAAGGAAGCTGTGTGCCCAGGTACATCTTATAGCTTGCTCTAGAGCTTTCTGCAAGAAAACCAAGCAAATTGTTTTGGGGAATGAAGCTACTGTTTTCCAGAACTTAAAGAGTACCAGACCAAGAATATAGAAAGCATGTCTGATTTGTGACTATTCCAAGGCAATGAGTTGTCAGCTAAAAGTGAGAAAATCAAGTTCAGTGGGCAGAAAAGATCACGATGGCAAAATGGCATTTTTCCTTTTGCATGTAAAATCCACTTCTAAGCCAAGTGGGGTTGCGATGTGCCAGTTTGGATAGTTTATTTTGCAGGTTTGGGGGTTTGGTTTAATTTTTTTTTTTTCATGGAGGATAGCTTAATACAGAAGAGGGAAAGTGCCCTGTTGAATGAATAGTAAGGGTTCACTTGATTGCTTTATTTGATATCTGTTTAAAAAAGGTCTGCAGAACTGGGAGACAAATGGACAAATGCAGCTGATCAAAGAAGCCTTAGCTACTGGGACTCCTCTTAACTCTTTAACCACCCTCTTTTCTTAAAAAGAGAAAATTGGAAACTCTTAAAAGGATTAGCTGGATAAAATAGCAAATATAGGGAATGGACACTGCTTGTTCAGGGAGGCTGGAAATAAAAGGAGGGAAAGATGATGGCAATGCAAGATGGGAGGGATTCTCTGTGATAGCATCTCATAGCTTTTGCATTTTATTCTCATTAATAACTCTTTTTATGTTTAGTTACTTAAATAAGTGCATATCCCCAGCCTCTTTTTTGTGCATTTTTTCCCATTTTGATTCTTTCAAAATTAATTTTTATTTATATATCTCATGTTCAGATTTATTATACTAGAAGATTTTTTGAAGTGTCTAGATTCTAATTTATGGGAAATGTCAGATTATGGAACATACAAGTATTTTGTTCCTGAAGGTTAGGATGTTAAATTAAACCAGATCTTTACTTGGAACAAGTAATGCAACAGTAATATATGTTTTTATATGTTTAGTCTTTCACAGCCAAGTGACATTTTTCTAGGAAGGCTGCAGCTGTATTAGCTTCCACATGTAGTCCTGGTCTCTAGGATTCTTCTTCTATGGTGAATTAGAGAAATCTACAAGATAAATGAGTTTAGTAAAGAGTAAATCAATGGCCCTGTGTCTATGCATAGGTTTGAAAAAGTGTGCATGTAAGCTCTGGAATCAAGCGGAGAGTGGGGTTTTTTTCTTGATTTTTTTTCGCTTCTCTCAGCAAACTTCCACTGTTAAAGTTGTACCAATTTTGGTAAAAAAGTGTCAAAGATCAGATTTTGTATTGCTTGCTATGTCTTGGTTTGAAATATGAAATACATAGTTGAGCAATACTAATGTGGTGTTCTTACTAGAGCCTTTACATCAATTATTTGTCTCGTTATGTCCCATGTAAACTGAAGAATAAGAAGGCTAAAGTCAGTGGCACTGGAAAAAGTAGAATAGCAACCAGTATCCTGTATATTTGGTGAAGAGAGAAGACAAAATCAAAATAATACTGTTATTTCTCCTTCCTCTCTCCTAAACAGGTGCGTTAGTATTAGATTTTGTTGTGACAGAAATTGCCAAGGAGGTTCCTCAAATGAGGAGAACAAAGAACAAGAACCTAATTAAATGATACCTTTTTTTTGCCTTGCTGGAAGGACTGACAAAGCAGCAATACTTGTCTGTCCTTGATAGATAGCTGTACTCCTTCCATAGCTTGAGTTGGTATTTGAACTACCACCTCTTAAGTCTTTCCAGCACTGCATTGCAGTGGTGTAGGTAATGCCCAGGTTCTGCAAATGTGCCAGAGGGGCCCAGGTGCCAAGCAGCAAAGAGGTGGGAGTGAGAACTGGTTGTTGTCTGAATTGCCTTGACCATTGAAGACATCAAATGTACCCAGCATTCAGTTATTACTTATGTCTTCATTTTCTTTTGTTTATTTGCTGGGTTAATAATTTCTTTGAAAGGATGCTTAAATAAGAAACAAGAGACTCATTCTTATTATTGTTTGCAGGTTTCCAACCTGTACCTGTATGACAGTGTGCTCATGCTGGCCAATGCTTTCCACAGAAAACTGGAGGACAGAAAATGGCACAGCATGGCGAGTCTGAACTGCATGAGGAAATCCACCAAACCTTGGAATGGAGGACGATCCATGCTCGAGACTATTAAGAAGGTGAGAATAGGCAAACGACTGTTGTGTGACCAATTGAAAGAGTTGCTTCCTTTTCACTTGAGATTAGCTTTTGAAGAGATTTTTAACCTCTATTCAACCTTTCTTTGATTTATTAAAGCAAGCGATTTACAATTACCATGAATGACTGGCAACTATTAAACAAGCAAATGATTTATTACAAACAAATTATGCACATTGCTGTGTTGCTCCAGTGGTGTGTGTTCTACATCTGTTGATCTCACAGGTGCTTTCTGTGGAGGTAGTATGATTAGGAATAGTCATACCAACTGATGTGTGAATGCTTCAAAATATCTTCCCAAGAGAATTTACAGAGCTCTAAGGACCAACCAACTAGGAGCTTTAAGACATACCTTACATTTCCTGCAGCTCAACTGGCTTTTTAACTGAGCATTGGTATATTTTGAGAAAAGTGATCTGATTTAGCCTTTTCTTTGGGGTGTGTCTTTGTGAACAATGAAGACCTTATGGCTTTCTTTTTCCGCAACGTACAGTGCGTTTGTGAGTGCTTAAGTAATTTTCTTTAAAAAAAGGAGTCTTTTTTCTGGTGCTATGTTTGTGCTGTTGAAGAATGTGTACTTGGCTCACTGAAGTGCACTGCAAATGTTTTCAAAGCAGATTTAGCACACCTTTAATGAAAAGGCATGTTTATAAAGGCAAATGTGTTCTGTTCTAAAATGTCTGAAACTTATTTCCTTAGGGCCATATAACTGGGCTTACTGGTGTTATGGAGTTCAGAGAAGATGGAGCCAACCCCTATGTTCAATTTGAAATACTGGGCACTAGCTACAGCGAAACATTTGGCAAAGATGTGCGGAGGGTAAAGATATGTTGCTTCTTTCTTTTTCTCTAAATAATACACATTCTACTTTACAGGAGAAAATGGTACTCTTTAAGAATGAGTTAGTGCTGCACTGCAGAAGAGAATTCATTGCTAGATTTTTGTTGCACATGAGGAGGTCTAAGTTCCAAACACTACCTGATTAATGAAAATTTATCTTAATTTTGGAAAAAGTGTTGCCTATTTAAAGCATGGAGGTTACTTAGGAGGTTTGGGGAGCAGTTTCAGTTCATAAGCTGAGTATGCATCTCACTTTATGCAACAGAAGTAGCAGGTGCCATGTGAGATTCTGGGGACTCCTGTCCTGCTGTGTTTCCAGCTGCCACTACAGAAAAGCAAAAGCATCCTTTCAGTGCTGTGTTATCCCTAGCAGGTATCTTGATGAAATGGGGTGTTTGAGTTTGTTTCCATTTTGTTACAGATTTTCCATGTGGCTTTGAGTAAGTCACATAATTGCTTTATGCTTCAAATTACCTTGCAGTAAAATTGGCATGATTACCACTCAGAATAGGTTTGAAGCCTTAAAGATAAATGATAACGTGTGAGTATACATTATTACTTTTTATTAAAAAAACCCAACAACATGCATTTCCAATATGGTAACACATATCCAAAAGCTCTGACAGCTTATATATCACACTGACCAAACTGAGATATAACCCAGATGTGTGAAGTGAAGACAGTGAAAACATAACCCAAATGGGACCACAAGTCAAAGAAACAGGTAAAATGACTAAATGGGAAAATTACTAAAATGGCTAAATGGTATACTACTCATCACTTTTGATCCTAATCTGCTACTTTGAGATTAGGTAGTTAATATAGGAAGGTTTAAGTCTAGATGGTAAATACAGAACACTGTTCAGTTCCCAAAATGAAAGGGAAAATCATTCTAAATGGGTAAAAAGCTGCTGGCCATGGAATACTGGTCTGAGCTAAAATGAAGTTCTGAAAATGATCCTTATAGCCTAATTTATATAGAGAGTAAAAAGTCAGCAATATGCTAGAGAAGTCTGTAGAGGAACTTGGAAGAAATTATATTCCTTAGAGGAGAACTACCCTGGAACTACTGGTATTCAAGACAGCCCAACTTTTTATTACTGCAGCAAAAATATATTTCAGCTCAGAAGTACTTTTAAAAGCTCAGAAAGCAATGCTGGTCTTGTTTATATTACTTGAGTAAGACATCAATTCTGATTTAATTGTCAGTTGTTTCCATATCGCCTCAGATTTAACTGTGAAGTAACACATTTTTGGTGACAAATGGGGAGATCTTTCTGCATGTTTTTCTTTTCCTCTGGATGGAGATCATCTGTATCTATTCATCCCTGCCCTGACCCTGCAAAATGCCTTTGCACTTGGGATCTGTGATTGGGTAGGGCAAAAGAGTGAAACATTGAGTGTTGAGCCTGAGAGTGAATGCAGTCAAAAGCTTTAATACTCAACATCCCTTAGAAAGTTTGTTGGGGTCATTTCCACCAGGAGTCCTAGGAGGATGTCCAAAATAGTAACCCAAATCTGGCAGGAGTTTTCAGGGCCTTTCTGTAGTAGCATCTTGACTCTTCCCTGTTGCCTTTTTATTTGCTCTTTCTTCTGGTGCCTTCCACTGGCTGTGATTGAGTGCAAGTAACAATACTCATTTGCTCAGCCTTATACCTTTTCCTATATTCCACAAGTCTAACACTATGCTTTTGTGGTAATGGTTGGTAGTGGCTTTTGTGTATTTTGTGTATGCATTTTCATTTTCCTTTGTGTGTACTCTAGAGAAAGGGAAGCTTAAGAAAATGCACTGATTTCTTTGTTTTAAACATAAAAGAACAGGGTATGTCCCTTGCCATGTATACCTCCTTGTTTTCAGAAGGCTCAGGTGATTGTCTTCTACTCACTATGTGCATGTGAAGGCTGAGAAAGCCTGGTGTATTCATGTTTAAAAGAGAGATCAGTGTGGTGACTCAGCACGTTTGAAAGTTGAAGGATAAGACCATTATTAAAAGTGAAAATGCCTAGATGTCTAGTGCTTGGTGATTGGCAGTATGGTTTATGTTCCTAACATCTGTAAAAATAGCAGCATGCATTTCTGTGTGTTTAAAAAAAACCCAAAAACCAAAGAGGGCTGGATATAAATAGATAGGATAAATTTTAAAGGTACAAGATATAATAAAATAACCAAAGGAAAAAAAAGTAAGAAACTTCTTTAGTTTATGCCACACCAATGTTTTAAATGGAATAAAATTTGAGTGAAAGGATGACAGAAACACAGAGGAAATATAGCTTGGGAATACAAGAAAATACAGTGTTAAGTATTCAGATAAAGCCTATAGAACAGAAGTATGAGATTAATAGCTTATTTTGTTCAAACTCTTTGAAACTGTTGGGATTTATATTTGTAGCACATAACACACTCTTTCTTCTCATTTTATCTCCTATGTCCAACTCCCATGCTAAGGGTCTGTGCCTCAAATTAATCAAAACTCGTTTGACCACGTATGTAGAGAATACTGTAACTTACTACCTTTGTAGGAATATGGTTAAGCTTAGTTGGATAACGCCCGTAAAGAAGCTCTATGATTTTCCTCATACTTGGCAGGAAAATCTTCTGCAAGTGTGAAATGATGTTGCTATTTAATTTATTTTATGACAGCATTCATATCTTTTATAAAGCCATCTGCAATTCTTTTTCAAGTTGGCTACGTAATGAAGGCAGAATTAATGGTTTACACACACGCTCTCTTTCATAAGAAGCATTCTGTTCAAAATTATAATGTTTACCATTGGTTACTAATTTCTGTCAGTTGATATGTTTTAGTTTTTTTAAATTAGATTTTCCTGAAATATTTTCTGTTTCATTATCAGTTATACTTGTTTCCTCCAGCATTTCTGAGGCAGATTGCAGAAGTCACTGTAAGTAGTTTCGTGATTTTCCACAGTTGTTGAAGCCCCATTTTTGAAGTCTGATACAGTGCTTTAATTGGGTTTGTTACTTTTAGAGAGAATTTAATCATTACCATGATGAGAAATGCTATACTTCTTACTCAGTGCAAAAAGGAACAGTATTTTTAAGGGTCTGCTGTATTAAGTGCTTTAATCTGCAAGAATATTGCCAAGTCACACGATATGCTACTAAAAGTTACATACTGAAGAGAATTATCTTAGATGGTTACTACTGTAATTGAATCATTTTTACTCGTATGGAAAAATACATAACTGAATTACCTGAGTTTAGCCATTAAACAGATGTCTGCCTCCTGATAGAGCACTTTATAAATATGCGCTTGGGTGTTTGGTTTAACCTGCATGGCCAAGGTATTTCTCCTCCAAAAAGTAAGAATGAAATCTTGGCTACTTGTGATCACCAAAGATCCGCTGTTACCTTGCAAGGGACAAGGCAAATAGTTCTCTCATTCTGGGTAAAACCATCTCATCCTACTCTAACTTTCTAATTCTACTTGAATTGTTTGAGTGCCATGGTAGAATAATTTAGAAAAAGAATATTGCAATTCAACTTGTGAAGACATGGGGTCAAGTGGAATAAAAACCTCAATTTCCTTAATTTTATATTTTAGCTTTCTGTATAAGATGGATGTGAAGACTGAAAATAAATGCATTCCTTGGAAATTCCATAAATTTAATTAATCATGCTAGAAAATGCAGGTGAACATATAGACAATGTCTATGATCAATTTTTAAACTAGAGAAGAATACTAGAGAAGAAACATGATGAACCTGCATGTTTTTTTCTGAAATGAAGTGGGGTCCCTGTTTTCCCAAGTTCTTCAAATTGGGGTATTTTTTGTAATTGAAGCATTTCATGTTGTCTGTGCTTTGACTGTAAAATTAAAGCTGAATTGTTACACTCAGTAACTGGGTGTCACAGTCAGTAACTATTAATATTTTATATTTTCACAGAATCACAGAATGTTTAGGTTGGAAGAGACCTCCAAGATCATCCAGTCCAACCTTTGGTTAACACCACAGTCAACTACTAACCCATATCCCTAAGGACCAGGTCCAAATGCCTTTTAAATGCCTCCAGGGATGGTGACTCCAGCACTGTCCTGAGCAGGCCATTCCAATGCCCTCTCAGTGAAAAAATATTTCCTAACACCATGCCTAAACCTCCCCTGGTGCAGCTCCCATCCACTTCCTCTGGTCCTATCACACTTTACTAAGGAGAAGAGGCTTTTCCCCTTCTCATTCCAGCCTCCTTTGAGGTAGGTGTAGAGGGCTCTAAGGTCTCCTCTCACCTCCTCTTCTCCAGACTAAACAAACTCAGCTCCCTCAGCTGCTCCTCACAAGACTTGTGCTCCAGGCCTTTAATGAGCTTTGTTGCCCTTCTCTGGACATGCTCCAACACACCTTGTATAGTGAGGTGCCCAGAACTGAACATTACTCAAGATGCAGCCTCAGCAGAGCAGAATACAGAGGGATGATCACCTCCCTATTCCTGCTGGCCACTGAGTTCCTAACACAGGCCAGGATGCCATCGGCCTTCTTGGCCACCTGTGCACACTGCTATTAAGTGGACTAGAAACCAGTACCCCCAGGTCCCTTTCCAACTCACAGCTCTCTAACCACACTTCCCCAAGTCTATAGCTTACCTTGGGGTGGTTATGACCCAGGTGGAAGGCCTGGTATTTGGCCTTGTTAAATCTCATACAATTACCTTGGCCCATTGGTCCAACCGTTTTTGTTTGTGAGGAAATATTAGCCACTGCACATGAACACACTGCAAATTACAAGTAAACATGTTTATGGTTTGAACAAATTAATACGGTTTATTTCAGGGAAAAATGACACCACTTTTTGAAAGAAAGGAGTTAATAGTGGGAGAGAAACAGGCAGAACAGGTTTTTAAATAAATTAATCACCCCAGGGAAAGGGCTATTAAGGAAAGACAAAGATTAAGTTTTTCACCCTTGGGCTGCCTGTGCCTCTGTTCCTTGCTGGGGGGGCCTGCTGCCTGCTGCTCCATCCATCTTCACGCCTCTTCACTTCTTCTCCTCTTGCCTCTAATCTTGCTTCTGATTTCCCCCTTTTTCCTCTGACTTTTTATATAGTAAAAAGTTCCTTCTTTTCATCAATTATTGCCAGATGTTGCAAACTGGTAAAAGTGGGTCTTCCCTTTGTATTTAGGTTTCCTGGAATTCTTGTATTTGCTACCAATTTGCATTAGCTGTCTGATGGCTTAGTATCATTTTATCTTTATAGTCCTGACAAAGGAGGGGGAGGTGTGTGTCTGTTGATGAGATTTTGCTGATGGAAATAAGTTTGATGCATTTTAAACAGTGTAAACATAAACTCGGGAGCCAGGCTTTTGTCGTTGAAGTTTGACACATTTTAACAGAGTAAACTAAGCAGGGGAGCCAGAGGACTGCTGAATCAAGAGGCAATTTTTTCTGTTTTCATTGTATCCATATTACACTGGGCAGCGGGTAAGCATGTTTAGAAATGCATTTTTTTCTTGCAAATATGTCACACCTAGTTTTTAAGGGTTTTTTATTATTTTTTTAATGTTTTTGGGAAATACTGCCAACGGGACCCATGCTTTTACATAAACTGTTAGTTGTATTTGCTAACAAAAACTGTGCGATATATTTGCAAATTCTACCACTGTCAGCCCGAAATAAGAGGGATGTCTTGCAAATTTTGGTTGGAATACCTCCAAGCATAAGATCATGCTGGTCTTTTCATTTGGAAGACTGTTTGGCTGTTTATATGACATTTTCACAGCATGAAGCTTGAGGCTAGATTTTAAAAAGAAGCCATAGCTGAGTTATGAGTGGGGCCAGGATATCTGCAGCAATTAGGAGGCTGCTGGAGTTTCCCAGCCCACGTGCATCACTGCCTGTATGTTTAGAAATTCTGCTGAATTCATAAGTCACATATTATGTCACCCTAACCAGATTATGATCAGTGCTGAGTATAACATTCTCCTTTTTTATGGCACACATGCAATACTGCAAAAAATTGGGATGTTAAAAGCAGCCTTCTAAAAACAGTTACAGCTTTAATTCTGGACTTTCTGTCGGAGCTCCTATAATTTACTAATGGATCCTAGGAGAGTTTTCATAATGGGATGAAGAGAAAGCTCCTTTCTGTAGCTCAGCTCATGAAGAGTTCTGTGCTCAAATGTCCATGCTATGAAGAAAATTGTATTGCCATAGGGAATAAGGTCAGCATTTTCTGAGCTTAACACCAAAGATAATAGAAGGTATTTGAAAAAAGTTTCTCTTTTGCATGACATCAATCTTGAACAAAGCCAATAAGGCTGTTACTCCAAAAAATAGTGGCAGTCTTTTTTTTTTTTTTTTTTAGGTTTTTCTTTTTTTAGGTTTTTTTTATTTTATTTTATTTCCTGACCAAGGAAATACCCTTGAATTATCTTTGAATTATGATGTTCAAAAATCACACCAAAACCTGAAGAATTTTCTGGGGGTGTCAGAGTTCTGATGAAACCTCTTTGTCTGAATTGACTAATTCACTGAAATAACAGTACTTGGCAGAGATTGCCTGCTGGTGTTGCAGTTCCTGGCAGAACTGCCTTAAACTGAGGACTTTCTCTTTTCAGACCACACAGAAAATACTCAGTTTTACCTTAAAATAGGTACAATTTATAATCAATCTGAGCTAGTGTCAAGGAAATTATTTAAAAATGCACCTGGTCCAATACCACAATATTCATTAATAATACCCAGTAATGAGGAACATGGGATGGTAATTAATATTATGAGAACATTTCAATTTGAATAGTTCTAACACTATCTATAATGTTGTTAAAGCTTTATGTGTAATTTACTGTGCCATAATATAAATACAGTAAGGCATATGTTAGTAGATGTTTTGCAGAATTGATGTCTGAGCTGTACTGTATTTAAACTGAGCTTGTTCTCATTCTCTCTAGCCTTATTCAGGATCCCATTTTAAGCCAATCTACGTGGCTACTGTAGTAATTTGCATTTCAGAAGCAGCTGGAGACTATGGTTTTATTACATTAAGGGTTGACCATACAGTTAACTATGTTATTATCATGTGGTTGTGTGTTTGGTAACCTGCCTTTGTCATTTTGTCATCCTGGAAGAAAAATGCTATCAAAATCTGGGTTGTGAGAACATTCAGTACTGGGACTTCTCCAGAGTGTTTGCTAAGACAGGGATGAATAGTTTTGTGGGTCAGGTACAAGGTATGGTTTTTAGGTCAGGTATAACAAACGTTGCTGTGCACAATTCAAACTTGAGCGAGCAGCTCACTTCTGGAGGTGAATCTGAAATTTTGGGTTTGCTTTTCTTTTCTTCTTTCTTGCTTTCTTGCTTGCTTTCTTGCTTTCTTGCTTTCTTTATTCTCTTTCTCTCTCTCTCTCATTCTCTCTCATTCTCTCTCATTCTCTCTCATTCTCTCTCATTCTCTCTCATTCTCTCTCATTCTCTCTCATTCTCTCTCATTCTCTCTCTCTTTCTCTCTTTCTCTCTTCCTCTCTTCCTCTCTTCCTCTCTTCCTCTCTTCCTCTCTTCCTCTCTTCCTCTCTTCCTCTCTTCCTCTCTTCCTCTCTTCCTCTCTTCCTCTCTTCCTCTCTTCCTCTCTTCCTCTCTTCCTCTCTTCCTCTCTTCCTCTCTTCCTCTCTTCCTCTCTTCCTCTCTTCCTCTCTTCCTCTCTTCCTCTCTTCCTCTCTTCCTCTCTTCCTCTCTTCCTCTCTTCCTCTCTTCCTCTCTTCCTCTCTTCCTCTCTTCCTCTCTCTCTTTCTCTCTCTCTCTTCCTTCCTTCCTTCTAATTTTACTATAACTTTAACAGAAAAATAAGTGTTATTACTCTATGTATTTATTAGGGCAGTGAAGCAGAAAACACAAATTTGCTGGTTGAGCTGGCTTAAAATGAAAGAGTGAATCTGAATCTAGGATACAGTCCTCAGAGTTCACTACTCCAGTGTGGCTCACTGCAGGACATTTCAATGGCTTTCTTAATTAAAATGAAATGTCCAATTTTCTCTGGATCTCAAGATGAATCTTTTATGTCAGAGGCTTGCTCCCTGGATTAGCTTCTCTTTCTCTCATGCATTCCCTAGTCTCATCTCCTGCTACATGGTCCTCACTTGTGCATCACATCCTGTGCCCTGGAATCATCTCTCTGAGGAGGATGGCTTTTTGCCTCCACAGAAGCCACAACTTCCCCTACTTCTCCCAAGAAATTCATTGTACCCCTGTGTATTGTCTGAAATCTTAAAAATTAGTACTTTCTTCTGTGCTGCCTAGCTACAACTTTTTAACAGAACACAGTGAACTGAGAGGTTAAATAGATACTGTCCATTCCACAAATCTATATGATGGAGTAGAATTCAAATCAATATGGGTTTCCTCTCTGTTTCTATTTTGAATCCTGATGGAGGGTTTAGGCAAAATCAGATTAATTGTTCCAAGATCTATAACTGTTATTTTAACTATAGTTTGATTTGATAAAAAGGTAAGAAAAGGGATTAAAGAAGTGCATAGTGTTATTTCTTGAGCAGATCTTCAGCTGTCTTCTGCTCTTTCCACCTACCAGATTATCTTCTTCCTATTCTCAGAGATTTTGAGCATAATGTTCTATAAGAACCTGCTCTGGCTTTGAATGGTGTCTTTGCACAGATTTATGATAGATGTTTTGAGTACTGATACTGACTTTTGAACTTAAGTCACCTGTTTCCTCACCCTTTAAGAAGCAAAGAAAGAGCTGGATCTGCTGGAGGACAAGAGGAACTGGAGAGCAAGGATGTGTGCAGCTCCTTTCCCTCCTGCATCTCCCAGTGCAGCTTGCCCACATAAGTAATGCTCACTGCTCCATGGCAGCTAGGCTGTATCAGTGGTTAAATAGCCTTTCCTGCAGCTGAATTAACTTTCTAGATGTAGGGAGTGTAAAATAGGTACAGTGAAGTACCTACTGCGTCTCTGGTTTTAATTATTTCAGAAATCCTGTCTGTTCTCAATTCATGATAACTGTGAGTATGTCTGAGGCCTGGAAGTTCAGGTCCTGCAGCAAGGCTCTGTAGGGGCAGACTTGTCTGTTGAAGTGAGGTGTTATAATTTTGATTTTTCAACCACTGCTCTAGGATAGTTTGCTTTAGTCAGTATTGTGTGGTTAAGTCCAGAAAGTCTGTATATTAATTAATGCTGCTCCAGATCAATGAGCAATTGTTTTTCCATCCTTCTTCTCCATTAGAAATCAACACACTGTGAAACTAAAGCTGTTTGAGCATTTCAGTACAGGCATGATCCAGCCCATTGCCACTGCTTTGCTCCTGCAGTGTTCCCCATGCTTCCTATCACCAAAAATAAAGATTCCAGGATAGAAACTGGGGTGTCTGTTAGTTTTATCTATCTTGGTTATAGAATTTCTTTAGTATCTGTAGGCATCTCAAAATGCCTGATGACAAAATAAATGGGGCATAGACCCAGGCAGAAGAACAATGCTCCATAGGAGAGTGCACCAAGAGCACAGGCAGCTAATTTGAGTAAATCCAGGATGCAAAGATTAATGAAGAAGGGACCTCGAGATGGTCTGTCACTTAAGCAAGCTGTCAAAGTGAGTTGAATTGAATACTGATTTGATTGACAACATATGATATGCACATCAGGAGATCAGGAGGAGTTCTGTTGCTTTCCTGCTGTATATTCTGAAGCATTCCTGGTCTTGGGTATCCCAGACATCTTATGTCTCAGTATGCTGAACTACAAATCTAGATGTTCTTTTGTTTGTTGCATTTCCATAAAACTGCTGAGTCTTTTAAGTTGTGAGAAGGATTATAAAATATGCAAACTGGTATATATGCATATATAGATTTCACTGTTTCTTAATTTCCTCTGTGGCTTATTAGAATCTGCTTTTCTCATCGATCACTTAAAAAACCCAGAAGTCTACAAAAACCATTTTTTTCTAGGGGTGTTCTGAGGGCTTTATATGAACATATTTAAAGATAGCAAAAGTGTACCGTTAAGACTCATTATTTTACTTTAGTGTTCTGAGTAATGCTGTCAAAAATACAGGTTTTGAGAAACACAACATGCCCAGTGGAAATACAGGGCTGTGAGAAAAACAGAAAGAATTTATAGATAATAATCACTAATAAACCTGACAGATATCTGTACTTTCTTAAGCTGTGTAGAAATACAATTATGCTTCCCAGACTATACATTAGGACTGAAATTAATATTCCTGTGAGTAAAAGTCTTTCCTCTTTTTCTCTACATAATATTTTGAAGACAGTTATGAGATACCCCTTAGAGTGCTCCTCTAAAGCACTCTAGAAATAGATCACATTCTAGGTCACCTTTTCTCTCAGTTTTTCAGGAAATTAAGAAATATTTTTGCATTCAGTTTCAACATTTTGATTTTCTGTTTCATGCATGAATTCCATGTAGTTTTGTTTTTTGTAATGTATGCATGCATATGCATCCTTTATCTGCTTCTATATAGAAAGATGAAGACTTTCTTGAAAATCTAACTAAATGTTACCTTGTTTTCACGGGAATAAGCAATTACTTCCACTGCAACTGATGGGCAGTGAGTACAACCAGTGCAAGCACGGGTTCTGTTTGCAGAAAGGGACCACACGTAAGATAATCTAGTTAAACATGGAAAATATTAAATGGTCCTCAGTTTAGATTAAACACTCAATATGCCTCAAGAGATTATTAAAGGCATGTATTTTCTGTTCATTGATGTGTTTCTGATTTTCAATTATAAAGTCCGCTTTATTAAAATTTGCTTTTTTTTTTTTTTTTCTTTTTTCTCCCTTTGTAAAGACTAAAATACCGATTTCTAGATATCTGGATTTTTTTATCTTACTTGTTGCTTTTGTTACTCTTTAGTCTACTTTTATCTAATGTTACCTTCACGTGAAGGTGCATACCCACAGAGGAAGTGGGGCTGTCTTGGAAATGAGTTTTGAATGGTTTTTTAAATTCCCTGTTGATCAGAGAAAAACAGATAATTTGCACTGAAAAGAAGAATATCTAATGGTAAGCATTTTATACATTTTATACATGTGCAGTGTGCACATGCCATCCAAGGCATGGCGTTATTCTGCCTGCACTGTCCCTTTCCTGTCCTAGCTTATGGTTCCTTTTCATGGATAATATTGGACATATTCTCTTGCATAACTTAGCTGTGTTACAGTGCAAATTAGCCCACTTATGCTCAACTAGTTTCTTTTTGAAGTGCATTTTCATCTGTGTCGTTTGTGTGTGAAGCAGATTCTTACCTATGGTAGTCAAAGAATGAAATGAGTTCTCTCTTCTGTTGAGATAGATAAGCTGCTGCCATCATAGAATCACAGAATAGTTTGGCTTGCCAGAGACTATAAAGATCATCTAGTTCCAACCCCCCTCTGCCATGGTCAAGGACACCTCCCACTAGATCAGGTTGCTCAAAGTCCTATCCAATCACTTCTTGAACACTTCCAGGGATGAAGCATACGCAGATTCCCTGGGCAAGCTGTTCTGTGTCTCACCACCCTCACAGTGAAGAATGTTCTCCTAATATCCAGTCTAGATCTACTCTCATTCATCTTAAGATCATTCCCCCTCATCCTATCACTACACACGTTGTAAAAAGTCCCTCCCCAGCTTACCTGTAACACATTCAGATAGTGGAAAGACACTATAAGATGACTCTGGAACCTCCTCTTCTCCAGGCTGAACAACTCCAACTCTCTCAGCCTGTCTTCATAGGAGAGGAGGTCCATCCACCTGGTCATCTTTGTTGGCCCCCACTGGACTTGCTCCAACAGCTCCATCTCCTTCCTGGGCTGGGGGCTCGATCCACCTGAAAAGTTTTCTCTCTTTTCTGTGCCTTAGAATGTTGAGTACTTTGAAATTATTTACCTAGGATGTCTTAAACTCGTGACATTGTGAAATAGCTGTTCCATTTCACCACTGAAATTACTAAATTCATGTGCAAAATGCCTAAGCCCTCTAGGAAGAAAATCATGACAATACAATGATTATTCTGACTGATGGTATTCTGAACTGCATGTGGTTCTTATTTCTTCTAAACAAGAGAAAAAACCCAAACCATTAAAGCATTCAGACATGCTATAAACTTCAAATGTGGTTTTTTGGGTTTGTTTTTTGTTGGGTTTTTTTTTCAAATAAAATAGCAGACATCTAACTCAGTAAGGTTTTAAACAGTGTTTCAACTTCAGGTCTGTTACATTGTGCCCTCAGGAACCAATTCTTATTGTAATTATGATCCAAAGGAAATATTCTTGAACAGTAACACTTTTCTATGGTAATAGCACAGTAAATGTTATACTCAATTGATGATTATTTAAAAGCTTTTTGCCAGTATGAGGTAGAACAGTCCAGCATTTTCGAAACAAGATACTAACTTTGGGTTGAATCAAGAACTATAATAAAGAAGAAATGTGTTCTTAGGAAATGTGTTGAAAATTAGTAGGCTGAAGATGAAAAGTCTGGAATTATTAATAAGCTTTTCTTTCGTTACACAAGAATAGCTGCTGTTTGTGCTGTTGGGAGTTCTGTGGTTAAAAATAAGGGATCTGTGTTCTTTCACTGCCGTTCTCCCATCACTTGTTACTTTAATGACAGTGAAAGGGTATCATGGGGGGAGCTGCAGAACCAGCAAAGACATAGGTTTTCATTAATGTTCATGGTAAATCAATTAATATTATCAGCATGACAGCCCTAATAATAATTCTGCATTCTGGATTTCATGTTGGAGCCCATAATAGTGGTTGGGAAGAGAAGATCATGTGTGGTTAGTTACTGCTTCAAGAACTGTTAGTAAAATTGTAGTCTTCTCTCTAAACTAGTCTATCTATAAAGGAGTCAAAGCACTTAAGGTATGATCCAACAACTGGCATTTATGTCCTTTTTTATTTTAGAGTTTCTATACTTTAAAGCTCCCTTTTGGTCAAGAAACTACAGTTATAACATACTGAAATAATGTTTTTGGAACAAGTTTTCATCAAAACCCCCCCCCCTGGCATTGAGCATGGTATTGAAACCTGGTATTGAAAAACCTGGCAGAACACTCTCATCTTATTTACTCTGTAGCCTAATTTTAAAAGTTATTTGGATAATTTTTGTTTTAATCTGGTTAAAATCCTGTTTGATATCAGAAGTGGCTCTTCTGGGATTTTTGTTTGTTTCAGCTAAAATGAGGAAAAACCCACAAACCAAGTCCATAAGCTCCAAATCTTTTCTGCTTTTTGCTTTCATTGTTTTGTTTGGGGTTTGTTGTTTTTTAGTTGGTTGGTTTGTTTTTCCTGGGTTTGTTTGGTTTTTTGTTTCTGAGTCTCTTGACCGAGTCTCTTGTTTTTTCAATGTGAGGATAGCTAGCAGTTGAATAACTTAGTTATAGAAATACTAGTTGTGTTGTTTTTCAAGTCAAAATTAGATGTCTAATTGATGTTCTATAATTTTAAAAGATGATACAGGTCTAAATGTTTATCTTTGGTCCTTGAAGTACCAAATTGATCATAGTGGTCTCTTCTGGCCTTAAAGCCAAGTTTGAATAATAGGTGACTATGGGAATTTTGGCAGATTCTGACAAAATCTGACAATGGCTTTCACAGTTGTCTGCATCATGGGGAAAGTCCAATGTTTTGGATTGCAGTTTCCTCTGATTTACCTTGTGCAGGATTTTTTTCTTTTCATCTAAGAGTCATGTTCAAACCTGAACAACACAAGAAAAATTCAGTTAATAACCAAATGAAAAATCCAAATGCATTTATTGATTTGATATTTTTACCTGACTAAAGACAAAATTTTGCTTCAAAAATAGGTATTCTTTGTGGTAGTGCAAGGCTAAAAATCCACATTGGATTAATTTCTGAAGAAGAGGGCTCAAAAACACACTTGTAGTTGGGGTTTAGTAGAAGCATTGTTTATATATATTTTTTTAAGCCAGAATTTTGGAATCATATTAATTTCACCTTTTTTTTCTTTACATAATGAAAAAGCAATGTGAAACAAAATGGTGTCAGTGTCCAGCACCTGTACAGAAAATGTGAAAGCAAAGTGTGAGTTTGCCAAGAACTGTATTCTAATTCCACATTTTAGAACATATATGCAATATTGAAACACAAGAAATTAAAAACTCATGCATAACCTTGGTGGTGTTTTATATCATCATTCAAGATTCTTAAATTTTTCATATATTTTGAACTATAATCCTTTTTCTGTGTGCTATATCTGCCCTGAATATCTTGTTTTCTAGGAATGAGGTCAGATCATAATATACCTGGCAATATGCTGTCTATATGTAGTTGTTCAAAAAGTAAATTTTTTTGACTACAGGTGCACAACAGAGGTTATATTTAGAGTACATGGCAGCCTGATAGATTAACATGGAGACTAATTGGATCCATGGAGATGCAAAAGTGACTGATAAAGGGGAGAACAGAGTTGGGAACAACTTAAAATTAGAAGACAGAGGAAATGTAGCAAATAATTGTATATCTGTATCAAAATGTGGCCATTTTTTGGAACCATTATGACTAAATTGAAGCAGTGGCTCAAAAGAAAAACAAAACAAAACTGGAGGAAAAAAAAATCTGCCAGCCATAGCTGTAATAATTACTGGAATATTCCTTTGACAGACATGTCTAAAATTGAAGTTTCTTTCCTATATTTAGGTCATAATAGAATGTTTGTCCCATGTCATAAGAGATTAGGAGACATTCTTGACTGTCCTTCCACAAGAAAACCGATAGCTACAATCGCCTGGAAGGGGAAGTTAGACTCCTTTAAATCATATGATTAACCTTGTCATATTTCTGCTGGCATAGTGGATAAAACTGTCAGATGTTTTTCAAGTTCTTTCTGTATTCAGCGTGTTTTAATTATTGGGAGATCAGTGAACAGTGAAAGGGAAGGAAGACTACTAATTTTCTTATTTCCTTTTGAGCCTCTAGTATGTCTGAAGCAATATAAACAGATGAGTAAATACTACATTTAGGACCATATTTGTAAAAAATTCTCTTTTCCTTTTACTTATAAACCTTTGGGAATCTCTAGTTCTGCAAAGTTAAACACAGTTTCATTTTCTGCTATAGTTCCTAAGTGTAGTTTTGCTATGAATGGCATATGGAGCGTTCTATTACACTGAAACAATTTAACGCTTCTACTGTATCTTGGGAGATTTGTAAAGAGACTGATTTGGTAGAACCATAGAATCATTAGGGCTGGAAAAGATCTCTAAGATTATCAAGCCCAACTATCAACCCACTGACAACTAAACCATGTCCTGATGTATCCACATGTTTTTTGAATACTTCCAAGGATGGTTACTCCTCTACTTACTTCCCTGGGTAGCCTATTCCAATGCTTGAGCACTCTTTCAATAAAGAATTTTTTCCTAATATTCAGTCTAAACCTTGCCTGGAGCAACTTGAGCCCATTTCCTCTCATCGTATCATGTGGAAGTCACGTGGAAGAAGAGACATCCACTTATATTACTAGGAAGTTAAGAATGACTACATCAAGCCAATAAATAGTTGGCAAAAATAAAAAGCTGTTTGTCAGCTAGGACTCCACAGATTTTGCAGCTTAGTTAACTACTCTGAGGCACTTCTGCTTCAAGTAATTTTGGTCATTTTCCTCTCTTCATTGTTGCATACTTTACCTTAGAGAAGAGGGTAAGATGAACTCTGACCAAAAACTCTGTGCCAATACTTATATCTTTCTTTTTCTCCCAGCAAGTGGATTTTATGCCTCTTATGTTTTCCAACAAACACTTCTCTTTATAGATGTATGCAGAAAGGGAGAATTATTTTATCAAATTGATTGCTTTAGGCAAAATTATAAGGTTTTTTTAATCTCTCTAGGTGTGATGAAACTTCACTTTAACATTGTCAATCTTCTTTTCTTTAGCCACAAAGGCTGCGGATTTCCTCTTTAATATTAGGGATATGGAGGCCTTGTAATCATGACTTCCAGCATCTGGAGACTTGAAAGCTTTTAATCAGATTTGTTGGCAACTTTGCAGTTAATATTCACGAACCTATTCATAAACCAGCTAACCTTATATACGATGCATGAGCAAGTGACTGCCAGTGCTTGGCACTGAGTCTATAGTTTGCTGCTTTATTTTGAGAAATTACCTTGGCCAAGAAAAAAGAATTTATATGCTTTCTGAAGAAAATAATATCCTACCTATTAGGCTCAAGGCATGTGAAATATGCAGGTTTTCTCAGACTTAGCCCAAATTGTGTTTTCTCGTGACTTCTGATTCAGTTTCAGTGTGGCATAGTAGTGAGTGCAGATCATCTCTGAAGTGTCCATGGAATCCAACCTCTGGAAGCACAGAGAGAATATCCTTGGTTACACAGGTGAAACTTGCTGAAAAAGAACTACATGATGCTAGTTTAGAGAAACTAATTAATCATGTAGGCTGAATTAAAGCCTTTGAAAATTGTATTTAGAAAAAAAAATTACACTACTGAAAGTTACTTGTACTGATAGTTGGTTGGTGGATTTTTATTAGAATGATTTTATGATAGGTAAACTTGCATGGGAAAGCATTTATTTTGGCAAAAACCTTTAAAATTAAAATCTAAATTTTTTTAAATGGCCTGAAGGGTTTAATTTTGACAAGATAATAAAACTCCACAATGTTGACATATTTTAATATCTTCTGTCCTGTATGGTGGATCTGGTTCTCCAATGTATTTTCTGTACCTGGTAATCCTGTGGGACTGTAGTGTATTGTAGGTATTTATTCAGTGGGATATTAATATAGAACTGGTCCATAGGAAGAAGCTGAGAACTAGGATTGCAGTGAATAGAAAACAGGGAAATGTTCTTTCATATTGTAATGGATGAGTTCTGCAAAGGATTTTTCCAAGGAGTCCACTTTGTCAAAACATTTTACTTGAAAATTTCTGAACAAAATGTTTTGACACTGCCCAACTTACATTTCTCTCTGTGGGAAAGCTTAGCTCCACATCCTGTTTGAGGAGGAAATCAAACTGACCGGTTTCTCTTAGAATAGCAGTTTTGTTTTTTTCTTATGTCTAATTGTCATGCCTTCTTTAAATATATACACAAATTAGTGTGATGTTTCAGATGAGAGGAATTCTTGGGCTGCTTCTGGGAAGGCAAATGTTCTCTTAAAGGAAGGATGATACTTAAATAGTGAAATTCTAAAAGGGCTCTGCAGCATCCATATTTTGGGAAGGAGGCAGAAGGAGAAGGTATAAAAAAAAAATGAATCTTCTTAAGCATTCCTGATGGGTTTCTTTCTCATTCGGGTGGTCCTGTGCAGTGTAGGTGAACGGTTACGCCAGCGGTGTTCAAATTTAGGAGCTAGTGAACTGCTATAACAAAGGAAAGCTCTAATAAAGTGGGCATTTGGGATTTTGGTTATTATGAAGTACATTCTTTGAAATCTCATTTAGAACCAGGAACTTAAATGATATTGGAAGGCTCAGAGGATTAATTCTTCCTCAACAATAGACTGTCCCTGATAACTCTGTGAAGCAATTATGCCAAATTTAATTATAATACAAACACATTGTATGATAGTCATAGTGTGCCCAAAAGAGCTTGAAAAGGTGCCTCACAAGCATATGGACTAGCTCTGGGATCACAGTGGCAAATTGTGCGTGTTGTAATTCAGTACAACTTAATACCAGGCTTTCTTAATTAAAGGTTGGGATATGTGGGGTGGATTCTGCCTGGCACACTTTGCTTTTCAGTATCATCAGCACAATAGAAGAAAGGAACTCTTCCCTCTACATTTTATAGATTCTGCCAAAAGCCATTATGACTATTAGTAACATTAATGTATTTGTATCAATTCCAGCATCACTATAGTGGTAAAACCAGGAGTAATCACACACAATCAGCCAGGTTGGAAAGAACCTCTGAGATCATCATGTCCAACCCTTGACCCACTACCACTGTAGTTAGAGTGCCACATCAGTCTCTTCTTAAAAACCTCCAGGGACAGAATCCACCACTTCCCTGGGCAGCCCATTCCAATGCCTGATCACTCTCTGTAAAGAATTTTTTCCTAATATCTAACCTAAACCTCCCCGGGCACTCAAAGTGTTATGGGAGATGGAAAAATACCTGTCCCTCCTTTTGATACTTCAGCTACAGAAACTGCACCATCCTATGTTGCTGAACTTTCAGTAAACTCTATGCATGCAAACCAAATGCTCCTCGTTTACCATTTCAGTATTATCTCCTCAGTTTTCTATTCATCTTCATGTTAGATTTTAGTTGTGGAAATACCACAAAACCTTTAACTATAAAACCAAGCACTGATGCTGTTTACCATTCCACCCGTGTGGCAGGCTGCAGCCTGGGCCCTCACTGAACTGAGGGAGCCACCAGGATCACAACCTTAACAGAGCCAGTCCAAATTTAAGAGTTACATTAAGGTACTTGGCCAGAACTTTTTCTTGGGAAAACAGAAGTTTTGTGAAACATGCTCACACTCAGACTAATGAAATGATTGCCAGGGTCTGAGGAAGCAGTTGCACAGCTGGAATGATATGGAGCAGTCATTCTTATAAGTTTCATGCATATGTTATGTTAGGCAAGTTTCTTGGAGGGAAGCTGATGGGATCTAGAACATGGTGGTTAGGAGTACCAAAGGAGGAGCAGTGGCAGCAAGAGTTTGCATTGCAACACAGGGTATTTACTGTCAAGCAACATAACTAATTAGGACCACAGGTCGGAACTACCAAAATGAGTGCAGATCTGGTGAGGATCCTTGCTTTCACAGCAGGCTTCATTTTTTCTTTATATCTGAATGGAAAAAACATAAAAATAGCTAAAGCTGATAGGAAAGTCTAATCTGTACGCCTTCCTTTTTTCCTTCTTTTACCTTATTTTTTTTTTATGCAACTGCTTTGTTACAATCTGGTCAAAATATGAGTCTGATGTTAGTCTTTCTACATCTAGCACAGAGGCTACTAAGTTGCAGGTGCTTCCACATAGCATAATTTCTAGTTATGTAGGGGATGGTGCCAGTAGATGTGCTGCACTTTGCCTCCCCCATTCCTCTCCATCTCAAAATGCCTCTGTTGAAAATTGTTTTTCAATAGGACTAGTGAAACTATTTAAACCAAAAAGTATAGGAAGGTGTTTTCCCTGTTTTGCTCCAGTGTAGAACATTTTGTTTTCCAGATCATCTTTACAGCACTATTATATTTGCAGGGGAAGTGTAGAAAAAAAGGTGTTAAAAAAATATCAAAAACTCTGTGTGCCGTTTTGTTATTTTGCTTAACAATGTAGTATAAATGCTTGCCTGAAATGTGCTATTAGCCAGCCTTCTGTAGTAATTTACACCATCGTCGAGATGTTAATTAGATCCTAAGCCATATCTGCTGTAGATGAGAAGAGTGTCAGTTTGTTTTTTTGAAGAATATTGAATGTGAGATCTTGCATGAGCTGTAATGTCAGCAGTTTTCACAGCATCCGCTGGGTGACATTTAATGTGTCTGTGAAGAAATCTGTGTTGATATGGTGGGCTGTTTTGAGGATAGCAGTGACGTGCTGGTGACTGTCAGTGTTTGATGTGATGCCTGGTCTCCTAAGAAACACTAATTTTGTATAATTCCTTAACCAAAATTTGGTGACACATTCATATGCAGTCCATTATGCAAATAAGCCTCTAGTTATCTTTGAATTTCTAGGTATACATTCAGCCTCTCTAATATTGCCACTCTACTGCAGATGAAGTCCTGATCAGTCATCTACATCAGATTTACTCATACAAAACACAAACTCCTGCTTCTGGAGAGGTCTAATATTCTTTTCTGTAACTGATTTAGTGCCAATTGAAGACCAGGAAGCTTGGTATGAGTAGACAGAAGCATCCCAAAAGAAGAGCACGTAACTAGTAACAAGTTATCAAAACTATTTAAGAGTATGGAGGAATTTTGTCTCCATTTCTGTAAGTTTCTTTAAGTTGCATCTCACCACAGTGACTATGACATTTAGTACAAGAAGATGATTTAAACTTTGCAACTTTCTTAAGATGGGTAACTGCACAGGCATCTTTATGCACACGTATATATTTGTCTACATATAATATGTCTCTCATATATATATGTCATTTTAGAAATACAGAAATGCCATTTTTATGACAGCCCTACCTGATTAGAATAGGATATTAGAATAGGATATTTTTAAACGATTCCATTACGATCCTATATTATAAAGTCTATATTACTGGGCAGGGTGAAGGCAAAGTCCTTCACTGGATGAGCTTTCTCTAATCAGGAGCTGCTTTTTGAAGGACCACCTGGATAATACCATCTTATCACTCTTGGGATTCAGGGCCTGTGACTTGGGTATGAAATCATCCAGCTACCCAGGATTTTCAATATGTTTTGGATGAGAAACAGTCAAGTTTTTTTTTCCCTTTTTACTCTCAGCACAGTGAGAGGAGGGAGGTTATTATTATCAGTTTGCAGCTTTATAATTCTTTTATGCCACCTTTAATTTATGCAAGGGAAGGGTTTTAAGAAGAGTTCCCACCTAGTAGAATAGAGGTTATCATTTTTGATACAGAATGAAAGTCTTTTCCCAAGAAACAATTAAATAATTCTACTTCTTACTGTGCATATAGAAGGTAAGCATTTATTTTCCATTTCCTCTGTGTGTCTTATCTAAACATATTTGATTTCTATAAGCAAGTGACATTTACTTTCCACTTTCCTTGTTCAGTTGTGTCTGCATTTTAATGCCAAGATACAGTGTTGAAGACTTTTAAAGCAATTCTTCTGAGGTAATTTTAAAATAAAGGTTTAATACTGTATCCGAAAGCTTTCCAAAGCCAGTTTTCCAATTTTCTGTGGGATGACTTTTGGGCAGTCTATTAGTTGGACATAGGGTTGGGGATTTTATGAGTTTTATTTTTTTATGTCTGGAAAATATATGGAAGAACTAGAAGAGATACAGAGGAGGAGAAAGGGTGATTGGAGGTATCAGATTGCTTCTATAGGAACAGACTGTAGAGACCATAATTCTTTCAGTTGGGAAGCAGACAAATGAGGGGAGCATGGTGCTAGGTGTTTATGAAAGAAAAAATCAAAAGACAAAATGGGAACAATTATTCATTTTTTCTCATTACAGAAATCCAGAGGACACTTAATAAATGAACAGGTAGCCAGCTTCCTAGTAATAAAGTACGTTTTTAGAGACTGTGTACTTTTGGAATTCAGTGCCATAGAATGTGTAGAAGAAAGAAGTTTAAATGGACTCAGAAGACCTTAGGAAAATGAATGCCTGATAAATCCACTGAGGAAATATTCTTTATGTTGCATTAAGGTGATATTTCTCACACTTAGAATTTCATGAGAGAGAATACTGATTTTTTCTTTAAATTTATAAATGGCTAGATAACAGTCACCATAGCAACGAAAAGAATATCAGGTTAAAGCAGTAAGAAAGGGATTTAATAAATGTAACGTGTGTGATTTTTTCCTCCTTGGGTATGTTTGTGGTAATTCTTTGCCATATTTCTGCATCCATATTTATCTAAGGGCATTGCCCATTTTAGCCCTAATGCTTTGTACAAATGCTCTGTTGGTTGTTGTTGATAGGCTTCCTGTCCTGCTGTAGCCCATTTACACTCCAGGAAAAAAACTTGTAATGTTTTAAGCTAGAGTGGTTTACAAATGAGTTGTGACTGGTGGGGCCATTCCCAGCAATCTGATTCCTTTCCCTCAGTGCAGGCTCTGCTGTTATCTATGGCACTCTATGGGCCAAAAGAGTTTTTTCTACTCCCACTGACAAGTTTGCACCACGCATAAATCTTGTCTTGTGTTTGGATTTGCTCAGGTTTGACATGTCTAAAAGCTTTTATCAATCTTTGGTAAAAAATAAACCAAAACAATATTAAATGAGCACTGAAGTAACTGCATAAACTTACTAAATGATTGAATCCTTCCAAACATGATGTAGAGATCTTTTATAAAGTTTCTTGGAGTTCAGAGTTTATTTTTAAAGCGACGGTAAAGAATGTGAAGGGTGAGCCTTTAAGCATTACATATAGTACAAGCTGTCTTTCTTGTCTGCTTTCATTTTTTTACCTCTGACTACTTTGCCAGAATTACAACATCCTTTCTAGTGATGGAGTTTTGCTGCTACATGTTGGGTCTGTGGAGCTGGGGAACAGTATTTATTAGTGCAGTCCTTCTTATATATGCACACTGTCTGTCACTGTGTAAAATTGCTCAGAAGTTCTGCATTTTCAGTATTTTTAAAAAAGCTAAAAACTCTGCCTGGTGTTGATTTGAAGTGGGGAGAAGATGAAGGGCAAAAGGTTTGTAAACAGTAGCATGTAAAATTAGTTTCCATGCTTACCATCATTCCTTTATGAAGAATAATCAAAGATAAACTAAGTGGAATGTTGTATTCTTTGTGAATACTCAGCAGCTGGTATATCGCTTAGATAAATGGTAATATCTGTGGATATAATGTTTGAATATTCTGCTAATTGGCTTTATGAGCAAGCTGATTTTATCTGCCTTACAAAATCTGCTCTATGTATGTAACAAAGCCAAAAGGATAAATGTATTTTTAAAAGCCGTCTCAATGTAGCTTGTTTCTGATTAAAACCATTAGAGGTATATCATTACGCAGATGAAAATTAGCATTTTCCTTAATACTATCTACAGTTCTTTTGTTTCTTAGAGAGGTATTTATCCACTAGTAAATACAATGTTAAGTGGTTTTTTTATCAGTTGTTTTCTTTGTTGTTGAGGAGCAAAATATCTGCACAAACTGTTGAAGCCATTCTGTGTCGCATTCTATGAGAAGCAAGGTAAAAGATGAAGTCAAGTTGTAAAGATCAAAATAAGGGGAAGTTCAGTAAAAATGTATTGCAGGAATTTTCTGTATCTCATAGATATGGGTCCAGTGCTGATATTCAGAGCTGGTCAAAATTCACTTGAAGTCTTTGGCAGGGAAACTTTGGTGTTTAGGGTTATTGCCTATATCATCAAAGAATAATAACTTCTCTTGACAGAACTACTGATAAAACTATCAATATTTTAAAAATACATATTTTAAACTACCAACATTTCATCTAAGACTTTGACTTCATCGTGTTAGGGTTTTAAATTTGTTTTATAAATTTAATCTATAAATCTACACCTTTTGAATTTAAATGTAAATAGAATATCTCTTCCTCTAGAACACTGTCCTTATTGTTGTATCAAGGCTGTCACCAAAATGTCACATTTAGATAATAGGAGCAGTAGGAAAAGAAAATACTCTAAGTATTGATATTTAATGAAAAATGTTAGAAAACACTGAATATCAAAGCCTTGCAAATTGAAATTTTAGTGAGATTTTCAGTTTTTAAATATTTTTCTATTACAAAAGTACTGCTGAAGGTTGTGTAGCTTTTCAAAAGTGTCTGGAGTTTGAGAAGAACATTTTTCAATACATAACTGAGCACAAGCTTGACAGGTGATACCAAGGAACAGGTGAACTTCACTTCCATTCTGAAATGACTCAATGCCAGCAACCAGAATTAGAAAAAAAATTCCTGATGACCAAGCTTCAGGTCTGCAGCTAAGACCACACCATGGCCTCTTTATCATATGACCACAGAACAGGCCAGACAATGGTAAGTTCAGCTGTTAACACCAGAGGTACAGGTACAAAATTCTTGACTGTGCAGTGAGAAGTCAAAAGCATTGAGCTCAGATAAAATACAAGAAATCCAGTAATAAATCACAAAAAAGGCAGATGTTTTGGCACAGCCAGTTGTAAAGTGCTGATTAATTGTGTAAGTGCAGAGCTGTCCTGTAGAGTGACTGGAAAAGAGATCAGGTCCTCATAGCTGTCCAGCTGCACAGTCCTCTCTTGCTCTCTCCCCAGTAAAATTCTCAGATCATGATAGTTACAGGGAGTATTTGGTTACTGGACTGCACAGAGCAGGCCAAACCTATGCAAAGTCAACATGAATTTGTATTTGTTGTTAGAGGCAACTTTTTAATGATCATTTTGTTTACAGAATAGTCTCCTGTTTAACTATGGCACAGAAAACAAGGGTAGTTCTCAAAAGCTAGTAATTTCCCACCAAAAAGCATGTGGAAACTTTCAAAAAGAATCTCTTCTCTTTGTGAAATGGATTTGTTTCCATTTACCCTCGCATAATGAGCAGTGGGAATTGGTTCAGCTTTGTCCACAAGTAGCAACACTTGAACTACCTGACTTTCAGGGTACAACAGAATTGCTCAGGGTATCCTTTTAGTCCAGCATCCACCATCTCTCACTGGGCAGCAATTTTCTTTGGTCCTAAAATCGGTTGATCCTGCAACAGAAAGGCAAGAGGCTTGTTTGTCATCCAGATAGGTAACCTGGTGGCACTGATCTGCTGCTGTAGTGGTTTTCAGCCAGTGTCACTTGTGACATCTATTGAGAACTTTATATTTGAATTGGTCCAACTTTTATGATTTTTAATTTTATGCTCAGAGGCCTGGTTGTTCATATCGACTGGTAACTTACAGTGCCCCTGGGAAGTGCTTGCTTCATCAGAATCTTAGGTACTTGAAACTAGTTTATTCAACCCTTAGAAGAACTGTGTTGCTGCATGTACATTTTTTGCTAGAGGAACACTGCCATATGATTCAACAACAGCATTGCTACAGTGCCAAGGTATTGTTGGTATCTTAAAACCTTTAAAATTAGCAAACCTGCAGATGGACAGGGGTGGAGTTTATCTCCCTGCCATTGAAGAGAAAAACCTGTGAGATCCTAAATTAAAATTGTTCCAATAGTTCCCCTATATTTCATTTCTATGTTAGGGAAATGAAATACAAAAATTTTGGGACAGAGTAATATTTGTCTGCACTTTAAAGAGAAGGCACCAGAGGATAATATTCTTGTTCATATTGTTTTCATCACTCTTGTGATTGCTTCATTTCATACTACATCTTTTTCCAGTGCCTGTGTTGCTGCAGTGTCCCCCACTAATTACATCAGCATGTTGCAGTGACTGCTCCCTCAAAGACTAGTATTAATTGAAGCAATTTATTCTAGCAGAGCTGAAGATGGCCTATTTATACTGTTAGATAATGAATATTAACAGGCTACATTTATCTTGTCATGTCTAGTCAGCTCCTTTTTCTGCTTCATGCAGATCTGCTGCCCCATACACAGTTTGCTCAGGCTTGGTGCAATAGAGCATAGGTGTTTCTCTGTGTTACCCATGAGATCAGAGATGCTCACCAGCTCATAAAATAGAAACAAAAGCAATCCTGGCTTGATATCATTGCTCCTTCATTGACTTGCTGGCAAAATAAGGTATCATTATGCCAATTAATGGAGCAATATCTCATTTCAGCAAGAAGATAATTTTTATCATTTATGTTCTTCAACATAATATTAGATATGATGTATATGCAATATAAAACACAAAGTAGGTTGTGCCCAAGGCAGCATGAAAATTCTTAAGCTATATAAAGTAAAGCTGTAGGGTTACAGAAAACAACTACATCAGTTCTATATGAAACTCCTCAGTCATAAGATTGCAAATACCTACTATATACACAATTGCAAATAAGAGAATATATTGGCTTCCTTAATATTAGTAGTATAAGTCATAATGTGTCTAATCTTAATTCATGTTGTAGAGCTCTCCTATATGTAAAATATTTGGCTTTCAATAATATGGCCATTACATTTAACTGAATTGATATTTGGCTAATGAAAAACATAAAGCAAACCACTTCTTCTCACATTAAAGTATTTGATATTCTCTACAATGAAGAACCATAAAAACAGTATAGCAAAATACTACTGAGTTATGCTAAGTAAGGTCAAAATTGTTGATTGCAGGGAACAGCAGAATTTGTAGAGCAAGAGCTGAATAAAGAATTTTACACAGACTTCTAGAGAATGAAGAATATTAATGCTGAAATACCTCTACTAAAGACTCTGTTTGTAGTCTTCTGTCCTCCTAAACTACACCCACAGGTCTGGGCTAGGTAGTTTATTTTGTTCCCTCTAGATTTTTCCTATCTGCTATGCAGAAATTATTGTAAATGACATGGAGAGAGAGACTCTATCCTAGACTCTAGTTACTCTCTGGGTGATAGCGGTTTAATACAGTAATTGATCTGACAGGGCAAACCCATGTTTCTGATATTAATTTGCATTTTGTTTTAATGTAATTTTTGGGTTTGGGCCCTTTGAATTTTATTGAAATTTTTCCAATTTGTATCAATTTTCTCCTTCACTTTGTAGCTTCTTGCCAAAGTACATTCACACAAGTAGAGATTTATGTTTTCTTAAATAAGAATTTTGTGGGACCATCCATATGACAGTGACTCAGTTAGTGGTATTCTTCTCTCATAGTTGTGAGCCAGATCCCTTGCATGGTCTGAAGGGCATTATGCTGCTTCAAGGGCAATCTGGATGTGACATCTTAATCCCAGACATTTGCCATTTATCTCACTGTGTTTCTCAGAAGAGCAGTGGTGTATATCTGTTTCCTTAGATATCCTGGTTCGGGTCAATTGCTCTTTTCTACTCAAATCCATCCTTCAGTGTTCTTAAACTTTCTTTATTTTTTGTTCTAGATCTACGCTCAATTAACTTTATATAAGTGCAGCTCTCAGGATCCAATTTTATTATGTTTGTTTGCGAAGTTAAAGCACAATTGTAAGGGATTGTGAGCTGGGACCTGAAATAAATTGCCCCTATGCACTTTCTACAAAGTTTCTCCCTGTCTGAGTTCTAGGAATGGCTTCATTGCAGCAGTGAGGAATGGATTTTTCTGTTGGAGAGGAAAATATTTGAGATTTTTCAAGTATTCATGAGTTACGTCATTCATCATATAGATTAAACTAATACTTTTGACCTTTGTAAATGATAGCAAGCTCCCATGTTATCCTTAAAGATGGTGATTAATCCACTCACCTGAGATGTGGCAAACTGATGAGATCACAAACTAAGCCTTTCACTCTGGGACTTGAATAAAGTTGTTTCACACACAAGAAAAGTATCCTAAGCACCTTTGGCTGGTATCCAATGCTATGTGAATCACAGGTTTAGATCTAATATCTCTGGTGAGCTCAGAAATCACCAGGCTATCTGGCTGTTCCTTGATTTCCTTCATGTGTGCCTTTCATCATACCCTGGATATGCCAGACCTTTTCCATGAAAAATTGTCTTGTTTAGAAATACTCAGAAAAGCTGTGCGCTTTTATCTGTTTTTCATTTCACAGTGTGCTCTAAGAATGAATAGATGTTTCTAGGAAATGATTTGTATTTCATGTGAGAGGGTCTCTGTAAATTATTAGGCATCAGCAGTAGTTTTGTTGACTTATATCTAGATTTGCTTCTAGTTTTCCTATTTCTTAGTCATGATTATCTTAGATATTCACAGAAGCATCTTTTACTTTTCTTTGCAAACTGACTACTCCACCCCAGTAGTAGCTGTCCTGTTCTCCCTTGATGTTCTTCCATCATATCTAAATTTTGTTCTGACAGATGTCAAATACAGTGTTAAGATATAACTCAGCTGTGCTGTGACTGCTCCCTCTGCAACCTGCACCATGACACTTATTCATTCCAAAATCACACTGGTACTGTTACATCTGCACAGTACTTTGAATTTGCATTTGCAGCTCCCTTCCACCCTGCACATTGGGTGCAAAATATGCAATTTGCAAATTGGGGTTCAATGCATACAGCCTTAATTTTTTTGAATAGAATTGCCTGCTTTAGTGTGCTCATGAGGATCTTCATTCCGTGGAGTAGTTTATTATATTCTTTGGTGTGAATTTAGTGTATTTTTCCAGTGTGATTTCCCTTGCATAAACAGAAGTTCAAGTAAGTGTTGGGCAGCCAGCATCAACATCAGTAACAAAGTCATAAAGCTTCTTTGTATAATCTGTCCCATTATTTATTGATGGCAACTCAGTAAGCCCAAAGTAACATTGACATCAAGTTTACTTGATATTGCTACATTCAGGACAAAACCCTGAACAGCATAATCATGTGGTGTACTTTGTTTGACATCCTTTATCATTTGACATTCCCAGGTTGTCAAGCTATGTAACTGTTTTGTTTGCATGTTGAGTATGTGTTTGAAGCTTGTGGAGATTGAAAATAATGTCAAAATTCTGACTTCCTTTCTCCAAGCCTTTCCTTCCAGATCTAGTTGAAAATGCAGTAAATACTGATGTATTGAGTCAGAATTTTCCAACAAATTACCTTTTCACAGCTGTTTCCTGTGGTTTGTCTTTATTGGACAATTGAGGTTCTGATGTATGGCTAGAACTATAGGATTCCCAGCAATCTGGCTATTTCAAAAAGAGAAGCTAGGAAGAAGGTTTAAATTGAAAAGCTTTAATTAAGTAGCTGTTCTCAAAACTTGTACACCCATAATCCAGTAACTTGAGAATAAAATAAAAAAATACCCAGACTGCCATTAAATATATGTTCCAGACACCACTGATTTTTTAAATAGCTCCTGCAAGTGCTGATTCTCCAAGCAGTTGTTATAAGCAGATCTAGAAGACCTTCATCACCTATCAGCTGATGGCTGTGCTATAACCTTTAGCTTCAAACTTCTGCTGGGAACATGGTACATATTTCTACATGAAATGAAACTCTAACAGCCTTATCAAACAACAGCAGTTCTCCCTGTGTTTAACAGTGCTGGAAATTAGTTTCTCAGGCACTGGTCTTGACAGGTCAGCTGTCACAAATTGGTAGACATATCTCTAAATACATCGGTCCTATAAACAAAATTCTACCTGCAAGAAGTGGCAGTTTAAATTGGTGCACACTGAAATGTTCTGAAGCACAAGGATGCACAGGAAAAATCTTCTGCAAGAAAGATTTTCCTGATGTTCCATTTATCAACTTTATCTGCAAAGTTTGCTTTTTAGAGACTGAAAAGTTTGTGCTTCTGTAGCAAACACCATGGAGTTTGTGCTGAAGTAAATCATGCTCCTCCTGGTACCTACCCTATATGTGTAAAAGAGAAATCTTTGTCTCTCTTGTCTTTTGGATGAAAGGAATAAATCTATGGTTTTGCGCTGGCTTGTTTCCAGCTCCTTTTAGGAATTCTTGTGTTAATGCAGAATGTAAAATGTAGGATATTTGAAAAGTCTAAATCCTTGAAGTGGTGTCAGAGTTTTTGAAAGGAAGAGGAGTAAGAGAGGAATTGAATTGTCAATCCACCAGTGGTAAAATAACAAAAAATGTTACATTTTCCATTTTTTAATAAATATTTAATAATCATCTGCACATCGTGCAAGGCATTTTGGCCAAAACCTTCCTTGTATCTTTATCGTATACTTACTACTGCATAGGACAGCTGAGGAAGGCTTAGACAGTAAATTTTTTTTACAGAATTATTATATGTTATTATATAACACACACAGATATTTTGGTCTTTGAAGTCTGTTACACTGTATTGATTTATGCCAGCTGACAAATTGGTCAATTTTGTTTGGCAATAGCAAAATCTAAGAAACATCTGGGTATATCTCAGAGAAAGTGTCTAAATTCAAATTTAAAAGATACCGTGGCTGTAGGTATTTATTTGTGTTGCTGCAGACTATTTTCTATGCACAAGGTCCATTTGTCACTCCAAACTGGAAGCACAGGGCAGGGTGAGGGTTTTCAGACCGTGATATTTGGTTTTCATGAGTGTCATTAGAAAGCTGAATATTATTCAGCTATTCTCCTCCATTCTCCAGGTGAGCTGGATAAAAGGAGTTGTAGCTTAATTCTTGTTCTTAAATCTCCTGTGTACCAGCTTTGAAGGCTTAGTGACTTTAGAAAAAATTTTCATCAGTTGTGATAGTTACAAGGGCTGAATGTTCACTAAAAAAATGTTCTGTTCTTTTCTAGTTTCCTGTTTATTAGCTTAGCACAACAAAACAAAAATAAAACTATACAGATCTCTGCCATCACATTTTATTTGTTGGTTTGACTTTTGAAGCTTTAGGATAAAGCTGAAGTCATAGGAATAAATGATGCAGGACATCTAGCCATAGGCATTTTCAGTGAAATAAGTTCTTTCCAAGACGGTTTTGACTTGTTCTATGAAAATTAGCTTCTGGCAGGAAGAAGCCACATTTTACAGATCTTGGAATATCTTTAATTTCTACAGGGCATGCCTTCAGCTAACAACACTGCATCCACATATGTAAGCATAGTATCAGTGTTCAGTATCTGAAAAAATAAGAAGGGAACAGTTTCTACTCAATACTATTTATGACTTCTGAACAAAATGACACCATGGATTCTGTTTAAAGGCAATAGGAGTGTCTGCTGCTGCAGAGCATATTTAGTTTGAATAATCTAAAGGTCACTTAAGATTGACTTCTCTATTGAACCTATTCTATTGAATTTTACTGCATTTCTCTTCAGAAAAGGCAGTAAAATTTATTTTTAAAGCGATATATTTAATTGAAAAATAAAATATTTAGAAGTCATATTCATGGGAGAGATCCTGAAAACATGCATGGAGGTACATTTACCAGGTGTATGAAGTAGAAGTATGAAGTAGATAAGAGACTGGGAATTTGGGAGACTGTCATTGTTTTACTGATGAAGTAGAAGTAGGGCAAGAACAGGTAAAACAGGATTTCATATAGGATCTGAGGAAAGTCTGAGAGAAGAGAGGAGACGGTTTGACACTATAGAATTGGTGTTGAGAATTTATGACTATCAGTAAGTGCACAGTTGTGCAGCAGGAAAAAGGGTCCATCTTTGATAAGCAGTAGGGGATGATCTGAAAAGGAGAGGATCTGAGCAGAGAGGGAAATATGGGATAGTGAGACCATATGTAATTGTGAGCAATGTCAGGGATTATAAACTTACCAGAGAGATATGTCAGAGTTATCTAAGTGAAATAATATGATAAATCCTACAGATAATAGAGAATTTTTGTTACAGGCATCAATGAAAATACATCCAAGCAAAGCACTTCTGAACTGTTCTCTGAATCTCTCATTCTGATTCTTAATTAAAAAAAAACAAACGTATATCCCTCATCCTTTCTCTATCGATTCTGGGTTTGGCTCACATAAATACTGAAAGATTTCTGCAGACTTGTCCTCCAGACTCACTGTACTTTCTGTTCTAGTTGGCAACGTGGGACTCTGAGAAAGGACTGAATGGGAGCCTTCAGGAGCGACGTCTGGGCAATGACTTGCAAGGATTGACTCTCAAAGTGGTGACTGTCTTGGTATGATCTTATTTGAGTTGCCCAAAATAAATAGGATGCTCAAATAAAACGAGTAGTATGCTCAAAATAAAAAGGAGCTGGGTATTTTGGGCACTTCCCTCACAGTTTTCCCCTGTCATTTTCAGTTTCGTATTTTTGGATGATCGGTTACATAAGCAAGAAAGAGAGTTGATCACTTTTATTATTATACGTGAAGCTGTGCAGTGCCAGAAGTGCAAAATACTTGTTTGCTTGCTTATGTTATTTTTTTGATTTGTAATTCCTGGTGGGCATGTAACCAGCACCGGGCTTGAGTGCACAGGAGTGCATTCCAGGCACCATTCTCAAACTTAGATAAGCAGTTTCCAGCATTTCATGGATTTTAAGATCAGATGGACCAATGATGATAATCTTGGCTCTTGTGCACTACAGGCTGTAAAATGTTTCCTCCATCAAGCTCATAAGTTCCTCTTGAGATAAATTATGTATTTTAGAAAGGCATAATCTTTCAAAAAAATCATTACACTTTCAGGACTGCTGTCAGTATCCGAAGTGGCAGCAGAGCTTCTGTCTGCTAAGTGCTAAATTAGGGACAAAGTAGGGCTTGAAGAGGATCATGCATTCTTGCCTAAAAGATTATCATTTGCAGATTGCAGAATGTGGTGTGTTTTCTAGTTTTTATTTCTCTTTTTCTGAAATGTGGTACAAATAGGAAATATCACATAAGATCATTAAGGCAACTTCCCCTCAGCCCCCAGTTTTCTTTCCTCTGTCTGGTGACAGGTAAGTTTATGCTGTACCTTATGTAAGAAGTGGGCAGATCCCTTCCATGAGAATGTCAGTAGCAGAATTCAAAAGTGGCCAATAGTGATGGCTGTGTGCCAGTTGCCCCAGAATTCCCCTTCAGGAAAGCAGGATGCCTCCTCATGGCAGAAAAAAATACCTCAAAGTACTGTATTTCCTTTGTCCATAATCATAGTTAAATTTAAAATACTCCAGGAGTCAGTACTCATGAAAGTTACTTATTGAATTTTCAAAATTTTAAATATTCACAAAATGCAGCATTTTTAGCTATTGTTTCTGTGTGTCTCCTGGATAAAAGGTTAATCATTGTCTGTAAAAGATGGCTTTCTAGATCCAGTACTGTCTGAGTTAGATGGACATCACTAATGTTCCTATCTGGGACTCACATGCTTGACTTAGTATTTATATTCTAAACAGCTGGTTAGGGCACTGAGTCTGTGCCCTCTTTATATCAGTGAGAAGAGGCAGGTGCTTCCAAGGACAGTTCATCCTGTGAGCACCAGGAAGCTGCTAAAGGGCATTGAATTGTCTTCTGGAGTTGCTGCCTCTTCTCAAGAGCTGTGGAAATCCCAAAGTCACAGATAGGATTCAGGTGCTGAGGCAGTGCTTTCTGGTTGGGAAGCCTGACAGTAACCCCCACATCCTCTAGTTTTTGCCTCAGAAGGTTAGGAATGTCTCAAAAGATGTGCCAAGTTGTCCAGAATTATCTCAGGAAAAATCCTTTGGCTAAAAGAAGTGAACTAAAAAACTTGTTTCAGGTATCAGTTAAGATATTGCTTTCTTCTCAGGAAGAACCTTTTGTGATGGTGGCAGAGAACATACTTGGGCAACCAAAAAGATACAAAGGATTCTCCATTGATGTCTTGGATGCACTTGCCAAGAATCTGGGCTTCAAGTATGAGATATATCAAGCTCCTGATGGCAAATATGGACAGCAGCTCCAAAACAGCTCCTGGAATGGCATGATTGGAGAACTCATTAACAAGGTACACAGACAAAAAGCTGCATTTAAAAACAAAAAAACTCAACTCCCTGGAGTTGAGCTTTGTAAGAGGGTTTTTTACATTTTTCCCCTTCCATTCTAGATTAAAATAGAATTAATTAGTATGAAAGCATCAGTGCATAACACTTCTGAGCTAACAGTGGTTTGAGTGTGGTGAAAACTGTGCAATTTAAGATCCTGTATGCAGGATAGGAACCTGAGAGTCTGTTTTTCTGTTCGCTCCCAACTGTTCTCAACATGAATTATATCAGTGTAAATCTAAGTGGTTACATAACTGTAAGAGTAAGAAAAGTGGACATTTGTGTGTGTGAGAGGGAATTACTAGAAAACTGAGAAAAAAATAATACATTCTTCTTAAAATATTAATGACTACTATTTTAATTTCTGTCATTGTGTCTTTCCTACTTGTCTGTTGATGTGGCTTTATTTGGGTTATTTTGTGGCAGTGTTTGATAATGATCAACTGTTTGACTTCAAAACAGGAAAAGTGTTCTTAGTAATATACCATAAAGAAGTGTTTTGAAGGACCAGAATTTAAACTGATCTCAAGATTATTCATTCATTTGAAGCAGAGGGGACCAAATTTCTTTTCTTAATTACAGCCTTGCAAATCAGGAGTAAGTTAATTGTACTCCATTGAAGTAAGTGGGGAGAGACTGTCACTTGAGAGCTCCCAGAGAATGAAATTAGAGTATATTTTGTTCATGCTCGCAATATCTGACATGGGACAAATGTTAATCAAGGAGAACCAAAGAAATTAATATTCCATGTTGCTGCCCTTTGTAGAAAAGGTGCAGTGGAGTTATTACTGAAAGTGGAAGCTTTCTCATTATCTAGTAAGTAGGTGGCTCAGTATCTGGTAAGTAGATGCTTAGGAAGAAGTAGAAGCAATTAAAGCCATAGCAAATGCTTGTATGATACTGGGATGTTCTTGATTGATGCTAAGGAATATAAAGAATTTCTAACTTATTTTGCATTGACATAAGCTGTTTAAATTTCTTTAGTTTGAAAATGTGGTAAGAAATCCTGATAAATTTCTTTGGAAACTGCTTTCTTTCAAGCAATATAGTATGTATTATGGTATTTTTAATGGCATTTCTGCTACTAGCTTTTCCACTGACTGCAAAGGATTTCAAATCAGACCTCCTTCAGCTAGCATTTCTTTATTTTCCCAACAAAATGTAGAAAGATAGGAAATAAAAGGTACATTCTATTTTTTGAAGAGAGCTGTTTTTATTAAGATGGTAAAATATTAGAAATCCAATTTGCAGCTCTTCAAAACCTTTGTGAATCTTATTTATTAACTCCTGTTTTATCTTCCATTGAGTTTGCATACTCTTTAAGGATACCTCTACATGTAATATCTACTCTATTTGAATGATGAGCTCAAAAGTTTCAGGAACTAACCTGCTTTTAGTGCACACTTCCAGATAGTACTTTTTGCAATTCCTTTATTCACTGTTAAAAAGTAAACAAAATCTCCATCCTAGTTGTCATATGAAATTCCTTCACTAATATGGGAAGTTAGGAACTCTGCAGAGAACAAGTATGAGCTCTTTGTACCTCTCCATCATTTAGCCAAATAAAATAAATGGTGGTTCTTTCTTATTGCTTCCAGTGCACCAGGTTAATATGTTTTAGAGTTTTAGGCATCCATTGTAAGCCAATTGAGAGATAAAGGCTAAATAAGTTGCACTCATTCCAGAGAGGATTCAGGGTGATGCTTTTTCTTCTAGACTATATCAACAGGTTATGTTTCATTACTCTGCTTTAAATCAGTGCAATTAACTAAAGTTTAAGTGACAAAGCAGATTCTGGTTTCATTTTTAGACAATTCATTTAAATTTATCTAAATGTGTTAAATTACAGGCAGAAATGCATAAAATCGCTTGGTTCTTAAAAAGTTTCTCCTTCAGGCTCATGCTGGCCAAATTCATGGTGAAAGCAAGAGATCTGACCCGTTGTGTTTGTCTCGCAGAGAGCAGACCTTGCCATCTCAGCCATCACCATAACACCAGAACGAGAGAGTGTTGTGGACTTCAGCAAGCGCTACATGGACTATTCCGTGGGGATCTTAATCAAAAAGCCTGAAGAGAAAATCAACATCTTCTCTCTCTTTGCTCCTTTCGACTTTGCAGTGTGGGCTTGCATTGCTGCAGCCATCCCTATAGTTGGTGTCTTGATATTTGTCTTGAATCGGATCCAGGCAGTCAGGGCGCAGAACGCTTCCCAGCCGAGCCCTTCTGCTTCTTCTACCCTCCACAGTGCCATCTGGGTCGTGTACGGTGCCTTTGTTCAGCAAGGTACTTATTTTACTCTTGTAAACACCCTGACAGACATTCAGACATATTCTGCCTTGGGTAAAGCAGGTCAGGACATGTCTGTCTTGCCCAGGGTGGTCTAAAGATGAAAGAGAAGGTTTGTACAGAGAGATAAAGAGGGATGATGAAAAAAAGGAAGAGGAAGGTAAGTTCAGGGGAGGTTATGTTCTGCTTTTCTGTTTCTCAGTAAATCCAGAAAAAACACTCCTTTCAAGCTTTTCCTCTTTGGGAAAATTATCCTGTGATAAATAAACTACAGACCTGCTTGGTGCAGAATTAAAGCATTCCTCCAACTCTGAAGCTAGCACCTTGTCTAACAGTTTATACTTGATTTTAGAAATTTATATGTTTATGAACTAATGTGAGACAGTTTATCTTTTAGTTCTTTGAACTGAACAGGAATATTACTTGTAGCCATGTAACTAACTTTATACTCAGGAATCTCTACGCATAGGACTAATCCTACTGAGTTCAGCAAGATTGCTGCCACTAATAAATACACTTCTGTAAAAAATTTTTTGCAAAACCTGCCCACACACTTTTTGTCCCATATCTGTAATGTTAGTATTAGTCTTGAAGGGCAAGTTTAGTTGAATGTTAATATGTGGGTTTGTTGTTTACTTTTTTTCTAAATTTTTTCACTGTGATTGCAAGTTCATAAAGCTTCAGCTGGAAAATTCTTACTATTGCTATGAAACTTGGTCCCTCATCTCATGAAAGTGACATCCCCAATGGGTTTAAGTACAGTAAGACATAACCAGCACAAGCATATTCTGAGATGACCAGCCCCAGCTATATGTTAAGGTTGTGTACAGCAATGTACAAGCATAGTTGTGCTTGAAGCCTGCAAGAAAGAATTCTTCAGATTGAAATGTTGTAATGAGTAAAAAGTAATGACACTCATGCTTCAGTCTTTGTAGATTTAAATACAGTATAGATAGCACACAAATTATTGGACAGCTTAGTGGTTTTATCCAAGTCTGAAATGGTCACTGGAAACAGAATATTACAATATTTTGAACACTCTAATGATTTAATTCCTGCATATTAATCACGTTTGACTATTAAACGTTTTATAGTTTGACTGGTTTTCATGTTCTGTAGATTTGACTTTCAGTAATTCCCAAGGAAAATATTTTGAAAGATGATTTTCTATCCAGGGCAAGAGGTTGACTGGTGAAAATGTTCATAAATTATCAGTCTTACTGGAAGCAGTGCTTTTCTCGCAGTGAAAGGGCAATCTGGAGGGAAAGCAGAAACTCAGAAACTCCATCATAAGGGGGCACACTGGGGGTGATCATAACTGGAAACTGCTGAGAGCCCCTCACTTTCTCTGTTTATTTGTAGGAGGTGAATCTACCATCAATTCTGTGGCTCTGCGCATTGTAATGGGAAGCTGGTGGCTCTTCACCCTTATTGTCTGCTCTTCCTACACAGCGAATTTAGCAGCATTTCTCACAGTATCAAGGATGGATAATCCCATAAGGTAAGAGCCTCTTAACATGAAGCTGGAAACCTGGATTTCACAGAAAGGTATTATCCATTTCAGCTTCCATTCTTGCAAGGAGATAACTTTTTAGTAAAGTATTATTGGCAGTGGCTGCTTTTCTCCTCCACGCCCCTTCTACCCCTCACCTTTACTCTCAAAACCCCCAAGCAGTTTTGACAGGTGCATGGAGAGGACAATGGCACTTTAATGGTATATTTTTCCATAAGAGAGGTATTTCATGTTCATATGTATTTTGTTTAACTAGAACTCTTGCTGCTTCAGTTGTCTTTGTTTCTTTGTTGAACATCAGAGGGAACTGTCACCTCTTGGAAACCATTTAACATTTCACTTCTTACCTTCAGTGTGTAATTTTATGGTCTTAGTATTTTAATATACACTATTATTTATACTATTATTGGCACGTAAGGTAATACAGGTCTTTTACAATAGAAATGGCCAGATTCAGTGGCATTATTTGCAGAAAAAGCTTCATCTCAAGGAGGAAAAGATAAGCAAATTTGATTCCGGGATAATAGATGTAATATGGCAGTTGTTTTATTAAATTTAGATATAATTCTCTACAGTTGTGTTAGCAATATTGTGATGATGAATTATAGATTCTGTAGCAAACTCAATTTATCTTGCACCTTTGGCTTCTTTCCCCTGCTGTTTGCCTACTAATTCATACCCAATGAGAATATTTTCAAGAGCTGCTGGTTGCTTGGTGGCTATTTGTGTGTGTAATTTGTTTTTCTTCAGGAACTTTAAAGGCTAAAGAATGTTTTCCTTTTTTTTCTCTCAAAACACGGGACAAAATTTCTGCCTTCTTACTAGCATGGAGAACTGGGAGGGATGTTGATCTTCCATAGTCAGTGCTGACAGGATTAGAGCCTGATATCTCATGTTTGATGTGGTGGCGATGGAGTAGAGAGGTGGCCAGAGGATGGGCAGGCCAGAGGACACAAGGCCTCCTCCTAGAAAATGCTGAGCCAAGAATTTTAGGTGTTAGAGAGTGACACAGCTCCTCTGCTGGTCTCATTTGGGGTTGCACTGGGAAAACTGGGACTAATGTTCGTGTTCAGCTCCTGAATCAGAGGCTTTGGCACTTAGGTGAGGCTGCTGCTTAGAAAGCTGCTTTTGGGTTCTCTCTGTGGTGTCTGCACAGCAAAACAAAACTAAGTGCATTATTTGTTAACATGACTTTAACAGTGTTTTTCGATGCTTTGTATGGATATAATGTTACAATAATAATGAAATCATCCCAAAACCACAGCAAACTTTGTTCTTGATTAATCCTCTGTTAATTTGACCAAAATAGGTGGGTTTAAACAGTAATAGAAGTAAGAACTACAAGTAATTTCTGGAAATAAGATAAGAAACTAAATAGAATAAAACTACCACAGAGTATTTGTGAGGCCTAGCTCTAATGGGAATAAGGTTAAGCTCAGTGAATAAATAGCTCTTGAAACTCATGGCAGAAATAGTTATCTGGAAAGCTTGAATAATGATCTTCTCAAAAAATTCTGCAAATTCTAGTTCCTTCATGGCAGAAAAAATAGCCCATTTGGTCTACTGAGTATCCCCAAAATCACCAAAATTCAGAGGAGGACAGAAGTTGGGGTGAAATGCAGTGAGGAATCTGTAAAAACTGACATAGGTTAAAGAGCAGAACTATGATTTATTAGAGGAGACCTTTGAGGGTGAGTTATAACAACATTTACAAGGGTTTTTCATTCCTTTTCTTATAAAACTGAAAGGACATAATTTAGAATCTTAAGGAGGAGAGAAGTTAGCTGGACAAAGGAGCTGCTTGGCATTACTTTGGGACTTTAGAGTCCTTCTACTGTTAGAGATGGCAGCTGAAGAATTAAAATTACAGGCCTTTTTATACCTAATGGTAGCTGTCACTTTTCAGGTTACCAATGCCAGATCCCTTTGTACAAGGTGAGGATACAGAATGAAGAAAGCACTCTGTTGTGATCTGCAAACACCAACAGAGCAATTCAGGTGCCGAAACAAATGTCTGTGAAGCCATTTAAATTGTCATAAGGTTGTGCTCCAGCTACTTGGTTATAAAGTCAGGGGTCTCTACTAGGGATTTTCATCCACAATGTGGATTATTTCTGTTGCCTGGGGTACCTAAAGTGGTCCCAGATGCTTAGGAATAGGCACCTGAATAATTTCTGAGGTAATCTGAAATGGTAGCTGTCAGAAAGCTCTTTCACATAATCACTGGTTGGTGTAACTGATACAGTTAAGGTACTTGCTTGTCTTGGCTTGCTTGTGGCTGTTTTACCAGTTTTGCTGATGTTGCTGAGATCCTGCTACTCTGAGAGACAGAAATCTGGACTAACCCCACTCACTGAAAATTATCAGTGTGTTAGGAGGGCAGAGATGGGGTATAGAAATGGGTTCTCCAGGAACTCTGTTAAGCCTTCATCCATTTCCAAGCTGTGATGAAGAGGTTTCATGTCCCCGCTCTTCAGGAGAAACATCTTATAAAGTGTTGAATCAGATTTAGAGCAAGTATTTTTCCAGAGAAAGTAAATTACTGTCTTACATGAATGCATAGCAGCCTTGTGTCTTGGCTCCCAGTGCTATAGAGCTTCAGCATCGTATGATGTGCTGGAGCTATTTTGGCACTCCTAAGTCTGCCTCTCAGCTTGCTTGCATTATATCTTTCATGGACCAAGAAAGAAATACTTCAGTGAAATCAATTTTTTTTCCCACCAAAAGAGGCACAATGAGTTATAGCTGAAAAACTGCTCACCAGCTGAGAATTACCAAATCCATCTGGGTATGCTTGGATTGTTAGGAAACCAATCCTCCATCCTCTCAGTAAATGTGTGCTATTATCTCTCCCTCCATAGAAAAGTCCTCTGTTGTTCAGCACTGCTGCTGCTAAATTGCCAGCAGGGGAGAAAATAGTATTATGGTGCTGCAGTATCTGCAACATAGTTATGATTTTCATTACAAGACTGATTTTCTTCCCAGGCCCCCTCCAAAAAGCCTAATACAAGTTGTTTCAGCATCAAATTTGGCATTGGTGGTGTATGTCTAGTGAAATAGGACTATGTTTGATTGAATAACTGGGTGTCAATCAACCCAGTGATCGTTACCTCCACCATTTCAACATAAAACAAGTGTTTCATAGGAATCATAAATGACATTTGTTAGAAGGGTCTTGGTGAGACATTCATTAAAGCCAAGCTGAACTGTTGGAAGGCAGATTTTTAGAATTAGCATGTCAGATGAAAGCCTGCTGATGAGGGAATAATTTATTTTTTTTAGAATCTGGTATTGGCAAATCTCAAAAGCCTTTTCCTTGCCATGAGTTTCAGAGACTACCTGTGCCTCACAGGAAGGTGAAATATGCAGAGTAGGAGGCATGGAAGAAAGCAGCTTTGATATACTGCCTATATTTCTCTGCTTCCTGACAGAGACTTCATAAATCCCAAACAGGTTCTCAAGTGCTGTGCTTTTGAGGTGTCCAGATCCCATGAAAAACAAAAAACCTTCTCTTTGGATTTTTCCCAATGTTAGCTTTATCACAAGTGTGATAATGGGAGGAAGCTCTGGCTTTCTGGTCTGGCATAACTGCAAGTGCTGCCTTGCTCCTTGTGTGTCCTGTGTGCCCATCACCCGTCCCACTGTGACAGGGTGGGGGAGGGTCAGAATGTGGAGTTTGAAACTCACATCCAAACCTCTGGCCTTTCAGGAGATTAAGGGTAGCAGAAAATAGTGTGAACCTGTCCTCCATTTTCCAATTGCTAGAGGTTGCTACTTCTGCATCCTTTTGCTCTCTTGATAGTGCCTCTTGGATCCCTCTGTCCAAATTACCACTTATGCTCTTCTCATCTTCTTTCTGCTACAACCTCACAGCAAAGGAACAAAGGCAACAGAGTGGTTACCTCAGGATTTCTGTCTTTGTGGAGATTCAAAGGCAGGACAGTGAACCATTAAGCAGATTTCCTATACCAGAAGGGTGAGAAGTGTTCCAGTTCCAAAAGAGAAGGCATCATTTCCAAATGTATTGCCATCAACCGCTTTGGAGCTCAGACTAGAGAGCTGTGACCCACGTTCTAAACTTGTAAATGAGCAATTCTTAATTTTTAGTTTTAAATAGAAATCTAGATCATGTTTAGAGCCTGTGCTAATCCATGACAGACTTGTTTGAACCCATATGATTTGCATTTATTATTCTATTTTCCTTCAGAACAGTATGCAGTTGAGAAGTTGTCTAAATGCATCAGTCTGCCAAGTAAGGGTTGAATTACATGTGAGTTTGTTCATTCATCTTACTAGATTTTTAAACAAACCCTTAGATCTTCTGCCTGACCTTCCATTTGTAATTATGAGTTTAATTAGCAGTGACGTAACTTCGAGCTTCATTTCTTGCTAACAAGCACACTACATGCACTGCAGTAGCTGCACAGATATTCTGAAACTCAGGTTTAGGAGAGCTTGTCTAACACAAGATTAAGAATCCTGGAAGAAAAATAGGACATAAAAAGCAGGCTATTTGCAAATTCAAAGTTTAAATTTAAGATTTGGTCAAACTGATCCTTAATATTTGCACACATTATTTGAAGGACATCTGTTTATATGCATTCATGGACTTTATACAAGTAGATGTAATATGTGCTTTTAAGTTCACAGCTGTTGTTTCATGATTTCCTTATTTGCTTTTAATCCCCAAATTTCATGTCTTTTCATGACAGCTGAAGATATACTGCAGCTTAGTTGGGATGATAGTCTGGCACTTGGAGTACTTGGGTGCAAATTCCTTTTCTACCACAAGCTTTGTTTCAGCTTGGCAAGTTTGCCTCCTCTCTGTCTCAGTTCCCTTTGTTTGTAACAGAGTATCTTTTTTTTTTTTTTTTTTTTTTTTTTTTTTTTTTTGTAACTTATATGCAACATTATCAGTTTAGCGGCTTTAAAGATGATGGCCAGAAATGACTGTATTATAAAAGCTCTGCAGGTATCAAAAAAGATTTTCTGGGTTGCACACAAACCAGGAACAATCACAAATCTTTTAAAATAAAATGGGGAAACTATTTTGAAGATGCCAGCTAGAGGGAAATGAGCAAAGGTTTCATCTGCTGTAGTTAAATGGATTTGATAGGGTTGGTATCAAGAACCTGAAAGCAATCCCTCTGCATTTGCAGTGATTTTGCCTTCCTTGTGTTTGAAAGCAGCCTTTCTGTTGTTAATATCATACATGGCTGTCTAAATATTTCATTTGGGTTTCTTTCGTTATGTTTAATTTGTACTATGTTTTGCAGTGTCTGTGCAGCACCTCAGGCACATTGGTAGGAGGCATGTATGAATGAGCATGATAAAAATAATTATCAAGATTATTATTTAAGGCCTGTGAGCAAAAGCTTCAATCATTAAATAACTAGATTAAATTCATCCATAAAAATAGAGTGTAGGAAAGATGCAAGTGAATGAGCAAGGACAAAACCTCCAAACTTTTTTCTTTCCAGAACATTCCCTGTTCAGATCACATGAAAGAAGTTTCATGGGAAATACTCAGCAGCCTGGGCAGCAGAGGTTGCCCGCCACTTGCCTTCAGAAATTGTCCAGAACAAGGCACAGAGGGGTTCCCAGTGCTTGAACACCCATTGCCTGTTCTTTCCTTTCACTTCCATTCACGGTGTTGCCCAGTGGGTGCTTCTGGGAAACCCAGGGCCTCACAAAGTCTGGAGCCTCTAGAAAGGTTTCTAAATGTTGGCATCTGCCTTTCAACCACAATTTAAAATGGATCCTAATTGCTCCTGTAATCGAGCAAGCAGGCAAGCATGTAAGTGCAAATATTTCCCAAGGATGTTTTTCTGGGGAAAAAGAAGAATGCACAACTTGCATTCAAACTCTCCAATTGCCACATGAAAATGTGGCATATATTGCAGTTCAGTGGCAGACCAAGAGATTTGTGATTCCACAAGCTCTTCAACTCTATTTTCGTGACACATGTATTATAGCATATCTTCATTTGTTCTTGTTGCTGGGAAGTTCTGTGGCTTAAGGTGGGCTCACAGAATCACAGAAACCCAATTTGGGTTGGAAAGGACCTCTGAGATGATGAAGTCCAACCCTTAATCCATTACCACTGTTGTTACTACATCATGGCACTGAGTGCCACATTGGTCTCTTTTTAAAAACATGCAGGGACGGAGAATCCACCACCTCCATGGGGAGCCCATTCCAATGCCTGATCACCTTGAGGCATTAACATTCAGATGCCCACAGTTTAGAGAAGGAAATTATTTGGGTATGACAGCAGCAAAATCTTCCATCTGTGAATATAATAAAAATTATTTTTTATTATTTTTTGCCTTTGCTTTGGAAGGATGAATATTTACCAAGAGCAGCAACTCTTACGACATCCCATCCAAATGTACTAGGATTGCTTCAGATACTCATTCTCTTCTGAGCTCAGATCAAGTCACCATTTAAGTCAAATTTTCTCATATAAATACAGATTATCTGCTGGCTGTCCACAGTGAAGTAGCTGAATGCTTCTGCATAGTTCAGATCTCACTGTCCCAGAGATCAACCTTTTTGGTTGTAGTGTGTGGTTTCTTTTTATTACAAGGATAGCACCTATGGCTGATTTTATTGGGTTTTATTTTTAACTTGACTCCTAAGGGATAAACTGTGCAAAATGTGTTAATAGAAGATTTTTGGCCAATAGGATGTTTTTTTTTTCTCTAAAGATGCTGATTTGACGTACTACATGAAACGATAATAAAACCTAATACAACAGGATATGAAAAAGGCAAAATAACTACTACAGCAACTCAAACAAAGATGGCCTTAAAGCTTCAGACATTTCCTAACTGTAAAGGCTACCTCAACCCTTCATTTTTTAAGAACAGGAGTAAGATGAAAAACTTTTTGGTGAATTCTGTTTTGGAAATGGATCCTGGGTGAGGAAGAGACATTAAAGCAGGCTGACCAGTGTGCTCAATTTTTTGAGTTTCACTCCTGCAAAAGCATTAATATGTTTTTCCTAGCTATTTGAGCTAGAGTACAAAATTACCTAACAGCTTATTGCACGTTGATACAATATTCCATGTATATCCCTGCTGGTTCTGTTTGCTCTTCTGTTGGGCAGCCAGATATTGTTACATACCCATGATATATCTCTTTGCCAGGAAAGCATTAAACTAAGACACTCAAAATGAGAACCCAGGTAGACACTGAAAATATATAAATACCTTCATGACACTTGATAGTGAAACAGCTGCCTGGAAAAAGCAAAACCACCTGTAAAATTGCTTGCATTTTATACCTTTTATCTGTGCTGGTCACAGTCATTAATGTAACTGAGCCTTACTGTAAAGGTCATGGAGGTGGCTCTACAATGGGCTAAAATAGTCCATATTATCTGGAGTTGGAAAGTCTCTCTGACAACATCCCTGCATACAGGACAAGCAAGTAAATTGCATTCATAAACTACCAATAATTAGTAAGCACTTTGTCACAGTAATTTAATTTCTCTAAAATAATGAGATGAAGTAGGTGTTACCTACTTGCAAGTGAAGGTTATACTGATGTTCTTACTTGCTGCCAGTGCAGGCAGGACATACATAAGCTTTCCAGTCTCCTAGTCTGTTGCGTATTTTGAGAAATGCTTTATTTGTTCATGTGAATTAAAAAAAAAAAAAAGAGTTATCTCACCTCCTCATCCACATCTCCAACTGAGCAGCAGTTCTGACATTCTCGTACCGTGGTGATTCAGCAGCAGAATTTCTCACCCACCTTGCAGCAAAAGTAATTTTCCCACCTTCTGTTTATTGCCATATATTCAACGTCAGAATGCTGACTGTGAGTATAAGGAACATCCAATAAATTGTTTATTTCTTTAGATTTTTTTGGATGGAGGGAGGAGAGGGGCAAGAAGTGAAGTTTCCAGAAGGGGCAGAGGAAGAATACTTCCCCAGCCATCCTCCACAGCAGAGGTTGGCCGGTTAACCTGACCAGTGTCATCATGCTCTGGCCAGTTCTGTACTCCACTTAGATGGTCTGTCTTTCACATTGTAAGGTTTAAATTAGTATTCTGCAATAAAATGAATAATTACTGTATTCCCTATAGCCTAAAAGTTCTCCTCGAACAATCAATTCAAAAGCTATTCTCTTGGAGCAAACTTCATCAGGCCTTCTTTCAGAGTCTAAAAAATTGAGCATACCTGTGCTCAGGTTGTGAGGTGAGGATTTTCAGTTTTGATAAGCTCAGTGCAGAGTCGTCTGGTTCATCTTGTGCTGATGAAATCAGCCATAATATTAAGAAATCAAACTTCGTATGGTACAGCTAGGGCACAGCCATGTGTCTTTTTGCCAGCTCTGCTGTGGATGCAGGAACTTCAGCTGAGGAACTACACAAGGAGCTTTGTGCAGTAACATCTTAAATATAAGCCATATTCATTGCTTTTGTGAAGTAGAATTATTTTTCTTACACTGATTTCTTTTTCCTCCCATGCATTTGTATGTTTCCAAGGCATTTGTACTGTGTATTCACATTCAGGCAAATCGTTGCACTACTCTTCTAATCACTCAGAAAAAAGAAATGGTTTTGGTTTTCTAGGAAAGAGCTCTTGCTGACATTATAATAATGTAATTATAATTCTTATAATTTCTTCTGGTAATTCCTCACATTAAGGAAGATAGTTTGCATCTGTGTTTTTGTTAGGGTCTCTAACCTAAGAATTGCCAGCCCTTCTGTAGTACTTTATCCTTCAAACAAACTTTGTAAGAAACTTTCTTCTCCAGTTCATCAAGTGTGTTGCCATCTGCTCTTTGGAAAACCATTATTTGTATGCTGTTACTCTTGCTTCCTCTCCACCCCCCTCAGAGCTCCATCCTCTTGCAAGAACTTTTCATCTGATTACTTTTCTCTTTGATGTTTTCATTCAAATCAAAATTATAAATTATAAATAAATTAATTTAATTTTAATTATAAATTTCCTCCATGACAGATTATTCTTTCACATACCTTAAACTCTTAACACATTAAATGATACATAGAATGGTATGTCATCTTCTGAAATAAAAGTTGTTCCAATGAATTCTGAAATGTGTATAGACTGTCTGGCCATGAGATGGAAAAATGTAAGTTTGCCACTTAAAGAAAATGCTTTAAAATGGCTTATTTGCAATAAGGAGATTTAGAAACTATTTCTGATAATGTAAAGACAAGAAAAGAAAAAAAAAACTCAGCACACTTTCAATAGTTCAAGGTTATAGGTGCTTGGGGGGAAAAGGAGCTGGAGTTTCTTAGTTTCCTTGGAAATTAAGATGCTACTGTTTATTGCCAAGAGTGCTTTCCTATTAGTTCTTGGTTCCTGTGTTGCAAAAGATTTTCTAGAGAGAATGAAAACTTCTCTTGAAATTGTACTGTGTAACTAAGGGAAGGATTGCATGTGTTCTTTCCACTTCCTGGGCTCATCTGCCTTACTGAGCAATCTTCTCTTCTGCACGTGTGCCCTGGTATAATGTAATATAATGTAGTACACATCACATTTTCAGACTCATCTGGAGATGAGGGAGAGAACGGCGTGACTTAAAAAACCTATTTTGATGCAGCTGCCAAAGTTCCATTAAAAGAAATGTAATCACATGCACTGAAGTTGTTTGCCTTCTAAACTACTAACACTAGCCTAGGAGAACTAGTCATTGATTTTATCTGATTGATTTATGAATACTCATATCTATCAAAAAATAATAGAAAACCATCAGTCAGAATGGAATGGATGGTAACTACTATGTTTCTTTCATATGTCAGTAATGCAGTTTCCAAGCTCATATTTCAAGGTGTGCAATTAGACCACCCGATCAACTAATTTATTTTAATCTAAGGAACAGATAGATGCTGTGCTGTCAGTGTTTCCTGTGCGAGGTTTAGTATTCAGGTGAGACTTGTGTTTGGGGGGTGAGAATACAGGGGCAAATGGGTAAGATCTGTTCCTGTGTTTACCTGAGTGTAGGTCAAGGTGGGAAGTACATCACACAGCCAGGACTTGCAGCCTGGCTCCACTGAGAAACAGCCAAGAGGGCCTCCAGACTTTAAAATATGCATATGTAACGCATGCACTTTAGACATCAATAATAACTGATGAATAGTCTATGTGCTTTCAGTATTAATGAAGAGCCCTATGTTTTGATTTCCCAGGAGTACGCAGCACATGTTGTTGCAATCAAGATGCCTCTTCAGAGCCCTCCTGTTTTCTTCTCCCTTTTCTGTCAACATCGATAGCTTCTGCTTTGCTCCCTATGGTAAGGGAAGAGTGTGAAGCTGTTTTTCAGTATCACTTTGTACCTCTGACAGATCTGAGTCATGTGAATTCATCCAGCCACTTCACCCTGGCTATAAGACTGCTGACAGTGGTGCAGTCAATAGCCCAGAGCTTCCCACAAAGAGATCCTTGTTTTCGCAGTATTTGACAGCTCCAGATAAATAAAAAATTAATAAAGAGTTGAGTAGAACCTTATCCCACACTGGGATTTCATGGACTTTAATGGAACTACTCACAGCATAATGATATCCTATAGTCACAGTACAAAGTACCATTCACCCTGAGTAAGGACTTTCTAAGCCAGCACCAGGATGCCAAGCTTATCTGTTCCCCACTCTATTTAATTAAAAATCTTCTCTTTGTCATCCAAGCGCGAAACGCAACAGCAGTGGTATCAGTACTTATAACACCATTTCAGAAGGAAGAAAGCAATTTCTTCCTTGTCAATCTTAATCATTAATCTTCATTAGAATTTTTAGCTTCTGAATGTGAGTGCTAGAAGATATCAGCATAGCAAACAATTTAAACTGCATTTGCATAAAAAATAGAAGTACTTTGTAATTTTCATTATACGTAAAATCCTGTGTTAGTCACCAGATGTGGCTGATTCAGACAATACGATTTTCATGCCAGCTTTATGATATGTTTGATTTAGGTGAAGTGACTAAAACCTGCTGTTGGGACTGAGCTGCTGTTAAACAACAGCTGCAGTTTTTATTTTAATTAATAATTTAGGGAGTAGAATACTTTGCTTTAATTAACATCTTAACCCTCCAAGCTACTCAGAAAAAGGTCACAATGGCAAAGTGGTTTAAAAGTAAAGCAAGGAAATTTTCAAAGGTATTCCAAGTGATGTATTTCTCTTCCCCAAACATGCTACAATCTCTTGAGATGTTTTCACCTTTTCGGCTTTGCATTTTCATTTCCTTCTCAGTGTTGAATGGAATATGGAGTGTGAGTGAAGGACCCAGGCTAACCCAGATTCTTTGCAGGACTAACTATTCTGAATTTGCAGAATTAGCAGCAACTACTCATGACTGCTCTGAATCCCTTTCCAGGTTTTTAACAGAATCTATGAACATCTTACAGATGTGCTGTTTTGCCAAAACCTTCCTTGATCCATTCTGAAAATCTGCCTAGTCATGTAGCAGTTTAAACACAGATTTCAGCATACAAATTAAAGCTCCAGGTTTTGAAAACCTGGGCCTGCATCTTAAAAAAGCCTCTAATGGGATTACTCAGAATGTCTGTCCGTCTGTTACTTTCTGTTGTTAAATTGCAAACATGGCGGCCAAAGTGGGTAATATCTCAAGTATCTTAATTTGTTGAGAGTATAGAAAGATGTAGTGGTAAAGAGGGGTCCATTAAATTACCCTTAAAAATATAAAGGGAAGACTTCACTCCTTCAAGCAGACGTTAGATAAACTCAAATGCAATCATAAATGCCCGGCTATGAAACTTCACACAAACATCACAAAGTATGGGGTGCCAGTGCAAATCCTTGGAAACTGGCTTCCATCACTACAATTATTAATGGAGTTATTTGTCATGCTATTGTTATTTTTAAAAACACTTTCAAGCAAAGCAATCAAAACTTCTACTATAGGGGCCATCATGATTTCTTCATCATGTGATTGCAATGCAGAAAACATAGAACATCCAGAAAGAAAAGAGTTAGTACAAATAACCATCACCAACAAAAAAACCCACAATTGTTAATACAATATTGTTAATACAACAATCAGGAATGGAAGCTCTTATTACCTGAAGGATGTTTGGAGAAGAGAAAGGTTGGAAGTATAGCTAGAAATATTAAGACTGGCAACCAGGAGATGTTTAGCCTATTTCTAGTTGTTTAACAGATTTCTTTCTGAGTGGTGCTGGAGCAGAGCCAGCATTAGCTCTAGGCAAAATGACCTTCTACAATCCAGTGACAAGACAAGTCCCACTCAAGTGATTGGAGTTGCCAAGGTGGTCCTGAGGGCACTGTTTAGAAGGAGCAATGGATAACCAGGGGGCTGATATTTTGTTAACAGAAGAACCTGTTTTAATAATGAGAATCCACTTTGTTTTTTGGATTCGAATTTGACTCTCATAGTTTGTTGGGGGTATTTTGGGTTTTTTTTGTTTTTTGGTGGGGTTTTTTTGTTGGTTTTTGTGGGGGTTTGTTTGTTTGTTTTTGTTTTTTGGTGTTTTGTTGTTTTTTTTTTTATGGGCCTGTTTCCTAAATAAGCCACTGGAAGAAATTTTAACAGTACTTTGAACTGTAACATTCCTATATGAACCTGAAACAAATGTTGGTAATCTTTAGAATTTTTTTTTTTTTTTAATCTTTTTTTTTTTTTTTTTTTTTTTAATGGGTATTTACATTTTAGGCTCGCTGGTGCTAAAGCTAGGTTAGATCTAATGTTATCTCATTATTCAGCTAATATATCACTCTTTTCTGTGTAAGTCAAGACTTATACTTTTGTATAAGTCAAGGATCTTCTGCTCATGTAAAAATTATCAGTACCACCACAATACCACCCCCAGCCTTGACTCATCTTTGCAGACCTTTCTCAATGGAGAGACCTACAAATGAGAAGCTCATCCTGCAAAGCTTGCTTGGCTCCTAAAACTGTCTCTCAGTGGGTGGACTCATGTGTGGTCACCAACAATAAACTCTTGGTCATTCGTTTTCATTGTCTTGGCAAGTACATCCAAGGAGAATGTAGTTATGAGCAAAATGCCTTTTTGCAGTTCATAGTAGGCAGAATCCTCTTTCAACTCATTGCTTTCCACTGGTGATAACTTTATCAAGTAAATCTCTTTTCCAATAGGATTTTATATTCTAGGTTTCAGTTCATATGTATTTCTTGGACTTATGCTGGTGGTGTAAGGTTATTATATCAATTCCACTACTTTTATTTTGACTTAGATGTTTAGTGGGATTACTTTTTTCCCAGTGCATGAAGCACATATTTCCTTCCCATATATCCTGTTGAGAAAATAGTTATAGTCGGGAACTTCATTTACACTGAATTCTGTCCATGTCAGGAATTCATAGCTTTGAAAAAAAAAAAAAAAAAAAAAAAAAAATTGAAAGAAAATAAAGTAGCTTCAAGGTATTTAAAAACTAGAAAGTCATGACTTGTGTTTTATGTATGCATTTTTAAGGCTTCATCTAGGTAGAGCAGCTTTAAAAGCCTCATCATCTCTGGGATGCCATATTTTCATCAGCCATCAAATAAGACATTATGCTGCACTGAGCAAAATTCTCAGATTACTGGCTTCCTTAAATAAACAAATGACAGTTTTCTCTGTCAAATGTGGAATAAGCAGTACATTTATTTAATCATCTGTATATTACTTAGGGATTAATACTAATTAAGACAATGAATTAATTTTACTTGAGAGGAATTATTTGTACTGTATTGTTTTACAAAACGCCTGTGGTGCTGGGGAGAGGTTACACTGAAGCGTACTCACACCATGAAAGGAGGGCAGAAAGCTGATCACTACTTCTGTGTCTAACCTTAAGCTTTATTATTCTTAAAGGTAACAGAAACTAAGCATGAAAGTTCTTACATCCTTTAAAAATACTACCGTGGGTTCAGAAACTGCTGAAATACTGTGTTCCCAAAAGTAAGAGCAAACTGGAAAAATCTGACACTAGTTTTACAGTGTCAGAGCATGGGCAGCTGTGAATGCTAACAAGACACTATCTCTAAATCAAGGAGCTGTCAGGATTTTCCCATTATGACTTCTCTAGGGCTGAAGATAAATCACTGTGATGTAAAAGACGAGGACTGCATGACATGGCAGTGTCAGCTGATTGCCTTGCTTACAGTCATAGACTTTACACCATGGAATCCAGATGTGCAGCTTGCTACAAAGTTAAAAAAAAAAAAAGGGTTATAAGGATGAGAAAAAAATACCTAAGGGAGTATTTTTGGCTTTTTAAATTATTCTTTTGTTTAAAGATCTTCCTTAAGTTTAAAAAACAAACAAACAACAATTAGTATATATGAAAAGGAAGAATATTCCAGTTTTTTACCTTAAAAATGACAGGAGCCCATTTTTTTTTTTATTTTGTTTTTTGAATACTGTGATCATATCTGATGATCCTGATGACTCCAGTTGAGTTAACTGAAGTTTTAATCTGTCACTGTCACAAGTGACAAGTCAAGACTCTTCAGATTATTCATAAAGATAGTCTTAGGTTTATAGCATTTCCAGAGTAAAAAAAACCTATACTGGCAGAACATTCCTGGTCTAACTATCTACAGCTACAGACATCTTTTACTAGTAAGGAAACATCTCCAAAAAGTGTAACTTAACCAGTATTGGTTTTCTGGCAATTATTTCTAGAGGTTTAATTATAAATGCTAGTACAGCTATTGCCTGCGTGTTTATTCTGCAGCATATGGTTTCTGTAAATGTGTTTCTGGAAAATAAAACAGGAAGAGATTCCAGTTTTCAGCTGACTGTACACAAATAATTGCAACTTCACGGGAAATTGCATATCAATTGTAGCATTTACTTAGCAGGGATAGCTACACACGTTAAGTATTTTTTTGGGTAATACAGTTTTAAAAGACACCAATTTTGTTTGGACTGACCACAGAAAAATTTACTTAAATCAATTGCTTTACATGCACTTGCCTATTACAGCAATCACACAGTGAATGTATTTATCTACAAGTTGAAGTTTAGCTCCTGTATCTGTAAGTGAGGAACATTGCCTTTTTCTGCTTTACTGGTTTTATCTTTAATCACATTTACAGAGAGTCCTTAATGGGTTGTGAGATCCAATAATTGAGGTGGTAAGGTTAATGGGGCATCTTGTTATGCTATGCATTTTGTTTCAAATAATTTTCTATATTAAATGCACGAAATCTTTGCCATAGGAAAGTGTGCTGAGAGTATGAGTGGCTGAAGAAAGTCAGCCCAGTTAATGATTGGTTGAGAAAATGAAGTCTAAGAATTGTAATATTTAGAGAATGACACAATTGTAAAATACAACCAATATCTGAAATGTTGCAGTGTGTGGTTTTGTATAGCAATGGCAGATCTGAGGGGGGATAAAATAACAACTGTTAATACCTGCATGTGTGATGATCTTAATCCATCCTGTAAAAGGCAGGAGATACTAATCACCATTCAGTGTCTTTAATATATGTGACTGTACCTGACATGTCAGATCTTTTGATCACTTCCCTGGTGATGGAAATGCTAAGTGTTACCTTCACTTTCGGTTCAGATATACAGCACAGAGGCATTTTCATACTGAGTAAGAACCATGGTCCACACCATTCCCTGTTGGGATAACTTTTGAGATTTGGTTAAATGGTCTGTTTGGTAAAGGAGTAAGGCTTACCAGCCCTCTGATTTGATGCTACAGGAACCAGTCATAAGTTTGATTACCTAATGTGACCCTCACTCTGTTCTCTGATGATCATCTGTCTCTCTCACAGGATATTTCCAGTGGAGAGGATTTCCCATGGCAGTGGCTGTTTGTGTAACACGTCAAATGAGGCACTGCAAGAGAGAAACATGCAATCCTTAGGACACATGATACTTCATATTATCTATTCTAAGGATATTCTGCCATCTAAAGGGGCATTACTTGTCTTACTCACAACACCAAGGCAAAGGCTGTGCTTCTCTCTCTGCCACCAGCACTGATTATCTGCTTACTGGGCCAGCAAAGCACTTGATTTAAACCCCAGATTTGCTCATCAGGTCCTGTGACATTGAGAGAATTGAAAAGAACATGCTGCTCAGAAAGCAAAATGTACTGTGCTTGTGTATAGTGCTGATTATCAACAAAATGTAGAAAAAAAAAAAAAAGTACTGGTTGTCAATAAAGTACAATTTAGCTAAAATAATTGTGTATTTCTGATAAAAAGCTTCCACAATGGTAGAGGCAGTAAAAGTGATCCAGAAAGTAATGACATTAGTAAAACTGCAAGTTTTAAATTGTTTTTAGTATCTAAATTCTCATGACAAATTTCTCATGACAAAGTTATTTTAAAAAGAAAAAAGGAACTAAATGTAGTGTGTAATCAATTAGATCAAGACTGAAGGAAAAATGGTCTGGTTCAATGAAATGCAAAGAAAACGCTTAGGACACCAGAATATAACTTGTGTGATTGTTAAACAAAGAGAGAAATAAAATCAACAAAAATTATCTCATTTTTCATTAGAATTTTGAATTTCCAGTAGCCTCCAGTGTGTTCATTTTGTACTTCACCTAAGTCCCACACACAGAGCCAGAGAAATAGCAGGAGATTTGGGGTGTGATGGAACTCCCAGACTCAGCCCAAACCCTCAAGAGTACAGCGTATAGAGAGAAAAACTGTTCACAGTCTTACTTAAAGCTGCTTAACAGCTTAAAATGATAAAATTCCTTAACACAATTTAAGAACTTAAACCACTTAAACTGTCCGAAGCAGCTTCTGAGTTTGGAGAATTCTGATGGAGCTAAGAGTGGCAGCCCTGCTGAGCTGCAGCTCCAGGGCCAGAGCCAGCTGGTTCTGCTCCATGTGTCTTTTTGAAGACAAACTTAGGAGGCCTGGAGGTGACATGATGGAGAAGATGGAAGAAGTTTCTGCAGATTTGTATCTGGTATTGTGTACATGGCTGGATTGCTTTGCTTTAAATAGTGTTGCAGGGAATCCCTCAGAGCTGTGAGGTGTAAGCAGTGGCATCTCTCCAATGAAACAGAAAAGATGATGGCAGAAAAATATTGTCTGTGAGAAGTCTACAGCTGTGGAAAACAGATTCAGTTCATGGGCCAAAGGAAGCCTTCTTAGGAGCAGTATGAAAAAAATCATCTGAAAGAGCTGCAAAGCAAAATATTTTGCTTTTGTGGCTCCAGGAGCTAGAGGCAGGTGGGAGGTGGCATGAGTCAGCCTTTCTGATGTGAGGATGACTTTTTTTTTTTTTTTTTTTTTTTTTTTTGAAGATTGTTTCTGGGACAAAGAAACTGTGGAGAGAAGAGGAAGATAGGGAGGGCTGTTTTAGTTTGAACTTGAGCAGCTTTAGTCAGTTGGTCATATCAGAAGTGTGTTGCTGTTATTATGGGAAGTTATACATTTCTAAAGCATAAACTAAACCATTATTTATGAAATCTACTTTGGTTCCTTTGCTGCATGTGGTGGGCCATGGTTCAGTGTATGTTTCTGTGTGCATCTGCTTAGATGGAAAAAAACAGTGGCTCTGCATAGGTGCTTAAGGAAAAAGGAAGGAAGCACAGGAGTGGGAATGAAAGTCTCAAGGTGAAAAACAGCTAAGATGCTTCTTCTGATGGCAGTGAAGCTACCTTAAATGTTTTGAAACTTGGGCTGGTTTTTATTGATGCAGGTAGTGATTTACAACTTCCAGTGCAGAAAATGCTGTAAAACAGGAGCGAATTTCATTCTGTACAACTTGAGAATAAATTGTGCACTCCCAGGCACTCACATTGAGGTCCATTTGCACTTCCAGAGTGGTATAGTGAGTAAATGAATGTTAGGCCTGCGTTTGAATGAAAAATGCCTGTTTTACCAGAAACTGTGAAAAGAGAGAGAGACTTGGTGGAAATTGGAAGCAAGATTTTTGTTTGTTTGGAGACAGATGGGATATTGGTGTAATTGCAAAGTAATGCCACTGAATTCTGTGCAAGTTCTTCCAGATGATGCTGATGGGGCTGGAAGTTTATATTTATAATCTGACTTTTTTCTGTGGTCAAGTAAGTCTTTATTGCACTATATTCTTGTGCAAACTTGGAATTGTAATATTTAAATTTAATGTTACCTGTCAAAAAAAAAAATCTTGACTGGTGTGAAAAAGACCTTAATATAGTCAAGTTCATATGATCTCAATACAATTAAATTACTCTGTGGTTTTATGATCAGGAAAGAGATACACAAATGTTAATCTGAGAGAGTAACTGATTTCTGACTAATGACAGACACAGAAAGCATTTAATGAATCAAATCCTGGTAATGTACTACGTAATACTAATATCTAAATATAACTTGAATTTCAGAACATTTCAGGATCTATCCAAACAAATGGATATATCTTATGGTACAGTCAGGGATTCAGCAGTGTATGAATACTTTAAAGCAAAAGGGACAAACCCTTTGGAGCAGGATAACACCTTTGCTGAACTGTGGAGGACTATCAGTAAGAATAATGGGGCAGATAATTGTGTATCGAATCCTTCTGAAGGCATCAGAAAGGTAAGATTGGATCACTGGGGTTTTCCTTTAATTTTTGTGTGGTATCAATGTTGTTTGCATGGAGTTAATAATGTAGGAAAGCAATTACATAGTCATATAAAAAGTTCCTTTTAGTAACTCAATGACAGATAAGAATAATATTTTGGAATCATGGTTTTGAATTTAAATACCTTAGCTCTGCCTAAGTCTTCAGAATGTAAGTCCTTCTTTGAATCTGGCCATAACGTTTCTAGGTTTCTTGGGAGCTCAAATAATACCATTTGCAGTTTCATTCTTTACATTATCCAAGTACTGACTCTTCCACTCATTTGAGTGTGTTTTATTTGGTTTTTTTTTTGTTGTTTTTTTTTTTTTTCCAAGTTGGTGGATTTAACTTTTTGGAAACATGAGTAAGAATCAAGGGATTCACTGTACATACATTCATTTCTCCTATAACAGCAATTTAATTCAAGATTTTCTGTGTTTATTTTAAACTTTTAAAAAATGCATGTACTCTTTCACATGTCACCATGCTTTCACCTAACTTTTATTTCTCCTGGAGATGACTACATACACATTTTTAATGTGAAACTGAGTATTGGTGTAGGATTTGAAGATTGAGATGTAACAGCTTGGGATCTTACATCCTCTGATAAACAGCTCTGGCTCAGATCATGCAAATACAAATGTCCACACTTTGTCACTCTTAGCCTTCCTCTCTTGTCTGTTTCCCATTTTGTACCTCAGCAAATACACATAGTAAATAACATCAAGCCACATATGTCTGGGAGTATGTTATGGCAGAAGGGATGCAGAAGTAGTTTAACGTGCTACTCCCTTAGTGAAAAGTGTCCCCCTCATTTGGCAATTGAGGCTTTGAGCATCCTTGTCTAGTGGGAGGTGTCCTTGTACATGCAGGGGAATTGGAACTAGATCATCTTTAAGGTCCCAAACCATTCTATGTTTCTCTGATTTTTTTTTTCCACACAACAATTGACATCTGTTATTAAAACAGTCATTGATCACAGTTACTCTGTTGTCAGTGAAACATTGATTCTGAAGAAAAACATTACTAGTCCTTTAAGCTTTTTTAAGCGGGAAATAATAAAATTGTTAGGTTTTTTTTTTTTTCTTTCCTTGAATCTCTGAAACCTTTTCTGAACAGCCTGATGGAAAGACCCAAAGTTTATTGGCTTTTAGAGTGCCAAGAGGGCACTGTGCTTGAGTACAGCAACATGGAGTAGCCCATTCCTAAATCAAAGTCCTTTAACCTAAGATTCTCAGCTGTTTGTGTGACTTTTGGACAAAATCCTTATACAAACACTTGTGTGTCTTCTCAGAACAGGACTATTTAGTCAGTAGCTTTAGTTCACCCTGCCTTTTCTCCCATCTCCCAGCTGAGCCTTCCTAAAGCCCTCTGCCCTCAGCTCAGTCTGTTTTCCTTGGTACGAAGTAGGGTTTTGGCAAAATCAAACTCCACAGTGCATTAATGTTTTTTTTTCATCACTTTATAAAAATGAGGCCTCTAGTTTGAGAGATTTTGTTAGCATGTAAAGCAGGTAGAAATAGAGGCATTAAATACTTTTCTATGTACCCTAGCATTAAAACCAATAATATAACAGTTTACCTTAGAAAAATGAAGTCTTTTACACTTTTTAAATTTTTTTTTTTTTACAATTATTAGGACACTGAATACTCTTGAGCCATGAGAGTGTAAATACTCTTACTGTAAGCCTACTGCATGCTGCTGCCATTTATGATAGCGAGGCTTCCCTAAGCCAGGAGTGTAATTATAGATTTTCAGGCTGCTTAGAATACCAGTTATACTGTCTGTGTGGAGCTAACAGCTCCATCCTATGATAATAACTTTTCATATTAAGTTTGATTTCAATACTGTAGGATGATTTTTATATAATTTGATCAGGTCATTCAGTTAACATCAACAATAACCAAATTTACTTCAGTCCCCAAAGCTGACCAACGCTGCTATTTGATTAGACACCTACATAAATTTGGCTTAATATTTAATAACAATGTCAACTAAACTGCTGTGTTTATAGTTTAAATGTTGCTCTTGCTCATTGAGCTCTTTTTGAACAAACAGACCAGTTTTCCAGTCAGCTGTTATGGCTACAAATTCTCTTTTTTCCAAAGGAGTATTAACATCAGCAAAAGAAATGGGACTTTCCATCCATAAACACACACTGCTGCATGAAAGAGATGTAAATGTACTTTTATTGTACATTGTACATTTTTACTATACATTACTTGTATTTTACAGAAATAGGAAATCTAAATCTCTCTAGCATAAAAAGATCCCTAAAACATCATTCTGAATGAAGACTTGCCCACCATGAGACAAAAAGAATCACTACTACCCTTTCTCCCCTCCTTAGCCTTTCCATTTTCTTCAGACATCTCAGCTCAGATGCAGCTGTGAACAGCAGTGCTGCTGCAACACAAAGCAAGAGAGTGATGCTTATTTATGGTACAGGCAGGCCTTTCAGATGTTTGTCTCTATTTCACTTGTCTCTCTCCATTTCCCAGAGACTTTCCTACTCCCTTTGACTGCCTAAAACCAAAAGGATAATAGTAGAGGAAGGTCCTGAAAGCTTTTGTGGTGTTTGGTTGCCATGGCAGATATGTCTCATCAGACAGCATAGTCCCTGTAGCCACAGTGACCATCTCCCACTGGCAAGGCACAGCTTTTGCAACACCAATAATGCCAAGAAAAGGGTATTAATGCACTGGCACGGACACAACAGAAGGAATTTCCAAGCTGGAGGGGCAGGTTTCTTTTTTTGTACTCCTAAGACAATTGAGAGTGGTCACTGCAGATGGAAAATGTCCTCTTATTCACAAATGTGTTTAAATGGTGTACGAGCAGGTGAGCAGAGTCCAGTCCATACAAAATGCTATTTTGCTACTGGAGTTTTCAGGTGCTGTAACAGATGAGGATCAACTAACACTGTGGTATGGCAAGTTTCTTTCTGGGTCAAGATACAGCTAGAATCCCCAAGAAGCATGCAGTGACCTTATCCCAGGAATCACACACATTTCTATGCTGTTTGGAAATTTTAGCAAACTGTCTGCAAAATACCCTGTGGTGATAATTTCTTCAGGGTAATTATTAATTACCACAACATATGTAATAACCTTTGTCTTTTTTCAATGCGGGCTGCCGTTTTAATTTAAATGAATGAAGTTAGGTGATCTTTATGTATTCCCTCATTTCTATCTTTTATATATATATGTATATATAGGAAAATTAAACATCGCTGTACTTTCTAAAAGTCTTGCTTTGGTGGAGATTGACTTTTTGTCTGTGCAATCAACTTGGAGGCAAAATTTATTCTGAATTCTTTCATTTCTTTCTCTATATTTGCTTTGATGCAGTGACCAAAACCAAGCACACTGCAAAATGTGAATATATCACTGATTTAGGTGATGGCACAGTATGTTTATTCCTCCTATTTTTTGCTTCCTTCAAAAAGTTTCTTTCCCCTAATGGTCAATAAAAATTAAATTCGAGCATTTCGTGTTGAACCATCACCAATGTTGATTTTTATTCTGAGAGGAAAATAATTTATTGACCCATCAGCCTTTGGAGAGAAAGCAAATGATTCCTTAAAGCCTGAATATATTACATTCTTTAGTGACTCCTTAATTTTATTAATTTTTTAATAATCTGAACAGGATTAAATGGCATGTTTTCTTTTTATTAGAACACTGTTGCTTCACTTAAAGCACTTCCCTATAGATAATAATTGTTATACAAACATGTTTTTGAACTATTTCATTAATGCCAACGTAAAGGTCACTTTCTGATATTTCTGAAGTACAACCCATACAATGGGATGAGCTACAGTGACACTATTCTGGCAGCAAATTCATGATGAGTGTTACATTATTCTTGTATTTTACCTTCAGTGTGGTAGTTTCTTCATAAGTTTCAGATAAATCCCTGACATATAGTGATTAATCTGCAATTTTTCTTTTTTTAAGTTATCATTATTTCTTTGAAAAGCCATCATTTTATCATCAATAAACCACCATGCTTTGAACAATATTATGCTATCTCCAACCATGATGAAGGGTTTCATTATGAGGTTGCTTACAGCTTTTCTGAAGTATTACTATTCTCTTTATGGTCTTTTTCATATATAAGAAGCAATCTTACTTGTCCTTTTAAATTTTCATGACTGTAAAGAGGAAATATTTTTATATGCATTTTGCCTAAAGCATTCTTTTATCTTAAATGTTTTCTTAAACTTCTTTAACCAAAGATAAATCTGGTGTCTTTGGTGTAAACAACTATAGTAGTTCCACCTGGGTGGAATGAATGAGTGCTGCTTTGGCTGAATTTCTGTTCAAGAGGGTTTTGAAAGTTTAAAACCAACCTATTTTTGTTTTGTTCTGCAATAATGCCTGCATGCTGAAAGTTGCAGCAAGGCAAGCTTTGCAAAGAAGCAAAATATGGAAGCCAATTAAAAGTCAGAAATATAAAAAATTAGCTTATTATTCTGTGTTTCAATTCAATCATTCTTCATTCAAGTTCTTTAATTTATTCTCAGCTGGTATTTATCACCTTCCCTTTTATCATCTCTCAATATATATTAGCTTTGCAATGGTGTCTGCTGACTAGAATGTTTTTATCCTATTTGGGGCCCTGAAGACAAACAGTGCAGGCTTTAGATGGCTGAGCTGTGAATGCAAGTGTCTCAGGATATGGATCTTTGCTGTAATTGGTATGTTTTGTGCTCATCCAATCCCATGGGACAGTGCCATGTGTGTCCTGCAATTCTTACTGCCCCCAGGACCTGGAAGATAAGGGGTATGCACAGGTGCATGCACACATTCTTTCAAGTGACAGAAATGAAAAGTTTAAACTACTTTTAAAAAGCCTTGGTTTGATTTTTGGTTGAAAATAAGTGTCAGTTTGATTTTATTTGGCTCATACTGCCAAATAAAGGGTGCTGACTTTAGATGCAATTAAACATTTGGTCTTACAGAAGATTTTAATGGAATGAGCACATGAATAGTATGAGATCTTCTCTCTTCAGAGAAGAAAATTATGCAAATAGGAGAAATTTTGGACAAGACAAGTCTTCCCCTAGGAAAAAGGGATTTTTGGAGATACTGTTTTTGGCAAGCAGTGAGGGGTAACAGACACATCCAGTATTTCTGAGAGTTGAGAAGTATGCATAAGTCCTGTTCCACTAAAATGAGCAGGCTGTCAGAGAAATAATGTTCTGCAGATGTAATAGCACTGGACAGAACTATTTATGACATTAGAAAAATATATAATTGATATGAAGAGACCTGGTAGACTTTGTTTATTGACCACTTACACTTACAGGACTACCACTAGCAGCATTGCAAATGCAAGAGAAGCAGACCTTGCCAAAAGATCTGCTGTCTAATATTGAGAATTCGTGTACAAAGCTCTTCGATATAAAATAACATTCAGAAAACTGAGGCTTTAAAAAGTAGAACCAATAATGTGATTTTTCTCTGGGCATCACCGTATAATTGAAATTGAGTATCTGAAGAAGATTGTGTTCCTCAAGTATTACTAAGAAAAGGATGAGGAATGTATGACACGTTGTCAGTGTTCTTCTTTTGTAAATTCTAAATTTGAAAAGATAATTTACAGAGAAGCTATGAAACAATTGAAAGATGCACCTATTTCAAATAAATGAACACACAAAAAAACCTGAGAAAGATGCAAGACACATTTTAGCACAATGATTAAGCCAAGTCTTTTTTGGGTCTCCTCTTTCTGTACATCCATCAGGGAAGTTTGTGTTTTTTTCTCTAATAACAGATTTTTAATAAGTCCTGTGTTGTAACAAATACTTTTGTCTTTGGTTCCGTGAGTACTTATTTTTAATTCACTTGAAACTGACAGTTTTCTATTATAGGTAGCAAAAGCCTGTGTAGTATTAACCACAGGACACATCCTGCCTGAGATGTACAAAACCAGAGCTTTTGATGGTTGCTGGCCTTTCCTGCCAACAACACCCATGGGACTGATGCCCATTGCCTGTTGTCCCTTAACTGGGTAGAAGACCTGTCAGCCCCATTGCAGATGGGGAAGCACATAACGTGAATTACTAAATTCACGTTACTAAAATCACAGGAAGAGCAGAGGCAAGATGCAGAGATTTGCTGCTAGCAAGCCAGTTAGTTATGAGTACACGATTATTCAGAAAATACCTTTTTAAAAGCACATTTTAGGCTTCCAAGAATGTGGGTTTCTAGCTGATTATAGACCAAATATAGATGCCTTGAGGGATAGCACCCTTACCATCTTTGATTTTTTTATGAAGCATTGTGCTGATAGGTTAAAAACCCTTTTTCATCTGTCATAAATAGTAAAGTAATTTGTTTGTTCTTCCCACACTTTCCTCCTTTGCACCACCATTCCCGGTTTAAGTAGACAGCCAGGTAAAGTATCAGAGTGTTGACATAGGAGCCTTGCTCTGGTCTGGTTTCATACAGTTACACTGAACTGCGAGAGATTTTTGTGAACATGCTGGTTTAATAAGTTGTGCCAGCTGAATCAACATGATTTTAACAATAGAGTCCTGTGGCTCATATTTGAGTAATTCCTGTAAGGATACTGCAGTTTAGATTTTAATGGTGCTTTGTACTGACACAGCAGTAGTTGTCTGAGGCTATATGCATGAATTACATACTGACATGCATGAATTACACCACTGAAAAAGATGGTGACAAAAGAGAAACTGGGGACAAACTCACAGTGATTGCAAAAAACTATTTGCACAGTGATCAGTACAGTCTCATTTAAATCTTTCCAATAAGAAGGATACAACATTCTTACTGTGTCTTAGCTCAGAAGCAAATTAACTTGAGGATCTATGATTGCCACAATGAAAATAAAAGTGAAAGGGAGGTAAAAAAGGTGGATTGTGGCAAGAAGCTTACAGAAAATCCAGGCAACATTCTTTTAATCTTTGTTTCTCTGCATTCTACACACTAGATAACTCAGTGATTTGTTGTTGTGTTTAAACAACTGTCAGTGACTTCAGAAAGCTATGGTTTATATCAAAGCATGGTGAAGTAAAATTAGCTTAATTGCTCAACTGAGAAAGGAAGTACAATATAATAACTCAAAGAGTCTCATAGGCTTACAGATTAATTCAAAAGTGAGCTTACTCAAAAGTGGAAAGTACCTTTAAGGACAAGCTAATTCCGTGACAGAGCTGCAGCCATTTGCCAGGGGACCTTGGAGATTCATTTCCCATAAAGGAACTGAATACAGGCCTTCAGCTCTCTCATTGCTTTGTTCTGATCTAAAGAAAGACTTGAAATCACTCAAAGTTAAAAAAAAAAAAGCAAAAAAAAAAAAGCTTTGGAAGTCTATATTTGTGACTACTCATTTATTTGCATTAGATATTCCAAGCCATCTGTTCTGTTGTGCTCTGTATGTTCACTAGAGACTTAAGAACATAATACTTAAATATATTAGGAAACCAATGATTACTTTAACCAAACAAAATTATGACCTTTTTTCTTACCAAATCCCAATCCAGAGATATTTTTTGCATTATATGTTAAGTAAGGTGATTTACATTCATCCTATGCACTGGGTTTGAAACTGGTTTAAGGCTGACGTTTAAGGGTATGAGTGTGGGTGTGTACTAAAATGAAACACTATTTGTCCCAAAACTGAGATAATAGGAGATGCTGATGACTCTTCTTATTTGGGAAAAGAGGAAATTCTTTAAGCTTAGAACATGTCTTCTGATACAGGACTAACATAGCTCTCAGAAGGGGCTCTGTTTATTTACATATTCCTGTGAGGAAAGCTGTACAGTTGCCATTTTGGTGACTATGACGACTGGCAAGCACCACAGTTCCCATCTAGTTACATGAGTGTATGGAAAGAGTTCACACTCCTGCTAATCCTTGTCTCCTACAAAACGTATGTCAGATTTCCCCAGCTAAAGCAATAGCTTTAATTTATAATTAATAACCTGTTATGTAAGCCTTGTCTACATTTACAGTTGGTTATGTTGTCCTATGTATTCCTATAGAAAACGGAAGACATTTTAGCATGATTTGATGTAGATACTGGGAGGGAAGAGCACTAAAATGTATTAAGATATTGGGGTTGTACAGATAAAACTGACCTAACAAAATACCAGCATGGAGTAATTACAAGCTCAGGGTTTTTTGCTTGTTTTTTTGCCCTGCCTGAGATTTTTTGTTTGGTTTAGATTTTGTTGTGTTCACAATGTATTCACAGGCAAAGAAAGGAAACTATGCTTTCCTGTGGGATGTGACAGTGGTGGAATACGCTGCGCTGACGGATGATGAATGCTCTGTGACAGTCATTGGAAACAGCATCAGCAGCAAAGGATATGGAATAGCACTCCAGCATGGAAGTCCCTACAGAGATCTTTTCTCTCAGAGGTAAACTGATACAAAGCACTTTTTTTTAGGATTTCTCTCTACAACCAGCAAGACATCCTGTTTGCCCTTCACATTAATTTTGGCAATTACTGAATAAATGACAGTAAGTGATAGCAGGGAGGTTATGAGCTCAGGCTTCAACAAAGCTCCTACTTCTTCACATGCATCTTCTTAGAGAGGAGGGGACAGGAGGTTGTGGGTGGGCCTCACACCTTCAGGCAGCACTGCCTCTGGCAGAAAAAGGACTGATGTCCTAAAATCTTTGTGGGAGCTGGTGGGGAGACTGAAGAGAGATCTTTGATTCATGCTACATTTTGCAGGCTATGAAGAAGCATGTTGCTCCCCACAATAAGCAAGTAAAAATGTCCTAGTTTATCCATTAGGGCAGAGAGACAGCCTCACAGCAGCACAGGAGAAAAAGAATTGCTGAGTATTGCATGGTATTGTCAAGACTATGATACTGAAAGGCTATGCTACTTAGTGATCTCTAAGCTATCTGCTGGGAGCATTTTTTTCTTTTTCTTTATGAATGTGTACACTGAAATGAAGATATGCAGTTATGCAGGTATGTGTGGCCTTAGCAGAAGGTAAGAGGCTGCTCCGCTCCAGGCAGGGAGCTGAAGCAAGAATTTCCCATCTCACTTCTTCTTTATAAAAATTAATAAAACTCCAGCTGCACATCCAGAGACTCAAGAGAAATGTTTGTTAGTAAACAACCAAAACAGTTATCAAACCAAAAATGAATCATTTATTGAGAGGAGGGAAACTTCTTAAGAGGCAAAACAATGATTAATTAGCAACTGTTTGCACAGTAATTCAGGCATGAAGTAACAGCATCAAAGTAAAATCCTTTTGAGAAAACTACATTTGCTGAAATAAAAGAGTTGGCCACTGCTTAAACAGATTCGTATTAAGCTGCATACAAATAGTAGCATGTTTAGTCTGACATGATTTTGAAATTATGGTAGGAGAGCAGCAGTGGAGTGGGCTGAGCATTCTGCTAGTGGGACCAGCTGTTGAAGCTGAATCCATGACTAATTGGGTGATTTCCCTTGGAAATGCTTCCGGCATAGCAGTGGAATTTTTGACAGTCTCTTTTATCTCTAAAGTTACCCAGTTTACCTGCTGGAGTTTACCTGCTGCTGAGAATAGAAAGAAATCCTGATGTACCGGTGTTTCGGATGAAGATACTACTGTGGTTGTGGGATGGGGTTTCAAATTGTGGGATGGTTTGAGTTGCATGACATACAGAAATTGCTAAAAAAACGTAAAGAAATATCATCAAAAAGAATATTTCTCTTTTGAAATTTCTGCAGGATCCTAGAGTTGCAAGAAAGCGGAGATTTGGATGTCCTTAAACAAAAATGGTGGCCACGAATGGGACGTTGTGACCTGAATAGCCATACCAATGCACAGACAGATGGAAAGGCACTCAAGCTTCACAGTTTTGCAGGCGTTTTCTGCATTTTAGCAATAGGCCTTCTTCTTGCGTGTTTGGTGGCAGCATTGGAGTTGTGGTGGAACAGCAACCATTGTCATCAAGAAACACCAAAAGAGGTCCATAACTTTTATTCTTATCACAATTAAAGGTAGAAAACACAAAAGAAAGAGAGCTGAATTTTTGGGATTTTAGGTGCTCTCATACAATAAATTTGATTTATTTTGATTTGCCATACTAAGCTTTGCATATAACTTCATGGGTGGTTGTTTCTAAACAAATAAAAAAACCAAGCCATGTCTTTTATGCACATGGAAGGTGCCAAACTGACAGCCCTGGAGACTAAAGTCCTCTATTTATTTATAGAGCAGATACAGCATGGGCAGCAGCAGTGCAAACTTCCCCACATTTCCCCACCAATGTGCCTCAACCCTGACCTGGAGAGACCACCTTTAGGGATAAGAGAGTAGTTCAGAAAAAAGCCCTCAGCCTCTGCTGTGAATGACAAGATGGCCAGTTGCAGGCACACAGTTGTGGTAATGTTTTCTCTGATCTGGGACCCCGTCCATTGGCTGTGAGAACCATGTCCATCCTCCACAGGCTGTGTAGCTGCCAGCAGCTGGTAGCTGTTTTCCTTTATGGATGGCCTAGGCTGAGTTTGAGGAGGTAAATGAGCAATTAAAAATAAACCAGCTCGTTATTAATTGAAAAAGCCATATTTCCATGACACTGTCTCCTTTCTTTTGAAATCAGTTTTATTTTTAGAAGTAGGAGCCTCTAAGTAAACTGACCATTGTATGACATTTTACTGAGCAAAACACATCTGAGAATTTCCTGGGCTTGAAGTTTTCATGTGCAGCAGCAAGCAAAAGTTAGTAATGTTGTCATACAATATTCAGTCCATACTCAGATCTGTCTTGCATGAAGCCTGTATTTGTTTCATAGATTAAACGTTTAACAAACTAACCTCTAGTAATTTTGGAGACACTGAGGCATTTGTTGGTGCTTTTGCCTTGGAACAGATGTCTGTTACGAGCAAATAATAGCAGCGAGCTGCTCTGCAGCTGGAAACTAGTACATAGCCCATCAGTTCCAATCTATGTTTCTCAGGTTGCCAGGAGTACTACACTAATTGATGTACCTATCACCTATAAGCAGTTCTGGCAAATGGGATCTGAAGATATATGTTGCAGTTTGTAATCTTGTGAAATATTTACCAGTAAGATTCTATTCTTCTGAGTTCCTGCTTCTCCCATTTGAATTCATCCATCAAGTGCTTGGTGATAAACATCTGTATCACGTTTGTGGAACAAAGCTGCAAGGTCACTTGCCTTTGCTATTGTCACAATGTACAATAGTGAAAAGGAAATTTTAGTAAAAGTAAGCATGTCTTGACTTTGCTAATGCAGCACTCCAGAAGCAGGCACAGTGAGCAGAGCATCAGTGGGATCTCTAGGTCATAAAGAAGCTTTTATATGAACACAAATGCATGTTTAATTGGTTGAATGCTATAGCATTTTGCCCTGCTGCCTTGTAGAAGTCACTCCTGCTGTAACCCCAAAGGCCTCACCCCACGTTTGTGTTGCTGAATGTAAACCCTAGCAGCAGATCCTTCACTGCCAGCTGTGAAAGCCTGGCAGGGCAAGGGGCAGGGATGTGAAGCATCCTTGTGCTGTCTTTGCACTACCATTTGTCTTGCCCTGCTCTGCAGTGTGTTCCCCTCTGTGCTCAGAGAGCCACCGTCGCGTATTTTCATAGAATGGGATGAGGTTATGTCCCAAAGGCAGTTTTACATAGTGAAGGAGTTTTAAATACTGTCTCCCTCTCTCATCGCCAGAAAAAGATTTTTTCCTAAGTTTAAATATTTTCTTTTTGCCAAACCCTTTGGTTTCTCTTTTTACATCAGTCAGACGCATCATTATAGTTCCCTGCCTACCCCATCCCACCTTTTCCCCTTCCTATCCTCCTCCCCCCCTTTCCCTTCAGTGTTTGGATTGCCGTACACATTCTTTTGCAGTTTCTTTGACAAACAGTATAATGCTTTTAACCTTTAATTTTTTTAAGTTTAAAGTGTACAGTAAACCTGTACTTGGGAAGATCACTATGTGTGGGGCTGGATCTGCCCCTAGAGCACAGCCAGCCTGGGTTAAAGGAAGGCAAATTAAACTCAGGACACAAACAGGCTCAGAACAAGTGCTGCCATGAGAGGGAACAGTCAGCGGGAGCCCTGAGCAGGTGTTAAGGTTGGATTAGAAAGTGCCTGTTCCCAAGGAGAGGGCTGGGGTACGAGGGCTCTAAGGCTGAGACAGTCAGGTGAAAAGCGTGAGGAGGTTATGTGGGCAGGTGGAACATAATCAAAGGCTCCAAAGAGTAAACAGCTGGGTGTAACTAAATGCAGGCTCTAGAAGCACCTCTGGAAGAGGTCAGAGCCATCAGCGGGAAGGTAGCTGTTGCCCAGCGCCATGGAGAGCCGGGATCTTCCGGGATCCTCTGCTTAACCGCGACACAACCACGTTATCAGTGCCACCTCCACTGTCTTTCCACTCAGCCCTCCCCAGCTGAGGCGCTGTCACACTCCGCAGCGCTCTCACCCCCAGCGGGCGCCTGCAGCCGTTGGACTGCCCGTGCTCCAGACCCTTTACTGGGCCTGCAGGGGGCGGGACGTGACCCTCCTGCTGATTGGCCCGGGCGCCCTGTGGAGCAGCGGTGTGTACGTGACCGGCTGCCTGTGTGCTATGGCCGCTCGCCCAGGTGGTAAGGGCACAGCGGCCAGAAAGTATACTCGGATAAATTAGCGGTCGAATGTATCAGATATTTGTTGGGAGATTAGTGGGATGAGTTGTGTTATTTATATACTACAAGTGAGGAGGGATTAGGGTGCTATTGCTAATGGCTGCTGTAATTAAGACAAGAGAGCAAGTTTCAGAAGAGGCGCTGTGGACTGGTTGGAGGTTCTGAGGTAATCAGGAGAGCCAAGTTTCAATGCTCTGAAAAGGACAGGTTGCAGGGCTGAGGGGAGCATGGAGTCCTGGGGATCCTGCTGCCTGAGTGGCTTATCATTGCTCAATGGACCCAAAGCCAAAAGAGGATTTGTCTGCATTCAGGACATCTAATTTCTGCAACGGTGTTATCCAGAATTTCTACAGCAGTAGCCATGATATCTGAGGTATGGCATACATAGTATTTACAGAATATTAAAAGCTGCCTGCTAGCTGCATCTTGTACTTCAGCCAGGTCATTACTTCAATAACATCTTCAAACTTAATCATGCTGCTGATTTTCTTCTGCTTTTACGATGGCTTTGGCAAAACACAAGGTGTTGTGATATTCCCTAAAGTTTGTGGGAACTGGATTGTGCCCCCAGCCATTTTTTTTCCCATGAAGTCCAGAGTTTCTGGTGGTCACAGACTGGGTAATTTTCTTACAGCCTGAAATGAGCATTTGGTGTCACCCCATGCAGAAGTCACTTTATCAGATGGAGGATAAGGAGGCAGTGTTTAGCTTCTGTGACCCTTACCCTCTTAGGAGCTTTATAAATCCATTGTAGAAAATTACAATGGATTCAGGGTTGAATGAGAAGCCCTTGCATAATATTCTTTGTCTTGATCTTCGTGGTGTGGCTGCATCCTGCCAATGATGGCCAACTCAAAAAAACAGATGTTTGGAAGATGGGTGCATGGCTGCTCTGGCAGGTATATGACAGGGTTGGGTGGCCATGCAGTTTGCTGGAGAAAGGATTTTTCTAAACCTTTTGTATGTTGGGGGTCTGTGAAGTTTGTGGCTAGCAGAAGGTGCACAGCCCTCATAAGCACTGGAAAAATGTTTTCAGATGATGTTCAGGTGTTGATATTTCTTTTCTTCTTCTACTTTGTATTTCTTTGGCTTTTGTGGAGCTTAGCTTGAGCAAACGCATGGAGGTATTCAAGGACTCCAGTGTCTGTATGGTATAAATCATAACTCTTAATTACAATAAGCATGAAAAATGTAGTGTTACCTGTGTAAGTGGGGGAAACAGGATGCCTATGTTTTGAAACCTGACAGCACAGTTTGGACTCTTGGCATGAATCTGATCTACATTCATAGAGACTTTACAGAAGTAGATACATGTCTTGCTTGACAGTTAATGTCAGATGGACACTACTTTCAGTTGGAATTTTTTACATTGTTTGCGTATGGGGAACATTTGCACCATCAGTTAATGGGTAGAAACAATACTATTGTTTTTAAGTTGAATCAATCAGATAAACTTCCAGGAAAGATGGATTTCCTTTATTTTCCGACAAATACACTTTCCATTAGCTCTCAATTCTATCATGCAAGGTGTGGTAAAAATTTTTGCTAGAAGTGAGAAACCTGAGTTGATTTTCAGGATGTTAATGCAAAGTCTTTTTATTTCATTTGAAGCAGATTTTTAAAAAATTTTCTAGTAAATTCTGCTGTAAAAATCTTAATGTTAACATTTTCGTTCTTCATGTAATCCTTTTCAAATTAGATTAAACAAACACATTAGCTCTAGCATTAGAAAAAATGTATAGCTGCAACACTGTGTCACATTCTTGTATTGGTGCTCAAGTTTGTAACCTCTTAGAGTTGGAAAGATACCTGGTAACATTTAAGTGCCCTTATCATTTTCTAATTCAGGAAAATTTACATTTGGTCATTCAAGTCAGATTTTCTAAAATTTAGAATTATTCCTCTCAATTATTCTCATTATTCAGTCATCCTATAGCCACAGTGAAATTTATCTTGCTCATACATCTATTGCTGTGTGTTAAAATCTTCAATTTACATAGTTGCTACTCAGATTGCAATACTTGTATCTAATTTTTTGTCTTTGATAAGCTTCAGAAATCCAGACAGTTATAAAACAAAACCAGAAAATATTACTTTTAGAATCTCTGTTCAGTCACTCTGTGTCTCTTTTGAGTAACTGAGCAAGCAGTCAGATAAAGTTATTGAAACCTGGTACCATAGAAATGTTGAGCTTTCGGTAATTATCTCCCATTTCCATATAATTTCAAATGAGTTCTATGCATTTATTTAATGATACTAGTGAGCCATATTATAATTTGGATCATTACACTGCCGAGGGCTTCATCACATCATGAAGTGGTTGGTATCTTTTATTCTATTTGACACACTGAAAGACAGTTTTCAAGTCTTTAATGTCATTATGATCAAGTGTAGCTGCTTACTGCAGTGGACTCCCCAGCATCCTCTGTGCTTTATCAGCTGTGTCTTACTTCGATGTACTGTTCCTCTTGAAGATTATTACTTCTGACATTTCTTCAGAACTATTAGAAGAGCACTCCTAGGCCATCCACATACTCTACTCCAAAACAATGAAAAATTAGAAGCAAAGGTAAAATATATTATGCATTGGTAAAAAATTAGAATTCCCATATTTTTTGTTGTACACCAGATGCATTCACTAAAAACAAATAGGGAAGCCCACATTGAAAAAAATTAGTCATTTACACAGGGTGATATTTTGTTGGGAATCGATACTTGTTGCATCTTCCATAAAAGGTAATATTGATTCACTTAGGATTAATATAGCGTTTGAAAGACAAAGTAAGCCTGATTACAATAAAGTCTTGTTTTGATTCTTTCTCAGCTCAGATAATATATATATAAGTCAGAAATGCATTTTCTCCTTACTGGTTTTGCTAATCATCGCAGTGTGAGTGTTTCAGAAACTACCCAGTGTGCTGGCAGTTTTGTGGTGCATGAAGATTTTTGGATTTTTACTGGTTAAGGAATAGCATAATTTTCCACCTCCTGAGCTACTAGTCTTTGCCTCATAACTTGTCTCAAATTTATAATTTATTAACAATCACAATCTTCACAGCTTAGTTTGTGATTTCTTAACTTTCTCAGGCTTCTGCAAAACATGTAGCAGACTCTATTTTCTGTTCTCATTTGTATTTTTAAGTGATTAAAAGGGAGCAGCAGTACTGTCCAGAGTGGGAACACACTTGTATACTAATAATTGCATTTTATCATTCCTGTTTCCTGCTACTCCAAGCTTAATAATATTTTAAGTGTTAATAAATCTCAGAAAGTCTAGACTCTGCAATGCTTCCTAGCTCTGTAGGATAGGGGGAGGTAGCAAAATTGCTCTAGAATTATCACATATCTAGGCAGTATGCAGGATGAAAGAAAGCAAGCCTGTATCTCTGCCCAGGAAAGCCTTGTGTGATCTGCCTTAAGTTCCCATGTTTCCATGTTTGGTGGTATACAAATTCCAGCCTACCTCAAAGATCCATATTTCCAGCTTTAGCACTCATGAAAAATTACCCACTGAGGCTCTTCTCTGGTATCAGAAGACTGAAAACAAGTGTACCTTAGAGGTGTAAGTAAGACCTGGCAGATACAAGTTCAATGGATTGCAATTTTTCACTGCTAAGAATTGTGGTTTGCATCATATTTATCTCCCTTCAGTTATCCAACCAGATATTGTTTCATGGCAATCGAGGCTTCCATACGTTCAGCTTGGTGTCAGCAGTGTTGGTTTTGGTTATTAAAGAGTCATATGCTTTCACCATTATTTTCACTTTCTGTGTCTTTTTCTTTGTCGCTTCATTTACCTTGTCTCTTCTCTGGTGTTTTCTTTTTATCTGACAATTTGATTTCTCCTGGGATGGTTCCTTTTGAGAGTGAAAGGAAACATGAGATCATCAAGCTGGTACTTTATTTTTCCTTCATTGTATGTCCTCTATATTTTATCTTTATTTTAAATTATTTTTTTCTGTATTTTTATGACATGTCTGAAATCTTTGTACATTATTTGTTCAGTTACATATAAATGATCATGTGTTTGTATCACTGTATTGTATTTTACTTTTCTAAGAATAAATAAAGGTTTTTTTGGGAAAAAAAAAATACAAACACTGGCAAAACAATGCATTTTAATGCCATCAAATTCAAACTAGTTTTGAACATAAGCAGCACAGAGAATTCATTTAAATAGCACTTTTAAAACAGCAAAGCCACATTAGGAAGTGGTCATCCCCGAATGCAAGGTTTAGTGTTTGATGATAAACTACAAGCTGGAGGAGTCAGTCGAAGCAAAAAAAATATAAATGAGGAGGATATATTATATGAATTGTCTTGTACAGCAGCTGCTAATAGCTGTGTTGGCTTCTTACATGAGTGAAGAAACAAGATTTTTCTCCATAAAGGTGCCCAGCAGTGAAGCAGACACTTTGTAGCATTTGGGCACAGTGTGCTCATCCAGAATCCAATGAAATCGGTCAACTCTCGCTGTTGATCTCAGATTTTAGTCAAAGCTGTGATGGATTTAATAGTGGCATGTCAGCCCCATCATTAGGGTCGGTGGACCCACGCTTCTGCTACTCAAAGTAGTGTTAAAGTGCTCATGCTTGGTTCCCACATACTCTCCCAGCTTCAAGTAAGAGATTTTTGTGTTTGGTTGCTTTTTGATCTCAGTCATATAAGAAAACCCTATGGGTTAGTTTCTTAGGGATATAATCTGGTTTTACTCTGCATAAACCTTAAAGAAGAGGAAAAAAAAAACCTGAACAAAAATAAGCTGAAAAAAAATGAACATAACTCTACAGGGAAGTCAGAAAGAAACAATTTATTTAATGTTCCAGTTTGGTAATTAATTTTAAGTACTTGCTTAAGTTGCATTACCTGTGCCAGACAACTTCTGTGGCTACTCATGTGCTTGGCAGGAGCTTAGGTATTTTACTGAATTGGAGCCTTAATGTGTCAGATTCTTTTAGATTCTTCACACAATATTTACAGAGCTAATGTCTGTGCATTTTATCTCAGCCTACAGCGGTATTTTAAAGTTGACTTTTTGAGGGCGTAATAAATGTTCATAATAACAAACCAGTAAAAAGTTAAAATAAAAAAAATATAAAATATGACTGTTTTCTCAATTCATTTTTTTTACATTTTTGTGATTAATAAAGTGCCTTAGGCCTTAATACAACTAAGCATTTAAACATGGACATAAGAATAAGAGTTTGATCCTAATCTGACCCAGATCTCCAAACCACTTAATTTCAGTGATATAGAATCAAACTAAAGTTGCTTTGAAACAACAGCGTAAACTGGAAGTTACTGGTGCATCGAAGTGATTTGTTCAATATTGAACTTGCCTAAAATAGTCATAAAATGGTATGGGTTGGAAGGGATCATAAAGATCATCTAGTTCCAACCTCCCTGCATGGGCAGGGACACTTTGCATTAGACCAGGTTGCTCCAAGCCTCATCCAGTTTGGAACAGAGAGCAGGCAGTCACAGCCTCTCCGGGCAGCGTGTTCCAGTGTCTCATCATGCAAGCAATTTATAACTCTGTAGGTTTATATCTATATCTATAGATTTATGTCTGTATCTAACTGTATGAATAGATTTATAGATCTGTTTATCCATTTAAATCTTTTTATAATATCTGAAACAACTTGTGCTCAATATTAGCAAAATATTAAAGAATCAAAAGTACTAATATTGTTGGAATTCTAATTTTTAAAAAAAATTGATGGTTTTCTTATGATTTTTTGTAAGTTCAGAACAATATTTATAAGCACATATGTAGAAAATAGATACTTGGGTTTATTCAACATAACTACTATTTCTCCAGAAACATTTAGTACCCAAGGGTTCACTTCTGAGAAACTGGTGGCCAGATTTTTTATTATGCTCAGTTACTTTAATGATTTGGTTGGCTATATCTTCTGTTGCATTGAAATGGCAGCTTGGGCAGTTTCCAAAATACAGCCCTGAATAGGGGTACAGAAATGTTTTCAAGATTCAGGGTTCAATTAAAACATATGTGGCTAATAGAAGTAAGAATTTTCTATGGCTTTCACATAGCTGGAGTGGAGAGGAGAGAGATCTTAGAAGGCAGCTTTTGCTGTGTCAAACATGTTATTGAAGTAATTTCTTGTGTCTCATTTGCCAAATCTCTCTTCTACTCCTGGCATAATAGGAAAAAATGGGAACTTGAGAGATTTGGACTTGACTAGGCTGGAATGGTGAAGAAGGCTGATGACAGAGCAATCTGTTATGCCTGGTGCTCCAGTAGAATAGATCTGACTGTTGAAGGGCAGCATTGCTTTGCTCTGGGCTCAGCAGAGTGAAAATTTACATCCCCTAGGGGCTAGATAATAATTTAGGATTTAAATGCTGTGTTAAGAAGTGTAAAGAATCCATTAATTTTTAGTGAGTTTTGAAACAGAACCATTATGAATTTAATCTTTACTTAGTGAAAGAATAATTTGTCACCTCACAGGGTTATTTGAATCGTAGTTGAATTCTGAAAACACCACACTCTTCAGGGCCATCCTTCCTGGCTGCAGGGGATAGAATTTGCTATTTCAAACCAGAGGTTTATGAAGCAATAAATATATCTTTGTTAAAAAGACTGACATATTAATTACATTAGCCTCACTATATTGATACATTTTTTTCTCCCCACATCTTCTTTTCCTCTTCTGTCTGGAGATGGCCAATGATGTGAGGTTGGGCCTCAGAAGCATGGTGAGAATCTACGACAAACATATAGATAATTAGTTCATTGTTTAAAATGCCTGCACAGATGAATGCTTGCTAGTTTTCTCTTTACCCTTACCTCTCCCTGGAAGCCCCCTTGAACCTAACCTTGGTGTTGTTGGAAATGCCTGTCCCTACAGTACATGCAGTTTGTGCACAGTTTCTCTATGTGCAAGTTCTCCTTTCTCCTAAAAGAATTCCTTTGTAGAGACATTGGCATGCTCATCAACCAGCATGCAGTCAGTACTGCATTTTGCTGCTTGTGTTGAAAAATTGTTCTTTGCATTCCTGGACTATACTCTTTGGTTTTAATCTCATGAAAACTGTGGGAACATCTCTATAATGTGAACAAGTCATTTGCTTTACATTCATTTGTCATTTGACGTGTCATTTGTCATTACATTTTCTTTGTAGTCGTGGTACGACCTTCTGATGCTTGTGAGCCAAGACTGGAAAGGATTGTAAAGCTGGGATATCTCAGGATGAGACTGAACACCCCTTTCATATTGAGGAACAAATGGGGATGCTATCACAGCATCTCACATTGGGGGTTTGGATCTGCAGTTGGTTGTGAGGACTAGCTGCTGTTTCTCTGTGATAGCACTTAGTTCCTGGGTTTGGTGAATGTGGGAGCAGATCATTTCGAGGGACTGTCAGGCTGTCTCCTGTCACCTCACGTGCCATGTATGTCCCATTGGTACTGTGTCCTGCATATTTATTCACACAGTGCCGTAGCATTAAGGTGTGCTTGAAGAGAAATGAACTAAACAAAGACAGATGTTTAGATGGTTGAAATGGGTGTGCATCATCAGCTTCAGTGGCCTGGTGGGAGCTTATTGTCCAGTTCCTTTCTGGACAATGCTCACAGACACAGACTGTGCTACAGGCACCGCTGTCTTCTTGTGATTTAAGGCTAGGTGAAACTAACCTGGGTGAAGGAGAGGGTAATGTGAGCATGGAAAGATATGAACTGCTTCATGAAGCTTTTACTATTTATAATAATTCTGTAGCAAGTCACTGTTAGTTCACTGGTCTCTAGGTCTTTAGTAGTAGCTTCTTACCTTCACTAATTAGAGATATTTTCTGTCTGTGGGTAGGTGGGAATAAACTTTGGCGATGCATTTGAAAGAATTTTATGTCACGTTGACATCATCATTGTGGTGTTCTGTTATTTCTCACTTTTCTCAGGTTTACTTAGAAGAGAAAGAATCTTACTGCCACTTCATAAAAGAATTTCTCCTCTCTGGTGAAGGAGAGCTCCTCCTAATGAATAAGGTGGCCTCTTGTACATAATTTTTATGAAGTTTGGTTTCTTTGAAGATTGAATTAAATTAATAATGTATTGCAAACCTCTTTTGTTTCTTCTTTCATTTGGGTAACATTCTGCTGGACCTCAACTGATCTCAGCCTCAATTCATTCTTCTAGCGGCTGTTTTATGGATTGTAGCTTAGTTAATTGCTAATTTAAAATACATGGTATAGTTTCCAATTAGGAGAGCAGAAGCTTGATTGCAGAGTTGGACCTAACTGTAAAAGCAGTTTTTCTTTTAGGCTCTTGAGGAGCATTTATACTTATTTTTAATAAGATACTGTTACGGTCAAATCAGCATCTAGCAGAGCACACTCAGAAACTACTCAGAAAATTTCATGTAACATTAAGTGCTATTTGACTAGGTCAGTTGCCTGTCTTAATTAATGACAGCAAACATAGATCATCATTACATCTGTTTACATCTCTGTCTTCATTTTGCTGCGTTTACAACTGCAGAATCTCTAGAGTAACGAGTGTCACAAACTGAGTCATTAAAAAGCAGTTATTTGTATTAATAGAACACCATAGTGTGTTTTCATTGTTTTGCAGTGCATGTATTACATATATCATCACTGCTTTTTCTACTCAAGAAAGCCAATTATGTCTGGTTTTGCCACTCTGTCATAGCCTCCTGTAATAAAATAAAATTACAGCTTTACATATGTAGTAGTTGCAGCTGAAAGCAGTGATAATAACCCTGGGTGAGTACAGAATTTTAAAATAATTTTTTAAAAAATGTACATATTCAGAGCTGCTGCTTCTTCAATTCTCCTTAACAAGCTAAATATTTGAGTCCATAATATCTGAAACCCCATGGACAGAAGTTGGTAGCTGGTTGGAGATGTGGGTTGACACTGAGCTAAAAAGAGAGAAGACTGTGGGTAACTGAGCACGGAAACCGTGCTGTGTCAGTTTTATTTCTCTTCTTTGTTTTTCGGTGATGTGGTGTGTCCATCTGTGCATGGCAGTGTCTCAGAGGCTTCCTTGCTGCCTTCTGGGTATAGGTGTGCCTTCTGTCTGTGTCTCATGACTACTGATACTTGTATTTTAGCAAACCTGCATGGGTTAAGAGGTTTCTTATATGGATGGTAGAGGGACTTGGTCAATGTTAGAAATGTCTGTCAGAGGCTAGGCCTTGACTTAAATTTTGACCCCAATCCTAATCACAGAACTGCTTCATTTTTTTTGTATATATTCTTTCACAGTATGAAAATGTAGCATTAACATGTATGTCTTGGTTTAAATCTCTCATTGAAAGGTAATCCTTCATATTGACAACCAAGACAGGAACAAACAAACAAACAAAACAGGAATGCACCATGAGTGATGATTAGAACTACATTGTTTTAAAAGATCTCAGGCATGATTTTCTGCATAGCTCCTGAAGCTTATTAAGAAATGCATTGACAGGCTTTTAATACTTACAGTGTTCAGCACCTGACGGGGAGGTAAAGACCCTGATAGTCCCTCAGTGTGTGTATCTGTCTGCCTGTGTTGGTTTCATTTCTGATTTTTTAGCATTGATACTTAGGGTCAGGACCATCAGTTTCAGCATCAAGTTTCTGCAAATACTGAGCCCACATTTCTGGGCATGTGTCCCTTTTTGGTCTTACAGAAACTGCTTCACAGCTTACAATATTTTTATCTCTTCAGGTGGCTTCTCCTGAACTTTGTGGTAACATGAGAGAAATCAAGAGTAAAAAGAAGAGGTCACATTATTGTATTTAGAGAAAATATTTTTCTCAAAAATTTTCCCTTTGGAAAATCCCAACCATTGTAAGCCTGGCAGCTTCACATTATTATCTTTGAATTAATTCTTTTGGGTGATGTAGGTAATTTCTTGAAAACATCAGCCAGTTGTTCCTTTCCAATACTCAGTGAGATGTTTCTCAAATTTTATAACATTAACTGAACTCCAAACCTCCCAAGTAGTTTCATATTCTTCCAGTTGACTCCTCACATACATTTATTAGAGTCCACTGTCAAAAGTCACAGAAAGTAAGCTACAAAAAAAAACCCAAAAAACCCCCAACTGATTACTCTGTAAATCTTCCTGTCTGCATTTATCTTTCTGTCCACAGGATAAGGCCAAACTTGCTTAGTCCTGAAAGGGAGTTGTAGTTTTTTTGCAGGTGTGGTTGTGCAGCATTAGTTGTTCCCAGATAATTCTGGTGAGCATCCTTCAGATCCACACCAACAGTTGCCCTGGTGTGCTCCTGCTGTCAGTCATAGGCCATTGAACCAGTTGGTCACGGTCAAGTGGTTGGGATATGTCAGAAACATGCCCTTCATTTGCCCACCTGGAACTCAAACTCACTGGGCGAGAAGGACAATTAAATTGGTATTTATGAGAAAAAGAATTTCCTGTCCAAAAGCAGTGGTTGCTTATCTTCCACTTGAGGATAAGGCTTTTTTTATAATCCATTCTCCTTGCATGTGGTAGTTTTTCCCCTACACTGATTAATTTCTTCAAATGATATATTTGGAGTAAAACATTGATATTGAAAATAGAATTATGATGGTAGCAAATGAAAAATCTTTAATCTTTCTGGCTGCACAAGCATATACGTTTATCCAACACAGCTATATAAGAAAAGTGAAGTTGAATTGACATGAAACATGTGAGATGTGACATATATATATAATATTAACTAAATTTTGCATATTAAATACAAAAAAGAAAGAGAAGAAACTTTTGCTAATATGTCTTTCACACTGAAGTATTAAGTTTGGAGCTCATTCATTCATCTCTTAAAGAGAACTAACAGGAGCTCAGTGGAGCTAAAGCCAGGAACCTTTGTGAAGAGGTGAGGTTTTCCCCTAGATGCCCTCTTTTGGATAAGGGAAATCTCTGCTAGAAAACCAGCACACCAACCTCCACTGTGGCTCCTGGTTTTTCTATCCAGCTGCCAGGGCTGGTGCTTCAGCTATTCCAAAGCTCCAAGCCTCGCTTAATTAATTATTAATTTTTAATTATTAATTGTAATTCATTAATCTTGTCATAATGAAATGCAAAAATAGAGAACAGTTACAGCATCATAAAGCTAGAAAATCTTTTGCAATGTTTTTGTGATGTTGCCATTTCACATTTAAGGTGAAAAAGCTTCAGGAAATGGAAAAAAATGCAATCCAGCTAAGTGCTTAAAAATTATAACAAATAGCTCATATTTAATGAGATATATAGAACTAAAGATAAAGGAGAACACTGAACTGATGAGGCAACAGAACATAAGTTCTATGATTTGTTTTTTCTGCTTTATTTAACCCTTTTTCCATTTACCCTGTTACTTTTCAGTAACATGCTTTGTTCCTGAATTTTCCAGGAGAATGATGAAGTAAAAATAACATGAGGTTTACAGAAATTACAGATTCTAAAAGCTTGGCTCATCAGATGAAGCTATCCCAAAACCTTCAGTTCCAGAAATCTTTGGATTCAAGACAGTTTTCTAGGGGTGGTGATCTTTCAAGGGATTCTAATTTTTATCTTAGAGTTTTCTTAAAGGATTTGAAAAATCATTCATTCAGCATTAAGGTATTTTCATACAAAGCTTGACATTTAGTTGTTTAGTTGCTCTTCATCGAATAAGATGAAGAAAAAGGGAAGAATCTTTAAAACTGTTTTTAATGTTCTTCAGAAACAGAGTTGTTTTCCTTGACCTTTACAAATATTTTATTTTAACAACAAATAGAAGGAATACTGTGAACTTCTGGGTTCTTGGAAGCCTTTTAAAAGTTTTCTCTGATCTTAATAAGCCCAGAAATTTGTCCTTAATGCTGAAAAAGAGAGTTAAAAGTAGGCAGATAAAATCCCTACCTCACCTCTTGAAAATCCCCAGCTTTAATTTCTCTATTTACTTCTTACTCTGTAGTAGATCAATTATGATATCTGTGTACAGAAATTACATTTCTCTTTTTCTTGATGAGGAAAACCTTAGCACAGCAAAACTGAAGATTATATTGTTAAACATAAGCAACTGGAAATTCACCATTTTCTGAAGAATGCTGCCCCAGGGCTGGACTTTATGAACAACTTGATCCTTAATAACCCCTCTGATCTGGACCAGGAGATGTCTGTTAAGAGCAACCCATCTGTGGCTCCTCATGTTTACATCTTAGAAGAGCTAAGCTAAATACATAACCAGTATTAATTCAGCTTTCAGATTTTATGTCCTTTTGTGCACAGATGCTCCCAATGAAGAACACACTTCAGTTACAAGTATATTTTTCCTCTGTAAGCAGTTAATGTCTGTGCATTGCAAATATTGAAACTCTATCTTTCCCTCTGGCTAGGCTAGTTATCCCAGTCAAATCATATTTGTTCCTTTAGCAAAACAGTATGAAGTTCCATTAAAAAAAACAAGCACAAAGAAAACATTGATCTTTGCAGCAGGCTTTTGTTGCCAGCCCTCAGCCAGGTGTCTCTGCAAAGGGAAACCTGCCTGGGCAGGTAAAGCCCAATGGAGGATAATCTAGAACTTTTCTCACACTTATCCCCAGTCTACAATTTTACTTCTAGAAAAATAAATACTTAAAATTATGAACTAAATCCGTGTAATCCTCTGGCTGCTATACTGCAAATCCTTAATTTACCCAGGTGCAGAGTTTATGAAAGAACCCTGGTGTTACTGTCAGCATGGGGCATTGTCTGACTCATGGAATGAAGAGCAGGTACAGCAAAAGGAATTCAAGCAGCTCAAGTGGTTATCTGATCATCTTTTGTGTGGTCCCTTTTGGCTGCGAGTTTATTTTTTTATTTATTTTCCCTTGATTTTCTCTAACTCAAAAATTATCTCACTAGAGGATAAGAAAGGAGTATTTTTTAAAATGCAGATTGTTGCTCAGGTGAAGAAGCTGATATTCCCTGGATTCCTGGAAGCTTCACTGAGTGTTTGGTGGATTTGTGATGTAATTGAAATAGGAATGAATTTTCTACTGATTAGCAAATGAGGTGCAATGTGCAGCTCAGTCCTATAATTACTGTAAAACTGTACTTCAGATGAAATCGTTAGGGATTTATCCTAAGCTAGGGACAGAGGTTTGGGTTCATCATCATGTAACACAAAGTCATTTCCAAATCCATGCAGAGATCACGGTTCTTGAGTAATACAGAAGTGGTGCTAAACCACAAGACTGGAATTTAATCTGTAGTTGACATTGACTGGAATCAAGGGTTTTGAGGTTGACTTGATCACCAGTTTACAGATGAAAGCAAAGTTGTATAGTAGTGGATACCATTGGAATAATCTCATAATTCTCTGTTTTCAACCTGTACACCAGTGCCAATAGTTCATAAGGAGTGGCACTTTATACTTCTCTGTTCCATGAGCCTATTTCTTTTAAATGAATCAGAGATCTGTAATGCTACTGGTGTTCCATTTAATGAACTAAACACACATTGATCTGTGGGCAAATGAGGATTACTGGGACACAAACGTTTCAGGTAGTCCTGTTACCTAGGCTAGGATTCTGCTGGCTGCCCAGGGAATTCTGTCAGACCAGGGAATTTCTCTAGTTCCAGGGTTGCTGAGCTTTTATAGATGTTTTGCTGCTAGTCTGCTGTGTGATACACACGCATCAAATAATTACAATTGCATATCATAGCTGTGCTTTCTGAAGTTTAGAGAAATGATATAATAACTACCTTTTTATTCAAAATACAATACTATTAAAATTCAGCACCCCAGGTGGTTGCCTTTGCCTTGCAAGTTTTGTTGCTTTCCAATTTAAGCATCCCAAATACAGCCTATTGAAGGTCTTTGCTGCTTCAGGTTTTTAAAGACACCTGTGTTGGCTGTATTTCCTCCTGGAAGCTAAAATATATTGAGCAAGTGGTGCTGGAACTTCTGTCAGGATACCATGCTGGGTCACTTGACCAGTGCATGCTCAGAAGATGGTGATGCATTTTCTAAAGACCAGCATTGCTTTGCCACAGATGTAAATTTTTACTAGATAACATGTCAAGATGACAGTTTGTAGTTGGTCATGCAACTGCTTAAACACAAATGAGCCATCCACTCCCCAGGGCTCCCAGACTAGGTCTCTCTGTGCTGTTCCAGCAGGTCAGTAGTCTGTGCTATGGAAGGCACCCAGGACTACCTGTTGGGAAGGGAAGACTTCTTCACCTCCACAACCCCTGGCCTATAGACTTTGGCACATGAGACAACAGGAGTCAGCGAGGCTGTGTACAGTGTTTTTCTGACATATTCCTTAGTAAATATACTGCAGCTAGATGGGACAGTAGTGAGCTGTCTTGTGATTACAAGGTGGCCGGCTACTCACCAGAATCTGGAGTCCCAACTTGCTTGTTTACCTGTTGCTTTTTTCTAGCCTTGTGCAAGGTCAGCTGAGGGCTTGTGGGGTGTGCTGGTCCCTGGTGCCAGCTCCTGTTAGCTGAACCAGAGCCATCAGTTTACCTCTAAGGAGGAAGGGATTGACAGCATCACGGGCTGGTTGAAATCGACCTGGTGCCTCCTTCAGCATGTGTTTCACAGCTGGATATATTGGGCAGACCTTGAGGTTTTGCAGAGGCTCACATTAAATCGGAGTGATGTAATGAGTGAACAGCAACTTCTGTCACACAGGGGGAGTGGAAAGGGTGGAGATAGCATTGGGGACTGTGTTTGAACTGATTATTTTGGTTTCTTCCTCACCAGGACAAAGAAGTGAACCTGGAGCAGGTCCACAGACGCATGAACAGTTTAATTGATGAAGACATAGCCCACAAGCAAATCTCTCCAGCGTCCATTGAGATCTCAGCCTTGGAGATTGGTGGCATGCAGCCAACTCAGACCCTGGAGCCGGTACGCGAATACCAGAACACGCAACTGTCTGTCACCACCTTTTTACCTGAACAAACAACTCATGGTGCTAGCAGGACACTCACAGCTGCCTCTGGCAGCAACCTGCCGCTGCCCCTGAGCAGCTCAGCCACCATGCCCTCCATACAGTGTAAACATAGATCGCCAAATGGAGGACTATTTCGTCAGAGTCCTGTGAAAACCCCAATCCCAATGTCATTTCAGTCTGTGCCAGGGGGAGTCATTCCAGAAGCAATGGAGCCCTCGCATGGAACGTCCATATGATGAAAAACAAACAGTGAAACAACCAGCAGAGCTTTTTAATACAAAAATTTAAAAGAAACAAAACAAACAAACAAAAAAACCCAAATAACAAAAAAACAAAACAAAACAAAAAAAAAAACAAACCACAAAAAACAAACTCTTACCTTTTTCCTGTATATATCTGTAAATAATGAAAGAATGAAGTGGGGTAAAAGTGTATTTTGAATATTCCCAATTTTCAAAATCAGTAAAAAAAAAAACAAAACAAAAAAAACCACAAAACAAAAATGTATGAATGACTTTGTAAATTTTGTTCTATATGAATAAAAAGGCAAATTACTTGTGATCGTTCTCAAGTGCCAAAGAAGACCAGTTACTGGGACTAAGGGCCGTGGATTTCAATACATACTCTCTTACTATTTTTTTTTTTTATTATTAAGGTTAAAAATATATTAGTTTCTTGCTAGAAACACTTCTACCATACTCATACATATCTCCTTTCCACAGAACCCGATTTTATAGTCAAAGTGGCAATTCATTCAGAGACTTTAACAGCTGGTATCAGCATAGCAGTAACAAAAGTCTAAAATGTGAATTATAGCTAAAATCTGACAAACAATAAAGAGGAAAAAAAAAAAAAAAAAAGAGGATATTTTCCTTACCACACAGTTTCTAAGTTTAAGCACAGGATAATTGAATTGTGCTTTTGTGTCTGCTGCTCTGTGTGGCTCTTTTTATTTAATCTGTGTTTTGTTATATATATAATATATATATATGTTATATATATGACGTATATTATATATTTAATTGCTTCGATAACAAGTGTCAGGTTAAGGGGAAAGCTTTTCAAAAAAAGTGATGAGCTCTTTTTGTCTTGTGTACATGGATGCAAATTTGGAGGAACCAATGGCTGAAAGGAATGAGAGAAGGAAGAGTTTTAGCGAGCAGGAGATAATGACATTGCAGTGACTGAGCCCTCTGGTGCCATCTTTTTCTTTTCAGATATCAAGGAACTTGCTGCATAATGGATTCAACCTGCTCTGTTCAAGTCATATACCTGAATGACAGGGCTAAGCTCATGACTAAAAGCACAGCTCAGCTTTTTTTTGCATTAATTTTGTAAGGATAAACATTTTCATTTTGGAAAAAATGGCTGTAAAATGCCTTTTTTTTTCTTCTGTGAAACACAATCAGAGTAAAAAGAGCAGCATATCAAGTAGATTTAATGTCTTGTTCTGCAAATACTACCAGTGAAATTTCATTTGACAAAAAAAAAAAAAAAAAAAAAAAAAAGCAAAGCAAAACAAGAACAAGTTGTCTCCTTCCCAAAGAGTAGTTTAAATGTGTAAGACAACTGACCCCTGACCCCCTGCACCCTGTTGCTAACAGACCATCCCTGTCTTTCAGAAATGGCATAATTTAGTGTCTGCTCCAATGTAACCATACAGCTAGGTTGTAATTGCCATTTGTAGCTGAATTTTTCCCTTTCCTAGACCACTGCTATTGGAAGGGGCTTTAGATCTCAGTGCAGCAAAATCACTGCCTGCATTAATGTGAAAAATTGTGTTTGAACAGGGATAAAAATGCATTCACATCACAAGAAGGTCACCAGGCAATCTGGGTCAGCCTTTTGGGTAAATAAACATTCCATCGACTGCTCCTAATTTGATTTGCATAATTACACAACAGGTATATTTATGGGATGATACAAGTCCCCAAATTTTTACCTTGTGAGTTTAAGCTGTAAGGAGGAAAAGTCAAACCATGTTACAAAACAAGCCTAATGGAAGAGCGTATTCAGCATACTAGTTTTTAAATGAGGAATATTGATGGTGAGCTTGCAGAAGGAGTACTCTTGCAGGGATTCATTTGTCTCTGTTGTGAAGCTTTTTCCTTGTTAAGACAGTACAATTTTGCAGCTTGGCACAAATTACATTGTTTGCTTCAAACTAATTAAAAATGAATAATGCTTCAGTCAGCTGACTAGATTTATCCTATTTAGAGACTTGGCCCACACAAGCTACAATTTTGTTTCCTTCTTTGTCATACCTTTTCTTGTTATTTTAACAAACTTATGACTATCACGAAAAAATACACGTTTCTTCCCCTAATTTTTCCCCACCTTCCATTAATATATGAATTACTCATGGCAGAAATAACTGCACAGAGAGACTATGCACACCTAGGTATGTGTAAAAACTCCTAGGTGAAAGTGTGCAATGACTTATATTGGCAAAATCCCTCCTTTTTATTACCAGTTAAAGATTTTAGCTGCTGCAGAAGAACTTACTCCACAGGAGGTGGAAGGAGATGCTTGTGTAGCTACAAGGGTGCAATCTGTAAGCTGGAGCAGGTATTCCCTCCCCAGTGTGCAAGAGTGTGGAGGCCCTCCATAGCCTCATCCTGAGCATCCTCCAGAGCACAGGTGGGTGAACAGCTCACTGGGGCATCGTGGCAGCACGAGGCACTTACCCAGCCATGTGAGAGCCATGGTGAGGTACTGTGTATGGCAGCGTAGCCACTGCTGCCAGCTCTGCACCAGTGTTGCAGGAAACAAGAAAACAAGGTTGCCCAAGCTGTTCCCTTGTCATTTCCTCACAAAGCTCCCTGTTTATTTGTTGTTGCAAGGCTCGGAGAAGAGAACTGAAACTCTTTTCTACTGAGGCACCACAGCTTTTACAAAACATATTAGATCTTTTTCAAATTACAGTCTCAACCGCTGTACTGAGTAATTTAAAATGAACTGAATTTGTGGAATAAATCATGGATACAATATATTTTGAAGATGAACTTTAACATTCTCCGTGTTATTATATTTTGGTGATTAACATTTCCTGTATTCAATGTTCTCCTCCTAGCTTAGTCTTGCCACTTGCTGTAAAGTTTGGAAGGTTGGTTTAACTTATAAACAGTGTTGGAGCTCACTGATTCATATGCTTAGAACATGACTTGCCTCTTTGAATGCTCTGTAGGATTATATCTGAGATAATCAGGTTCTCAAAGAATCACACCACGCCATCTTCTTTCAGAAAAGTATTTAAGCATGTGTAAAAGCAGCTGCTTTATGCACAGGTTGAAGTGCTTTGCTGATTAATGATGGAGTTAAAATGCACGTCTCAAAATAAATATATGGCTAATTTTAAGCAGGTGAGAGAGCTCACCGAACTCCCTGGGACTATTCAAATGCTTAAAGTCAAGCCTTTTGAGTGCTTTGCTGCACAAGGTTCTGTACTGTAAAAGCAGGAATCCAAAATGGATCTGTTGCTGTCTAGTAATTATTTGTTTATAAAAAAAATTTAGCAAGTCATAGCTTGACCCTGTCAACTATGACAGGAAGCTGTTAAATCTTTCATGTGGTGGTGATTTGGTTTTAGATTAAGCAAATCACAAGGTTTTCCTTGAACATAAACAATGTTTCTTTCCCCATAATATTCCATTTTCAAAGTAAATGCAGAATGTATGATTTTCATATTCTGTCTCCTGTTTTATATTTTTATCTCCATTTTGACAGATCAAAGCATCAAACACACCCATGCATATATATATATACATGCGCAGTTACTCAGAGAAGAAGTGAGAAATAAAATTTCCATGTGATGCAAATGAACATAAGCTCCAAGCTCTCCTAGAGCTGTGCTCATTTACACCACCTGCAGATTTGACCCTCTGCTTTCAATATCTGGCAAGTTCAAGTAGAAAAACTGAAGTTCCTGAAAACTTCAAACACCAAACTGTGCCCTCGATTTTCAGCAGAACTTCCTCTCCGAGTGTGCTTGAAAAAGAGAATAATGTATGATCCCAAATATTCCTACTCCTCCAGGATGTTTACATTGCAAAGGTGGTTGTACATGAAATGGAAATTGAGTGCCTATACCTTCCTTTTATCATGCTCTTTTGATGATGAACTTCTGCGAAAGTGACATCTGTGGCACAGCACTTACAGTGTGTCTTGTTCTGTTGATTCATTAGTTTAGAAATTACTTCATTTTCATACTAAGATGTGACTGTTTCTTCTATTTCCTTGCAATCCATGGGCAATCTACTTGCAATCTGAAGAATGCATTGCTCTTATTTCTTAGTATGTCATGTTTTCCTATTGCAATGGAAAAAAAGAGTAAATGTGCTTTTTATTTCAGAATTGAAACTTGATAGAATGTTTTTATGCTGAGTTACAACGACACCTGTGCAATATTTGTCTTGCAAAGTGAAATTCCCAATACCTGCCTTGCTTTGATAACCATTGCTGCACTGTAGATGAAGTCTCAGCAAAACAACTCAATTTCTCTTAGTCTGCTGATAGAATAAAACAGTTAAACCTGGGTTCTCACCTGTGTAAATCAGCATTGCTCCAGTAAGAGGGTCAACCATGCCAAGTTTCAGTAGGTAAGGATATGGCTCTTAATAGTGGGTTTGAGAGCACTCCTTCCTGTATACCTGTGTCTCAAAACTCAGAGAGAGAAATGTTTATTACTTTTTTGAGCACTTGATGTGAATTTGAGTTTAAATTGTATGTCAAAATAGCTTAGAGAATGAAAAACTGTTCAAGTTTAGCTCTACCTCTTATCTAAAAAAGGCTAAAAGCTGTTGGTTTGGTGGCAAGTGCAGCATTCGTTTTGGGGGAATTATTTTATTCCATTTCAACATTTTATTTTATTTTCCTTTGTTGACTTGAGCTTACTTTGTGAGCAGCTAAAGAATGAGATAGATCTAAACCCAACATATTTGGGGGGCCCTGATGGAAATTTCCCAAAGAATCCACATCCTTTGGTAATCCTGGGAAAAGCAAGAACAAAGAAAACCCTGAAGAGAAGAAAAATTAAAGGTAAAAATGAACATGTGGGGATGCAGGAAGGAGAAAAGGGTGGTTACATCTCGTGTTCAGCAAAAGCTGTATTACTTGTATGAGGAACCTAGAGCAGTTCCCTCAGTTAATTATTATTTTTTCTTCATTTTTATGTAACAAATAAAACCAATATTTGTTCTGTCAGTAACAGTTAAGTTACTTAAGAATTGGAATTATTGGCTTGATGATGCCAGTTTTTTGGCTCGATTCACACACAGCTGGGGAAAATCAGCTTCAATCAGTGATTTGCACCTAAGCCAGCTATGGGCTGTTTGCTGGGTAACCTCCCAGTGGCTCTTCAAGGCTGCAGCTTGGAAAAATCAGCCTCACTCAGCTACCCATAAACCTCAAGCTTTTCTGATTTGGTGGAAGGAGAAAGGTTTAGCAGTGTTGGCTGCCTGTTTCTCTTGCTTCTTGGACAAGGAGGTTGCTTTGTATTTGTATTGGAGGGATGCAGCACAGAAGTGTGGTTCTTCCGAAGCTGCAAGTCAACAGGATCAAGTGATGTGTAAGGCTTTAGTCTTTTGCTAAATTTTATTTTCTCTGAAGTTTACTGTCAGACTTATTTGGAATTTTTTTAACTGCATGTTTACAAGTTACTACTTATTGCTTTTTTTTTTTTTCCCCTCTTTAAACTGGTAACAGCTTGAACAGAAATCTGTTATCAGCTCATGTCATGTTGTAATGGAGCATTACCATAAAGAAGTTGGTTTGTCTTTTAAAATTATCTATCTGGTAAGTCTGACTGGAAGATGTTTCATTTCTTGGTAACTGTTCTTTTGTTCCTGTAGTTTTGAGGGTGAGAAGGCTTTTTTTGGTTTCTATGATGTAAGTCAGTCCTAGCAGTTGTAGAAAGACACAGATATGGAAAGTAACAGAACAGGGAAAAAAACTAGCACAAAATAGAAAAAAAAATTTGCAGAGCTTGCTAAAGCTTCAGTTGCTTGTGTGATGGGCTGGAACAGCAAATGATTTTTGTACAATACATAATTACATGTGACTGCCTCTACTATAAAAATAACATGAAAAGTTTCTAAATAAGAAACCATGAATCAGAGGTTAGTATACCCCCAAGTTGCTTTCAAGATAGAGAGTGCTTTTTAAATTATTATTAATTTTAAAAGAAATAATGGCATAACTCAAACCGTATGTGAAAGGATATGGAACCAGAGGTTTTAAAACAACTTTAGTTAATTATCAGACTACTTTTAGGCTCTGATTCTAAAAAGCCACTCATCCTTCAAGGAAATATCTTTGAAATTTTCTATATTAGATTTTTTTTTTAATTTCTTTCCCTCTTGTAAAATCCATGTATTTATTTTGTGATGGAATTAATTTTGAAGTATTTAAGTGTAGCACAAAGGAGCCCAGCACTTCAGGTGAGAACTATAGCTAAAATTAAAAGTGAGCATACACCTATGACAATGACCTGTGGAGAGAGCCCAAATTTATGTTTGTTTTTTTTATAGCAGCACTAAAAAACTTATTGTATTTTTTATATTGATTTATGTTGGCTCAATCCCATCAAATTAAATGCCAGAAGTAAAATCTTCCACCCCACCAAAGTGCTTAAATGCTTATTTTCCAATAAATCTAAGCAGACACTGGAAATGTTTCCCTGTCTTTATATAGAAAGCATCATTTTAGTCTGCTGAATTGGAGATACTCATTATTAAAGATCCAAAGGGCATAACTGGAGCATTTGGTAGCATTTTCCTGAACCCGGGCTCATCATGCTTGGGGCTCCTGACCTGGTGTAGCCTTCCTCAGCCAACAGTAGCTCTACTGGTAGCACAGAGAAATGAGGGTGGGGTTAGCTATGGGAGCTAATTTTTCATCCTGATGCAGAGTTCTCAGCCATAAATAAATCTGAGAAGAGAGGAAGTGAAAATCTCTATCAGTGGTTGCACACCCTTTTTCATCTTGATGCATTAGTAAGGATCCCAGAGGACTGAGCTCAGCCCTGGTTGCTGCCCATTGTCTCCAGAAGGCTGCACGGGTATGTCCTGATCTGAGTGGAAGTGAGGGATGTGTCTGTCTGTTGGGTGCTGCTTCGAGCATTGGCTGTGTTGCTGCTGCTGCTGGGTGGATAAGGTGTGACAGAAGAAACATTCCTGAGAAGCCAAGGGTGTAGGCAGGTGTTTACAAGCTGTTGCAAATGAGTAGTTACTGCATTTTGGCTGCCATATATGAGCTGGCCAGGAAAATGTATTGCAAAATTTTTCTTGATTCTAAAGCCAGCTTGAACAATGGTGGGAAGCAAGACTGGGGAGAGGCAATTTGGTAGTGAAATCTCTCAGCTTCCAGTAAAGCAACTGTAAAGGTGGCAGAGCCCAGGTCTCTGTGTACCCTGCAGGGACCCCAAGACATTAGCAAAGGGAGCTTGGAGTGAGGCATGGGACAGAATCCTGCAGAGCTCCTGCCCTGGTGGTGGCAGAGAAGCAACAGTGGGATGGGGGATGTAGGGCACACCTGGGGGAGTAGGAGTAGTACCTGGGGTCACTGCAGGTTTCTGGAGAGGGTGCTGATGGTGTAGGCAAGGTGCTGGGGTGGGAGTTGCCTCTCAGCAAGGGTTAGTGAGGCTTGGAAGTAAAAGAGGGAAAATACTGTATCAGAGTGTGAATACCCACAGGGATGTGAAGTGTGGAGGTTGCCACATTGTTTACACAAAATTTCCCTAAAATCTCTGGGAAGCTAAATGAGAGAACTTAGGTCAGACTGATTCTGGGACAGGGAGAGAAGAAATAGTGATTGGGTTGTGCAGATAGGGTTGAGAGTTCTTGTTTTAAGTCCGTGCTGTTGGATGTTCCCTCCTGTTTTGTGTCTGTAGTTTGGTTTGTTCGTCTTTTCTGGGCTATGATTAGTTGTGCAACATTTACCCAAAAGGGGGAATGTGCTTTCCAACACAAGAGCAGTGAAGGCATGTTTGCCTTCTTGGCTTTGCCTTGTCATTTGTGTCAAAGTGTCAAGCATATGCTTTCAAATGGAGTTTCTGCAAACCATTTGGATCAATAAGGACTGTCTGTCTGCATATTTGTAACATCTTCCGTGGAGGGATATGAAGCTCTAGCAATTCAGTGGCTTGGTGAACCATATTTTACTCTAGACTGTAACTTGTTTACATTCAGTGACATGAAAAAAAATGAGTGTTCTGGGTACCCTAGAGGTCTGTTGTAAAGCAAGTCCTGCTTTTTGAAAGGTAGATGTACTTGCTTCATACAAAAGATGAGATGTGCCCACCTGACAGGCCGTGATATTAACACACAGACGTGTCACTCTGAGCTCCTGACAGCTCAGTGCAGCTGCTGATCATCCCATGTCTGCTCCAAAGGCTGAGGCAGGCAATAATCATTATTCTGACATGGTGCCTGAAAAACTGCCAGGCTGTTGGGATGAGAAACCACCTCTCTGTGGACAGTGAGAGGGGTTTGGGTGGGGAGTGTCTGGCCATAATCAATGGGTGCAACAAAAGCAAGGGCCCCCCTGTACTCTGTCCGATGAGGTTTGGAGGGTGAGGTGCACTTCTAAAGGCTGAAATAACTACAGCCAGAAAAGGGTGGTGGAAGACAGTGATAGGAGGAACATCTCAAATATAGGGAGAGACTGCACCAGAGTGTGGGGAAGGTTAACACCTTGCTTGGCTCCAGAGCAAAGCTCCCTGGGGTGGTGCAGCCACTGACCATGTTGTCATGAGAAAATGTGAGGTTGCAAAAGAGCTAGCTTGGATATTAAAGCAACTGGGCTAGTCCCACACCTTTAGTTAAAAGCCTGGTTAGTTCCACGGTATTAAGTGCCAAGAAAAGTGTATTAAAGCTTTTATTAATAACTCAAACAGCAGACAGTGAAAGCATGCAAAATGTAAAGCGTCAAATGATGCCATCCATTTAATTATTCTTCATCACTTAATCCCTTTACCTATGTGGCTTGTTAAAAGGGAAACCCTTCTCTGTTTGGGCAGAAATGGCAGCAGTCCTCAGGGAGGGAAGGGAATCTGGGAAAGCTATCATGCAGGGGTGGGGACAGCCTCTGTTTGCAAGGGGCAGACTTGAGCTTTGGCAGAACTGATGCATGAAGAGGTGGCTGTGATGGAGGAGAGGCACTTGGTCAGCACTGTACCAACTCTGGCATTGCACATCAGTGTGGGGTGAGCAAAGCACAAAGCATGGTGCCAGCAGCCAGAAATTACACTGCTCTTGGACCAAGATCTTGGGTTTTAGTTTACCTGAGTGCAGGCATGGAAAGTATTTCTGCAGCAGTGCTGGGAATGTGTGGGCAGCACCCATCAGGGTTCACTGGTTCCCTGATCAGCACTGCTGTGTGTTGGTGGGAGTAGGCTTCATGCCCACTGCTTTGGGGCTGGCAGCAGGTGCATCTCAGCACTTGTGACTTTGTCTTTCTGGCTTGACCTTAAATTGTTAGAAACAAGCATTCAGAAGAGGAAATAGATTGAAAAAACAATAATATATGTTTCATAGAGCTGAAGGGAAAATTGTAGCTTCTTACCAGTAAAGTGCTTATTTTCTCAAAGACAAAAGCTTCTGTATATGTGGGGTTTGGTGAGCAGATAGGATAACAATTTATTAGGAAAAAAAATAATCAAAACCCCTTCCTTTTCTCAAGCTTCTGATACTTTTTGATACTTTTGGAGGTTTTTTTGTTTGGTTGTTTTTTTGCATTGGAATGTATTGCTCAAATTTTTCTTGAGTTGAAGTTTTATAAAACTGACATTGGAATTGAGGGTCTGTAAATCACCTAGTTGGGAAATGTACAGGATCTTGTGTTTCAGTTAGCTGGTCACTCTTACACAAATACCAGCAAGAGTCAAATTGAATACTTGCTTGATAATGAAAATTATCCATACTTAATAAAGACAGAAGCACTAAAATTTTATGGTTTTTTTTTTTTTTTTTAAGTAATGATTTGGAAGTAATTAGTAGGTAATTACCTGGCTTTAGTTTTGATGGGCTTATTAAGTCATCATTGAGAGATTGAAAGGTGGCACATGTTGATTATGTTTAGATGTCATTAGTCTTTGTTTTTCAAGCACTAGAAAGAAATAATTTAAGTCTTTTGACAGCCAGAATAAAAGTAAAAAATGATGCTATGATTGAGGCTAAGAGATTTAAATTCTCCAAACTGTTATATTCCAGTGGGACTTATACACTTAACTTGGCAGAACCCTTTTGATAATGCCTGATCAAAGTAGAAGCTGGCTCACCATTATTTTGTGCATGTTGTGTCAGATGCATGGATTGAGATTTCAAAGCTGTTTCTCTACTTTGGATGATTAATTCAAATCCATACCCTAATATTTATAGAAGGTTTGGCAGTTGTGTTTTTTTTTTTTGTTTGGTTGGGTTTTTTTGGTTTTTGGAGGGATTTTTTTGTTGTTTTTTTTTTACTTTGATCACTTTTGAAACTTTGGTTATTTTTAATACATTTCCCTCTTATTATCTGAGAAACTTCAGACAAGTTTTGCATTCTCCAGGCAGGGGAGAGGGATGCTGAAAAGAGGATTTTAAATGGCAGCTATAAACCAAGACAGCCAAAGCACCTGCTCTCTTCTTCTGCCTCTGGGCAAAGCCTCATACAGGCTTTGGTCACAACAGGTCTTTGCTCACCTGCTGGGATCCTCTCTGTTTTGGTCCAATAGATAATACAGGAATAGACATGTTTGTGGAATTCTAACCATGAAAAAGGTTTCAGATTCATCAAATCTTCAAACACTTAATGTTTACTTACACTGGCCTTTCATCAGAGATCATGTATGAACCACCTTCGTGGGTCATTATAGACCTTAATTCCCACAAAAAGATGCATTTTTTCAAAACCAATATAGCCTTTTAATGCTGTAAATAGATGGGAATTTGTTCTTACTGTTTAGAGAGAAAAGTACATTTCAAGGAATATTAATGCAGAGACTATTAAAAAAAATGGCAAGTAAATTTTGCTTACATTCTATTAATGCTAATGTTCTTTGCATTTTTCAGACATCTTAGATTAATTTAGTTCAGTCATTAATGCAGCATCTGCTATCATATATATTTCTATGAAAAGAGATTATAGTTCCTTATATAAATGCAAAGGCAGCATTATCTCTTGCAGTGGGAGTAGGAAAGAATATTTATTTCAACCTGTATTTGCTGTATTGCAGCTTTATATTCAAAGTGCAATAATTTAGAAGCACAAAGAATTATCCTGTGTAAGTGAATCAGTCTGAAAATCTGAAAGCATTTTTGAGGACTTGTCAAAACAGTGTCCTGAAAACCTTGAAATTAATATGTTATGTTCTCCTTAATAGATTTAAATTTTTGTTGTAAAATGTGTTTAAACTGTGCTTTTCTTGTTTGTGGGTTGGTTTTAGTCTGTTTGGTTTTTTTGTTGTGCAGGTTTTTTTGTTTGGTTTGTGTTTTGGGTTTTTTTTTAGGGGGAGGGGGCTTGGTTGGTTTTTTTCCCTCAGGGGTAGACATAAAATCTGTAATGGTTTTGTGTCTTTGCTTTGCATGATTACCTTAAGGATGCTATGATATGTGTGGCACACATAGGTTTTGGGAGGTGTACGGGTTGAAGTTTGTTTGTGGGTTGTGTTGGGGTTGTTTTTTTATGAGATGGAGAGGATAATGTCTCAAAGAAAAAGATCCCAAGATCTCAGCCGTAATATCAGGGAGTTTTCTATCTAACAGAGTCTTCCATTTTGTGCTGTCATCTTTGTGGCTAAATCGTAGTCTGTTCGAACTGAAGCTTCCCAGACAACCAAAAATTTTGATGTATTGCTGTGGCTGCCATAAAGAAGGATAATTTTCTATGAAATATGATCTACCACATAGAGCCTAAGGACATCACCTTGGGGCTTGGCCTCTTTTCTCTGTGATGGGCACAGTTAGCAATTTTCTCAGATTTCCAAACCAGAGTGAAAAAACCCATCTGGTTACAAGTGAAGAAAAAGCAGTGGAAAAGAGGAGCATTCAGCTTGTTTGAGTGCCATGTTGTATTGACATACATCAGGCATCACTCCCTACCAAGGCTGCAGGTGGATGATGACTTTTTTTTTGTAAGTAAGATTTATTTGAGCTTCAGGTCTGCCTTTTTGCCCCAGGAAGATTTTTAACTAGTCTTTGCCCTTTTTGCTTCTGACATGCTTCAGCAGAACAAAATGCAGATATCCAGGAGGACTTACTAAAGCCTTCTAGCTGCTCCTTTTGGGACTTGCCTATATGAAAACTCATCTTCCTGAAGGAACGATTCACTCTGTGTTTGACATGGCTCACATAGATGGTATTTCTTTCACTGGGCTTGCCTGCTTTTTATGTAGTAACCTGAGAACAGTTAGGTGTCATCTTGCTGGATCATCTATGCTCATGTAGCTGAGGGAGGGGAAAAAAAAATATCAGGCAATGAAAAGTAAAAAGTGTTTAAAATCTGAGTTCCTGTGTCTGGGGGTAATTCTGTTTAGCTAGTAATGATCTGAGCTTTGTCCTTTGACTACAATATATCAACAGGTTTTTGTTAAAATCATCATCATTTTGAGCAAGAAGATTTCTCAACTTGGCCTTGATGTTGGCTTTGCTACCTGTGGTTACTGATTGCTTTTCTGTACTTCTCGGCAGAGCACATGCTGCTGGAAGCGGTGAGCTAAGTTGTCAGGATTCAAAACACAGCCATTGCTGCTTTATTTTTTATTTCTCTCCAACCCCCCCCCTTTCCTCTTGGTAAGCTATTTTCTCACCCCTTATATTGAAGACCACTGCTGGCAAACTAAATGCAGTGCTGCAGACTCGGTGGTGCTGGAGCAGAAGCTTGGCCCTGGTTGAAGCTCTGCAGGGTGGACTCATGGCTGGGAGCTCACCACCCACTACCCCAAACAGGCACAGGCCTCCCCACTCCTGGAAGAGAAGTGTTTGTGATCTGATTTCTAAAAGCCTCTGTGTTACATGCTGCTTTCAGCCTCTCTTGGTACTATGAACCTTTCTTTTTGTCCTTGCAGACTTGGAAGATATTGTAATTGGGTTGGGGCAATTAACACTGATCCCATCTGTGGATGATCCCATTTGTGAATGCTTCAGTATTAAGCATGTTACAGAGAATGGTCACTTGGTTCCTCTGTCATATTTTGTTTGAACCCTTTTCTACCATCCATAAGTAACTCCTAATTTTGACACATGCCTTCTGCTTTTTCTGTTTTATTGTAGGCAATGATAAAATGTGGATGAAGTCACAGGTTGGGTAGAGGTCTGTTAGCAAGAACACGTGCAGCATAGGTCAGTCTTTTGCATGTGTGGAATTGTTGTACACTGAGCAGCTCAGTTTGCACATGTGAAAAGCCTAAGATTTGGTTGTGTGACCTTTTTAATTGTTTGGCTTTTTACGTGTAAATTGGTTCTATGTCAGCCAAATGCTACCTTAATTGCAAAACAAAATATGCAGCCTGGCACCTAATGTTTCCATCAGCTTGTTTAAATGGTCTAAAGGTTTGGAACTGGGCCAGATTGCTTATTCAGAATATATTTTAATTGGATTATTGGTACACAATAATTGATAAATTGCTGATCCACTGTTGAAATGTAAATGTGTTTCAAAGTGCTCTGACGCATCCCAATGGAGTTTAATTGAAATGTTTACTCTTATGGATCAGTATAGGCCCAAAACCCAAATGGTATATTTAATATAGCCCTTTGACAAAAATAGATTAATCTCTTACTCATATTTCACTTCATATGTAAAGCAAGCAATTGCTATACTCTAAACCTTCAGAATGGATATCCTAATTTTTGAAGTAGGAAAGTCAAAAAGGGGCTTTTTTTGGTCAGAAAACTAGGAATTTTTTAATTTTTTTTTTTCTTCGAGAACGCTTTGGAAACTGAACAATTGTTTCCACTTGTTTCATTTATCTTTTAGTCAGCTTTTAAGTGATAAGTTGTGAAAATATAATTCCTTTCTTAAGCTGAGCACAGATCTCTTGCTGTCTCTTAACAACTGAGTTGGGCTAAGAAGTACTTTTGAGGAACAGCTTCAAATGATTTTTGAAAATGCACCTTTATTGTGTCAAATGGATAATCCTTTGAGACCCTTTCAAAAGGAGAGTAGATTTGAAAAGCATGTTTTTTTCTTTCTTGAAAGGCACAGTGGTTTGTGTGGGATCTTTTTTGTCTGTCCCCCTGCCCACCACCCCTTCACACACCTCCTCTTGTATAAACTCTGCCCCCTGAGCTGTACCTGAGGATTTGGGAAGAGGGGACTACAAAAAGAGCAAGACCTGGACATTGCCTTACTCAGCTGGTGACCCATCCACCCACCCACCCCACCCCGTGGTGCTGCACTGGCTCATGCTCATCCCTGCTGTGCCATTATGTGCTCCTGGAGGTGCTCATCTTGAGTATGCTCACTGACACCTATCTCATGGGCTCGAGTTCTATGCAGAAAGCTGCTGGTGAGGGATAAATTGGTAACAAAAAATATTGAATGGGATGCTCTATACGCAGCCCAGCAGACATCTCTGTGAGTCTATGACTTCGCTCTTGGCCTTCTCCTGGCTGTGGACTTTCCCACACCATAAAGCTTCTGCCTGTGCTCAGCCAGCACCCTTTGAACCATCTGTGTTAGTGAATCCTTTGGAGGTTTTTCATCCAAAGTTCTCTCTGGCTCTGACCTGAGCCAGTTGTTCTGTGAGAGGTGGCTTATTTCTTAAATCCCTTTTCTTTCTGCTCTTGTCTGGAAGGATGTAATCTGGAAGGATGTCACTCAAAGCTTCTCTGTATTTTGGAGAGAGTTATGACATTTCACCACGCTTCTTGAGTGATGTGCTGAATATTTCTTTTTTTGTCAAGTTCATGATAAAGCTAAAACTGTTTAAAGCTGGCATTGCTTTCCAGTAACTGTTGCTTGCCCAGCCAGAATATGATGAATCTGTAGTGCTTGTGTCTGTTTTCTGCAAGCAACTGTGTAAATTGGCCATTCTAGTTAAAATAGAATTTGGTAACTCTTCTTCCTAAGAGATGAGATGAAGTCATGCTAAGGACTGGAGCCCAAGGGGACAGCCATGCTGCATGCTGTCCCAAGTGCAACATTTAAACTCCATTCCAAATTCTGAAAGTTTGGGTTGCACAACTTTGATCTACAGATCAACCTATATAATTGGGGAAAAAAACTGATTAGTTTTGGATATCAATGACTGCTTTGTTGTTTATCTGTATGTTTTTAAAAGAAAAGAGGAGAGAGAAAAAGTAAAAAGGAACATGCTGTTCTACTTCTAGATGGATGCTCTGCTCAGGAGCATGCAAGGGTAATGATCCTTCTGTGTGCCTGTGAGTTTCCAGCTGGGATCTGAACCCCACCTCATTTTGCATTGCTGAGTGACCAAGAGTACTGAGGCTGAGAAAATAGCAGACAACCTGTCAGTCCCTTGCTGGTCATCTTGTAGAAGGGATTTTTGTCAGGTGCAGTTGAATATTTGTGAACACTAGGATGTGTTCTTATTGCCCTTTTTGGCTTCTTGGATTTGAAGTTTCTTCTCCCCTTACCTGGCACAGCTTGAAAATTTTAAGCTATTAGTACCAATGTGTCTAGATTCTTTCAACATTTTCTTTGTTAATTTGAAATCTTAAATGATTTGTAGGTTTAGTGTAAACCCTTTGTTTCCAGTTCCTAGGAATATTTTTTTATTTGTACAATTATCTTACCAGAAGAATGAAGCATCTTTTCTTCAATGACACTTATTGATGAAGCTCACTGCCCCTGGCTGCAAAGCAGTGTTTCTGATGGGAAGGGGGAACACAAAATATTTTAGTCACATCTAATGAGTTCATTTCAAAATACCAAATTTTTTCTGCAGTGTTGGCTCTTTTGCTTACCGAAGTCACCAGATTCTTCTGGTTTCAAGTGTGTCTAAAGCTCTTACCCTGATCTAAAGGTTAATGATGGAGGAGTTGGAGCTGGGGACCATCTCCACTGGGAATGAATGAAAACACAAAGTAAACCTCCATAGCTTGTTAACTCCTGTAACCTCCCTGTGCTGGCTGTTGCCCTGTATGCCACCTGGTTGACTCAGGTTTCCTTCAGCTAGAAACAGTTCAATAGCTATTGATCTCTCTATCCCAGTACAGCTCTCTAAATGTGAAGCTGTTTGTACACTGAACATCCACAGGTACAAACTACTTGGTCACATTTCCAAGCAAAAAACTCTTACACTGTTTGAGATAACAGCTCGGTTACTGTCACTGTGCATCCTGCAATCACAGCCACTATTGTGGGTGTCACAATTAGAATATGGAAAAGGTGACTTTCCTGCTTGCTACTAAGTCACCATGGAAGCTGACAGAGAGAGATGTACCATTCTGTATATTTTTTTAAAATAATTTTTTTTGAGTCATCTTGCTGAACAGATTTCCATGAGGTGGGAACTGTAAGAAAATACAGCCTTCCCTAGTATACAGAGAGCCAGTACAGTTTTGTGAGTTGTCAGGGTTCTTAAACAAGAAAAAGACAGTTTCTCTGTAGAAGAAGCAAAAATGCCCCACAGGGACAGATAGAGGTTTTGGCTCTTATCTCAGAAGGTAAGAGAATGAAACCATACCTGAGGCTGCTTCTGTTCACATAAGGCATGGATTTGCTTATTATTTTATCTGCAGTAATGCCAATGGTCATTTTGAATTCTGTCATTAAAGAGTAAGGAAAATCTCGGCAGCAATGTCTCTAAATCAACTGGAGGGAACAGTCTTTTTCCATGAAGCTTGGTTCCTGGAGAAGGGAACAATTAATAGCAAATATTACACTTATATTCTCAGATGTTGTTATTTCAGCATTGCATGAGCAATGAAGGATTTTATTTTTAAACAAAAAAAAAGAAAAAAAAAAAAAAAAAAAAAAAAAAATCACACCAGAAGAACAAATACAGTCAGCTAAGATTAAGGCGACCAGAATGTTTTGGAATAATAGGGGCAAAACCCAGGATGGCTTTCTTGCCTGGAGAAAAACCTAGCAACTCTCTGCTTTTATCACTTACTTCTTCCAGAGGAAAAAAAAGACTCCCATCAATCTTGCATCTTTCTCTCTGGAAGCACATATACCTGTTCTTCAGCCAGGATTTACAGTCCTTTGTAGATTCCCAGCACCAGCATGTTCTTTCTTAATGAATCTTAACAGACTCATTTCCTTAGTTATATTCTCATTTTGTTTAATTATACTTCCTGAAGAGAAGCTGTTCTATTTTATGTTTAACACTGATGTCTGCATGAGAGGTATATGGAGCTGGTAAAAATCTATTGCAATGAAGTTTTTGTGACCATCCCACCATGATATCTGGAAAATATATTTCTCCAATGCTGTCATTTGGTTTTGTTTGAAGATTTCAAGGAAAGCATTTTATAAATATATTTTTTAATATTCTTTTTTAGGCTATACTTGCTGCAAAATTTCCTCTGGCTTGAACTCCTTTGTCTGATAACTTGAAATTACTTCAGTTTAGGTGAAATAAAACTTTGAGAGTCTAAAGGGGAATTGAGTCTTTGCCCCAGAGAGATTTTAACCTTTTACTGCCAGTAAAATACAGTGAAAGGAAAGATAACTGATCTGTGGGGTGCATCACCTCCAGGCCCCTTCGATACAGACCCCTCTGAATGGGAATTTGGTGTGAAAGGAAGGATGAGGGAAAGCAGAAGATTTTCTGGAATGTCCTGTTATGATTTCAGCAACTGCTCTCGCTCTGTTTCTAAAGTGGTAGCTTGGCTCTCTCTGTCCTAAGCTAGGAGTATTACTCCTTTTCTGGTTTTGTAAGTGTGTCTAAGCTAGGAGAGAAAGCCAAGCTTAGTACAATGAACCTGTTAGACTTTCATCTTTCTAGCCAAAAGGATTGATACATAGACCATCGCCATGTGTTACTGGTGTTATGTGTAGAAATGGTTGAAAACTAAAGAAATGAAATGAGTTGTGTGGCTGTAGCAGTTGATAGCAAAGAGTAAAAGACAAATTGAATGTCAAAGCCATGGTCTTTACCAGTCTGATAGCTTTGCAGCCTCCTTGCAGGCACATGCTCTTGCTTAATCTCAGCCCTAACAGATATTGATCAACAAAATTGCTTTTCAAGGTCTTAGTGCTGGACAAAGCTCCAGCACCAGAGATAAGCAGAGCACGTGCTTTGCAGGAGGAGCGATGGCCAAGACAGCCTCTGAGAACTGCTCCTCCAGCAGCTGCAGAGACCACGACCTGCCTTGAAAATGCCAGAGGCCCAGCGGGTTGTTTGGATCACCCAAATGCTGTTTGAGAGCAGTGCAGCTCCATGGCTTTGTTAATTTAAGTTGCAAGGAGGAACCCAAGCATTATCTGAATTTAAAGGGGCCATTTTGACTTTTAATGTAACTCTTTTTCATCTATGTTGATTTTTAATGTGAGCTTGAGGGTGGTTTTTCTACTGTACAAGAACTGTTTGATCGTTCGATTCATAATAAGATTTTCTTCTTCATATTTTACATGTTTAGTGAAGAATGTTTAAATTTAATGGTGACTCTATGAAGCTTAACTGGAGATAAGGAGACTGAGCTTGATCAGTACCAGAAGTCTTACCCCTCCCAATTAAAATGGAAGGTAAAGCTAGAATATGAAGTACTGGCGAAATTATTACAGAAGACACTAGTTTGTTCCTGTATTAGCAATGGGAATGAAAAGGGAAAAAAAAAGATAACAAGCCAACTTTAAAATTTTCTGTTCTGTTAATATTACTTCCAAATGATAAGACCTCTTCATCACTGAGAGTGGCTGAACTACATGGGAGCAGACACTGGTGTGACTTTTTTTTTGGCTACATCAGATTAAAAAAGCTGCTTCCTAGTAAATAATGCGTACTTGAATAATGGTACAAAATCCTCAGAATTTAGTCAGTAATGGGAGTCACCGAAGTACACTGTTTTGGGATGCTTTACAATTTGGAGCCTCAACTGGAAGACCACAGTGCTGTCACCCACCTTTGCAGCAAAGAAATTCTGAAGAGTCTGAGCTGCTTAGGCTCTCTTCTGTTGAGTGAACTGCATATATAATGGAAATATCAGGTTAATTCTTAGAAAGGAAAAGCATTAGGAAGACCCCTGATGGATTTCATCCTTTGTAAACTGATTGCTTCCCTCTGAAGAGTGAGGCCAGCTGCCCAATAAGGGCAGGGAGATCCTTTAGTGTTATTGCATTATTTTACTTACAAAAAGACTGGGGGGAAAAAATGGTGTCCTAAGTTTGCCTCTTTCAGAAACTGTCCTATTATATTTTTGAGTTGGATTTGGACTTGATGTGTGTGCTAAGTCATTTGAGAGCCCTGTTTCTGGTCAGTAAGATATTTTCTGGGATAAGCTGATTCATCTCTAGGGGTGCTATAAATTCTCTCACCTGTACTGGATGTTACTGTCTGCGATAGAAAATACAGTTCTTGGGGTCTCCCCAGGATACCCGAAATAACTTAGTTCCATATGTCTTCCCTGTGAACATCAGGGCTACAGATGCCAGGCTTGAGTAGATTTTTCTAAGCACAATTGCATTTTTGTGTGACAGAAAATCAGCCAACAAATAATAAATTTATCTCTCTGGTGCAAAGAAATAATAGGTTGCAACTGGTCACCATTTTCTAATTATCTCTGTGCACTGAAAGAGTCATCAGCTTTGTTCCATGTAATTGGATTCTTTAAATGTGGCTATTTGTGGTAGATTATAGCTTGCAATTACAAGTGTATTTGAGTAGGCAGCAGATGAAGTCCATTGGTTCTCCTTTTAGCCTTACCCAAGCAGCTTCCTTGGCTTTAGTGCAGTGACAGCTGGCTTACCTCCAGGAGAGGAGGTAAAAATTGTCTGATGTGCACTTCAGTTCCACCAAAAATGTCCATTTGTCTTGTCCTGATTCTTCAACCTGATCTCCTTTTATGATAAGGTGACCTGCCTGGTGGATGGGAGGAAGGCTCTGGATGCAGTCAGTCTACCTGGACTTCAGCAAAGCCTTTGACATCATCTCCCACAGCATTCTCCTGGAAAAGCTGTCAGACCAGGGCTCAGACAGGAGCACTCTGTGCTGGGTTAGGAACTGCTGGAGGGCCAGGCCCAGAAAGTGGTGCTGAACGGTGCTGATCCAATTGGCGGCTGTGGTGTCCCCCAGGGATCAGTGCTGGGCCCAGTTCTGTTTAATATCTTCATTGATGATTCAGATGAGGGGACTGAGTCCACAATTAGCAAATTCACAGACGACACTTGTAGTGACATGAGGCAACCAGGTGCCACTAATTGCCAGGTAGTGGGCTTGACCTCGTGTTAAGCCCACCTGTGCCTAATTAGGGCAGGCCCCTACTGCGCATGAGCAGGATTAGGGGGCCAATAAAAAGCTCACACCTGGGGAAGCCAGGGGCTGGTTTAGCCACCTTCGGAGCAGTAGCACCGATCCAGGCTGGTCAGAGCATCACTCGTGAGATTCTACTGGGACACCTGGTTGGACCTTGGAGCACCGCACCCATAGAAGAGGTTTGTCTTGCTACAGACACTAAGTTGGGGGGGGGAGTGTGGATCAGCTGGAAGGCAGGAGGGCTCTGCAGAGGGACCTGGACAGACTGGAGAGTTGGGCTGATTCCAACGGGATGAGGTTCAACAAGGCCAAGTGCCGGGTCCTGCACTTTGGCCACAACAACCCCATGGGGAGCTCCAGGCTGGGCACAGAGTGGCAGAAAAGGACCTGGGAGTCTGGATTGACAGGAAGCTGAACATGAGCCAGCAGTGTGCCCAGGTGGCCAAGAAGGCCAATGGCATCCTGGCCTGGATCAGGAACAGGGTGGTCAACAGGGCCAGGGACGGGATTCTTCCTCTGTACTCAGCCCTGGTGAGGCCACACCTTGGGTTCTGTGTCCAGTTCTGGGCCCCTCAGTTCAGGAAGGAGATTGAGGTGCTGGAGCAGGTCCAGAGAAGAGCAAGGAGGCTGTGAAGGGATCCAGCACAAGTCCTGTGAGGTGAGGCTGAGGGAGCTGGGGGTGTTCAGCCTGGAGAAGAGGAGGCTCAGGGGAGACCTCATCACTCTCTACAACTCCCTGAAAGGAGGTTGGAGCCAGGGGGGGGTCAGGCTCTTCTCCCAAGTAGCTACCTGTAAGACGAAAGAGCATGGACTTAAGCTCTGCCAGGGGTGATTTACATTAGATATTAGGAAGAAATTCTTTACAGAGAGGGTGATCAGACGTTGGAATGGGCTGCCCAGGGAGGTGGTGGATTCTCTGTCCCTGGACATTTTTAAGAAGAGACTGATGTGGCACTCAGTGCCCTGGTCTGGTAACCACAGTGGCAGTCGGTCAAGTGTTGGACTTGATGATCTCAGAGGTCCCTTCCAACCTGGCTGATTCAGTGATTGACTCTGTGATTCTATATCTTGAGTTACATATCAAGATCAATATAGAAATTTCATTTTCCATTGTTGTGAAACACTCTTTGTAAAGCTGCAGAATTAGCAAGGTACTTGACACAAAATTCAAGTATCCTTTCATTATTTTAGGCATATTTTAAACACCGTTTGAATTAAAACACAAAAACCAGACAGAGCTCCTGTATTAGGACAGCGTTGGGGAAGGTCTTTATTGTCTTCACTATAGGCTGCATCATTCTAAAGTCAAACCTGGTATACTGAAAATAGGATCAGGAAACTTAAAAATTCAAAGAGCAGAAGTTGCCATTTTTAACCTTTAGTTTGTATGTAGTAATATAGGCTAGTTAGCTATTTTTTTCAATTTATTATAAGACTTGAGTGGTAATTCAATCTTCATGCTATCTTAATCTACAGCTCAGTGACTGTCAATTACTAACAGAAACACACTTATGCTGCTTTATCAATTATGATCTCAAGGTCAGACAGAAATGAGAAGTGACCACTCTTGTTTCAAGGTGTCCAGGCCTGAGATACATAGGAGTAACTTCCAAACACTGATCTCACTTCACTGAGGAGCCATGCCTTCAAACTTCCCCAAAATGTTAGGGAGTGTCCATCTTTTCTGCTCTAACACTTCAATACTTGCTGAAGCTGTAGTTTAATTTTTGAATTTTTTAAAGAGCTAATAACTGTCACCTGTGTGTGAAAAAAGCTGGACACCTCTGAATGGAAAACACGGGTCTGTCTCCTGCTGAGCTCATGGTGATCCTCGCCTTGCAAAGCAACCAGAATGGTGTCTTTTTTATCTGTGCATGTGACTGTATGCACACAGATGCAGTATATTTTAAAAATGGTAAACAGAGTAATTGTGTAAGTAAAAGATGTTTTTCACTCTAAAGGAGCTCCTTTCAAAGAAAATAAAACTACTGGGTGGGGGATTGATAGTTTCCATGTGTGTTTTTGTTTACCAACAGCTACATTTCCTGACACAGTAACAGTGCTGGATAAATGTGAACTGTAAAACCTGTTCCCATCTGCATCCCTGGGCAGCAAGAGTCAATTGATACACCTGCTTTGAAACTGTGTCATGCGTAGAGGAAGGAATAATTGGGCATCAATCACCTCTTGGGGGTAAAGGGTCCTCTCCTTCTCACGGAAAAGTAGAGGAGATGGTAAATCAAATTCCCATTTATTTATTTTTACATGCCAAGGGACATTCACTTCCTGAAAGCAGGCATTTCCTTACATGTTCTGTGTCTTATTCCCTGATTAGTGGTGACCTTGTCTCACAGCCAAGAGTCTTGTCTTTACCCAGAAAGGGAGGCTAATTTCCTGCCGTTCTAAAGCAACGCTTCACTGAAAATCATCTTTCTTTTTGTGCAGAACTAGTATTGCTGAAGGGCAAGATATTTGAGAATCCAGGGGAAACTATTGTTTTGTACTCAAAAAGGACAAACTCAAGGACTGTACCTAAGGAACTTCTAAATGTCAGATCCTTTTAGGGGCAGGAGGGGAACCTAAAGAATGTGTTCCTCTAAGGCTCTGCTCATTGTGCATGGTCCTAGTGCTCATGAACCACAAATATTGTTTCTTGTAACTAAAAATTCTAGCTTCATTTCTTACCTTTAATTTCCTGCCAACATACACAAATGTAGTTGGCAAATGCAGGTTGTTTTATTTTTTTCTCTTTTTTTACATATTTGTACTAGTAAGTTGCAGGAAAGAAGATTCAGCTTGATGGAGATATAGGCAATTTAGGAATTTTACAGTGAAATACCATTAGCAGATTGCAGAGGGGGGTATTATGAGGAGCAGAAGGCCCAGACATAGTAGCTAAGCAACTACCTCACATGCTGCTTCTCATTAGGAGAAGAGAACTTGGGCAGGGAGGAGAACTAAGGCTTGCATTGGTGTTGGAGCTAATTTGGCTGACTTCCCCATCCAGCTCCTTTTACCCCGTTGCAGGTAATTTTACATCTCCCGGATCCTGATGGCCATTCAGAAGTATTCCCTTCATGCCCAAATGCTGTTGGGGGAGATATCACCACATGGTCCTGGCTGGAGCTGTGCAGCCCTGTGCCAACACTGGCAGCCACAGTGTTTGGGTTGTGCCTCAGCCACTCATGCCTCCCTGTTCAGTGGCATCTGTGCTTATGCAACAGAAGCTGGCTAGGTAGTTCCTCTAAAATTCTTTTGTAGTTGGATTTATAGCATGAAAATAAGCAAGCGAAATAATTTCTATTTCTGATGCTTGATTTCTCAACCCTCCCTTACCCCCAGTGCACTGGATTGTCTGGGTTTGTATTTCATGTTTGATCAGAGGGATGCAGGTGCTTTCGAGGAACTTGACTTTAGTCTGTTGTTAAAAAAATCATTCAGTGAGAAGTGATATGGTGTGATTTCTGGGCCCTGTTCTTCTGCCAAGCCTGCTGTCACAGGTGTTCCTGTGGTCATTTTGAGAGGCAGATGTTAGCCTGAGCTTAAATTAAATTCTTGTGGGTCAAACCAAAAGGCTCTTTTGGGAAGCTTCAAGGCTGTCCACCTGACATTTTTGAGGGATAGCAGAGCAGCCTTTTTTTCCAACAGATCTGTCCTAATGCCCTGCCTGTGCTGATAATTGGCTTTCAAGACACCAAATATTTGGCAAGCCCCTTTTATTTGTAGAGTTTCTGTTGCTTGTGCATCAGTTCTCCTCTTCAGCCACAGCCAGTTGTCCTTGCTGGTATAGCTTCCTCACCCTGCTCTGGGTCTGCAGCCTCCCAGTACCATGAAGGAGGGGGGCAGATATGAGGAGGGACTGCAAGAGTTTCCAGCCTCAAGAAATTGCACATGCCAAAGTATCAGCAGCAGCCCTGAGAAAAAAAGGAAGATGGGGGGAGAGGGGAACACTTACTTAAGCAGATGGAAGGTCTTTCTCTTTGCCCTAACCTCAGAAGTGGCCTTGCTGCCCGCAGGATGAGCAGGCAGCTCAGAAGAGGAAGGTGTCACCTCAGCCCTGCTGGGGAGCCAGCTACAACTTGCTGCTGTATCAGCAAGTATCACTGGCATCAGAATTTCTGTCGTTTGGCCTTTCCTAGTCAAAAAAGAGGGGTTTGGAATAACTGTAGTCAAGCAAAAGTGGCAGAGCATGTACTTGCAGCAACTGGGAAGAGGGGAAGGAAGATGGAGGTATCTGAAGTAGCTTATCTCCTCAAAGCCTCATTGGTACCCCATCTCTTTTTGTCCTCTCCCCTTTCTCTGATAATCCTTGTTTTTCTTGGGCATTGCTCCTTTTGCTGAAGGAATTCAGGAACAGAGGCCTTAATATCAGACTTTAGGGGACTAGTTGCACAGCTGCTGTGCTGGACATCACTTGCTGGAATGGAGTATATACTACAGAAGCTTCCAAAACCACCATAAATACTTCGTTATCTACCTTATATGACTGCATGGATATTCCTTGCAGGTTCTTTTTTAGCAACAGTCTTCAGTAGTGAAGTATGAAAGAGGCTTGGTGACTTAGAAGAATTTAGAGGCTTGTGGTGGTTTTTAAATACTTTTTCAAAACCAAAACATATCACAAACTTTTTATGTTTTGTCTGACAAAACACATGTGGATGATCAGCACCCTGGAAAATCTACAGCAAACTACAAAGGGGGGGTTTAAAATAGTCTTTTCTGTGGTGTGCCATGTTTGTGTGACTATCACATTGGACACTGATGGTGACCTGGTGTCCCTGGGACAGACCCACATGCAGCAAAAAAAAAAAAAATTAAGAAATGAAAACATGTCTCCATGCAAGTTGCTTTGTAACTTTGCCATTTTGCATCCTTGGTGCAGGAAAGTAAGATCGGAGACATTTCTAGTCTATGCTAAGCCTCATTGTTTCTTTCCATGCTGTTCAGTGCTGGATGACCATAAATACTTCATATTTCTTTAATTATTCATGTCTCACATAAGCTTCAAAATCAGTGAAATGGGTTTCATAATTAGGGACAAGGGGCCACGGTGTCCCAAGGAATGTACCTCATGGTGCCACTGTCTGCCTTTTTCTGGCAAAAGCATGAAGTTGGTAGCAGCCCACGACAGACAGGAGCATATCAAGATAGATTACTGAGCATTTACAAAATAGACCAAGCAGAACAAGAACTTTATTTGAGAAATGTTATATTAATGCTTCACTAGACAGACCTCACTACTGTGGAATGTTAATAAATAAGGAATTATTTGTTAAATCAAGGATGGGTGAATGTGTGAATGTGTGTATCCATACCTATATGAAAGATTATTTTATAGAAGATAAACCCCTCTAGCTTTCAGAACAGGGGAGCCTTTCTAATTGACTCCAATCCCTTGTGACAGAGAAATCCAAAAGCCCTCCCAAGTGTTATAGGGGTTATGTGATAATGTAACGAATTGGACCAAAAATTATCAAGCTCTGGCAATTAAAAAAAATTAAACATTTCTAGTTCAAAGCTAGCCTCCAATGCTGTTGGCTGCCTATGGTGCTTCTTCTCCATCCTGTAGAGGGATGTGTCTGTAATTTGGGACATGAAGTGGTCAGTTGCCAAGCACAATGTTCTCCAACCCACAGCATCTTCCTGATAGCACAAAGGAGATGCAGAAGTCTACTGCAAGTCTTTCCTAAGTGAGCAGGCCTCCAGCATTATGGAGAGCTAGCAGGAATAACAATGTGGTAAAGGCTTCACTTGAAAGAGATTCACATGCTGAAATCAGTTTGTCAGCTGCAGGGCTGAGCCAGGCCCAGTGGTGTCTGACCTTGCAATGCTATTCACAGGCATCCACTATCTCCAGTATCTCATTTTGGAGAGGGGAGCCAGGGGCAGATATCAAAACATTTTTTTTATGTAAGGCTTTGACATTTCACAATTAGTGCATTTGTTCAAGTGTATGTGATTTATAGGTACTGTGTATTCATGATGTGCTGTTCTTGATATGTAAGAGGGATTGCCTGTAATGTTGGCAGCAGCAGAGAAGACTGTGGATAATCCTGGTAATCCCTCTGACTTGTTTATGCTGTACATATTTATCTGTTGTAAATATGTTTGATCAGCCAGGAGTTCAGCAAAAGTGAACTTGTGCCTAACCTTCTAATAATAGAGCTGCTGCCAAATTAGTTCTCAGGAGCAGAGGTCTCTGCAGCCTAAAATTGCCAGGAGTGCTGCTCATGCAGCCCCACTAACATTTAAATAAGTTTCCTTCATGCAATCAACCAATCCTTTCGAAATGCAGGACATAATTTGTGGTTATGTGTTGGCAGTAAGGCTTGGGAGATGGTGTGCACCTTGGGCTGGTGGCTTGATGTTACGTACAGTTTCATCTCAGCTGTTATACCAAGCTGACAGCAACTGTTGGCTCAGGCTGCCTTTATACCTCTTACAGAGATTTACAGCAAACTTGTGCTTGACAGAGCAGAGATTTATCCAAGACTGTGTTCCTGATAGGCACAATAAGGTATTACTGCCTCTAGTCCCCTTATCCTCAAATGAAATAGTAATGTGTCATTCACCATGCTGCAGCTGCAGACAGGACAGGGGTGGCATCTGAAAACCTCTGCAAGATGCAAATAAATGGCAGAAATTTAGACCTGGACTTGGCTTAGAAGCAAACTGCCACTAAACCAAATGAAATATATGGGCTCTTTAATGATTCTACATTTGACTTAACTGGAACAGAAGCTGAAATGTGGATATACAGAATGTTCTTTTTTCCCCCTTCTTTTCCCCCTTCTTCTTTCTTTTCCCCCTTCTTCTTTCTTTTCCCCCTTCTTCTTTCTTTTCCCCCTTCTTCTTTCTTTTCCCCCTTCTTCTTTCTTTTCCCCCTTCTTCTTTCTTTTCCCCCTTCTTCTTTCTTTTCCCCCTTCTTCTTTCTTTTCCCCCTTCTTCTTTCTTTTCCCCCTTCTTCTTTCTTTTCCCCCTTCTTCTTTCTTTTCCCCCTTCTTCTTTCTTTTCCCCCTTCTTCTTTCTTTTCCCCCTTCTTCTTTCTTTTCCCCCTTCTTCTTTCTTTTCCCCCTTCTTCTTTCTTTTCCCCCTTCTTCTTTCTTTTCCCCCTTCTTCTTTCTTTTCCCCCTTCTTCTTTCTTTTCCCCCTTCTTCTTTCTTTTCCCCCTTCTTCTTTCTTTTCCCCCTTCTTCTTTCTTTTCCCCCTTCTTCTTTCTTTTCCCCCTTCTTCTTTCTTTTCCCCCTTCTTCTTTCTTTTCCCCCTTCTTCTTTCTTTTCCCCCTTCTTCTTTCTTTTCCCCCTTCTTCTTTCTTTTCCCCCTTCTTCTTTCTTTTCCCCCTTCTTCTTTCTTTTCCCCCTTCTTCTTTCTTTTCCCCCTTCTTCTTTCTTTTCCCCCTTCTTCTTTCTTTTCCCCCTTCTTCTTTTTCTGTTTCCTTTTTCTGTTTCTTTTCCTTTTTCTGTGCTAAGGAGCATGTGTACATTACTGACACTGGGCTAAACACTTTTATTTGTTTCTTTCCTCTGACATCTTTGCATCGGAACATTAGAAAACACCTTTTGTCCTGCCATTATTAACCAGATGAGTCTATTGCTCTGTTAAAGGGAAGCACTCCTATAACTTTTCACTGGCTTATCTTTTACTCACAGTTGTATACTGGGCAATGGTTTTATTTGGTAGTGAATGAAAAGTTCTGATGCTCCACCACACAATTGTCTTACTGCCCCTTCTTCTTTGTAGAGATGATATGAAAACTTATACAAGCTTCTCAAACTCTGGTTTCCAGCCCTTTGCTGTGTCACCAGCCATACACTTTGCACTGCATTTCATTTTGGTTTTCACACTGTTGTGGGTTTTATTTTAGTTCTAACACATATGGAAAAGGAGCATTTGGACCTCAAGAGAGCTTTCCATTTTGAAATACAAGTGACTTTGTGATTGGGAAGCTGTAATAAAACCAAAGTGTTTTGAACGCACTGATTTTTTTATTTTGAATTTTTTTTTAATCTGCAGATTTTTAGTTTGCTCCTTTGAGATTGTTTTTTACTCTTTTTTTAACCCAGTTTGGAGTGTGGAGAACTGTAGAAATGTTCTGACACCTGTGAGCTGAAATGAGTTATGCAAACTTACAGTGATGGAAATAAGGGAATAAAGTTCCTGTCCTATCTGCATTCTGTTGCTTCCTTGTTACTTGCTACGATGAGAAGAAAGGCATAATATTTGGGAAAAAAAATGAAAAGAATGTTAAGCCATCTGAATCCTACCAGATTAGGAAGGACTGCACAAGATATGAAGGAGATGGTTAGAAGTTCATGAGCTGAAACCAAATTGCGTACCTTTAATTGAGAATTTGCCCCTTTCAGCACTATGTGCAAGAAAACTGAAGGCTTTGGAATATATTAGATTGGGAGCATTAAGTTTAACTCGAAGCTGCTAAATGAAATCTTTAATAAAATCTCAGGAAGAAAAGAGAGAACACTTGGCTTCTTGAAGCCATATCTCCTAACAAATGTATATGAACCCAACCATCTGGGCAGAGCATTGACCGTGTATTGCAAATTTGTGTGATAGAGATGCCTAACACGAGTATGAACCTTTAGAGAGCTAAAGCTGCAAAGGTCCTGGCAGGACCCGTTTATTCTTGCTGCAAATAATAACCAGGCCTAAGGAGTGTACTGTGCAAAATGCTGTGTTTCTGCAAAGAGCAGCCAGTGCTAGAGGGCAAGAGGGAAGTTTGCTTTTCCATAATGAGGAAGTAATGTAAATGTGGGTAATTGTAGAAGCCTACAAAGGATTTTGAGGATCACCAGGGGGCTAACACACTAATTGCTCCCTCTTTTGCTCTGTCCTTATGAGATGGCATTTTAAAATGCTGTAGAAGCCCAGACTGAGCTCTTGCAGGCATGTGTCAGGTGTGTCCTTGGGCTGTGGCTGTAGCAGGGGAATGCGGGTAGGAGGAAAGTTCTCTGGTGTCCCCTATATATCTTTGGTTTGCAGGGTGCCTGTAATGAGTGCAGTAGCTTCAGGTGTATGTGCAAGAACTCTTTCTCCAAAAGGAGAGGTAGTTAAAATAATCCTGGAATCCAGTATCTGTTGCCCTCTCTAATTCTTCCCCCTCTGTGTTTCTAATAGTTGAAAATTTTAAACAATCTCAACATGGGGAAGCAATAGCTTACTGCTGTAAATGTAGCTTCAGAAGATGTAGAGAGGAAAACCCACTTTGTTCTGTAGTAAACGGGTTTAAAGGATGTGTACTTGCCATGATTAGAATATTGCAACAGTCTTTGCAAGTCTTAATTAGCACCACCAGATTAGCAACTCAAAGAAAACTGTAATGCCAGCACCTAACAAGCTTCTTGAGTCAAAGGAAGCTAAACCCAAATTACTCATAAATTACTTGCACACTGTGAACATAGAGCAGGATAAGTGACTCCTAAAAAAAAAGGAAAAGCAAATAATCTTCCATTGGAAATGGGATGAAATTAATTTACCAGGCAGAAGCCCGCGGGTCAATTGCTATTCAGGCTCACAAGCTGGCCTGGTCCCATAATGCAAAATAACTTTTGAAATAAGAGTATTTTTGTTGTCAGATTAGCATGTTGTCAGCATTCCAAGCCAGTCTCAGAAATTTTCACAAGATGAAAATGGCCAACAGTCATGTAAATCAACTTCATTTACAGTATTGCTTTACTAGTTTCTTTAGTTATAACTTAACTTATCTTATGAGTCAAAAAAGCTGTTTTTCATATTAGGCCCTGTCATAGTATCCCACTCATTCAACTTTCATATTTTTAAGAGAACTTGCTGTAGATTTATTTTCAGGAGCAGCTGAGCTTTAAGTATGTCATTTTGTGATGGAGAAATATCTCTTTGTAAAGGTCTCAAGAGTTTTCGTAGTGAATGATGCTCCACAAGAACTAATGCATTGTGGTTTGGCATCACAGTGAATTTTTAGTGTTTCCAGGAGAGCAAAATGTGTGTTGAACCAGTCATGCCTGGAATACTGTGTGTCATGTGAATGTTCCTGGTGAGTTTAACCAGATCTTGTGTTTTTCTTGTTGTAGATATTCCAGTGTGCTTTGGCATGATTTCTTATTGAATGCATGCCAAAACATCACTTGCTGTAACTTCAAGTTCAGAGAAGGTTTCTTTCTTCCAAGACAGGCCAAAATTGCTGCCCATAGCAGCAAAGCTTGTCTGGCATCTGGCAGTGACTGAGTATAGCACTGGAAATAACAGCAGCTCAGTTTATTTATTAGAAAAGGTAGCCAGTTGGGCTCTAAACTTAGGGACTACTGACTGGACAAGCAGATTGCAAGCTCTTTCTGTAGAGGTCTTTGTATCTGACAGAAAACTGACATATGCTTTCATTGTCTTTATGAGATGCATGTATTTCAGCACCCAGAACATCTTCAGTAGTGAAGTGTGTCTCTGGGTTTCCAGGGAGACATGGAATTCTTTGCATTCTTTCATGCTTCATTCTTTTGTGCACCACTCTTGTCTGGATGTTATTGGTCATCTTTTTTTTTTTTAACTAGGGTTGTTTAAATTCTGGGAAAGTAGCCCTTACATTTGGCAGTACCAACCCCTGCAATAGGCAGCCAACTCTGTATATTGTATGTGAAGAACATCTTTTATTCAACGTCCATATAAAAACCTGGCACTAGGGGTTTCTTTGGAAACTGGTAATTTATTTTACTACAAGAAAAAAAACCCTTATTTTACTCTCCTCTTTCCTAAATACAGACAGCAAAATTCACTGATGCTTATGTTAATCAAATTGTTAAATGAGTTTTTCTATTAAATATACTGAGTCCTGTTTTCAAAGACAGATGTTGCATTAAACTTTTAAGGTTTATTACACCATCTTTTTATTACACCATCCTTGAATTCCAAAGCAGAGATAAAAAAATTAGAATAGTGTTATAAAAATGTAAGATTTTCTGATGTTTGGGGTTTTTTTGTTTTGGTTTTTTTCCTTAAAATTTTCTTGTATATCTCATTCTTGTGAACAGAAGCTCTGAAGTTCTTAACTGGTCTGTTTGCAAGCCAAGGATAAGGCATCTAATATCTTTTGCAAACTCATTTGCTATTTGGTTACAAATGATGTTTGGCTTTGGTTAACTTCCATCAGAGAGAATTTTTTTGTTTGTGCTCACAGCTTTTTCATCTTTGTGCAGTTGCTGAAGCACTATTTTGGCATTCTACTATATGCCAAAATGCTAAATGGCATTCTGGTTGACCAAAAAAAGAGAAGATTCAAAATCCACTATCTAATCCAACTTCCTGCAGATTTAAATCTCAGTTACACATTTCACTCCACTCAAACTGAAATTTCTCCAGGCTTTCATGTTAGATCTTTGCCCCTCTTAACCAGAGAACCTTCATCTACTTTTATTAGAGCATCTCCGTTTAACTTTTGGAGCCCAGGTATGAAGCCACTCGATCAGGTCTTGGCCTGTTTGTTGACACAGATCATTCCTGCACTTGTGCAGTATGGGTTAAAATAGTAGCACCCCTTGAGAAGACACAGCATGTGGACTCTGAAGTATTAATCCTGAAGGATACAGACAGTAATTCTCCATATTTTGTGCATTTTTGTGCATCCTTATGATGAAATCTTCCTGCTCAGATCTGGACTAAAGATTCTTAAATATCCCTTGTTTCTGTTTCAAGAAATGGTCCTTTACTTTTCATTCTGAAACGGCTTTTGGAAAAGTCAACCATATGCCTCATTGCTTATAAGAATAATAAATACCTCTGGGCTTTGGCAAATCCTTGGATAAATGACTCTAGGGTCAATTTTCTCTAATAGACTTAGTCACTTGGTGCATGCTAATTTCTGAAGGAAAAGGAACAAAGGGAATGTATATTGAAGAGTGACTTTATAGTGAATTTCACTCATTAAATGTCCTGCCATAAAACTGGAGAAGGAGGTCCAAGTCCTGTTTGACCTGCCTTTTTCCTGACCCTTCTTAAAAAGGGTTCCTGGAAGTATGGCAGATGGTGGTGAATTAAATGCAGACAGGCACTAACCAGATTTGCTTCCCTTTAGTGTGCAGGAGCCAAGTGCCCAGTACAGGCTGTTACCAGTTCTGTCATGTTTTTAGCCTGCTTGTTATGACAAATCAGACCAAAATCACCACAGGTACCTCACCTGTACCTGAGAGCCGGGTCTGAGCTCAGTGTTGACCTTTCCTATCACCTCCTGCCTTAGGAGATCACAAAGCCTTGCACTTACTCTTTGGACAAGGCAAATAAGCATTTGTGTTTCAGCTGTGTGTATCCCAGTTATTCCTGCTTTTCCTGGCCTGATTAACCCAGTAAAGCTTCCCGTTTCTTCTTTGAAAGGGAAGAACAAAAGCAAAATGCTTGCTGTTTTGGCTGATAAGCTGATCACAAAGAGAGCAGTGACAAATGGCTGCCTTTCTTGTGAATGCTTTCATGCTTTGCATTTGATGATGCTGACAGAAGTTTTGTGAAGAGCAACTTAGACTTTCAAAAGTGCTCATGGTACCAATGGTCAGCAATTCTCAAAGAAAATGGAATGGCAGAGAGCAAGGTAGCCCTTCAAAGCAGTCTTTCTGGGGCATGGAGAGATGAGACTCCAGTTGAGGTGCTCCAGAGGTCCTTCAGCTCTGACCTCATAAGATAATTAGTGACAGAGGATTTAGGATCTTTCTTTGTGTTGAAACTTTTGTTTCTCTGCCTAAAGGAATACTTTTAGTGAACAGAAACCTAAAGCAGACAGAAACATTGGATCTTGAAAGAAGGCTTCTGAATGTCTATGCAGGGACTGGAAACATTTCCTTGATGTTTTGTTTTGTTGAGTATTTTACAGCTCCTTCAGAGGTCAGTGAGTGGGTCTGTGCTTTTGATGCCCAAGAGTCATTAGACCTAGTCCCAAATCCCACGGTGCAACATGGGCCTGTCACTGTGTGCAGATTCACTGGGACAGAACTGTCCCAGGGACACTACTTTGATGAGAGGCTGACAGTCCTCTCTGCCCTCTTGCCGATTTATTTTGCTATCTAAGACCTCAAGATATTGAAGACGGAACTTGTTGAAGCTGACATTCCCAAGACTTCCTGGTCAGTTTTCTGTCTGGGTCCTCTCTATGGATGGGTTGAAGGGGAATAAAAAATCTAAAACCTCTGAAAAAATAGCATGTCTGGGGCGCTGGGCTCCTGGATCATTGGAGGTTCCCAACAGCTCCAAAAATAAAGTGAAATGTTGAAACTCCTTAACGCTCTCAGAATTATCATTCTCTGCACGGCTTCCAGATATATTTAGAAAATTAATTTCAGGCTCTTCTGGTTTCAGCTTTTTCCTCTTTCTTCTTTAAAAGGCCCCAGAGCTGAATTAACTTCCAAGATCTTCAGTGGGAATTCAGCCCCTACTTCTGCTGTAATGGTCAGATGAGCACCATGGCAAATGAACCCCTGGTCTCATAAGGGTCTTCTCAAAACTGTAGCCAGGGTCTCATCTGATGCAGATTGGCTTTTTCAGCTGGAGTATTGCTAGAGAGGTATAAATAATGAATGAGCCTAGGAGATGAATTGTCCTTTTCTCCTTATTACAGGATAAGGCCAGGTAGTAACTGAATCTCTTCAATGGTTCCTACCTAGAAAGGTTCGACCAGATGATCCTTGAAGTTCATTCCAGCCTGGCATTCTATGACCCTATGACTCTATGAGTAGGGCTGCAGAGCCTGCTCTCTAGATAAATTATTTCAGCTTAAAGAATTGTCAAACCAGAACTTGCACCATCACTGAATTCAAATAAACCCTTTGCATAGGTGCAAAGGTAAAATAAGCTCAGAGACAAAGCTGGGCAGCCCCAAAAGTGGAAAAATCTGGCAAATTTTTATTCTATTGTCTATGCCAAGCAGTGTTTCTTCCTCCTCCTCCCATCTCTGAAATGGAGTTGACAGTGTTATATCTTGTAGTGGTATTGTAAAGAAGGAATCACTCAGGCATGGAATGATATGGGACAACTCTAAAATAAATAACACTAGATATAACATCTGGGAACTTGTTTGTTTTAAGATGAGACAGTATTTTATTTCCCTGATGAATTTGTGGTGTTCCTGAATTTATCCCTGATTAGGCCAGTTGCATTAGAAATAAGAGTTATATTCTACTTCTGCTTGCCAGTAACTTGTCATATGTAAGTGAGGGCTTTTTAGAGGGAAGACACTAATGTGACAGCTGTAGATAAGATAAAAATATGTGGGCTTATTTTGTTCACATTGAGCTGTGGTGCCTGAAATTGTCTGAGTTGCCTGTGCACCTCCACTGGCTACACCAGGAGATTTAAATACATAGTTTTGAAATTATATGGGATGTTGCCTACGAAACAGTGAAGAGACTTTGAGCTACACTATGGCAGTATTGGTGTGATATATGACAGTCTGATTTTGGTGACTCTTTTCTGTTAAGGTACTGCTGCCATGAGGGCTAAAATGGATTTGTGGTTATTTCCTATTATTGAAAATAGGTCATGTGCTACCTTGTTTGTATCTTAGCCATCCCTAGTTATGGGTGGGCAGAAGCAAAGTGTTGCAGTGTCTGGGGAGAGACAGCAGATGACATATTGGTGAACCTCCTGCTCTGCTCAGGTCAACTTTTTGTTCTGTCTTCCTTTCTTCATTTTTTGTGGAGTTTTTTGGTTTGGTTTGGGTTTTTTTTGGTTTTTTTTTGTTTGTTTGGTTTTGTTTTTTTGTTGTTATTGTTTTGGTTTTGTTTTTTAATATTATGCTGTTGTGGAATCTGTGTGAGTTACAACTTACGAATTCTTCACCAGTCTGAAAGATTCTGGAGAAAGATGACAAGACAAAGAAAAGGTTTAAACAGTGCTTAGAACTTTAAGTCGAAGCCACCAGAGCTAATAGAAACATACAAGAAGAGAAGTGTTTGTGGCCTGGTGGTGCAGGGATATCAGGGAATGAGATAAGGAAAAGTGGAGGAAAAAAAATGACAGCAGTTACCCAGAAATACCCCAAATTTAAATAAATGTGTAGAAGTGGTAGTAATTTCCTTCAAATATCCTATTTAAGTGTATAGAGAACAGGAAAAAACCAGGAAAAATCAGGGGTTAAAGCTAGAATACAAGCTTTCCTCAAATAAAGGTCTAAGGCTTTCGTAAGTCAAGAAAAAAACAGTGTGCATTCAAAAGATGTGCTCACAAAAGAATGCACAGCAAACCTAGGCATACTGTAAAAATAAAACACTAAAGCACCACTGGCTATAGTAGTAGTTAGAGCAATGTAGTTCAGAGGGAGGAGAAAGCTTAGCTTGAACTGAGGGGGGGAGGTCAATATATAGGAAAACACAAGGCAAAATGAGGAAGAATTTCTTTCATCAAACTTGGCAATGAGCATGTTAGTAATTGGCATGGTGCAAGATGGTGCCCTGGCAGAGTTCCTGGTCTGCTCCTGGTGACACCCTGGCACTGATCAGTTGTGTGGGGCTGGGCAAAGATGCTGGGGTGAAGCCACAGCCCTTTGCACTGCTGCTCCAGCACATTTATGGTTCTAGAATTTTTAAACAGCCTGAAGGATAAACAGGAATATTTCTGTGAGAATGGCATCTGGAGAGGTTCATCCTGGGGCAGGTAGAATTTTGCTGGTCACTGAGAACAATATGGAGATCCCAACAATTAGCCTTGGAAAATACTCACATAGAATGAGACCCAGTACTTGTAATGTTGACCAAAGTGGGGTCAATTGGAGTTCCCACTCCTTCATTATAAATTATTAGCATTTGAGTGAGCATGTTTACCAGCTCACTCTTCCTGACTCTGCTCCAGAGATAATAGGGCCAAATTGCTCCTGATGTTGTCTGTGCTAGGAGTTTTGATGTTCCTCTATCCAATTTAGGTAAGGAAAGCATCACGCTGGCAGGTAATATCAACAGTAAACCTTCACAGCCTCTTAGACTACATCTTGTAGAGCATGTTACTAATGTCTTGGCTAATAAGTATTTCTCAGACATTGTAATGCTGAGGGCACCTGCAGCAGAACAAGAATTTTTCCTTGTTATTTTGTGTAAAGCAAGTCAGTTCATTCTTGTTTGGATAGGCTGCTTTTCCTGATTACATTTAAATTTTATGAGGTTTTGGTTGTATTTCCTTCTTGACAAGAAGCCCTGAGCTGTGTTATTCTTTGTGACACATGTGTTGCCCACTAAGACTGTGACAATGTTTTGCTCACAGTTATCCTGGGCTCCCCTGCAGAAGTTCTGGGTTAACTGGGGGCCTGCTTGTAACCCCGGGCACTTGAGCATGTCCATGACCTGCCTGGGGGGAGGAGAGGGAGTTCCGCGGGGGTGGGAGGCACATGGCACAGGACTGGGTCAATTCACTGTTACTGAAGATCATGTAATGAGGAGGACAGGGCTGCCAGGACATTGTCTTCAGAAGTGATAGCAAGACTTTATTAGGGTTCAAAATGCATAGTATCATGTCTGGTGATTCAGAAAGTCATGGAACAAATAAAACCAAATAATGAATTTGCCAGGAAGGACAAAGCAGGTGAGAGGACAGATGGTCAAGTTGTTATATTGTTTGTTGTCTTGATTGTTTTTTCCTTTCCCTTTTTTCCTTGTTCTACCTTGCTTTGAGTACTCTGTATTTCAGAAGTTAACTGGTGTAGCTCTTCTGCAAAGCTTAGTGGAGGATGTTTATGTAATAGGATCCACTTCACACTTGCAGCAGACTTGGGACGATGGTGAATGCATACATTAGTAAAAGCAGTCACTCTTTCCAGAAGCCCAGAATGTTTGCTTGGAACTAAATGTAATGTTATATGTAACTGTGACAGTGCTCAGTAGTGCTTAACTGGTAGAGATGCAGAGTAAGCTGGGCATGAGAAATAAAAGAAGAGACCTGCCAAGTATTACACCAAACAGAACAATATATGAGGAAATCAGTATTTCCCACTTGTGCAGCTCCCACGTAGGGAAGTAATGTCAGTGATTTTCTCAGTTATTGTGAAAAGCACAAAAACAATAGTTGCTGCAGGAAGGAACGTATTTAAAAGAGGTCATGGGGAAATTTACAATGGTGAAAAAAAGCAGGCTTCAGGTTGTTCATTTCAGCTCTGCAGGTGATTTGCAGCTAGAATACATTGGAAAAGAGGCTTCCATGCTACTTGTTTGTTTTGCAGGTCCCTGACTCACTCTCCAGCTGAGTCCAAGCTTCATTTCTTTCTTAACATTACATGATCAAAGCATGAGCCATTTTAGGAAGTTTAACATAGTGATAAGAGAACATTTGTCACCACAGAGAGCAGGTACATTGCATTCCCAGTGAATTTCAAGGATGTTAGTCTGTACAACAGCTAAAAGAGTTTTGTCCCTTGCTAAATTATATGCATTTCCTCCTGCATTTCAGTCCAAAATTAGTGGAATATGGAATCTATAGTCAAGAACTTCTAAGAAAGCACTCAACACAAAAATATCCTCCTAGAGGAATAATGCAACAATGTAGAAATCACTGGCAGAGCTTAGGTACAATGAGTGGTCACAGGCTCTAGCAATGAGCTGCAATCAGAAGGCAGCAAATAATCAGTGATCTTGCAAGCAAGTACGTCTTACAACATGTATATAAGACAGTAATATGCTTTTCTATGATGTCTGGCTTTACATTATGGAAAACTGAAAGGAATGTGAGCATTTAGCATTCCTGATGACTTTTACAAATCTCCACTTTTTAAAAAATACAGCAGGAGGGTAAGAAATCAGAATAAATCACCTGATTTGTAGCTTGTTGATCACACAGTGAAAATATTTGATGATAGATGTATGAATGCTACCTGGGGGCAGAGGAAGAATTGAACAAGAGAAATACAGCAAGAACAAATGTTAAATTTCCGTAGCTTGTTCTTTCACATTTCTGTCTGAGGAATGTGAGAGTTCAAGAAGTTTGAAACTTGTCTAGTCATATCTTCACTCAAAATCCTGAAGTTCCTGAAGATGATATTCTCTCATGTAAATTGTGAGGAAAAAATATGACCAGGTGCAGGTATCTTAAAGTTTGATCAGAGAATGAAGAAAATGGGGACATGAGAACTCTACAAAGCATTTTGTCCATGATGCTCTGCTTTTGGCTTTTGCAGACTCTTGAGGATATAGGTAACATCCACAAGGGCTTTCTAATGAAGCATTGTGCCCGTTCTGCAGTATGAGCTGTTTCTAGTTAGACTACAAACAAGTTATCCAGCATCCTGCCTTAGCCACCATTACAACATGAAAGGCATTAGTAAAGTGTCTACTTTCTCAGAATAACTTCACAAACTACTCTGGCTGTACTTAAGAGTTTTTTTTAAAAAATAAACAAATTGAAAGCGCTTATAATGGAAATGAGGGCTTTTTCATTCTGCTCCAGGAAGGGCTGTTTGAAAGCACAGCAATCTCTACACTGACATTCTTGGCAGAGATAAGGGTGGCTAATGAAAACATAGTTCTTATGTCCTGAACCATTACTGAAGTAACAGTCTGTGTGAGCACAGGATTCTTCTAAGAATCCTGTTTTCATATATATTTATTTATTTTTAAAGTGTTTGTTTATGTTAGGCCTTACTACTTTTATGTCAAACCAGTGTGGGGAAAGGGATGCAGAGAGGGAGAAGAGGGAGAAGAAAGCCTCTTGCAGTTAACAATGGCGCTCTGCCTACTCTAACAGACATCCCTGTGTGCTTCCAAAAACCTTCCCTAAGAGCAGACCTGGTGCAACATCCCTGCAGGCTGCTCTTAAAGTAACTGCAGAATTGGAGGCAGAGATAAAGGTGCCATGAACTTTCCTTTAAATTGGGGTATGATTTTTTTGCACCTTTTGCAAGAAAGCAAAATGTGCAGACTCATGCTGGTTTCATCAAATACAGAAATGCAATGCTGATCTGATTTTCTTGCCCAGGGTTGTTTATGCACAGTGACAAGCTTCAGTAGTCCCAGTGTTGGGCTAATTTCTGCCAAAAGGAAGGCACTCTGATCTGCAAGCACACAGTGAATCCAAAATAGGCCTGCTGTGCTTTTCTGTATCCATTCTGGTTATAACCCACAGCAATAGCAGTAGCTTGGTGGCTTGGGGTTTGGTTTTTTTAGCTTTGTTTTGGTTTTGTTTGGTTTTCTTGGTGTTTTTTTTTGTTTGTTTGGTTTGTTTTGTTGGTTTTTTTTTTTTTGGCAAGCCATGTACAAGTATTAAATTTTTCGTAATCTTTTAGTAGCAAAAAACCATCCATGTTCATGTAAGTGTAGAAAATGCACAAGTTACCAGTGCATCCCACAAAGTTGGAGTAATTAAGGAGGGCACTTAAAGAAAGAAACTGTAGGGAGGACTTGTCTTTGGGAATGTGTCTCTAAGGCAAGCCTGGAGGGCTTTGTCTGGCTGCCACTTCCCCTCCTCTGCTGTTGGGTTAAATGCCAACACCACCCATGAGGGGATTAGGACTCTGAAATGAGTGAGCTCCTAATGCATGGGATGGTATCTGTACTGGTCCTGACCTGGGGGATGGGAGCACTGCTGATGGGAGCACTTTTGGTGCTCTTAACATTGCAGTGTCATAGTTGGTTTTTTATGACATCATCTAGAGATTAAAGATGACTTGTGACAAGACTTGTAAAAAACATGTGGTATGAAACAGCCTCCTGAAGGACGTGATTTCAAATAAGACAAACTGATAAGGACTAAGAAGGGACATGGAGGGACGAAGCCTTGCATAAGGTCTCACAGCACAGCTGATGGCAGAGCTGGCAGTTAAAGTCAATCTTTTTCCCAGTGAACATTCTTGTAAACAAAAAGTAAAATGACAAGCCTTCAAGGAGCTTGCTGGAAGCTAAAAAGCCTGATGTTTTTGTCTGCTTGCCTATCTGTGATCTCTTGGTTGTTGGAGATGTATCTAAATCTTGATTAGGAACAATACATCCCACTTTTTCAACACAACTGAAGTTGGCACCACCCAGATAAACTAATCACGTGCAGTGATACCAGAGCTGAGGGATTTCCTCCCTGACATTTTTTAGTTTACTCAGAAGTGCTATGAGAACAAAAGCACTCCAGAGTGCAAAGAAATGGACTAAATTCCAGGAACCATGCCTTCATATTAGGTGAGCAGGTTTCACCCACCTGAGCTACATTGGCCTGGGACTTCTCCCACAGTTGTGCCTGCCTAAGGACCTTGCTAACTATTTCTGGTTCCCAGGGCCAGGAGAACCTCATTGCTGTGCAGACTGCTCTCTGTCTCTGAGCAATATTGACCCCATCAGGAAGGCTTGGATGTGAGTTCTTGTTTTAGCAATCCCTTTTCAGCAGCCTTGCTGCAGCCACCCACCCCTGCTTTGTTACACAGACCCTGTCCAACAGCCCACCCTGCCTGTAGCTGACCCCAGTAACCAGCACTTTTTGCCTGGGAATCACTGCTAATTCCTCACTCACAACCCACAGAAGCATCCCTTGTGACCCTGCCTGCTTCCATGCTTCAGCTGCTTTAGAAACTGGCTTACATTCCCCCTGCAAACATAAGATGCTCCTGAGTAGAGTTTGTAACTTATTCAGTTTCCCAAAGCTGATGCAATAGATGTGTTGCAGTGTGCAGTGGATGTTTTAGGAGGCATAGGTCTCTGCTGTATTTCCAGAGGCACTAACTGACTTCCCTGGGTTGTTGTGGGGCTGCCTGTGTTAAGCAATGTTTTAACTTTATATTTTGCTCAGATATATAAAACAGAACCCTGTGGAAAAAATACTTGTATGGAATGCGTATTTCTGTTTTTTCTTTTGTATTCTGAGAAGGTAATTAAAAATCAATGGTTGTCCTTTAAATTAGGCCTTTTAAAATTGTCTGCTTTCATTGATAACATGTTTGCTAACCAAGATATTTATCCTAAGGAAGTAAGTGGAAATATTCTTCAGGGTGATGTTTCAGGTACATCTTTCAAGCATTATGTAGCACCTTATGGTGGGCTATAAAGCAATTTTGAAATAATATTCTGAGTGGCAAAAGTATGTATTTTATTTTTTTGTTTGCCTTTTCTCTTGAGCATGCTTTGCTGCAAAGTCTGTTTAGCGGGCAGGTTACTCCATAAAGCTGTAGGCACACATTTCAAGAAGTTTGTATCATGTTTTATTGTATAGCAGAAGAGTTTGCCTGGTTTGCCTGCTATCTTCAGTTCTTGCAAGACCAAGCTGTAACTTCTTCACTAAGGAAGAAATCCTTGGGAATTTTATTTTCCTTATGGTGTGCTCATCCTTGTTTCTTGGTGCTTCATAAGCAGGTGTTCTTGGCCACCTGTTGCATGGTCTGGGATGTTGCTTGAGCACATATGGATTAGGATATGGTAGTCAGGATTCAGTGGTTTGGAGTGCAAATTTGCTGCTGAACTCATGAGAACTGCTTCCACCTGAGCCCTAAGTGCGTGGCTCGTGGTTCAGAGCTAGAGGCAAAATATTGACAGATACAGCTATTCAAAGATAACATACCTTATCTAGGCTAATTCAGCCTTGCTAGACTTGAGGAAAGCACTTGATTTTACCATGATTTATTTTTCTACATGTATGTCACAAAAAAGAGCTGCTTTGTGATAGCATGACTGGAGTGTTGCTAGGTCATGATTTCTAAGCTGAGATTTGCATTTGGTTTGGATGAATTAATAAACTGCCCTGGATTTAGATCACTAGCAAGCAGAGGCTAGTTGCTTGTCTCAGAAAGCATCATGCAGAGCTGCTGGCTGCCCTCCCTCTCTCACCCAGTACTCTCTGCCCCAGGCACTGGAAAAAACTTCATCTGGTCAAAACTGCTGTTTGAGACAAGGAGTATATTGCGTATTTTCAGTATTTGACTCTCTGAGTACTGTAAGGATGATTTTCACTTCCCTGAGTTGCCTGTGCTTTGGCAAGGGTTGTAGGGATCTCTGAAGAAGAACTGCATCTCCTAAAATGCTGGGCTGACCACAGACTATGATCAGGTCATGTTTCTCTGGCTGAGCTCTTCTTGCTATATTGTCTTCTATATTGTCTAACAAGACCATCTCCTTTCTTGTTAGATCTTCTGGTTTTGCTGCTTCAGTTCTGATACCTCAGTAGCTTGCACTGACAGGAAAAGCAGTGGCTGCCACTGCTAACAGACGGAGTTTCTTGGATTTTGGAAAAGTTCAGGGGAATGCTAAAGCTATGAAGAATTATTTTAAAATCAGTAAGTCAGGCGGAATAATTGGCATAAATACAGTCAGTGTTTACAGCCACATTTACATGCAGAAGTTATTTTGGGTCACTGTGGTATAAATAACAATGGCATAGCTAAAATGTTAACATTCTTTCTCTGTTCTCCAACCTATTTTCCACCTTGATGGCTACGCTTTGGATCAGGGCAAGTGAAGCCGTAAGGGAAAAACAGACAGCATTGTTTTATGACTGGGAAATGCAATGCAAATATATGGAGCAAAGACTACAATGTAGTTTGGCTTTGAGCTTTGAGCCCAGGGTAAATCAGCTGGTGCTGAGCTTTCTGCTTCAGTGTCTTGATTAGTGCCTGGGTTTGCACCAGATGTGTTAGATGAGGCTGGGCATTTTTAATCTACACAGCTACACAGGACAGCTCACTTTGCTGCACTTCTGTGTCTGGATGGGAGCACAAATAGCATGAAATGGGTGGTGGTGCAATACAAAGCTCACAGTAGAAGAAAATTGCATGTGCTTTCAATGCCTTCATTTTCTTACCTCTCCACACCCCTGTTTAAATAACACTGGCTCGGCCTTGGGAACTTGAATGTATCGTATGTCCAGGCCAACTACTGCATCTTTTGAGTTATAATGTTTGATGCTCCAAGCATTACCCACCTTACAGTAGGATCCTGAGTTACTGGATGAGCTGTGTTTTATTGTGCCTATTGAAGAACCTATTAAAACTACACAGAAAATAGTCTATTCAGCCTGGCTGTGATCTCTTCAAATTAGCTTTGCAGATTCCCATATTTAGGGGTAGCTGGAGGTCAGTCTGAGCCTCTGCAGGCATTAGAGCAGCCTCGGGGCTGCCCCAGTCCTTCCTGCTGCTGCCGGGGACCATCAGGATGATCATACCTGCCCTCCTTTTTGGTGTTATTCCAGCCTGGTTTTGCCCTACCATGACAGAGTGGTTGCTTGAATTTCTTTTTCTTCTTATTGAAGGGAGTGGACTCAGAACACAGAGGATAGGACACCATTCCAAAAATCAGTAGGGTTTTGGAGATAATACCTTACATATGTGCAGATATTCTGAAGACACATTATACGGTTTCTCTGGAATCTGTTTTTTTGAAGTTTAGTTGTTCTGTTGTTTGTGTTTTTGTTGGGTTTGTTTGTTTGTTTTTACTTAGGTTAGTGGTGTACTCCTAAGAAAAAAAAATTAAAAATTTAATTTTATTCTTTGTTTCCCAGATAGCGTAAATGTTCTTTTCCCAGTTCTCCTACTCCCTGCTGTTTTTCTCTTCCCACAAACAGTTATTATACCTTGTTTTTATCTGTTAAGGCTCTGCAACTTAACACATTTTATTTGGATGTTTCCTTCCTTCTCTTTCAAAGAGTTTAGATGAAAGTATCTAAATCATAGATGATGGGTGCTTGCTGTGACAGATGCTTGAAGGAACCCTCTTACCAAGTGATTTCCAGCTTTTGCAGTCCAGTGCCATCAAGGCTTTGCTCTGTTCTCCTGTAGTACTATTCCTGATTGTTTTCCATGAGCTGGAAATTCCTTAAGTGGTCAGGCTTGTGGAGTGGAGTGTGGCCATCTTAGCTGACAGGTGGTGGATATCAAGCAACAAAGCGGGGGATAAGAGATGTCAGGTTGGAAGAAAAAGCGCAGGTTTAGCAATCATATTTTCAGAAGTGTCTGGGGGAGCAGCCATTATGAGAAAAATGGAAATTACTCTTTGTGCCCATGGCTTGGATGCTCTGTTGCTATAGGATGTTAATCCTGAGCTGCCTTCTATTGCTAACGTAAGAAGCACACATTGAATTTACATTATGGTCAGCCATGATTTATCAAAGCATATAAATGATTGACCAGTAGGGTTCAATCCATGCCAATATGCCACAGATTACAGCCATATTAGTTCTTCACAGCACAGTGGATCCTGCCCTAAAACTTCCTATCCCCATGTGTCCTTGCTGTCCAGTGCTGTAAACTGGACTTATCCTGCTCTGCTCAAGGGAGGATGCTATCAGCTGGCTCTTTAGCCAGCAGCACAGTTTTTCTAGGGCTTAATTGCCTTGGCTACCCAGCCAGGCTGTCTGACTGTCAGCCTGGGCAGAGAGAATGCTTTACCAAGTCTTTTATTTATTTAGCTGTTGGATACACCGTGCTCTTCCTTTATTACCTGTCACATTTTACCCTCTCTTACTTTATGAGGAGCCCATTCCGCAGCAGGACACCTGGCTCTCTGGCAGGAAGATGGAGGTTTCACTCCATACAGCAGTCAGGAGAACAGTAAGAGCATGGTGCACATTTGATAATTCTTTCTTTTCCCCCTGCTGTCTGCATATATTATATCTTGAACAGCACTGGGCAAGAGCACAAGAGCCCAGTAAAGATTTGCAGTGATTTGAAAGGTGGTAAGGCAAAACACAAGTACTGATTATGTAAATTGTGCCTGTAAATTTCTTGAGGAAGAACGGTGCTGGGCACACAGAATTAGTAATCAGCAGGGAGTGCTGATGTCTACACCCGTGCATTTTTTTTTTGACGACAGTGGCAAATCTCTTCAGAAACCAACAGAGGCAAAGAAAGAGTCTGGAAACTGATAATTGGGGGAAAAAAAAAAATCACCAGGAAATGTCTTTACATATCCAGCGAGCCTGTCAAAATGCAGTCCAAATTGCAGACCTGGCACTGGTAGAAGCCACGTCATTGACTGGAGTGCTGCTCTCTCTAGAAAGAAGATTATGGACATATTAACTTCTGAAATGCACTATAGTCACTGACCTAGCAGAGTCTGAATTGGAAATGTTATCAAGTAAAAAAGATGTTTGGTAACTAATTTTTCACGTGTGTGAGTGGCAGTGTGTGGAGCCAACCAATGAAGTCAGTAGCCAGCAGCTGATTCTGGGCAGGTGTAAAGATGTTGATCCAGCCTCTCTAGCTGTTGGGAAAGAAAACACTTCCAGACCTCAGATTGTTTACTTGAAATATTCTACTTTGTGTGCTGATTAAGTTTGTTGTTGGTGGTGTGTTTTTCTTCTGGAAGGAATGATATAATGTAGACAAGCCATTCAGATGGAGAAATCTATATTTAGACAAATGAAACTGCACTCTATGTGTCTACAGCTTCCCTGAAAACAGTGCCAATTACCAGCTCCTGGGGATTTGAGCCTGTGTTTGACATTTAGGGAATTAAAAATACCTGCAAGCATTTAAGTCTGAGAAGAATACTGGACAAATTTGTGTATCAGGAAGTATCCTCACTATCATAACTTGGATAACTAGAAGTGGAATGTTTTATAGAAAACTATAATTTTTAGCACTCAGAGTAGTCGATATTTGGTCATAGATTACTGATAAATCTAAAATTTCTGTCTGTATGACCACCTGGAGTTGTATCTAGAAGATTTTAATCTTTGAAAAGCTATAATTTTCTAGCAGGACAGCACTTTCTCCAAGCTCTGGTGGGTCATGAGTTCTGAGAAAGTAAAAGCTACAGCAGTAAGTTTGACAGATGTTTTAAATTTTCTATACCTCTGAGCACAGTACATCTTAGCTTATTTTAATTAAAGTCTGGTTTGCAGTTGGAAAGATAGAAGAAATGGTCCCCATAAAAATTTTTAAGACTCTCTAAAAAGTGTCTCACATGGAATTTTTTTTCTTCCTGTAAAATAAGTTGCCTATGTAGAATATATGGCAATTTCCTATAAAAAAGTTTTATTGGCACTTGTGATGACTTTCATAAGTTATGAGTTCACTGCTCACGAGTAAATTGGTCATCCAAAATACAGGTCATTAAAACTTTTATCTCATACACTACTATGGTATTTTCTGCACTTTAGGTGTGTAAATAGCAAAGGCATACCAGAAGCATGTTGTAGATCCTTTAAAGAAAGAATTAAAATACAGGTATGTTATGGTCTAAAGTAGCTATTTTTTTGTTTTGATCGTTGAGAACAAAGTCCAACGAGCAAGGGCTGGGTGCAAGGATGAACTTTTATTTGACAATTGACACAAGCAAAATGATAGAACCCTGTGAAGATAAGGGGGATATGTTGCCAGACAGAGAGAAAGAGAGAGAGAGAGAAATGGGGGAGAAAAGAGTAGGAAAGTGGGAAAGAAAGGAAAGAATGAAAGTCACCATTAGGGTTCCATCTGTCTGTGCAGTTTCTTGTTCCTGGATGGGGCCGACGCAAGATGGTGGCAGGTCAGTGCAGGACAACAACGATGACACGGGATGGGGGGAGCCTCCCTATATGCCAGCACCTACCCATTTCTTAGACAAAGGCTGTTCCTTCTGACATGGAGGGTGCAACCATGTGCATGGTGCATTTTTTATAGGAATATAGACCCTTTAGCAGCTTGACAAGAGACCTGACCTTTTTCTGTAAAAGCTCGTAACAGGAAAGTGTGGTATAGGCTGACAGCAAGGCTGGTAAAGGGTGCCAAGGGGATGGCTTTGGCATGAGTGGTGTAAAGAAAGCTCATTGTAGAGACACTTTTGCAAGGCCTTCCTTTTCAGTTAAATGAAGGAAACTTTTCAATCTGAGTAAAAGAGAGAGAAATTTTGGTTAATGATCTGAATGGCACTGCTTCTTTTACTCACTATGGAGCAAAATCTGACCTGAAGCTGTTCTCTTGGAGTAAATGGGATTCACCATCCTGGATACAGTGGAAGCAAAGCCAGGCTGTAGAGGGAATTTTCAGGGGGTGAGGAGGTAGAAATGTGTATCTGTAAGGACCTAATGCAGTTAAGTGAGACTGGTTCACAGATTATGGTAAGAACATAGATTTATGTCAGGGTCGCCTGGCATGACAAGACCTGTGGTGACAATGCCCTCAACTAAAAAGAATAGTAAGGATTTTTTTTTTTTTTTCTCTTTACTTTTGTTGCCCAGGAGAGTTACAGAAAATGCCTGGCTCAGTAAAGTGGGTGCCTGGGCCTTTCTGAGGCTCTGCCAGGCTGGCAGCTCCAACATGTAATGCGATGTTGTCTGTTAATCCCTAAATGCTGGTGTGATAGCAGAAGAGGTTTATAAAGTAGGTCTGTCTTCTGGGTAGTCTTGATATTGAAAATTCTGCCTGGTGTTTCTAATCCTGTTAAATTTGGCTCATTGTATTGGAATTATTTTTTTGGCAAAAGAGACCTTGTCATCTATGCTTCCTTGCATTATTATACAAAAGTGTACATACACCTACTGTTCCCATAATTTTTTTCCTCCTTTTACTCATGAATATATCACTAACCCTTGCCATTTACAGATTTTCTAGCAGAGGCTGTATACATCACGTCCTCATTTTACTGAATTCTGAAACATGAAATAAAATTGTAGACTAGACAGTTTGTATGTGTATGCATACCACAACATCCTATGAGTTAAAACTCAGAGACATAAGTATTGATGTTAACTATTCTTTAAGATAGGATTTTAAGTGACTGTTTAATTTTTTAACTTTTGATTCTTTCTGCTAAGATACAGCCCGTGCCCACATGTCATTACAGCTAGTGCCACTGCACTTAACAAGGTAGGAGGTCCCCTCAATTATATTTTTCAATGCATCCATATGAATGCTGCAGCACTCAGACTTTAGACCCTGCTGGTAGCATGGGAAGTCGATTGTCAGTCCTCCAACTGCACAAGTGTGTCAGGTTAAAATGACTAAATTAATTGTGTCTAGGGGGAGTGGGTAAAAATGCCTACATCACATGAGTTGTGACAGCTCTCTGCTGTCTGCAATAAGGGTTATTAAATTTCACCTCCTTTCTTTTCTTCCCTATCTCTTGTAAAGGTCAGTAATGAGGGTACAACTTAAAACAGCAGAGTTGCTGCTCTGTTCATTTCATTGCATGTTTGGTTTTTTATTTTGCTCTGCTCTTGTGAATATTCCAGATTTTTAGAAATTGCAGACGGAAATATCATTTGAATTATGGTTTTGTACTTTGTGGCTCTTTGGGAATGAAGGGTGGGCACAGTGGGTTTCCTTGGAATCTCTTGGTGGTACCCTAGGCAGAGATCAGATAGAGGTTTACCTGAAAGCAGACCTCATCTTTATTCTCACAACCCCCCTTCCCCCTCCTCTTACTGGCAACAAAAAAATTTATCAAATTAATATAAAGATTAAATCCACAGGAAGAAGTTGTTGCAGATGCCTTTTCTAATGGCTTCTCTAGGTTTTAAAGCCTAACACTTAAATGAACCATAATTTTTTCTTCTGCAGTTAGCTCTGGACTACCTTAAATGGTGTTGGTGTCAAAGTTGTGTTGGTTCCTCTTAACAGAACTCCCTGATTATTTAGTTTTGCTTCAAGGTGTTTCTAGAAAAGCTTATGGGGTGTAGGCATCTGAAGCCCAAGTACTATCAGGATCTATAAACCCAACAAAACTACTTACTTTCCCTTTGGATCCTACTCTGAGAAATCCCACACTGGTCCTGTGTGGTGGTTCACACAAGCCATGAGAAACCTGCACGGGGGAGCCCTCCTCTGTAGGAGGCAATCAGGGCTGCTGCTTCTTTGCACAGATGGAAACTCTTCCATTGAGCTCCATAAAAATCTGCACCAAAGCCTTCCCAGTTTTGTCCATGGAAGCTCTTTTATTTTGTGTGATGAAAGTGAATATTGCACTAGGTTGGGCATATAAAGTGTGAACATCACTACATTGACTGCTGTGTTTGTCAGGGCATTCAATGAGTAATTCTTCTGCTGGTGGAATATATAGGCTGGGACATCTTGGCATCCACAAACACGAAATGCCTAGGGTGAAATTCAGTATTATTAAATTTTGTTTTCCAAAAATAGCCCCATTTACTGAATAATGCTTTGTTTCTGAAAATCAGGTTTAGCTCACTACCTAGATGGTTACTGAAAGGAGTACTTGCTATTTTAAAAACACAACTTCATGAAAAAATGCACCGAGACACATTAAGACACTGGAAAAATAATTAGATTGTTTATATTGTCAGTCTCTTAGCTATTAAATGCACTCCAGTGATGTAAGGAGACCAGTTCTTTCAGAATTTGATAAAACCATATTTATTTACTATCAGTCACATCTGTAAAAAGAACAATCTCCTATTCTTTTGTACATGTAGCTATATTTGGCTGGAGTCTGCACACTGTGAATCATGGTTGTGGTAGCAATAAAGTTTGTTATCAACAACTCATTATGGAACTGAAGTTTCTCTTCCAGAAATACTGCAAATCTGTGCATATTTTTCAGCTGTTACAAATGATGCTTCTCAGCTGGTGTGTAAGCCATTGATAAAAGTGATGGCTGGAAAGTATGCAACTTCCTGTAAAAAATTTCAGCTCACAATATTTTTTTGTTTTTAGCTGGAAGTCAAAATCTGACATATTCCAGCTTAAAAAACATTTAACTCTGAATTACCACTGTGTTTTTTCGAGGGAAATGATTTAGTTATCTCATGTTTGTCTTTGCTATTCTCAGGTTCTGTCTTCAATGATGCATCGTGATTTTTCTTATGTGATGGGACTTAGTGGAGTGTGGTGCCAGATGTATGAATGTAATTTAATGGCAAATAAAGAAGAGAAAAAGGGAAAAGATACATTCATTTTCTGTGAAGTATTGATTTTCTTTTCAGTTGAGATATTTAGTGTTTCTTGTTTTTATAAGAAAATGAACTTTACAAAGCAAACAATGCCTTAAAAAAAAAAAAAAGAAAAGAAAAGAAAAAGAAAAACAAAGCAAAAAATTAGTTAAAAACTGAATATAAAAAAACATGAGCCAGTCACAGTGAACAAGAACAGTGAACTGCAAAACTAGTGTCAGCATGCAGAAGACATCCTTTGGTCATAATACATATGTATGAGAAAATTATACTGTGAGAGGCCCAAAGTGAATAAATCTTGATTGCTTTCTGGTGTTATTTATATATTTAAATTAGGCAGAATTTAAAAATTAGTATATACAGGAAACAAAGGGGATATTTGAGACACACCAAAAGGGTATGATAATACTGTTATTACTAGTAATTACTGTGCCACAAATCTGACATATCACTTCTGATACAATGAAGAAATCATGTCCTAAATCTAATAGGCTTGGATAGAAAGGTGAGGGCAGGCTGAAGAAGTGACCTTCAGTCCACTGTTTGTCTGTATTGTCGGCCACAGCTTGTTCAATAGAGACAAGTTGCTGATGACCTTTCCTCTTAAGAGAAAAACAAACAAACAAACAGTATGATGGGTATTAAAGGGGGATCCAAAATGGGCCCTATGTCTCCAGGCCAGGAGTCCTCTGAAAAAGCAAGCTATGCAAAAAAGTAGTTAAGTGGAGAGAGAGTCTGCCTTGCCAGTTCTGAGAGCAAAATCTTTCTTGTCCCTGTTTATAGCTATAATGGCATCATCTTGTTTTCCAGTGTGTGTTTGAGATTTCTACTTGTTTAATTCTTTCTTATGCTGCATTTCCCCTTCTCATTTACACGGATTACGTAATTTCAGGAGGGTTTTCTTGGAAATCTTTAATCATAATTAAGTGAATTTGTACATAGAACTTTTTATTTAAGCAGATGCAAGAAGGGCTGAGAAAGGACTTTCAAAGTGCCAATTAACTGTAGGCTATAGACTACGGTGGGTGATGACTTCTGCATTGCTGAACAAATCAGACTGCAACACTATAAAATCATTTTTGCTCATGATGTTCATATAATAATTGATGTAAGCAATTGGACTTCAAAACTCTAAAATCAATTTTGGCTCATGTTGTTTCATAAAGCAATTAATAGGAACAATGACTTCAGCCATCTGCTGTCACAGAAGCCACTGGACCACTGGCCTCCAAAATGCCATCAAGTCTCTGATGATTTAAACTGAACTGCCTGGTGAGGCAGAACAGGAGGTAATGCTTTAGCTATTGGAGTTTTTATAGCCTAATGAAAGGATGTAGCAAAAATCATGGTCACAATCAGAGCGAGCTCTATCTCTTTCTGCTCCACCTTCCCCTGCCAAACCAGGGTTGGTGTCTGGCTCTGCCCTGCTGCAGGCTCGTGCCTGAGAGTCTCTCCTTTGGGCTCAATAGTTTGGAGCTCTCCTTGGAGATTCATCTCATAATGTCTTATTTCTGAACAACCTAGACACTGTTCTATCTGTTTCTTTAGGCTGTGTTAGCAGATGTAATATTTGAGGCTAGAAAGGATCCTTGCTTTACGAGGGTTAAATGGACGTGAATCAGGAAAAGAAATTCAGATGGATTTGTGGGCACAGAATTGAGCTGCTCACAGAAAGCTAAGACAGAGGTAAATAAAAAGAACGAAATATTTCATTTCAGGCAGATCTAATTTTGTCTTTCTGAGCTATGACCATGACCCATTAACAGACAGTTTCTGTAGGAGGGTAACATGTAGGATATACATCTAACAGACTATTAATGGAAAATTTGAGGCAGAGGGTAGAGTGAAACTTTTTGCATGAAGCTTTTAAGAAAAATAAGAAAATTAGACAACACTAAAATGTTTTGCTAATTAATGGTGACTTCAGTAAGTATTTTTTTTCAGTTACTGAAAGGTTCAAAACTACTTTCAGTACTTCTTCCAAGAACATATCAACTTATGGATGATTACTACTCGTTAGTGGAACTGTAGAATATGTGAAGTAAAAGAATACTAGAATAGAAAAAAACTTTGTATGATACTATTATATTTTTGCACCTATAAATTTGGCACAAACATTTAAAAACCTTTTTTTCACTGTGGTCTAGTTTGTGTCAAATTTGGTTGTTGCCTACAGACTCTGCCAAATTATTTGTTACTCCAGGAACCAATATGATACTAATAATTAGTTATACAAACGGAAAAACAGTCTTATGGAAAATGCTGATAGGAATACCATTCCTGATCTTCTGTAGTGCATGTTAATACCACATTATAAAAATCTCATCAGGAGTAAAAACCATTAGTAAGTGAGTGTCTGTCTTAATTGTGGTACTGAAGTGCTGCAGATGTCACTGCTGGTTCTGCTGATCCGTAGAGGAGCAGGGATGGCACAGGATGGTAGGAGCAGTTAGGAAGTGTTTTGGCTGCTAACTTTGCCTAAAGCAATGACATTAATGTTGGTTTTTCTAAGCATTTTGTGTAGTGTCAGTAAGTCTGTGCTTAGTGCCTTACAGTTGATCTAGGGTGCCCTGGAGCTTCCATCTTTCCAACAGATTCTTCATTCTTTTATTTCCCCAGGAGAAGAAAAAACAAAAGCAATAGAGCAGATCTGCCACTGAAAGCATGGGACATGCTCCAAAGGCTTTTTAGGCACAATGACAGATGTACCAATGTGTTCTTGCAGCCTGTGGAAAATCCTCAGACACTGCCACAGGCTTGCTGAGGCTGCTTGCACTATCTCTGGGCTGGGAATTGGGGAGGTTGTGGGCTGGAAAGCCCACGAAAAGGAGAAGGGGGGCAAAAAGGCTCCCCAGAGTAAAGTGTGCTTTGTCAGGCAGGGCTGAAACAACTGGTTTGTTAGTACTGCTCCTGGCAAAGGACCGGGCATTAAAGGGGAATATTAGTGCAACTTAGGTGCCTAAACAGCTTTTAAAAACCTGTGCCCCAGTGGGGATGCAGGTGGAGCAGGTGGTTTCAAGAACAATTTCAGCAGAGAAGTGAGGAGAGCTGGGAGCATGGCTGCTGGTGTCTGGGGAGAGCTGGGAAGCCCTGTCCTGCCCAAACACTGTCACTACTGACTGGTCAAAAAGGTCTTGCACAGAAATCTTAATTTTCTAGCAATGCAGGTCAGTGAGTGGTCTTATCATAACCACAGGCAATACAGATTTGCTGCTTTCTTGTATTTAGGGAAACACAGATACTATTACTTGCATTAGCTGATCCGCATCTGGTTTGGGTATTCATGGCTCCCATTGACTGCTGTTCTGGGTATATTTATAGTACAAATTTCCCAGTTAAATATAAATTAATTATCATTTATATTACAGTATTATCCTTGAGTCCCCAAGGCTGCTAGTTCTGCACAAAATTATACTGTAAAAAAGGCTTAATTTGCAAAGAGGTTATTATTATTATATGCAAATCTAAAGACAAAGAATGCCTAAAGAGGCATCTCCAGTATTTTCTTATTCCTGTTTCAGATAGGAAACCTGAAATAGTCTAAAGTGTTTTTTTCCATGGGTCTTAGACTTTTATACTGTGATGTATATACGTACGATATACTGGGATAGACAATCAATTATATCAACAGTCCACAAAGGTATTGATATTGAGTATATGCAAATATGTAAAAATCATAAAGCAGTGCAATAACCGGGGATAAAGAGATCAGTGTTTTAATATGGAAGTCTCAAAGCTGAAATGTGCTTTCTGCCATTTTGCAATCATTAAAGTTCAAGTTATATTTCCTGGCTGGAAATCTGTGTTAATGAATATGTGCTACCTGAAGCTAAAACCTGAGCCTTGCAGAAATAATTACATTCCTACATGCAGCAGAGCTGATTTTTTGTGTATGCAGTGTATCTAGGCTCCCCTGAAAGCATTTGCAATGATAGCAGCTGGTGATGTTTAAAATTTCTTTTCAGACATTGCTGTCATTTTATTAATTACTATTAAATGCATAGAGATAATTTTTGTTCTGTCCTGGCTCTGAGCTAGGCTACCATCTTGATGAGGGACTGCAATCCTGCTGTAGGGGACAGCAGCTGGGAAGTGTGGGAAGTCCCTGTCCCAAGCATTTAACCCCACTTGTGAGGGCTCCTGGGCAGGGTCCCTTCAGGCCCTGACAGGGGTTGGGCTCTTTTGGGATCCCCAGGGTGCAATGGCAGGGAGCCCCTTCACCTCCCCAGGCTGCTCAGGTCACAACTGCACAGAATGGGGATGGGAAACTCCCAGTTATCTGGGAATCTTCACTCAAAAATAAGTATTTTTCCTACCTACTTTCAGTAGCTATAGTAAAACTTAAAAGCTCTGGGGTTTAGGCTGATCAGAACAACATCTGTAAAAAAGAATGGGGACAGGCTGTACTATGGAAACTTTGGCTCTCAGTCTGGTTTTTATACCACAGATCAGTGTCTTATAGCTGAGCCCATGCATTTTAATAGATCTTCAGTATCAGTTTCACTGAAATAAGCATGAGTGATACATATCAGGTATGACTCAGGTGGAGGCGTCTTTTTATGGGAAGAGGCAAACAATCTTTTGGGTCAAGAGTTTTCTTAAAGCAATTTAAAATGTGGATTGTTTATTTTGCTGGGAGGATAATGTTGATCAAGACCTGGTTGAGCTTTTAGTTAATGCATTCCAGATTGAAGAGAATGTTGGCACGATGCAAAATGAGAGATGCAGTACAGCCTTCTGTTGTAGTTTTTGGCTGACTGGCAACATTTTATTTCAAATTATGAAACCCTTTTCATACACAGTGGTTATCTTTTTACTTTGGTGTTTTCCCTGTGTAACCCATGAAGGAAATTATTACAATTGAGGTCTGTCTTGAGTGACAAGGTAGCCATGACTATGTTAGAAGTTAGGATTTGCAGGGAAATAATACTAGTCCATTGCCACAGTCTGAGAGAAATCTTTCAAGTCCCTAATACCATATAGAAAAAAGCTGAGGTCATTTATCCTGCAAACCTGCCAAGCAGAACCACTTGTTTTGGCTAATTTTCCCAAACGAAGCTCTAAATCCTGGAGTGTTTTAACATAATGTGTCCAAGTAGTGAGTTGGTTTCTAACTTGGAAAAAATTGTAAAGGAGGAAAAGGGGAACCACCAAGAAGGCAATTAGTGGTGGTAAAAGTCACACTGGAAACTTAGTGTCTTGAAGTCCTCAGAATCCTGACACTAACCTGCTTGTGCTGGTGAACTGGTGACATGAACATCCTCCACAGCTGAAATTCTAGCAAAGCTCTCTGTGTTTTTCAGACTACAGACACCAGCACTTGCCACCCAGGAGGGCTCTTGCATGGCTTTCCAGCCTTGTAGGAAGAACTGCCATCCTTAGGGGCAGGGCTAATTTTAGGAGTTTGATGAACCATGG